>NC_084463.1:46142406-47360406 GCF_027409185.1 Cynocephalus volans | reverse complement strand
ATTCATCAGCTCATTGAAAACCTTTGTGAACAGAAGATGCCACGGTTGGATGCTGGGGCCCTCGCCTGATGCACTGTGTGGGGATCCAGCCGCTAGCCCTGCACTCACGCACCAGGTCCCCACAGCTGCATGCGCTGCGGAGATCAGGAAGGTGCGCATGGATGGACATGGGTCTAGGGGCCTTGAGGTGGGATCCACACGCTGCACCACATCAACCGAGAGGACGGGGCCTGGCTGAGCTGTCGCCTCCTCAGGCTGGAGGATGCACCATCCCTTGAGACATAATACACATGATCCTGACCCCTGCATGTCAACAGTTCCTGCCAGACTGTTCGGGTCTTCTGCATAAGGGGGAGCTTAGGGATAGATGTCAGGGCCTCGAACAGGTATTGGAAGGGATGGAGATGGCAGGATGGCCGCTGGCTGTGGGGCAGACTTCCTGGACAGAACGCACACGTGTGTATGGCCACAGGCCGGGCAGAGTCTACTCCCGGTGGCCGGATTGCAGCGGGGCAGTTTGCTCCTGGTAGGTTGCGATATGAGCTCAGACACATGGATCTCCCCACACAGGATGCAGAGCAACACCCTCCCAGCAGATGAACAAGAACTAGGACATCGGAAATTTCCATTTGAGCTGATAGCAGCAGACTCTAAATACTCTCTATATACCCTTAATAAAAAATGGGAATCAGAATGAGAACCCCACAGATAACATCAGCTCCGAGTGTACAATAAGTAATGACAGAAAGCTGACACCCTCATTGAATGACAGCCGTCTGTGCAGGTCACGTGTGTGAATAATTATTCGTTACTTTGTCTATCACCTCCCTCAGCGGTGCAGCCGTGGGTCAGTTTCAAGCTGAGCCATGAGAGGAGGGGATCGCTGCTCCTGACCCACCCGATGTGCATTTTTTTAAAAAAAAGATGACCGGTAAGGGGATCTTAACCCTTGCCTTTGGTGTTGACAGCACCGCCCTCTCCCAAGTGAGCCAACTGGCCATCCCCACATAGGGATCCGAACCCATGGCCTTGGCGTTATCAGCACCACAGTCTCCAAGTGATCCATGGGCCGGCCCTCCCAATGTGCATTTTGAGGAACCTGTTTCACTCACAAACACCGCAGAAACTGGTCAGAGGAAGCTGCGTGGTGTTGTGAGAAAGGACTTGTGGAGACGCAGTCTGAAGAGTGACTCACATGGCTTCTGCGTCTTGTCACCCCAGTGGCCATTGAGGGGAGTCACTTTCAGACTTTCCACCGCTCTCAATATGGCTGTGGCTGGGGGCTCCATCCCTCTGGGTCTTGGGAGGTTTCAGCTCACCCTTGGTCCTGGGCACAGTCACTGGGGGACCTACTGAAAGCCTGAGGTGGGGGCCAGATGAGGATGGCCTCCATGAGGGCTCTAACTGTCCCCTGCCTGTGAGTTGCTGAAGGTGCAGCTCAGCGTCTCAGCCTTTTGGTCTCTGCTCCAGGAGCTGCAGACCCCTCAACACACATGCAAATCTCCCTGCCAGTCTCACCCCCTGGCCCTCCCTCCTGCCCAGACCTTGCCCCAAACATGCTCACCAGCTGGGCAGCTTCTGTTACCTTCAAACACATACTTTCAAAGAAGGCTCACCCAGCATAATCCACCTGTGACAGAGCACAGCTAGCAAGCGCTATGTCCTGCACACCCTTGTTGGGGTGAGGGACAGATGGGAGACCAGCTGTAGGCAGCAGATGATGGCAAGCGCTTTTCCAAGGTGGCATAACAGTGTACAAACCCAGCAATTGCTTGTGAGTGTTCCGATTGCCCCACATCCTTCCAACACTTATGGGTTTGCTTCTTTCAGACACCTTAATTTTTGTCTTAGACCCTTTTGTGGTGTGTTAACAAAATACCATAGATCAGGAGGCTTTCATGACAGAAATGTGTTTCTCACAGCTCTGGAGGCTGAAGTCCAAGATCAAGGCGTTAGCAGGTTCATTGTCGGCTGAGGATCCATCTCTGCTTCCAAGATGCCACCTTGTTGCTTCATCCAGACAAGAGGAGCCTGTGTCCTCACATGGTAGAAGGCAAGAGTGCAAGACCCTGTGCGAAGCCTCTTTCATGAGGGCCTTAACCCATTCTTGAGGGGGGCAGCCTTCATGGCCTAATCACCTCTTCAGGGCCCCACCTCCTATCATGACACATTGACCTTGATGTTCAACACCTGAAAGTTGGAGGGGACACATTCAAACCATAGCCTTCTACCCCGTCCCTCTAATTTTTTCCCCCTTACTTCATCGTCTTAGAGAGCTCATTCCATGGTCTTCTGCCTCTGTTGCTCCTGGTGACAGTTGGCCTTTGTGTGTGTTGTGTGTTCCTTTAAACATAACATGGGTTCCCTCGGACTGTTTTTAGATTTTCTCTTTTCTTTGCTTTAAGAAATCCGTCCAGGCAGTACCTCTAGTACACAGAGATTTTTTGTTGTTGTTGTTGTTTGTTTCTTTGTTCTTTCTCCTTTGTATTATTTTCAAAGTTCTCTGAGATTCCACCTAAACAAAGTCTTAAGGCAAACCTCATCTATGGTGACAGAGACAGGGAGTGTAGCTTGAAAGTATCATTATAGGAAATGATGTGACAGTCAAAATCATCACACCGACCCTATAAAAATACACACCGAGGCACCAAAACCTACTTGAAGTCAAGTAAATACAAATTAATCAGGCAATTAGCTATTATATTTTATCAACTGTAATGTTTCTAATTTGAAAAAGTATTTCCTGCTGCCACCAGGCAGTGCACGGGGTCCCTCCCACTTGAAGCTCACACCAAAAATTGCTACAGTTTCTGACTGAATAGAAACATATTTATACACTTGTTCTTTGAACCTATACTTACTCTTGAAGGCACTGACCAGCATATTTTTAGCCTGTAAGAAAGAGAAAACAGGCTGAATTCCAGTTAAGGAGGCGAGTTAATTGAGGTGGGTTAACTGAGGTGGGTGAATTGGGCACCTGCCTCTTCTGGGTTATCAGGCAGTGCTGATGAGCCCCTGTCTGTTATTATTCAGAAGGAGTTTGCAAGTGTTGGTCCTGGTGTCCTAAGAAGCATCCCCCCCCCAAAAAAAAAAAAAAAAAGAAGCATCCCCCATGCGCTGTCTGTGCTCTGTGTGTGTGCTGCATGTGCTCTGTGTATGACATGCATGTGACATGTGCGACGTGCATGTCAGGTACTTACTTCCTAGTAAGTAGATAGACGTTTATGTTTTCACATGACAGTTAACAGTGGGGACAGAAGAGGAAGGGATGTGAAATTACAGTTTTTTGCATTGTTTCATGGGTTATGTGAACCAGTGTTAATTTTACAGATTTGATTAGGGAAGTAATTTAAGTAATTCTAAGAGTTCAAGCACAGTAGACATAGTTTGGGATGTTGTTTCTCTCTCTTCCCCAGGGACCCATGACCGCTGACCAGTGGCCTGCCGCTGCCCAGGACCCTGGATCCCCACAGGCTCAGGGGGAGATCCCGGCCTCCTCAGGAATGTGGCACTTCATTTTGGGAAAATATGCATGGTTTTAAAGCCAGAAGCACTCTCACTTCATCCTGGTTCTTCAAGAATTGGTTCATTCCTTCAACACATTTATTGAGTGCCTGCTGTGTACAGGTACTGCATGTATGAGCAACAACAGACAAGATAATAATCCCAGTGAGCACGGGGCTACACCGCACTCGGGGAAGACGATGAACAAAAGTGAGCCTGTGCACAGTGTGACCTGCACTTTAGCGGGATGGCAGGAGGGTTATACTGAGGAGGACCTGGGGATCCAGGCAGGGGGCGGTGGGGTAAGGCCAGCTGGGGAGTGGGGAGTGGGGGCAGGGCAGGCTGGACTCTGGGCATGATATGAAGACCGAGCAGCAGGATTTATTGCCAGATCAAGCTTGGGGTGTGGGAGCGCAGAGCCAGGGGGGACAGGGACTTTAGACTCAGTTGCGAAGACAGGTCATCCCTGCCCGAGGTGGGAGGCTGGACTGGAGGAGTCCTGTTCAGGTGCTGCTGTGTGGACAGGATGTCCAGGTAGCTGGACCCACAGTCCTGAGTGCAGGGAACCTGAGCTGGAGACAGGAAGGTTGGAGTCACTGGGATCATATGTGATGCTAGAAGATCAGATACAAATCCCCAGCTGTTGCTTTGCCTCCCGCAGATTTGTCACCCCTTTTCCTTGGGTGACGGAGATGCCAAAAATTACTCAAAGCTCATCTCTTTTGAGCAGTGAGAAGACCCAGAAAGGGATTAATATCCCAGGACCCTCAAGCATGAGGCACTCTTCCATTTGGGAAATTAACCACGAATTGGGGTTCCCTTCCTGCATTTATTCTCCAGACCAAGAAGTTACAGGAAGAGACATAGGTGGGGCTTTGCTAAGTACGGTTTAACAATTTTAACAACAGAAGCTGGTAACATTCAGTAAGTCAAGCAAAGTGACCTTCTGTAATGCAATTTGCAACAAAGGCTTGATTTAGCAAACATTACTTTTCCCTCCAGCAGCTTTTTAGTACCTTTACATATCAATTAGTAATCCATCTGTCTTTGAGCCAGCAACCTTGCTGTGCCACAAATCTTTATCTTACACCAGAGAATTTATAGCCTGAGAAAAATTTCCTGTCCTTTGCAAGGTCAATATTTGAAACTTCAAGGCTCTGGAAAACCAGGCCCTGTGAAGTACATTTGCTTTATGAATCCCCTACACCCACGGAAGGGAGTGTGGACAGGACAGAAAAGGATCCCAAAGGCCCAGCCAGATGCTCCCGATGTCAGGATCTGGGAGGCCCAACAGGCATGGGTGGAGGGATGAGGGCACTGGGAGTGTGGGGACCATTGCACAGGCTGCTCAGGGTGGGTCAGTGGGCTTGGGCATGAGGAGGACATGGTTGGTGCTGATCGGTGATTCCAGGAATAACACATCTGGTGCATCCTGGAAAGTGAGAGGGGATGATGGGGGGAGGGTGGTACATGGTGTGTGCAAACAGAAATTCAAATGGCAGAGAAAAGCCAGGACATTCCTGAGGAAGAACATGTTGGGAGGGCTTGTGCCACCCAAGAGCAGACTCGTCCAAAGCCACATTCAGGAAGATGGAGGAGAGGAAGGTGGCAGCGGCCTCGCCATTTAGAAGATGGCGGAGGGGGTTCCTCACGGCCTGCAGGAGGCAGCCAGGGTCTTCCGCACCAACAGGGCTAAAGTTAACAACAACAACAAAAAAGCACAAAACTTATGCTATGGAAACTGTAAAGCATTGTTGGAATTTTTAAAAAATCTAAATTAATGAAAAATATAGCAAATTGAGCTACCAATGTAATGCAATCTCTATTAGAGACCCTGCTGATTTATTTGTAGAAACTGACAAGCTGAATCTAGAACTCATTTGAGATTGCCAGGAACCCTTAATAGCCCAAACAATGTTGGAACAGTACAATGTAGAAGGATGCACATGTCCCAGCTTCAAAACTTACTACAATAATAAGACAACATGGCATTGGCATGAATATAGACTATAGAACAATGGAATAGAACTGAGATTCCAGAAATAAACTCCCCTACATGGCTAATTAACTTTCAACAAGGTACCAAAACCATTCAACAAATGGTGCTAGATACCTGATTAGCCACATGAAAAAGACTGAATTTGAACCTTATCTCACACAATATGAAAATTAAATCAAAATTGACAAAGACCTAAATAGAACAGGTAAAACACAATTCTTAAAACAAATCATAGGGGGTAAATTTCCATCCCATTGTTTTGAGTCTTAGATATGATACGATATTTCATTTTTAAATACAACACCAAATGCACAAGCAACAAAAGGAAAATAGATAAATTGGGTCTCATCAAATTTTCAAACGTTTCTGCATCAGAAGACATTCTCAAGAAGATGAAAATAAAACTGAGAGGTGAAAATATCTGAAAATCATGTCTTGTAAGGGTCTAGTATTCAGAATATGCTAAAGCCTCTTACAACTCAATAGATTAAATGGCCAAAACACACCTTAAAGTGGCTAAATTACTTCAATAGACATTACTCCCAAGATATACTAAAAAGCACATGACAAGATGTCAACATCATTAATCGCTAGAAAAGTGTAAATCAAACACAATGAGATAGCACTTCACACACAGTAGGATGGAAATAATATGTTGAAAAGGAGGTGAAGAAATTGGAGCTCTTAAATATTGCTGGGGTTGGGGTGGGAAATAATTCAGCATTTGCGGAAAAGTTTGACAGTTCTGCAAGAAATTAAACATAGAATTACCATATGACCCAGGAATTTCATTCCCATACTCTAAAAAAACTGAAACAGATACTCAAACAAATGTTCATAACAGCACTACTTACAAGTGCCAAGTGGTGAGAAAAACCCCAAATGTTCATGAACTGATAAGTGGATAAATGTTGTAAAACGGATAAATTAGATAATTGTGAATACTTATAAATAAATATGTATATATCATGGATAAATAATGTTATATATATAATTAGTGGTATACCAGCAATATTTACAATAGCCAAATTGTAAAAACAACAAAAATTTCTATCAACTAATAAAAGGATAAACACTGAAAAATGAATAAGATAAATATAAATACTTATAAGTAAATATATACACATATATTCATATGTGTATATATGTACACACGATGGTACTTCAAAAAAGTTCATGGAAAAATAGAATTAAAAGATAATACAAATATATCCCTGAACTTTTTGAAGTTCCCTCATACACATGTGTGTATATATGTATATATATATGTATGATAAATGGATACATAAGTATCCATATATACTTAATGTTAGGCATAAAAATAAATGAAGTACTGACACACGCTGTAACACAAAAACATCTTACAGAGTGAAAGAGGCCAGACACCAAAGATCACTTACTTTTATGAAATCTGCAGAATGAGTCAATCCACAGAGCCAGAAAGCATATGGGAGGTGCTAGCTGTTGGGTGGAGGTGGCAATGGGCAGTAACAGCTTAATCATCTTGAAGTTTTCTATTAGGGTCATGAGAACTACCTCCAAGTTGCCCTGGGGGAAGGTCTATTGAAAGTACTCTTCACAGAGCCCTCCCCACCTTTTGTTTCCTGATTGGTTGGTAACAGCAGTGAAACTATCCAATCAGGACTTGTCTACAGGGTTCAATCAGATCTCGTCTTCCAGGAGCCCTCATTTGAATACAGAGTCTATAAATGGGCCCAGCAAGCCCACGCTCGGCATTTTCTCTTCTCCGAGGCTGGCTTCTGCTGCTCGTCTTCGCTGGTCTCTGCCGTTTTCCCCGAGGTGTCTTCCCCAGTTCCAGGACAAGGAGTTGAGAAGCCCAGTGATGACAGCAACGGAAAAGCTGCTCCGCAGATGTGTCCAAGGGATAGAAGCAGGTTCCCCCGAGGTGGAGAAGTTTGCTGGGTCCACGCGCTCCCCCATCCTTCCCCGAAGTCTCTGGCCTGGTGAGTCCCCTCATGAACCTCTGTGAGCGAGTGGGGGGAGGGTTTCCAGGGGTGGGAATCACAGAAAGCCGTCCATCCATCCTGGGCATCCGGGGAGCAGCCATCAGCGGCGGGCTCAGAGCCTCCAACAAGCCTCAGCCCTGGCAGCTTCTGCCCCCAGCCCTGTGTCGAGCTGCAGGGAGCGGCGGGCCCAGACGCGGGTACCGGGCTGGAGCCCATGGGCCGAGAAGGTGCGGGCCTGACTGCCTTTGCCCACGCCCGAGTGGGGCCACAGCCCCGTGTCGTGGGAGCTGACGGGTGACGCGGGAGACTCGCGGTAGAGGCAAATGACGTCTTTGTGCCCAAAGTTGAGATCAGACGTTGAGGTTATGAGTCAAACGTACTCCGCGATGCAGCACCACAGACCAGATGGTAAATAGGTCCATGCTAAGGGCTGCTACCACAACACACGGTCATGGGGAAGCTTTTGGAAGGTTTGATATGGAAGCGTATGTTGGTAGTTTCTCAGATGTTAAAGGAACATCTGTGGCATAATTCCATTTGGTCACGCTGTATAATGTTTTCTGTGTTGATGAATTCAGTGTGCTGATGTTATGTGAGGCTTGCTTTGTCCTCATTCAGTAGGTTCTGTAGTTACCTATTCGTTGTGATGCTTCCAAGTGGTTTTTGTATTACACTCCTCCTAGAACGAATTGGGTTGTGTTGCCTTCTCTTCTTTTTTGAAAGTATCTGTGAAGGATCAATATTATTTTTGTTTGTTTTTTGTTTTTTGTTTTGTTTTGATTGTGCATGTTCATGGGGTACAAAGCTGACCATCACCACATGTGTCCAAGACCTGATGATCAGATCAAAACCATCAGCTTGCCTATTACCACCAACTGCAGTTATTCTCCATGTCCCCCACCAAACCTCTCTCTGCCTACCTTCCACTCTTCCCCATCCTCCCCAGGTAACCCTATGTTTGTTCTCTCTCTCTGGAAGTCCAATGGACCACTCTGTGATCTTTCAAGTGAGAACATGTGGTATTTCTCTTTCTGTGCCTGGCCTATGTCACTTAACATAATTTTTTCTAAGTACATCTGTGTTGCTGCAAATGGTACTATTTCATTTTTTTTTATAATAGAGTATTCCATTGTGTAGATATACCACATTTTCCTTATCCACTCATTCCTTGATATTATTTTGGATTGTTAATTTAGTTCTGTGCGGTCATAGAATATACTCTATAATGTGATGGTTGATGTTAGGAAACTGGTAGAATGTACATTGTGAATATGAAAATAATAATGTGAATTCTGCACTTGTTACGTTAGTATTGTATAAAGAGTAATTGGGGTACATGGTTGATAGTGTTCTTAAATCTTCTGTACATTTAATAATTCTTTTGTGTGAGTTTTCTATGAATTGTTAAAGCAAAGATGTTAAAATCTCCTATTATGATTCTGGAAATGTTTATTTCTTCCTTTAATTCTGTCAATTTTTGCTTCTTTTATTTTTAGGAATAATTCTGTTATGTAAATACACCAATGATAACTGTCAGGTCTTCCTAATGAATTGTCCTTTCTATCATTTTATTCCTACTAACACTCTTTGTTATAAAACATATTCTACTATTTTATTTGAGAATGAAAACAGTCACTGTAGACTTCTCATGCTTACCGTTTGTATATGATATGTTTTTCTATTCATTTAGGGATACTAGAATGTGAAAAAATGAAAAAAGACAACTCCAAAGGAAAACCATATCTCTCTATATTTATTTATTTATTGTAGCTGGTGTGTCTCTGTATTTAAAATGGTACCGACTGAATTAATCAACCATACTTTTACTAACACAGTTTGAATGAAAGCCCTGGGTTCTCTCTCACACAAAATGGAATTTATCTAGATTTAAGGTATGTCTTTAGTTCTCTCCATAAAGGAAACTTTAGATTTCAGACTTTGCAGCAAAAAGTGTGTTTTCAGCACATTTTTCTTTCTTATAAATATTACCTTTAAAAAAAAAAATAAGACAAATGAAGTGAATTGTACACCATCATGTCTACTTTTTTTTAAGCAGGCAGTGTGATACCATTTAATTAAATAAAATATACACAAAACAATGTTACACACAAACACACAATTTAAAAATAGACTACAAACTCAGGTTATAGTTGCTCCTGGGGAATGCTATATGGAGGGTGTTAAAGTGGACTTTGGTTTATGAGTATTAAGTAATAATGATTAATTATGAGTTGAGAGAATGAGTGTAGGTTGTGTTATTCTTTGTTCTTTTCTGTATTGTTTAATGTCCTCAAAATATAGAAAAAGCACCTAGTTAAATCAAATTTATAAGAATCAAAATTAACTCGTAATGTTTAAGTAACATTTCTTTTTACCAGCAACGGATTCAATATGAGTAACATATTCATTGACCGAAAGTGAAATATTTATTTGAGTATCTTCCATGTGCAGGCATTATAGCAGTTGGTAGGAATAGGCCCTTAGATCATGTCTACCTTTACACACTATAGAAAACCTATAGAACATTTAGAACTAGCAGAGAAATATTTCTGTCTCATTTGTTCTTTTTAAAGTCTAGTGATTTTGCATAATCACTGCATCATGGTGTAAATGATGTATGAAATGAAAAATTGTCAGTTTTCTTTGAATGGAGAGTAGAGTGGTTTGTAATTTACTTCCTGAGCTATAAGACATCCTCAAGCACACAAACATATGAATAATGGGTGTTCCAGAAGAGGAGAAAAAGGAAAAGTAATTTAAAACCAGTTCAATGAAATGATAGTGGAAAAATTCCTAGGTATTGGTAGAGAAACTAACTTTCAAATCCAAGAGGCTCAAAGATCCCCCCACAGATTCAATCCAAAAAGTGGCTCTCTGAAACACATTGTAGTCAAACTGGCAAAAGTCAAAGACAAAGAGAGAGCCCTAAAAATAGCAAGAGAAAAGCATCAAGTCACCTTTGAAGGAGTCCCAATCGGACTAACAGCAGAGTTCTGAGTAGAAACCCCACAGGCCAGAAGAGAATGTGATGATATATTTAAAGTTCCAAAAGAAAAAAATCTGCCAGCCAAGAATGCTATACTCAACAAGACTATCTTTCATATATGAGGAAGAAATAGTGTGTTTCACAGACAAATAAAAACTGGAAATTCAGTCCATTATGACTAGCCCTACAGGACATTTTCAAGGGAGCACAGCATCTGGCATTCAAAAAACAATATTTAACACCAGGAATACATGAGAAAGAAGAAATTTGATAGAGTTTGGACAAATTGTCCCCGCCAAAACTCATGTGGAAATCTGATCCCCAATGTGGTAAGTGTTGGGAGCTGTTTGAGTCATGGGAGTGGATCCCACATGAATGGATTAATGCTCTCCATAGGTGGGAGGTGTAGTGAGTGGGTTCTCACTCTATTAGTTTCCATGAGAGCTAGTTGTTTACATTACCCTGGTACCTCACTCTCTCTCTTGCTTCCCTAGCCATGTGATCTGCTTCTGCCCACCGGCTGTTGGCTGCCTGCCATTTTCTGCCATGACTGTAGAAGCAGCCTCAGGCCCACACCAGATGCAGCTATCCCAGAATTGTAAGCCAAATAAACCTCTGTTCTTTATAAATTACCCAGTCTTAGGTATTCTGTTATGGGAACACAAAATGGATGATACAAAATCCCACTGGTAGAGCACATAGACAAATAAGAAAGAGAAAAATCTATACCATACCACCTAAAAAACCCAAAAAAGCCTGAAGACAGACAACAAGAGGGAAAGAAAGGAACAAAAGATATTTAAAACCACCACATGAAAGCATAAATGCCAAGAGTTAGACAATACCTTTCAATAACAACCCTAAATGTAAATGGATTGAACTCACCACTCAAAACACATAGAGTGACTGGATGGATTAAAAAGCTATATCCAGCTGTGTGCTGTCTACAAGAAACCTACCTCACCTGTAAAGATTCACACAGACTAAGAGTGAAAGGATGGAAAAAGATGTACTACACAAATGGAAACAAAAAATGAGTCACAGTATCTATTCCTTTTTGGGATAAAATAGACTTTAAACCAAAAAGTACAAAAAGAGACAAGGAAGGGCATTATAGGATAAAAGGATCTATTCACCAAAAAAAGTAACAATTATATGCATCCAACATTGGTGCACACAGATATATAAAGTAAGCACTATTACCCCTAAAAAGAGGGATAAACCACAATACAGTTATAGTTGGGGACCTGAACACCATCCTTACAGCATTGGGAAGATCACCTAGGCAACAAATCAACAATGGAACACAGGATTTAAACTACACTTTAAACCAGTAGGACTAGGTGGACATATACAGAATATTTCACCCAGTAACACTACAGAATATATATTCTGATCATCAGCACATGGATCATTCTCCAAGATAGATGACATATTAGGTCACAAAAGAAGTCCCAACAAATTAAGAAAAAAAATTGAAATCTTTTCAATTTTTTAAAATGCTTTTCAAGCATCTTCTCTGACCACAAAGGAATAAAATGAGAAATCAATAACATGTGAAACCTTGGAAACCATAAAAATATATGGAAATTAAACAACATGCTCTTGAATGATCTATGGGTCAAAGTAGAAATCAAAAAGTTTCTTGAGAACAAAAGGCAGGAGCTTGAGGTCTGAGAGTAAGCCATGGGCAGCCTCCCCATGTCCAAACAGAAGGTAGGAGCATGACTATGACAGTGGGCCCAGGGAGAAGCAGCAGGCAGCCTTCCCTGTCTGTACATAAAGCAGGATAACAAACAAGGGCCCACACAGTAGGTGTGAGCAGCTCCCTCCAGCCAAAACAGAAGGCAGGTGTGTGCTGAAAGCACTGCTTCTGCACAAATGGTCCACCACAGGCACTGCCACAGCTTCTGCAGGTGTATGAATGGCTCTCTGCCACAGTAGCAGCCATGACCACTGTGCAGATGGCCCACTGCACACTTGACTGCACTGACAAGAGTAACTAAAGGAGTGAGGGAAAAGAGGAGGAAGTCTTTCTCCTCAAAGATTACTCCACAGCTGTAGAAGCACCTGCTCTAGAAATGACCATACATTAATGCAGAGATGCTAGAAATATGATAAAACAAGAAAATATAACACCACTAAAGGAATATGGTAATTCTCATATACCAGAATCCATAGAGCAGGAAACCCTAGAAATGACTGAAAAGGAATTCTGGGGAACAATATTAAGGAAACTCAATGGGATAGGAGAAGACTCAGACAACACAATGAAATGTGAAAAAAAATCCAGGATATAAAGGAGGAAATTTATAAAGAAATTGATAGTTTAAAAAATAATGTAGCAGAATTCATGGAATGGAATGACTTACTCAACAAAATAACAAACACAACTGAGAGCTTAAGCAGCAGGGCTAGAATAAACAGAAGAAAGAATATCTGATCTTGAAGATAGTCTTTTCAAAATAACCCAGGGAGACAAAAAAAAAAAAAAAAGAATTAAAAAAAATGAAAATCTAAGAGAGCTAGCAGACAACCTTAAGCACACAAACATTTGAATCATGGGTTTCAGAAGGAGAGGAGAAAGGAAAAGATATGGGAAACCTATCAATGAAATAATAATGGAAAATTTCCCAGGTATAGAGACACAGACCTTCAGATCCAAATAGTTCAAGGACCCCCAAAGAGATTCAATCTGAAAAGATCCATTCCAAAATGCATTTTAATTAAGTTGGCAAATCTCAAGTAAAAAGACAGAATCCTAAAAGCGATAAGAAAAAGTGTCAAGTCACCTATAAGGGAGCCCCCATCAGACTAACAGCAGGCTTATCAACCAAAACTCTACACACCAGAAGAAAATGGGATAATATATTCAGAATACTAAAACAGAAAAACTACCAAAGAAGAATACTATACCCAACAACTCTATCCTTCAGAAATGAGGGTGAAATTGTATATTTCCCAAGCCAAAAAAAAAAAAAAAAAAAAAAACCAAAACACCTTATAGGAGTTTATATCAACAATGATCCCTGGAAAACATCCTGAAGGGAGTGCTCCATCTGGAATCTGAAAAACATTAATCAGTATCATGAATACATAAGAAAGAACAAAACCCACTGGTAAAACAAAAATGCAAACAAGAAATAAAAATAAACTAATTCTTAGCACCTCAAAAAACCAACCAGTATTGAAGGTGAATGATAATAAGGAAAGAAATTTTTTAAAAAATATGTTTAAAACATCAAAACAAAAATCAATAAAATGCCAGGAGTAAGACAACACCTTGCAATGAGAACCTTAATTGTAAATGGATTAAGCTTCCCACTCAAAAGACAGAGACTGATGGATTGGATCAAAAAGCAAGACCCAACTATATGTTGTCTTCAAGAGATGCATCACACTGGTAAAGATGCACACAGACTAATAGTGAAGTGATGGAAAAAAATGTACCTTGCAAATGGAAATCAAAAATGAGCAGGAGTAGCTATTCTTATATTGGACAAAATTGACTTTAAAACAAAAACAAAAAAAAAAGACAAGGCCACTATATAATGATAAAAGTATCTGTCCAGCAAGAAGACATAACAATCATAAATAGATATATACCCAACACTGGAGGGCCCATATATATAAAGCAAACATGATTAGACATAAAGAAAAAGACCTCACTATGATAATAGTGGGGACCTGAACATACCCATGTCATCATTGGATAGATCATCCAGGCAATGAATCAGCAGAGAAATATGGGATTTTAACTACACTTTAGAACATTTGGATCTGGCAGATATTTACAGAACATTTCTTCCCAAAACTACAGAATATACATTCTTCCCATAAGCACATGGAACATTCTCCAAAGTAGACCACATGATAGGTCACAAATCAAGTCTCAATACCTTAAAAAAATTGAAATCATTTCAACTATCTTTTCAGAACTTAATGTGTTAAAACTATAAATTAATAAGAAGCAAAACTCAGGACTCTATACAAACTCATGGAAATTAAACGACAGGCTCCTGAATGACCTAAGGGTCCAAGAAGAAATTAAACAGGAAATCAAAAAATTTTTAGTAAACAGCAAAAATAAAGACATCCTATCAAAACCCTGTTGTACACTGCAAAAGCAATACTAAGAGGGAAGTTTACAACAATAAATACTGACATCAAAAAAATAGAAAGATTTAAACTAAATAACCAAATTCAACACCTGAAATAACTAGAAAAACAAGAACAATCAAAACCCAAAGTTAGTATGTGGAAAGAATTAATTAAGGTTAGAGCACACTAAATGATATAGTCATTAAAAAAATATGACAGATCAATTTTAAAAGGCTGTTCATTCATTTTTGTTTTATTTTTTGAGAAGAAAAACAAAATAGACAAAAAATAATCTAGGTTAACAACAACAAAAAGAAGAAGAAGAAGAAGTGAGAATATCCAAATTACAAAAACCAGAAATGAAAAAGGAGACATTACAACTGATTATACAGAAATACAAGAAAATCATTTGAGTCTATTACAAACAACTATACACCAACAAATTTGAAAACCTGGAGGAAATGGATAAATTTCTAGACACATACAAACTATTAAGACTGAACTAGGAAGAAATAGAAAACCTAAACAGACCAATAACGAGCAACAAGATTGAAGTTGCAATCAGCAATTTCCCAACAAAGAAAAGCCAGGACAGGATGGCTTTAATGCTGAATTTTACCACACTTTAAAGAGGAATTAATACCAGTTTTATTCAAACTATTCCAAAAACTTGAAACTGAAGCCACTCTCCCAAACTCATTCTGTGAAGCCAGCATCATCTCGATACCAAAACCAAACAAACTTACAACACAAAAAGAAAACTACAGACCAATATCTCTGATAAACACAGACACAAAAATTCTCAATAAAATATTACCAATCAGAATACAGCAAGACATCGAAAAAGAATACACACCACAATTAAGTGGTAATCATCACAGAGATGCAAGGATGGTTCAGTATACGTAAGTTCATAAATGTGATATACCATATCAACAAAACCAAGGACAAAAACAATATGATTACCACAACAGATTCTGAAATAGCATTTGACAGAATCCGCCATCTCTTTATGATAAAGACCCTCAGCAAATTAGGTATAGAAGGAAATTATCTCAACACAATAAAAGCCATCTACAACAAGCCCACCACCAGTATCACCTGAATAGGGGCAAAACCTAAGTCTTTTCCCTTTAGAGCAGGAACAAGACAAGGATGCCTAATCTCACTGCTCCTATTTAACATAGTACTGGAGGCACTAGCCAGAGCAATCAGGCAAGAGAAAGAAATAAAGGGAATCCAGATTGAAAAAGATGAAGTCAAACTGTCCCTATTTGCAGATGCCATGATCCTATATATAGAAAAACCTAAAGACTCTATCAAAAAACTCTTAGAGTTGGTTAATAATTTCAGTAATGTCACAGGCTAAAAAAATCAGTGCACAAAAATCAGTTGTGCTTATATTCTCTAATAATGAACTAACATAACGAGAAATCAAGAAGGTAAGCCCATTTACAATAGTCCCCCCCAAAATAAAATACCTAAAAATCAATTTAACCAATGAGATTAAAGATCTCTACAATGAGTAATATAAACCACTTCTGAAAGAAATTAAAGAAGACAGAAAAAGATGGAAAGATGTTCCATGCTCTTGGATTGGAGGAATTAACATTGTGAAAATGTCCATACTACCCAAAGTTTTCTACAGTTTCAATGCAATCCCCATTGAAATATCAATGACATTCTTCACAGGAATAGAAAAAACAATCCTAACATTCATGTGGAGCAACAAGAGTCACCAAATAGCCAATGCAATCCTGAGCAAAAAAACAATGAAGCCAGAAGCATAACACTATCTGGCTACAAATTATACTACAAAGCTATAGTACTCACAACATGGCACTGGCATAAAAGATGACACTCGTAGAAGTGCAACAGAATAGAGAACCGAGAAACCAACCCACAGACCTACAGCAAACTGATAATTGACAAAGGCAACAAAAACATACATTGGGAAAAGTCTGCCTCTTCAATAAGTGGTGCTGGGAAAATTGGACATCCATATGCAGAAGAATGAAACTAGACACGCACCTCTCACCATATACCAAAATCAACTCAAAATGGATTAAAGACTTAAATATAAGACCTGAAACTGTAAAACTACTAAGGGAAAATATAGGGGAAACACTTCAGATACTAGGACTGGGCACAAACTTTATGAAGAAGAGACTTAAAAGCACAAGTAGCAAAAGAAAAAATAAATAAGTGAGATTATATCAAACTAAAAACCTGCACAGCAAAGGAAACAATCAACAGAGTGAAATGACAGCCTACAGAATGAGAGAAAATATTTTCAAACTATACATCTGACAAAGGATTAATATCCAGAATATGCAAGGAACTCAAGTAACTACACAGTGAAAAAAATTAAGTAACCCATTTTAAAAGTGGGCAGAGAAACTGAATAGACATTTTTCAAAGGAAGACATACAAATGGCCAACAGGCACTTTAAAAATTCTGAGCATCACTAGTCATCAGGTAAATGCAAATTACAACCACATTCATATATCACCTCGTGCCAGTTCGATTGGTTATATTCAAGATGATAGAGAATAACAATTGCTGGTGAGGACATGGAGAGAAGGAAACACTCCTAAACTGTTGGTGGGACTGTAAATTTGTATAACCACTATAAAAAACAGCATGGAGTTTTCTCGATCAACTACAGATAGAACTACCATGTGGTCCAGCAATCCTAACTCTAGGTATATACCCAAAGGAATGGAAATGATCACGTCAAAGGGATACCTGCACTCCCATGTTCATCCCAGCTCTATTTATAATAGCCATGACATGGAACTGACCTAAATGTCCATTGATGAATGACTGGATAAAGAAAATGTGGTATATATGCACCATGGCTTAATACTTGCCCATAAAAAAGAATAAAATTCTGCCATTTGCCACAACATGGATGAGAATGGAGAAAATTATGTCGAGAGGTGGGAAAGTGGGAGGAGGAAGGGGGAAGGCAGTCATTGCTAAAGGACCATAAAAATTGATTACATTGTACAATGAAGAATATACTAATTATCCTGATTTGATCATCACATATTGCACACAGGAATTGATATTCAATGATATGTACCCCACAGATACGTACAATCAACAATTTTCCAATAATAGATAAGTAAATTAAAAAAAATAAATCTTTGCTAACATGTTTAGTTATATAAATTTTATGGGAGAATGTTACTATTAATATATTGAGAGTGTGGATTCAAAGATTCTCTCATTATTCGATACTTCAGCACTGTTCTCCATGTGGGTACCAAGTTTTTGGCATAATCTGCACAGATTTTGCTCATAGAAATTGTTTTTCTGTGTTTTGCACTGATTGTACTTTCTTTGAAATACTAATACAAGGATCTAAATTCTGTTTAGACTAATGTGGAAATTTATAAGGATAGAGTGGCTGTTTGTATAACATTACTTGAAAATATTAAAAGGCAGATATACAAAATGTAACCTGGAGCAAAAAGAGTTAAGGCAAAAGAATATGTGTCTTAAACCCATGAAACAGCAGGGAGTTTAATATTTGTGATAAAGACTATGAAAAGGTTTCACTTATACCAGGGAATCCAGAAAGGCCATGTGCATCCCTAGCACAGGAAACATGCTCAAAAATAACAGAGAAAACAAAAAGCTTTCACCTCTGCCTGATCCTTAGGCTCAGTGAAAACACGAAGTAAAGTACGTGGCGGAGATGTAAACAGCCTTGCTGAACTGAGAAAGAGAGCACCACACAGAACAAATTGCGAAGATCAGTAGTGAACTTTATTTTTAAAGGATATTATTTTTATTTTGTCTTTATTCTGTCTCTCTCTCTTTTTTTCTCCAGGTGTTTAAAAATATTTCAATCACCTCCCTGTACACTAAAGAAAAAAAGCAGAAACTTTAGAAACCGCACATGACAACAAGTGCAGTTTTAAAGTTAGTTTGGAAAAGTCACATGACAAATTTTCTGGCTGGCTGCTAAAGATGTGCCCTAACACACTCACAGATCCTAGATGAAAAGTTCAGGATATATATTTTAGGGAGTCCAGGCATTTAAGAAAATATCTGTCAAATCACTAGGTGATCACTCAAGCTAGTGAAACTAATCTTCAAACATCATACAGAAAAAAAATAATACAGTACTTACTAAAATAGTTTGAGAAAGTCAATAAACTATTACAACTCAGCAAGAAACAACGTATATCCTGGAAAGGAAGAATAACCTAACTTTTATATTATTCACATCATATCACTAAAAATGTTGAGTTTCCAATAAAAAATATGAGGAAAATAAGCACACAATATTGTATGGCCAAATCACAGAGGAAAATAAATTAATAGACAATGTGTTTGATAAAACCACATATAGCATAAACATACTGACTATGCTTGTATTGGCAGTGATTAGAAGTTAAGGACTCACTGTGGCGTAGCCATTGACCACAAGCCTTTGAAGACATAGAAAAACTGAATCATTGATCCTGGGTATTAACAAGGAGGATGAGATGATGGATTCCACACGGTACATGATCACAAAGCAGCTCAACAGCAGCAGGATGATCGGGGTGGCCCCTTTCTCTGGGGAATTTCTTGGGGAGCAGCTGGTGCTCTGGAGGGGCTGGAATTGCCTTTTGTGCCTATGCAAGAGAATCACCATGTGCACAGTTAAGAGCAACATGATTCCAACAATGACATCCTTAACTGCTGCCAGTGTGAAAAACAACCTTCTGTTTATGAAGCCTGTGGGAAGAAATGAGAACATTAATAAATGAGAAAAATATTTTCTGCCCAGGTCACATTTGGAGTGACCCCAGTGAAGAACTGGCTGTGACAAAGGCAAAAGTTGAGAACCTACAAGAAGAGAAAAAAACCTAGGGAGTGATTCAGAAATATGAATTTGAACTTTGTCAATTGGGAGGTGCTGGGGCTGATGGTGATGGCCTATAACATGCTCAGGAGGCAGATGGTGCCAATGGGGAGGCCCATCCCCACCCTGCTTTGGCAGGCAACTTCCTTACATTCGAGGCCACTCTGGAGACTGTCCCAAGTTCATCTGTAGATCACCGTAGTGAGGAGCATCACTGTGTGGATAGAGGCCAAGTGACTGATCATCAGGTCAGATGGCCTGGGTCTGACATCCAGAAAAAGAGTGAGGATGCAGAGAAAGAAACTTTTGGCTTTCTTTGGAAAATGCAAGCTTGGGTATAAAATACATTGTTTATAGCACCAGAACTTAAATATTTGTTCTTTACCAGAAAAACTAAACGAAGCATATCTGGAAATATGAACTCACAAAAAAGGTATCGTGACATTGTCTCTGAGATTGTGTTGGCCATCACCTCCACCCACCTCACTGCCCCTCATTTTACTTTCATCAGAGTGTTCTGGGTCATCCCTAATCACACTGGAGCATCCGTCCTCCCTGCCCCCACCGTCATGCTATTCTGTCCACCTTACTCAGCCACCATGTCTACAGCAATGCCATTAAGCTCCCTTCTCTGTGTGCCCCCACGGTCCTCATTCTTTTGGTGCAGTTACAATGACCATGTGTTCTGAAAGTGTTCAGTTCCTTTGTATATCTTCTCTTAAAATCCTCAAGAGCAGGAACAATGACTCACGAACACTGGTATCTTCACATTGGCACACTGCTGAGCACACACGTGCTCAGTCATGCCATTTAAACTGCGGTGAATGACTAGAGACGAGCTGACAATCACAAGTGGAAATTCAAGGGTTTGGCTTCTCTCCTCAGGTGTTCTTTCTGATTTCATTACCAAGATGTGGTGTAATTTGTGGCTAGTCTTTTGGGCTCTGTGTCCACTGCCTGTTTACCCTGGCCTTGGTGCTCAGTCGCAGAGGGAAGCCCTCCAACCTCATTAAGCTCAAGTATAAAATTAGAATAAATCATGACATTTGATACATAGAGATGTTGTGAAGATTGATTCTTAAATAAATGTAGAAAGTTTATATATGATCTTAAAGCATAATAATCACATAGAATTATCAGGTGAAGATTATATTTTAATTTATTCCTTGAAACTGCCTATAATCAAAATGATGTAGAATAACGAACACTGGCAATGATGTGGAGAGAACGGAACACTCCTGCACTGTTGGTGGGACTGTAAATTAGTACAACCACTATGAAAAATAGTATGGACATTTCTCAAACAACTACAGACTGATCTACCATATGATTCAGCAATCCCACTTCTGGGTATTTACCCAAAGGAATGGAAATCATCATGTCAAAGGGAAACCTGCACTCCCATGTTTACTGCAGCTCTGTTTATGATAGCCAAGATATGGAACTGACCTAACTGTTCATCAATGGATGACTGGATAAGGAAACTCTGATATATATACACCATGGAACACTATTCTACCATAAAAAAGAACAAAAGTCTGCCATTCGCAACAAAATGAATGAGCTTGGAGAAACTTATGTTGCGTAAAATAAGCCAATCACAGAGGGAAAAATACTGCATGTCCTCATTCATAAGTGGGAGCTAAGAGAGAAAGAAGGAAGGAAAGAAAGATCACAGTGGTGTGTTGGACTTGCAGAGAGAGACAGAGCATACCTAGTGTTGCAGAATGGGGTGGGAAAACTGGGAAGGGGAGGGCAGTCAGTGATTAAATGGGTGGGGGACATGGGGAGTAGTTGCAATTTGTAACAATGGCTATGCTGATAGTATTGATCTGTATTTCACATCTTGGGCACAAGTGGTGATGGTCAGCCTTGTACCCCATGAGTATTCATAATCAATGAAACAATTTATTCCCAGTTACAGGTGGCTTAAACACATCACCCTAGTTCTATATAGAGCTTCCCAAATTCCTTCACCTTAAGCATAAAATAGAACTAATGACCATAATGTTAGACTCTTCTAAAGTTTCTGCTCATGGAAATGTGAGTTTTGCAGTGTTTTGTTTTATTTTCCCACAATCCTAAAGAATGATCTCATATATAAGTTAAAATTTCTATTACCAGGAACATCGTCCTAAATTCTGTGACAGAATAAAATAGTGCAGGTTGAAACCCCTACAAGAAGTCTACATTATAATTTCTCCTTACCCCATGTGAACTAATGCTAATGGAGGGAGAAAAGTGACCAATGCATTTATATTTTTTCAAATTGGTCTTTTAATACAGATATTAGTAGATGTTTAGCTCCTTGATAGAAGGGATGCCTTCTGTAGTAAATTTTTATCATCTCCTTACAATTCTGGGTCTAGAATTCAAAATTACTGAATTCAAAACTTTAGCAAAATTAAACAATATACAGAATTTAGGATGAATACTCAATTCTCTTCAAATATAAAGTCATGAATTTGCTCTAAAAGGAAGGACATGAATTGGAAAATAGGTAGTTATCAAATATGCAGCAAAAGCTTTTCTACATTAAAGAGAATTCAAATGAAGCAGATAAAATGTCATCCTGGTCATCTATTAAAGCCTTATTACTTCAAAGATTAAATAAATTATATTTTCATCTTATGTTTCCTCATACTGTTCTACTTGCTTTTTTTCTCCCAAACACTTCTAGGGTGTTTTAGTTACACTAATTGTCATGAATTAGCTTAGAGTGTGAGCAATAACACAATAACACAAGTGGTTTATTAGAGAGTAATTTAAGTAATGTGTACATTTATGTAAAAATTAATTTTGTAAGATAATATTCTATAAATATGGTACTTAATATTACAAGAAAACCAGAGAAACTATGCCAAGAGTCTGACTGAGCAGGCCTTGTGAATATAAAATAGGGGATTATTCCAGGACCTTCTGTCTGGAACCCAAACTTTCTCCTTTTATTGTGTATTCAATATATGGTTTCTTCTGATATTTCCAAATCTCAAACAAAATAAAATAAACAAACAAAGAACACTAAAACCAGAAACTTTAGGCATTATATTTCATATAAATAAAATGATAGCATTATGTAGTCTTTTGTGCTTGTGTTAATTTATCATAAGGTTTTGAGAATCGTTCAAGTTGCACATATAATTTGTTATTTATTATTGCTGAGAAATATTCCACTGTATATATACACCAAAATTTGGTAAATCTTTCAATAGTTGATGAATTGTACCCATTTTTTTGTCAGGTTCTGTGTGTGCTTTTATTGAGCTCTACAAGTTCTTAATGTATTCTGAATACCGATCTTTCAAATATATGTATTTCAAAAATTAGTCCTAGGCTACTGTTGCCTGTTCATTTTCTCAACAGAATCTTACATAGAACACAATTTTTATTTTTTTTTTAATGATTTACGCATTGCATATCCCATGCTAAAAAAATGATTGGCTGTCCCAGGGTCACACAAATTTATTGAGTGCTTTTCTCCTAGAAGATACAGAATTTCAGCACTTGCTTTTAGGTCTATAATCCATTTAAGGCTAATTTTTCAGTTATTACATAAAAACACAACCAATAATCACTTTTTGGCATACAGATGTCCAAGTCTTACAAGAGAATTTATTTAAATGATTATTCTTTTTCCTTTGAATTGTCTTGTAGTGTTTTTTGTTATGCAGCTGATTACATGTGTGAGGATATGTTTCTGAACTTCCTATGTCATTCAAATTACAATTCTTAAGCAACAGCACACCATCATGAGTACTGTAGGTTTGTTGTCTTAATAAACAGGTATTTTAAGTGTCTACATTTTTCAGTATTCTTTTAAATAATTTAGATTTTTTGTGTGTTTTCAACTAAGTTTTATAAACTGTTTATCCAATTTTACAAACGCTGTAGTTACATTTGCATCAAAATTGCATTGATTATACAGATCAAGTTAGAGAAAATTTACATCTTAACTTTACTGAGTCTTTCAATTCATGAATATGAAAAGCTCTACTAATTTAGGTCTTCTTTAAAGCTCTTCTCAGCTCTTTTTGACATTTTTCAATTTTTTGATTGTACTTTATTATGTTTTATCAATATTTCATGCTGTTGCAATGATTTTGAAATTTATAATTTTAATTTTTATTGGCATCCTAAAGAAAAACCATGATTTATTTTTACACATTTAGCTTATTTCCTGTGACTTGCAGAATTAACTGTTTTAGTAATTTTTTTGTTAACTTCTTAAGATTTACTACATTGAAGATTATGTTATCCAGAGAAAGAGAGGGAGAGAGAAAGGGAGAATTTTATTACTCTCTATGCATTTTGATTCTATGCATTTGATTATTTGAAATGTCTTTATACATTGGCCTACAATTTACAAGATACTCAACAATCTAGAATAATACAGGTAAAAACTTAATATAATTATAGAAAAATATAAATTATTTAAATTGAAGCAGGAATAAATTTAAAGTAAGAAGAACTGTGCAAATTGAGTTCATCAGTGAGGTACCACTTCCACAGGCACAGATTTGAAGGGTGTTTTCTATCATACTTAAGAAGCAGGCATTATTACCGCTACTGTAATCGTTTCATATTATAAAATAATGCATATGTTCTCTCTATTTATATACGTTATTATATTATAACAGCTAACAATAATATGTTGAAGAATTTTACGTAGTACTTTTACTTAAAAATGAAGATATAGAGATATGTCAGCAAGATAACAGTAGATCCCCCAGACATTTTTCCCCCCAAGGGAGACATGACTTAACAACCATATACAGACCAAATGGCCTTTGAAAGAACTCCAGAAGACATTTAAGAGGCTGTCGCACCCAGTCAAGCTCAATATTCAGACAAGATGCACTGAAGCTGGTAGACAATCGTGGAGCATGTACCACCCTAAACAACTCCTCTCCCCATCTGTCTTAGTCTGTCCGGCTGATATAACAAAATATCATAAACTGGGTAGCTTGTAAGCAACAAAAATTTATTTTTCATGGTCTGGAAGTTTGGAAGTTTAATATCAGGGTGCCAACAGATTTGACATCTCCTGAAGAACTTTTCTTCATGGATGTGACTTCTTGTTGTTTCTTCAAAATGTGGAAGGAGAAAAGAAGCTCTGTGGGACCTATTTTACAAAGTACTAATCCCATTTGTGAGAGCCCTGCTCTCATGATACAATTCCATTTAAAATACCTACCTATTTACACCATACTTGTAATTAGGCTTCAATGTGTAAGTTTTAGGAGAACACACACATTCAGCCCATAGCACTAACACAACATGACATATTAAGAAAAAAATCTTCCTACACCTAGCTTTTTCCTGAGGAAAAGAGATACTGGACAATACATCTCATGTTCTGGCTTTTTAGTAGTCTTTCCAAGAGACTGTTTTCTGTCTCACCTGCCTTAGAAAAGTAATAAAATGGGGGTTTGTGTGAAAGACTGGGGACTTTTGGGAATGGACTAGTGCCACAGTTTATTATAACACTAGTGAAACTAGAATACCACCGACAGACACCAAAGTAAGTGAGAGATTACAGAATCCACAGAAGAAGCAGTCAAACCTTTTAATTGGAAAAATACATAAAGCCCAAAGAAGACACATCCTGGAAATATTTGAGAGATCCCCAAATTCTCTTATCAAGATGATTGGTGAAAGTTTCACCTGTATAAAAGTCAGTTTTCTAAAATGCCCACATCTCATTTTAAAAATCTCAATACATACCAGGAAACAAACACAAAAATGACCAGATCAAACAAACAAAATTTATAGAAAATGTCCCTAATGAAATAGAATTTTATAAATAACCTGTCAGAAAATTCCAAACAACCATCTTAAGGTTGTTTATTAAAAAATGGTATGTGCAAGGAGCTCAAATAAAACAAAGGCAACCAAACGAATCAAGAAGATAATAGATAAACAAAATGAAAACCTCAACAAAGAAATAGAAACTATATATAGAAAAATAACCAAACATAAATTCTGGAGCTGAAAAATATAACATCTGAATTGGAAATTTGACTAGGAGTGTTCAATAGCAGTGTTGGCCAAGCAGAGGAATCAGCAAATTTGAAGAGAGTTCATTTGAAATTATTGAATCAGATAAACAAAAAAGAAAAATAAATGAAGAAAAGTGAAAAGAGCCTGAGGGATTTATACGACACCTCCAAATAGATTGGTAAATTCATTATCAAAGTCCCAGAAAGAGAAGGAAGAGAGAGCCAGGAAAAGTTTTTTTTTTTTTAAAGGCAAAAAATTTTCCAAATTTGAGGAAATAAATGGACAAGTAAATTCAAGAAATTTGAACCAGAACAAATTTAAAAAGACCTACAAAGGGAAGCATAATATCAAACTATCAACTGGCATACACATAGAGATAAATTTAAAAGCAGTAAAGATAATAATAATAATAAATATGCAAACAATTTGAAGACATTCCGTTTACATGGATTGAAAGATAATACCATCAACCTGGCCATATTACCCCAATCAATCATGGATTCAATGCAATAGCTACCTAAATCATAATGGTATTTTTTTGCAGTTAGAAAAATATCTTAAGACTTATAAGGAATCTAGAGACAGGGAATATTGAATATTATCTTGAAAAAACCCTTCAAAACTAGACCACTCACAATTTCTGAATTTAAAAATATTTATAAAACTTTAGAAATCAAAACAGTGGGATACTGTATAAAAACATCTACACAAATAGTAAGTTATAGATAACTCAGAAATGAACCCTTGCACATATGGTCAAATGATTTTCAGAAAGGGTGCAGGGACCTTCAACACTGTTTGAAAACTGGATATCACCATGCTGAGTTAGAAGTAAGATTCTCACTTTGCATCATTTTAAAAATATAAAAACTCAAAGTGAATAAAAGACCAAAATGTAAGACTGAAAGTTATAAAATTCCTACATAAGATATTTTTAAAAATCAAACACCACAGCATTGGATTTGGTAATAATTTCTTGTATGTGACACAAAAACATAATCAGTAAAAGCAAAAATAGGTAAATAGGACTATATTAAACTAAAAAAATTCTGTACATAAAAGGAGAAGTTTAACTCAGTGAAAAGTCAACCTACAGATGGGAGAAAATATTTGTAAATTATATATCTAATAAGGTCCATATCAGGCCATGACTGCCCAAGCAGCTAAGCAGGGACCACACTGTGCCTCCAAGCTCAGTCTGAAGTTTTTCCCAGGTAAGGAAGCAAGCCACAACTACCAATATCTGCAAAGTATAACCTTTGATACTTCCCAACCTGAGTGGTGAAGAAGCAACCCCACACAGCCACACAGCCTAGTCTGAGGCCCCCTCAGGCAGTGAAGCAACCCTGGGTTTTCACATTCCTGTGAAACATAGCTTTTGGCCATGCCCTTTCAGAGGGGCCAAGCAGAAACACCACTCAGCCTCAGTGCCTAGACTCAGATTTTGCCATGTAAGGAGGCAAGCCCATGGTGACCACACATTTTTGCTAAGCTTAGCCATGGGCCCAACCCAGCCCCAGAAGCCACGCAGTGACTACACCCAGTCTCAGAAGACATTCTTCTGTCCTGCCCACCTGCGGGATCCAAACAGTGATACCATCTGGCCAGGGAATACATCCTGTTTCCCTAACTAATCAAAAGCACTCACCAAACCCAGGCAGCAGCTCTTTCTGACCACAAGGTTTAGCCAGAGGTCACGCTAGAGCATGGAGTCAAGCCAGCAGTTTCACATGACCTTAGAGCACAGACAGTAGAGCAACCCAAGAGAAAACTTTACCTTCCCATTTTTTACAAGCTGGCCCATCCATAATTACAGGCTAGACTCCATAGCCAACATACGTACTCACCAACCTGAAAAGGCTGAAAAAGATGGCATTTCCATGAAGTGTACAGAAACCAGTGCAAAGAAACAGAATTGCAAATAATAAGAAAAATATGACATCATCAAAGAAATATAATAAAGCTTCAATAATGTACCCTAAAGAAATAGAGATCTATGAACTGATTGAGAAATAATTAGAATGATCCTCTTTAAGATGTTCAGTGAACTTCAATAAAATACAAATAGAAAACTAACCTAAAATAAGAAAACATGACAATAAAATAGAAAAAAAAGAAATACAAATTCTAAAAATAAAAATATAATGATTGAACTGAAAAAAATCTATAAAAAGCTTCAGCAGTTTTGTAGATGAAGAAGAATAAAGAATCATTGAGCTCAAAGACAGGGCCATGGAAATTATCCAAACCCAATTCACATTTAAGGATACACAGAGACTGAAAGTGAAGAGATGGAAATAGATATCAATACAAATGGAAGCCAAAAGAAAGCAGTGTAATTGTACTTACATAAGACAAAATATACTTTGTCATAAACTCGAAAAAGGGACAAAGCAGATAATTATAAAATGATAAAGGGGTCAATTTATCAAGAGAATATGCCAATCATAAATATATATATATATATGCATACATTATTGGAGCACTTAAATATACAAAACAAATATTAATACATCTGAAAGGTTGAGATAGACTGCAATACAATAAAGTTAGGGGACTTAAGTACTCCACTTTCAACAACAGATATATCATCCCAGCAGAACCAGTGAGGAGATACTGAACTACAGTTGAACTACACTTTAGACCAAATGGACATAACAGATATACACAAAACATTTCATCCAATAGCAGCAGAATAAACATTCTTCTCAAAAGCACCCCCAAACAGTTTCCTAAATATATCATACATTAGGACACACAGCAACTCAAACTTAATAAGATTAGAATCATGTCAAACATCTTTTCCAACCACAATGGTATGCATCTAAGTATCATAATGGAAGAAATCTTGGAAAAATCACAAATATAAAGAAATTAAACAGCATGCTCCCAAACCACCCATGAATCAAATAAGAAACTAAATGAAAAATTAAGTGAATATATTGAGGCATATATTTGGGAAGGGTTTAATATTCAGAACATATGAAGATATCCTAAACAACAAACTAAAAAACAAAAACAAAAAACAATCTGATTGAATGAACAAAAGACTGCAATAGACATTTCTCCAAAGATTTTCAAGTGGCTAAGAACATGTGAAAGAATACACATCATTAGTTATTGTAGAAATTCAAACCCAAACCAAAGGGCGATATCACTTCACACCTCGTAGGATGGGCAATATAAAAATTAACAGAAAATAGCATGTATTGAAAAGCATGTGAAGATACTGGAACCCTTGTACAGGAATGTAAAATGGTACAGCTTCTACAAAAAACACTGCGAGGTTTTCTCAAAAAAAATTATAATTACCATATGATTCAGTAATCCTACTTTTGGGTGTATTGCCAAAATTATTTAAAGCAGGATTTTGAAGATATATTTGCTTACCCATGTATACTGCATTTTGAAAGCATTATTCTCAATAACCAAAAAATGGAAGCAAAACAAATGTTCATTCACAAATTAATGGATAAAAATAATACAGTGTGTGTATATATTCTTCATTTATTTTCAAGGTTTAATAAGATCCCAGTGCATACACATACATACAAATGCATATATATACTGGAATCTTATTGAGCCTCAAAAAGGAAGGATATCCTGTCACATATCACAACATGGATGAATCTTGAGAACATTATGCTAGGTGATTGATATAGACCAGTCACCAAAGACAAATACTGCATTAGTACTCTCATATGATGTGGTTTTATAATTGAATTATGGCCCAACCTATATTAAATGAAAATGATCTAGGTATGTCTTTTGGGAGACTTTATCCTGTTTTCTGGACTTCTTTTGAGTCTCAGATTTATTTTAGAAAGAGGAATACTGCAAATTCCTACTATCACCTTTTGCCATTTAGGCTTTAGAATCTGAGGTTCAAATCAACGTGTGTACACATTGATATGTCAGGTAAGCCTAATGTGTCCCAAATAAGTCTACATTCTCTCACAAATATTTGATGTTCTTGTTTGGCTTTAGAGAAAGTATTAATTGTAGCTTTTAATTCAACGTGTGTTTTAGGTTTAAGTTCATTTTAAATATAGTAGCTTCATACCTGTCTCGTTGGAGAGGTGGATCATTAGATGTAACTGGCATTTTGGGATTTTAGGACATTTGATGGGAAAAAAACACAGAAGGGCCAAGTCAAAGGAAATAAGGAGGAGCCAATGGTGGGGCAGTAGGAAGGAGATGAGTACTATATGGGCGAGGAGGGAGAGCTGAATACAAGAAAGCAACTGGAGGACGAGGAGGGGGAGGATTTAGTAGAAAAATGAGTCTAGTTTTTGTTGTTTATGGTTGTCAAATTTCTCATTATATTTGACCACATAATATTTTAGTGAAGCAATTTTTAATTCAGAATTTCATTTGGAGTCCTCTACCCACCAATTAAAAATGCTGTCCATTGGACCTAAGAAATATTTTTGTCTAAAGTGACTCTCAGATAAACAGTCTTGTTTTAGTCAATATTCCTCAAGTGACTGAAGGCCCAGATAATCCTTGGTGAAGTTATGCTATAGAGAGAGACTGGCACAAGAGTTGTAATGAAAGTATACATAAGAAGCAGGTGTTTTTCCTGGAAGAGAAAAAAATGTACACTGAGATGATTCCAAAAGAACTGGTGACAGTCAGTCAGTTCATAATTCTGTGCAGCTAATTTCCAGTCCCCCCATGTAATGTTTGGTCACTTTTTAATGCAGACATCAAAATCCATGCCACTAACAGGTGTAAACCAGGAAAAACTCTCTAGATTAAAGACATTTTATCAGTGCCAAAAATTTTGAAAGAAGGAAAACCTGATCCAGTTTTACTGGTGACTAAAAACAATGTTTATCCAAATGGATGCTGCAAACTCCCTTTTCTGGGAGGCTGGCCTGAACAATAAATCCAAAGGTCCTATGCCTGTGATCTACCCTCTGACTCTTCTTCTTATGCAAAATCATGTCTTTAGACAACACAATGGAAAACAGTAACACAAAGACAGCAAAATGGAAGAACGAGATGGCCTGATTCCACCAAGAGTGTCAAATAAGTAAATAAATAAGGCCAATGAAGCCCAGGTACCAAACACAGAAGAAATAGCTGAAGAAATCAACACAAAGACAGTAGGGCGCAGATCTAGTGCTGACTTACCGTGTCAGCCCAGACTTTATAAGTCAGGAGCAGCAAGGTGTAAGACGCCTGGATGAATGGTGCACACGGTGAACACTGAGATCTATGGCAGTGGGCAGCGCAGAACATATCTCAGTGGGAACTTTATGATAATTGTGGAAATAAACAGAGACCATCCAAAGAAAAATAAAGATTATTTATTCAGGAATTAATATAGCAAGAGGGTCATTAGCCATCGTCAATTATGTTTAGTGAAGGTTCAAAGGTAAAGGAGAAGAAAGTCTTTACAGTGGGAAAAAAATCTTTAGGTATGCACTGATTAAAGGCTGTTGTCATAAAAATCTGTAGGTAGAAAGCTAAAAGCAGAACCATCTGTATGCAGAACTGTTTCCTTTTTCTTTTATTCTGTCATTTTTGCTTCATATATATTAAGGCTCTCTGTTATGTGACTATATGCTTTGTAACTATTATACCGTCTTGATATATTTGCCTTTTAATTAATATATATAATGTCTTTTGTAGTCATTTGTAATGTTTTTTATTTAAAGTTTTATTTTTCTCGAATGTTAATATCTCTATCCCAACTCTCTTATGGATATTATGTCCATAAAATATCTTTATGCATCCTTTTACTTCCAAATTACTTCTGTCTTTTGACTAGAAGTATCTCCTAAACAGTAACGTTGTATCATTTTAAAATTTAGTTTGGCAATTCTCATTTTGAATTGTATATTTTAATTCATTTTCCTTTATCTAAGTAGTGATGAGAAAGGACAAATTCTATCATTTTGGTAATTGGTTTCTTCAAGTCTTACATTATCTTTTTATTCTTCAGTCCCTCCATTGCTGACTTCTTTGTGTTTTTTTGATATTTTGTAGGTATAATAATTATTTTCTTCCCTTCTCCCTTTTCTGTAAATATATTTTATATTTTGATCTTATTTGTTACCACAGAGATTATAATTTATCTAATCAATTTTTAAAGTCCTAGTTTAAATTATTATCACCTTAGATTCAAATTTATGCCAGAAACAACATATTGTACACTTATCTAGTTCTTCCTCTTCATGCTGTTTTTGTCACATGTAACATCTTTATACATTATGTGTGTTTTAACATAATTATAATCATTGTTTATTAGACTTTTAAGTCATATTGAAAAGACAAAAAATGGAATTTACAGAACAAATTATTTTTAATGCTGAAATTTATATTTTCCTATGTAATTTTATTGGTGTTCCTTATTTTTCATATGCCATCCACGAATGCCTAGTGTTCCTGCTTTCAGCCTGAAAGACACTATTTAGCATTTTTTGCAGTACAGATCTGCCAGCAAAAACTTCCTCATATATTTTTATCTAAAAATTTCTTATTTTATTCATTTTGAAAGGAATAATTTGCCAGATATAGTGTTCAGAGCTGGTAGATTACACCTGGTACTTTAAATATGTAATTCTACTCTCCCCTCACCTTCATGTTTTTTGATGAGAAACCAAAACTATCCTTTGTAAATTAAGAGTCACTTCTCTCTTACTGCTTTAAAAGTTTTGTATTTGTCTTTGTCTTCTAAATTTTCAGTATAATATGTAGATCTTTTTTAGTTTATCCTACTTTCCCATGAAGATTCTTCGATTTCTGGACATATATCTTTCATCATGCTTGAAAATTTTTAAGTGATTATTTCATCAAAAAAATATATTGCCCCTTTCCCTCTCTCTCCTTATTCTTAGAATTTCATAGAGCCTGTGTTTGTACACCTGATGTTCAGCCACTTGTTTCTTAGGATCTGTTTATTTTTCTTCCTTCCTTCCTTTCTTTCATTCTTTTTTTTTTTTTCTGGTCAGATTAGATAATTAAAATTAACATGTGTTCAAAATTGCTTATGATTTTTTCTGTGTGATCAAATCTGTGGTTCAAATACTCTATGTTTTTGTTTGTTTGTTTGCTATTGTATGATACTTTCCAGATTCATAATTTATTTTTGGTTCATATTTAAAAATTTCTACTTTATTGATCTTTTCTATTTGGTGATACCTCATTTTCTTAGTTACTATACTCACCTGTATATGTTTCCCTTTAGCTCTTTGAACATATTTAAGGCAGTTGATATAAAGTTTTTCCTCATAAGCCAAATGTCTAGGCTTCCTCAGGGAGAGTTTGTGTTAATTTCTTGTTAGTGGGCTGTATTTTTATATTTCTTTGCATGTCTTGTAACTTTTTCTTCAATAGTGGACATTTAGGACATAATGTGGTAACACTGGAAATTAGATTTATTTTTTTCTTTGGGTTATTGTGGCTGAGTATTGTGTTTTAGTTGTTTATTCAGTGAGTTTTCTAACCTATCTTTATGAATATGCAATTACTTGATGCTAATGGTCATTAACATTTCTGTTTTATTAGCTAAGTGGTCAGCTAGTGATTTGACAGAAATATTCTTAATTGTCTGCCTCCCTCCCTAAAAAGTTAATCTCCAGATCTTTGAAGTTGTGCTCTGTGTGTCCCCTTTGGCATGCCTTAGCCACTCAGTAAGTTTTTCCCCTTCGTTTCTTGCTTGTGCAGAGCTTGAGAGTCAAACAGAAATGAGTGATTAGACCCTTCCGAAGTCTTTCCTGAAACCGCACACGGCCCTGTCTATGCATCTTGTCTTCCAAGTACTCTGAACTACGTGGGCACTTTTCAAAGTCTAATCCCCAAAGCATTTCACTGCCCATTCTTTCCTGCTAGGCATTTTGGGACAACTATTTTTGCTCCAGGTGAGATAGCTAGTTTGTTGTCATGTGCTATGTAACAAGGTTTTTGCCAATGATAAGCCACATATACAATGGTGGTCCTATAACATAATAGTACTATATTTTTACCATGCCTTTTCTATGTTTAGATATGTTTTGTTACACAGGTATTTACCATTCTGTTACAACTACCTACAGCATTCTGTACAGTAACATACTGTGCAGGCTTGTAACTTGGGAGCAATAGACTGTACCGTGCAGCCGACGTGTTTAGTAGGCTATACCATCTAGGTTTTTGTATGTGCACTCTATGATGTTTGCACATCAACAAAAATCACATAATGATGACTTTCTCAGAACACACCCCTTTGGCAAGTTACACACGATTTTACTTTTAAATGTATTTGACAAACTTTAGGCTACTTATTTGAAAAATTTTTATGTAGGCACTTACTACTATAAATAGCCCTCTGAGAGCTACTTTTGCTACATCTCATGTTTTGTTATGTTGGGTCTTTATTTTAATTTATCTCAAAATATTTTTCAATTTTCTTCTTTAACACATTGATTACTTAGAGTTTTATTATTTATTATTCACATATTTCTCAAAATGTCTAGGTAACCTTACTTTCTATTTCCTTATTATAACCAAAGAACATACTGTTTGTATTTGTTTTTTTTTTTTAATTGAAACAATTGATTGTATATATATCCATGGGGCACAGCATTGAATATTGATATTTGTGTGCATTATGTGATGCGCAAAACAGGATAATAAGTATGCTCAACATTACACAATGGAATCATTTTTTGTGGCCCTTTGTCAGTTTACCTCTATATTGATGTCTGGTCACCTGTTAGAGCAGTTGCTTCTTCTATTACTCTGGAATGGGCTTTGAGGAGAGAGGCTTCGTCTTCTTTTTCTGGTCTCTGCTGGTGACTCTCCTTGTTTCAGTGCAGTCAGTTCACCTTGGCTGTGACTGCCACTGTGGTGGAGAGCCCTGCTTGCTGCAGCAGTGGCTGTGGCAGTGGCTGTGGCAGTGGCTGTGATGGACCACCAGCATGGAAGTGGTGTTTTTGGCTTGCTCCTGCCTTCTGCTGGGTGGAGGGTACTGCCCATGTCTCCTGCCTAGGACTCTGCAAACTCCTGCCCTCTGCTTGTAGTAGGGGCTACCTGCCTCATTAGTAAGTTGCTTTTTCTCCCTATTTATTTATCCAAATTTTCAAAACTATTCATGATTATTTTTATATTTTTTATGGCAATAGATTATTTCATTTATGATTATTTATTTATTTATTTTTATGATGACTTACATAAGTTCAGTAGGAATTTGCTCTCTCTTTATAACAGGATACAGTTAAAAACATTTATTATATTACCAAGGCTTTGACTAATATATTTGAGAATGTACATAAAATGCCTGACTTCAATGGTTTCAAGCCTTACAGCAACTGAATAAACCTGTCACTGTGTCTGGCAGGCCCAGGAACTTTGAAACTGTAGCTAAAATCAATAATCTACCTTGGTTTGGTTTCTGAGCCTTGAAAGATTTTTTAATCTGGTATTTTCATATAATTAGTATAGAGACAGAAATGTATGTTTCTAAAAAAAAAAGGTGTAGTACCCCTGTTATTTGATTGTAGCCCAGTGCATTGCATTTGAGTATTTGTTATTTATTTATAGACTGGACTACATTATACATTTTTCTAGATTCTTGAAATTCAAATTTCTTTCATGAAATTATTAAAATGAAAGCTTCTCTGCTCCTGAAACCCAATGATCTGCAACTAGATAAATTTTAAGGAATGAGTCTCATGCCTAACGCATGTACCACACAGAACGTTCACCAAACCACCCAATGCCATAGCCAGAGAAATTGAATTGACAAACCAGGATGAGAAGTTGATGACTTCATGCTGTAGACAACCTTTCGTAACTCATCACAACTAGACATTACATCATCTATACTATAATGAGACTCTTACACTTTTCAATGTTTAACTTTTTCACTTGAAGGGATAATGGTTCTTTGACTTGGTTGGTTGTGTTTCAACCTAGATTTGTAGCTCAAACACACTGTGCAAACTGAAACTGTCATATTACAATTAATTTTACTTTACGTTTTCTCTTCTAAACTTTGTACCTGTCACTTATTACGTTTTTGCAGAAGTACAACTCAACAGCATAATGCTGGCCTAGCACTTTGAGACAAAGCATACTTAGAAGACAGACAAAATTAAACTTAACAGTGGCCTTGTGTTAGACTTGGCCTGAAAGCCATTCCTTTCAAACCTTTCACATTATTCAAATATGGCTAAAAGGGTTTTGAGAGTGACTCCTAGCAGCCATTCACTCCCTCCAACTTAGGACCAGACCCGCAACCCAAAACAGGTCTATCCTGGCACTGAGATGCATCAAAACCCAACGACAGAATGATTGATCAGCAATACTTTTAAAGAACAATCTAGATCAGAAGTTGGAAATATGAAAGTTGTCAGAACCAAAACAGAGTCACTTGTGTTAAAACAGAACAAAACAAACAAAAAACCCAAAATCTCACAAATAGAGCTGGGGAAGGCCATGAAGGGGGTGTTCTCATGCATAAATGCCTGATAAAAATTATTACAAAAGACTCTGAAAAACCACAACCTTACACAAAATTCATTAAAACCTTACACAAAATACACTTCGGTGAGAACATCTGCCCAGCAACTGCCTGTCCACCCTAGTACAGGTGTCTCCCTTGTTATTGGTCTTTGAAGCCAGAGGTAATTATCTCAAAACAATTATTTAATCTGCCATCAATTTTACTTTAAAACAATTTGTCTTCCTTTACCTCACTGTATATGCATATAGTTTACTATGGTATGCGTATTCCCATTGCAATGTTTTGTTTCTGATGAAACTCATTATTTCATAGAAAGCCTTCCTGTTTGTTATTTAGGTTAGCAATGGCAAGATGGTATATCCCAGATACATATTTATAGACTGGAGTTTGAATTGATTCTTTCCACTTATATATTTACTATTAAACCTCTTGCTCTTTAGGCATCAGCAATATGGGTAAAGTAATAATGGATCTCAGGATTAAATTTAATATTCAATGCTACTGAACCATGTCAAGATATGGTGAGCACACTCTGTGTTTAGCTCAGATTGTGTTCAGATCACACAGTGATTAAACAAATACACTCTGAAGCAGACTGGTTGGGTTTGTGACCCAGCTTCACTATGTAGTAGTTATGTGACGTTAGGCAAGTTATTGAAACTCGCATTACCTGTCGTCCACACCAGGCCAGCTGCTGCTGATGTAGCCCCAGCCCTGCTCCATGAGGCCTGGTCTGGTCCTGCTGCTGCTACCACTGCTGACCACCCAGAACCGCCAGAAAACAGGAGGAGAGTGTGAGACACATGGTGCCTTCCCCCCTTCCATCTATTTACCACAAGCAGGTGGGACTCAGAGCTTCAGCTGCAGCTTCTGCCCAAAGCTTTCCCAGTGGCAGGAATGAGACAGTAGGCTGCCCAGGGCTCCTCTCCACAGAGACCCCCTTTTTTACTTTACCCTCCCCCACCCCAGCAACTAACAGAGTGGTGGCAGAGGGCAGGTGTTTTTCTAGTTACAAGTCCTCCTCTAACTCACTTGCTCTGGGCCACCAGCTCCTGAGCCTTTGTTTCCAAGTGGTCTGTTCATAGCAGAGGCCCGTCTATCCCCATGAGTGCCAGGCTTCCTTACTGACTGTTTGCAATTTCAAAACCTCCATGAATTGTATCAAGCCTGCTGGAGCTTTTGGAGCATTTTGGTACTCCCCAGACAGGCAACAGAGCCAACCTAGGCCCTTAAAACCATCCAGGAATTTTCCTTGCAGTATGCACTTTCCCCAGCCCATTCCTTGGAATCTTGCTGACTCCACCAATTTTTTCATCCTGTGGAAGCATTGGCTGGAGTTGTCCCAAAAGCAATAGCAGGGGAGTTTTCACAAGGGACTGTCCCAATCTATTCTGAGATGGATTCTGTTGGGATTCTGAAGAAAGAAACACTAACTGTTAGGGTGATTGACCCAAAGAACTTATTAGGGGAATGCATATAGAAAAGGAGCTGCAGTATATCCTCCCCACAGACCAGGAGACAAGGGATGTTTTACCCAGGTATGTCCACAGTGCAGTGGTCAGGATATGGGGTTTAAGGAATTTGTCCCAGCCAGGGCTATTTTATTTCTGTGTTTTGGGCAACAACCTAAACCTTTGTACTGCCTGATATTCAGAGCCATGGACTGGGTTCAATCCTGCAGGGGAGACATGCAGCTGGTGGGGTCACAGAGCAGTCAGATCACTCTGTATTTCTCAGTCAGGACAGAGAAAAAAGTGGGAGAAAACAGGGGACCTTAGACTAGCTAGCCCTTGTAGTAAGAATTGATATCAGAAAGTTTAAGTAATACAATTTAGGTATTTTTTTAAAGATGGTTTTGTGTATTTGGTCTTCTGTGTATATTCATATTGGTTTTAGAAGATGGGCAATTTATCAATTTCTATAAAACACAGTTGGGAATTTGAAGATATTACATTTAATCTATAGATTAATTTGTGAGGTATTGTAATCTTAACAATATTCGGTATATATATCCTTGAACACTAGATGCCTTTCATTTTTTCAGTTCTTTGATTGCTTTCACCATTAAAAAAATTCAGTGTAAAACTCTTGCAATTCTTTTGTTATTTTTTTCTTAATGTTCCTTTCTTTCTGATGCCAATATACAGAAAATTGGTTTTTATTTCATTTTTATTGTTGGTTGATTTTATTTAAAGTAAAATATACTTTTGTATGTGGATCTTGTATCTTGTGACATTGGCAATCTTGTTTATTAATTCTACTGGAAATTTAATGAGTCCTTTGCACATTTTTATATAAAAGATTATGTCATTTGCAATAAAGACTGTTTTACTTTTTATTTTCCAGTCTGGGGGATTTATTTATTTCTATTGTATAAGTTTCCTGGCTAATACCTCCAACAAAATGCTGAATAGAGTGTTAAAACTGGAAATTTCTGTCTTGTTTTCAAATTTGCTGGAAAGCACCCAGTCTTTAACCATTGAGATGATGTTAGCTGCACATGTTTTCTAGATAATTTTTAGAAGCAAGTTTCTTTTTGTTAGTACGTTGCTGAGGGTTTTGTCATAAATGGGTGTTTATATATTTATTTTAACTTTCTCTGTGTCTCTTTAAATTATCATGTTTGCACTTTAGTAATACTGGTCATTATCTTGATTGAATTTCAGAGACTAAGTGATGATTACCCTTGTGCAAAAAGCCCACTTGATCTTGGAGTATATTCATTTTTTATGTTGCAGGATTGAGTTTACTAGTAGTTTCTGAGAACTGATGTATCTACATTAATACAACATGTTTTTCCACAACCTTTATTTGTCATGCTTTTGTCTTGCTTTTGTGCTCTTTATGATTTATACCGAATTTGAAAGCAATTACAGAAGACACAAATATATGGAATAATATTCCATGATAATGGATTAGAAGAATTAATATTGTTAAAATAACTATCTTACCCAAAGTGATCTATAAATCCAGCATAATGTCTATCAAAATTAAAATAGCATTTTCCAGGAAATAGAAAATAATGCTAAAGTGTCTATGGAACCACATAAAAAACTTTTTGTGTCACAGAAACCCTGGCCTCATAGAATAAATTGGGAAATGTTTTATCCTCTTCAATTTTGAGGTGTTTTTGTGGAAAATTGATATTAATTACATATTAAGTGCTGGTAGAATGTTCCATTTAAGTTATATTGCCCTGGACTTTTATGTGAAAATATTTTTAATTAATATTATTATTTTACTTTTTAATAACAATGCACTATATATAAATATATAGCCTAATTATATACATATATAATATTTCTTGAGTTTACTTTTATAATTTGTACCTAATTTCTAATTTGTATAAGGCAAGAAGAGCTTCTGAATCTAAAGGAAATCAGTAAAACTGTCATTTAAATTTTGATTTTATTAAGAAGGCAGGCTGAGTTTACCTATTTTTTATCAATATTTAGATAAGACAGAGAAATACATTTTAACAACAAATACTAAACAATATTGTTTTTTAAGAATGGTATGAAAAAAATAATTTTAAGAATCAGAGTGATAGCTGCTTACTTAGAACATGAAATGTGTTAGGCCAGATTCTAAGTCATTACACATTTATTGACATAATATCTAGGGATTTAAAAATGAGAAACTCAAAGATTCATTAGCAGTAACAAACTGACACATTTTCAATCTTGTTAGGTGACTTTAAAAACATCATAAAAATTCACTTTTGGGTTTAAAAAATAAATGAGTATAAAATTTAAGAAATTGTTTGATAGTTTGAGTTACTAGGCATGGAGATAAATGAGTAGCATTTTTGAACAGTAGACTGAGGACACACATTAGTATCAAATACCAGACAAAATATTTTAAATAAAAAAATTAAGACTAAATGATGCTTTGTTTATGACAGCATAAATACACTAGATCCCATTTCTAGACACTGTGACATGTTAATAGAGACTGTCTATTAATGTGTAAACAGAATCCAGTGTGCTCATCAGTACACCAAAAAACTATTAGAACTAATAATCTGATTCAGCAAAGTTGCAGGATATTATCTCAATGTACAAAATATCAGTTGCATTTCTATACATTAATAATAAACTATCTGAAAAAGAAACCAAAAAACAATCCCATTTATCATAACATCAAAAAGTATAATAAAGTGCTTAGGAAAAAAATATAAGAAGGTGAAAATTTTATACACTTAAAACTGTAAGATATGAATAAAAGAAATTGTCGAAGACTCAAATAAATGGAATAATACCCAATATTCATGGACTGGAAAAAGTAATATTGTTAAAATATCCATAGTACTCAAAGTGATCTACATATTCAAGATAATGTCTATCAAAATTACAATACATTTTCTCCCCAAATAGAAAACAAATTCTAAAGTGTGTATGGAAGCATATAAAAATCCAAACAGCCAAAGCAATCATGAATGTCTTAGTCAGGGTTCTCCAGAGAGACAGAATCAATATATATGTTATAAGTATATGAGAGGGAATCACTGGGGGAATTAGCTCAAGTGACTGTGAAGAAAATTCCCACAATAGGTCGTCTGTAAACTGGATGCTCATAGTGTGGCTCAGTCCAAGTCTGAAGGGCTTAAAACCAGGGAAGCTGATGGTGTCCTTGGTATAAGTCCCAGAACCCAAAAGCTGAAGAGTCTCAAGGTCTGATGTCCATGGACAGAAGATAAGAGTGTGTCCCAGCGCCAGTGGATAGAGAGGGAGCTTCACCTTTTTCCTCTGTTTTCTGTTCTCTCCAGATCCCCCAGTGGATTGAATGGTTCCCACCCACACTGAGTGTGGGTCCTTCACATCCAGGCCACTCAGACTCTCATACTAATCTCTGCTGGAAACACACTCAAGGACACGCCTAAAAAGAAAGCTTTACCAGGTTTCTCAGCATTCCTTCATCTAATGAAGTTGATACCTAGAATTAACCTTCACAAGTCCACCCCTTGTCAACTTGGTGTCCACTCTATCTCCCTAAATCAAACTTAATTCAAATGCTTCAATAACGTAATAGTTTTGCCTAACATGATACACTATGCTAAATACAACTGGAAATGCATTAATCCCTTTCCAAGAAGAAAAGGTAAAGTCCTTAGATGATATTTACCCTTCTCCCAATATTCCATAACTTAAAATTGCAACTGCTATGAGGTAAGGTTAACAATATTTAAATGTTGATATAAAGTCAGTAAGTCTCATGGTACATGATAAAGAACAAGAGGAACAAAAACAAATATAATTGCTTAATATGTGTACAGTATATGTACATAGAGACATATGCTTAACAGAACATGGAGAACAATTACAATCCTCATTACTGTAACTGGTCATGTGGTCAGAGCCAAAGGATGTATGGAAAAGTCTGGGGGCCCAGGAAGAGATCTATCACAGGGGCAGAGTTACCTCATAGAGCCTTCACTACAGCAATGCCAAGGGGAAACATGGGGTCAGAGTTACAGCAGAGAAATCAGCATCATGCCTAGTGGAGCCGTGAGAGTGAGACCACCATGGAGACTCAGACGTGTGTAGCTACCAGAGTGGAACTCCAGACTGGGAGAGCCGAAGTGTGGCCTGAGATGAGGAAAGCCATAGAAGTGGAGCTGCCCAAGGACTTAGGGACCCACTTCCCACACCAGTGTGCAGAGGAGGTCAAACATGGAGTCAAAGTACATGATTCACCAGCTTTGAGATTGGATGCCCGCCCTGCCGTGTTTTTGCTTAAGACCTGTTATACCTTTCTTTTGGCCTATTTCTCCCTTTTGGAATGGGAATGTTACCCTGTGTTACTCCCACCATTGTATCTTGGAAGTAAATAACTTGTTTTGAATGTCACAAATGGGACTTTGAACATTGGACTTTTGAATTGAAACAAGTTAAGACTTTGAGGATGGAATGAATGTATTTGTATGTGAAAAGGACATGAGTTTGGGGGGCCAGGGGCAGAATGTAGTGAATTGAATTATGTGCCCCCCAAACTCCTTGAAGCTTGAATTTCTCCCCCAAGTTTTACATATTAGAAACAGCCCCAACTGTGACTGTTAAGAGGGTGGGAAATCCTATTATGGCAATTGAAAGGTGCAGCCTTGGAGAGGTGATTGGATTTTAGGACCATGCTGCAGTGAATGGATTAAAAATGGTGGTCAGGGGCATGGTTCTGAGGGCTTTAAAAGAAGCGGAGAGTCTGTCTTTTTCTCCTCTGCTCTCTGCTTCCACCATTTTGCAATGAGACCCCTGGGTCACTGTCACTACCACCAGATGGACTTTGGACTTCCCAGCCTCAGAAAGTGTAAGCGATAAATTTCATTTTCTTTATAAATTACCCAGTTCCATACATTTAGTTATAAGTAACAAAAACAGACTAATGCAATGAACAAGAAGGCAAAGCTAGAGGCATCATACTTCCTGATTTCAAACTATGTTACATAATATAGTCATCAAAACAGCGTAACATTGGCATGAAAACAGACACATACACCAATGGAACTGAAAAGAGCATCCAGATATATATCAAATATGTCCATGTATAATACGATCAACCAATTTTCAACAATGTCAGATAAATACACAACAAGAAAAGGATAAACTTTTCAATAAATAATGATAGAAAACTGGACTGCATGGAAAACAACATGAAATTTGACCCACCTCTGACATCATGCACACAAAATTAATTTTAAATGGATCAAAGACTTAAACATGAGACCTAAAACTATAAAACTTCTAAAAGACAACAGTGAGAAATAGCTTCTTGGCATTGGTCTTGACAATAATTATTTTGAGGGGTGTGGGATTTGACACCAAAAGCACAGGCAACAAAAGCAAAACAAAAACAAAAGCAAACAAGTGGAACTACAACAAACTAAAAAGTTTCTTCACAGCAAAAGACAACAAAATTTAAAGGCAATCTACACAGTTGCAGAAAATAATTGTAAGTCACATAGAGTTAATATCCAAAATAATTAGAAACCCTTAAAATGCAACACACATACACACACAAATTGAAAAGTAAACTGTTTAAAAAATGGGCAAAAACCCTGAAGAGATTAGTTCTTCCAAAACTGCCATACAAATGGCCAACTGGTATATGAAAAGATTCTCAACATCACTAATCATCAGGGAAATGCAAATCAAAACCACAATGAGATATCACCTCATACAAACCTGTTAGGATAGCACTTATCAAAAACTTGAAAGGCAAGTGTTCCCAGGAGATCAGCACATTGATGTTGAACTTAGTGCAGGCACTGATCAGTGTAGCACACTATACCCCAGAACTCCCGGGCTCAAGGATCCTCCAGCCTCAACCTCCCCAGTAGCTGGGACTACAGGTGTGTGGAAAAGGAGAAATTAGGAAAGGGACACAAGAATCAACTACATTGTATATTGATAAATTTAAAAATACAAAAGAAAGAAAGAAAGGCAAGTGTTAGTGAGGATATGGAGAAAAGGAATCCCTTTTACTCTATTAGGGAGATTTAAATAGGTAAAGCCTTATAGAAAACAGCTTATAAAAAATAAAAAATAGAACTATGATATATTCCAGAAATCCCACTTCTGGGTATATATCCAAAGAACATGAAAATTATATATCTCTGTATAATTTAGTCTTAAAAAGAAGGAAATCCTGCCATTTTCAACAACACACATAAACATTGAGGACATTATGCTAAGTAAAATAAGCCAGACACAAAAGAAAAAACACTGCACAATCTCACTAATATGTGGAATCTAAAAACAAATTAAATTAAGAGGAACAGAATAGAATGATGGTGACAAGGGGCTGGAGGTCGATGAGGAATAGGGAATACTGCTCAGGTGTCATGGACCTGTTTTTACAAAATGAATAAGTACCTAACATACAGCATGGTGACTATAGTACATAATAATGTATTGTATCCCAGAATTTGTTGAGAAAGTAGATCTCAGATGTGCCCACCACACAAAATAACTATAATAAGTGATAAATATTTAGCTTAATTGTAACAATAATTGTACAATGTGTACATATGTTAAAGCATCTCTTTGTGAACCTTAAATATCAACAACTTTTACTTGTTAGTCATACCCCATTAAAGGTGGAAACATATTAAGTGTAACCAAAGTAATATTTAGCCACCTGTAAATTTCATTTATGACCATTTTGAATAAATTCTGCATTAAATTTAAGTTCAAATTGAAATATATTTTACAAAGTTAGGAAATTTCTAACGAGCAAGCACTGTGTTAAACCTAGAATTGGATATTTAGCTGAACTCATTTTTAAAAATGAGTAAATTTAAATATTTTCAAAAGTAAAAACATTGATATATTTGATTACCAATTTAAGATTCTTAAGAGGACACTTCAAAAAGAAAGAAACATTTTCTAGTATGAAAGTAAAATAAAAATAGAAGAGTAAAAGACATCATATGGGGATATCAAACCATGGTGGATATTAACCTATAAAAAGTGCATAGTCCTTGGCAGAATCAGTTTCAAAAGTATTTAGATAGAATAAATGTGTACTCACATACATTTTATTTAAATCAGACTTAAAAATCCAGGGCTACTTGAACAATTTAATTGATAGATGAAGACTCTATTTTTTAGAAAGTGTTTTTCATCACTAACTTATTAAAAATTCGTGGCACTCTGATTGCATATTTTGGAGAATATCAGTTATTCTTTTATCAGAATTAATTTGTAACAAAGGGACAACAGTGGCATGGGCAATGAACACAAAATTCTGGATATTCATGCTGACTGGGTCGTATATCCATAACAGACTTGAGAAGAATGAGACAATAAGGTCTGTACAGTACATGACCACAAAGAAACCCACCACCAGCAGGATGGTCTGGGTGGCCTTTTTCTCTGGGGAAGCTTTTGGGTAGAGTCTGGTGCTGTGAAGGTGCTGCGATCGCTTCTGATGCTTGCACAAGAGAATCACCATGTATGCACTTGAGAGCAGCATGATTCCTACACAGGAGACATCCCTGGATGTTGTCAGGGTGAGCATTATGCGCCTGATGATGAAGTTCCTAGGGGAAAGTGAGCAGTGTTTACTGACCTTCAGCAGATTTGTCTGGCTCACATTGGAAGAAGTCACAGTAAAGATTAGGCTACTATTGACAGACAAATTGAGGGGCCAAAAAAATAATAATAAAACACAGGTAATATAACTTGTAATTTTATGTTTAAACCTTGCCAACCAGGAGGTGCTGGGGCTGATGGTGATGGCCTGGAGCACACTCAGGAGGCAGGTGGTGCAGATGGAGACGCCCCTCATCACCCTGTGCGTGTAAATAAATGCCTTACATTTAAATTCATTCTCCAAATGCGTTGATTCAAACACAGCTACAGGCAAAAAATCCACTACAGTGAGGAGCATCACTATGTGGACAAAGGCCAAGTGACAGGTAATTAGGGCACTGGGCTTAGGCCTGCGGTGCTGAAGGAGTGTGAATATGTGCAGGAGAAGAAGGAAGGTGTTGGCTGAGACTCCAATGCCAGCTTGGAAAATAAAGGCATTTTTTAATGATAACATAAGTGGAAAGTGTGTTCATCCTAATGGCATAGAGGAAACATTTTCTGTCTAGAAAACAAAAACCAATAGATCTCACGTCATCAGCGGTTCCTCAGTGCTCAAAATTATCATCATCATCATTACCATCATTTTTATTTCACACACTTATTTTTAGTTGAAGGTACCTTATGTAAATTGTGGATAATCCAGCCCCTGCATTATTTTCTACATTAAATAACTTACATGTGTAAAAAATCAACACACCCAAAATCATGCCTGTACAATGTACACACTATCTGTAGTCCTATAGTTCCTGGGCCTTCCTTTTTTTAGAAATTATATCCTTATTCTATATTCTCTCATTATATATTTAGCACCCAGAAAAATTATGGACATAAAAAATGACTTAATGGCATTTGTACAGTTTAACTGAATAAATGATTATGCTGATAAAAAGAATCACTAAAGCAGACTTTGGAAAATCAACAGTTGTCTCACATCCCATCACTCTGATTACATTCTATTACTGATCTTTCACATATTGGAATCCTTATGATTCTTCGTGATAATTGAGAGTAATCTATTTTTACTCAAATTTGCAATCTAGATTCTATCTGCAACCTTATATTTTCTTTGCCATGAAACCTAATGTTTTTCCGGGAAGTAGCATGAACATCTTTAAGAAGGCATACAGTTCTTACCAAAACCCTACCAAACTGTATCGTCTCTGAATGGTTTTGGCTGTCTCCACGTTTAGTTTTCATCCCAGAGATTCCTTATGCAAACTTTCTTCATCTCAGTACAAATTGGTAATGTCCACCTCACAAATGTCGGGAAAAAAATGCTATTTTAATCACTTTAAGACAACCATAAGGTTACTTAAAAATAATCATGTTTATTATTATTTTCCTGAGATGTCTCTTCTTCCTGGAATACTCTAGTATGCACAGAAAAATATTCAGCCTCCAATAATAAAGATAATTTCTCTCAAGTATTCTCAGAATATCTCCAATACCAGAAAATCTTGTAAAATTTTACAGAATATTTTTTGGAGTTACAGTCTCTTGTTATTTACTTGGATTTGGGCATCATTATTTTATCAATTTAGCTTAATCTAGGACTTGGAATAATTTAACTTCATAGCAAAAAAATAAATAAAAAAGGAAAAAACATTCACTCAGATTCTTCTAACATAACAGTGTGTCCAATTATATTTTCAGTCACTTATTATATCATCCCAGAGCGCAAATATGTGAGGCAATGCAGAAATTCTGATAATTATTATTCCTGGTTAATAATCAGAAATTAATGGTTAAGCTAGAAAATTGCTTTAAAACCTGACATTTACATATATAACTTAATAAAGGATACATTGTGTTGTTGGTTAAAATGGTTGTTGCTCTTCATCCAGAAGCTTCATCTAGTAAAGAAACACCTTTGTCTTAGCTTCAAGAACTAAACATCAGGTAGTTCCTACCAACACACATCAACACCCTTGACAAAGTTGGGGTCTGCTGCCAACTCAATACCATGAGAAGCACCAGGACAATATTAGATTAGTATCTTGATGTCTTCCACATATTAAGATCATCCCAGTACCATTAAGCTAATATTTGGGCATGCAATAATAATATATGTCCAATGATTTATTAACTATATGTCTATATAATTTTATGAATATACTTTATCCATAATAAACCATACACCAAAAAAGATAATACAAATAATTAGATAAAATAACATAGATAATAATTTCAGTATTTTCTTCTCTCGCCACCAACAGACATGCTGCTCATTTCCTCTAATTCATGCCCTTTGCTCTGTAAATAACCATCACATACTGAAAAAGACTTGATCTTCTGGATCTGTAAGTGGTATATTTCTCCATTACACTCTTGAGGGCACTTGATTAGGGTGTACAAATAAAGTATAATTAATTGTATTACATTTTTTGAAATTTATATCAACTGTCAGAACTAAACTTAGAGTTGCCTTCAACATACCAAAAAAAAAAAATTGTTTGCATTTATCTTATTTTTAAACTGTGTTGTTTTTTTTTAATTTTTGTTTGACAATTTTGGCAAATTCACCATTGATGAATCATGAAATTTGCATTAACTCTTGCCAAACTGGGAGTAATGGAATAGAAGAAAAATTTATAGAGGTCACTTCTAGTTTGGTAAGAGTGCAGAGGTGAATTGAGTTCTATGTGATACATTAAAAACCTGTAAATATGAATGCACATCTCAGCATTCACTATAAAGTGACAGCCAGGGGTCACTAGGGCTGGGGGCGAAGCTCCTGAGCACTGTCAGTAAACAAAGAACGCAGATGAAGTTTACTCCTGTCATCCTGGCTTTTACCATAAGCTAAGTACCAAGAAATAAAAAAGACATCATAAGGCAGAGATCAGACATCTGAATAAAAGATAAGGAATATAACAAAAGGAAGGCACCATTTACAGGATCCCAAAAGCTATTTTGCACAGAACAAATCTATTCTTTTGAAGAAAAAGTAATTTGATTAAATCAGTTTTCTCATCTTTATTGCAATACGCAATTTTTAGAGTAGTGTGAACTCTGCCTTGTGTAGATTTAACAATATAATATGATAAAAATATTTGTTTTGCTTTATTATTATGTTAATCAAAAGTGTCATTTTCATCAGAATTTCCCCATATTAACTGAGCAGACTGGTCATACCTATGACTGGTTATTGGCAGCATAAAGTGATTATGAGACTCCCAGGGGCCAAGTTGAAGGGACTGGTTGACAAGTAGCAATAGGTGGCCATGTGAGAAAACCAGCTAAAAAAATCAAAAAAGGAAAACACTTTACCACCAAAATTAGTTCTATTAAGAGATCTTTATATAATGGACACATGCCAAAAAAGAGGTATGGTAAGCATCAGGTGTTACTGAATGACTGAAATGCATCCACTGTTCTTTAGAAATTAAACTTAGTGCAGGGTACAGCTGGAAGCACCAGGCTTGTTGTCAAAGATATTGATAATTATGAGAAACATAATTCTCAGCTTCCCTGGGAACAACCATAGTCAGGAAAAATGTTACTGCAAAAGTAGAAAACAGAAAAACACTGAAGATACTTGATCATAACTCCCGTGCTGCAAATTTTGGAAAATCCTAATAATCTGCTTGAAAGTTTTTTGTTTTCTTTCTTGTTTGTTTGTATTCTAATTATCCCACCCAAAATGATACCAGTGAATGAAACGCTTCTTTTTCTAAAGGCTTGCATAATTTTATACCATCTTTTTTGTGTGTGAGTATCTGTAAAGAGATGAGTGCCATACTAACTGTATGAAATACTGAATTTGAAGGGATATTGCCAAGTAGAAAAATTGGAATTCCTCTTCTCTCCTTGTACAGTGATTAGAAACATTTGAGATCCTTCCTTTCTGACCTTATTCTTCTTAAACGCATACAATGCACACATTCAAAGAATTTAAAGATGCTTTCATTTCTTTGTCTAATGTTCACAAGTGTAATGGTTTTGTACCATTAAATTTTATTGTGTTTGATGCCCTCGTCGTTCCCAAATCATTATCATCTTTTTTTTTCTCTTTTCTGTGTTAACTTACCCTCATGCCATCCTCCGTCTTCCATCTAAAAACTTATACTACAGAAGGACACGATCCTTACTGAATTAAGACATTCACTTATACATGTCAACAAGAAATTTTAAATATACTTGTCACATTTGTGAATATGTTTAATAAGCAAATTACAAGTTTTAAACCTTTACAGGAGTATTTAGAAATAAAAAATTTAGAAAATTTTTATATAAAAAGGTAATGCTATGTTTTTTAAATATTGCCAGTTATTATTCCCTCATTACTAAAATGTTTTTCTAACCTGATAGAACAATTTATTAGTTTTAATTTAATGTTAAATTATAACATTCTAAAACTGAATTTAAGTATTTTTAACTATGCTTAACATTAAAGCTTCTATACCTGTAGTGTAGTAATTAACTCTATAAAAATTTGATAAATGACAAAAGATGGTACTTCCAGACAGATTTATGAAAACCAGACAAAAATCTGTATGAACAATTACTATAACAGGATAATATGAAATGATCATTATGATCGTCTTTTAAAAGCTAATTAAAGTGTTGAAGAAAATAATCTAATGTTTTATGGCACTGTAATTTGGAGCGGTTTTAGACATAAAAATATGGTAAAGTATTTGCAAAATGAAAAGAACAAAAAAGCATGACTAAATTCTTTTGAATTAGTTCAAAATTTTGTTACATAATATAAAATGTCACCTAAAACATACAGTAAGTAAACTGATAAACATAGGAGAAAAGAAAATGCGGTTGCAATTTAAATGCAATATTATAATAAATACAAAATCAATTAATTTATTGTCTCATAGACTTTATAAAATTGATATTTTTTATTTGGAAACATTTGCAGTATTTAGTCATTATTTACTGAGACGATATAATACTAAAAATATGAGAAAATAATTCTCCTAGCACTTCATTGAGAAAAAATCTTCCTCATTCTACCACTTGCATTTCTTGAGCTATCACGTTGGTGATTCTGACATAGACACTCACCCAGCTGAATCTGTGAAGCGAGTTCGTGTATGAGAAATGACGGCTCCAAGATATAGTTATAAGAAAGTAATATCATCAGCTCATTTCCCTTCAGGCCCATAATTTTTATGTCAACTGTAGAAGGAGGACAAGCCCTGACCTAGAACAAGACACCTAAGGGAAAACTGAAATTACCTGATTTCTGGAAAGCAAAATAGGAACAGCTGAGTTCCAAACTTTTTCATATGTGAGCTCATTTTCCCAGGTAGCCTGGGCCTGGTGTATTGTATATTCTCAGTCATTGTCAGCAAAATAGATATCTCCCAATATCTCAAACTTCTAAATGAGTTAACCACAATGTCAGATTTTCCAGTGCGCTCCAGCTGGTTTGAGTAGTTCATGGTGGCCTTTACATATGTTTCCCAGTCTCTAGCTTTCAGATTCAAAAGCAAACGATATGCACCTTTGTGAGACAGGAAAATGCCCCCTTTGTCATACCTACATAGGCAAGGTGCTCTGTCCTTGAGTAGACATGGCTCTTAACCAGGTTGCTGGACACAAGGAGCAAAACATAGAATTCCTTTTACCTCCCTCCTCCCACCAGTTTTTCCAGGTGCATTTATTGAGAGCAGAAAGAACATCTCCATTCCAAACATTATGAGACTCAGGATTTGAACTGTTCTCCCCAAAGGATTTTAATGTGATGCAAGGTATCACACTCCTGTAATTGTGTATTCTAATACCTTGTCCCTCAGTTTGCTCTGCTGCTTCTACCCACACAGAGGTTGAATTTCACACACTCAGCAGTACAGCATCTATTACATAGATGTAATAAAATTAATATGACAAAAATGTGGAAGATGATAGACATGTATAGAAAACTTTTATGTCTTATCACTAAAGTGTTATTATAAATGTGAAGCAGATTCCGATGAGTTAAGATGTATATTATAAGCCCTAGAGCAACAATTAAGGGAATAACTTTAGAAATATATTTTATTTTTATTTATTTATGTTTACATTTATTTATTTTTCATTATATATATTTATGGAGTACAGAGTTGACGATCAGTATTTATGTACAGCGTGTGATGATCAAATCAATATTATTAGCATGTTCATCATTACAAATCATAATTGCTTTTTGTGTCCCTTACCCAATTACTCCCTTCCCCCTTTCCCACCTGTAGTAAATATAGCTCTGTGCTCTCCTTTCGAAAGTTCAACAGTTTATTGTTGTCTTTTCTTTCTTTCTCTTTCTTTCTTTCTTTCTTTCTTTGCTCCTACTTATGAGAGGACAATCAGCATTTCTTTTTCTGTGCCTGGCTTATTTCTCTAATATAATTTTCTTTAACTCATCCATGCTGCTGCAAATGGCATAATTTCATTCTTTTTATGGCTGAACAGTATTCCATCATGTATATATACCACATTTTCTTTATCCAGTCATCCTTCAATGGACATTTAGGTTGGTTCCATATGTTGGCTATTGTAATAGAGATGCGGTGAATATGGGAGTGCAGGGATCCCTTTGACATGATGACTTCCATTCCTTTGAGGCTATATCCAGAAGGAGGATTACTGGATCATATGGAAGATCTATCTGTAGTTGGTTGGGAAACCTCCATACTGTTTTTCATGGTGGCTGTACAAATTTACAGTCTCATCAACAGTGTAGAAAAGTTTCCTTTTCTCCATGTCCTTGCCAGAATTTGTTATTCTGTCTTTTTAATAACAGCCAGTCTAGCTGAGGTGAGATGATATCTCAGTGTGGTTTTGATTTGCATTTTCCTGATGCTCAGTGATGTTGAGCATTTTTTCATGTATCCTTTGGCCATCTGTGTGTCTTCCTTTGAAAAATGTCTGTTCATCTCCTTTGCCCATTTTTTAATTGAATTATTTGTTTTTTAACTTTGAAATTGTTTGAGTTCCTTGTATATTCTGGATATTAATCCCCTGTCAGATGTATCATTTGCAAATTTTTTCTCCCACTCTGTAGGTTGTCTTTTTATATTATTATTGTTTCCTTAGCTGTGCAGAAGCTTTGTAGTTTGATATAATCCCATTTGTTTATTTTTTTCTTTTGTTGCCTGTGCTTTTGGGTCTTATTCATAAAGTCTTTGCCCTGTTCCACATCCTGAAGTGTTTTACCTATGTTTTCCTCTAGAAGTTTTATAGTCTTTAATCCATTTTCAGTTGATTTTGATATATTGCAAGAGGTATGGGTCTAGTTTCATTCTTGTACATGTAGATATCCAGTTTTCCCAGCAACATTTATTGAAGAGGCTGTCCTTTACCCAGTGTATATTCTTAGTGCCTTTGTCAAAGATCAGTTGGCTGTAAGTACCTGGGTTGATTTCTGGGTTCTTTATTCTTTTCCATTGGTCCATGTGTCTGTTTATGCCATTACCATGCTGTTTTGGTTACTATAGCTTTGAATAGATTTGTAATACAGTTTGAAGTCAGGTAGTGTAATGCCTTTGGATTTATCTTTTGCTCAGGATTGCTTTGGCTATTCAGGGTCTTTTGTTGTTACATAAGAATGCCAGGACTTTTTTTTTTTTTCTATTTCTGTGAAGAATGTCATTAGTATTTTGATGGTGATTGCATTGAATCTGTAGATCACTTTGGGTAGTATGGATATTTTCACAATGAAAAATGAACAATCCATGAACAAAGAATATCCTTCCATCTTTTGGTGTCCTCTTTCATTTCTTTCAGCAGAATTTTGCATTTCTCAAGGTAGAGATCTTTCACCTCTTTGGTTAAATTCACTCCTAGATATTTTATACTTTTGGCAGCTATTGTAAATGGGCTTGCTTTCTTGATTTCTTTTTCCATTTGCTTATTGTTGGTGTATAAGAACAGTACTGATTTTTGTGTATTGATTTTGTATTCTGCAACTTTACTGAATTTGTGAGCTTTAGGAGTTTTTTGGTAATATTTATGGGTTTTTCTATATATAGGATCATGCCATCTGCAAACAGGGATGATTTTGACTTCATCTTTTCTAGTGGGATGCCCTTTATTTATTTCTTTTGCCTGACTGCTCTGGCTAATACTTCCAAGACTATGTTGAATAGGAATGGTGAGAGTGGGCATCCTTATTTTGTTCCTATTCTCAAAGAAAACTTTTTCAGTTTTTCTCCATTTACGATGATGTTGGTGGTAGGTTTGTCATATATGGCCTTTACTGTGTTGAGATGCTTTCCTTCAGTACCTAATTTGTTAAGGGTCTTTATCATGAAAAGATGCTGAATTTTCTCAAATGCTTTTTCTGTGTCTATTTAGATAATTGTATGGTTCTTGTCATTACTTTTGTTGATGTAGTGTATCACATTTTTCAATTTGCATATGTTGAACCATCCTTGAATCCCTGGGATGAATCCCATTTGATGATGGTATATAAACTTTTTGGTGTGTTGTTATATTTGTTTGCTAATATCCTGTTGAGGATTTTTGTGTCAATGTTCATCAAGGACATTGGCTTGTAACCTTCTTTTTTGGTTGTGTCTTTATCTGGTTTTGATGTCAAGGTGATGCTGGCCTCACAGAATGAATTTGGGAGAATGCTTCTGTTTCAATTTCTTGAAATATTTGAGAAGGGTGCGTGTTAATTCTCTTTAAAGATTTGGTAGAATTCAGCAGTAAAGCCTTCTAGTTCTGGGCTTTTCTTTGTTGAGAGACTGTTGACTATTGTGTTAAACTTGTTGCTAAGTATTGGTCTGTTCAGGTTTTGTATTTCTTCTTCATTCAGTCTTGGTAGTTTGTATGTGTCCAGAAATTCATCCATTTCCTCTAGGTTTAGAAATTTTTTTGTATAGTTGTTAATAATAGCCTCAAATATTTCTTTGTATTTCTGTGGTATCATTTTTATTGTCTCCTTTTTCATTTCTGAGTTTTGTTATTTAGGTCTTCTCTCTTCTGTTTTTAGTTAGTCTGGCCAATGGCTTGTCTACTTTGTTTATTCTCTCAACAAAAACCACAACTTTTGGTTTCATTGATTTTTTTGTATCATTCTTTTAGTGTCTATTTCATTTAGTTCCACTCTCATCTTAATTATTTCTTTCTGTCTACTTGTTTGGGATTAGGTTGTTCTTGTTTTCTAGTTCTTTGAGATTTAACATTAGGTTGTTTCTTTTAAGTCTTTCTATTCTTTTGATGTAAGCACTTATTGCAATAAACTTCCCTCTTAGTGCTGCATTTGCAGTATCCCACAGGTTGTGGTAAGTTTTACTTGTATTTTCATTCATTTAAAGTTATTTTTTGATTCCTGCTTTATTTCTTCTTTGACTCAGTGGTCATTCAGGAGCATGTTGTTGAATTTTCATGAAATTTTTACAGTTTCCATAGTTTTGTTTGTTTTTAATTTCTAATTTTATTTCATTGTAGTCTGAAAATATGCTTGATATGATTTCAATCTTTTAAAATTTGTTTAGACTTAATTTGTGACTTAACATGTGGTGTATCCTCAAGACTGATCCATGTGCTGATTAGAAGAATCTATGTTCTGTCATTGTTGGGTGAGATGTTCTCTATATGTCTGCTAAGTCCATTCGGTGTAAGGTATTGTTTAAATCCAGTATTGCTCTGCTGGTTCCTTGTCTAGATGATCTGTCCAGTGCTGAAACTGCCATGTTGAAGACTCCCACTATTACTATGTTGGAGCCTATTTTTCCTCTGAGATCCAGTAAGAGTGTATGTGGATGCTCCAGTGTTTAGTGCATATGTACTTATGATACATTTTCTTGCTGCATTGATCCTTTCATCATTATATAATGTTCTTTTTTGTCTCTTTTTATCATTCTTGGTTTGAGGTCTGTTTTATCTGATATAAGTACAGCAACTCCTTCTCATTTTTGTTTTCCATTTACAGGAAATGTCTTTTTCCATTTCTTCACTACTAGCTTATATGTGGTTTTTTTGGTGAAGTGAATTTCTTGCAGGCAGTGTATAGTTGGGTCTAGTTTTTTAATCTATTCAACCAGTCTATGTCTTTTCAATGGTGAATTTATTTCATTTACATTCAGGGTGATTACTGAAAGGTATTGCCTTATTTTTGCCATTTTGTTAATTTCTTTATGGTTGTTTCATATTTCTTATGTTCCTTTTTTCCTCTTTTGATTCTTTATCTTTGCTGTTGTATGTTTTTTGTTGAGATAAAATACACTCTTTTTCTCACTTTTGTGTCTGTTCTACCAGTAGTTTTTATTCTTTCTCTTGTACTTATGATGACATATATCTATCTTTTAATTCCAGGTGTAGGACTCCCTTGAGGATTTGCTGAAGGGCCAATCTTGTGGTGGTGAATTTCACAGTTTTTGTTTGTTAGGGAAAGATACTATTTCTCCTTTTCACTTCTGGAAGAAGGCTTTGCTAGATATGGTATTCTTGTTTGGCAGATTTTTTTTTCTTTTAGCCCTTTGAATATGTCATCCCACTCTCTCCTGGCCTGCATGGTTCCTGTTGAAAAGTCTGCTGTTAGCCTGATGGTGATTCCCTTACAGGAAATGTATTAGTCCATTTTTGTTGCTTATAACAAAGTACACTAAACTGGGTGATTTACCAGGAAAATGAAATTTATTGCTCACAGTTTCTGAGGCTGAGAAGTCCAAAGTCCATGTGGTGGTGGCAACAGTGACCCACGGGTCTCACACATTGCAAGATGGTGGAAGCAGAGAGGGCGGAGAGACAGACAGATTCTCCTCTTCCTTTAAAGTCATCAGAGCCACACCCCTGACCACCATTTATAAGCCATTCACCACCACATTGTCCTACAACCCAATCCCTCTTTAAGGCTCCACCTTTCAATTACCGTAAAAGGATTTTGCATCCTCTTAACAGTCACAGTGGGGGCTAAGTTTCTAATACATAAAATGTAGGAGATATAATTCAAACTTCAGTGAGTTTGGGGGGGACATAATTGAATCGACTACAGGTAATTTGATGCTCTTTTGTTCTTGTTTTTAGAATTATTTCTTTGTTTTTGATTTTTGATAATTTGCCTAGAATGTGCCTTGGGCAGTTTCCTTTGTGGTTGAATCTGTTTGATTATCTTTGAGCTTCCTGGATCTGTAAAACCATCTCTCTCAAAATATTTGGAAAATTTTCAGATGTTAGTTTATTAAATATGCTTTCAATGTCTTTTTATTTCTGTTTTCCTTCTGGTATACCTATAATATGGATGTTTGTATGCTTAATGTTATCAGAAACATTTTGCACATATTCTTCATTTAAAAATTCTTTTTTCTTGTCTTGTCTTGTCTTTCTTTCTTTCTTTCTCTCTCTTTTTTTTTTTTTTTTTGGTCCTATTCTGTTAGATCAAAAGGCCTGGCCACTAGTTCAGAGATTCTTTATTCTGCTTGTTGTAGCCTACCATTTATGCTTTTGGTTGTATTTTTTTATTTCTTTGAATGAATTCTTCAGCTTCAGAATTTCTGCCTGATTTTTTTAAAAATAGCTTCTGTCTCCTTGTTGAATTTCTTATACATGTAATCAAATTTATTTTTTAATTCATTGTGATTTCTATCTATTTTTTCATCCATCATTTTGAGTTTCTTTAATATTGCCCTTTGGGATTCCTCCTCAGGCAATTCATCTATTTCCTGTTGTTTAGGATCTGGTGTTGGAGAACTGTAGTCTTCTTTTGGGGGAGTCAAGCATCCTTCTTTTTTCATGCTTCTCATATCTCTGCATTGACATCTGGGTATCTGGTGGTATAGTCTCTTCTTTTAACTCTAGGAGTGGCTTTTGAAAGGGGAGACTCTTTCCTATAGAAGTATTCTATATTGTCAGTTGGGTTGTGCATTTTAAGTTTGGATCTGTGTGAATGCAATAGTAAAGACTTTTTGACTTCTTCAACTGCATTCAATCAGAGTTGTTGGTGGGTGCCTTTGTGGCCTAGACTGAGGAGCCCTTGGCAGTTTCCTGTTGGGGTGAATTTCTTGTTTGGGTGGGTGCTCCACTGTCAGTCAGTGGGTAGATGCATATGGTTGCAGAATTCCTCATAGGTCTGTAGAGGCCCACTGGCTTGGCTGTTGAGCCTGGACCAAGCTTGTGTAGATGCTGCAGAACCCAGCAACTTCCTAGAATGGTGTCATAGTGAGGAAGAGCTGCTACTGAAATCAGCTGCTGTTTTGGGAATAGGTGAACACAGCTGTTGCAGGGCCTGGCAGCTCTGAAGTAGGCCATCCAATCAGCTGTTGAGCCTGATGCCAGCCTTTAAGGGTGCATCCAAGGCCAGAAACTCTGCAGAGGGCAGCCATGGGGTGTTAGAGCCCCTGCCTGGTCTGCTGTCAGTCTGGAAGCAGATGTACACTGAGGCAACAAGTCCTGGGAGCTCTGTAGAGGGCTCCCAGCTCAGCTGTTGAGCCTAGAGCAAGCTGTTGTGAATGATACAGGACCCAGAAGCTCTCTGGAGGTGTGTTGTAGGAAGGGCAAGCTGGTATCCAAACACTGTTCAGCCTGGTTGAGGGCCTGAAAGAGTGCAGCTGAGCCCAACAGCACTATAGAGACCTGCCTTGGTGAGGGTTTGCAGTGTGAGGTCAGATGCTGGGGTCTTGAAGACTGTCAGTCCTAGGCCCCAGGCAGCCTGCATCTTTGTTGTGCCTGTGCCTGAGTGAGCATGGCAGAGCATGTTAGAGCCTCCAGACAAAGGAACTCAGGCTCACTGCATTGGGTACAGGGTTCTAGGCTCTAAATAGTTGGGATTGTGGCTCTATCTACACACCTGTGAGCATGTAAAGAGCCATGGGGAGCCAACATGGTCTACCACAGCCAGTGTCACACCACAGCATTTAAGATATTTTTTAATACCTTAAAAAAGAATGTAGCAGAAGACCTAGAACTGAAGAATTTATACAAGGAAATAAAAAAAAACATAACAGAGAGCTTGAGCAGCAGGCTAGAGCAAGCAGAAGAAAGAATTTCGATGTTGAAGTGGTCTTTTTGAAATAACCAAGGTGGACAAAAAAAGAAAAGGAAAAATGAATTTTAAAAAATGAAGAAAGTCTAAGAGAGCTAACAGACAACTTCAAGCACACAAATGTCTGGATCATGGGAGTTCCAGAAGGGGAGGAGAAAGAAAAGGTATTGAAAACCTATTCAAAAAAGTAATGACAGTAAAGTTCCCACAATAGGGAGAGACACAGAACTTCAGATCTAGGAATCAAAAAGATCCCCAAACAGATTCAATCCAAAAATATCCTCTGCCAAGAAAAATTATAGTCAAACTGGCAAAGCTCAAAGATGAAGAGAGAATTCTAAAAGCAGCAAGAGAAAAGCATCAAGTCACTTATAAGAGAGCCCCAATCAGACTAACAGCAAACTTCTCAACTGAAACCTTACAGGCCAGAAGAAAATGAGATGATTTATTCAAAATACTAAAAGAAAATAATTGCCAGCCAAGAATTATATACCCAGCAAGGCTCTCCTTCCAAAATGAGGGAGAAATAGTGAGACAAACAGAAATTGTTGGAGTTCATCACCACATAACCAGTCCTGCAAGAAATTCTCAAAAAAATCCTGTGTCTGGAATCTATTAAATGGGAATCACTATCATGGATACACAAGGAGCAAAACCGACAATTAAAAGAAAAATGAAAATGAGAGAGAGAAAAAAGCTTAATCATACCACCTCAAAAATCTAACACTGAAGATGAAAAATAAAAGGGGAATAAAAGAACAAACAATATTTAAAACATCTAAACAAAAAGAAATAAAATGACAGGAGTAAAACAATACCTGTCAATCACAAGCCTAAATTTAAATGGATTAAACTCTGTATTCAAAAGACATAGACTGACAGCTTAGATTAAAAAGTTAGACCCAAGTGTATGCTGTCTTCAAGAGACTCACCTCACCTGTAAAGATGCACACAGACTAAAAATGAAGGGATGGAAAAAAAATATTATAAAAATGGAAGTAAAAAACGAGCAGGAGTAGGTATTCTTATATTGGATAAAATAGACTTTAAACCTAAAAGCATAAAAAGAGACAAAGAAGGCCACTATATAATGATAAAGAGATCTATCCAGTTAGAAGACATGACAGTCATAAATATGTATGCACCCAATAGTGGAGCACCCAGATATGTAAAGCAAACAATCTTAGACCTAAAGAAAGGGATAGGTCCAAATATGATAATAGGGGGTGACCAGAGTGCCCCTCTCTATCTTGCATTGGACAGATCTTCCAGGCAACAAATCAACAAAGAAACACAGGATTTACTTATTTTATTTTTTTCTCTTAAAATTTGAAGTTGAGTTTATTTTTAAAAGACTGCTTTACAGTTTGTAAAATACATTGAATTTAATCTCATGAAAAATAATGTTTTAAGATGGAATGTCAGGGAATTTGAGCTGCTCTTGCCAGTATTGTCAACTCTCACTTATCTGTACTAATGCAAGTCAAAGGGTAACTCGGAAAGTTCAAGAATTCCTAATTATGTATATTTAAATTAGGAATGAATTATGTTACACAGGCACCAAATTTTCTTCATAGCTATATTTTTCTTCAACTAAATTTAACTTAATTTTAATTTCTGTAACTGGTGACCAGGAGACATATAAAATATGGGTGAGGGCAGTTTCTGTAGCCATGACTTTATTCACCTATATTGCTTAGAAATATAGTTTAAAATTAGTTAATAGTGTTTAAACTACACCTTAGCCCAACTGGACCTGGCAATTACCTATAGAACATTTCACCCAACAACTATAGAATATACATTCTTCTCTTCAGCTTATAGAACATTCTCCAGTAGAGACCACATGTTAGGTTACATTCAAGTCTCAGCAAATTCAAAATAAATGAAATAATTTCAAGTATCTTCTGAGAAAGCAATCAATTAAAACTAGAAATCAGTAAGAAGCAAACTCTGGAAACAATACGAACACGTGGAAATTAAACAACATTCTCCTAAATGACATATGGATCAAAGAAGAAATTAAACAGGAAATAGAAAAGTTTCTCAAAACTGATGAAAATATAGACACATCATACACGTGTCTTTTTAATCCAACCTGTCAGTCTGTGTCTTTTGAATACAGAGTTTAATCAAAACGTGGGATATTGCAAAAGCTGTACTAAGAGGGAAGTTTATTGCAATAAATGTTTACATCAAAAGAATAGAAAGATTTCAAATACACAGCCTAATACTACACCTCAAAGAACTAGAAAAACATCAAAAATCCAATTCTAAAAGTAGTAGATGGAAAGAAATAAGATCACAGAAGAACTAAATGAAACAGAGATGCACACACACACAAAAATGATACAAAAAGTCAATAAAACAAAATGTTGGGTTTTTGAGAAAATAAATAAAATAGACAACCATTAGCTAGAAAAGAGAAAGAGAGAGAGAGGGAGAGAGAGAGAGACCCCAATAAAAAATTCAGAAATGGGGCCAACCCCGTGGTGCACTCGGGGGAGTGCAGCACTGGGAGCGCAGCGACGCTCCGGCCGCGGGTTCGGATTCTATATAGGGATGGCCAGTGGGCTCACTGGCTGAGTGCGGTGCGGGCAACATCAAGCCAAGGGTTGCTATCCCCTTACTGGTCACAAAAAAGACTAAAAAAAAAAATTCAGAAATGGAAAGGGAGACATTACAAATGGTACCACAGAAATATGAAGAATCATTAGAGATTATTATAAACCACTGTATGCCAACAAATATGAAAACCTGGAGGAAATATATAAATTTCTCAACACATACAAGCAACCAAGTCTGAACCAAGAAGACATAGAAAACCTGAACAGACCAATAACAAGAAACAACATTGAAGGAGTGTTGGGCAAATATAAGGAAAATGGTTAGGGTCCCTTGGATGTTCAGAGTCCTGCTGAGCATTTGAGGTGGATATGTGCGTGTGCATGGGTGTTCCTTGTTATTTTCTAATGTGATTGTGCATGTGCACCCAGGTGCTCTGGATTATGGACTTCAGTATAAAGGATGTGGATGCCCAAAGCTTCTAGAGATGCTCTGGGAAGCCATTAGGTCAGCTGCTCCTGGCTCTGAATAAAGCCTATTATTTACTCACCCATGACTCCAAGGACCTTTTCCTATTACCTAGCTTATAGACCTGTGTGTGAAGGGTTTGTGACCCAGTCTGGACAATGGGCTTGATGGGTCTATGAGACCTAGCCTTAGCACTACAAGGAGTAATCAGCAGTATTCCAACCAAGAAAAGCCCAGGGCTGGATGGCTTTACAGCTGAATTCTATCAAACCTTTAAAGAAGAATTAATATTCTCTTCAAACTATTCCATAAACTTGAAACAGAAGCCATTCTCCCAAATTCATTCTATGAGTCCAGCATCATCCTGATGTCAAAACCAGACAAAGATACAACAACAACAAAATTACAGGCCAGTATCCTTGATGAACATAGATGCAAAAATCCTCCACAGAATATTAGCATTCAGAATGCAGCAACACACCAAACATATCATACACCATGATCAATTGGGATTCATCCCAGGAATACAAGGGTGGTTCAACATATGGAAGTCAATAAATGTAATATACCACATCAACAATATCAAAGAAAAGTCCATTTGATTATCTCAACAGATGATGGAAAAGTATTCTGACAAATTTAAATATCCCTTAATGAAAAAGACTCCCACCAAATTAGGTATAGAAGGAAATTATCTCAACATGGTAAAAGCTGTATATGACAACCCAATTGCCAATGTCAACAGGAAGAAGACAAGCATGGCCACCCTCACCACTCCTATTTAACATCGTATTGGAAGTGCTAGCAAGAACAATCAGGCAAGAGAGAGAAATGAAGGGCATCCAGATTGGAATGGATGAAGTCAAACTGTCCCTGTTTGCAGATGACATGATCTTATACATAAGAAAACATAACACTCTACCACAAAACGCTTAGAGCTGTTTAACAATTTCAGTAATGTTGCAGGATAAAAATCAACACCTGAAATCAATAGTCTTTTCATACTCCAACAACAAACTAGCAAAGAAAGAAATCAAGAAAGCAAGCCCATTTATAATAGTCACCAAAAGAAATCAGTTTAACCAAGGTGGTGAAATATCTCTACAATGAAAACAACAAAACACTATTGCAAGAAATTAAAGAGGACACAAAAAGGTGGACAGACATACCATGCTTTTGGATTGGAAGAATCAACATTGTGAAAATGTCCATCCTAATATTCACATGGAACAACAAAAGAGCCCAAATAGCCAAAGCAATCCTGAGCAAAATAAATAAATAAATATAGCCAGGCATGTAACACTACCCAACTTCAAATTGTATTACAAAGCTAATTTTAGCAAAACAGTATGGTACTGGCATAAAAACAGGTGCTCAGATCAATGGGACAGAATAGAAAAGCCTGGGAATCAACGCACATACTTATAGCCAACTGATATTTAATGAAGACAACAAGAACATACACTGGGGAAAAGACTGCTTCTTCAATAAATGGTGCTGGGAAAATTGGACATCCACATGCAGAAGAATGAACCTGGACCTGGACCTCTCAGCACATAACAAAATCAACTCAAAATGGATTAAAGACTTAATAATAAGACTCAAAATCATGAAATTACTAAAAGAAAACAAGGGAAACACTCCAGGAAGTATGACTCGGCAAAGACTTTATGAATAGGACCCCAAAAGCACAAGCAACAAAAGAAAAAATAAATAAATAGATTACATTAAACTAAAAACCTTCTGCACAGCAAAGGAAACAAGCAACAGCACAAAAAGATGATGTACTGGGTGGGATAAAGTATTTGCAAACCATACATCCAACAAGGGATTAATATTCCCTTCAGAATATACAAGAAGCTAAAACAGCTATGCAGTAAAAACAAACAAACAAAAAACAATCCAATTAAAAAAATGAGCAAAGGAGATGAATTGACATTTTTCAAAGGAAGACATAAAAAAAGATAAAGATTGCCACCACGTACATGAAAAAATGCTCAGCATCACTAATCATCAGGGAAATGCAAATCAAAACCAAACTAAGATATCATTTCACCCTACCTGGACTGGACATTATTAAAAAATCTGAGAATAACGAATGCTGGCAAGGATTCTGGGAAAGGAGAACTCTTCTACACTGTTTATGAAACTGTAAATCAGCACAGCTGTTATGGAAGGCAGTATGTAGCTTTCTTTAACTACAGACGGAACTACCACATGATCCAGGAATCCAGCTACTGGGTGTATACCCAAAGGAATGGGAATCACCATGTCAAAGGGATACCTGCGCTCGCATGTCTGTTTCAGCTCTATTTACAATAGCTGAAATATGGAACCAACCTAAATGTCCATCAATGGATGACTGGATAAGGAAAATATGTGTATATGTACACAATGGAATATTGCACAGCCATAAAAAAGAATGAAATTCTGCCATTTGCAGCAACATGGATGAGCCTGGAAAAAATTATGTTAAGTGAAATAAGCTAAATACAGAAAGAGAAATACTGTATGTCCTCACTCATTAACTGGGTGGAAGGAAGGAAGGGAAGAGGGAAGGAAGGAAGGACGGAGAGAGAGAGAAAGAGAGAAAGAGAGAAAGAAGAGGGAGGAAGGAAGACAAAAGGAGGACTGAAGGACTGAAGGAAGGACCACAATAATATATTAAACTTTCAGAAGGAGAGAACAAACCTAAGAATACTAGAGATGGAGGGAGAGAGGAAGGGGGTTGGGAGTGATAGTTTCCAAGGGAAGAAAAATTAAGATTTGTAATAATGAATATGCTAATAATAATAATTATTATTAATAATAAAATAATAATAATAATAGGCCATTTACAAACCTAATGCTATTTTGCATTGGAGAATATGTTATCTTGGAGAAAATAAAAATTTTTATCACCTTTATAACCTTTATTATAAAGATTTCATGTTTATAATCTTTGGTAGAAAGATTTCATCTTCATAATAATATCTAACATTTAAAGTTGTACAATTTTCTGAACGATATTATTTTCGTACTGTTATTTGAATTCTGCCTAACATATTTAATTACAAATTTACATTGCAAAATACCATCCTGTATTTTATGTTATTATTATATTTAAAAAGTGTCATATTTCTCAACAATTGTACAATTTTCTAAGAACAACATTGTAAAACATATGCATGGTCATTGACAGCAGAAAATAGCAGAAGACCTTGTTGGTGGAGAGGAGGCTGTGCTCATTCAGGGGAAGTAGTTGGGAACCCGAGAAACACAGCTGTAAATATCGGCCAGGGAAATTACCTTTCTCAGCTAGAAGAACTCCATAAAATATTCCTTGTGAAACGTATAGACTGCAAAATATTTATTATGACAAGCTCCAGATACTACTAAAAATGGAAGATGCATCTACCATTCTTTGAAAATTTAACATAAAGTGCAGCTGGAAGCACAGTGCTCACTAATCATGTCCATGCATCATCTCAAGACATTTAATTCCCAGCTCATCTGAGGAAAAACATTTGTGGGAAAAGTGTCACTGCAGAGGAAGGAGACAGAGAAATACTGGAGGGACTTGATCAAAAATCCTGAGCTACAAATTTATGAAAACCTTAAAATCCTGTCTGGATTTTTCTGATCACCAAAAACAGTAAAATACGAGCAAAATATGACACTCTTTTTTTTCCCTAAAGGCATTCAAGGTCTTTTACCATCACATTCCTGTGCATTGCAGTAACGAGAAGGTCACGTCATCTGAACTGGGTCAAATGCTTTGTTAGGAAGGAAACAGAGGGATGTCCTCTGCGCTCCAGGAACCCTGGTCAGGATCAGTCATGCCCATCCTCTCAGACATCATCTCCCTATACATAGAATGCAGGGGCGTTTAACAAGAAGTACTTTCAGACCAACAAAATTCTCTAATGGTCAGGAACAGAAGAGATTTCTACTGATCAAGTTTCTTAAAGTTAGGATGTCCTTGTCAGCCATAAAGGGACAATTTCCGTCATTTTATGGTGCTCCCTGCTATTTTCTACCTATTAGGATTCCATCCTCTGTCTTCAATTGTAAAGACATATGGACATTAGAAGACACTAACCTTAGTGAAATCAGATAATGTGAACTTGTGAATTTCAACAACTAAATTGAAATTTACTTGTCAATTTTCATTAATATCTATTTTGTTGAGCTAATTACAATTTGAAACTTTCAGAGAAAGAGTAAGGATACTAAGTTTAGATTTTTTTATAAGAAATGAAATATCATTCACATTTTGAAATTATTTTTCTCTCATCACTAAACAATCTCATATGAGCTAATGTAGAGAAAATATTATAAGTCCTAAAGCACGAGAAATACACTAAAGTATCTCTAAACTTAAGAAACCAGAAGTCTGATTAAATTATTCTGAATTAGTTCAGATTTATTGTTCCTTAAAAGATAAAAATTTTCATAAATGCATTAAATGTTTTTGTTGTACTAATTTATTAAAATAACAAAGTCAAATAAAACATTAAATATAACATCACAAAACTTCAAATTTTCTTCCACAAATTCACAAATTTATGTGCTCTCAATATTAACAAAATTTATATTTCATCTGGGACCATCTACTGATTAGTTATAATTCAATGAGACAGAGAATAAAATTATGAGAGAATTACAGACTTCATTGGGAAAATCCTGCCTCCTCTCACCACTTACTTGTGTCTTCCGCTCTCACTGTTCATGAAGTTGAGAAACAATCACCCAGCTGAGTCCTGGAATAATTCTGTGTATGTGAGTTGTGGTCACCAAGACATGGTTATAAGGAAGGGATGTCATCAGCTCATGTTTGTACAGGTCAATAATTATGATGTCATCTGTAGAAGCAGGATGGCCCTGGCCTTGGGATTGCTAGAAACAGGAGCCACTAAAGAAAAAACAGCTTGGTTCCAAACTTTCCCATGTGTGAGCTCATTGTGTTAGGGGACCTTGCCCAGTGGATTGTTTGGGCTTTTCATTTTCATATCAGATTACTCAAAGTCCTTGCTGGCTCAGGCGATTCCTGCTGGCCTTCATGCGTGTTCCTCTGTGGCCCTGGATTTCAGGGTCTCATGTAGTCTATATACCACTTTTGGGGGAATGAAGAAAATTACCCCCTCCACCAGACTTATCTAGGTGAGGGGCTCTTTCTTCCAGAGGACAAAGCCCTGAGATAGAAAATCTGGCACAGAAGGCAGAATGAAGAAAACATTTTACCCCCATGCCCCAACCAGTTTGGGAGGTGCATTTTGGAGGAAAAAAAGGAAACGTCAATTCAAGCAGCATGGAGGGTTGGGATAGGCACTCTCCTTACCAACGTATCTTGTTTTGTCATGGACATCCAGGATCCTGTGGTAGTGTGTTCTGCCACCCTGGCCCCCAGTCTCCTCTGTTGTTTCTACTTACAGGGATGTTTTACTTCACACAATTAGATTCCGTGGAATAAAATGATTAGAGCATCCTTTGCAACTAACTTTATTTGCTTCTGTGACACTCATCAACCACACCTTTGTCCTAACTGTCTCCAACTTTAACTTTAACTTTAATCATGATTGTCATGGTTGTGGTCAATTTTCTTAATCAAACACCATCTCATGCTATAGTGGGGACTTTTATCCCACGGAACCTACAGATTTCCCCCCAAGTCACCAGGTGTAAGCACATCTAGTTTTAGCCTTTTGTACCTTTTATGTGCCATCTTTGATGCTCTAACAAATAAGTCCTCCACTTGGCTGCAGTCAGGACCACCTGATCCCCAGACTTCTGCTGTCTTCAATTACAATTCTCCATGCTGATTCCAAGCCAGTCCTATCTGTCATCAGTTGCCATCACTATGACTTCAGTGCTCAATCCAGTAGCATTCTTAGGTCTTATTTTCCCTACTGGAAGATTTTCAACTCCTTTATGAAGTTTTATGTCCAACATTCAAGAAAACAAAAAGTCCACCAAGAATCTTAAACCCAGAAGAAAAAAATTTTTAAATAAAGTTGAAATAAAAACATTCTAGGTAAATAAAAACTGAACCAATCTGTTGCTAGCAGAGAAACCTTATGAGAAATACTAAAGTAAATTCTTCAGACTGAAAGCAAGTAAGCCCAATCATTTCAATGCATAAGAAAGACAAAAATCACTAGGAAGTTAATTGTATCATTATGAGACAGCATAGTGATATTTTTTCTTATATTAACAGATTTTTAAAGCAACTGTATAAAGATGTGTTTATAATTATATCCTTGAGGCTATGGCACATAGACATTTAGTGTATTTCCCAATAACAGCAAAAAGATACATGGGAACAAAGCCATACTGAGCTAAACAATGTTTCCAGATAATAAGATGAATTCACAAATGAAGATAACCAAAAATGGGAAATGAGAATTTTTATATCACAAACGTGTAATATATAATCACTCTTTTTTTCTCATTTAAGAAAAATAAGACATATAAAAAATAAGTAAAGAACATATCATTGATTTTGTATCATGTTCAGATATAATAAGTATACCGTTAGTATAATTGTATTAACCACATTTTATTTTAATATTTTATAAATCAAATGACTAATTTATTTTCATGGGAAACTACTTCCCTATATGTTAATCCTCTAACCAATGATTTTTAATAATATATACAGTATGGTTTTTTTCGACCATAAAAACCTATATTCTTCAATTTTGTTTGTAATAAAATGGCAACAGATAGTACAGATTATACTTCCATCACATAACAACTTGCAGAGCATTTTGTGATATGGGCAGAATATTAAATGCATGAGGGTGGCATGAGAGCATGAGGAGCTCTGCTAACCCACTCCCCAGTAAAACTGGTGATAGTTAAGTCAAAAGAAACACTTTAACCCTGTGGAAATTATCCTAAAGGCAAACAGCAAATGGGGAACATCTATTCAGGAAAATCTATAAAATTACTGTGAGGGTATGAGGGTTCATAGTCCTTAAACCCTGACTGCTCCCTGCCTCTCTGTCTTAACTCAGTGAGGTGAACACTCCACTGTAAGCACCAAAGTATGCCAGTTTCTCTCTCTCCCCAGCTTCTAGTTAGAATGCTTTGTTTTCTAGAAAGAGCATGATGTCAGCATTTCTCATCCTACCTCCAGCTACCTGTTACTGGGTTATATTCTGTATGGCTATGCTGGAAACATGGTGTTGGGAAAATAGAATAATTTAATCAGCCCCCCTTGCCTGCCCATCCCTTTGGGGGTGGTGCGGTACATTCTTTGTAAGCAAATTGTGTGTGGGGGTGCAGTTAGTGCACCTGCGAGGCACCCGGGCTGGCTGGCCTTGACTGCCTCAGGTGGCTGCTGCACGCACAGCCATTCTCTCAAACCTGTGGCTTCCAAGGACCTTTTAGCTGGTTACCTAGCTCATAGACCTGCATGTGAGGGGTCTGGTGACCCAGCCTGGTGTGTGAGGCTTCTAGGGACCCAGCCTGGCAGGTGAAGGGTTTGTGACCCAGTCTAGAATGGGCTTGAGGGGTCTGTGAGCTCCGACCCAGCCCTAGCTCGGTAATTGGCCCAGTTGGCAGGATTACAGGCAGGTAAAAGAGGTCAACAGATGGAAACACGGTTCTCATATCCAGCCCCCACCAGTGGCACATAGGCTCTCCTGTGAGCATAGTGTGCTCAGAATACTGAGATACTGATCGATCTTGCTTCATCTTTTAGATGGTGGATCCATGTCAGGAGACACAGGCTGAGAGAACATTAGGCTGCTGTCTCTCCCTTCCACTGAGCACTCAGTTTTTAAAAATAGAGTGTTACTTAGAAAGCAGCTTGCCAATGTTCCTGCACAAGCTTCAGAGCCCTATCAGAGAGATCTTGCCTGAAGATGTGGGAGAAGCAAGTTATAAAACAGATAGCTCCTAACCTTTTGCCAAAGGAATTAACTTCAGTTTCAACAGATCATGAGAAATTCAAGACAAATTGTACTACACCCCCAAGGCAGTGAAAAATAAAGGAAAAAAAAGACAATTCCTAGGAGATTCAAAAATTTAATAAAGATAAGGCCTGGACTGTAGGACAGCTAGTTTGTAGAAATGAACCAGGGATTCACACGACTAGGAGGAGCCCATTAGGGGTCTGAACAAATACTAAACACTAACCTTAGATGGTAATCATACCAAGATGTCACAACATTAAAAAAAATTATTTTATATGGTAAATTTACACTTGTACTTCATTGAAACACTGGAGCCATCAGCCAGCAATTAGTTCAGTTTAACAGCTGAGTGCTGTCTAAGAGGAAGACATTCCCACCAATACCACTGTCATCCCGGAAAGACCGTGGGAAGAAACAGAGCTGAGCCAGCCCTGCTCTCCCTGAAGAGCAATATCAGAGGCTTCACAGTGTAAGGCAGAAAAAGGCTTTATCAAAATAATCCACACAGTCACTAAACCACCACAATAAAACAAAAAAAGCAAACAATGATGAAAAGGCGTGCTCTGAGAGTGTTCAATATATTATCTAAAATTACCAGTTTGCAACAAAAATGATGAGACATGCAAAGAAACAGAAAAGCATCACACACTGGGGAAAACATAAGCTGGCAACGGAAACTGCCTGTGACAACAACAGATGACAGATTGAACAGAAAAATACTACAATGTAGACATTACAAATATGTTTACAGAACTAAAAGAAAGCATGACTAAAGCATAAAAAAGAAGAGAACTCACACATCTATTCGAAAGTGAAATATACAAAAAAAAAAAAACCCCAGCAAACAAGAAGGGTTAGTGAGAATGTAGAGAAATTAGAAACATTGTGCATTCTCGGTTGGAATTTAAAATGGTACAGCTGCTATAGAAACCAGTATGTCAATTCTTTAAATATTTTGAACAAATTTTTCAAATGGGGGTCAGGCCAAATGTGTTTGGCTTTCTGTCTTAAAGGTCTGGGCTACCTTTGGGAGGTTCACCGCTTGGGTAAGTTAGGCATTCCTCAACAAATTTTGGAGTAGGTTTGTTTAAACCAGCGTCATAACAAAACCCTTGAGTAATGTCTTGTGCTATGATGTTATGATGGCTGCAATGTCACTAGGTAATAGGAATTTTTCAGCTCCATTATAATCTCTTGGGACCATCATCATATATGAATTATATCATTGACCAAAACATCATTATGTGGCGTTACTAGAACCTTTCTTACCCCTTACTGATAGTGACCGTAATAAGTAAGATATATTAAGCATTTACTATGTGCCACTTATTGAGTCTTCACATGTACTATCTCATTTAATTTTCATTACAACCTTAAGAAGTAGATGGTGCTATCATTATTTTTTTTTTATTATTCCCATTTTACAAATGAAAAAAACAAGACATTTTTAGAAAATGGTAGAGTCATGATTTGAATTCAGGCAATCTGACTATGGAGCCTGCATAATTAAACACTGTCCTATCCTGCAAAGCTTTGTGACATCAATAACACTACAGTGTTGGAGAAGGACCAAGCAGCCATGCTATGTCACTTGAGCAAGTACTATTTTTTTTATATTCTTCAGATGATTCATAGTGTCTTAAGAATAGTGGACAACCCAAGAAATGATTCCTCGAGTCCTCAGTTGTGAGGAAAGTAAAGTTGGGTTGATCAGTCCCCCTCTCCTCATATCCACTTGGGTATGATTCAGCACATCCTTTGTAAACAAGTTGTCTGGGAGCAGAGATAGTGTGCATGCATGCCCAGGTGCCCTGTTTTGTTCATTGCCATTTTGGTGTACTCTTTGGTACAGAAGGCAGGGGCTCTGAACTGCTGGTTGGCAGAGCTTGTTTCTAAAAATAAAGCATGTCCACTTTGACAGAGGCTGCTGGGTTTTTCTTTGGACTACCTGGCTCAGGACCTGCCCAGGATGACACAGACAGGTCTGTGATCCAGCCCAACATCTTTACATTCCCAAGCCCTGTCAGACGTGCACTTTAATTCCAGGCTGGAGAGAAACTGGAAGTCTGTGGGCACCTTGTTCCTGGGGAGCCCTGGAGGAGAGATTTCCGGAGAAAGCAGCAGCCCTTCCTCCAGTGCTGAGGCTGTTTCTGCTCAGGGAACAGAGGTGGCCCATGGAAAAATACTTTTGGAGGACTGATCTGTAAAAGTTTGCGGGTCATTTAAAAACTAGGGTCAGTCTTCTATAAAGAAAAATATGTTAACATAACAAATACTTATGTTGATGCTAAACAATATCTTAGATTTTTAACTAAGACACTAAATGTGATTCTATTTAGGACAGAGTTGCAAGACAAAACTTAAAGCACATGTCATTCTACATGTTATATAAGGTTTAAAATTTGTGGGGGTTGTTTGTTTTTTTGTTTTTTAAAAAAAAAAATTTCTGTGCCTGGCTAATTTCACTTAACACAATTTTCTCTAAGTTCATCCATGTTGCCGCGAATGGCAGTATTTCATTCTTTTTTAGGGCAGAGTAGTATTCCATCTGTAAACATACCACATTTTCCTTATCCACTCATCTGGTGATGGGAATTTATGTTGGTTCCAACTCTTGGATATTGTAAATAGAGCTGTAATAAATATGGGAGGCCACAAGGATCAACTGCATTGTGTAATGATAGATGTTCTGATTATCTAGATTTGAACATCACGTGTTGCACACTGGTATTGATGTTTGATCCTGTACTCCACAGAAATGTACAATAAAAAAAGTCCCTTAATCAATCCTCTCCCATATTCCATTCTCAGGGACAACAAACTTGGTGTTTTTTAATTGCTTCTTTGCAGTATTTATTTCCAGATCTCAAAGACCATAGTTACAAGAACACTGCTTGGTTTTTCCATTGGAGGCATTAGCTGTCTACGTGAAAAATGACAATTTCACTCTGTTGGTGAATCATTGGTAAATTCTATCATTGGTAAATGTTATTCCCCCCATGCATGTGCTGTACTAGATATATTTTCTTCTTGTGCAACTCACTGTTTCTCTGGACATAATCAGCATCCTTTTTGCTCTATCTGCTTCCTTTGTTTCATCTCTATTTATCACCAATTTATCACCAAACTTTTCTTCCATTTTTGAGATCTCCTCTTAATATCTTCAAATTTGTCAGGTTCCTATCGATTTCATCTTCTGAGAGTGTCTCCTGGAACCTTCTGACCAGCTCCAAAGAAGACTAACACATACTCTATTTTCACACTTTCTTCACCCTGAGATTGGGAATTCCATTTTTCTACCTTCTTGAATAGATTCTCAGTTTCCTGGGTCTCACATGTTCCCCTTTCTTGGCTTAGGAGTGAGGGTCTTAGGCACGTCCCCCAATGTTCACATCAAGCCCAGTGACAACAGAGCCACCACTGGAAACCCTCCAGGTCCCAAGCTGGAGTCAGGGGGCATCGCAGGCCTTAACCATGCCCCAGTGACCTCTGCAACCAGGACAACAAAGGAGCAAGGTGCGGGCCAGGCCCACCCTCTATCCCCACCACCATCTCCCTCCCTTCCTTCCTCTTCCCCCTCCCTCTGCTTTGCAACATCTTAGAATGTAAAAAATTAATAATACATAAATAAATTTTTTAAAAATAATAATATTGAGGGAACATATGTCTTCATGTGCTTCTATTCCATAGTATAAAAATGCATAATGTATTAAGATACATGTTTTAAGGAAATTAGTGGCTATCTCAAAATGAATTGCCCTAGATCAAATCCCAGACTTTTAAAAATTAAAGAAAAAAATTAAAAAACCCAAACCTTTAAGGTTCACTTTTTAAACGTTCTCTATGGTTTCCCAAAGCAAAATTATAGTGAACTTCCTATTTCTTTGTTTTAAGTGCAAGTAAAATAAAGGGAAAATAATAAACCAATGGTTCTTTTTAATTATCAGAATCACCATAAATATTGGCCTTTATTTAACTGGATATTTGACTATGAGGTAAATCCTATAGAGAGGAAAGTTAATATATTGTGAATTAATAGTTATTTAATACAAAGCATTTAATCCAGTCCAATAAGCCTTCATTTTATTAAAATTTCAATAAATATTTTTGAATGCTTGATATGAACCTCTACTGTGCTATGGGTAAACTATACTGTTATGTACAGAAAGACATGGACTGTACAGTCTAGTGTATGAGATAGACAGTGAGAGAACAACCGAAAACAAAGCAACAGTGGTTTGTACATACCATAAACACAGCTATGAGAGAGAAAAGACTGCTGGGATTTGAATCCTGGATCCATCGCCTACTAGTTGTATCATGTAAAACAAGTTACTTATATTCTCTGTGCTTCAACACCTGCATGGAAAATAATAGAGCCCCAGTGGTTCCTGGAAGACTAATTTAGTTTACATATGTAAATTGGTGCATCAGCAGCACCCTCTGCCTTAGCTATTATTTTATTTGCAAATTTATTATGAATGTAATGAAAATTTGCTGAGAAGTTAGGGTGGTGTCACAGTGTTTTTGAGCACCTTTTAGGTAAAAGTTACTGTGCTAAGCACTAGCAGTAAAGAAATGAACATAATATGATCCCACCATTGGAGGAGTTGATAGTCTGGTAGGGAAGATGGTTTACATGGATAATCTGTGTTGGGGATGTGGAATCATACAGGAGTGGTGACTATCCTGCATTAGGATTCACAAGCGGCTCACTGAGCTGCATATTAAATGTGAGTGGGTACCAAGGAGGCAGAGAGTGCTGGAAGTGCATTTGTCCCTGCACCAGCCAATGCAAAGGTAGAGGATGCAGCACAATGGAATGGGCAAGCTGCCGGATGACGAGTTCAGTGGGAAACCCCCAGTGGCACTCAGATAGATCAATGAGAAGAAGGGACTCAACAGGACAGGGTCCGTTAGGCCGCTGAAGGCCCTGCTAGTGTTCTGTAGGCTTATTGGACATCCCAGAGAGAGACATTGGGCAGAGGCAGGGAGTGGTCAGATTTGAATTTTAGATAGGTGTCATCATTGAAAACATGGATGGAAGGTTTGTTTTACCTGGAAGGACATCTCTTCCCCTGAGGGTGGAGGGAAGAATCAGTGGATGGCAGCACATGTAGCTGAAGATATGTCTCTGTGGGTAGGATGGGAGGAGGGGGCTAAATGGCTCTCCTTGACCTCAGTTTGCCTGGTAGAAGACAAGTAGACTATTAAGAATGAGAGAAGGGTGGGGTTTCATTAAGAGGTTTCAAGACAGACTACAGTATCAAGACTTTTGTTGTTGTTGTTGTTGAGCTGAATAGAAGAAGTTGCTGGTCAGGGAAGCACAAAAGAATGTTTGGTCTCATGGAGGACTAATTAGAAATTGGAGACAACGAATTGATAGTTATACCAAATTGCAAAGCCCCTTTTTGCATCCTTTACTTTACAAGGTAACATATTTTCAGGTTCCAGGGATTAGGATGTGGCCGTCTTTGTGGGGCCATTGTTCAGACTACAATGAATGAAAAGGCACACATTTGTATAACTAGTTGCCTGGATACTATGTCTGTGATATACTAGCATATTGTAGGATGTAGATTGGCAAAAAACTTTACAGTACACATTGAAACATGTGCAGATATGATGGCATGAATAATATGCTGTGGAAAAGCAAGGATGCAGCATCTTACTCGGCCCTGGTGTTTCTGTGAAGACCAAATTTGACAAGTCTTTGCATTAGCATCCCTGCTATAAATCTTCCACTACCATTTCAGGGGACAAATGCAGAAGCAGTGGCTCTCCAAACCCCTCTCACTTGACAGCTCTTTCCTGCTGCTGTGCTTGACTCTATCCAGGCAGCTCAAGCAGAAGTTCCAGGATGTGCACTAGAAGCATGGTCTCTGAAGAGTCAGTGACCAGAGACATGAGCATACAACTTATACAGTCACTGGCTTCTCCTTCTGCCTCTCAATTTGGGGTTTTAGTACAGGTGTATGCTCTTTCACTTGTCCTCCCTTCTTTCTTCTTTCCTTCTGTTGCTCACTGTCCCCTCATTCTTCTCTCTTTTTTTCTATTTTTTCCTTCTTTTGTTAATCAGCCTTCTCTCTCCCTCCTTTCCTTCTTTCACTCCTTCCTTCTCTCTCTCCTTTCTTATTTCCCACCTTCATTTCTCTCTCTCTTCCCTTTCTGTCTTCCCAAACATTTACTCTGAAATTAATCTGAACTATATTGTTAAGAATGCAACACTCAAAAAGATTTAGAAAAGGAAGGAAGGGACCTTGTCATAAAAGTCACTGTAAGTGAATGCACAGTCTCTGAACAATACTAGAATGATTCCCCATCAATTATTCTACCTCCAAAGTCTCACTATTTGGAATTCTCTTATTCCCTCTCTTGTAAAATTAAGAAAAATAAAATATCTATCTCTTTGAAAAACTACACTTAGAGTGATGTTGTGATTATCATTTATGTGTTCATGTAATAAATACTTTTTTAATGCCCCCTAGGAGCTAGACTGAGGCCTTGTATATAGACATGACTCAATGGTGAGCAGTTATTACCTTTATAAAAACTTACAGACAGTGGATAATATCAGTTACGAACAGGTGAAAGAGACCATAGACATTAAGCTCCTGGAAGTAAACGTGCATTATGCTATGAGAATTTATAGCAGTGGACCTGTGGACATCAACTCATTGAGTAAAATATTTGAGTGCAGATGTGAAGAATGATTAGGAATTAACTAACCAAAAGGGGGCAGGATGAGGGGTGGAGCCTGAATAATGCTCTGGCCACAGCAACAGCAGGAACAAAGGTTCTGATGAGTGGAATAAGATAATAATGGAGAGAAAGGCAATAACTAATTTATGCAAGGTCTCCAAGGGTAAGTTAAGGATTAGTATCTTTGAACTGATAATCAAGAAAAGCTATTGAATGATTCTATATATACATAGCTAAGATGTGATATAATTGAGTTGTTAATTTATCAGCTGTCAGCAGATGGACAAAGAAGTGCAGAAAAGCAAGGTTCTGTGCTGGGGACAAGTTAGTAAGTCTATTGCAATAGTCAGTGCAAGAGGAAATAGAAGTTTGAAGCAATCGGACATGTGGATCTAGAATTCTGTGCTTAAAGGGGAGCATACAAGATGGTTCTACCTCTCCCTGAGTAGGGCTGAGGGGAGAATTGAAGGGTCTCTGCTCTGAGGAGGAAGAAGTGGAGGAGCGCCAGGCAGAGGTCTTCTTGGACAGCTAACTGATTTACATCTGAATCTTGGGGTTCCAAAGACCTGCCCCAGTAGGCTTATTTCTTGGCCTCAAGAAGTCAAAAGGAATCCCAGAGGGAAGTTCCCACAGCCCCAAAGTGAGCCAAAGACCAGCATGGCACTGGGGGCAAAGTCTAAGGCTCCAGAGGGAAACACCCACAGGCCAAGCAGGTGCCAAGGTGAGCCAAGCCCCACATGGTTCGAGGGGCTCAGTCTATGGCCACAGAAAGCCACAACAGGAGTCAAAGTGTTGTACTATAGCCACTGCCACAACTACTGTTACCACACGGACAGTTCACCACCACAGTAGCAGCCACGGCTACTCCACAGGCAACCTGCCACTCACCCGACTACTTTGATATAAGCAGAGATACCAGTAGAGCCTGCAAATAGAGGAGGAAGTCTTTATCCTCATAGCCAACTCCAGAGTAATAGAAGAAGCAAGTCCTCTGTGAGGTGTCCAAACATCAATGAAAAAATACTAAAACTGCAAACAAAGAAAAAGGTATGACACCACCAAAAGAATAAAATAACGATCAAATTCCAGACCCCACAGAACAGGAAATCCTTGAAATGTCTGAAAAGGAATTCTGAGCAATGATCTTAAGAAAACTTGAAGAGATAAAAGAAGACTCAACTGGAGAACACAATGAAACAAGAAAAAATATCCAGAATATGAAGGAGGAAATGTACAAAGAGATTAATACCTTAAGAAAGAGTGTAGCAGAACTGTTTGAAAAGAAAGACTCATTTAACATTTCACCAATGCAGGATGAAAAAATGAGGCCAAAAAGGGAAGTGGCTTTCCCAAGATCACACTGCTGGAACTCAGGCCTGTTTGAGCTGCATTCCATGCTGCCTCTCACTTTTTCCCCCTCACCATTTGACTATAAGCGTGTGCATTATCTTATCTACATGTGGCACCAAATGATGAGTTTTCTAAGTTTTATGTTGTATACACCTGATGAATTTCCTAGGAAGTACATCCTGGTACGATTCTCATTGTGAATACAAAGAGTCTAGGAAGGCCTTAGAGGACATGGTGACTTGTCTGGGGTCGTGGAAATGGTAAGGAAAAGGAGGTTCTGACCAAGCTCTGGGTCTTCAAACCTGAGGCAGTGGCTGTATTCACTTTTTCCCAGGGGGCTGAGGCAGGGCTGTGTTTGCACAATTGTGTATGATTAAGGAGGTGACACAGGAGGAGAGAGTGAGCAGCGAGCAGCCTAGAGGAAGCTTTGAGTAGACGGTATTGAATAATGAGATGCAGGTCACGTAACACTGAAGAAGTGACCTCACTTCCTTGATAATAGACCGCAAAGAATTTAGAACTTTGGTAACTAGACACCTACATTCCAGAGACAGCCCCCTGTTCAGCTCACTTGCCAAGAAACACTCAAGAGAGGAAGATATTCTCCTGCTGTGTCCCAACTTTCTGAGGTGCTTGCCTCAGAAAAACCTGGGGTGAGAGCATTTTTCAGTGATGCAGACATTGGCTCAGGCCTCACCTCCAATACATTTGGTCATTTGGCAGGAGGCAGTCACAGGTATCACAGGGCAGTCCAGGGAAGGCCTAGTTAGGCCAGTCCTCACCTGTGATCTTTGGGCAGTTTTTCACCTGTTCCCCATCACTCTGTGTGTGTGTGTGTGTGTGTGTGTGTGTGTGTGTGTATGTGTGTGTGTATGTGTCTGTGTTGCACATATGAAAGGGTACCTTCCTGGAAAGAATCAGGCTGTTAGAGGGTTGGAACCCTCATAGTCCTGTAATGTTTACACCCTAAGTCATGGCTGGTAGGATAGAAATGTGTATGTTGGGGACCAAGTTTATCTACTCAGATGTACTCAGAAACTAAAAGGGGAAGCCCTTAACCTGCCACAAGTTTTTAAAAGCCCTTAACCTGTAAAGACTGTAAGAGGTGTTTACACATTCAAGTGCAAACACTAATACAAATCTAGCAGATAATGAAGTGCCTGTGAATCATAATAACATCAAAGGAAACTAATAAATCTCTAGCAACTGACTTCAAAAAATGGAGATATACTAATTGGTAGAAAAATAATTCAAAATAATAATCTTAAAGAAACTCAATGAGATATAAACAAACAAACAAAACTGCAACCACCAAAAAGAAGAAGAAAGTCACAGATAGAGAACTACAGAACTAAATAAAATTTTAAAAACAATGCATAAACAAAATTATAAGTTTATAAAAGAAATAGAAACTATAAAAAGGGGACCAAACAGAAATGATGGAGCTGAAGAATACAATGACAGACTGAAAAAATGAATGGAGACCTTCAGCAGCAGATGTGATCATGCAGAAGAAATACCCAGGAAACTGAAAGGTGGATTATTTGAAATAAGCCAATGAGAGTAACAGCAGCAGCAGCACTCACGGACTCCACCGTGAGTAGCTACACTGTCCTTTCCCCATTATGACCAGGACAGTCTTGAACTGTAGCATGATGGCTTCCCTGTGATTCAAGGAGGAGCTTCCTACTGGTGAAGGAGAGGAAGTGAGCCCAGGGCTATGGTCACCTGGCCGAGAAACTACTGGGACCCTGCTCTTTGCCAGGCCCTGCCTGTGCTCTGGGGGCAGGGAATGGGTAAGGCGCAGTCCCTGTCTTTAGGAAATGCACAGTCTGGTGGGGTGGGTGGGAGCTGGGCTGACATAAGGACCCACCAGGCAGTGGGTGGTGACCGCCACAGATGGCTCTAATGTCAGAGGAGCCTGAGTGGGAGAGCTGGTGGTGGCTGCTGGGACCGTTCTCCAGAGGAGGGGGCGCAGGTATAGGTTTGGCAGGCTTGATGGAAGGGCAGGGCATCCTGAGTGGAGGGAAGAGCAGGGACAACAGCAGAGAGGCAGGAGCCTGCAGGGCACGTGGGGGCAGGGAAGCATGTGGAGCACCCGCCCGGAGTGGGAGAGGGTGACCCGGCGAGCCTGGAGGCTGCAGCTGGCAGCCCTTGCGTCCGAGCCCTCCTCTGTGCAGGAGATTGCAGCCGGGGTGCCTGCCAGGAGGCTGGGCCAGACTGCGGAGGGCTTCGAGTGTCCCCATCCAAGGTGCTTAAGCCTTACCCGGTGGGCAATGGGCATCTTCACACAAGGCAGGAGTGCAGGCTGGACAAGCATGAAGGCAGGAGGTTTGGGTCCCCTCTGCAGTGCCATCTGAGGTGCAGAAGGCCTCTGTGCCCTGGCACGTCTCTGCCACATACCTGCCATCATGTCTTGAGCTCCCATTTGGGCACCTTTCCTTTGGTAAAGGCCCTGCCTCCTCTTACAATGCCAGCCCTCTCAGAAAGGGTACATTAGGCTTCAAATACCCCAGTATGGGTCAGTGGAACTGGACTGGAGAGGTTCCAGCCAGCACGAAGGTCTTTGGAGGGTGGGGAAGAGAGGAGTGGCTGGATGGGACCAGGCAGGAAGACCCCTGTGCCAGCATCACCCTGGGGGAATCCTGGGGTGTGGAACAGCCTGACAGGCAGCGGACCAGCTTCCACTCCATCAGCCCACAGACAGATAGGACCTGGCTGTGGCCCCACGCTGGCCTCTCTGAATAAACTGACCACACGACTTCCATCCCTGGATAGCCTCTACAGCCCAAGAAAGAATACAGTGGGAGCTTGCTATGCGGATGGGCAGCCCTTCCATTAAATACGTGTTAAGTGAAAAGAGCAAGTCATAGAGCAACATATATAGTGTGACACTTTTCTGTAAAAAAAAATTCTAGTGTAGAGGTGCTTGTAGATGTCTGCAAGTGCATGGGGACTCTCTGTAAGGAGCCATGGCCATCTTGTAACAGAGGTCCGCTCTGGGGAAGGGACTGGAATTGTCAAGGGGACATGCATGTCTTACTCTGTATGCTTCTGCACTATGAAGTTTACAATTAAATACAAAATCCATTGACACCCTGAGGGCAAAAGCAGCTCCCCAGCCCTTCGCTGGACCCTTACCCCTCTTCACATCTCAGCATGTCCAGCCTTGGGGCACCTGTCTGTCTGTCTGAGCTGGGCTCCAATCCCAGCCTCCTCACTTACCCAAGGGGCAAACCTAAGCAGGGCACCTCCCTGAACCCCACTTTCCCCACCTGAAAAGGGGAATGATGATGGTGACAACCTCTCCTCACTGGGTCACTGGACGTGGTGGTTACGTGCAGGCTTTGTGAGTGACCAACGATGCAAGTGCTTCCGTGTGGTTGGCGAGGACAGTACAGGCACAAGAGTGCTCTGTATGCCAAGGACATGGGCAAGGCCTGTGGCCCCTCTGGAGTGATCACAGGTGCTGCCCACAGAGGCTGCTGTGTTGCAACTCAGCACAGCAGAGGCTAACGGGCCCCAAGGCTTTGGAGTAACCTGGCTTCAGTCCTGGCACTACCGCTTTCTCAGTGTGACTCACCAGGCCGCACACAGCCTCACTTTCTTCTTTGTAAAGGGAGAGGTTGACACCTTCCTTGAACGAGAGCTCTGAGTGTTAAATAAGATCATACATGTGGACGTGCTCAGCACACAATAGCATGATGCATACACGGTTGAGCCCCACCTCCCTCCCCGCTGATACTTGGGGGCAGCAGCCCCAGTCCTCATGGTGTCCCCAGCAGGCCTGGAGTCCAAAGAGTCTCCCTAACATGCACGCCAGCTGTCACCACCTGTGCTGGGCCTGGGGGACTCACCCCGCCATGTTGTTCTGACTTGCTGCCCTCTATCCCACTGCTCTAGTGTAGAACGGAATTCTCAGAACTTCACCCCATTCCTGTGCTCCTGAGGGGCACATAAATAGGAAGAGGGTGACGGGGGCACTGGTGTGGCCATGGCAATGCAGGGAATTGTGGGTCTCACTTGGAAGGACATATGCAGACCTCACCTGAAGCTGCTCAGGAGGGCAGGAGCAGCACAGGCAGCTCCATGCAGTGTGGACAGCAGCACCTGTCCTGGACACCTCGGTCCCATCAGACTCTGCTCTACTCCCACCCGACTGTGTTACTTTGACCAAATTGCTCGTAGGTAAAGGTGAGTGTTGGTCCCAGCTCTGACCATGTGTTACTATTGAGAGAAAATATGAGGGATCAGGACTCAGGATGGAACAAATGCAATTCAAACTCATGAAGGGTGGGGGATGGAGGGTGGGGGTGGGCATAGGATTCAGCTGGGCCAGGCTTCTCCTTCAGGTCAACTAACCAGAGGGTGCCGAGGTGGTGGTGCCCAGGTTGCTGAAGGCTCCTTGTCCTCTTGTCTGCAGAAATAAGCTTCAGTTGCCTTTCAACAGTTGTCCCCCTCCCCACCGCCCATTTTCTGGCTGAATTGTCCCTCGGTTTATCTTTGACCTCCACTGCAAACCAGGCTTACTCTGACAAGTCTTTGAAGTCAAGTGCCTATGTCTCCCACTCTGGGGCTGGGCCCAGCCCAGCTGGACTCAGGCTGAGTGCAGGGCAGAGGTTGGGGTGCACGTGGCTGCCGGCAGGGGCAGGGAGGGCCTCCAGCATGCTGGCTGTAGTCTGGAGAGGGAGGGGGCAGGGCTGCGGCAGGCAGCCTAGAGGCAGGCATGGTGGGTGACCAAGAGGGAGACAGACAGCTATAGGGTGCCAGTACCAGGGGCTGGTACTCAGGGCCTCAGCCCAGAGCTTGGTGGTGGATATTCTGGGGCAGCAACCATAAAAGGAGTTTGTAACATTGGTTGAGCTTTTACTGGGTCCCAGTCACTTTACCTACATTATTATATTGAATCCTTACAAAGGCCTTCTAAAATGGGATTATCACACCCATTTTAGAGAAAGATCAACTGAGACTCACAGAGTTGAGTCACCCCAAGTAGCACCCACTGGCCAGTAGCAGAGTCAGGATTTGAACCCAGGCCCCAGAGCCCATGTGCTGGGCTACAGTACTCCATGGGCCCTCAGGACAGACAGGTAAACAGTGGCTGACTGTTGAATCATTCAGAGCCTGGAGAAACCCCTGTGGATGGAGGGGTCAGGCAGGCCCTAGGCGTAATCTGGGCGGGGCTGCCTCTGTCCCCTGATGCTCCTGGCCAGGCCACGGCTCCCCTGCATCTGCCACGCTGGACCCTGCCAGGCAGAGGGCTGGGTGTGCCCCCAGAGAAGAACAATTCTCCAAGGAACACAGCTGAGACCCTTGCCTTAGCTCACCCCCATCTAATAGCATCAGGAGCACGAAGACGTTGGCTTAGTTCCTTCCATTTTTTTTCTTTTAAAATTGTTTCAGAATCTCCTTAGTCTATATTTTGTTTTTCAGTTGAAAGAGCTCCTACCGCCCCCTCCAATCCACTTGGCTGTACAATTCCTGGACTGAACATATTCTTAATGATGTGGCCGTATGTGTGCATATCTGGGTGTACACAGGAACCTGTTGACACAGGTGGGTGTCTGTGTCTCTGCAGGTGGACGTGGTGTGCAGGGTGCATGTGCACAAGTGTGCTGGGTGCACGCAGGCTGGTACCCACGCGTGGGGCCTGGGTGCAGGCTGTGCTTCCTGGATGGGCACTGACCCCAGCTGTGAGCAGATGTGCCTCACAGGGCCAGTTGGGATTGCAGCTGTTTGGCTGCCAGAGGCGGCCAGTTCTGGGGCCCAGGAAGGAGCCCAGAGCACCTTGACCAAGCAGAGGAGCACCTCACCCTCAGCGCTGCTGCTAGCCGGGAGGACTGCCTCTCCCAGCCTGTGCTGCTGCATGGCCGGCTGTGGGGGAGACAAGGCTGCCACGCTGTTTATCAAGCCCTTTGAACTGGCAGCCCCCAGGCCAGTGGGGGCAGCAGCGCATTATCGGCCTCCCTTGGTGGCGGCATGGCCCTTGCAGCTCTCCGCTCCTCTCCTGAGCCTCACTGTCCCGTCCCCACGGTGGAGTGCCTTGGAAGGAGGTGCTTCCTCCTCATCCCCTCTGCAACCTCATGGGACAGGAACAGCCTCTGGAGGACGATGGGGGTGGAGGAGAGGGGTGGGCGGGCCTCTGCACCCCAGGGAGGGGGAGAGAGGAAAGGATCCAGCTCTGTGGTGATAGGGCTGCCCGGATCACCCTCCTAGCCCAAGGGAGACCCCAAGGAAGACAGAAAATGACAGACAGGGAGAGGGCATCCCTCGAACATCCCCTCAGTTGGCCCACTCTTCTGTGCCTTTTGCCCAGCACAGCCTTTGGCGTGTAGCAGGCACCTAAAAATGTTGACTATGGATAAGTACTGCTGAATAAAGAGGGAAAGAGCTAGAAGCTTGGGGGTAGGGGCTGGTGGAGAAAAAGAAGCCAGAGAAATGGCCAAAGAGAGAAGCAAGGAGCCCAGCCTCTCCTGGCTATGGGGTGCCACCCAGGGAGGTCAGCCACGTGGAGGGAGCGAGGGAGAAAGGGGAGTAGAGACAGCGGAACAGTGAGCAGTGGGCAAGGAAGGGGGCCGGGGTGGGGGACACCCGCCCCCGAGTTCCTCAGCTGCCCTCCGCCCCGAGTGCCAGTGCCTGCGAGGTCATCTCCAGCCAGCACTAGTAGGCAGCAGAAGGTGGACAGTGGGGACTCCAAGGCTGGCCTGGAGGTCTAGATTCTTTTTTTTTTTTTGGTGGTGGGGAGTGAGTGGTGTGTTCAAGGGAGAAAACTAGGTTCCTTCCCCGTAGCTTCAGAGAAGTACGTCAAACCTGGTGGGGTCAGGGTGGGGACAGGGTGGCAGCAGCCATCTGGATATGAAGCCCACACTTGCTCTGAAAGGTACTAGGCAGAGCAGGGAGCCCTGTCATTATGCCACCCATCATTGTCCCCTCATCTGCCATGGGCATCCCGCCCCTCCGTTCTGCAGCTAAAGAAACTGAGGCTGAGAGGTTTGCAGTGGGAAGCTTGTGGGGAGAGGGCAGACTTGGGGAAGGGACCCAGGTGTGGCTGATGCCAGAGCCCAAGGGATAAGGACAGGAAGGCTTCTTGGAGGAGGTGGAATCTGATCGGTGGAGATTTCAGTGACAGTAAATTGCATTATCTGTAAGAACCAGTTAGACAGAAAGAGACCCCTGTGTTTTCTTAGGAGAGACGTGCTGTCTTGGGCTGCCACGGCTGCCACCCTGCATTAGGCTGCCCTCGGGCCCCCTGCACTGAGCAGGGGAAATTAAGGCCAATCAATGCGATTTCAAGGCAGCAACTCCTTCCCAGCAGCCTGTGGCCATGCCTGTTAACCGTCCCACAGCCCCAGCAGCCTGATACCATAAGCAAATGGCCCCTAATGGGGACCAGACCTCCTCCAGCCCTCCCACCTGCCCTCCTGGGTGTCTTCATACCTGTGTGCTGAGCTGAGATCATTACCCTTAGTGCCCCTGTCTTGCTCAATGGACCTACTGGGCCAGGCTAAGGGGTGGGGTCAGGGCAGAGTGGGGGTTACAGCCCTGCAGGTGGCCCCTACTCTGCAGGGAGCAGGGTAGCTCCAGCTTGTGGGGTGGACATGGCAGGGCTCAGCTCAGCCCCAGGCAGCTACAACCAAGTCATCTGACCACTTTAACCCACACACCTGCCTCTGCCCACTGGAGGGTCCAGGAGTTCTCTATCCACGCTTTGCTAAAGGGAACCTAGGGAGGCTGGGTGCTGGGGCTGCTGGAGAGATTCTGCAGCATAGGTTGCTCCTGACCAGGTCCTCCTCTTGAACCCCACTACCCGGCCTTGACTTGGGCCATCATCGCCTCACCAGGGATTCTGCTTCCAATCCCACTGCCTCCTGTGCAGCACCGCCCGCCCCACTGCTCGTGGGTTTTCTAAAACACATTCACTGGTATCACTTCCCTGCTTCACCGTCCTCGGTCGCTCCGCTCTGCCTTCAGGGCAACGGGTAAACTCCTGAGCTGAGAGAGCCCCCCCTGAGGCTCTGTCCTGCTCACTTCCCAAGCCTGCTGTCTTAGATGGACTGGGGCCAGGGTAAGGTCCGTGAGTCACTCACCCATCTTGAGAAAAAAATTTAAGGGGGCACCAAAAACTCAGCAATCAAAATAAATAATGTTTTAATGCAATCTTTTAAAAATCACCATTAATGAAAAAAAATTACGATGAACAAAATATCAAAGTTTTAATGAGGACGCAGACTGACGAGGCGGGATTGGCGAGAGGGAAGTGAGGTGCATCGAGTAAGTGCGGGCAGGTCCTGTCTTATTTGGCCTCTCCCATCTCACCCTGGTGCTGGCTCTGTGTGTGCCCACCCCTTCCCCACCCCCCAGTGGGGCCCAAGGAACTGCCTAGAATTCCCTGAGTACCCCGGGCCTTTGCACGTGCTGTCCCCTCTGCCTAGAATTCTCTATCATCTTCCTTCTGTTCTTCACTTGGACCCTTTAAAAGTCTTCTAAAACTCAGCCCTGCAGCCCTTTCCTTGCTCCCTAGGCTGGGTTGGAAGCCCTCCTTTGTTGTCCTTTCCTCGACCCCCCACCCCACCCCCAGCACAACCCCACAGCACTGAGCACCCGGGCTGTGGCTGCCAGTCACTGTCAGGCCTCTGAAGCCAGATGGTGAGATCCTTCAGGGCAGAATGGTGACTCACTCATTTCTGCATCCTTAAAGCCCATCATGGGCCTGTCACAGATCGTCTTCGGTTATCTTTGACTGACTGAATGAATGAATGAATGAATGAATGGACAAATGAAAGAATAATGTGGCTATGGGTCACATCTCATTTCAACTAATACTTTATGGGTCAAAATAAAACAAAACCCGTACAGTTCCTTAGACCCAGATGGATCCACGTACCACCAGCATAGAGTACGTGCTACAACATTTTGTTCTGACAAAGAGATTCTACCAGTGTCTGAAATTCTTGGCAATAGAATTTGGTCTATTCTTTTAAAAACCACTCTTTTTTCATGATTAAAGCCCTTCAACTTCTCTAAAAGATAACATAGAAAGGGGGAGACAATGCAGACCAATCCTTTCCAAATAAGGCAAAACCCAACTTTCCTTTACTTTTAGTAATGATTTTTCCAACTGCAAGAAGGCACAATTCCATGAACCAGTCTTACAGAAACCCACCAACTTCCAGAAAAGTTTCAACAGCTCATAAAGATACACATGTGCATGAAGACACAAAGACCTCTTTTAGGAAAGGGGCCCCCAGACAGAGCCTGGAGCCCCAGTCAGGCCCCACCCCAATGGCATCTCCCCAGGCAGCCTGGACAATGAGAGCCCCCAGCAAGCCCAGCTTTGCTCACTTGGGACAGCTACCTCTCCTCAAACTCTGGAGAAGTTCAGTTCTGTACTTTCCTAATGTTTGGTGAGCCTGCAATCAGGACATCCTCAAAAAGTCACATTCCCTGGAAAATGTTTCCAAACCCTAAGAGAAAAGAGACTATCAGGTAAATTCATGGAGACCTACCAATAGCCAAGGCCTCAGCAGAGGACCTGGAGGGTGAGGGACATTGAAAATACTTCACCATGATTGTCCATGCCATCATTATCTTCATCCCTGCAAACTGTGGCCTGGTTCATTTCAACCCCGAGCTGGAGCCCCGGTAAGACAGGATGGGGCTGGAGGAAGATGCCCGTGCTGTCCTCTGGTTAGTCACGAGCTCTCAGTGCCTGTTGACTCATCTGTGGAATGGGGTGACGTCAGGCTGAGCTAATCAGTGCAAAAGCCAGCGAGCCCACTGCCTTGCCAGCTCTGTTTCCAATATGAGTTTTATGGCCTCCAAGATGGTGTCTCCTTGTAATCTTTCTCTGCAACAGGCTCATGTTTCTTCTCAAATTCCTTCATGTCTGGCTAAGAACAATCTGTTTTTCCTACATTTGTCAAGTTGCTCGAAATTCCTAATGCCCATTCATGTCCTTTCCAAGGACTAGCAGAGCACCCCTTGCTCATCTTTCATCACACTCGCTCTGCACGTGAGGTAAAAATTACATTTGAGTAGAACCCTGGCTGTCCATGCCCGGAAAATGGAGACTCTGGCAAGACTCACTTGCCTGGATCAGAGTGGGAATGAGGCTGAAAATCAGGCCTGAGCACGTTTAATGATGTGCAGAAAGAGAGGGGCCTCTGCCCGCACAGGCAGATGTACACAGCTGTTAACGGAGAAGTCCCTAACACTGCGACCAGCGCAGAGAAACGATCCCGTCCAATGCTTCCTAGTGGAGCTAAGCAATTTTTTGTTGATCGTGCCTTTGAACTAAGGTCATTTAAGTATACAACAGATGTTCCTCTGAGGGAAACAGACTTATAAAGTCAGGAACACAGAAGGGACCTAATGGTTTACCGGGGGTGGCGCATTAAGTTCATAGCAGTTTAACTCCTTTCAATGTTAAACAAAACAATGACGCAATTTTATGCACAATAAAAACCTGTCAAAACAATCATCCTGGGCAGTGGAGGTCCTTTCAGTCATTCTTCTTCTAAGGATAAGCCGAGGGCACAAGTGACAGCCATTCTGGCTTCTCCATGTGGTTGAAGCAGTTAGTGTGTCAGCCTCAGCAATTTGAGGCTGAATCATCCATGATAGTTGAAGACTGAAGCTTGGGGGTGGAGGGAGGTGCAGGCATAAAATAAAAAGGCAGACAACGTATGATCAGAGTGGCTTACTGGCTGTGCTAGCCTGCCATGGGTAGAATTAGTGGTCACCTGGAGCCAAGACTGACAAGGGGCTGGGCAAGTCCCACTGCCTAATAAGCCCCTCTACCATCTGCCTTCATGTGACAAACCCCACCACGAGAGCTTTATCAGTCAGACCACAGATATGTATTGAGTGTCTACAAAGTGTCAGGCACATCCATTGGGGTTCAGCATGGCTCTCTTTGGGGTCCGCTATGTAAATGTAGCTCTCCATGAGAGGAATCCTGGAGCAAAGCAAAAGAAGACTAGATTTGAATTCAGGGAAATTGGAGTCTGAATTCTAGCCCTGCATTTATCAGCTGTGTGACCTTGGATAAGTTGCTTAACCTTTCTGAATCTTGATTTTCTCATTTATAAAATGGAAGTGGCCATACTCATGTCACTGGTTGTTACCAGGCTTGAGGGAAAGAATGGATGAAAACCCCCAGCACGGTTCCTGGCAAAGCATGGGTGTTTCACTTCCCTTCTCAAGGGAAGAACAAGGCAACATGCCTGCCTTCAGGGAGCTTATAGTTTAGGTGGGAAGACAAGCTCCATGTGCATGAAATTCTTCCAGGCCTTAAAAATTCAGTGGCTAATAAAAGCCACAAACACTTAGGTGCTATAGGAGCTGAATGAAGGGTGGTCACTGAGTTATCAGGGACAGGTTCCTGGAGGAGTAGGCATTGACTTGGGGCTAGTGGACTTTGAAAAGGGAAAGAGAGAGCATCCCTTTCAGGCAGAACCCAGTGAGTAAAGGGACAGTGGGAATACAGAAGGCATGTTTGAGGCCAGTAGTGAGGCAGCCAGTCTGACTGAAGCTTAAGGTTCAGTAGGTAACAGGTGGAGTTAAGACTGGCTGAGGAAGTGGGATACAGATTGTGGATGGCCATGGATACCAACTGCTGTGGTTCAAATGTACCCTCCAAAATTCATATTGAAACCTAGTTGATGTTATTAAGAGGTAGAACGGTTAAAAGGTGATTATGCCATGAGAGCTCTGTTCTCATGAATGGATTAATGTTATCACAGGAGTGGGCTCCTGATAAAAGGATAAGTTTGACCCCTATTTTCTGTCTGTCTCATGTACTCACTTGCCTTTTGCCATCGGATGATGGAGCAAGAAGGCCCTTACCAAATGTACCCCCTTGATCTTGGACTTATCAGCCTCCAGAACCATGAGCTGAATAAATCTCTTTTCTTTATAAATTACCCAGTATGTGGTACTCTGTGATAGCAGCAGAAAATGGTTTAAGACAAGGGCTCTGCCCTTGTGAATGGATTAATATCATTATTGTGGGAGTGGGTTTGTTACTGCAAGAGTGAGTTGTTATAAAAGCAAGTTTGGCTCTCTGTCTTTTGCTTTCATCCTTGCTTGCCCTCCCACCTTTTGCCATGGGATGATGCAGCATGAAGGCCACCATCAAATAGTGGAAACTTGATATTGGACATCCCAGCCTCTAGAACTGTGAAAAATAAATTTCTTTTTTAAATTAACTCCTCAGCCTGTGGTATTTTGTTATAGCAACACAAAAAAGAGTAAGACAGAAAATTGGTACCTAGAAGTGGAGCTGTGGCCATAACCATTACCTGGAAATGTGGAAGTGGCTTTGGAACTGGGTGATGGGTGGTGGCTGAAAAATTTTGGAGTAGCAGGCCAGAAAAAGCCTAGACTTCCATGAATGGAGCACTGAGTGAAATTCTAGTGAGGGCTCAGAAAAAGAGGAGAGATAAGAAAAGTCTGAATCTTCTTAGAGATTACTTAAGTGGTTGTGGTCAGAATGTTGGTAAAAATATGGACAGTTAGTGCCATTCTGATGAGGTCTCAGACAGAAATGAAGAATATTTTATCAGAAAATGGAGTAAGGGCCATCCTTGTTATAAACTGGCAAAGAACTTCACTAAATTGTGTCCATGCCCTAAGGCTTTATGAAAAGTAGAATTTAAGAGCAATGAACTATGATATCTGGTGGGAGAAATTTCTAAGCAAAATATTAAAGGAACTATGTAGTTACTTTTAACTACATACAGTAGGATGCAAGAGGAAAGAAATAACTTAAAGATGAAATTTATAATTAAAAGAGAAGCAGAATGAAAAGATTTTGAAAAATTTCAGCCTGGCCATGTAAAGAATGAAAAACCATGTTTGGGAGAACAAGCCAAGGGTGTGGCGAAGTGACTGTTTGCTAAGATTAGTATGGAGAGAAGAAATTATCAAGACAATGGGAGAATGACCCCAAAGACATTTTAGAAATCTTTGAGGCTGCCTCTTCCATCACAGGTCCAGAGCTCAAAGAGGGCAGAATGATTTCATGGGACAGGCTCATGGGACCCTCCACGAACTTGCTTCTCAGAGCTGCCTTGGGTCTCTGCTCCCTGCATTCTGGTGTAACACTCCTTAGCCACCCCAACCATGGCTCAAGCAGGCCCAGGTGTTCTTGACCCACTGCTCTAGAAGGTACAAGCTGTAGACCTTGGCAAATTCGACATGATGTTTATTCTGCAGGCATGCAGAATGTAACAGCTATGGAGGCATGGCTTTCTCCACCTACATTTCAAAGGACTCTGCAGACAGCCTGAGGGCCCAGGTAGAGACTTGTTACAGGGGCAGAGCCACCACAGAGAGCCCTTATGAGGGCAATGCTGAATGGAAATCTGAGGTCGAAGCCACCACAGGGAGTTCCTATTGGGCAATGCCTACTGAAGCTGTGGGAGTGGAGCTGCTCCAGAGACCTTAGAACTGCAGAGCTACCAGCATGCAGCACCAGCCTGGGAAGGCTGCAGGCACAAGATTTCAACCTGGGAGAGCTGAAGCCCAAGCAGAGCTCAGCAAAGCCATTGGGGCAGGGCTGCCCAAGGCCTTGGGGACCCAACGCCTGTCTCAGTGTAATAAGGATGTGAGACATGGAGTCAAAAGAGATTATTTTCCAGCTTTAAGACATACTGTTTTCCCTGTTGGATTTTTCATTAACTGGGGACCCCTTCTTCTTGCTTATTTCTCCCTTATAGAATGGAATTTTTACCCTATGCCTGTCCCACCATTGTATATTGGAAACACGTAACTTGTTAATTTCACAGGCTCACAGCTGGAGAGGAATTTTCCTCTGGATAAATTGTGCCTTAAGTTTCATCCTTACGTAATTCAGATGAGACTCTGGACTTTTGAGTTGGTGCTGAAATGAGCTAAGACTGTCGGGGCTATTGGAATAAAATGAATGTATTTTGTACATGAGAAAAACATGAGTTTGGGGGACCTGGGGGCAAAATGCTATGGTTTGAATGTCTCCTCCAAAACTCATGTTTAAATGTAATTGCCATTGTGATAGAATAAAAAGGTGGCACCATTAAGAAGCAGTTAGGCCATGAGGACTCTGCCCTCATGAATGGATTGATGCTGTTATCACAGGATTGGGTTTGTTATCACAAGGGTGCCCTCTCTGTCTCTGGGTCTCGTCGTTGCTTGCTCTTCCACCTTCTGCCATATCATGCCCTTTGTCACATTATGAAGCAACATGAAGGTACTTGCTAGATGCCAGCATCTTGATATTGGACTTCCAGAATTGTAAGAAATAAATTTCTTTTCTCTATAAATTACCCAGCTTGTGGTATTCTGTTACAACAACAGAAAATGGACTAAGACACGAGAATTAGCTTTTTCTGGAGGCAGCAGGGATCACTGTAGCTCTTCACACTAGAGAACACTAATAAAATTTGTATTCTAAGATGTGTCCATTCCACAAATGGAAAAAACCTGCCCCCCGCTTCCTGCTCATGACAGACATTGCTAATCAACCTCAGCCCTCAGATGCTGTTGCAGTATTCTGTGTATGGGCTGAAGAAGGTGTGCCTTGTGTGAGTCTGTTCACAGTTGTTTGAGAGTTTGTATCTCTGTGCTTTCTATTTTAAGACAGATGGGAGGAAGGGCTCACTCTGAATGTGCAATGATCTTACATCTTTGCTGCTCCCAAGACCAGAGATTCTGGGGCTGAAATGTTCTCAGCAGCTTCCTGGCTGCTCTGTGTCCACTGTTCTGAGGAGTATCTGGTGCCCCCTGTTGGATCCCAGACCATAGTCTGACAGCAGTGGCTGCAGCTGACGTCTGGCTGCTGCATCCTGGTCCACAGCAAGAGGGACCAGGGCCTGGAGGGCCTGGCACATGGACCCTACGGTCTGAGTTCAGCAGTAAACAGTGAGCTGTAGTTTCCCATCTGAGCCCTCTTGGCAATGATGCATGTCTGAAACGTCTGACTGTTTAGGCAGGAGGTTGGCAACGTTGGCCTAACCCTAGTAGTGGGGGTGGAATTTTCCTGAAATGACAAACCATTTAAAATTTTCAGGACTTTCTAAAGTTACCGAGGTGTCAGAAATGGAAGGCAAGTGTGCTGCACATTGTTGTGATTTTCTTCTTGATTTGCATGTAGAGCCAAGTTTGATCCATGGAGATTGCAGCTGCATGTGACCACAAAATTTGTGCCAAATCCTACCTCTGCAGGAAAAGGAGAAGTGTGGAGATCACTGTACAGCAGAGCCTGACCTTCACCCAACCAGAGCTCCTGGCCTCTGTGAGGACCTGTCTCCCTTCCCACACGGGCCTTCCAGTAGGGAGGGGTAGCTCCATTCGATCTGCCTGGAGAAGCTTCCAGGGCAGTCTGGGAAGAGGGACCTGATAGGCACCTGCACTCATGCTCAGCCACGCTGACCACTTCATCATGCCCTGCTCTTCGCAAAGTCCTGCAGCCCTGCCTCCAAACAAGCCTTGAGTCCAGCCACTCCCTCCACCTCCATGGTCACCATCGTCTTTCACCTGGAGGACTGTAACAGCTTCTTCGATGGTCTCCCTGCCTCCTCTCTTAGTCTCCTCCCTCTACCCTCCACCTTTCCATACAGCAGCTAGGATGATCTGTTTAAAGAGCAGTACTGTTAAGAGAATGATTCTCGGGTGCTATTTTAGGTGCTTTGCACACGACAACCTTGGGGGGAGCATTATCATTTCATCATGCCCATTTTATAGATAAGAAAACAGGCACCGAATGCTTTGTAGCTTACTTGAGACTACACAGCTATCAGTGGCAGAGCCTGGACCATAATTCTGCTTGTCAAGGTCCAGAGTCCATGCAGTTAACCACCATGCCATGCTGGTTCTATTGATGCCATGTCCCTGTGTGCCAACTCTGTTCTCGTCAAACTCTGGCTTCCCGTTGTGCTTAGAATAACAACCAGCCCTTGCCAGGCCAGCAGAATCTGCCTGGCCTGCCTCTGATCTCTCTCAGAACATCTCCCTCTTGCTCACTCTGCTCTGGTAGCCTGAACTGGGGTTACTGGATAAAATAGGGATGTACACCTAAATTTGAACTTCAGATGAGCAGTGAAGACTTTTTGGTATAAGCATAACCTATGCAATATTTGGGACCTACTTATACTAAAGAGATACTCATTGTTTATCTGAAATTCAAATTCAACTTTCGTTTGAGTGTGTGCGTGCATGTGTGTGTGCCACCGACCCTGGAAGCCCTGGCTTGGGCTCTTTCTGCTCCCCCAGCTGCTGGCGCATGCCCACCTTGGGGCACTTGCTGCACTTTTCCCTCTGCTTGCAGTGTTCTTCCCCACTGTGCCCGGCTGGCCCCTTCTCATCCTTTGTGTTTCAGCTTAGGTGTCACCTCCTCTGGGAGGCCTTCCCTGACCACCAGTCTGTAGCAGGGCTCCCTGTTATTCTGCCTCAGAGCATCCTCTTCTTTCCCCACGATGTGAAATCCCACGTATAACCTCCATTAAGCCCGCCTCCACTCCCTAGACTGTGAGCTCCCCCAGGGAAGGAACCACATCTGCTGTGGTCATCGCTGATGCCCAGTGCCAGCAGTGGCCAGGCCCATGATACTTGTATGTCAATAAACATCACTGCTTTTACCCAGCGGGCCCCTCCTTCTGGAAGCCTCTATCTCCCCTCACCCCATTTTCTAGCTACTCTTACTGTCCTTTCAATGTGGTTGATTCATTGTGGTTGATGAGCCTGGATGTGCCTGGGGCTGTGTTGGGTGGGTTATTGGGGACTCAGTTCCTGCCCTCAAGAAGCTCACAGTGTGTGAGGGAGATGTGAGAGTAATGAGCTCTCGTACAATGTGCCTGGGAAGTCTAGGAAGGTGCCTGGGTGCCCTGTTGTGGGGACAGCACCATCCTGGAAGACTCCTGCATGGGCTGCCCTCAGCCTCAGCCCAGGAAGAGCCAGCCTCCTACCTCTGTCCCAGGAGAGCTTTGCACAGACCTTAGCCACAGGGAGTCCTAGTGAGGCCTCTGCCCCATGACTCCCCAGCGCAGAGGCTCTGCCTGCTCCTCTCCACATCACCAGCCTCTCCTAACACAGCTTCAATCACACTAAGTTTGTTTATTCCTTAAAATGCTTCTGGCTGCAAGTGACAGAATCCATGACTCAAACTACTTCAGCCAATAAGGAAACCTCATATCTCATACCTAATCCTCGTATAGGAAGCCTAGAGGCAGGTGGACAGACCCAACAGCTCAGTGATGACATCAGAGATCCAGGTCTCCCTGTCCCTCTGCTTTCTTGTCCTCAGCATGGGTGCCATGCTAGGGGTGGTTCCCCTGAGATCACAAGCTGACTGCCAATGGCTCTTGGGTCTGTGTGCCTCTGTTCTCACCCAGCATGAGAGAATGAGAGAGAGGATCAGTTTCCTCAACCATGGCATGTATGTCTTCATGCTCAGTCTGATAGGGATGAGGACCCTCTGGACCATGCACAGGTACCAGGGAAATACCAGGTTCTGATTAGCTTAGGGCAGAGGTTTCCTGACTTTCTTGGTTATGGCACTCTTAGTGCCTCAGTAATTTTTCATAGTGTCCTAGACCAAAAGAAATACCTCACAGTTCTATTTCTTAAGTAGTTAGGTATAAACAATTTAATAATTATGTCTTAACAACTTAGTAGCCATTTTTTTAAAAAAGTACATAAATTGGAAGAAAATAATATTTTTATATCATTCTTAATTAACCACACTTATTTACTACTGGGACAAGTGTACCTCTTGGATACCGCATACCTTCTCAAATCTGGGAGATAGACTGATACCTACCATCCTTTTTTCTTATTTACATCAATTTTTGTGCAGTACTTGCTTTTTTATGACCGCAACCACTGAAAACCTGGTTTCACAAAGCTGTGATGTCATTAATATAAAAATTGTGAAGTACTTTGAGCTAGTAGTTCTCATGATTCTGACAAATGTCACTGTGTTTCTCTTGAAAAATGCAAATATCACTTGGTGCTACTGTAAATTCACTGCAGCGCCCTGGGGCACCTTGGTGCATTGTCTGGGGACCATGAGTTTAGGGTAATTATTGTGCCTCTATGGAGCTGGGCAAGAGGGAGATCTATATCTCAACAAAATTAGGGTTGTATTTGGAAAGAAAAAGAGAGGTAGTGGATGCCAGTTAAGTAACATGATCCACTGAAGTGGACATTGAGTGTTGACTGAATGTTGAATTTCAAAGCCATCAAGAAAGGAAAAATACCTTCTAGCACCTGCTTTCTGATGCTCTCCATTAAGAAATAGGGAGAGAGTTTGCTGCAAAAACGTAATTCCTGTTAAATAGAGTCATTTCACTTCTTTTCTAGAGGATGGCTTTGTTTAACATCAGTGACTAGTCTAGATGCTCTGACCTTTGCTGGGCTGGTAAGGCCTATGAGGCCTTCTCAGAAAACAGATGTAGGAGTCTTACATTTATATTCTGGCTTGGCCCCTTACTCACTTTATGATTTCAGGCCCATTTTCTGACTGCTCTCAACCTTGGTTTCTGGTTGAGATCTGTAAAACGCCAACTGTCGCTCCCACCTGCTCTCCCCTGATGAGGGCGTCCTGTCCCAGAATCGGGGGTTCCTATTGCTGCTGAGCTGAACTGACTGGGGTGCTAAGGGCAGCCATTGAGCAGAGTTATGTCCCCTTCTGCATAAGAGCCTGGGAAGTCCTGACCTAACCTCTCACTCATCCTGGGAGATCCCAGCTCAGCCCAGTGGCCGGATGCTAGGCTCAGAGCTGACCTCTGACAATGAAGCACGTTTCTGATCCTGGCTTTTTCTCTCCATCCTCCGCATCCTGGAGGGAGGATCCTGTCCTGATCTTCCCCAACCTCCACCACCCAGAGCATAGATCTGGATTCTGGCTCACCCTAACCCCCAGGAAATGTCTGCAGGATGAGTCACCGAGGCCCTCCAGAGTCCCCAAGTCCAATTCCTCCTTGGCTACCACTCAGCTTATCAGCGTTGGTGTCCTTGTCCTCTAGCGAGCTGAGTTCAGACAATCTCTTTCCAGAGATTATGTTCCCAGGCCTCCGTGGTGGCCAGGGCTTTGATAACCACCTGGTCAAGCGGCCTTCGACTCTCCTCCGTGGAGGCATCATGTGTCAGAGCCGCCCTGCCTGTGGGGCGCTGCACAGCCAGACTGTGGTCAGATGAAAAGCAAGTGCTGGGCCCAGCCTGGGCCAGACAGACACGGGCAAGGCAACTGCCAGATAGCTCAGGCCACAGTGGGCTATGAGCGTTCTCTCTCTCTCTCAACTCTGTCTGCACCAACGTCAGTTGGTTGTGTTGATGTTTATGATCCTTAGCAAGCAAATGCCATAGCATCAAACTCTTTATAACTATTTACTTTGCACCAGGTACTGTTTTAAATTTTTCAGTATATAATTACATTCGATCCTCACTATCATTTGGTAGGTAATTTCATTTCCTTCATTCCCATTTTCACAGATTATAAGATTGGGGCTTAGACCAGTTAACTTACCCAAGGTCATGCTGCTGGCAAGTGGCAAAGCTGGGTCCTAAACCAAGGCAACCTGACTCCATAGTCTGGACCCCGAACTCCAATACTGACAGACTGTTTCACAGGCTTTGGGGGATGAGGGACTCCCAAGTTCAAGCCCCCTGCTTGACCAATGAAAACCCTAAGCCCTGAGCTCGTCCATATCACTGGTGACAGCGAGGTTCCACAACCTGGTCTTTCTATCTCCTGGGCCTCCATAGCTCTTTCTAAAGATGTTCAAAGTCTTTTATTTTGTAGGGAAGGTGGCCTTTGGATGTGGGGGAAAAGGAGACTGTTTGGTGCTTGGAAATCCCTGAATTGATGGTGGTGGCAAGATAACTGGATTTGGAGCAGCGAGGCCTGTGGTTGAGGGATTCTCTATCACAGACGCTGAGAGCAGTGTATTAAATTCTGTTTATCACGTGTGAGCTGGCTCGTCCACCCAGAGGTGATTGGGCAAAAGAGACCGAGAACCCTCAATACGTTCCTGCACTTTACCCAGTAATGCCCCTTCTAGGAATCTATCCCAAAGAAATATTTTGAAATGCAAGCAAAGCTTTTCATATCATTACTGTTGCAATACCACAAAACAAACAAAACCTACACTAGGGGAATGCTTGTATAAACTCTGGCTCAGCGCAGGGAAAGAAGACTATGCAGCCTTTAAAAGTGGTGCTTACAAAGAGTTTAATGAAATGAGAAAACTCCTGCTGACAATGTTAAGCCAAAGGTGAGAAAATAAATGGGGTGGCGGGGGCGGGGAGGGGGAGACTGTAAGGAAAAATACCATAATGTTGATCGCCTCTCGGCATTTTCAGTGTTTGTAAAATATTCTACAGACTTAGCTCTACTTGTGTAGTTTGAGGAAACAGCCAATCAACCAGCCATAACGATAAACAGAAGGGACACGTCCCTGGTCGGTGCCTCTCCAGACTGTGAGGCTGGGGGCAGCTCCCACGGGGCGCAGGGGAGGGAGGGCTCGGGGAATGTCAGGGGCACCCATGCGCCGAGCTGCCCGAGCACCCTCACTGCCTCTGCATGTCCGTGTTCGGCATGGGGCAGCCTTCCAGCTTGCCCTGTCTCGAGGGAGCAGTGTGCACATGGAGGTGGGAGGGGGCGGCTTTGGGGCTGGGGTCCTTCTCCACACAGCCCGCAGAGCCGGCTTTGCCCATTGCTCAGGAGTGAGCCCAGTCCCTCAAAGCCTCAAGGTTGACCCCCGGAGGAAGAAGCAGCCTCACCTAGAGGACGAGCCTGCCGGCCAAGAGTTGGTACTTCGGCTTCCTTTCACGCCCTCTGCAGAGCAAAACAAAGTCTGTATTTCGTCGGGGGCGCTGGTGCTTTGAGTGCACCGGAAAAGGCAGAGCCTCCAGGCTGGAAGAAACCTGAGTTCAGGTCCCGGTTTGAGGTCCAGAGGGACGGCTGGACGGTCGGGAGCAACCCTGACATCGAGGATGCTCGGCAGGGTCCAGCGTGCGGGGCCCACCCAACCCAGGCCACCGCTCCCTGGACGCCGCCCTCCTGCGGAGCTGAGGGTCCACGTGGCTTGCACCCCAGCCAGGCCACGACTGGCTCTGGGGGCTCAGCGGACGGAGCCCGCGCACGACACCCCGTGGCCCCGCTGCATCCGCAGTGCCACTCGCTCCTACTTACCGGAGCTTGTCCAGCCGGGCCCGCCGCCCTGGGGAGTGGACAGTGAACACGCTGCGAGTCAGCGTGGGGACAGAAGCTGGCCTGCACGGGGAGCCGCAGGTGCCAGGAAGAAAGACGCCGCCGAGGCCAGCAACGCACCTGCGTCTGCGTGCGAGGCTGACGGGTGACTCCACCACGTGGGGACCGCGCCCGCCACGGCCTTCCTCGGTCGCTGCTCCCCTCAGACTCACGGCCAAGCCGCGGTCCCCGCACTGAGCTCGCGGGGCACCGCGCACCGCCCTGGTCGCCAGGGGGCCCGCCCGGCTCGCTTTGCCCAGGACGTCAGGACACCTCACGCTCTGTGGTGGCCGGAGCGCTCCGCTAAGCTCCGCACGGCGTCGGTGTGTGGTCGCAGGCAACAGTGCACGGCCCGCTTGTTGCTGGTGTCTTCCTTCTGTGTTTTGTTTGTTCATTACGGTTTCTTAATAATGCTTAGATCAGACAGAGATGCCTTTATGCAGAAGAGTGAGACACCGTGGCTGTGAATGGCGAGAAGGCTCACGGTGCAGCCGCTCAGTCTGTCCACCTACTCGGAGCTCCTGTTTACTGAGAGCTTGCTGTTTGCTCCTTTCTCTTCATGCTTCCACTAGTCCTCAGAATAGCCCTGTACAGTAGGTCCTACGCGATCATTTGGGCATTGCACAACACTTCAGTGACTTGTTACTGTATGTCACACATTATTGTCACTCTTGTTCTAAGTAGCTGTGACTGAGGCTCAGAGACGTTCAGTAACTTGCCTAAGGATTCAAGGCAGGGAGTGATGAGAGGTGAGGCTGAGCTGGTGGAGGGGTCCAGACCTGGGGACGGGGGTCTGTGTGTATCAGGCCAAGGGGTTTGGGTGTTGTGACTGAGATGGGACCCTCAGGAACATGAGAAAAGGGTGTGTGTGTGTGTGTGTGTGTGTGTGTGTGTGTGTGTGTGTGTGTGTGTGTGTGTGTGTGTGTGTGTGTACACACACATATATATGGAGAGAGAGAGAGAGAAGCAGCTACGGTCTCTGCACATGGAGTTACAGCCCAGGTGTGGTGACGAACCCATTGCCGTGCATGTGGCTGGAGGAGGTGGCATCTGAGCCAGGCCTTAAATGAAGGGTAGGAGCTGGATTGGTGGTGAGCTGGAGGAAAAGACACTCCAGGAAGAAGTCACAGCATGGCTAACGGGGGGGATAGTAATCAGCATGGTTGTTAGGGGTCAGAGCCTGGCTCAAATGGAGTGGAGGAGGGTATGTGTTCTTGAAAGCTCTAACTCACCTAGGATGTTGTTCTGAGAAGGAAGCCAGAGTCCCAGGCCCTATCCAGAGAGTGGAAACTACCAGTCTTGGATTTCTTGTCCACCCCACTCCCACCCGGGTAATAATACTTGAAATCCTTTTCTAGTAAAGTGCCTATGCCCTTCTCTTCCAATTATCTACAGAGTTTAGGAGGAGAGGTGGTATGACACAGGGGGTAAAAGATCAGACTCCAGGTCACACACATTTGCCTTCTAGTCATGGCTCAGCCACTTTTGGTATGGTGGCCTTAGACATATTATTTAGACTCTCTGAATCTTATTTTTCATAGTTGTTTAAAGGAGGTGTTGAGCGTTTCTTTATCATCACATTGTTGTGAGCATCAAGTGAGATGTAACCCTTGTAAGTTCCAGTGGCTCTGACTCTGTGCAGAGTCACACTGAACAAAGCTCAGTCCAAGAGCCCAAAGTAACTTAGAAAGTATTTTGTTCTTTGTTATACCTTTTGAAGAACAGTGCAGGAGATCCATTCCATAACTCACCACAATTATTCTCGAAGTTGCTCCCCTCTTCCCCTCACTTCTCCCATATCCTGTACCTGTTCCCAAATCCTCACTTACAAAAAGGCTTTTCTGTTCTCTGCCCACTGATTAGCTAATCCGCATCATAATATGGCAAATGGAGGAAGCCTCTGAATGCTCACATATTACTAATTTTTGACCCAAATAGTGCCTCCAAAGCACTTAGCATAAAACCTGGCCCTTCACAAAATCCCAATGCATTCTGTTATTAACAAGAAAAATTGTGAAACAGCATAGTAATTATTCAACAGTTGAATTGGAGCTCAAAAAACATCATTAACTAGTACACATAGCACTTTTTTCTCCTAAAAATATTAAACTGAAGACAGTTATTTAAATATTGAAAATCTTTAAAAAGAAACTTTCCCCTAATGTTTTAGTTCCATAGATCTGCTTCCTGAAACTGTGTCTGTGCCTCCCCTAGTCTGCTCTGGTGGCCTCTCTGGTTCCTGACACCACTTTCCTGTTCCCTGAAACCCCAGTGAGCACCACTGACACTGGTGACAGTTCTGACAGTGTTGAAGCTGTGAGAGATTTCATGGCCCTTTGGCCTCCAAAATAGAAGGAGGGGCTGAGACTTGCCATGTGGGCTGGTAGGAGTTGGGTGGAGACTTAACTGAGAAGAATTGTCTGAGAACAGAGAAGATCGAGATTCATTCATTCATTCATTCATTCTGCTGGTAACAGACTGTGGCAGATTGTGGTTTCCAAAGATAGCCACACCTCTGTTTATCCCACCCCACATGCTTTTCTTAGAGCATGACTGTTACTCATTTTACCTAGAGGTGGGAACCTACATTTACTCCCCTTGAATCTGCATGGGTTTAAGGTGTGACGATTTTGATCAAAAGAGTATGGTGAAAGTCATGCTAAATGACTTCTTTTTTATCATTCCATAAAAAGATACAGATTTCTGTCTCTTTCTCCTTGGGGATGCTTGCCCTTGGAACCCAGTCTCCATGTCAGGAGGAAGCACAGGCCATTTGGAGAGATCCAGCTATTTCCTCAGTCAATGCAAGCATCAACCACCAGACACTGTGAGTGACTCTTCAGCTGGTTCCAGACCCTAGCTGAGGCCCAGACACCGGACAAGATGTTCCTGCTGTGCTAAATTCCTGACCTCCAAAAACCAAGGAGGTAATCTGTTATCGTTTTGAGTCAGTAAGTTTTGGGATAATTTGTTATGCGGCAATAGCTAGTTACTACATAGGCCATGGGGAGGAGAAGTTGTCAGGGTCTCTGGGGAGATCTCTGAGTAGACCGATGAGGGTTATGTTGTTTGATAAGGAAGCAACAGAGGGAAGCTCTGAGGAAATGTGTCCAACTCCTCTGGGGCAGTGGGGACAGGGGTTCAGAAAGGCTTCTTGGAAGAGATGTCAATTTAGCTTGGTCTTGAAGGGGAAGGAAGAGTTGGCCAGGCTGAAGGGATGGGTGGAAAATGGGGAGGAGTGTGGGGAGGGAGAGAAGCTCCAGGGGGAGAAGCTGGACCAGGGGCCAAGTCCCAGGGAAATGGCTGTGCAAGGACTTATCTGGGTTTTCTGGGCATGTGTGCGACAGGTCTCTGGAAGATCTGACTGGCACAGGGCCTCACTGCTGGCAGAGCCCCTGGCATCAGCCAGGCCGGCCTCTGGCTCTGGTGGCCCGCAGATGGCAGCGGGGAGTTCTCTGAGAGACTGGAAACCCGCGGTGCTGGGGAAAGTCGACAGCTGTGGCCTGTGCGGCTGGCCAGCTCTGCAAAACCTCGAAACAGCTGCCTGCTCAGAGGGCAAAGCGTTTGTAACAGAAATCACAGCCACTGCACGGCCTGCAGGTTGACGCTGGGCCTCCGGTGCTCCCCCTCGTGGCCCGGCCCCCATGCGTGAACTGCCGTCCTCTGAACATCGCTTCTTCCTGTGTCCTTGGGTCTTTGGGCCCCTTGCATGCCCACAATGCCCTTCCTGTTGTTTTCAGTTAATCTGTAGCCTCCTCCAGGAAGCCTTCCAAGAAGTCTTGGGCTCCTCAGGACTGCACAGCCCCTCTGTCACAGCCCTGGGATGTGGCAGTGCCATGGCCTGTTCACATGTGTGCCTCTCCGACTACATGGGGCTCCCAGAAGGCACAGGCTGTGTCTTCCAGGGCCCAGCCCAGAGCAGGCCTTCTTTAAAACCTTGCTTCTGGGTGAAATGACCATGATGGGTGTTTCTTTATCTCTGTCATCAGATCCGTGAGGACAGTCCTGGGGCTGATGCATTCTCACATGCCCTCCAAAGCCTACTGCAGGCCGTCCCCACCCAAGTGTTCACTAAGCTCTGCCTGAATGAACTGAGTGCCTCTGGGGTCCTCACAGACATCCTTGCAGGGCCATGGGCATTTCCGTGTCTGATCTTTAAGTACTCACATTCAGATGGTACTCCATAAGTGGTTATTGCATTGGGTTGAATCAGAGTGCAGGCTGAGGACAGTGGGATGTTAGGGTAGGTGGGCTTGGTGTGTCTGTGCATGTGTGTGTCTTTCAGTACCTCTGTGTTTTTGGTCTGTGGGTTGTGTTGAGGTGTGTATGTGTGTGTGTGTCTGTGACTGAATGTCCGTGTGTGTCTCATCCTGGATGCAGTCACATGTGTCTTTTGTGACTGCACGTGGCTGGGTGTGCTGTGTGTCTGTGTAGGGATGCTCCCTCCAGGCTGGAAGCAGGGGGTAGAGACAGCCACACACAGTCAGGAGCCAGCCAGCTTCGTCTCCACGGAGTCCCTCACTGCCAAGTCCTGGCCAGCCGGCCCAGCCCAGCAGGACTCTCTGTGGCCTTTCTTGTAAGTTCCAAGTCATGGCCTGCCCTCTGGCCCCCTGCCTGGGTGGCATGCATATGAATTTGGTCAGCATCTCCCCGGACTCCTTGCTGCTCAGTAAGGAATGGATTATAATTCCTGGGCAGGCTGCATCTGCAACCAACTTGAGGGAAATAATTGTTGAGTGAGTTGAAAGAAAAAACTTGTAGCAAAGAACTCCAATCCAACCAGCCATCCGTGTCATTAAATTAGACTAATCTAAATCCTCAGAGCCTAATTTATCAGCCTCCCTGGCAAATCCTATATGGCTCTCTGGAGTTCCCAGTGCAAAGCTCCCAGCAGAGAGGCTCTTTAGGGGACACAGTGGGCAGTGGCCTTGCAGCCTGAGGACACGCAGAGCCTGTGGCAGGCCCCAGCCACTCCTTAGGGACCTGGCTGAGCAGGAGGAGGCCTGAGCTGAGAGACCCTGTTCTTGAGCTGCCCCCACCTCACCAGGTCATCACTCCCGGCTTCACCTGCTCTTGCCCACCTCACAGGGCTGTTACAAACACCCCGTGGGCTGAAAGAAAAGGAAAAGCATCCCTGAGATGGGAGGAGCTGGGTGGAGGTGAGGCCTGAGCTCCTCCCGGGTTGCCTCAGTGCTGCACCTCCAAGCTGGGTCTTGTTGACACCCAGCAGTGCGCGAGTGGAGGAAGGAACGAGAGCTGAGCCTGCGCTGCAGAGTCCAGCTTTTGTAAGGACTGCGTGAATCATTGATTCATTCGCCTATTGGGACATGTACTGACTCACTCATCCAATCATTCCTCCCCTCCTTTATTCATTCTTTTCTTAGATCCCTCACTCTCTTATTCTCTCTCTGACTCATTCATTCATTCATTGACCCCCTTCCTTCCTTCCCTTCCTTTTGAATTCCCTCCCTCCGTCTCTTCCTCCCTCTTCCTCCCTTTTATTCCACGCTTTTGGAGAATTGCCTGGTCGCTGTTCATCACAGTGGCTTCTCAGAATAAAAAGAACTTGGGGTACGCTGCCTCAAGGACCAATGCTTAGACTATGGCCCCCCAACTTGCTCCTCTTCCTCTCCTTGTGTTTTGCTCCCCACTGACCCCTTCCTGGAGAACCATCTCCTCTCTGTTCCCCTCTCTCAGGAGCGTGTGAGCTGATGGTGGGCTGGGGGGAGGCCTTTGTCAGGGGCACTTGAGAGGAAAAGTGCTGAACCGACCTGATAAATGAACCAGCAGGGATGTGTGGCCCGAGCATGATCCTCCCCCTTTGATAAAAGCCTCTGAACCCCTGATGACATCCCATGGCGTATTCCTCTATTAATCAGAAAAGCCTTGACACATATAAGCAATTTGTCTCTGGAGAAGACCGGAAGGGGTGCGGAGAGGAGCCCAGCTCAGCCATCAGGGTGAAGAGGGTGCTGTGGGTAGGTCTTGAAATGGGGGCTGAATACATGCATACTAAGAAGGCAGGGAGCACGGAGCAGCCAGACGGATCAGAAAGGGAAGCGTTTCCATTTCAAAGCATATTTCTTCTCTGATTGAACAGGCCCCCCCACTACGACCACCAAACCGCGGATGTTGGAATGAGGCTGGGAGCCAGGGGTTAATCCCACCTAGACCCCTTTAGGGCTCAGATGCTCGAAGCAACAGGGCTCAGCAGGTGGGGTTCAGGTGTGGCACTCCCAACATGCTCACACTGCCACGTGGCTGCTTCAGCTCTTGCCTGCCGATGACAGTGATGCTCAGCTTAAAAATGCCACCAAACACCTAATGAACCTGCCACGCAGTAGGTCGGGAACTGGGCACTGGAGATGCAGAAGAGAAGGAATGATGTCAAATCTCCACAGTGTAGACCACCAGGCAGATAACCCAGGACATGGGTTTTAGTGTCTGGGGGAGGGGTAAGGGAGGGTGTGTACAAGGTACAGTGTGGATGGAGGGAGTGACCAGCTCAACCAGAGGGACCGCTTCCTAGGGGAGGAGACACAAGTTGCATCCTGAAGGATGAGTAGACGTGCCCGCATGGGAAAGGCCTTCCCTTCTTTGTCCTTTCGGAGAACTTCTACCCACCTATCAGGACTCAACTTGGATCCCCCTGTCTGTCAGCCTCCCATCTTCACTAATTCTTGAGGTCAGGAATGGTGTCTGATTCATCTCTCAGCTCCCAGTGCCCAGCTCAGGGGCTGGCACAGAGTAGCAACAAACGTTTCCTGAAATGACTGGAACAGAGTTGCAGGCAGTGGGAACAGCGTGTGCAAAGGCGTGGAGAAGGCATGAGTCAGCCTGGGGCTGTGCAGAGAACGCAGCCTGTGTGTTTTTGTCAGTGCAGCCATGTCTAAATGGCGTCCTGTATCAATTGGGAAACTGAAAACTGAATTACGTTTCTCAGCTCTCATTCAGATATTCTAGCACCATGCAAAGGCAGCCCAAAGATCTGACTCCAACTGAGGAGTATTCTACAATATTATTCTCATTATGGTTTTAAAAAAATAAGTGCTCCCTGAATCTGTTTAGATGTTTCGAACACATTTAAAAACTTGCTCTTGCAAGTTGCAGAGACTAGAGCCACCGCCAATGTTTTGATCATTTGCCTCCTTCGCCTTCCAATAAACACCTAACAAACTTTGCCAAGCTTTCTGTGGTCGGGATTTACAGATCTGTGACTCGCCCAAGTGAGCCAGGGAACACGAAAAGATGTGTTCCCTGGAGAATTATGCAGGCAAGGATGGGAGAGGTCAGCACCTCCACCAAGCAGGGCAGACTCCCACGGCTTTTCCTAATAAACAAGTTTCCAGGGCCCTTTGAATCCTTCCGGAGAGAAGAGGGGCGTTAGCATCCACGTGGAGGGGAGGAACATCACGGACAGTGACCATGTGGGCCTGGATCCTCGGAAAGGGAGTTAAAAGCTTAGGCAGGAAACAGGGCTGGGAGGCAGCTGGCACAGGAGCTATGGTTGCTGACAACCATCATTGAGCACCTGCTGTTTGCCAGACACTTTGCTAGGCTACCCCGTGAAGGAGGCCCAGAGAGGCAAATTGCCTTGTCTAAGGTCATGTGGTCAGTAAGTGGGGACTGTGATCAAAGCTGGGTTTGTGGGTTCCAAAGCTTCTGTTCTTCTGGATTCCACTGTGATGTGGGGCAGTAATGGGTCTTTCGATAGGGCTCTGACCTGGGGTCTGGGCCTGAGCTTCTTCGCCGTGAAGATTGATGCTTCTGTAACACACCCAAGGGTGCTCACTGATACTGAAGACTTCCAACTAGTTTTAAAAGAGTTTGGGGTATGAAGATTTTTAATAGAATTTGCCCCAGGCTAGCTAGCGTCTCCTCTGAGCGCTCTCCAAGCTGCAGGGTAAGCCCTCTGCCAGCTGGGACCATGCACGTATGAATTCTGCTGCGCATGCCTGCACTGTTTCCCACCATCTCCCTGACCCCTCTATAGGCTGGTTCAACATCCAGCCCCTCCACACAGCTCTCCTTGACTCTTCTGGCCCTCCTTATTTCCAGTCTCTGAGTGCCTCACAGTGATAATAAAAGCTTATTGAGTGCTCGCCATGTGCCCACTTCATGATCAGCGTTTCATACACGTGATCTGGGTTGACTCTCACCACCCTGCTCAAAGCTGTGTTCTATTGTCTTCATTGTTCAGATGAGACAGTGAAGACTCAGGGAGGTTAAGTCACTTGCCAGAGGCCACACAGCTAGGAAATGGCAGAGCCGTGAGTCGCATCCCTCAGCTGCCTGACCAGAGAGCCGATGCTCCCAGTTGCTGCATTCTTCTATCTTCTCATTTTCTTGTCTTGAGACAGTCTCTGCTCCATCTAGTTAACCCTGACTTCCCGGTGTGAGCAGACTGGCCTCTTCATCCCTTAGTGCAATTTAAACCTATTTTTTCACTATGTGTTTAAGGTATTTAGTATGCTCAAGCCTTTGTCTGTGGCTTCCGGAAGGTCATTCTGTGCACGAGTGAGCTTGTGGTTGTATGTCAAGGGGTCCAGAGGACAACTCCACGGCTCTTCTCTCACTTTCCTGAGACCCCTCCCTCCACCAAGGGAGGACACGTCATCTCCCCCCCCATTCCTACAAGCTGCTTGGGAAGAAAGTGGGAGACAGGAAAGACTGACTATCTACCTGCAAGACACTGGGATGCCTGTCATTGCTAAACTCAATGGCTCCCTGCTTCCCGCTACCATCCTGACAGGGGAACATAAAACAAAGCTTGATTTGGGGCATAGTCCAGTATGTGATGTGTTAAATTATTGACCATGAAACAAGCTTCCCTCGGGTTCAGCCGTAAGTCTGTGCGGAGGGCACAGATCTCAGCGTGAAGTTGCCCTCCCTTTTCCCTCTCTCAGGACCATCATGTTCATCTCTCAGGACCCAGAAACAAGAGGCCTTTGAAGACAGTTATGCCCCACTCCTTGCTCCCTTTAAGTGGAATGTTCTAGCTATCCCTCCTTTATTCTCCACTCCGATTCCGTACCCCGAGGGCACCTCAGCGTGCTTCCCTTCTTCTGTGGGGGAGCGTGGGCAGGGAGGGCGGGTGAGTGCCCCAGCAGGCCAGCTTAGCTGGTGTGCTGTAGGGGCCACATGGCTGGCTGGAGTGCAGATTTCGACAAGCAGTGCCAGCTTAGAGCTCCGTAGACAGCCTGAGACTGGGTTTACTGTCCTAGCTGCTAGCTGCAAGCAACTATTTAACTAAGAGTGACTTAGAAAATATAGATACTTAACAGGAGGAGTGAAGGACGGTGGATGCCAAGTTACCTCAGAGGCTCAAGGATGTCATCAAGAACCAAGGCTCTTTCCAGCTGATATTTCTTATCCTCAGTATGTCAGCATTTTTGTCCCCATGCATGTTACCTTGTAGTAATAATATTGCTGCCATAACTCCAGACATTACATTCTCATACAACTGTATTCAAGTCAGAGTCATGTGCCTCCCTTTTTCGGGAAGGAAATTTCTCCCAGAAGCTTAACCAGGTTCATGTGCCAACTTCCCAGACCAATCTCTGAGCCTACCTTTCTCAAAATCAAGACATCTATAATCATATGATCAGGGCTACATTAGCAGGGAGAAAGCTTGGAATGACTTTGGGTCAAGAAGCCAACAGTGTCTGCCAATGGTTCAGGTGAGACAAGGCAAGGAAGGGAGCTATGGCAGAAAGCCTCATGTGACAAGAGCTAAAAGGAGACAATTAAAGTGGGTCATTGCTGAGATGTGGTGTAGATAAGGATGATGATGGTAGTGATGGTAATGATGGCAGTGGTGGAGATGGTGATGATGAAGTGGTGATGGTGAGATGGTGATGGTGGAGATGGTGATGGTGGAGACGGTTATGGTGGAGATGGTGATGGTGAGATGTGATGGTGGAGATGGTGATGGTGGAGACGGTGATGGTGGAGACGGTGATGGTGGAGATGGTGATGGTGGAGACGGTGATGGTGAGGTGGTGATGGTGAGGTGGTGATGGTGAGGTGGTAATGGTGGAGACGGTGATGGTGAGATGGTGATGGTGAGGTGGTGATGGTGAGATGGTGATGGTGGAGACGGTGATGGTGAGATGGTGATGGTGAGGTGGTCATGGTGAGGTGGTCATGGTGGAGACGGTGATGGTGGAGACGGTGATGGTGGAGACGGTGATGGTGAGATGGTGATGGTGGAGACGGTGATGGTGAGATGGTGATGGTGGAGATGGTGATGGTGAGATGGTGATGGTGGTGGAGATGAAGATACATGCTATTGAGTGCTTACTATGTTTCACACTTTATCCTCACTGGGCAGTCCACACTTAATCCTCCTAACAATCCTATTGTTTTACTTACAAGGGAACTGAGGCTCAGCCCCCTACACTGGCAGAGGGTGAAGTTGAGGGCATTGTTGTACCACCCTGGCTGCTGGTATGGGCTGCTGGGAGCATTTCAAAGCAGCTGCTGTGTGTAGATAACCTCTTCCCTCGTCCATCACATATTTAACAAATATTCAATGAGTCCTCTGTTAGGTCCATCAAATATCCTAGCATTCTGGGATACAGTATAGAACAGGATAGACAAGGTCCCTGCTGTCATGAGCTATGCTCTAGTGGGAAGCATGGGAGAGAGTTGAGGAAACAATCAATCAATCAGTCAATAAAGGGGAAAAATATCAGATTGTAGAAAAGGCCATCAGGAGTACCGGGGAGACAGCCTTGTTTATACTAAATTGTCTGGGAAGGGCTCTCTGGGTAGATGGCATTTGGGCTAAAATTTCAATGGTGAGATGGAGCAGCCACGTGAACATCCGGAGAAAGAGAATTCCAGGCAAAGGAACAGCCAGGGTGCAGACTCCAGGGTGGCAGACCACATTTGAAGAACGAAAGAAAATCACCCTGGCTGGAGCCTGACTGGGCAGGGACAGGAATATTTTGATGAGGATCTGGAAGTTTTCCCAGGTGATGTGAGGTGCAGTGGAGCATTTCCCAGGGGGATGCATAATCTGGCTTACGCTTTTAGAAGTGTGTCTCTGTGCACAGAACTGCCCCTTTCATGGTGACATAGGTGCTCTTATTCCTTGGGCATCTGTCCTGCCTTCCCAGGAGGACTGTGAATTCTTAGAGGTGAGAACTGAGCTTGCCTCCCCTTGCACCTGAAGCCATCAGCTGTGAGCCTGTGACAGAGATGCCAAACGTCATAAGTAAATATTGAAATTCCTTTCTTTACCTGGAGGGACCTGAGAACAACCGTCCCAGGTTGACAGTGGAGCATGAAGGCCTCTGCTTCTCTGAAGTGCCTGGGGTCTGCCATATCACTCAGCAAAGCAGACTCAGAATAGGACATGTTTTTTCCCTTGGAGATGTTTCTCCTGGTTGATGGGAGTTCCTCTCGATCCAGCCTCCCACACAAGCTTGGGAGCAGCCCGGGGTCTCATTAGGAGCGGACTGTCAGATGAGTTCAGCATCCTGAGGGTCATCCCTCCAGCAAGATCTGATAGGGAGCAGACGTGGGTGCTGGGGGTGACCTGGTGAGCCACCACCTTTCTGCCCCTGCCTGCAAGCCAGGGGTGCTCCCCGGCCCCTGCAAGTTGCTCTGCAGAACTCAGCTCTGAATACATGAAACATGAGGCCATCCCCCATAATCAGAGCTGACTTATGGGAAAATTAAACACAGAAGGACACGCCAGCCCCAGTGACGCTTCCTTCCCTGGCTTCCTGGAGACCCAGTCTGGCTCCAAGCACCTTCAGGGAGAAAGGCTGACCCTGCATCAGCCAGAGAGTTGTGACCCCAGGGAGGCAATTGCATCTAGATATATTTGTATCAACTAGAAGAAGGGGTCTAATAACAAAAGAAGAACAAAAGGGTAAAATCTTTTTGTTTCGAATGTTCTGTCTACTTTCTAAGTCCTCATGGCTGGGTATCATTTATTTTTCAGAAGTACTGAGCTTAAATCTCATGAAGTTTTTCCAGTGAGTCAGTTACAAGTTATTTAACTCCTTCTGAAGCTATTCGAAGGAATTCAGGGTCTACTTAAGGCAGTTTATGATGGAGAGCCAAGTGGACCAGCTCAGGGGGACCGTCAGGGTCAGGGCACAAGGAAACCTGGCAGAAGGCTGTGGGAGGTGGAGCCCTATGAAGGTGATACTGAGTCAGGTCATGACCTAACACCATTGTCACCTGTTTGGACTGAAGGACAGGCCAGGAGTCCTCTCCCCTGACTCTCACTGAACTTGCACTGGGCAGCAGGATGACACAGAGCCAGGGGTCTTCCGCATATCCCTGAATTTGTCCAGAGAGCCCTTTGAAGGCTGCTGTGGGCCCCTTTCCACTTAAAGAGACCCTTTCTCATTAGGATTTAAAGCATATGCTTGGCCAAGGCTGTCAAAATGCATCACAGAGATAGTCCCAAACCAACTGCTGAGCAGCCCCCTGTCCTGATCAAAGCAGAGGAGACAGGCATCCCGCTGCCCATGGAGGCTGGAGCATGACGTGGGGAGGGCCACAGGCCAGGGGGCCTGCCCACCAGCTGCTGAGCAGTTAGTGCCCCAGGTGTCCGTGGTAGGGCCCACAATTCCTCTCATCCAGAGCCAGATCATAGCAGCCTGAGCTGGGCCAGGAGTCAGAGGCTGGTGCCCTGACTGGCAGGGCCAGATGCAGAGGGGCCCTAGACAAAGGGGTTCAATGCCGTGCAGGGCTAGTGTGGGGCATTGGAAAACTCAGATGGCGCTTATGCCTGGGAGGTGGGTAGAGGACTAACGGAGACCCTGTAAGCCCCAAATCTGAAGCAAACTCTAACTACAGCAGCTCACTTGCTTGAGCACCAGCCATATGCCTGATGCCGTGCCAGGGCTGTCATGCCTGGCCTCTCTGGTCCTCCTGACAAAACTGGGGGTGGGCGTACTAGTGTTAGCCCAGTTTGTCAAATACCATGATGTAGCACAGAGAGACTGAGTACTTTGCCCAACATCCCACAGCCAGCATGTGTCACAGTTAGGATTTGAACCCACAGCTGCTTCTGCCCAAAGCTGGTGCCCGTAATTCCTGGGCACAACATGACTAGAGATCAGCTGGGATGAGGCCCCATCACAGAGAGGAGAGAGCTGGGAGCTTGGGGCACAGGGCTCTCCAGGGGGAGGCTGGCCTAGACGTGGGCCTGGGAGTCCTGCTCAGCAGCTGCACACCCAGAGACGACTGAGCAGGGGCGATGACTTCTTACCCTTGATCCATTTCCTTTCATTGGGTAAATATTTCAGATCTCGACTACTTTCCTCATGATGCCAGGGCAATTCCCACCATCTTCACTTACAGATGAACTTGCCTGCGGTGTCGTCCACAAAAGAGAGGCTCTCAGAGGAGGTGGCCCACGCTCTCCGGCCCGCACCTCATCTGCTCTTGGGTCAGCGGCTCCCCGACCGCACCCCCACCTCCTCCTCCTCCTCCTCCTCCGGGGGCTCACCCAGCACTTTCCTCCCATGCTCACACGTCTTCCTCCTCCAGCCCCTTCTCCTGGGCCCTTCTGATCTCCCATCTTTACAAAGACGTCTCCTCAGGTGACTGCCTAACTTACCCCATCCCCCCATCCAAACTTCCAAAGAACAGTGTCTCCCTGCTTTTCCCTTTTTCCCTGTCCTTCACCCCTCGACCTCTATGTCTTCCCTCCATTTTCCCACAGCTGTTCTGAAATGGTATGTTCACGTGTATATCCAATTGACCAAAAAAGTCAGAGGACATCCTTCAGTCTCAGTCTTATTCCACATCTCTGCCACACTGGAGCTTGGTCCTTGAAGAGCTCACTGCCTTGGTTGCTAGGACCACCCATCCTCCCCTCTGACCGAGCCTCAGTCTCCCCTGCTCCTGGGACAGCTGCCCTTGACCTCTGTCCTCGGCCTATAGATTTTGACAATCTGTTCCCTCTTCCTGTGCACGATCATTCACCCTCAGATTTCCAAACACGCACATGCTGATTGCTAAATCTACCCAGTGTACCCAGACCCAAGCATCAGACTTAAGCTAATTACTGAACGTTTCCATCCAGATATTCCCTAATACCATGTACCCAACCATTCAGATATGTCCAAAACCCAACCTTCCTTTTCCATAAAGCAGCCTTCAGAGAGCCACGATCATTTCTCATCCCCAAACCTAGAAACCTGGGAATTATTCATGACTCCTTCCTCTCACACTCCCTATACACCGATCAATCATTACGTTTGGCCAATTTCAATTCTTAAATGTAGCAGATTGTGTTTTCCACAGATGGCCACAGCAGTGTGCCCCACCCCAGATGCTGTTCTGTGACACGACCTGCCACTGTCCCATCAGGAGGCAGATTTGATTTCTCCACCCCCGAGTGTGGCAGGCTCCGTGGCTCCAGGCTCACCCTTACCTGGGCTGGCAGCTTCCACCTCCTGTCTCTGAGAGCTGGCGGGCCTGGCTGGCTGCCCAGAGACCACCACGCTGAGAGAAGCCTGGGCCGTGCAGGGAGGGCCTAGAAGATGAGACACCGCACGGAGGGAGAGAAAAGAGCAGCGAGGAGCCAGGCGTGCCAGTGAAGAACTCCATCTTGGAAGAGGGTCTCCCAGCCCCAGCTGCACTGAATGTGCCCTTTTCTAAACTCCATCCTTACTAGGCCTTTCTAGAAAAGATAGAGTAGATCTCAAACCAATGGATGTCAACAGCCTGGTGGTGAGTAAGAGGGTTCATAGCATTCAAACCCAGGTCATTCCCCATACATTCTGTACCTCCTGGACAGACCAGCTCTGATCACTGAGCTCAAGTATCCTCTGAGAGATGATCTGGCTGTGACCGTCCCATAACCTGGTCTGCCTGCTGGTGCAGAGAGGGTGGCTAGCGAGGCTGAGGTGTCCTTCCTGCCTCCCTGACAGCAGCTGGAGAATGGGGCGAGTCACTGTGTCACTGAGCTGGACTCTGCGACAGCTTCCTCCAGCCCCCCGGGAGTGGAAGGAGAGGCCCCAACCCCCAGCCCCATGGAGGGCAGCCACCACCGAGAGCACTCACCTTGCCTGACCCTGTGCCACTCGTGAGCACTGTGCACGGCCGGGAGGGAGCGCCGCATCCCTCTGAAGCACAGCTGCTCCGTTTTCAGTGAGCAGAAGGATAATCTCGGGAGTTGTCAATACGCAAATTTCAGGCTTCCATCTCCAAAACCTCTTTTCTGGGGTGCAGTCCAGGAACTCACTTTTTAACAAAACTTCCAGGGGATACTGATAAAGGTACTTGGTGAGGCACACTTTGGGATACACGGTCCTAATGAAATGGGTGTCATGTCATCTGCTGTCAAGGGGTTTGCAGTCCAACCAAACAGATATTAGATGACGCAATCTAGTATGTACTAAATACTGAGAGAGGTAGATGAATGTTGACAAACAAAGTGAAGAAAATGAGGTACATGTGGACGGTGTGGGATTAGGTCCTGACAAAGGTGAGATTCTGGTAGCTCAGTGTTCCCCAGCATGTGGTCGCCATCCAGCAGTGTGGGCATTTCCTGGGCACTTGTTAGGAATGCTTATTCTCAGGCCCACCAGAACTGCTGATGCAGAACCTCTGGGGTGGGCCCTGCCATCTGTGTTTTGGTAAGGCCCCCCAGCTGACAGCTGAGCACACCCAAGATGGAGAGAAGATGGAAATGTCCAGAGACCAGACTACACATGATGCCTTCAGAAGACGTTGGGTAATATATCAAAAGTAAAATGTGTCATAAAAAAACCAAACCATTGACTATTCCTGTCATGCTAATCTGTGACCTGAGTGTGGTAGTCACCTGCGAAGACCAGCGCTTTCTCCCATGTTGACTTTTGGCCTTTCTTGGCACAGCCCGACCAGCAGAGTGAAAATGAGTCTGTAGGGAACACCTGCTCCTAATGGTATTTAAAATGCAACCTTTTGAATAAATCATGGCCTGTGAATAAAGAACACCATAAGATGGTGTCATGTGTTACAGTGTTTGTTTAGTTTACATTTAGCATTCCATCTGTACAATTAAATCATAAATTTGTTCAGATACTGGGGGGAAAAGTGTGTTCTTTGAAAGTGTAATAAGCTAGGTTTCAAAGCAATAATGTGCTTAATAAACTATATGTGCATCCAATATGTTATGTGCACAGAATGAGATACCGTAATTAAAGAGGAGTTGTAGTTAGTAATAAAAAATTATGAAAATGTGTTCATTGAATTGCAAGATAGAGGTATACTAATCACAAAAACCCTTATTTCAGAAAGCCATTTGCACTGTTTGAACTACTAATAAGAAATAATTCAAGGCAAGAATGTGGCTTATGACTTCTCCTATTACAAGTGTGTGGGGTACTGTCATGTGCTATAATTAATCTGTTTGTAAGAATGAAAACAAGGAAGCACTGTGCCCCAATGAAAGGCCTTTTTCATATTAGTAAGCTGGAGGGATACAGTTTTTAAAAAATATCTCCTTTTATTATTTGTAACATGGAGCAGACTATTAGATAAAGTCTGCTGTTGTTCAGCTGTTAAAAGCTAAGTAAGTGTTTCACTGCTCGGGAATCATTTTACAGATACCAAGTGAGGAAAGAAGTCAGTGCAGCTGATTATATATTTTTTTATACTTACAATGTTGTAGTAAATATAGAAAAAGTCGATTTTGAAGTCAGGGATCCAAAATCCTGTTTGGGATTTTACATCAAATGTGGTGTGTTCAGTAAACGAGATATTGGAGAAAATATCGAGCACAGAGCTCTGCGAAGAACCTAAACAGTATCCAACCAGTAGAGTTCAGAAGAACACGGTCTTGTGTCTTTCTAACCACAATCGTCTGCATTATCTTCCTCCACTAAACTCTCTTATCGCTTTCAAAATAAACACACCAATAGTTATCTCATATATAATATTTTCTTACATTTTGAACCTTAGCTTATTGCTCTTGTGTTAAAATACTGTAATCGGACAACGTGGCTGGCCAGTGAGCACAGGAGGTTAGAACACGATGTCATAACACCACGGTCAGCGCTTCAGATCCCCATACCGGCCAGCTGGCAAGAAACAAAACAAAACAACAAAACAACCTTTCACTATCTGTTGCCTATCAGTAAGTGTGTTCACAGTGTAGGTTTTTGACCAATTAAGAATTAAGTCACTGCGTCTGTATTTTTTTGTAAAAATCAGACATTTAGCATTTATCATGCTCTATAACTGTTAAAAATAACTCTTAAACCAATTTCAGAAACATCAGGAGTATGCCTAGAAAAGGTTAACAAATTTGTTTATCCATCTGAATAATTTTATACTTAGAATTACGTTTCTTTTCTAAATAAAATAACACAGTGTAAAGTAGATAATAACCAGAGGTTCAATCTAGGTTGTTTTTATTACCAATACTTGCTTTACGTATGGCGTAAGTTCCTCCAATTTATTGCATGATGGCAGAAAATGATGCTTCTGAGCCCCTGGCAAGGGATATCAGCTGTCACGATGTACTGATTTTATGCCAGTACCGTCCTTACTTACTGCAATCTAGTAAGTAACTCTGAAGACGTCCACTAGGTGGCGCTCTTGCTACAACAACGAAACAAAAGGCTGCTCTTGCTGTTTGCTGACTGAGCGCCTGGATATTTTCCTTAAATTATTCTGTATAGTTGTGTTGGCAAACAGAAACCCACACTCCATAGGCAGCAGATGCAAATATGAAAATATCCAAATAAGAGTTTATTAAATAAAAAAAGCAAAGATGGTAATCTATGCTAATTTTTGGAAACTTGTATGACCATCTAAATTAAGGCAAAATTGAATACACACATCTGCAGAAATCTAACAGAACAGTATTTTTCAAAAGAATGGCATTTTAACAGGATACAAAGCTGAAATTTTCTTAAAACGTCAATTAAATATTTCTAAATCAAAAGCATTTCATTTCTATTTGGTGGTAGTTCTCCAACTATAATGATAAAATGTGTTCCTGTCAAATGCTTCTTCAGAATTCAGAAGCTCACCTGCAAACCCACATCATTTTCACTTAGACGACCTTGATGCTCCGTGTTTTGAATGCACTGATTCTCTCCATCCCTTGAATGGGAATAATTTTTTATTATGAATTTTACCTTTGCATTTTTTAAGAAAAATAAAGTATGCGCATAGATGGTCTCACACACAGAGTTTCAGCAATACATACTTCTGGAAAATTTATTTTCAACCACAGTGTGTGTGTGCACATGTGTGTGTGTGCATGTGCGTGCATGCATTCTGAGTGTAACATGTGTTCCTATGTGTGTACGTGTGAGCACTGTCATGCTGGTCCATTGATGTTAATGGGAAGATGGTCCATAGTACTTTTTCTTTATTTGAGTATTAGCAATAGACCTGGCTTCACAGGAAGGAAAACTGCATTGAGTCATCTGTGATAGGCTGGATGAAAAGGGAGCAAACAACCCCACAAGAAAAAGCACAAAGCTGCATTTTTAACCTTTCCTGGCACCGTGAACCTAACTTCCAGGCCTTGTGGAGGAGCCAGGCCTCCATGAGCGAGGAGCAGATGGAACAGGCAGTAGCAAGACATTATAAACATTTTTGAAAATGATTCTACCAAGCCAAGTGGCCTGTGGAATAGCGATGGGGGAGACGACATGGGGTCGAGAACCACAACCTGACTTTGAGATTTTTCAGCAGGTGGCAAATGCTGCCAAATGATGCCAGTATTAAATCCAGCACCTTATTCATTGGCACACATTGTCCTGAGAAAGGTCCTATATGGTCTGAAGACTAGGAGAATGCAAATTGCACCTAATGTGTTGAACACCTAGGATGCCATGAGTTTTCCAATTCTTCTACATGCATAGGAGCACTTAATCCTCACTAGCACCTACTGAGGCAGCGATTGTGACCATCCTCATTGTACAGCTGAGAACATTGAAGCACAGAGAGGTGAAGTAACTGCCCAGGGACACACAGCTATGGGCATCGGGGCATAAATCTGGGTAATCAGCTTTAACATCGACCTGCTTGCCCACTAACAGCCAGGGCAATGGTTGCCTTGGTAGGGTTCATCCCACAATACCTGAAGGACATTCATTGGCACCAGGCTGGGCTAGGTCTCAGGGGCTGGCAGTCCCTTCTCCTCCCATGGGGCCTTATTTGGGGACTCTCTGGCATCCCCTTTGTCACATGCTTCCCTCAACTGTGCCTGGAGGATGGTGTCACTCTCTGAACCTTTTGCTACCCCTGAGTCCTGCCTGCTGGAGGTGTCCAGTGTCTGCACATTTTGGTGATCCCACTCCCCTCTTCCCTGCTGCAGATCTCACCACTGCTCAACAAGACTCTGGGTTTCTTCTCCTTCCAGGCACATTGACTTTGATGTGGTCATATGAGCACTTTGGCTGATGAAATGTGAACAGAATTGGGCATATCACTTGCCAGATGATGGAGCATGCTCTCCCTGCTGCAGGAGAACCAAGACCTCACGTGGAGGTGTGCTGTTAGGAGGTCATAGGGGTCATAGGGTCCATCAGCCTGGGCCCCCCTAGCCCACGCAGCACATGGGGGACAAGCTGGATAATGAACCTTTGCTCTTTTAAACCCTGAGACTTGGGGATTGTAGAAGCTACAGCAAAATTGAACCCAACCTGATATGTTCTCCCATCAGTGGAAACTTCTCCTCAGATCTCATATGCAGAAGGGTAAATATTAAGAATGAATAGAGGCTAAAAGTTCAACTTCATGTATTAATTTATTATATCTAGGATTGCTACCTGAAAATAGTAATACTTATTTAATGATGGAATTTCATTTATCATTGACCAATCTGTAGCAGAGGGTGGAGGGGATTTTAAAGACAATTATCAACAAGGAAAGTAAAGGGATGTAAAGGTAGGTAGGATTTCTATGCTTCACTCAAACTGGCAAAAGACAGTGCAGTAGACTGTGATAAGTTACACATATTTAATGTACTGTCAGCATTGCATACACAAATCAAAACCAAATTCTAAAAAACTGTTCAAGTAACCTACAGGAAGACAAGAAAAAGGAAAAACAATTACAAACTGAGAGAAGTAAAAGAAAACAGAAAATAAAATGACACACTTATACTCTAACGTATCAACAATTACACAATGTGTAAATGGTTTAAATATATCAGAAGCCAAAGATTGCAGAATGGAATGCAGAAAAAAAAAAGACCCAACTGTATACTCTTCATGAGAAAATCACTTTAAATATAATAATATGCAAAGGTTAGAAATAAGTGCATGGGAATAGATATACCAATCACACACACACTAATAAAAAGAAGCAGGTGTAACTATATTAACGTAGACTGCAGAACAAGAGAATTAGTAGAGACGGAAAGGGACATTATATAATGAAAAAAGGGTCAGCCCACCAAGAAGACAGGAATTCTAAATATGTATGCACACAACAAAATAGCTGCCAAATATGTGCAGCAAAACCTGATAAAAGTGAAAGGAGAAACATTCACAATTATAGTTGGAGACTTTATAGCACATCTCTCTCAATTAATTGATAGAATGATTACACAGAAAATCAGAAAGGATAGAAAATCAGAAATAACTAAACACCAACATCAACCAAATCAACCAACAGGATATAATTAACATTTATAGATACCTTCTTTTGGAGTGCCAATGACCATATAGGCCATATCTCAGGTCATAAAACAGACTTCAACAAATTTGAAATAATTGAGCTCATACAAAGAAATGAAATCAATCTAGAAATCAGTAATGGAAAGATCATAGAAAAGTCCCCAAACTCTTGGGGATGAAAGAAAATATATCCCCCCAAATTGCAGACTACATTCACCCAAAAACCTGTCAATGAATGTTTATAGCAGCCTTATTCATAACAGCCACAAACTGGAAACAACCCTGATTTCCTCCTTCAGCTGGTGACTAGTTAAACAAACAGTGGCAAATCCATACCATGGAATACTACTCAGCAACAAAAAGCAAAGAACCATCAATACACCCAACAACCTGTATGAATCTCCAGAGAATTCTGATGAGTGAAAAAAGCCAGTCCCAAAAGGTTAAGACTATGTTATTCCATTTATATAACATGCTTGAAATGAACAGAAAAGGACAACACACGAGTGGTTTCCAAGGGTTAAAGGAGGGGATGGGGCAGAGGGACTGTGTGTGTGGAAGTAAAATAGAAACATGAGGGATCCTGGGGGGTGTGGGGGGGTGACGTTCTCTATCTTGAATCTGGCAATGTCATATCCTGGTTATGACCTTGTCCTATAGTTTTGCAAGATGTCACCATTGGGCGAAACTGGGTAAAGGGTACATGGGATTTCGTGTTATTTCTTACACAGGCATTGTGACTCCACATCTATCTAAAAATAAAGAGAGTTAATGCTGGCAAGGATGCAGAGAAAAGGGAAAACTCCTACACTGTTCATGGGACTGCAAATTAGATCAGCCATTATGGAAAATGGTATAGAGTTACCTCAAACAATTACAGATAGAACTGCCATATGATCCAGCAATCCCACTGCTGCGTATACACCCATAGAAATGGAAATCGTTATGTCAAAGGGATACCTGCATTCCCTTTTTTGTAACTCTTTTTACAGTGTTGGAACCAACCTAAATGTCCATTGACAGATGACTGGATAAGGAAAATGTGGTATATCTATACAACGGAATAGTGCTCTGCCATAAAAAAGAATGAAATTCTACCATTTGCAACAAAATGGATGAGTCTTGAGAAAATTATGTTAAGTGAAATAAGCCAGACAAAGAAACAGAAATGCTGCATGTTCTCACTCATAACTGGGTGCTAGGAAGGAAGGAAAGGGGCATGGGGGGAAAGAGAAGGAGGGATGAAGAAAGGAATGAAGGAAAGAAAGAAAGAAAAGACCACAATGATACATTGAACTTTCTGAAGGAGAGAACAAACCTAAGGATGCGAGAGATGGGGGTAAGGAGGGAAGGAGTTTGGGAAGTGATACGTCAGGCAAAGGGCATAAAGAAATATGATTTGTAAGAATAAATATGCTAATAAGTAATTTTTTTAAATATTAAGAAAAAGATCAGTAGTAGCAATGCATCAAAAGATATCAGATGTGATTCAAGTTTCCTAGTTGACAATGACATTAAAAATCTCTTGGGGTCACATTTGGATCATGCTCAGTACCAAGTGATAAAAGAATGAAGCACCTTTCCTTTCTCCTTTAGTTTAGAAAATTTTCTTTGAAAAAGTCAAATGGTAATATTAAAAGTCCGACTTATCAGAAACATCCCAGACAATAAATACAGAAAAGATGACAGAATTTGAACATTGTCATTTTGCAACCTCTAGTGAAATAATCTAGGCCCTGACCATCAATGATTTCTAAAGCCACCAAAAAGCACACGACAATATGTCAACATCATTAATCATCAGAAAAATGCAAATCAAACACAGCAGGATACCACTTCACACACAGTAAGGTGGAAATAATTTGTTGAAAAGGATGTGTAGATATCGGAACTCTCATATATTGCTGGGGGAATGGAAAATAATTCAGCATTTGTGGAAAAGTTTGACAGTTCTCCAAGAAATTAAACATAGAATTACCATATGACCCAGGAATTGCATCCCCCTACTCTGAAAAAATTGAAACAGACAAATCCTTGTAAAAAAATGTTCACAACAGCACTACTCACAAATGCAAAATGGTGAAAAAAAACCCAAATGCTCATGAACTGATATGTGCATAAACATTAGAAAACGAATAGATAAGATAATTATGGATAGTTTTCAGTAAATTTATGTATATCATGGATTAATAAATGGATACATAAATATCTCTCTAGATAATGTTATAATATATATAATTAGTGGTATATCAGCAATATTTGCAATAGCCAAATGGTATAAACAACCTAAATTTCTATCAACTAATAAATGGGAAAACACTGAAAAATGGATGGTAAATATAAATACTTACAGGCAAATACATACATATATTTGTATATGTACATATTTCTACACACACATGAGGGTACTTCAAAAAAGTTCATGGAAAAATAGAATTAAAAGATAATACAAATATTTCCTTGAGCACCCATATATATTTAATGTTATTTAGACAAAAATAAATAAAAGTACTGATGGTCACTGTAACACAAAAACATCTTACAAAGTGAAAGAGGCCAGACACCAAAGATCACTTTCTTTTATGAAATCTGCAGAATGAGGAAATCCACAGAGCCAGAAAGCATATGGCAGGTTGCTAGTTGTTGGATGGAGGTGGGGATGGGCAGTAACAGCTTAATCATCTCGACCTTTTCTTTCAGGGTCATGAGAACGACCTCCATAAAAACACCCGGGGTGAAGTTCCACTGAAAGTACCCTTGGTGGAGCCGTTTCACCTTTTGCCTTCTGATTGGTTGGTAATCAGCAATGAAACTATCCAATCAGGGTTTGTCTACAGGGTTCAATCAGAACGCGTCTTCCAGGAGCCCTCATTTGAATACAGAGTCTATAAATCGGCCGAGCAAGCCCACACTCGGCATTTTGTGTTCTGCGGAGCTGGGTCGGAGGCTGGGTTTTTCCTCTGGTCTTCTCTGGTCTCTGCTGTCTTCCTGGAGGTGTCTTCCCCGGTTCCAGGGCAAGGAGTTTAGAAGCCGCGTGATGACAGCAGCAGGAAAAGCTGCTCCATGGATGTGTCGGAAAGAGAGAAGTAGGTTCCCTGGAAGTGGAGAACTTTGCTGGGTCCAGGCGCTTTTCCATCCTGTTTGGACATCTCAGGCCTGGTGAGTCTCCCCGTTTATGGTGAGCGCGAGTTGGTGGGGAGAGTGGCGGAAAGCGGGGTAGGTCCGTCCCGGGAGTCCACAGAGCAGCCGCAGCCCCTGCCCCTTTAAAGCCCCCGCCGGTGGGCCCGGAGCTTCCAACACACCTCAGTGCCGGCGGTTCCTGCTCCAAGCCGTGTGTGGAGCCATGGAGAGTGGCGGGCCCGGGCGCGGAGAGAGGCGGCGGGTAGGGGCGCCCTTACGGGATATTGTCAACTTTTTCTTCCATCCCTGTGCCGAGCAGCGGAGAGCGGTGGGCCGGGGCGTAGAGAGCGTCGGGCTGGGGTGCTGCTATCGGGTACCGTCGGCTTCTCCCATCCCTGCGGTGAGCATCGGAGAGCGGTGGGCCCGGGCGTGGAGAACGAGTGGCGGGCCCGGGCGTGGACAGCGAGCGGCGGGCCGGGGCGCGGAGAGCGAGCGGCGGGCCCGGGCGCGGAGAGCGAGCGGCGGGCCCGGGCGCGGAGAGCGAGGGGCGGGCCGGGGCGCGGAGAGCGAGCGGCGGGCCCGGGCGCGGAGAGAGGCGGCGGGTAGGGGCGCCCTTACGGGGTACTGTCAACTTTTTCTTCCATTCCTGTGCCGAGCAGCGGAGAGCGGCGGGCCGGGGCGTGGAGAGCGTCAGGCTGGGGCGCCGGTATCGGGCACCGTCGGCTTCTCCCATCCCTGCACCGAGCATCGGAGAGCGGCGGGCCCGGGCGCGGAGAGCGAGCGGCGGGCCGGGGCGCCCTTACTGGATATTGTCGACTTTTTCTTCCATCCCTGTGTCGAACAGCGGAGAGCGGCGGGCCGGGGCGTAGAGAGCGTCGGGCTGGGGTGCTGCTATCGGGTACCGTCGGCTTCTCCCATCCCTGCGGTGAGCATCGGAGAGCGGCGGGCCGGGGCGCGGAGAGCGTCGAGCTGGGGCGCCGGTATCGGGTACCGTCGGCTTCTCCCATCCCAGCGCCCAGTAGCGGAGAGCAACAGGTCGAGGCGCGGAGAGCGAGCGGCGGGCCCGGGCGTGGAGAGCGGCGGGCTGGGACAGTGGTATCGGGTACTGTCGGCTTTTTCTTCTATCCCTGCGGGCTGGGACAGTGGTATCGGGTACTGTCGGCTTTTTCTTCTATCCCTGCGGAGAGCGGCGGGCCCGGGCATGGAGAGCGTCAGGCTGGGGTGTCGGTATCGGGTACCATCGGCTTCTCCCATCTTAGCGCCCAGCAGCGGAGAGTGGCGGGCCCGGGCATGGAGAGCGAGTGGCGGGACCAGGCATGGAGAGAGAGCGTCGGGCCGGGTCGCCAGTATCGGGTATCGTCGGCTTTTCCTTCCATCCCTGCGCCAAGTAGCGGAGATCAGCGGGCCGGGGCCTGGAGAGTGGCGGGCTGGGGCGTCGGTATCGGGGTTCTGTTGGGTTTTTCTCCAGTTTTTGCACCGAGCAGCAGAGAACAGCAGGCCGGGGCGCGGGTACCGGGCGCCCTCGGCTTTCTCTCTCGGCTGTACGCGGAGACACGGAGAGCGGCGGCCCGGGAGCAGGGTGCCTATGTGCGGGCAGCTGAGGCCCTGCCTGTCTCTGCCCGGGTCCGATCAGACCGCAGCCCCGGTCGTGAGAGCCGGTGGGTGATGCAGGCGACTCGCAATAGAGGCAAATGACGCTCTCGTGCCAAAAGTTGAAACCATTTAGGTTAGGCGTCAAACGTACACCCGCGGTGCAGCACCACAGACAGGACGGTAAGTACGTCCCCGCTAAGGGCTGCTCGTACAACACACATGGTGGTGGGGAGGCTTTTGGAAGGATTGACGTGGAAGGGAACCGTTGATAATTTCTCAGATGTGACATGGGCTGTATTTCTGTGGCACAGTTTCACTTCGTTATGCTGTATTTCCTCTTTGTTGAGTTTAGTGCCCTCGTCTTACGTGAGATTTTCTTTGTCCACAGCTAGTGTGTTCTGTAGTTAACTTTTTATTGTGATGCTTCCAAGCGGTTTTTTGTGTTACAGTAAGCCCGGTTTAGTAGAACAAATTGCGTTGTGTTGTTCTCCTATTTATTTGGAAGTATTTGTGAAAGGTCGGTAATTTTGTTTTGTGTTTTTGCCTTGATTATGCATGTTCACGTGATATGAAGCTGACCGTCACCACGTGTGCCCAAGATGTGATGATCAGATCAAAACCATCAGCATGCCCATTATCACCAGTTGCGGTTATTCTCCATATCCCCAGCCAAACCTCTCCCTGCCTACCTTCCCTGCTTCCCCCTCCACCCCAGGCAACCTTAAGTCTGTTCTCTCTCTCCCCAAGTCCAGTGCACCACTCTGTTCTTTCTCTTAGTGCCCACATATAAGTGAGGACATGCAGTAGATTTCTCTGTGTGCTTGTCTTATTTCACTTGAGTAGCTTTTTCCAAGCTCATCAATTTAGTTGTGAATGGCAGAATATCCACCTTTCTTGTGGCTGAGTAATATTCCATTGTGTACATATACCACATTTTCCTTATCCAGTTCTTGTTGAATATTTCAGTTAGTTTCATTTCTTGGTTGTTCTAAGTATAGCTGCAGTGAACATGGGAGTGCATGTATGGCTTTGAACAGTCACTATTGAATCGGCATGCGTATAGTTTTCTCATGTTTCAAATGGGAATGCCGTCTGTTACACAGGGTGGTTGTAAGAGCAAGTGAGAGTTAGTTGGAAAGCACCTGGCCTGATCTAGTTCCCATCCACTTGACCAGCCTTACTTAGCTCAAGCTGCTTCCAGCCCCAGGCTCTTTCCTTCCTTGGCGTTTTGAAGCATATTGTTCTTCAGTCTCCATCTTCACTCTTACTTTCTATTCATTCTTCAAACTATATCCAAATGTCACCCCTTGCGGAAGCATTTTTGGTCCCTCAGATTAGATCAAGGGTGTCCATTATGCTCTCTCATAAGAGCCAGTGCCTAGAATACTAGCTGGCCCCAATAGCACTCTGGAAAGGTGCACTGAATGATGAAAGAAGGACCCACAACTATAATTTTTAAAATTTTTTTATTCAATGTTTAGGTAGAAAATTATTTTCTCAACATAGAAATAAAGAAAAAGGTCACAAATTAAATTTAAAGTCAATTGATAAGGTACAAATTTAGGACTCTCAAAGATTAACATTCTTAATGCAGAAGAATTCTTAAAAATCTAAGCAGAAATTTGGTGAAGGACTTCAGCAGTTAAGTCACACACCCTGAGAAGAAACACATGTGTCTAGTAAGTACATTTTAAGATGATGTTTGGGGGGTTAAGGGGGTAAGACTAGCCCTCGGCTCCTGTGTCAGGACTCAGGCAGCTGGCTCTGGTGCTTGCCTGGTTGTGGGCAGGGTGGGACTTTTGAGGCCCATGGCCCATGTTTCCACATCAGTAGTTTACAAAAATAATTTCTGTAGTTTTGTATCTAATGTCTGTCTCCCCCACTCTTGAAAGTGGCGCTTTTGCCTTCACACTATTGTTTCTCTGGTTCATACCGTAAGTGCTTAGGAAACATTTGTAAATAATTAAATGAAAGATGATTAGGTGCCTAATAAATGGTGGTTGTTATACATTCTTTATCAGTAGTCTCTCTGAGGTGGGATGGCAGTGAACTGCAGTGAATGTGTAAATAAAGACATGATGAGGCCAGGGGACTCGTGCAGAGTCACGCAGCAAGTACGTAGGAAAGGATACATAGGAAAACTGGGACCAGAGCCCAGGGCTCCCCAGGCTCCTGGTCAAGTGCCACGCAAGAGATCTACCCAGAGGTGTGTGCATGAGGGGAACATGTGAGGAGAGAAGATCTAGGAACAGGAGAAAAAGAATAAACTTTGGAGGAGACAGCCCTGGGATCCAACCCTGGCTCCACCTCATCCTAACTCTTGGGTAAGTTTCATAACCCGATTAAGATGCATCTGTAAAAGTGGGATGCTATCCCTACCTCATGGGCTTGTATTGAGAATTAAAGGACATTATGGATGTATACCATGTGGAATGTCCTAGGTGCTCGATAAACATTAACTAGTATATTATTATTACTGCCTTATGGTGGAAATTAAAGATCATGAATGTTCAGTAGTCAGAGCATTCTAGATACTCAATAAACATTTGTTATCATCACCATTATTTTCCCCAGCTTTATTGAGGTGTGATTGACAAACAAAAATTATATATATTTAAAGCATACTGTGTTGATGTATGTGTACATTGTGAAATGATACCACAGTCAAGCTAATTAACATATCCATTACTTCACACAGTTACAGTTTCTTTGGTGGGGGTGGGTGGTGAGAACATTTAAGATCTATTCTCTAAGCAATTTTCAAGTATATAACATGTTAATAATAACTATATTTGCAATGCTGTACAATAGATCTCCAGAAGTCATTCATCCCATCTAATTGAAATTTTGGGCCCTTTGACCAACATCTCCCTATTTACCCCCACCCCCCACCCCAGCCCCTGGCAACCACCATTCTACTCTCCACTTCTATGAACTGGCTTTTTTTAGATTTCACATATAAGTGATATCATATGGTATTTGTTTTTCTGTGCCTGGCTTATTGCACAAGAAAAGGGTAGCTTCTGTCCCCATTGCTTGTGGCTGCCCATTCCCCCACTGATGGTGCTATGTCTGTTGCAGAAGGTCTGATTCTCCCTGTGAACACTGAGCATAAAAACACTGTATGCACCAGCCTGACTATCCACGGAGGCAATTACAGAATGGTCAGTAGAACTGGCTGTGCCCCCAGCAGCACACCTTAGCTTGGAGGAAAGATTGGGCCTCTTTTTTGTAAAAAAAAAAAAAAAAAAAAAAAGAGGAAGAAAATATATCCAGCTTTGTGAGTCGGTAGCACTTCATCGCTGTATTTTCTGCCTCACTTTGTAGTGTTTTAAGTCTGGCTCAGCCTTTGTTCCTGAATGAGCACCCAAGAGGGGAAAAGTGCCTATCTGGCCTTAATATGTGTGACAAATTACTTAATGAACATTTAACCAAGATGTGAAATTCCCCCATTTTTATCTTCCTCATTCCCTTTTCTTCTGTGTGCCTGTTGGCATCTCAGTAATGCACTAACTCTTTGTAACTTTCTAGCTTTTTTATTACTTTTTTTTAAAGTTAGTGGTGCCTTCTTTGATCCTCCTCTCTTTGTTTCCTTTTCTACAATTTCATACTTCTTTCCAGTGATTTTTGGCTGCAGCACAGTTTAGATATTGAAGGTCAGCATGATTAAACAGATGCCAGGAGTTTGTGCTGCCCCATGATGATGTTTCTGGAACGTTTCTACTGTAAACATTGATTTTTGTATAACTCACTGGACATGTTGATTTTTCCCTGTGAGGTGTAAGGTAATGTTTTTTCTGGCAAAAATAAAGAGGACTGAAACCTGGTACTCTGAATTGTTCAGAGATCTAACCTGCTCCCCTTCTTATTACACTAAGATGGAGGAATACTTTGGAAGTCATTGAGAACGTGTTCCATGTGACATGATAACCAAGTAGGTGCCAGGCTTCATGCTTCTGGGTTTACTTCTTTATATATCTTGCCTCACCTAATGTCATTGTAGAATTTGCTCTAATTAAACAATTGTGTGCCTCTGAGCAAGTCAGTAACCCTCTGTGGGCCTCAGTATTTTTTGACATACAAAATGAGTCAGTTAACCAAGATTAGTTGTCCTATGGGTTTACAGAACAGTTTCCTCTGAAAAGCAGGCAAGACACACCTGTGGGACAAAAATCAGTCCTCTCATTGAGTACATCTGACCAAAGGGAAACCTCATTACAGTGTTGCTGCTTTTCTCCTTGTTGGAAGTGGTGGGCCCACACTTGGGAATGACTGGCCCAGAAAACCCCAAAGGTACAGTTTCAGCTCCATAATTCTGTGCATCTCTTGGATCCCCAGTTCCAAACATGCAGTAAAGCTGACTGCATCTCAATGCACACCTATCTAGGTACACCACTTACTGGAGTGGAGGGGAATGAAATGATACAGACTTGAAGCAGGGCATGCACTGATCTAGTGTATAGAATCTTTTTTTCTCACAAGCAATTATTTTGGCCAGTGCTCTTTTATAAATATGACAGTCCATCTAGTTCCAGAGAGGATCTGAGGCATTCGTGAATAAAGAGGGAAATGCTCTAGAAGCAGGCTCTCACCTGAATAATTCACGTGTGGGCCACAAAAGGCTTGGTACAAGGTCTTTTTGATGTTCATTCATTCATTCACTGAACAAATGTTATTGAGCATCTATCCTATGCCAGGCACTCTGCTGGGGACAGAACGCTGTACAAGGCCCCTGTCCTCATGGGGACCACGTGTTGAGGAGACAGATATAAACAGGAAGGCAGGGACCACTCAGACTTCAGGTGGGGAAGGACCTTTAATTAATTTGAGTAACTGTTTTCATCAATTCATCTTCAAAGAAAGAAATGTCATCACCTTTGATTAGAAAACCGAACAAATAAGGTTACAGATTTATTTTTATTTTTATTTCTTATTTTATTTTTTGATGATCCTACACTTTGCTTTGCTTAGGAAAATGGGCTGGGTAATTTGGCCAAAACAGTCAACTGGCTGATTAGTTGTGTGTGGACTGAGCTTATTTTGCTTGTTTTGGATCTGGTAGAGCCTGAGAGCAAAATGCTGTGGTACTGATGTCTTTTTCCTCCTTGGGTGTGATGAGAAGGTCTTGATAAGGATTATCGATAAAACTAGTTTGTAAACTATCAGTTTAATATAAAATGGTCATCAAATGCATATATCATAGTTGAGACCATGTATTGGAGAGTATTTTGTAATCCAGGAAGCCCTTTCGAATCTTAGGAGAAAGTATAAAAAGAGCATGGGCTTTTAGGATGTCTTGGGTTCAGAGGCCGATCTTGCCACTTGCCTGCTCTATGCCTTTGGTCACCTTCCTGAAGGTTTCTCACCCTTGCCTGCCTTTGCTATAACATCAGGCAGTTATTGTGAGAATTGAAGATGGGGGGAGGTCTGGAAGTACTTGGAAGCATTTCTTGCACGTCGTAGAAACCCAGTAAATGCCAGGAGGTATAGTTATTGTGATGGTTTTATTATTATTGGTATTATAATTATTATAATTGTTCATTATTGCCTTGTAAAAATTACTTATATATTTTTCATACTAGTTAGTGATCATTGCTTACAGTACCAGTTTGTACTTAATTTTAGATGTATTTAGGCTATGCCTTGTGCTTTTCTTTGCTATATGGGAAGGTCATGGTGGCAGGATGTCTTATTCATTCTTCTTTGTACTCTGTCCAGTAAAGTGCCTTGCAGAAAGTAAGTTCTTTAAAACTGTTTGAGTTATTTCTTGCTTTCAGAAACAAACAGCCAGGGTATTTGATCTTATAAAAATCTGGCCCACATCAGAAGGGGACATGGGCAGATGGATTTTCCAAAATTGCTGAGGAAGCTGGAATACAAGCATACTTAAAAAGTTAGCGGAAAAATAGAACTTGAAGATAATATGAACATTTTCATGAACTTTTTGAAGTACCCTCATATAACTGTGTACATTTAGTCTGTTGCCAATGATGACAATATTTTAATACTAAGATAATAAATTATTTCTTCAGCACTTGCTACAAACTAGTAAGTCTCTGTTAAGCGACTTATTTTATCATCACAGTTGTAGAAGTTCAAAAAAATTGTTTTCCTCATTTTACACACAAGGAAAGTGAAGTTTACAGTGCTGAATAACTTATCGTAGATCACTTAGCTAGTAAGTGCTGGGGATGGCATCAAATCCAGGTTTATGGGGCGTAAGTGTACTCGTAATCACATGCTGTACATATGTGTATACATGCATACATGCATACCTTCCCTTATCTTCCACTGTTCCAGAAAGAATGACAACAAATTAGAATTTAGCAAGAGGCGAAAGGAACATTTACTTGAGAAAGAAAATAAATTATGTAAAGTTGCGTTTCACAGACCTACACACCCATACTGGGGAGTTGGTAGGAGGGTTCTGGGGAAAGGCACACTTTGCTCAAAGCTATTTGCAGCTGGTGAAGAGCAACAGAAACTACCAGAAGCTCCAGGAGGTATGTCTCTGCTCTCACCTGTCCTAGTTCATGCATACAGACACTGGCCTGTGAGTATGTGGTCACCTCCATTCATTCTTGTGAAGCTGACAAAGGGACCACAGTAATTCATAGTGGGGTAGTACACTTGTCCAAATTGAGCAAAATAGCAAGGCAGAAATTAAAAATAATTCTATGTATTAGTTATCTGTCACCACATAACAAATTACCCCCAAATTTAGCAGCTTAAAACAATATATTGTTATTATCTCACAGTTTCTGTGCATCAGGACCCCAGGCATGGCTTAACCGAGGCTTCTGTTTCAGGGTCTCGCAGGCTGCACTCAAGGTGTCAGCCGGGCTAGAGTCATCTCAAGGCTCAGTTGGGGAAGGCACTACTTCCAAGCCTGTGGTTGTTGGCAGGAGTTCCTTGTGGCCCAGTAGATCGAGTACTTTGTTTCCTCACTGACTTTTGGTTCCTTGCCATGTAGGCTTCTCCAGCATGGCAGCTGGTTTTATCAAAGTATGTAAGCCAAAAAGGAAATAGAGTCCAGTAGCAAGACCAAAGTTCCAGTCCTTTGTGACCTAACCACAGAAGAGACCCCTCATTGCTTTTGCCATACTCTTTGTATTAGAAGCAAGTGACCAGGTCTGGCTCACATTCCAGGGGACAGGCATGAATACTGGGAGGCAGGGATTATAGTCCCGATTTTCAGTCCTGCCTACCACACTCTACAAGTTGAGTTTTGTGTTGTTGTTAGTGCCTTTTGGTGGGCTACGTGGGGGGCAGATTTACTCACAGGCCTTGGCGAGATTTCTTGGGCAGAAGCCACAGCACTTGCTATTGATGGTTGTGTCTTCACCCTGCTCTTGTGCTCGAGTCCCTTCTGTGTCCTTCTTGTCTTTCCTCTTTCCAGCCTGAGAGAGGTGTAGAATGCACCCATTTAAACAATATATGTATTTATGCGTTTCTGCCTCATGATCGGAGATAAGATTTAGTCCTTTAATAAGAAAGCTTATGAAAAGAATAAAGAAACGTGTGGATTATGTTACCTAAATTCAAGTATTAGTTTTCATGCTGCTTTAGTGGAAGGGGCCCACGTTAATTGATGGCCCAAAGTTTCTTTTTAAAAAAAATTTGTCAAGTTTGGGTTTGAGTTTCAGAAACTAGCCAGAACCCCTGAACTTTTTTTAAAGCCATAAAGCTAGATAAGCCTTGATTATTTCAAAGCCCATGTAGAATATTCAGAGTAAGTATGAGCTCTAGTATTTGTTGTTGTTTTCAGGTTGGGTTTTTTTTTTTTCCTCCCTTAAATAGGAAGCTAAAAAAGAACGGGGGAAAAAAACACCCTTTATTTTACTGTTTTTAGAAAATAGGATCATAATTAATTTTGAATGCTGAAGTGTAGTTTTCATGTCATAAAACCACCCCTATTAAAATGTTTAATAAAGTATCTTGTTTAGTAATATCCCGATTTCCTCTGTGAAATTTCAAGCTCTTTTACTGAACTGGAGCTTTTAGCGTCCTCACATACCACCTTGTATAGAATCTGCACCACTTTAAACATTTCTTCCTTGAGTTTCATATGATGGGGTTTCTTTAGTCATTTACATTTTGAAAAAAGAAAGTGAAATATTCTTTAAGACGCCAAAGTAATCCACGAGAATGTATGGTGTTTGTTCAGCTGGATATCTTATTTATTTGAAGTACTGAGAGAAATCTCTTCTGACTGCTCAAACAGGGGAGAATAAACAGTGAGAGTGTCCAAGTAACCTGAGCTAGGAAGTTCCTTTCTTTCAGAGAAAAGTTATAAAAATTATATTTGCTAGATCCAAAAAAAATTGTATATCAACTACCGAGACCTGCATGTTTTCTTAGTATTCTCACTCTTTAAAAGAAAGAAAAAAAAAAGCCTGTAAAACCTGGGAACTTTATAATATTTTGGTATTTTATTATTCCTAGGCAGGTGAACACAGTAAGTCTGTTTTTTCTTCTTGGAACATAACATCTCTTGTTGTTTTGTGTGTGCAATGTGTCATTTGTCTCTTTGTTGATTCTTCAAAGCCATAAAAAAGCAAATAATGAAATTAGCATGGCTGAAATCTCAACATTAACCCTGAGCAGATTTCCTATAAGGAAGGATCAAGATGATGTTCAAAAGAAAAAAAAATACAACATATTTCAAAAGAATTAGATTCTGGAGTACACCCAATTATGAAAATTATAAAATAGTTTTCTTCTTTTTTTTGTTCTTTGTAGTCCGAATGTTAGGAAGGACCTGGCATATTTTTTGTGGATGAAAAGTAGGGGAACCTACCATATTTCTTTATCTTTAATCTGGAAAGGTCTTTCCTGAGCTGCCATGTGATTTTCCCTTAAACTTGAGCTTGTGTACTTTATCTTCCAGTATCACTTTGTCTCATTGCCCGGTGAAAGACTGTTGGGTTCATATGTGAGCTTCGAGTAGAGGCCTTTTTCATCCAAAGCCAAAATTTGAAAAAAGAAAAACAATTAGAAATCAAACTCACCTTTGCCAAATCCACCTGATCATTGACATGCACCCATGTTAGTCTGTAATGTGGAGACTTGAGACCTATCAGTGAATAAGTATATGTTCTACAGGACGAGAGGACAAGGGCAACCAATCATAACAACAAAAACAACTCACACATTTTAGGACTCATTTTGTGCCAAAGCCCTGATGTAAGTAACTTTCGTGTGCCAAACTCATTTATTTCCCACAGTCCACTGCCAGCATCACAAGGTGGGCAGAGGCTGACGGCAGCATGTTTATCTCAGGTTGGTTGAAGGAGGGTGCAGTGTGATGTAGCAGAAAGGCCATGCTTTGAAGTCGGGAAAAACAGACTCTAAATGAATCCCAGCCCTTCCTTCTGGTGACCCCACCATTGTGAGAAAGTCACACTGCCTCTCCAGACTTCAGATTTTCTTTTTCTCTGTACAATGGAGAAAATAGTTCCCACATCTTTGGGTTGTTGGGGGGTTAAGACACAACTCAAACCTATGGCTCATAGTAAACACTCAAGAAATGCTAGTTTTCTTTGTATCCTACAAATTAATGTGAACTTCCTGAAATTTAACTGATTTTTAAGGACATACAGACAGCTGTTGTCAAGAATATTATCTATTGCATGACCTCAAAACATATGGAGCTATGCCAGGGCAGGTGAGAAACACCTTTAACTCTGAATTCCAATGGAAACCCCTGAGGAACTGCCATAATTCCTTCCATTTGATAATAAATTATAATGTAATGTATTGTTGGAGCTCATAGTTCAACATAGTTCAGCTCACAATGTACTGTTAGAACTCACAGCCCTTTTGCAAGCTGCACAACACTTTGAGTTAGCATATCAACTTCTTTCAGTTCTGAGTGACTCTAATACATTGTATTCACCTTGTTCTCTGTTTGTGCTTTCTTTAAGTGACCTTAGATACCTGTTTTGGAAAGTAAGATTTGAATTTAATGAAGTGATTTAAGCTGAAGAATTAAGCATACCCCACAGACTCTCTTAACACGAGACCAAGAATAACTTTATCTTGCTCTGTACTCTTAGACATATTTCTTCCCAACAAAAGAGATAATGTAACAACCTTTGAAAAAAAATGGGTATTTTAATCAAAGCATTCTGTCTTCAGAATATTCGAAAGCTTTTTTTTCAACTTTTTTCCTTCATATGATTCACATAATACCAGTTACTGATTACTATCCAGCAGTATGCCCACTGTCTAGATGGTAAATCTTTTCATCAGATACGCGTGTATTTGTGTGTGTATATGCGCATGGTGTGTGCATACATGTAATCACAATTCTTCACAAACTAACAAATACATGTTTATTCCTTTTTTGGTCTTTCTCTTCCTATTTCTCTACAATTCCCTTTCTGTTATGCCCACTATTGTTTTCTAGTGAGCTGTTTATATCTTAAAAATATTTTTGTGAAACATTTATTTCTTATTTAGTTCATTTAAGATGGCTTATAAAGACAACAGGAGTTAGCATCAGCAACGCAAGTGGATGCTTGTAGACAGTAAGTACTCAATAAGTAGTTTGTTTAAGTCATATCCTGCAGATAATGTGCACTTAGGAAACCTGCCTAGGGTAGGCAGAGATGCAGCCAGCCAATTCGACCCTTCTTTTTTGATCCCGAACATTTTTTTTACTCTATGTTTATGAATAAAACATTTTAATCAGAACTACATCAGCATTGATCAATTTTTTCTTAGAAGAATAGCACAGGGTGAATTCCATTAAGTCAATTAAATACTTTGATTCAGTTTTTCACAATACAAAGACAGTTACACGCCACACTTTACACTTCTTTCTGTTGTGAGTTTTCTTTTGTGTTGATTATTTTCACCAAGTCTACACTTTTAGGGTGAGCAAATCCAAATTTCACCTTGTGCAGCATTTGTCGTCACCAAACTTTTGTGATGGTTATTTCAACCAGAAGTATATGTTATTAATTTGATGAAAAAAATTTGTATTTTTGCTAATACCTAAGAAATTCCTCAGCCAGTCTGCTCCAATTTTCTACACTTCCTCATTTATACAGGATTGGTCTCTGAGATGTTGCTAATCTAACTCATTCCTAAACTTCCAATGCCTTGAATGACTTTGGAAGCCTTGCCTTCTCTATGCTGTGGCAGGGCAAATAGATAAGTGACAGATTAAGATGTTTGATGTTGCTCAATAACAGTGTCTTTCTAACTTTTTTTTAATACTACTGAATTTCATAATGTTACAACCCAATATAGGTATACTTATGCACACTCGTGTATAATATGCACATATGTGTGTATGTGTCTGAGACAAAAATTCTATCAAATAATCCTCTTATGGTCAGTGTTCTTTACTGTTTTTTTCTTGGTTTGGATTTCTTTTTCTAAAGAGCTTATCCTGACCCAGTTTCAATACTGTTGTTTTCAACACCAAATTTCTGCTCTAGAACTATTTTGTCTGTTCCCATCTGATAAATGTTCCTTGACTGCCTCAGGTGTCAGCTGCTGACTTAAAGGTCAGCAAATGCAAAAATTAGCAATGTGTTATCCTAGCCATATAGGGACTTACCTTGAAAGGGGCAGAAATGTAAAGATTGTTAAAGTGAAGTAAAAGAAATACCATTAGGACATGGTACTTGTTCTGTCCTGTGGGTGGATACAAGTGTAGTCAGATAAAGGTCAAGAATGGAGATGGCATCTTTTCTGAGACTTGAAGCCTATGTCGAAGGTAAACATGCGGACATAGGGCTTCCAGTCAAGATGGCAGAATAGACGATCTACAGTGTCACTCTCTCCCACAAATCAAACAATTTACAACTGTAGAGAAAAGCAACAACAGCTAAGCTGGGGCCACTAGAGCTCAAGGGAAGAGGAGGAGAGACCTATGGAGTGCACAAAGGCCGGAAAAGCCACAATGAGAGAAAAACAAAACTGCTCTGACCATTTCGTGCCTTGGCCACTTTAAGGCAAGATCTGCTGAGTGCACGGAGCAGGAGCTGGCAAAATCCGCAGCTGTGCCCTTTGGATGGAGTTGCTTGGAGGCTGCAGGGGAGAAGAGGGCCTCGGTGGCTCCCAGGCCAGGAAGACCACTAATAGGGTTCCCCGTGGACCCAACTAGGAGCAAGGAGCCAGCAAAGCAGCAACTTAGCTAAACCACAGAGCTCAACTACTGGTCCCAACAGGAAGTTCCCCCACTTTAGAAGTAAGCAAATGACAAAAAATTAGTTCTGGCTCAGACACACTGCCAGTGCCTCAGGCCTGCCCTGGGATGTGAGGTATGCAGCCGGGGATGAACCCGGGGTCCTACAACCAAGCACACCACCAGTGCCTTGGGGGCCACCTGAGGACCAGAAGCTTGGAGAAGGGGACTGGATTCCCCTCCCACAGCCAGGCACACTACCAGTGACAAAGAGTATGCCAAAAACATCACCTCCATGTGGGTGGCCCACCACAGCCACCACAATAACCATGGCTGCTGTGAAAGCGGCTACATGCCACAACCACCATGCAGATGGTCCACCAGCCACTAGAGTGCATTGACACAAGAGAGTCACCAGCAGAGACCAAAGAAAAGAGGATGTCTCTCTCCAGAAAGTCCATTCCAGAGTGACAGAAGAAGCATCTGCTCTGTGATAATATTGGGGGACATGAACACACCTCTCAGTATTGGACAGATCATCTAGGCAACAAATCATCAGAGTAACCATTACTCTTTCAGAAGGAGAGATGAAATCTAGGGTAATGGGGGGGGGGGAGAAGTGGATGGGGAGAGGATTCGACAAGGGGCATAAAGAATAAATATGATTTTTAACAATAAGAAAACAAAATAAAATGTGGACACAGAAAAGAGAATTTTAAGTAGACTTGGCAGCAATGGCACAGCCAGAACTAGGACTAGGGATAAATTTAAGGGGGTGCTATAAAACTCAGTAATCAAGATAAACAATATTTTAATGCAGTATTTTTTAAAAAATCAAAATTAATGCAAAAAATCATAAGTAAAATTTCAAATTATAAATCAAGACAGAATCGTATTACAGTAAAAACTCAAGTAATAATCATGAATTTGTAATGATCCATGCCTCGAGGAGGTGAAGGTAAAATAAGGCTAACCAAGGTTCTTAAGCTAAGGATTTTGGACCTTAGGATTTTATGTTAAAGTTGACCATGATGACAATAATGACAATGGTGATGATGGTGAGATTTAAAAAATTAACATTTATTAAGTAGTTGTGTATACCAGGACCTGTGCTATGTACCTTGTCTTTTTCTCACATTGATTCTTTGAGAGTGCCAGTCTCTGTTATTATCAAGGAAGCTTGGAGGGAATAAACAGCTTGTTTAAGGCCATGTAACTAAAGGCAGTGGAGCGGGATTCAAGTACTTTCCAATGGATGGAAGCTCCCAAACTCTAAATCCCTACTACCCACAATCTCTATTAGCTCCAGGTTGTGTCTGGGCTTCAGAGAAATCATTTTTATGGCAGCAAGAAGGTGAGTTAGAAAGAAGAAGACATTTTTAGCAGAGACCAGTAGAGAGTTTGGAAGAGTTGGCCAATTAGAAATGTTGTGTCTGTACAAAGATGGCTTTGGGGGCCAGGAGGCATGAGAAATAATACTCCCAATGTTGCAGGAGTAGAAGTAGAAACTTTTGATGTGTGAACTGAATATGGAGATAAATGAGCAGGAATACATATGGAATATATAAACTTGTGGGTAAATTTGTTGATATGTACATATATGCATGTGTTCATAAACAAGCAAAGGAAAATATCTGACATTTAAGTTTTATTTAGTGCTTAACAATATTTTTCTATCGTTTTGGGGTTTTTTTTAGCACTAGCATTAAATTCTTGCCTTAGGGATAACTGATAGAGCTAATATGGGACCATATTTTAACATAATTTAAAGTATTTTTTTCTTCTCATAGATATGTTGTTTATTTCTATAAATTATTAAAATTGTGACTCTGCAACACCTTCAAAGCATCTTAATATATGTTTGTTGATGACACTTAATTACTGATGTAAGATGGATTCTAGAAAGAGAACACAGAATATCCACATGTGCTACTTCCATAATATGTATAAAAATTATCATGCCCATTCATTTTTTAAATAGCTGTGGCCTTTTGGTGAATACCAACATTAACAAACCATGTTAACGTGGTTTAAAATATGCAGTGAAATTTGCAATGCCATCTGATGACGGAACTATCAAATTAGCGTAGGTGGCGTTGACTGATCCCCCTTATAAAGAGTTACTTGTATTGTTTGAACAGGGAAGATGCACTTCCCCTTTGGGCTTGCAGCATTTCTGAAAGCACTGATTAAATGATTCTACCATTAAAAGATGGTTTATTTGATGTTGAAATGTCGTACAATATGTGCCCATCCCACAATTTTAATCTGTTGTGCACTTGAGGGAGTTGGCATATGTTCAGGCTGACTGGTAACATTCTGTCTGATTGTGTGCTCCCGCACCCTTTGTTTGTTTTGTTACTGTTGTCCTTGTTAATAGACCTTTGCAGGGGCCTTTCTCGGATCTCAGATGACAGCTCTTTCAGGAAAGGATTATCCAGGGGTGGCAAAAGCTCCCCTGCAGATATGCCATTTGACTACTTTGACTAAAACAGCAAAAAGCTTTTTCATTCATTCCCGATTTACTATTTGTTCTATTGGTTCTTTGAAAGTAATGACTGAGGGCCGGCCCGTGGCTCACTCGGGAGAGTACGGTGCTGATAACACCAAGGCCCCGGGTTCGGATCCCATATACGATGGCTGGTTCGCTCACTGGCTGAGCATGGTGCTCACAACACCAAGTCAAGGGTTAAGATCCCCTTACCGGTAATCTTAGAAAAAAAAAAAAAAAGAAAGAAAGTAATGACTGATTACAGGTCTTTAGATACAGAACTTCAATAAGCAAGTGTCACCTCCTGACTTTACACATTTATTCTGAGCAAGTGGAGGTGAATTCCACCAAAGTTGGTGGGTGGAAATACAAAAACTCTTTTTTCTAGTTATATATATATTTTATATTCACAATTTTCTATTCCCAAATGCCAAACTTTCTTTTGAGACTTAATAGCCATTCTTCTAAGACTCTGCCTTTACGACATACATGGGGACCATAGTGGGCACATGTGAACATAACATGACTTTAGCAGCTTTCACTGGACTTAGAAACTTAATTTTCTGTGCTGGATTTCATGTCCTTTTGTATCTAGATGAGAAAACTGAGGAATCCCCCAGAGATGAGGGTACATAACTTGGTCTCTCTGAACTTGGCCTATAGACTCTAAGTATTTATTCCACCCTTCTCTATTCTCTGCCAGTTAATTGTTTATTTCATGGGTATAGCATTGATTGTCTTAAACATTTGTTTATTCTCTTATCTCACATTTCTAGCATAGGAAGTCATTTTAAATTATATTATTGTTTAGCATATGAAAAACAAACTAATTTTTAGCATTAATACTAGGGAAGACAAAATGACAGTAACAAATATATGTGTCTGTTTATATTTATATATGTATACATATATAGGAATATGTATGTAAGCTCATACAAGTACTAGTGGGTGCCAATAGGTGGCACTGTGTTTCATCTGTGTGTGGGCAGAAGGTAGAATTAGCTTGTACAAGTAAGGTGGGGCAGGGAGGAGTGTGATGGGATGATTAGTACATTTTATTGGGCCTGGGGAGGGAAAAAAAAAACCTTCATTGCGAACAGTTTCCATTTCCCATGTCACCTTGGCGTTTAATTTACTTCATTTAACATGACTACTTGGAGTTTTCCTATATTAGTCGCTCCTATTAGTTATAACCTAGAGGGATTATATTAGTAAACTATTGGATTACAGTATCTAAATGGAGGCCAGAAGGCTTTGGAAGAGTTGACCTTCAAGGGCCTTGCGTGTTGAGATGAACTGAGGCTTCCTTTAGTCTTCCCAGGTGGCCACAGTTTGTTGTAACCTCAGAGATCATCTAGGTAAGGCCATCATTTTGGAGATTAGGTAAGTAGCTGATACCTGAAATGTTGAGAAACGGTTTCAGGTTCACACAGAGTGATGTAATGCTCCTTTCACTAGGCTAAGGGACCTTCACCTATTTCATGTTTTAACATGGCATCTCCAGTATTTTTAAAGAATGCCTTTTTTCTTGCTTCTGGCTATTTCAGAGTGGCCTGCAAGTCAGGTGTGATTTTGTCTTTGATCATGAGAAGCAGCTTTCCCCTCTTCCTCCTCCCCTTCCTTCTACCCATCTTCCTTCTCTCCAATCATTGAGGTCATGTGTGTTAGCACATTTTCTTGCTTTTTCTCATATTTTCCTTAAACTGTCTACATAGGAGTAGTTATGACATATGGTTTAATTGTAATCTATCAGGCATCAATGGCTTTTTGTGGGGCAGAATTTACTTTCTGTACTTGTGTGTACCATTATTAAAAACTTCTGATGTTTGCCAATGGATATTCTTGAAAATCATCTTTTAGTTCAAATGCTGCTAAGTATTTAATAATATTATTATTATAGTAAATAAATACCAGTGATGTGTTTGCATTCCTATTCAGCCTGAAGACCTACTTGATTTTGCAAAAGCAGGACTTGGTTTTAAAATCCAGAGAAATTATACATAATAGAATAATGAATGACTCTGTCCCTCAAACCCATTGGTCCATGGCAAGGCTCTGCTAAACTAATTTTGGAACATCCCAGAGTCATCTTTGATTAACTTACCCTTAGTTTGCCTGCTTTGTTAATTAATCCAAAATTTAGCTGCATAGTGACTTGGGCATTTTTTTTTTTTTTTTGATGCCTATAGAGACATTCATTTTTCAGGTATAGAAATTACATTTACTTTGAAAGTCTTTACCTCTCAGTTTCAGTAATTTCTGTCTGCCCAGGACAGTAAGCTGCAACTCTGATCAGGGTTAATACTGAGGGTCTATTGGAGTATGTTTGGGGATGGGAGTGGGTGGTAGATTTTACAGTTTCATAGGTAGATTTTCAATGACACAAGATGTTTGTTTGCCCTGTACCCATATTTTAATTGACATTCACAGTTGAGAAAATACAAGAAAGCAAAAGAAAAAAAGATATTTTATTAGAAAGAGAAATATCTCATTGCTTCTTTTAATGTAAATTTAAAGTAATTTTCTTGCAGGAAAGTATTAAACATATACTTTGGCTTTCTTTTCTTTCTCTGAATTGGTCAAGTGTGGTTGCTGCCTTAACTTGCTGAGATACAAACGGCTGGCTCGCAGGACTGCAGGTTCATGCAGTGCGCCAAGAGTTATTTATTTCTTCAGGATTGGGGCGTGGGGGGGTTCTATTGCTATGTTTTCCTTTCTACTTAAAAAAACTCTCCCTGAGAGAGTTTTTCTTGGACACAAGTTAAAACTCACCTCTTTCAGAGAATCTGTCCTTATGCCCCCTGGAAATGTCCCAGGCCTCTGGGTGCCCAGGGATGGATCTTCACTCTTCCTTGGCTTTCTACCTGTTTTTTGTTCAGCTTCTCTTGTCTAGAAAGCTGATCCATTTCTTAAGCTTAGGAATACTTAAGGATGTGGTTCTAGGCTACCCTTTTGCCTTTTTTTTTCCCCCCTAACTTCATGGGGAGCTAAACACTGGACTCTTGAAACCATTGTGCGGCTCCACTGCTGCTGTCCGCTGGCTGGTCATCTGGCTTTCTTAATTTGCCCCCATATATTTGCAATAGCAAAAGGGAGACTTGTTCCTAGGAGCACTACCCATCAGAGTTAAAACTGAGTTCCTTCACCCTTTTGCTTCCACATATCCCATGTATGCAGTTCCAAGAGAGGCCATCTCATGGTGCATTCTTGGCCCTTTTAAAAAAGATTCCAAACCTTCCCTTATTTTTAGCATGCTAGAGGAAGCACATGTGGTAGGTGGAAAAAACGCAAGGACTTAGGATAGAAAAGACCCAGGTATAGATGTTGTCTGCTGTATACTTATTAGCTCATGGACCTAGGATAGGTTGCTGAACCTGTCTGAGCCTCAGTTTTCTTATCTGTAAAGTGGGATAATAGTACTTCAGAGAATTGTGGTTGGATCAAATGAGGTGGAGTGGGTGGTGGCAGTAACAATTTGTATTCTGATTTTAGCAATAATCTGCCAAGTAATTATGCATTACAGCAGATCTGCTGTGGCTCTTTATTTTTAGGTAGGTAACATTTGAAAAGTCTTCCCTTTTGGCCTGTCCCTCTCCCTCCCCCCACAGAAAGTATATTCAAGAGTGAAACTTTCAGTATTGTGATGTCTTACACCTAATAGTTTTTTTCTTTCTTTTTTTTTTTTTTTTGTCTTTTTTCATGACCCATAAGAGGATCGCAACCCTTGGTGACACCCGCACCGCGCTCAGCCAGTGAGCGCACCGGCCATCCCTATATAGGATCCGAACCGTGGCGGGAGCGGCAGGTGCGCGCCCAGCGCCACACTCTCCCGAGTGCGCCATGGGGTCAGCCCTAGTTTTGAATGACTTGACTTGGCTGTGTTTATTGTGTCTCTCAATAGATAGATGTATGGATAGATTGGTGTTGTTTTAACACCTGTACAGTCTTTCTGGCCTTACTCTTTTTCAAATGTTCAAATGTCATCTAGTCATAGATTTCAGAGGCAGATGTAAATACTTTGGGTTTTAAGTGGCACAGAGTCACAGTGGGTTTGTTATGTAAACCCTTGGGGATATTTACACCCTCTCCTGAGAAGGGTAATTGAGCCTCCAAACCACCCACCAAGATTCTTGCCTGTAAAATATTTAAGGACCTGTACTATAAAGACATTTCCCTTGTGCAATTTGTTTTCCATCTAAGAGCAGGAGAACAAGAAAAATATAGCTCAGTGTCACTTATAAAAACCAAACTCTTAAGCTACAAAATGCATCTCCTCATAATAGCACTTGGAGAAGTGCTGAAGGCAAACAAAAAGTGAGCAGAAAAGGGACCAGTCTTCTGCAATTGAGAGGATAGGCTCCACAATGCAGCATAATGATGGTGTTATAAATCACCCGTTCATGCAAAGCTAGACTTTCCCTGGAAGCGTATCATGGAGTGTGCAGAAGGGCTTTTTGACAAAAGGAGGTCTGGTTAAGAGATGTGAAAAACCAAGTTTTAAAAGCATATCAGGCTTCTAAGACATGTCTGAATACCTCACAGACAGTGGGGAATCTAAGGATTCGGCTTACACCACAGACAACCAGGCTGGTCGTATGTGCCTGTGCTTTTCTCTCTGTTTTTGCAGAAGAGTCATCAGGCATGTTTTCCGTAGGAAGACCATCCTCCCCAAGGTGAGCCACAGAACAGGTGAACTGGTGCTGATGACACCTAGAGATGCTTCTTTGGTTGACTGCTGAACAGATCTAAAACAAACTTGTGTGTAACCTGGGATTAGCTCCAATAAGATGTGAATGAAGTTCTCAGGGATTCTGAGACATCTAAGTTTTAGACTGATGTGTTATTAAAGGTAATGAATGCTAGCTGCTATAGCAAATAAGCCCAGACATGTACAGTGGCTCAAGCATGGTAAATGTTTATTTCTTGCTTATGTAAAGTCCAAAGTGACTGTCTCGGATTTGCAGGTGGCTTTCTTCCAAATTTTGACTCGGGGACCCACGCTCTCTCTATCTTGTGGCTCAGCCATTTTTCACACATGGCTTGCAGGGCTGTCTTGCTTGTCTGCATGAAGCTGGTAGAAGAGGCAAGAACATGGGTGAACACGTGTGGGCGCATTTTCAGGACCAGGCCTGGGAATGCCTGTGCACTGCAGGAGGCTAGTTCTGTGCCCAGGGAGAAGTGGGGCATAGCAAGTCTCTGTCCTAGCTGCTGTACTGTAGTTTCTGTGTTTCTTTTTTTTTTTTTTTTTGTCTTTTTCGTGACCGGCACTCAGCCAGTGAGCATACCGGCCACTCCTATATAGGATCCGAACCAGCGGCGGGAGCGTCGCTGCGCTCCCAGCACCGCACTCTCCCAAGTGCGCCACGGGGTCGGCCCTTTCTGTGTTTCTTTGAAATCGCTTTAGGTTCTCAGTTATTTTTTTTTTCTTTTGCCCAAGTTCTTCATCTGTTTGACTCTTGAGATAGCTGGAGATAATTAATCATGTTTCTTCTCCTCCAGTACCTCAGCCTTGTGGGCAGCAAGACTGCACTCATTGTCTGCTGTGCTATGTGCCCTTGCCTACCTTCCACTTTAAAGGCTGAAAAATGTGATACTGTGGTCACCTTTACAGCCTTCCTAGCAACCGAGGATGGCCACATGACAGGTTGTAGCCAACATGGAAAAGCAGAAAACTACAGCAGGCCTTCCTGGAAACCTTTTGCTTTCCTGATGAAAAGGCAAAGCATTGCTGGTGTTTTCACCCTGCTCTCTTCCCACCCTGGATGCGGATTTGATGTCTCCAACTGCATCAGTCTTGTTGCATTCACAACCCAACAAGCAAGAGGAAAAAGTTAAAGGAATGGCAGGGAGAGTGGCCCTCACGTTGTAGAACCAGTGACCAGGGTCGGCAGTCAGGCATGTTTCTTTCTCCAAGGTCTGCTTTCCCCCCCTCCTGCCAATTCATGAACCACTAATAAAGGTATTGATGCAAATATGGAAAACAAATTTGAAAGGGATCTGGATAACCCTCAAGGATAAGGATTCTTTGGGAATACAGTGGTCACCCCTCTCCCCATGTGTTTGGGTGAAAGCTTGTGAATGTTTGCATATAATAAGTTTTGCTTCAAATGAGAGACACTCCAATGCAATGTTTCTAAGAAGTTACCAGTTTTTTTTTTGTTTGTTTGTTTTTTGTCGTTTTTTCGTGACCGGCACTCAGCCAGTGAGTGCACCAGTCATTCTTATATAGGATCCGAACCCGCGGTGGGAGTGTTGCTGTGCTCCCAGCGCAGCACTCTACCAAGTGCGCCACGGGCTCGGCCCAGAAGTTACCAGTTTTAACACAGGAGGACTTTTTTTTTTTTTTAACCATGTGGATTTTTCTCACCAATACATTTGCTGTGGTGATTTGGGATGTGATGATCTAGGAACTTTTTATCATGCGTGAAATCTCTGAAGTGATATTTGAACTTCTTGCCTTTCCTATTATTATTACCCCTTTTCCTCTGTGACTTTGTACTGGGACACATTTATGTTATGGTGATTGTCTCATGGTATTTAAAAATCTTTATGTGAGCCATATTGATTAGAAGATAAAAAATATGTAAGCACTAGTCCCCGAACATCATTTGGCCAGAACTAGGCTAGAATTTCTATCACTGTTAATCAAAATGATGATGATAATGATGATGACTACTATGATGATTTTCTGTGCCAAGGAATAGTGTAAATGTCATCCTGAGGTACACATATAAACATTAAATAAACTTTTAAAGCACTTTAATGCATCACTTTGCAATTTTTTTTCAATTCACCAAAACTATTCCAGATAACAGTTATCAGTTTTTGATTCTACCCAGGCATACTTCAAATAGTACAAAGATGCTTCTTTGGACATGCTACATAAGTCAGACTTTTCACTTTATTCAGTAAAGCCATTTCTTTGATTATTCCAATTAGGTATTATGATGCCAATTTGTACATGTTTTTGTTCGGAGCCTATGCTTGCAGTGGTCAGAAGTTTGATGAAAAATCAAGGTTGAAAGACAAAAAAGTAACACTGTTAACATCCATTCCTATATATATTTCAAATTAAAATGCCAACGATGGAGAAGCTCAAATGCAAAAGGCTGGCTGCATATTACATTCACGTAACCGTGCATTAACAATGGAATTGCTAAGCAGCACCTGAGGGAATGCAGCCAACCTCATAGTTCATAAGCCATTGGGTCTCCAGTACAGGGTATTCTCAAACTATCAATTCTGTAAGCCTTTGTCCCTTTTTTAAATAGCGGAAAATTTGGGGGCCTTGATGATTGTTGATAAAGGGAGAAATTCAGAAAGATTAGAATATACATTTCTGTCAGTACAAACTTATTTTGCTGTTGTTTAAAGCACACAAAATTTGGAATGTGTGTGCCATCGAGTTTTGCTAAATTGAAGAAAAATATGCCATTTTGTCATCAGAACATCAGCAGAGTAAATCCCAAATCCAAAGGGATTACTGGTCTATGCCCTTCCTGACCATTCTATGGTGTAGCACAGGAGAAAGCAAACTATATGGTTCTCCAGCCAAATCCAGCCTCTTCCTGCTTTTCTGCAGGCTGTGAGCTCAGTATTCATTTTATATTTTTAAACTTTTGAAAAATATTAAAAGAAAAATAATATTTCATGATGCATGAAAACTACAAAAAACTTAAATTTGAATGTCCTTAAATGAAGTTTTATTGGAACACAGCCTTGCTCATTCATTTATGTATCGTCTTTGTCTGCTGTAGCATTACAATGTCAGGGTCGAGTAGGTGTAACAGATAAGGTATGGCATGCAAAGCTGAAAATATTTACTAACTGCCTCTTTACAGAAAAATTTGCTAACACCTGATTTAGCAGATGTATCTACCTGTGAACAGAGGTGAGTAAGGGGAGATTTTTTCCCCTCTCTTCCCATTGAAATGTGGACTATGTGCTTGTGCTGATACGGATCTCATGGTCATTGTTAGAAAAATAGAATAATTTAATCAGACCCCTTTGCCTTAGGTCCGGTTGGGAGTGGTGTGGCACATTCTTTGTAAATAAGTTGTGTGTGGGTGGAGTTAGTGCACATGTGTGGTGCAGCAAACTTGGCTGGGGAGTGCCTCAAGCATCCACCCCCTGTACGGCCATGCTCTCAGATCTACAGCTTCCAAAGACCTGTTTGCCAGTTACCTAGCTCATAGGCCTGTGTGTGAGGGGTCTGGTGACCCAGCCTGGCATGTGAAGGGTTTGTAACACAGTCTATGGATGGGCTTGAGGGGTCTGTGAGCTGCAGACCCAACCCTAGCCCAACAATTGGTCCAGTCGGCAAGATTATGGGCAGGTAAAAGAGCGTGACAGTCACTTTTTTGTAATTCTTCAAATCCCGTCTTTGACTTTCCCAGTGTGCCCCCTATTTATTCTTAAGTCTTTGCAGCATAAACAGTAAGGTGTTAAATGAGGATAGTGCAACCAACCAGTGGTCCTTTGCAGGACAGAAAGAGTCACCTCTAAGATTACTGAGCTATTAGGAGGGCTAGCATTCCAAGTCCTTATAACATGCACACCGCTATTCCTGTTCTCTGTAGTTACAGTATTAATTTAGGGATGATGACAGGAAAGTGGTCTCTCTTTATCTGTTAATTTCTTGGAGGAAGTTCTGTTCAGAATGAATAGTCTGGAAATGTGTAATAAAGTTACCTATCAAGACCACTTTTACAGAGACATTTCAATGTGATAATAAGAATAAAAGAACATGAAGTGACATTGAGGGTGTCTTCTTTTATAACAGCTCTTGGTCTTGACTGTTAAACACACTGTAAAATGACTTCTATACATTTATGGATTGAAATGGTTCTGCTGAATTTTTAAGTGTTAACATTGTTCAAACTTCCATTACTAACACCTCTCACGTGGTACGAAATAGTCTCATATTTGACATTTTGATCGTACTAACCTGGAACATTTTATACTAAAGGTCTCTTTTCATGTGATAGGAACGCTCTGCTTATTCTGATTTTAGCAGTTTTCCATGGGAAGCCAATACATTATGTTTGCACATCTTACCTCATACATTCTCTAAATTGATCGTCATAGAAGATATTTTGTAGAGATAGAGAAAGCTTAAATGTTTTGTTCATCAGGTTGGCCTTGGTGGGAAAGAAGGATTTTTTTTTCCCTTCAACTTCTTTCCTTTTGATATTTGCTTGTTTGCTTTTCCTTAAAGCTACTGTTGTTCACATACAGTCCATAAACCGCACCTTATTTTTTTACAACAGCTTTATTGAGGTATTATTTACGTGCCGCACAATTCATCCATTTAAAGTGTACAATTCAATGGCTTTTAGTATATTCACAGAGTTGTGCAACCAGCACCACAAGCACTTTTACATCATTCTTATTACCCCGAAAAGAAAGCCTGTACCCAATGAATGCACCTCCCAATCCCGAACCCCGCCTGTTCCCCAGCCCCTGGCAACAACTAATCTACTTTGTGTCTATGGCTTTGCATATTCTGAACATTTCATATAAAGAGGATCATACCATATTTGTTCCATTCTGACTGGCTTCTTTCACTTAGCATAATGTTTTCAAGGTATTGCACTTGATTCTTCAGTCCTTTGCTTGTTATTTCTTTCTTATAAATACCAAATTTTAAAAAAACCTAATAAATATGTGTACAGAAATATTTAACTTATTTAGGCATGCCAGCTCTATCACATCCATCTTTGCAGCCACCACAGCAACTAGCAGTGCTAAACCATATTTTGGGTGTTTTACACGTGCTTGTCAGGTACAAGAATGCCTGAATGCTAATGCTAATGCTAGGTACTTGGTCCTTAAAATCTCCCACAGTACAGCTGAAGGCACATCTGAAAGAAAAGCTGGCTCTTTAATAGGATAGGTCCGGAGTTGTGCTTTAGAAATCATAATGTGGACACCATCGATTTCTTAGAAGTTAGATGCTGCTGCTGCTGCTGCTGCTGCTGCGTCTTCATCTTCTCCAGGTGTTTAGAGAGCCTGCTGCTGCTGCTGCTGCTGTGTCTTCATCATCTCCAGGTGTTTAGAGAGCAGGGAGCTCCTTGTGCTCTTTTGGGCTCTCATTGGTTACCCAGGTTGGCTCTATCAGCAACTTTTTAAAATATTACTGTTGCTGAAATAGGAGCTTTTGGTAGATGGATAAATTGAGGTTTGTAAATATTTTGCTTACTTCTTCCCAGAGTTTTGCAGAAGAGAATAAAGTGTTGCTTTGTTTTAAGTTAGACCTTCATGAAGTTTAGGCTTGTTTTAACAAGGTTGATATTGGTTGAAGATAACCGGAGCCAAGACTTTCATCTTGAAGGATGCGGAGTGCTCACTCCACCTTTTAAGTATAACCCAGAAAAAGAGTTATTAAAGAATGGTTCTCTAATTAATGTATTATGCAAATGAGAGGGGTTCCAATTTGGACCTACCTGGGGCTTCCTTTGCTTCTTCCCTCCCCTTCTTGTTGCTTCTGTGGAAGACCTGTGGAAGTCTTGTAGTGTTCTAATTGTTATTAAATCCAGGCAAATCCTGTCTGTGAGACAGGAGGTGAACTTACTGGATAGAAGAGGAGCATCGCCTTTCATTTTCATTTCAAGACTTCTCCCCCATTATCACAGAGGATGGAAAGTCTGCTAAATTATGTGCTAGCCAATTGCTCCCTCAGTTGAAGACCTAAATGAGTTTTAAAATGAAATGCGTATCTCCAAGGGCTAAGTAGCCAACTCACAATAGGCAATTGAGATAGGAAAGACTAATTTAGGAAAAGTTGTTCTGTCCTGCCCCCCTTCCTTCCTCCTTTCAATTCCTTCTTTTCCCCCTTTCGTTTAACCATTTTAAATATGATGGGGTTGTGCCTGTGAGCTTTTCTGGTGATTAAAATAATTATGTATATGTTTAACACAGTCCTGAATTACTAGGTGATCATCTTAGGCACTCAAAAGTATAAGAGCCCTTGAAAGCAACATCCAAACATAGATATTCCATAGCATGTCTTACAATCTAAATATTGCTTTTAGTGTAATCGAAGCAGCAAGAGTAGTCACAGTGGTTGATGGACTATTTTTCAAATTGATTTCAAAAATGTATTTAAGGGGATGATCTTCTAGTCTAGATTACCTATTGATTTTTAATATGAAAAGCTCATTATGTAAGCAGTAACTGCGTATAAAAAACCTAGCAAACTTTTGCATAAATCTTTGAATTGAATTTCCAGAGCCTGTGGTTCTATTTTTTTAAATTAAATCTGTTTCTTTTTTTAGGTGTTACTGTGTAATTTGCATGTTGTGAAGGGGCCCTGTCCCAGATAAAGTGCCATTGATCCTTATTAAACCTCACCTCTGGGCTGGCTTAAAACTAACTGGAAAAATTAAAGTGTTTTCATGCTTGTATGATAGGATTATGGAAAAAATAATAAAAGTAATTTCCAGGAGAGAATTTATAACATGAGATTTTTTTTTCTTCAATTTGATAATTAATAGTGAAATTATATCATATATAAATCATATTTTACTCTATAAACTGAAATGGCAATTAAGAAAGATAATATATACTTGTAAAACCATCATGTTACGTGCAGATAATCTTCTGACACTTTAATTTTTTAATTGTAGATGGAAAGGATTATGAATTCAAGTCAAACACGTTAAATGGTGGGATTCATTTGAGAAATCTGATACTTTTACTATGTACTATATTAGTATGTTTTAAATATCAGTGTGAGGAAGTATAAAAGATATGGAAAAAGATATTCTGGTTATATTCGTGCTAAAATGTATATATTAGAATTAGGGGAAAGAAAAATATAAAAGCTGCAATAGGTTTTTCTATTTTTTAATACCTAACATTTGTTATTTTAAAAGCAATAAAATCCCCTATAGAAATATTCAAAATCAATAACACAAAATATGGAATATGTTAACTGAGTTATAAAAATGTTTGTAGTATAGCACAAAATGAAAAACAGCAAGTTATGTATGGTTTAAAGTGTAATCAATTTTGAGGTTGCATACACGGATATAAATGATAAACACAAGTAGCATTTTTAGTAAAGACTGTTAGGAAATACTGTATTTATGGCCTATTCCATTCTTTTTATAGCTCATTAATGTAGAAGACAAGCACAGTGTATCCATCTTCTCAGACAGCTTAAAATTCCCTTAAATGATATTTTTAAATGGAAATACTGAGCTCATTTGATCTGTTTCTTCTTTAAGCACGTGTTAGATTGAATGGGTATGTACACCACACCGGGGTTCCTTTTCAGACTCTGGAAAGAAAAAGTGATGATAATGTCGTATTTATTGCCTTCCCTCCACACAACAGGGCCAAATCTAACACTTTTACAAATGGCTTGGCAGCATCCCCCTCCTCTCACAAGGTTCCACCCTCACACCCCATGCCCCCTACTGTGAAAATAAACAAATTTTCTTCCTTTGGTTCCTAAAGGAGGACCACAGACTCTTGAGGGAAATGTAGTCTCTTCTAATGAGTCACTAGCACAGACCTGTGGCAATTGATTTTCGTGTTCCTTCTGCGCATGTGCCGCTCCGCTCACTCCCGCCATCTGGAAAAGGTAGTTTCCCCTGCAATGACGTCACCCTGGCAGGACTATGGGAAAAGCTTTTCCGGATTTTTCTGCGCATGTGCGGCTCCGCCCAGTCCACCATCTTTTGTCTGGAACTGGCACCCTGTTGCTGTGTCTGCGCTGCTTTTCAGATCCCGGGGTTGGATTGTGCGTCCGTCGGTCCCTGAAGATGGGTGCCGGAGTGAAAGAGGAGCCTAGAGGGCCCTGGGGGGCGGGGCGGGTGTCCCGGCACTTGTTTGGCAGAAGCGCGGGGGGCGGCGGGCGGGCGGGGCCTGACGTGCGACGCGAGCGCGGACCTGCGCCAGCCAGCGAAGGGGCGCCCGGGCTGCGCTTTCCACGACGGCTCCGTCAGAAGACGGCGCTGCCGGAAGGCGGGCGTGCGCTGCCGGGTGTGCAGAAGCCGGTTCCAGATGCCCCAGAACCGGGGCTCAGGTCCAACGTGGCCCTGGGAACGTGGGTGGGGGTGTCTGAAGACAGCCAGCCGGGGAGGTGTGCGGGAGGCCACATTCCAGCTCCGCTGTCCAGTATCCGTCTGTAACGTGAGTGTGTTGATGTTTATATAATGCCTCCAAATTCCCAGATAAGTAATTGTAAGGTGTCTGCAGACTGTTATTCTGTGGCAGTTGTGTTTGTGGGGTGTCTTGGTGTCACTGTGTAGTCTGCCTAACATTCCTGGTCTGAGTTTACAGAAGTTTATACAAGACCTAATTTCCAGGGACAGTGACTTCTGTGAGGGAAATTGGGGTATTGGCTGATAGTGCCAGTTTCTTTGGAGTAAAGAAGGTGTGACAGAGTTTGAGGGAGGACACCTTATGAATAGGAATCCAAACTGAAGAAACACTCCTCTGGCTTGATCCTTCTCAGTAGTGCTACAGACAGAGGCAAAAGAGTCCCAGAAAGGTGAAGGTCCTAGCTTTGTGCAGCCCAAGCAATTATTGATCCTACTGCCTGGAGTGCACAGGAGTTGGTTGTTAATACATCATTTGATCACTGTCACAGACTGGGTGGTGCTGGAAGGTTTGGACAACTTTCAGAAGGGAGAGGTGAGCTTGACTGAGAAAATAAGGCTGGGGCCTGGCCTAGGAAATGTTACTTATTAAAGGGGGCTTGAATGTGTGGTCTGGGGTGGAGGAATAACCTGGCATAGCTGAGAGGATCTCTCTCCAGTACTCTCTGAACACATTTCCATTCCTTCAGTCTTCCCTCAATGTTCCCAGTGTCTGAGCTCTCCAACCTAGTCTATCACCAGATTTGGCATCTGGAGATATGCTGAAGCTCCTGCTATCCCAATAGATCTTCCTGGTAGTTCAGGAAGGGTTTGCCAAGGTATTTCTACTTTATAAGAAAGATTGGGGGGAGAAATGAATCTGAGGAGATGTGACTTGCCGAGGGTCACCTAATTTGTTGGTGTTAGACATCCAGACTTTTGGGCTATTTTTTTTATTTTGCCATTTTCCACACTTAAGTCAAAAACAAGTGTTTGTTTACTTTTGAGATTACTTTTGTGACATTGAAGTCAACTTAGATCAATTACTGCTTTAACATACCTTGCCTTACACATTTCCATTTTTCCCCCCAGCACTTCCTGTGGGTTTTGTAACCTCAGAGGGGAAATAACACAAATGTTTTCCAACAAATGTCAGTATTCTGTTCTTAAACATGAATTCTGCAGGAATATAATGGGATCCTATTTAACATTATTTAAAACGGGAAAATTAGACTGCACACTTTTACTAATAAACTAATGTCTTAAAATGTCATTAAAATACAGTGGATTACTTGCAGACTTTTTTTATGATGTAAAACGACAAAAAGAAAACTTACAGCATAGTTTACTGATGTGCAAACAACTGCTTTTTATGATTCTCATGGCTTCTGATGGCAGCAGTAACCTCACTGAAGTCCATTTAGTTGTCATTCGTTGTGATTGTTAAATTATCTGTGTGTGGTTTTGAGGTTATATTGGTTTTATTTGATATGTAATTTAAGACCTTTTCTCCCACATGAGTTCTGGAGGCTTGTACATATCTGTTGCTTTGCCTCCCATGGATCTGTCACCCTTTTTCCCCTGGGTGACAGAGCCACCAAAGATTACTCAAAGTCCATCTCTTCTGAGCAGTGAGATGCCCCCAAAAGGGGTTAATCTCCCTGAACCCTCAAGAGTGAGGCATTCCTTCCATTTGGGAAATTAACCACAAATTGGGGTTCTCTTCAAGCATTTATTCTCCAGACCAGGAATTTACAGGAAGAGAACATAGGTGAGGTTTTTGCTAAGTACAGTTTAACAAGTTTAACAATAGAAGCTGGTAACATACAGTTAAGTCGATCCACTAACAAAAACTTGATTTTAGCAAATGTTCTCTTCTTACAGCAATTTCCCAATATCTTTACATATCAATCAGTAACCTGTCTGTCTTTGAGCGAGCAACCTCACTGTGTTACAATTCTTTATCTTACAACAGAGACTTTATAGCTGGGGGAAAATTTCCTGTCCTTTGCAAGGTCAGTATTTGAAACTGCAAGGCTTTGGAAAACCAGGCCCTGTGAAGTACATTTGCTTTATGCATACTCTACACATATCAGTTAACATTTACTAAGTAAGGAACTAACCAAAATTCAATTACTTAAAACACACACACACACAAAGCAAACAAAAAACAACCATTTTCTTTGCTTGAAGTTCTGTGAATCCACATGTTGGGGTGTGCTCAGCTGGGCAGTTCTCATGCTAGTGTTCCCTGGATTACAAGTTCAGCTTTACTCTCCTGGTGCCTTGGCTGAGGCTGGTTGGTTCAAGATGGCTTCATTCACTTGTCCTGTGGTTTGTGCTAACCTTTGGCTAGGCCCTGTATCTCCAACAGATTAGCCCCAGGCTTCTTTACTGTATGACTGTGTTTAAGAGGCAGGCATCAGTGTGAAGAACTTTTCAAACTGTGTGTGCGTGTCCAGTGCTTGGGTCCCAAAGAAACATTACTGGATGTGTGGGCCACAAGAAATATACATTATGTACTTTTTTTTCTCCCTTGATAATTGTGGGCAAAAAATATTGAGTTGCAAGATGCAAAATTTTGTGATGTATAGATATATGAAAGCAAGATGTGTTGTACTAGGAACATTCATGTGGAGTCCTGCGTGGGATCCCTGTATTAGTAGAGAAATAATTCAGCCTAAGTATATTTTTATAAAATTAATTTTAATGAGGACATGCTTTTTTCTTTGATTAAAATCGTAACTTTATGTAAAATTCATTGTTGCTGAAGCAGTAGGTTATGTACAAGGGGTCATCAAAAAGTTCATGGAAGGATTTGTATTATCTCATAATTCAGTTTTCCACAGATTTTTGAAGTACCCATGTTTTCATTAACCCAAAAACAAATTGTCTACTTTCTAGGAAAGGCTTTTTTCTTTCTATTTTTGACGGTTTTAGACAGGAGAATCTGGGATCTAGCCACACCAGTTCTCTCTTGAATCCATTCCATTTTCCTTCTCTTTCAGCTGTGGTTCCAGAGTTTTCTATGCATTTCCAAGAGTGACAAAAAATGAATAAATCTTGGGTAAGTTGTTTGTTTATTCTTTGTTTTACATTGTATTTTATAAGCATTATGGAGTTCATGAAGAATTAAAATGCAAAACTTTAAGTAAAACTCAGCCTGAAGAAAATGTACATACATAAGGTAAAGTTAGCATGTAGATATGGCAGGCTCTAAGACCGTATAGTTGTCTAAGTTGAACACAGATTTGTCCCTGGTACTTCTGATGTCATGGCAAAAAAGGCAGTTTCTCTTGTTCCATGGCTGATGTGGAATTGAGAAGAGAGTATGCCAAATTCTCATGGTACATCAAGACTTGCTGATGCCACAATCTGACAAACCTTCACTGGTTACATAGATGATGTAGTGAAGTTTTTCATCAATCTGAAAAAATAACGCTGAGTTTCCTGCAGTGGAAATGGTTACTTAGTGCTAAAACACTTAATAGGTGTGGGGGGATTTTTGATTGTTTTGGGGGCTTTTCGTGAGTCTCTGTTATAGTGTGGTTCTAGACAGCTTTTAGAAGGCCGTACTTGATTCATGGATAAAACGTGGATTGTCTGGAGGTTTGAGTCAATTGTAGGTCCTTAAATAACTCTGTTTCTCTCAGTTCATCCGTATGTGCAGGTGTGCAGCATACTATTAAGAGTTATTTTTTCTGGCAAATATTCCCACTTGAACCCACTCAATCTAGTCTTATTTCAGTTCTTCAAAAGTTCACCAATAACCTAAATTATAGTCTCATTCTGTAGTCTTTGCCTTATTTGAATCTTCTGCCATACTTGAAACTACTGTTCATGATCTTCTGGAAATTCTTCAGTGTTACTTTTTGTCATGACCTCACTGGTGGTTTTTTCTCTGAATTGTTCTACTTTCTTCTCTTTAATGTACCTCATCCAAGTGCTTCATCCTGGGCCCTGTTCTTCTGTCTGCAATTTTTTTCCCTCTGATTTGGTCCTCTGTAGTTTGTACTCATATTTCTCACCGGCTTGTTCCTCTTTTCCAACCTTTCAATCATAGGTTGATGTCTCTATGGAATGCTTCTTTGTAGCTCTCCAAAATGAACCTCAAGCTCAAGAAATTCAAAACAAAAACCAAACCTGCTCTCTCGTCTTACATATGGCATCACTGCCATCTAACTAGTGACCCAAACCTCCAAACTGGGATTTCTTCTGGACTCCTCTCTCTCAGGTCCAGTCTCAAGTGGTGTCAACTCACTGCTTTTGTTTGTTTGCTCTTTTTATTTTATTCTGATGTCTGTATACAGTGTCACTATAGGGGCTGTTGGTACTTGCAAGCACACACAGTAACTGTTTTACTTGAAATGTCCTTCTTGTCAGAACTTGAAGATGTGTTCACTGGGTCATGCAGTTAAGTCTCTGGTGAACTGTGCTTCTGGCCACCACGTGCGGTGATGTCTTTAGGAGTCCACAGGGAGAAAGCATGCAGGAATTAGTGGACAGGTTTGAACAAGGGGCAATTAAAAGACATGCAAAGAATGAAAAAAGAAAGCACAGATTTCTATAATTTGTACCTTTTGCTTTTATAAATATGTCAGCGATTTTATGTGAAGTTTTTCTTAATGCACAATTAATTGTATGTTTGTAGTTCAAAAAGACTTTTGTGTTTTCAAACTCTCTTAAAGATTGTACTTAATTTTTCTCCTGTTTCAGGTAATTACTTAAATATGAATAGGTAAACATGGATGTGTGCATGGGTAACTATGTTTATGAACTGCAACCGTAGTTAACAGTTTCTTAACAGAAAGTGACAACCTAATCAACTGAATATTTTACATTCACAATTACAGTTTGAGATCTCATATAACATGTGAAATGTGCTTTATTCATCATTTTGAATCTAATAGTCAATCTGAATGTACACACTACATGTTTCAAGTGAAGGTACCACCTATGGTCTATTCACTTTTTCAGTCTTCTGATTATTTGCTGCATAACAAAGTACCACAAAACTTAGTAGCTTTAAGCAAGAATTTCTTCTTATTACATGTCACACTGTTGTGGGTAAGTAGACTGGACAGGGCAGTGTGGGTTGGCTGCTGCGTGGTGTCTCTGGTCTTGGCTGGAAGTACACTAGTGGCTGGGGACATTGAACAGCATGCAGCCCTCACTTTGTAGTCAGGTTGGACTTCTTCACAGTCTGGCAGTCTCAGGGTAATCAGGGTTGTCAGGCTTCTGCCAGAGCCACTGTTCAAGAGGCCCAGGCAGAAGCTGTGAGGCTTTTTATGATCTCCTCTTAGAAGTCCCAAAGCAGCTCAAGCACATCACTAAGAGCAGCCCTGATTCAAGGAGAGGGTGATTAGATTTCACCTGTCGATAAGAGGAATAATAAGAATGCATCAATCTTTAATATATAACAGTTTGTCACAAATTTGTACATGCAAAATATACTTTGCCCCTCTCAAGAGCCCCAGAAATCATTTGCTATTATGGACCCACCTAGAAGCTTAACATAACCAGATCCTAGGGGCCTGTCACCTGCCCCTCCACACACACCCAGCTCACAGTGAGGAGACTGGCATGAACATGTGTGGGTACTTCCCTTCAGACATGGTTAGTGGGAAGAGGAGGCTCATGTAGGCACTGGTCTGAGCAGTTACTTATTCCCTTTAGGCACCTGCTCTACTTCTTTGATTAGGGCCCAGCCCTCATCCCTGGAAAGATGCCTCATGCCTCTTCATTCTGCCGTCTGGGCTCTTGCCATTCTCTGTCAATATCCTTTTTCCTTAAATGCCTGGGTATGAAGTTGACTGACTTGCTTAGCTTATTTCTTACTGTAAGTTGGGGATCCAATGGCTTCCTTTTCATTTTTTATCTAACTCTGACCTTTTGATTCGATTCAGTGTAATCACAGCTTTAAAAAGCATGGACTTCCTGTGAACTGAAACCCGTAGATCAAAACTACCCCCACCCACTCTGAGACACAGGCCCTTTGTTCTCTGGCCTCCCCTTCTCTCGAAGGCTGCTATTAGGTGATGTCCTTTGAAGCTGTATTTACCAAGGACTATTTCTATGTCACATCCTAAGGTTCTTAAAATGCTGAAAATATCTTGCCATATCTTAAAAAAAAAAAAAAAAACAATGGTTTTGATCCTTACCAAAAATGAAAGCACAGCTGGGCTGGTGTCCAAGAAGGCTCACTCACTGCTGGCTGGCAGTGGGTGGTACTGGAGACTCATGGGGGCTGTTGGTGCACATACCTGCTCATGGTCTTTCCATGTGGTTCCCCATCACGGTGGTCTCAGGGTGGTTGGTTTTGCTACATGATAACTAGCTTTCCACAATGCAGTCATGTAGTCCAGCCTTTGAATTCCCAAACTTACAGTTTTCCTGTGGTCTGTTGGCCAAACAAGTCACTAAGGCCAAGCAAGGCTCAAGAGGAATTAGTTTCTACCACAGAGGGAGGAGAAGGAAAAAAGCTGTGGCCACCTTTAATCTGCCAGAAATGTCATTGTTACAAATGTTTGTTCCAAGTTTATTATAATTTGCCTTGTGAATACTTCTTTGACTTACAGATTATTTCAAAGTACATCATATAATTTTCAAATATTTGAGACTTTTGTGTATATATTTTTGCTGTTGGTTTCTAATTTAATGCCATTGTGGTCAGAGAACAAATTTCTTAAGATTTCAGTCTTGAGATTTCTTTTGTAGTTTGATGTATGCTCTGTCTTGGTGTGTGCTCCTGTATCAGTCTGTTTTTAGTACCTGACACTGGAATATGTATTCAATACTGTTCAATCACCTCTTAAAGGTTCCACCTTTCAAATACCATAATCAGATTTCCCACCTTCTTGACACTGTTACAGTCAGGATCAAGTTTTTAACACATGAACTTTTGGGAGACACATTCAACCCATAGCAGCTGCACATATGCTTTATGTAGATCAGATAGGTTGAGTTGAAAACCATTCTGTTTCTCATATTATACTCTCACAGCACACTTCTGACCCCACATATGTGGGGATTTCTCTCCACACACTAAGGAAACAATCAATTCTGTGGCAGACACCAGCTGACTGTACTCCCAATTCAAATCTATTCTGGCACTAGCTACCTAGAGATAGCATCAAATCTCGTTAAGTTAGGAGCCCAGTTCCTAAGACTTCTCCCACTTAAGATGCCAGTCACAAGTCCAGGTTCCTGGAATTTCTGACTGACTAGCTATAAATCAGGGTTCCAACAACCTTCTTCCTCTTTAGGCTAAATTAATTTGCTGGAGCAGCTTAAAGAACTCAATGAAAAACTTATGTTTACCGGTTCATTATGAAGGATATTTTAAAAGGTACAAATAAACAGTCAGGGGAATAGTGAGGTCTGCACAGGGTGAGGTCTGGATGGGCCTCAGGCACAGGAGTTTCCATTCCCTTAGAGTTGGGAGCCCCACCCTTCTAACAGATGGATGATTTCCGCTGTCCAGTAGCCTCTCAATCCCTTGCTCTTGGGTTTTAATGAGGCCTCATTACATAGCCACGATTGATTAAATCACTGTCCACTGGTGATCATAACCTTCAGCCTGTCTCTTCTCTGCAGGTTGAGGGGTGGGCTGAAAGTCCCAACCCTCTAATTACAGTGTTATTTTTTCTGGCAACCGTCCCCAATCCTGAAGCTATCTAGGTGCAGCCAGCCATCAGCCAGATCATTAGCATGCAAAAAGACACTCTTCCCACTTTGGAGATTCTAAGGATTTTAGGAGTTGCATGGCAGGAGATGGGGATAGCGACCAAATATATACTTTCATGATATCGCATAGGTCAAATTTTGTCATACATATTCCTGATTTTTTTATATGGTTCTTTCATGAGTTACTGAGAGAGGAGTATGACTTCTCCAACTATGATTGTAGATTGTCAATTTCTCGCTGTAGTTCTGTTGTTTTTTGTTTTAGGTAAAGTCATGTACTGCATAATGACATTTTGGTCAACAACAGACCACATTTATGATGAAGAAATAGTCTACATAGCCTAGGTGTGTAATAACCTATACCATCTAGGTTGTGTAAGTACACTCTATGATGTTCACACAATGACAAAGTCACCTAATGACGCATTTCTCAGAACGTATTGCAGTCATTAAGCCAACATGACTGTACTTTGAGGCTCTGTGTTTAGGCACAGATGGATTTATAATTGTTACATCATTCTCACATATAATACTTCTCTTATTATGAAAGTGCTCTATTTCTGGTGATATGTTTTATCTTGAAGTTTCTTAAAGATTTTTATGCTTACTGTCTGTGTAGTATACCTTTTTCCATTTTTTTAACTTTCATTTTGTTTGGGTCTTTGTATTTAAAGCATGTCTGTGGATAGCATATAGTTGAATCTTTCCTATCAAGCCTGTCAGTCTGCCTGAAGTAGAATATGCACTCCAATTGTATTTAAAGTAATTATTAATAAGGTTGGATTTAGATCTACCATTTTGCTACCTGTTTTCTATTTATCTCAATTGCCTTTTGGTTCTCTTGTTTTTGTTTTTCTAAATTCTTTTTGGTTACTTTTTTGGGGGGGGTCAAATTTTCTAATGTTTCTGTTTGATTCATGTATTGGCTTTTTTAAATGATTTTTTTTTTTATATAAAAGATGACAAGTAAGGGGTTCTTAACCGTTGACTTGGTGGTGTCAGCACCACGCTCTCCCAAGTAAGCCAACTGGCCATCCCTACATAGGGATCTGAACCCGTGGCCTTGGTGTTGTCAGCACTACAGTCTCCCAAGTGAGCCATGGGCTGGCCCTAAAATGATTTTTTAAATAATTTATTTTTAATTTTGGTGAGAAACACAAAATGTACGTAAAATTTACCATTTTAAATGTTTCTTAACCTTTAAGTAGTGTTAGGTATAGTGACACTGTTGTGCAGCAAGTATCCAGAACTTTTTATCTTGGAAAACTGAAACTCTATACCCACTAAATGACAGCTTTCAATTACCTCCCTCCAGCTTCTGTCAAGAACCATTCTACTTTGTGTTTCTAAAAATTTGACTTACATCAGTGGAGCCTTACAATATTTGTCATTTTGCACGTGGACTATTTCACTTTGCATAATGTCTTCAAGTTTCCATGTGGCAGCATATAACTGTCAGGATTCTCTTTGTTTTCAAGGTTGACTGATATTTCTTTGAATGTATACACCATGTTGTTTATCCATTCACATTTGTCTGTGGACATTTTGATAGCTTCCATCTCTTGGCTAAGTAAATAATGCTGCTATAAAAATTGGTGTATAAATGTCTCTTTGAGATATTGCTCTTTATTATTCTAAATATATACATAGAAGTTGGTTTGATGGATTATTTTGTGTATTAGTCTATTTCTATCACTTATAACAAAATACCTAGAACTAGGAGATTTATAAAGCAAACAAAATTTATCGCTTACAGTTTCAGAGGCTGGGAAGTCCAAATGAAATAGAGCTCCCTGCACCCTCATAACGTACACTATCTGCTTCTGTAGAATTTCTTGCTTAACCAAAGTAACTCCATTTTACCCGCTGTCTGACCTGCATACTACCCCCGCTTCTGCGTGAGAAACCGTTGACCTCATAGAAACGAAAACCATTACATAGAAACAGGAGCCATACACAGTGAACTATTACATGGGAACAGGAACCATACACAGTGAAAATTTGTATGGTTGATTGCTCTAACGGCTCAGTTTTGGCTTCTGTAACCTAGCTACCTAGCTTGCTTTGTGCACCTGGACAAACCTGTGTCAATGGGACGTGGCTTTTGCCATTAAAAACCCCACAAAACCAAGGCCCGGGGCCGTTCTCCCTTGGTTGCTCCTTGAGAGACGGTCACTGGCCAGCTGGAGTGAATAAACTGCCCTTTTCTGCACAAGTGGCGTGTAAGTGCGTTTTTGCAGGAGGGTGCCTCACAACACAAAGTCCAGGGAACACATCTGGTGAGGGTCTTGGTAGTGGTGACAGTGACTCCTCACATTACAAGATGGTGGAAGCAGAGAGAGTGAGAGACCAGCCTCCTTATTTACTCTTTTTAAAGCCTTGAGAAACACACCCATAACCACCATTATTAATCCATTCACTATGGCATGGTCCTGCAGTCTAATCACCTCTTCAAGGCCCCTCCTTTCAATTACTGTAGTAGGATTTCCCACCCTCAACAGTTACAGTGGGGATTAAGCCTCAATGAGGTTGGAGGGGACATTCAATCTACAGCGTATAGTAATTATATTTTTAGTTTTTTACAAAGCCATTGTACTTTTTTCCCCCCATAGCGGCTGCACCATTTTACATTCCCACAAGTGGTTTATAAGGGTTATAATTTTGCCAACATTTGTTATTTTCTATTGAGTGTGAAGTAATATCTTGGTTTTTGATTTGCATGTCTTTGATGGTCAATTATGTTAAGCATCTTTTCGTATGCTTGTTAACCATTTGTGTGTCATCTTTGGAGCCATGTTTATCCTTTTCCCATTTTTAAGTCATGTTTTTTCGTTATTGAGTTGTGGGAATGTCTGTATGCTGGATGTTAGCTTCTTATGAAATATATGATTTGCAACTTTTTTTCATTTTGGGGGTGTTATTGCAAATAGTGTGTTTTTCATTTCAAATTCTGCTTGGTGATTGCTGGTATATAGGAAGACGACTGACTTTTGCATGTTAACACTTTATCCTGCAATACTGCTATAATCACTTCTTAGTTCCAGGAGTTTTTCTGTTATTTTGGATTTTCTGTGTAAACTGTCATATCATGTGCAGACAGACACTTTTTTTTATTCCTTCCCTGTCAGTACGCCTTTTATTTTGTGTTGTTGTGTTATTGCATTAGCTAGTACTTCCAGTAGTGTTGAAAGGAGTGGTGAGAGGGTAAATTCTTGCTTTGTTCCTGATTTTGTGAAAAAGCTTTGAGTTTCTCACCATTAAGTATGATGTTAACTGTAATTTTCTGTAAATAGTGTTTATGAAGTTGAGGAAGTTCCCTTCTATTCTTAGCTTACTGAGAGTATTTATCATGAACGGTGCTGTATTTTGTCAAATGCTTTTTCTTCTATTGCTATGATCATGTGATTTTTCTTTTTTAAAGTATGTTGATGTGATGGATTACATTAATTGATGTTCAAATGTTAACCAGCTTTGTGTGCCTGGAATAAATCCCACTTGATCATGGTACATAATTCTTTTTATAGATTGTTGGACTAAGTTTGCAAATATTTTGTTGAGGACTTTGTATGTTCATGAGACATAATTATTTGTAGTGTTTTATTCTTGTAATATTTTTTCTGGTTTTGGTATTAAGGTAATCCCATCCTTATATAATGAGTTGGGAAGTATCCTATCTGGTTCTGTTTTCTAAAATAGATTGTAGGCAATTGTTATAATTTCTTCCTTAAATGTTTGGTTGAATTAATCAGTGAACAGATCTGGGCTGGGTTCTTTCTGTTTTGAAGGTTTTTAGTTATTTACTTAATTCTCATAATATATATAGACCTACTAAGATTGTGTGTCTCTTCTGAGTTTTGGTAAGTTTTGTCTTTTGAGGACTTGGTCCATTTCATCTCGGTTATTAAGTGTGTGCACAGAGAGTTGTTCCTAGTATGTATTATTCTTTTAATGTGCACAGGATCTGCTGTAGTAATGTCCCCTTTTTTATTTTTGATATTTGTAATTTCTTTCATCTGTCTTTCATTCTTACCCTGGCTATGGGCTTATCAATTTTATTGATCTTTTCAAAGAACTGCTTTTTGAGTGTTGCTGTTTATTATCTTGGTTGACTTGCTATTTATAATTTGTTGATTTCTGCTCTATCTTATTATTTCTTTTCTTCTGCCTCCTTTGGATTCAATTTGTTCTTTTTTTCTAGTTTGTAAAGGTAGAAACAGATTATTTTAGATGTTTTTTCTTTTCTAATTATTCATTCAGTGCTATCAAAGCACGGCTTTTGATTTATCTAACAAATTTTGATACCTGAGTTTTCATTTTCATTTGGTTAAATATTTTTTAATTTCTCTTAAGATTTTTTCTTTGACCCATGTATTGTTTCATTGTTGTCACTTCATTTCACTTATACACAATCTTACATAACTATGTATATATGTGTGTGTAAAAGCATAATTGTATACATTGTTACTATTGTTATTGTATACAACATGTTATCTATTAGATCAATTAAGAAAAATAAAAGTTTTTATTTTACCTGCACTTATTTCTTCTTTAATGCTCCTTGCTTATGTAGATCCAGTTTATCTTTTTCTTCTCTCTAAAGAAATTCTTTTAACATTTCTTGCAAGACCGTTTATACTAGTAAATTTTCTTAATTTTTGTTCATATGATAAAGTCTTTATTTCTCTTTCACTTTTGGAGGATGATTTCACAGGGTGCAGAACTCTAGGTTGGTGGATTTCTTCTCTGAACACTTCGAATATTTCACTCCACTCTCGTCTGCATGCTTTCTGAGATGTTTGATGTAATTTTCATCTTTGTTTCTCTATAAGTAAGATGATTTCTCCCTACTTCTGGCTTTTCTTCAGATTTTTTTTTTATCTTTGATTTTCTGTAGTTTGAAAATGATATGCCTAAGTGTAGATGTTTAGAATTTATCTCTTTTGGTGTTCTCTAAGCTTCCTGGATCTTGGTTTCATGTCTGACATTAATTTGTGGAAGTTCTCAGACATTATTGTTTCAAATATTTGTTTTGTTTCTTTCTCTCTCTCTTCTCTTTCTGGTGTACTTATGAGTCTATGGTACATCTTTTGTCATTTTCCCAAAGTTCTTGGATATTATGATCTGTTCCTATGCATCCTTTTTCTCTTTGGTTTTCAGATTTTGAGGGTTCTATTGATGTATCCTCAAACTCAGAGATTCTTTTCTCTCAGTTTCATTCATTCTAATAAGCCAATCAAAGGTATTCTTCATTTCTGTTACAGTATTTTTGATCTGTGGTGTTTTTTGTTGTTGTTGTTGCTCTTGATTTGTTTATTTCATAGAACTTTTATCTCTCTGCTTACAATGCCCATCTGTTGTTGAATGCTGTCTACTTTATCCAGTTGAACCCTAAACTAATTTGTCACAGTTTTAAAAAAAAATTCCATGTTTGATAATTTTAATATTATAGCCATTTCTTCTGATGCTTGCTCTGTCAATCCAAATTGTGGGGTTTCTTTTGTCCTTTTGAATGCCTTGTAATGTTTTTCTTTATAGCCAGACATGATGTACCAGGGAAAAGAAACTGCTTTAAATATGCATTCAGTAATTTGGTGGTAAGGTGTGGAGAAGGGGAGCTGTCTTAGTTTGTTCAGATTGCTATAACAAAATACCTTAGAGGGGTAATATAAAAACAACAGAAATTTATTGCTTCCAGTTCTGGAGGATGCAAAGTCTAGGATCAAGGTTCTAAGGTATTCTATGTCTGGTGAGAGCTCATTTCTCATAGATAGCACCTGGCTTGTGTCCTCATATGGTGGAAGGGACAGAGAAGCATTCCTTGGCCTTTTTTAAATAAGGGCACTAATACCTCTCATGAGGGATCTGCCCTCATGACTTAATTGCCTTCCAAGGGGCCCATCTCTTAATTCTGGTGCATTGTGGATTAGGTTTCAACATGTTAATTTGTGGGGACACAAACATTCAGACCCTAGCAGAAAAGTTCTGTAGTCTTATGATTAAGTCTCATCATTTTAATGAGCCTCTGTGTTTGGACTGTAAACTTAAAAGTATACTCAATTTGGTTTTATTGTTTTTTTCTTCCCCCCTTCAGTGGGACAGAATGGCTGGATTGAGCCAGAATTGGATATTTGTCTTCTTCCATATGGAAAAGCTAGAGTGGGTTGGAATTTAGTATTTTCTTATACCCAGGTTATTTAGGCTGTGATAATAGTACCACAGGTTAGGCTGGTTAAGTAGTTTTTACTAAGTTCAGGCCTTGTTAAGAAGAACAGAGTGTTCTGGCATAATTAAAAATGGTTTGCCTTTTCCTTATACAGATGAAGCAAGAGGGTTTTTGTTTTTGATTTTTTTTGTATGTTTGTTTTGTTTGGTGGCTCATTTATGACCAAGTCCCCCTAGAGTGAGTTTGCTTGTTTTGGCAGCTGGCTGGTATGGGGATCCGAACCCTCAATCTTGGTCCCCTCGGTCCCCTAGAGATTTTAACCCTCAGAGTTGTCTACACTGAGTCTCCATCAGTTTGTCAGTTACAACTCAGGTTTTCCTGCTCTTACACTGGTTCTCGTGGTGGTTTCCAATAGTAAGTCTCTGCTCCTGTAATCCATGACTCTGTATATTTGGCTGTCTGCCTCTCAAATCTTGGGGGCAGTGATTTGTCCTTTGTCCCTCTCTCTTATGGTTCCAGGAAGTTGATTTTTCAGTCTCCTCAGATTTGTATTTGTTGTTATGATGGAGTGATGATTCCACTCTTTTTGAGCAGGAATAGAAACCAGGAATGTATTTCTAGAACTACCATCTTAATGTCTATGTAGATAGTCAAAGGATTTTGCTTCATACAACTACATAAATGATGAAATATATTGGTAGACTTCTTAATACTGAGTTTTTCTTTATTCATGAGAAAATTCCTTTCTGGTCTTCATAGTCTATTTCTGTTTTTCTATAGTTAAATATTAATGTTTTTGCAGATTCTGTACTTTTTTCTTTTTATTTGATGTTATACATTTATTAACTCTGCTGACCTAAAATACCATTGAAATTCTTTTTCTTTACAAATCTTTATCTTCAGCTTAGATCTCTCTCCTGAACCCTGGAATCACGTATCCAATTGCCATTTGGAAATTCTCACAGATATTTCAAATATAATGTGTGCAAGTCTTTGTCTTTTCTGCCCATTATATTCTTCTTCTGTTTTCCAAATTTCACTTTACAGTGCCAGCACCTAAGTAACTGAGATCATGCAGATAGCCTTGGAGTTAAAATTCTTTCATTCTCTGCACAGCAAATTAGGACCAAATTCTATTTCTGCTTTTACTTTTTTTTCTTCTTTTTTAAAGGATTCCTTTCCTATTCTGTATGCTTACTGCTCTGTGTCCTGATGTAGGTGGTCATGTGTCATCCTGTTTTTTCCTCTCTGACTCTCCCTTCAGTCCTTCCCTTTTCTCCTTCTAGAGGATGACTGTTGAAATGCAAATCTGGACAGGTGATATATTAGTCCATTTTGTGTTGCTATAACAGAATTAGCTGAGACTGGGTGATTTATAAAGAACAGAGGTTTACTTGGCTTATGACTCTGGGACAGCTGCATCTGGCATGGGCCTCAGGCTGCTTCTACTCATGATGGAAAAGCGGCAGGCAGCTGGTGGGTAAAAGCAGATCACATGGTGAGAGGAAGCAAGAGAGGAGAGAGAGAAGATGCCAGGGTCTTTTGAAGCAACGAGCTCTCACAGGAACTAATTGAGCGAGAACTCACTCATTAATCTGCCCTCCCCCAGGGAGAGCATTAATCCATTCATGAGGAATCTGCCCCCATGATTCAATCAGTTTCCAACACTGCCACATTGGGGATCAAATTTCTGCATGAGTTTTGGAGGGGACAACACATCCAAACTCCATCATGTGACTTTCCTGTTCTTACAGGGCCTTATTATTTATACCCTGTGGTTTGAAAGTGACAGTGTTCACCCTGGCGTGGACAAAAGCAGTCTTTTTGCACTGCAGTAATTAAAAATCAAAAACAATGAGTGCATAGAATTTTTTGCTGCTTCATTCAGGTCAAAGTGTGTTTATCTCGTAACAGCCCAGGATTATTCACTGAGACATGGTGCTGTGTGTAGTACCATTATAGTAGTATGTGTGTTTTGTGTTCTTGTGACTGGACTTTTGCTGTTTCCTCATATTTATGAGAACATGGAAGAGCTAAACATTTCAGTGAAGTGCAAACTGAATACAAAATACAGTGGTAGTTTCCCATTCTTTCTTACCCCAGTCTATATTGAACTTGTGTCTAAATTAGATCATCTAATGCATTATTTCATGTATGTATTTATAGTTATGTCTTCATACCAGGTCATAAGCTCCTTAGAGAAGCAGAGTTTTATTCTTTCTTTTATCTGTAGCAATAAGGATCGTTCTAGATCTAAAAGGTAAATTTTTAATATTTTTTGTAATTGATAAATTATTACAGTGGCAGAATGTTCCTACTGTGATTTTTCTTTCTTCCACCATATGGAATACAAACAAGCTGCCTGCATCTTATGTAAGATACAAATGAAACATGCACACAGAGAAGTGTGAACTCCCAGATTCTTGTTTTGTGACCTGGGGATGGTGACTTGAGTTGAGGAGAGATGTGCTGTTACAGGGGTTGGTGTTTTTAGGATGGGGCTGTTTTAGGACTACACCTGGTAGGAATGGCAGGAGCTGGATGATGTTCGAGGACTTTGTACAGGGATGTGACACTGGAGACCTATAGCAACCTTGTGTCATTGGGTGAGTGGGTCTTGGCAGTAAGTCCCAGGAGAAATAATACTTTTTTGTGATTCTTGATAAATATAGGAACCACATATAAGGTTTAATGCTATTTATGTAAGATCCATTTCATGAAGAATGTGAGTGTCATTCCTCTATAATAAAAGTTCAAATTGGCTCCTTCATTGAACAGCTTTTGAAGCTGAGCTTTTATAATTTTTCCAAGGATCTGACATAACAGTTTGGCAAAGTTCTATGTTATTTTCAATTAACAGGGCACTGCATTGCCAAACCAGAGCCTACAAGGTCAGCACATACTGGGCAGGGAGACTGGGAAGAGTAAAGGCCAACAGACATTGTCATTGCTCAGCTGTTTTTACCAATATTTTTCTCAGGTTTCAGGTCTGAGAATAGCTGGTGTATGTACATCAAGCACATGCATTTAATAATCTTCAAAGTGGGCTCTCACACTTATTCCCCATCCTTGTATTTGCTGAATATTTTTTAGTACTCACCCAGAATCTAATCCTTCCCTATTTCTTTGTAAACCTTTTTCTGTGTTGTTTGCTTCCTCAGTGTTCTTAATTGCTTTCTTTTTCTCTATTCTTGTCAGTTTTTCTTTTTTCAGACTGTATTGGTTTGTTTTCTGTTACTTATAACAATACCTGAAACCAGGTAGTTTATAAGCAAACAAAATTCGTATCTATCAATTCTATAGGCTGGGAAGTCCAATTTTTGGGAGTTGCATCTAGTGAGGGCTCTCTTTCTGGTGGAGACTCTCAGCAGAGTCTGGAGGTTGTACAAAGTATCACACCATGAGTAATGAATTAATCCATTCACGAGGGTATAAATCTCACTATCCAGGCATGTCTGAGAAGCCACACCTTTCAATACTGTAGTCACACTTCCCACCCTCTTAATACCGTTAAAGTAACGGTCAGGCTTCAATTCATGTTTTGAGGGGATATTCACACTATAGCACAGAGATTTATTCTTACATTCATTCATTCTTTTAACACATATTAATTGAGTAGATATTAAGCATCTGTAATTTTATGGTTGTGCTTATAACATCAAAGATCTAAATAATGTCGCTTTTTCATAAAGTTTACTTCTGATGAGAGAGAAGCAAGAAAATAATATATGTTAAGTAGTTGTATAAGAATCATGAGGAATATTTAATGACAGAGAGAAAAAATGTGAGCATTTGGGAAGGATTATCAGAGACGTAAGTTTAAGGAAGATTATTAAGTGCTTACTTTGATATAGCTTCAATTCAAGGTAACTTGTTTTTAATCTTGACATAATACATACTTAAATATAAAATCTAAATTTGAGAGTGGACGTCACTATCAGAAATAAGAAATTTGGAAGTCAGTTGCCTAAAGCAGGCATTTAAAGTCATAGTCACTGAGGAACTCACCTGTGGAGTTGATAAGAAAATGAGACAAGAGGTCCAGAAGTGAGCATTATATACAATGAAGTAAGAAATCATGAAGCAGAGGAGGACACAGCATAGGAAAGGGCTGGTCCTAGACTTGGGAGGAGAAGTAGGAGATTCTGGGTCCCAAGGCCACATGAAAGGTGTCATGTTCAGGGGCTCAGATTTCTGGTAGGAAGTGGAGTTTGAAGTCAGCATTTTCTCCTTGTCTTTGTGGAAATCATTCTAAAATAACAAAGAAAATGAAAAATGTATGCAAATGTCCATCTTTTATTAAAGTAGGAGATAGCTGAATCTCCAGTGCACATAAGAAATGTGGATTATCAAGCAGGAGTGCATGCACCTGAAATTGGGGGAGACTGCCAGTTGATCTCAGAAGGAGCTAGAAAAACATTTAGCAAGGATGGTGAGCACAGCCTGGGTTGCAGAACAAAATCTCTTTGACCAGCAAGGAAGGGGTGCCCAGGATGGTAAACTGAAGCTCTCTGGGAAGCAGAGAAAGTCAGGTTAAATAAGAAATTTGGAGGGAGCAGGTTTTATCTAGTGTGGGAAAAAGGATATTTCTTATTTGAAAAACCCCCAGATACCTTTAGACATTCCGTAGTGACGAGTTAAGACTTAACAAACATAGATGCAAGGCCAACATCCTGGATAAGTGACAAATTATTGGCCTTACCTGAAAGTAACTGATGCTGCAAAATCTTGCCATTTTCAGGGCAGAATAATGAGATAAAGAGCAGTCTGAGACACCCACTGTGAAAAGAGTAAAATAGTGAACAGGGTGGACAAATGGCTAGTGACAAGTACTTTGTTGGAAACTATGACCAGGTGAATAGTCTAATAAGTATTTTCCTCTTTAATTAAAAAAGTAAACAAGGATGCAAAGAGTAACATAACTGGACACTAGAAAATACATTAATATAATGTATTACATTAAGTACATAAGAAAAGATATGTACTTATAAAACCTTACCCATTATTAATTTTTAAACAGTTTTGTGCCACTAGGATTAAAAGAAAATGATTTGCTTTAATTTGAGCACATAATGAGCAGTGCTCATGTGTGGTACACTGATATGTTTTGTTGTTGTTGGTGGTGGGTTTTTTTTTTTTTTTTTTTTTACAGATTTCCACCTGGTCAGTGACCTAATTGAGAAAAGTCAAGAAAGTCGCAGTAGACATTTGTGGCCAGTTGTAATCACCAACAGAAAAACGTCAACTGAAGAGAGTTGAGTTAGAAAAAACATTTCACTTGAACTCAAACCGTATTTCGAATCTGATTATAGAGAGTGGAAACTATTCAGAAATGAGGCTTGAGGAGTGTAGTGTCTGTTGGGATGTGCTTCTCCCCAGAAAGCCTGGTGAGAAGCATGCTGCACAGAAACCTTATGACCGTAATATAAGTGAGAAACCCAGCAGAAATAGTGAACATCTTAGCCTCCCAAGAATCAGACCGAAAGGCAGCAGCCTTGTGAAGATAGTGGACAAGAGAAAGCCTCCAGCACAGAGACAACATTATGTGTACCTAAGACGGATCATATGGGAATGACCCCCTGTAAACGTGGGAAATATGGGAAAGCCTGTGGTAAGTCAGCTGTCATTGCCCAAGAGATAACTCAGGTAGGAAGAAAAACTTTTCAATGTGATGTATGTGGGAAAATGTTTTATAAAAAGTCTAAACTCAGTAAGCATCAGAGAATACACACAGAAGAGAAACTCTACAAATGTAGTGAATGTGAGAAATCCTTCATTAAGAAATCATACCTTACCATACATAAGAAAACACATACGCGGGAGAAGGATTGTGGAAGTAATGAATGTGAGAAAGTTTTCTATCAGAAGTCAGACCTTACTGTGCACCAGAGAATTTACACAGAGGAAAAATCCTGTGGATGTAGTGATTGTGGGAAAGCTTTTAACCAGAAGTCACTCCTAAGCAGGCATCAGAGAATTCATGCAAATGAGGAAAATTATAAATGTAATAAATGTAAGAAAACTTTCTACCATAAATCATCCCTCAATAGACATAAAAGAATTCACACAGGGGAAAAGCCCTATGAGTGTAATGAATGTGGAAAAACTTTTCACTACAAGTCAAACTTCAGCCAGCATCAGAGAACTCACATAGGTGAGAAACCATATGAATGTAAAGACTGTAAAAAAATCTTTCTCCCAGAAGGCAAACCTCAGTGTATATGAGAGAACTCACACAGGTGAGAAACTATATGAATGTAATGAATGTGGAAAAACATTTTGGCAGAAGTCACATTTAAGGATGCATCATATTTCTCACGCAGGAGAAAACCCTATGAATAATAAATGTGGAAAAACATTTTGGAGTGAGACAGGCTTCAGGTATCACAAGAAAACTCACACAGGGAAAAAACCATATGAATGTAAAGAATGTAAGAAGTGTTTCTATAGGAAGTCAAGTCTCAGTACACATGAGAGAACTCACACAGGTGAGAAACCATATGAATATAAAGAATGTAAGAAATCTTTCTTCAGGGCCGAGCCCGTGGCGCACTTGGTAGAGTGCGGCGCTGGGAGCGCTGCGACGCTCCCGCCGCGGGTTCGGATCCTATATAGAACTGGCCGGTGCACTCACTGGCTGAGTGCTGGTCACGAAAAGGAAAAAAAAAAAAAAAAGAAATCTTTCTTCAAAAAATCAGCCCTCACCATACATCAGAGAATCCACACAGGTGAAAAACCCTGTAAATGTAATTATGGTGGAAAAACCTTTCAGGAAAAGTCAGGCCTCAGGAGACATCAGAGAACTCACACAGGTGAGAAACCACATGAATCCAAGGAATGTAGGAAAACTTTCTACATTAAATCACTGCTTAATGCACATCAGAGAATTCACACAGGTGAGAAGCCATATGAATGTAAAGAATGTTGAAAATCTACAGTAAATCAGACCTCAGTGGACATCAGAGAGTTCACAGAAGAGACCATATAAATGTAAAGAGTGTAAGAAATCTATCATAAGTCCAGCCTGACTGTACATCAGAGAATTCACACAGGCGAGAAACCATATGAATGCAAAGACTGTAAGAAAGCTTTCTACAGTACATCAGCCCTGGCTGTACATTAGAGAAGTCACACAGGTGAGAAATGATACCAACGTAATGAATGTAGTAAATGTTTCTCCACTAAGTCAAAGCTTACTATTCACCAAAGAACTCACACAGGTGAGAAACCCTATGAATGTAATGAATGTAGAAAGAGATTTTGCCAGCCGGGAGTTCTCAGTAGACACAAGAAAATTCACACGGGAAAAACCCTATGATTGTAAAAAGTGTGGAAGAGCCTTTTGCCGGAAGTCACACCTTTGGAGTTGTTAGAGAACTCACTCAGGAGGATCCATATAAATGTAAAAAATGTAGGAAAACTTTCTACCATAAGTCGGCCATCAGTGGATATTAGAAAACTCCATAGATGAGAAACCATATGAATGTAAAGAATGTAGTAAATTTTTCATCCAGAAGTCAGCCCTCACTAGACATGAGAGAATACACAGTGGGGAAAAGGCCTATGAATGTAATGAATGTGGAAAAAATCTTCATTGGAAGTCACCAAAGGGTGCATCAGAGAACTCACACAGAGGAGAAACCCTATACAGTTCCTTGGTATCCACTGGGATTGACTCCTGCACCCACTGCACATACCACAATCTGCTTGCAAGCTCCTTTCATAAATGGTGTAGTATTTGTGTAATGTCGTGGTGTATAATTAACATCCTGCCTAGATTACTTTGAGTAGTGAATTAATGTGAAGACTATGCAAATAACTGTTATAGTGTCTTTATGTATTTGTATTTTTATTGTATTATTATTTATCTTTTATCAAATATTTTTGATCTTCTGTTGATTGAATCTGTGGATATGGATGCTGTGGATATGGAAGGCTGGCTGTAATGAATGTGGAAACATCTTTTGTCAGAAGTCACACCTCACTAGACATCAGAGAATCAGGAAAGAAATCCTGTATGGCAGAGACTTGCTGTTTATTTTTAGATACCAAACTGTTTTCTTTTGTATACCAAACTGTTTTCTTTTGTACACACAGCTAGCTTGCATTCTTGGCTTCCCTTTGTTGTGTGTGGAAGCACGTAACTGATCTCCATTCAGAGGAATATGGACACAGATGACAAACATTACTTTCAGGGCTGGCAACACCACCACCACCAAAATCCCCGTATAGTTCTTCCTGGTTTCTCATGCCCTTTGGGACTGAAGTGCAGATGATCACCAGGGAGGCCTTGGGAGCAACAGGTTAAAGAAGGCCACCAGGATTGAAGACATAAGAATTTGATTGTTGAGAATAGAAATCTCCCCACTTTTATTCCCAAACCCTCCATTTATACTTTACATGGGTGAGAAATTTACTCTGTTGGGCCATTGTACCTGTGATCTGTTGCTATACAACACAAACAGCCCCTGTAGCTAATTGACATTTTGAGCTTTCTGACAGAAGTTGCCAATCCTTGTAGATGGAAGATTCACACAGGAGAGTAAGCTGTATTGTTGCCTTTTATTCTTATCAGTTTATGGAATAAATCAAAGAAATCATGAGGAGAAACAGCAACAAATTTTGAACCCCTTATCAGGAGGGACATCTCATTGAATACTGAGACTAAAGTAAATCTTTATAAATATCTTTAATGTTTCAACACTTGTAACAAAACTTCCAAGCATATTAAATATCAGAATTTGAAGTGGAAACTATCAACATATAATATGTATATAAGTTTTCAAAAAGAAATGATACATATAGTATCAAAACTATTTTAAGAATATTTGACACTAGACAAATAGTTAAGTGGTGATACTGCCCGCCAGGGGACATTTGCCATGTCTGGAGGCATTTTTGTTGTCACAACTGGAGGTTGGAAGGTGTTACTCCATCTAGTGGGTAGAGGCCAGGGATGCTGCTAAACAGCCTACAGTGCATAGAACAGCCATCTCAAGTATGTAGGGTTTATGCATATAAGTATTCTATTTAACAGGAAGTTTTCTTAGTGGAACCACACATAAGTGTAGGTGGGGATGTATACGCTTAGCATAATATACTTTAAAATTGTATCTTTACTTTAAATGCCATTCTAGCCTCTTTATAGCTTGTTAAGGAATATTAAGTCTACAGTATTGCTCTACACAGTTTTTGTACTCTCCTAGTGTATGTAAATTTCTATGATCATTGTTACCAAACTGTCTCAAGTAGAGAAATAAATTTTTCCAAAGTTTGAAGCTAACATCAAGCCATCTGATGTGTCTAGTAGAAACATTTCTGTAGAAATGAGCAAATCAGGTACATAACTGTTAATCTAAACAGCTGTGAACAATGTTACTCATTTTGTTCTATGCAGTGAAATGCAGTCTCTAAAAGAAAAACTTCCCCTTTTTGTTCCTACTTTTCATATCTTTGAATGTGACAACAGCATAGTTATGAGTACCAAGTGCTGTGTAACTGTTTTTGTAGTAATGGAATGCTGCGTGTGCCTTGCCACTGATAGAGGGGCAGCCTGGTGAATCCCACCTCTGTTGTGTAGCACATCAGCCCTAACTTCTCTGGGATTATTTCTTCCACTCAGTAACAGGGATAATAGGATCTATCCCCCAGGGTTATTGTGAGGAGTAAATTAGATAAAGTGAGTTGGATATTACCTGGTACCTAATAAACAATGTATGTTCTGTAGCTATGATGGTATTTGTTGTTATAACTTATAAAAGTTTCTCTGTAAGAATTTAGTAGTTGGCAATAACTGTTTGGGTACCCAAGAGCCATCTCTCACTTTATGGTGAAGTCTTTTTTTTTTTTTTTTTTTTTTTGTCTATGGTGAAGTCTTGATTTGGTTTTGTTACCCACTTGTACAGAAGAGTCATTCAGGCATTGATCTTGGTTGAGCTCTTTATGATTAACTCAGGCTAATTTTTTCTTTAGTGGTCTTTTAGAGGTGAACATGCAACCCCATTGTGTACAGTGTCATACTAGAAGGATTCTGTGATATGTATGGGAAAGTCTCCTCAAAGGGAAAGAGACATGGAAAAGATGGTTCTTCTGCATCAGGACATTGATGTTTGTGGCCATGTCCCCTGATAGCATTTTGTGGCATGCAGGTGTGGGGCCTGAGAGTGGCAGGACAGAATGCTGCAGAACCAGCATGAATGAAGTGATGGGCCACTGAAATACCCAACTCAGCAGCTGCTCTGTTTTGGGACATTTATGCAGAGCATTAGGTTTTTTTGTTGCATAAGAAATAGCCACCAATGTATTGACTCAAAACAACATACAATTTACTGTCTCAAGTTCCTGTGAGTCAGGAGTTTGGGCACAGTTTAGCCAGATCCTGTGCTTGGAATCTGAGAATTTTGTAAGCAGGATGTTGGCAGGGCTGCATTCTTATCTGGAAAACTCTCACCTGGGCAACGCTCTGCTTCTGAGCTCATGCAGGTTTGGGCAGGATTTGTTTCCTTGAGGACATAAGACCGAGGACCCCTTACTCACTGGTTTCTGACTGGAGGCTGCGCACATCTTTGTGCTTCTCCATAGGCAGGGCACACAGAGCTGCTTGCTTCTTTAATGTTAGTGAGGGAGAGCTTTACTCTAGCCTGCTAGTATAGTCCTTTAAAAAAAAAAGATGACCTGTAAGGAGATCTTAACCCTTGAGTTGGTGTTGTCAGCACCACGCTCTCCCAAGTGAGCTAACAAGCCATCCCTATATAGGGATCCGAACCCACGGCCTTGGTGTTATCAGCACCACACACTCCCAAGTGAGCCACGGGCCGGTGACCACAAGTGTAACAACCCTTGCACCTTGCTATATTCTGTTGATTAGAGCCTGACCACAGGTCTCATCCATACTCCAGGGTGGAGGATTACATGAGGGTGTGACTCAGGTCACATCAGGGTGTCAGCCACATGCATATTTTTATTTGGGGAGGAGGGGCAGTGAAGTTATGGGTTTTTCATCAAGCAGAAGGTATCTAAAATGACAGGTTAATTTTATAATATTGCATACTGCAATTGTGAGGTAGAATTACTACTTATCAGAAATTGCTTCAAGGATAGCTGTTAATGCATCCTTGATAACTCCAAGCAATAGAAATGTTGTTTGTTATTCCATTGTTTGGAGGAAATGTGTTTGTATATTGATAAGCTTTCATATAAATAGAACATTTTGTTTGGAACACAGCATGGTGTCTGGCTTTTCTGTTCTTTAAACTTGAATACAGATATCACTGACATTGAATTGTTCATTAATACCTCCTCATAGTGTCACATGACTAGATTTGGTGTATAGATGTGATCTAACTTTACCACCTTCTGACATCACTTTATTATTACTTATGACTAATGTACTCCTAACGTTCTGTTTATGTGCACAGGCTGCTGTAACAAAATGCCAGTCTGTATGATTTAAACAACAAAGATTTTTTTTCCCCACATTTCTGAAGCTGGAAAGTTCCAAATCCGGGTGCTGACTGGTTTGTTTCTATTAAGGCCTTTCTGGATTGCAGACAGCTGCCTTCTCACTGTTTCCTCATGTGGCCTTTCACCATTGCTCAGCAGAGAGAGAGAGAGAGGGAGCGAGAAAGCCCTGGTGTTTGTTTTGTAAGGACACAGCAGTCTTTAAGTTTTCAGGCTTGCCTAATTACATCATTTATCCATGAGTACCTTCTTGAAGTATCTGTCTCCAAATACAGTTGCATTTGGGGTTGGGGCTTCAACATATGAGTTTTGGGAAGGCACATTCAGTTAACAGCCACTTAATTGAAATAGTCTTCATTGTTTACCATGTTATAATTTGTAGTGGCTATTGTTTTTGTCCAACATTTCTTTCCACATTATCTTAGTATTAGGCCAGCTTTGTGACCACAGGGGCATCACATGACCCACATGTGACAGCCGTCATGCTGCATGTCCAGGCCTGCATGGTGAGTTTCATCCAGTGTGAGTAGTGGATCCTCCATGCCCTCTGTACTCATGGTAGTCACAGACCTGTTTGTGTGTGGGCCTGGGGCTGCAAAGGTCTGTTTATGGGTGGAGAGCGGCTGTGAGCCTAAGGTCCAGGCAGTCTGGACACCTCTGAGATCCTCACCATGTGCCTCTTGCTATGATTGCTACTGGACCCAGTGTGTTTTCTATCTTTCATGCCTCTTTTAAAATACTCTCGTGAAGTGGGTTACTACTATTTACAATTGTCCTAACTTGACCAAACTTAATCTGGCCTATGCCTTACCTATTTTTAATTTCACTGAACTATAGTTGTGCATAAATATAATGTCTAAAGTTATAGTAGATTTTCACTTTTTACTGTGGAGTAAATCTTTTTCATTACATTGATTCTTAGTTTTATTTTAAATCATGTCAACTTCTTTCCCACACTTAAAAAGCCCTGTCTGAATTTTGATTGAATTTGCACTGAACTTAGATATTACTGGGCATCCACTTGGGCTAGAACACTTCATCTAGGTGGGGTGGGCCATTCCTAGGAGACCAGGCTACAAATGCAGTGTTTGGGATACAATTCTATATTTAATAGATCTGCAACATAACCACTGCCATTTTAGACAAGCCCAAGTACAAAATGGCATCAGCCACCTCCTCCCCTCCCCTTCCCCATTCTCTTTTACAAGAAGCCTCATGGTTTCAGAGAAAATGAAACTTGTTATTTCCGCATATGCAGAACTCTCCATTCCTGGGACCTAACTCAATCCCCACCCTGGAATTACATCACCTAGCTCTTGGCACCAACATGCCAATATAAGCTTCCACTCACTGCCCTATGTTAGCCGCTGTCCCCCATTTTCAGGGCAGTCCCAGTCTGTCCTCCATTTTGAGGACAGCCTGGCAGATTTCTTTCTTTAATAAAGCTTGAGCAGTACCCAGCATCTCAGCTCATTTTCTTTCATTACGGTGCCCAAACCCAGGAAGGGCCCTGGCTGGACCATCGGATGATCCCCTCTCTCTTGGGTTGATTAGCTCCTGGCTGCTCTTCCCAGACCTGCCAAAACTGGATGCCTCTGGGACTCTCACTGTTTCAGACCAATGCATCCAACACCAGTCTCAATTCAGGGTGAGTCAGTGGGTCTGTCCCGCCTACTTCTACCAGTTCCCCTGACTACTCTCTATGGCTCTGGTCTCTATGAAGCCCAAGTGCCTAGCCAAAGGAACTCTTCTTGTGCCCCCCAGATATTGGAAGATGCTCCTCTAGCTGGTCAGTGGCTTTCCTCTCAAAAAGAAGGTGGACACCAAAGAGGACGCCCTTTGCTGGCACTCTTGTGCCAGGACTGGCTGCCCTTTCTTACCCTCTACATAGGATCCTCTCAATCCAAACCTCCATGCTCTACACCCTTGGGCTGTCTCCTGGCCAATTTTTTGGTCTCCAGGGAGATGTTAAGCCTAAACTTCTTGTTTTCTACTGTACTCCACACTCCACGCCTCTGGGCCATCTCCTGGCCAATTTCTCCACCTCCAGGGAGACAATTAAACTTGAATGCCTTGTTACAATGGATCTCAGTGGCCACAAGATGGCACTCAATTTAGATACTCACCAAAACAACAAAAGTTGTAGAGATTCCTGTATGTTCAAGCCTTCTCCTATCTCTGAATGTGTTCTGTCAAAATTGTCCTATGTCTCAAATTCTCCTACCTCATGCTCAACCTCCCCTTCCAGATTTGGATCAGTCTTCTGATCTGTCAGCCCTCCACATTTCTCTCTCTTCCCTCTACCTGGTCTTGAGTTGCTCATCCTCAGCCACCGAACACCTCTCCTCTGCCTTCATCAGGTAACAACCCTGCCTCAGCTCCAGCTTTTTATAACTCTTCCATGAAGTGGCTGGTATGGAAGGAATTTTCTGAGTCCATGTACAGGGAGCAGGTCTGGATGGTGGCTCAGGTACATGCTCAAAATAATAGGTGGCCTGTGGGAACCATTGCTGTTCCTTGCACAGACCCCAGTTGGAACTACCAGGCTGGCCACGGGGATCAGGATCTCCAGGATAACATGATCACACACTTGATTTATGGCCTCCAAAGGCTCACAAGTCAATTATGACAAGCTTAGAGGAATCACAGAGAGATACACTGAAAATCCCAGTGAGTTCCTAATCCACCTCTCTGAGGCTTTATGTGAATACACATGTATAGAGCCAAACTCCCCTGCAGGCATGGTCCTCTTACACTCTAATTTCATTACCCAATAAGCCCCTGATATTTGGGGGAAAAAAAAAAAGTATGAAAGAGATCAGGCCAAATGCCAGCTCCTGGCTAATGCCATCCATGGCTCACATACTCCAAAGCCAGCTTCCTTAAGAGGCAAGCCACCTGAGAACTTCAAATGCAGTCCACTGGACCACTTGGCACAGGCCTGTCATAACCCTAGGCCCCCTCCTGGGGCCCTGTCCTCACTACAAATGGCCAGGCCACTGGGGGATTGACTTCCACTCTCCAGAAAGGGAGTGGCCCAGTCCCTAACCCACAACCTTCAGCTCCACAAGCATCTCTACTGGAGCTTCTAGGCTTTGCCCAGGAGGAGGACTGATGATGCCCAGGGCCTGAGGCCCCCATGGAAATCAAGGCGCCTGAGCCCAGTGTAACTCGCCTTGTCACAGGTAAGCCAATCTCTTTTGTCATTGATACAGGGGCCATTTACTCTACCCTTCCTGAATATGCAGGACCAACAACCCCATCCTCTCTCACAATAGTAGGGGTCATGGGATGAGAATACCACCCACAGATCACTTAAGCCCTCCCCTTCACCCTACATTACACCCAATTAACACACAAATTCTTAATAATGCATCAATGCCCATCCCCCTTACTGGGACAGGACATTTCTTTTCAAATTCAAAGCTACTCTTACCCTAAACACTTTAACTCCCATCTCCAGCAGGAAGTAGCTTCAGAAGAATGAGATCTCCACTCTTTTCTCCTTTTTCCTATACTTAAAAGGCAGGAATAATAGATCTGCAACATAACCAGCGCCATTTTAGACAATCCTAAGTACAAAATGGCGCCATCCACTTCCTCTCCTCCCCTCCCCCATTCTCTTTTACAAGAAGCCTCATGGTTTTGGAGAAAATGAAACTTTTGACATTTCTGCATGCACAGAACTCTCCATTCCCATGACCTAACTCAATCCCCACCCCGGAATTACATCACCCAGCTCTTGGCACCAACATACCAATATAAGCTCCCACGCACTGCCCTATTTTAGCCACTGTCCCCCATTTTCAGGGCAGCCCTGGGCTGTCCGCTTTGAGTACACCCTGGCAGATTTTCTTTAATAAAGCTTGAATGGTACCTGACATCTCGGCTTTCTTTCTTTCAATATTTTAATACATGTACTTATTGTGGAATAATCAAAACACTCACATACCTATAATCTCACATCCTTATTTCTTTGTGGTGAAGACGTTTAAAATCAACATTTTTAGCAACTTTGAAGTATTCAGTACATTACTATGAATTGTCTTCACTGTGCTGTGCAATAAAGCACCAGAACTTACTCCTGCCTACCTGAAACCTTGTTCCCTTTGACCAACATGTGCTCTTTTTCCATCCCCTGCTGTCCCATGCCTCAGTCTCTGGTAACCTCCATTCTACTCTCTGCTGTTAGTCTGATGAGAGCTCCCTTATAGGTGACTTGATGCTTTTCTCTTGCTGCTTTTAAGATTCTCGGTTTTTGAGCTTTGCCAATTTGACTGTACTGTGTCTCAGAGGATCTTTTTGGATTGAATCTGTTTTGGGATCTTTGAGCCTCCTGGATCTGAAGGTCCATCTCTATCCCTATACCTGGGGAGTTTTCCACTACTGTTTCATCGAATATGTTTTTAATTCCTTTTCCTTTTTCCTTTCCTTCTGGAACATCCATGATTTAGATGTTTGTGCACTTTGGGTTGTCTGCTAGCTCTTTTAGATTTTCCTCATTTTTTAAATTCTTTTTTCGCCCACCTGGGTTATTTTGAGAAGACTGTCTTGAAGATCAGGAATTCTTTTTTCTGCTTGTTCTAGCCTGCCATTTGTTTTTTCTTTTATCAGATGAACACTTCAGCTCCATGAACTCAGCTAAACCCTTTTTTAGAACATTAATGTCTTTGTATGTTTTCTCCTTCAGACCCTGGATATTTTTCTCATTTTCTTGTGCTGAGTGTTCTTGTGTGTCATTGACTTTCACTAAGATTGTTGCTCAGAATTCCTTTTCAGTCATTTCAGGGGTTTCCTGTTCTGTAGGATCTGGCATTTGAGAATTACTATATTCCTTTTTAGTGTCTTCTTTTCTTATTATTTTTTTAACATAGTTTTAGTCTCTCACCTTGATTTCTGCTCATCTGATAGATCACTTGCTTCTTTTATTACTCTGGAGTCTGGAGTGGACTTTGAGGAGAAAGACTGACTCTTCCTTTTCCAGGCAGCTCTGGTGACTCTTCTCTGTGTCAGGGCAGTTGAATATGTGGTGGGCCCCCCTGCATGGTGGTCATGGCTGCTCTGTGGTGGCAAGCTGTCCTTGTGGAGGTACAATCTTTGGTGGCTGCTGTTGTGGTCCACGTCCATGGAAGTGGTTTGTGGCCTCTCTGTCCCTGTCGCAAAACTCCTCCTGCCTTCTGCATGGGCCGGAGTGGGGTTGTTTGGGCCTGGGCATTTCCCTGCTCTAGGCCTCACTGTCATGGCACCTGTGCTTTTCCTGCCTCCTGCATGGGTGGGGGTGGAGTTCTTCCCTTCATCTTGAGTGTGGTGGTTATTTATTTGTTTTACCAATTTCAGTATACACATCTAGAACCCTGATTTGGAGGCCTTGTCTAGCCAGGGGTCCCAGGATCTTCCTTCAGACATACGACATCCACCCAGTTAATATTCACAGGTGCTGTTTTGCTGTCTTTGTGTGCACATCTGCAGGGACCCTCAATGATTCATCTATCACCCATGGAAAGAGTGAATCATTTACCAGCTGCTGGAGTGTCCTGCATCATCTATGCAGATCTCCAAATACCTGTAGGTCACAGATGCTGTGTGCAGCCACCTGGGCCTCCCATAGCAGAGGAGGATACGAAACTGTGGTAAAAGGGTTAAGAATATTTTTTAATTTTATTTACACAAAAGTTTTCTGATTTATCATGTTTGATGCCTCTATAATTACCATTTGTATGTATGTGCGTGCATAATATGTAAAAGTTATTTGATTAGTTCTGTGTTGCTGATTTCTTAACTTAATTCTATTACTCTTCTCAGTTTTGAAATCTGCTCTAAACATTCATTTAAGGTCACCTTCCTTGCATATGGGCCTGAGATAATTCTAGGACATATTAACTGGGATTAAACCCTGGCTCTACCATTTACTGGATATTTGACAAAATATTCTCATTAAAAAGCAAGATTTATGTATTTGCTCTGACAGGTTATTTATGTGGTTTTATACATTAATATATTTTTTTAAAACTGCTAGAATGACATCCTGTGTATAGTCATTGGTCAAAAACAAGCGGTGTTGCTATTCTTAATGTTATATTGAAGCCTGTATGTCACGTACAATCCATTCAGTTCAAAGTCATCCAGGAATCCTTTCCTCAGTATTCTACCTCTGTGCTACTCAAAAGTGTGGCATTTGGACCAAAGGCATTGGCATCACTTGAACTTGTTAGAAATGCTGACACTCAGGACCAACCCAAGACATCTTTAGATCAGAATTTGCATTCTAATAAGATTTCCAGTTCATTGTTGCACACATCAAATTTTGAGAAGTATGCGTCTTACTCACCATGACTGTTTTTCTTCTAAGAAATATGCATGACTTATCCTAAGTGATATAAATATGGAACTCCAAAATGTATATTCGTATACTGATGCTTTAATTTTATATTTTATATCCCATAAAAGCATAGTGTCTACACTGGTTATATAAATCTTATGTCATTCTTTTTGCAGAGTTAAGAAATACATTAGAGAATATTACAATGTTGATAAGTATCTTATTGGATAATTCAGGTCACTTATGTGAGTCAGGACATGTTTTCCTAACTCTGTAATTTTATCTTGGGTCAAATGAAGAACTCTGCCCATGGTCACATGGTTGTTGTGCTATCTATCTATCTATATGTATCTATCTATCTATCTATTTTTTTTTCAGGGACTGTCAGCATTTGGAGATGTGGCCGTAGAATTTTCTCCAGAGGAATGGGAATGCTTGGACCCTGCCCAGTGGAATTTGTGTAGAGATGTGATGTTAGAGATCTACAGAAACCTGGTCTCCCTGGGTGAGGATAACTCCCCTCTAGAATTCCTAATCCACACCAAGGTTTTTATTTCCTTTCTATGTAGAAGGTCTCTTGAGAGATTGTGATTTGCATATGTGTATTTAAGATTTCTGTTTTCAAGGAAAAAAAAGTTGGGGTTTTTTGGTGGAAAAGAAAATCTTCATGATGTTTTATCTTGACGTTAGTCTTCCCTTTCTTGAGGTGATCTTGATCCTTCACTCCAATTTAGTAACAATTCTAGAAACTCAGTGGCATAAAATATTGTCACCCACACCTTAAAATACATTTCCCCCTTTTGTATTTGATTCGGTAGTAATTGGAAGTGGAGATCAAGATCCACAAATTTGTAATGCTTTCAAAATATTCTAATGGTTGTGCCAGGAAAGTATTTTGGGATATAGTTTTGTACAGTCTTCCAGAGTGTTCTCTATTCTCCACTGAGCACAGAATTAGATGGATTAAAAAAATTTCATCAAGAGTCATGTGACTTTTTCTGATAAAACAGGCCTTCCTGTCTTTAAGCCGGACTTTGCCATCTTTTTGGAACAGAGGAAAGAATACAGGAATATGCAGAGAGAAATGACCGTCGCCAACCCAGGTAGGTGAGCATACGTGAGCAGATAACATAGGTCAGGACAGGTCCAAAGGTCAAAGAAGAAATCAGACCTTAAAGTGGGAATTGGGAGGATCTGCTCCAGTGAAAATAATTTTTGGGGAGCCTTGGTTTATTTCTCTTGTTCTCACAGAGGTAAATCTTCTATTTAGTGCTCTTACAGTTTTCTGATCATTTTTCTTCCCCTTCAGTTATCTTTTTTCAAATTAATAGTGAGAGCTAAAGCTTTCTTTATGGTCTCACAATCTGACTACTCTTCCACTGATTATGCAGACCTGGGTTAATCTGGGCATTTGTCTGAGGACCTCTATGTTAAGTCATTTCAAGTTTTTTTTGTTTGTTTCATGTCAGAAGTGTGTGACAGGTGTGGTGAAACATACTGGGATTTAGTTCAAAAGTCCTAGAAACAGTGTAGACAGATGTCATGTATTTCCAATACCATGAAGTTTTCAAAGGCAATTATACAGAAATTCGGACTCAGTAATTGCATCCTAGCACAAAGCATCTCCTTAAATAGAGGAAAATCTAACCCTATATCTCACCTCTAAATTTTCTTTTTTTTCTAGCCTAAAATAAGATAGGAATTTAAACAAATTCTGCAACTGTGAAGTAGTGTAGTACATTTCTTACTATAGAGAATTCTTAACTAGTGTCCATGGGAGCTTAGAACATTGGCTAGCATGTAGTAAAGTTCTGAGTGTCGCTTTACATCTTATCAGTGTATAATTTTGTCTGATTTAGTATGAAGCTTACTGAGAATGTGTCCTCTGTTTTTTTCTTGCTTTTTTGCCCCTCTCCTCCGTTTCTTCTTCACTTCCCCCCCTTTTTTTTCGTGACATGGGTTTTTTGCAAATATAAATTGTATATATTAAAGCTGTACATTGTGATGAGTTGATATAAGTATATATTGTGTGATGACCAACATAACCATGTTAACTAACACAGTCATCATCTCACAGTTACCATAATTTTTTGTGGTGGAAACACAATGTGGTCTCTTAAAAAATTCCAAGTGTACAATACATAGTTAACTATAGTCACAATGTTTACATTAGATCCCCCAAATTTATCTTGTAACTGAAAGGTTATAGCCTTTGATCAGCGTCTTTCCATCTCACTACCCCTGGCTGTCAGCACCCACCATTCTGTTTTAACTCTACCTTTTTTTTCTTAGATTTTACATGTAACTTATATCAAAATATTTGTACTTTTTCTGTCTTATTTCAGATGCCATAATGTCCTATCAGGTTCATCCATGATGTCACAAGTGGGAGGGTTGCCTTTTTCTTTATGGCTGAATAATATGTATATGAAGGTACTTTAAAAAGTTAATGGCAAGAGTCAAATTATCTTTTCATTTTATTTTTCCAAGAACTTCTTGAGGTATCCTCATATATACCACATGTTACTTATCCACTCTTCTGTCAGTGGACCTTTAGGTTGTTTTTATATCTTGGCTATTGTGAATAATGTGCTATGAACAAGGGGGTACAGAAATTTCTTTGACATACTAGTTTTATTTTCTTTGTTTGTATACCCAGGTGTGGAATTGAATGATTGCAAGGTAGTTCAATTTTTAATTTTTGGAGATGTCTCCATATTGTTTTCATATTGACTGGATCAGTTTACATCCCTACCCATAGTGTAGGAGAGTTTCTTATTTTCCACACCCTCAACATTTGTTATCTTGACTTTTTGATAAAAACTATCTTAACAGTGTGAGGTGATATCTCACTGTAGTTTGATTTGCATTTCCCTGATGGTTAGTGATGCCAAGTGGCACCTTTTCATAAACTTGTTTGCAAAATATATATTTAGGTCCTTTACATATTTTTCAATTAGATTTACTACTTTTTTTTTTTTTTTTGCTTTTAAGTTTTGTTAGATCATCATTACTTACCAGGTATATTTTCTCCCAGTCCATTGGTTTCCTTTTCATTTTGTTCTTTGTTTCCTTTGTTGTGCATAAACTGTTTAGCCTGATAAACTCCCACGTGTGTGTGTGTGCGTGTGCATGTGTGTGTGTGTGTTTTGCTTCTTCTTTGCTCCTTTTCATTGTGCTTTTGGTGTCATACCCCCCAAAATTATTGCCACGGTCAATGTCATAGAGATTATTCTCTCTGGCTTCTTGGAGTTTTACAGTTTCTGGTGTTATATTAAGTGTTTAACTCATTTTGAGATAATTTTTGTATGTGATGCAAGATAAGTGTTCAGTGTCTTTCCTTTGCTTGTGGATATCCACTTTTCCCAGAAATTTTTTTGACGAGACTACACTTTCCGTTTTATGTCTTGGTGGTTTTGTCAAAGATTAGTTGATCTATACTCATGGGTTTAATTGTGGTCTGTCCTGTTTCATTGGTCTGTGTGTCTGTTTTTATGCTTGTACCATGCTCTTTTGATTAGCTTAGCTTTGTAAAGGAGTTTGAAGTGAAGAAGTGTGACACCTCCAACTTAGTTGTTCTTTAAAATTGCATTGGCTATTTGGGGTCATTTGTGATCCCATATGAATTTAGAATTTTATTGCTGTTTTTCTGAAAAGTGCCACTTGAATTTAGATGGATTCCTTTGGATCTGTAGATCAGTTTCTGTAATATGAACTTTTTATGGATATTAGTTTTGCATTTCATAAACAAGGAATGTCTTTCCGTTTATTTGGGTCTACTTTAATTACTTCTATCATATTTTACAGTTTTCATGGAACAGATTTTTCACCTCCTGTGTTAAATTTACTCATAAACATTTTATAACTTTTGATGCTATTGTATATGGGATTAATTTTTTTTCTTGGATAGTTCATTGTTAGTGTATAGAAATACAACTGATTTTTGTATGTTGATTTTTGTGACCTGTAACTTTACTGAACGTTTATTAATTTTATGGTTTTGTTTGGTATAGTCTTTAAGGTTTTCCATATATAAGATCCCATCATCAGCAAGCAGAAACAACTTTTATTCCTTTTGTATTTGAATTTTGTTTGTTTGTTTGTTTGTTTCATACCTAATTGTTGTAGCTCTGTCTTCCAGTACTATGTTTACTGAAGTGATGAGAGTGGGCATCCTTGTCTTGTTCCTGAGAGTAGAGGAAAAAATTTCATCATTTTTCCACTGAGTGTTATGTTACGTAAGTGCTTATTATATATGGCCTCTGTGCTGAGATATATTTTTTTGTACGTGTATTGTTTAGAGATTTTATTATGAATGCATGTTAAATTCTGTCAGATGTTTTCAGTGCATCCTTTGAGAGAGTGGTATGAACTTTGTTTTTCATAATGGGATTGTGGTCTACCATTTTTATTGATTTGCATAGGTTGAGCCATCCTTTCATCCCAGGGATAAATTCCACTTGATCATGTTAGAGGATCCTTTTCAGGACCTGATGAATTTGGTTTCTAGAGTTTTGTTGAGGATATTTACTGGTATCTTTATCAGGAATATTGCCTCATAGTTTTTTTTTTCTTGTAATGTCCTTACCTGGCTTCAGTATTAGGGTAATGCTGTCCTCATCAAGTGAGTGTGGAAGTGTTCACTCCTTTTCAATATTTTGGAAGAGTTTGGTAAGGATTAGTATTATTTTTTCTTTTGATTCTTGGTAGAATTTACCCACAAAGTCATCCATCCTTGGGCATTTCTTTGTTGAGAGATTTTTGATTATTGCTTCATCTTCTTACTAATTATTGGTCTGTTCAAATTTTCCAATTTTTTATGATTTAATCTTCGTAGGTTTTCCATTTTTCAAAGTTTATCTGTTTTTTCTCAGTTATCTTATATTTGTCATACACTTGTTCATAGTGGTCCTTTATAATCCTTTGTATTTCTGTGGTATCACTTGTAATGTCTCCTCTTTAATTTGTAATGTTTTGAGCTCTCTCTCTTTTCTTAACCTTGGTTAACCTAGCCAAATCTTGCCAATTTTGTTCCCTTTAAAAAAAAAAACAACTCAATTCTTAGTTTGATGTTTTCTGTTCTCTTTTGAGTTTCTATTTTATCCCTTTACACTCTAATGTTCTTTCATTCACCATACTAACAGTGGCATTATTTAATAGTTTATTTTCAAGTTTGTAGTAGTCCATTCCTTTTGCTTAAAAGAAAATACATAAAACTGGGTAATTTGTAAGAAAACAAAATTTATTGCTTACAGTTTATGGAGGCTGGGAAGTCCAAAGTCCATGGAACACATCTAGTGAGGTTCTTCTTTGGTGATGGCTTTACAGCCATGCAGGAGTCTCAACATGGAAGAAAATGGTGGAGCAGAGAGAGACTCTCATGTGCTCTCCTTTTCAAGCCCTCAGGACCATACTCCTGACCATTATTAATCCATTCACTTCCACATGGTCCTACAGTCTAATCATCTCTTCAAGGCCCCACCTTTCAGTTACCACACTAGGATCTCCCACCCTCCACAGTTACAATGGGGACCAAGTTTTCAACATTTGGAACTTTTGGGGATGCAGTTTAAGCTTCAGTGAGTTTGGGGTTGGACATTCAATCCACAGTATTCTACTCCTTGCCCCCCAAAACTCATGTTCTTTACCCATACAAATATATTTATTTCATCCCCAAAGTCTTCACTTGTTTCAGCTCAAAAGACCCAAGTTCAAAGTCCCATCTGCAAAATCAGAATAAGTTATCTCCTTCCAAGATTCAGTTGTGGGACAAGCACAGGGTACATATACCTGTTCAAAAAAAGAGAAATAGGCCAAAAGAAAAAGGTATAGCGGGTCTCGATGGAGTTTGGATGTGTTGTCCCCTCCAACACTCGTGGCAATTTGATCCCAAATGTGGCACTGTTGGAAAGTGATTGAGTCATGGGGGCAGATTCCTCATGAATGGATTAGTGCTCTCTTAGGTGGGGGGAGTAATGAGTGAGTTCTTGCCCTATTAGTTCTGCTATAGCTGGTTGTTCATAGGACTCTGGCACCTCCTTCCTGTTTCTTGCTTCCTCTCACCATGTGATCTGCTTGTACCTGCCAGCTGCCTGCCACTTTCCACCACAAGTAGAAGGAGCCTGAGGCCCATGCCAGATGCTATCCCAGAATCATAAGCCAAATAAATAAACCTCTTTTCCTTATGGATTACTCAGTCTTAGGTATTCTGTTATAGCAACACAAAATGTACTGATACAGGTCCCAAACAAGTCAGAATCCCAGAAGGGCAGGCACTAAGTCTCAAGCTGGTGAATCCTCTACCTTGACTGCATGTTTGACGTCTTCTGCATGCTGTGCAGGGGTTGGGTCTCCAGGTCCTCAGGCACCTCCACTCCTATGGTTTTCCTGGTCTAAAGGCCATGTTTCAGCTCTCTCAGGCTGGCTTTGCTTGCTGGTAGCTTCACAGTTCTGGGGTCTCCATTGTGGTCCTGCTTCTACCTCTCCAGTAGGCATGGAGCTGATGGGATTTCACTTCTGCCACTCTAACCTCACATTTCCACTCAGCATTGCTCTGGTGAAGGCTGACTGTGGTGAATTTGCCCTGTGACAGATCTCTTCTTGGGTCACCAGCCTTCTCTGTGTCCTTTGAAATCAGGGTGCCTCCACCTTGGGAGCCTCCACTGCTCTGGCATTCTGCCAGCCTGCAGAATTAACAGTGCACGGATGCCTTCAAGGCTTCCAGCTTATATTTTCCAAAGCTGTGGGTCCACCCACACCTGGGACCAGTTTAGCCACAGCTGAAGTAGCCAATGCAGCTGAGGTGCTGCTGTGGAGAGCAGCATCCTGAGGTGGCCCTGGCCAGTGAGCCTGCCGTGGGCACCGCAGGCCTGTTCCCCAAGACCATTCTGTCTCCTTAGGCCTCTGGGCCTGTAATGGAAAAGATAAACCCTGAAATCCCTTCAGGATCTTTTTTCCCTTCTCTTGCTAATACTTTTCTGTATTCCTCTCCTTAGCAAAAGGCCCCTGGTCTACACTCTTGCTTTTGTGGCTGGGCTGGAAGTATTCAAATTATTTGAGATATGCTTTCTTTTGAATTGTAAATTCTGGCTTTTCCTCATGCCTTTACTGCTATAACTCACTATAGATGGTTACAAGTAGCCATGTAGCTTCCTTGGAAATTTCTTTCATCAAGAACCCAGGGTTAGCAACTTTAAGTTCCACATTCCATAAAACTTGTGGGCATGGACAGAATGCAGCCATGTTTCTTGCAAGTTCATAAGAAGGGTGATCTTTGCCCGAGTTTCCAATAAACTACCTAGTTTGATTGAAACCTCCTTAGAATGGTCTTTACAGGACATATTTCTGTAAGCATCATTTAACCAGTCTCTAAAATATTCCAGACTTTCCCTGGTTTTCTTGTCTTTTAAACTCACACCAGTGTCTACACTTTTTCTAGCCTGCTCCTTCAGATTCTTCCAGCCTTCTGCTCATTACCCATTTCCAAAGCTGCTGCTTCCACATTTTTGAGTATGTGTTATAAGCAACACCCCACTCTTGGTACCAATGCTCTTTTGTTACTTATGACAAAATACATGGAACTAGGTAATTTGTAAGAAAATAAAATTTATTGTTCATAGTTTTGGAGGCAGGGAAGTCCAAAGTCCATGGGCCACCTCTAGTGAAGGTATTCTTTGGTGGTGGCTTCATAGCAGTGTAGGGGTCGCACAGGGCAGAAAGTGGCAGAGCAGAGAGAGAGACTCTCCTGTGCTTTCCTTTTAAAGCTCTCAGAGCCGCAGCCCTGACTACCATTATTAATCCATTCACTGTGACATGGTTCTACACTCTAATCACCACTTTAAGGCCCCATCTTTGAATTACTGTAATAGGATTTTCTACCTTCAGCAGTTACAGAGGGGGCCAAGTTTTCAACACCTGGAACTTTGGGGGACACACTTTAAGCTTCAGTGAGTTTGGGTTGGGACATTGAATCCACAGCAAATTTCCTTGGGGGTTAAACTTAGATTGTGTTTTCCAGATCCTTTTTTTATTAACGTAGAAATTATTCACTAGAAACTTTTATCCTAAAGTGCTTTTGCTTCATCTCATAAGTTTAGTTTGTTTTTATTTTTGTTCATCTGAAGATACCTTTTGAATTTTCTTTAATCAATTGGCTTTTCAGAAGCACATCTGAAGTAGATTTGATTTCCAGTTTTATGCCATTGTGGTATTTAAAAAACCTTGATATAAATGAATCCTTTTTAAATTTGTTAAGATTTGTTTTTTGTTTTTTGTTTGTTTTTGCCTAACATATATGTCCTGTAGAATGTCTAAAGAATGTTTCATGTATGCTTAAGAAACATGTATTCTGATACCTTTGGACAAAATGTTCTGTATCTGTCTTTTATGCTCTTTTGGTCTATAGTGTTATAGAAGTGCACTGATTCCTTGGTTTTCTGTCTGAATGATCTATTGTTTTAATTCAGGTTTTGAAGTTCTCTATTATTACTATATTTCTGTCTTTTTTTACAATTCTATAAATATTTTCTTTATATATTTAGGCTGTGTGAGTGTGTGTGTATATATATATATATTTATTGCTACATTCTCTTGACAAATTTACCACCTTATCACGTAGTGATCTTGACTCTTGTGACGAATTTTTCCTGGAAGGCTATTTTGTCTAAGTATAACTACTCTGGTACTCCTTTGGATATGATTTTTATGAATTTTTTTTATCTCTTTTAGTGTCTGTGTGTTCTTATATCTAAAATGAGTCTCTTGTAAGCTCTGTACTGTTGGATTTCATGTTTATTAATCAATTAAGCCACTCGGTCATTTTCTGCTGCTTTAACAGTACCACAGACTGGGGAACTTATAAAGAGTAGAAGTGTTTTCTGACTCATGATTCAAGAGGCTGGAAAGGTCAAGTGCACAGTGCTGACATGCTGATAGGGCCTTCTTGCTACATCATAACATCACAGAAGGCATGAGGGTGACAGGGGGCACGAGAAAGAGAGAGCTCACTCTTATTACAGGTGCATTCTCTCAGTAACTAACCCACATCTGTAATAATGACATTAATCCATTGATGAAGACAAAACATTTATGATCTAGTCACCTCTTTAATGACCCATCTCTTAATGCATCACAATGGCAATTAAATTTCAACATGAGTTTTTTTTTTAAATTATAAGAGGTTGTGGAGCAGTTGGGGGAGAGGAGGAGAGAGGAAAAGAGAGGGAAATAGAGTGGGAGGAGGAGACAGGAGAGTGTACATGGTTGAGGCCTGTGGTACCCCCCTCATTCCAGCAGGGGATACCAGGCACTTCCCGTGGTGGCTTGGTCATTGCTGGGCTGGATGCAGATGTCAAGGGGGTTTGGCTGAAGCCGTTGGCCCCTACCATCAACCTGAGTTTTCAAGGGACATTCAAACCATAGCTTCCTTTCCCTTGCTCTACAAAACTTGTGTTCTCACATACAAAATGTATTTATTCTGTCTCAGTAACCCCAAAGTCTTAGCTTGCTTTTTAGCATCAGTTAAAAAGTTTAAAGGCCTGAGTCCCATCTAAATCAGACACGTGTGACACTTTAAGCTTGATTCATCCTGAGGCAAATTTTCTTGAATTGTAGGCCTGGGAAATCAAAACAAGTTGTGTATTTCCAAAATACAATGGTGATCCAGACATTGGAAATTTTATGAAGTTTTAAAGAAAGAAATAGACAAGAATAAAGGAGTAATGGGCTCCATATAAGTTTTACATCCAACAGGGAAATATTAAATCTTAATCCTCTGGAATAATCTTCCTTGACTCCATGTTTTGCTTTCTGGGCACATTGATGCATTCTGTGCACCTGCAGAATGAACACCATTGGAACACCACCAAGGCTTATGCTTGTACCTTCTAGATTGGTGGCCTGAGTCACACCTAAAATCCAGGGCCAATTGAGCCATGGATAAGGTGACTACAAAACACTCGCAAGATTCATGGGGCAGAGACCTGAGGCAGCCCTGAGCCATGAGCCTTTTCTTTCCTTAAGGCCCTATCTTTCTGAGCCTGTGATGGGAGAGGCAGCCTCAAATATCTCTGAAATGCCTTCAGGGTCTTCATTCCATTGTCCTGATGCATAGCACCTGGCTTCCTTCTGTTCATGGTACTTTGTTTAGCAAAGCTTCTCTTGGCCACACAGTTGGTTTGTTCTCCTGAAGATGCCTTTATACTCTTTACTTGGTCAGGCTGCAAATTTTCAAAATTTTCTACTCTGCTTACTTTTTAATTATAAATTTTGTCTTTAGATAATTTTTCTCCTTTTTCATCTTACCGTGTGCAATTAAAAGGAGCACACAGCTTTTTCAGTATTTTGCTCATAAATTTATTCCATCAGATATTCTAATTCCTTGCTCTTAAATTGTGCCTTCCCTGTGGTATTTCTGAGTGGCACAATGGAAGTTTTCCAAGCTCAGTTCCCTGTATGAAGGATAGCGGGGTGGCAGGCATTGGGAGTGTCTTGCTTGGCTCTTGCCATGTGAGGTTAATAATATCACTGTTCTCTGAACAGTCTTGTTTCTGGTGCAGGTGACATCAAACTCACCAAACATGGCAATGTACTGCTCCATGAAATGGTGAACTGATGCTGTTACCTTTAATAAAACTTAATAAGAATTAATTAAGAACTTAGTACAACTTGTATATCTTTAAGCCATGGATGTCAGGTCAATATTGCAGTCTTGAGATATGATTTTTTGATTAAACCTCAATAAAAAATGTTTTTTGGCTGTTTTCAAATCTTTGTATAGGCAAAGTAGTAGCTTAGGGATACTTATGAATTAATAATGTTTTCTATAGATACAGCATTATATTCTTTGTAGTCATGGAAAAATAAAAAATACTTTGCAGTCTTAGTGAAGGTATTCATCTTTCAGATTGGAGAAATTAATCTTATTTTGGAAATGTCACTGCATTCTAAAAAGTTCAAACCTCATACTTCTGAATATTGAAATTTTGGACTTGACATTTACTAAGTATTGATAATATAAAACTGGTAAACTTGTTAAAAAAATTAATTAATTAAAATAAATAAATAAATAAATTGTGCCCTCCACAAGTTCTAGGACATGGACACGATCCTGCCACATCCTTACAACTATATAACAATGATGGTCTTTTTTCCAGTTTCCAATAATACCTCGTTCCCCAGTTCTAAGACCTCATCAGAATGGCCCGTACTGTCTACATTTCTGCCAACATTCTGATCACAACCACTTAAGTAATCTCTAAGAAGTTGCAGACTTTCCCTACGTTTCTTTTTCTGAGCCCTCACCATAATTTCCCTTAATTCTTTGTTTATGGCAATTTAAGCTTTTCCCAGCCTGCTTCTCTAAATTCTTCCAGCCTCTACCTTAAGGGGTGAATGGGTTGTCTTCATGTGGGGAGGGGAGGGATTAGAGTGGGGACTTTGTCTCCCAGTTTCTTTGGTAGTGAAGTTTTCAGGTGTTGCTGTTGATACTGTAAGTTTTTCTAAGGCCATGGGGTTCTAATTCCCTTGGGGTCAGTTCTGTGCAGCTCAAGGCAGTGGTTCTCTTTAGTATTTACTTGTGAACTGTACCTGATTGATTTATACTTCTGTTAACAAGACACTTCTTACCTTTTTTATACACCTATTCTGTGATACGACGTGACTTACGATTGACTGTTGAAGAGCAAAGACTGAATGTGTTTTTTACAGGCTGGCTTCCTGTTATCCTTGAGTCCCTGCAGCGTGGCACATGTCTGAGAGTCTCTTATGTCTGATGGACTCAGAAGTCCATTAGGAGAGTTTTCCTTAAATGGGGTCTTCCTTTTTCATTTCTTTCTTAAATGGTGGGTCCCTTCAAATGGAAATCTAACATTGGCCTCTGTGTGGTTAGTATCAGATGATGTATATTGATTCCATTACAAAGGTTATGTGATAATCAGTGGAAACGTAATAATCAGGAAAGAGGAGGTCAAAGAGCACGGTCTGAATTGAGCTCACCTCTTCTCGGTACACACACTTGCCTGTGAGACAGTCTTCATTGCCTTGGCCTCATTTTATTTTTGTTAGTAATTTAGAGGGTAAGTTGTTATATGAAATTGAATAGGTAATTGTACATATTTTAATAAGAATTCCATAGCCTTGACTATGAAACATAATGAGTAGGTGATTATTGTGTGTGCAATTTGTAAAGTAGATATTTCTCTCAGTATCAAACTTAGTGCTGTGGTTTTGTTTTCCATTTGCTAATGGAGATATTTAAGTGGTATTTAGTATACATTTATTAATAAAACAATTTTTTTCCAACATGAAGGTAGCTTTAGTGTGTTTATGTTGTCAAGATAAAAATTTAAGCTATATGTAAAAACAAAGCAAAAACACCAGAAGGGGCACTGTCCGCACATCCCACATTACCACGTGCTGGTGAGCACGGATGTGTGCACGTGGCAGGGTGTGTAGAAAAGTGGCCACCATCAGGGCTGATTTGCTCTTTTCACTCACGTGTTGTCAAACTCTCCTCATGGCAGTGAGTGGAGGGATTTCATTTTAATGTTTCTCTTTAAGTTTAAAAATTAGTCTTAAAAACTCCTAAATTTACTCCTAAAAACTTCTGAGAACTTCAGAGCTTTTTATTTATTTGGGTTATATTTGTTGATATTCACCCCATTTAAAATTAAAAATGAGACAAAGTTTTTATTTATTCATTTTTAAATACCTTTATTTAAAATAATAATCGTTTACATGATAACCTAACAATTCAATGAGAGAGGTGGCATTGTTTTAAAAGTTTTTACAGATCTCTTTGTCTTAACTGACAGCAGCTGGATTCTCAGATCTGCTGCTACATTCAAGTTAATATCACCATCATTTAGCTTCTGGAAAACTCTGTTATATACTCCTGAGAGGGTGACAGAGGCACAGAAAATTCTAGTGTTCTGAAAATAGCTTTGGTCCTGGGGACCTCCTGAAAAGGCAGCCCCACTGGACCACCCTTGACCACCGTTTGAGAACCTTTGCTCTCCGTGATGATTACACACGTTCTATTGTTGTTAAAGGAGAGTTTGTGGAACTGCACATCTTTAAATAAGTATGCTTCAGTTATTTACTTCAAGCAGATTTTTGAGTATTACAAGTTGAGCATTAACATTTATAATGGTTATAAAGTTATGTATCCTAATACTTATAGTTGTTTTTAAGTAACAACATTTTGGGAGGCTATTTTTTTTCTTTAGTTTTTAAGAAATTCACTTCTGGCAGCTTAACATTTTGATGAGTTGGGGGATCTGAAGGGAAAATCCTAGAGGTTGTTGTAGAACACTCTTGTGGAAAAAAGTGTTTAAAGTTTCTTCTGATACCTGAAGTGTGGATATGTACCGCTGCTTTGCACATATCAAGGGTATTTTCAAACTAGTAGAAATTGCAGATTACAAAGGCTCTCCAGGTGTGTTCCACGGACCCCTGGGAGTCCCCCAAACCCTTTCTGGGCCTGAGAGGTCAAAACTAGCTGTGCAGCAGCAGCCGGGCACTGTGAGCTGACATGTGCACTGTGGTGCAGAGGCGGATCAGAGCACAGGTGCTTTGTGCTCTTCCCCGCCATGCACTGGGTGGTTAAAATATGCCAGTTTCCCTTCTGGGCATCCTTGATGAAGCAGTAAATATTAATTTTAGTAAGTCTCAACCCTCAGACATCTTTTCACCTGTCCCTGTGATGAAGGGACAAGTATACAGGACATCTGCTGTATCCGGGGGTGGCATTTCCAGGAAGGCTCTGGTGGGACTGGCTGAGTCCTGAGCTGTTCAGCTACATCTCAGGGAAGCCAGCCCTCCTGGGCATGACAGCAGACAGACGGCACTTTTGCAACTCTATTTGGTAAATCTTTTCCCCAAAATGAATGATGTGAGTCTCAAGGAAAGCAATGGACAGTATTTGCTACTAATGATACAGTTCAAGCTTTCATGCAAAAATTAGAATTCTGGGAAATTTGTATCTGCCATCATGACTTTGATGATGTCTTCCCAGTAATTAAAGACTTCTGAGGAGGTTGGAAGTGACATTAACAAATGTATTTTTTTAATACCCTCTGATGGAGTTTGGATGTGTTGTTCCCTCCAAAACTCATGTGCAATTTTGATCCCCAGTGTGGCAGGGTTGGAAACTGATTGAGTCATGGGGGCGATCCCTCATGAATGGATTCATGTTCTCCCTGGGGGAGGGGGGATAAATGAGTGAGTTCTCTCTCTGTTAGTTGCCACGAGAGCTCATTGTTTAAAAGACCCTGGCATCTCCTCTCTCTCTCACTTCTCTCTCTCTTGCTTCTTCTCTCACCATGTGATCTGCTTGTACCCGCCAGCTGCCTGCCACTTTTCTGCCATGAGTAGAAGCAGCCTGAAGGCCCATGCGAAACACAGTTGTCCCAGAATCGTAAGCCTTATAAACCTCTTTCCTTTATAAATTACCCAATCTCAGGTAATTCTGTTATAGCAACGCAAAACGGACTAATACATCATCTAATGAAATGTGTTGACATTTGGCATCTCTGCCCAAAACTTGATGAACCAGTGTTTCCAGATGACCAACACACATGAGTAAAAGATATGTTTAAAGTGCAAAACAGTGGGTTTTAGTTTAGAAAAGTGTGAAAAGTTCATTCATATGGTTTCAGATTACATGTTGCAGCAAACTTTTATGAAACTACTACTTGTTAAGATTTCGTATAGCATCAAAGAACATCCATAATTATGTGAAAGTATTGTAAAATGCTCCTCCATTCTTAATGACATCTGTATGAGGCAGGATTTTCTCTCATTTTTTCACCCACAGAATATGTGGACTGACTGCAGAAGGAGACTTGAAGTCCCAATGTCCTCTATTAAGACAGAGATTTGCAAAAATATAAAACAGTGCCACTCTGGCTGTAATTATTTTAGAGATAATGTTACTTTTTTATTTAAAAAGTGTGCATGTATAATGGGTTTATTTTTTAATATTTAAAATTTAGGAAATATCAATGAATATATGAGAGTGTTTTAAACAGTTCATGGAAAAACAGAATTAAAAGATAATGGTAATCTTTCCGTCAGCTTTTTGAAGACCCCTTAAACAAAGCTCTTTGTGGTCCTCAACTTTTAAGAGTATAAAGGAGCCCTGAGAAAAAGTTTGAGAGCTGAAGTGTGAAGATCAGCCACATGTCCTTGCTTGAATTGTCACTTTCCAGCCTTTTTGTTGCAGGCTTTGTTGTTAACAGACCTATTAAGAATAGTCTAGACCTATTAAGTCTAGACTACTATCACACATACATATATACACGTGCACAAATATATATTTGTTTTTTAACCCAAGATTTTGTAGCGTTATCCTGACTTCTTGAGTTAGTAGGAGATGGAGTTTTCAGCTGAGAAAAAATGTGTGCTTAGAAAAATAACTTTAAGTTCAGTACATTCAGTGTTACCCTACAGTTTACTTTCCCAGTTTCAGAGATGCCCACTTTTCTCTTCCTTTCTGGAAAAAAAATTTTTTTGTTAATATGATGTGTTTGACCACATTCCACCTGTAATGTGCTGGGTAGTGGGCAGAGTAATGTAGTAATTCTGAGTTGTGTTGGATATTTAACATTTTTTAAAAAAAATTTTGACTTGATATTCATGTTTTTATTTCTCAAGCTAAGTGAAATTTCATATTAGATTTTTTGTGTTGAAGAAATTATGAAAAATCAATTTTGCATGTTTAAAATGGTCTATGCTATTCTAAGTATGTCCTTTATCTCATTGTACTTAACTAAAATAACTATATTTTTTTCTGATTTATAATTCAGAACTCAAATCAAATCCAGAAACATGTTTATTTTTCAGATTAACAAATAAATTGAATTTTTTAAAATGTTTTTTCATTCCTGAGAACATATCGATTTCTTTGCTTTTATAAATGTTCAGTATTGTGAAATATAAAAGTGTATTACCAAATAGTTTCTGAATTCTTAAAACAATTATTTTAAGGGTAGGTTTACTTCATTGAAGAGATTATATGACTATGGTGTTGTTATTGGGCTAGTTGGTGAACTCTGAAGTCTTAATGGTCACCATCTCTTTAAAAGGATGAGGCGGAATGTTTGCCTCTCTGTTCCGAGGTCACCAGGGAGACCACAGTTAGAGGAGGCAGCTGGAGCAGGTGAGAAGTTAGGAGGTGGTAAGCACTGCTCAGGAGGGTGGGCTCTCGGGCAGATGTGCTAGAAAAAGTAGAAATTCTGGTCCTAGCTGGAAATAAAGGCCTGTTGAGTGAATGTTTAGGATGTGGCTATTGAGAGACTCTACAAGGAGAAATGTTTTTTAAGTACATGTAGGTGAACTGTGGAATGTTGGTGTTCAGTAATCATAAACACTAGTCTTCTAAAAATTTTCTTAGGTTTTTAATTAAAATGATGACATAGTGACAATATTGAGAATTTTTGAATAATTAAATTTATATATAATTTTGTTCACCCTTTTCACATTTTGTTCACGTTTCTCTGCTCTGCATTGGGTTTTATTGAGCTGGGTTCATCCCAAGACCAGGCTCATACCGGGAAAAAAGCTGATGCTGGATGGCTGATCTCTGAGCCCTCATCTCCTGCACCTCTGCCAGCCTCCCCTGAGCAAGTCCAAGACTGGCCTCTCCTTCTGGGCTGTCCTAGAACCTTCTCTCAGAGTGTAGTGATAATGTATGCTTTTCTATGTAAAAGTCCTTAAAGGAGAGGGTGTTGTATTTTTTTTTTTTTCCTAACTCCCTGGGTGTCTTGTGGTTGACATAATGTACACTCAAATATAAGATCACTCAAATTTTGGTGCCTTTTTATTTTAAAACTACTGATATGTGGTTTTAGTTACAGGTATTTAAGAGCCGTAATTTTTTGTTTTTATGTTTTCTTTTAGGAACTTACTCCATGGAAGTAGTCTCTAGATATTTGAGTTGTTGAAAACATGAATCCTGTTACTTGTGAACAGTGACTGACAACAGTGATGTGAGGCCTGGTTGTCTATTTGGACCAAAAGATTTCATCGGCCAGGTTTTTTGTTGTATTTCTGATTCCAGGAGAAAAATTGTCCAAGTTTTCAGTGTTTGGCAGGTAAAGTATCAATTGTGTTAAACAGTAGCAATTAAATTTTAACTTAAGTCTGTATTTAGCATTTCTAAAGTGGCAATACGTGTAAAGAAACTGATTTAATGTACCATTCATGTTTATTTGAAATATTCTAAACTTTAGCCTAAAGTTTTTAGTTGTGTTTAATTATTTGTGAGAATTAGATTCAGGTGCTAATACCAAAGTCAAGGGTTTGGATATCCTTACCAGCCAGCCACCCAAAAAACAAAAACAAATATTTGATTCACAATGTTCCTTCATTCTTCCTGCAGGAAGCCATCCCCATGGAGGCAGGTTGCAGCGGTGGGTGGACTGCATCCATATGCCTTGTTGGTGAAGGCTCCTCAGGCTGTGTTTAGGAGAAATTCAAAGTGTGTTGTATGCGAATTGAAACTTGATCCACTTTCAAGATGTCTATCAAATTTGCTGCAAATTTGATGATTTATGGAAGCAGAAAATTTTTTTTCCAAAAAGTAAAATTTATAGAGAGAATGAGTAAGCAATTGTGATTTAACATATGATTATATTGTAATTATAAGCTAATACTGTAATATAATAACTGCTCTGCTGTATATATTTATAAGGAGCAGGTCTCTGCATTTCATGTTATTTCTCACATTTAAAACCCACAACTTTTGAGGTCAGCGTTGCCTCCTGGATTGTGACTTGCTTTGGATCCCCAGCTGGCATGGGAAAGCCCCCCTTTGTGTTTGGCACCATCATGGAGGTTCCTCTGCATTCTCTGGAGGGGTCTGGGATTTCCACACTGATGCTGGGTCACTTTGGCAGCTGGTTTAGTTCAGCTGTGTTGGGGGAGTAAGGAAGGGGTTTGATTCTCCCCTCAGCAGCTTCTGAGTCACCAAGGAGTGTGTGGGTCAGGTTTGCAGTCAGGCAGCACCTATAGCTAGACAGAAAACTGGGAAATGACAGCATTTAGACAGAAGAAGGAAAAAAAAGGTTGCAAGTGATTTTAAAGTTTGTGTATTTTATATGTTTTAAGGTTTTCATTTTATACCTGTCCTTCCCATCGGATGGAATATGGCATAAACCAGAGTCATAATTAATATTTAAATGTGATTAAAGACTGGACAGCTTAGAAAATAATTCTCATTGTACCGTCTTGTTCAGGTTTTGTTGGTTTAAACAAGAGTAAAAGTTTCACAAACATGACCCTTTAGAAGAATATATTAGAAAGTGAAAGAAAAAAAACAGAGAAGAATGGTATACCTTAAAGCTATTGCCTAGGTCAGTGTTTTCTAAGTGTCTAAAGTTATCTGTCGCTGGGGACAATATCCCTAAAACTCAGTGGACTAAAACAAGGCCCGTTTCATATCTCTGAACCATGTGGAATCAGGGTGGTCCTCCTCCCACTTGGCATCCAGGAGGTTCATTGAGAACTAGCTAGAGTCAGGGCTGCTGTGGAGGGTCCACAGCAGTGTCCCTCCTGGGCCTGGGTGGGGGTGGCTGAAAGCTGGGTTCAGCTGAGCTCCTCCCCTCCATGAGGTCTCCAGCAGGGGGTGGTCAGCAGCCTAGGGCTCCAGAGCCCAGAGTGGACATGGCCAGTCCCCTTGTGGGTTGTCAAACTCGCTCTTGTGATCGTGTCCTTACCCCACTCACGCTGGTGCTTACTTCCTATGTTCCCTGCTCCATGTTCTGTAAAGCCTTGTCCTAAGCAGGTAAATGGCAGCAGGACACATTTGACTTGCTGACCGTCTTTTCCTACTAAACATTAGATATGTAACTAATTGAAGTTTCCTTAATGAGTCTCTTGAAATCATCTCACACGCCACACTTCATGAAACACTGATTAACAGGACTGACTGCTGCACTGCTCCATGTCTTGTAGATAGAAGGTGGATGGTTCCATTTCCTCTTATTTACATGTAGGCAGGTTATGCTCCCTCCTGTGTGTGGTTGAGTTTGTGTGATCTTTTCACTCAGTGGCTTGCTGCTAATGATGTGATGACATTTTCTCATTAGGTATGGAAGATAAAGGTGACCCAAGCAGTGCGGAGGCACCTGAGACTGTCAAACCTACAAGGAAAGGCTTCAGCCAAACCCGGGGATTTGGAAGAACCACTGTTGCTAAGCTAGAGAGGGTGTGGGAGACATGGAGGCAGGCTCGCTGGGGCAGCAGCCCCTGCAGCAGCACAGCCTGGCCCTGCGACGCACTGGGAGGCAGCCACAGCACACCGAGCGGGTGGAGGAATTCCTTACAGCAGCTCAGCACCAAGGAAGACAGAATGTTCCTGTCTCCCTTGCGGATTCCAGTGAGCCAACATCTTGTCCAGTCCCAGATGTTGAAACTGCCTTGGAAGGGAGCGTAGGAAGTACCTCTGAGATGAAAAGTGGTCCCCACTCTGGTTCCTTGAGTGTACAGGAGTGACCTGCCTCTTCTGGAAAGGCCACAGAAGGAGAGGACAAGGAGGACACCTCTGACAATGACAGTGATGGCCTGACTTTGAAGGAGCTTCAGAATCGCCTTTGGAGAAAGCGAGAGCGAGAGCCACCTGACAGGCCCCTGAAAGGCATCCAGAATCACCTGAGAAAGAAGCGTCGGGAGGAGAATCCCACGGAAACTGTGCATGTCAAGGCAGGCACTACTGTCGAGAATGCTCTGCCCAGCAAGCAAGAGCCAGAGAATGTCCAGAGGGTTGTGTCCCAGGCAGTGACCGATGACCAAGAGAGTCAGCGGGAGAGGGCAGCAGCTCAGCAAGTTAAAGGTGAAGAGAGCAGGGACTCGGGCAAGCCTAAACCTGAATGTGAGCTGCACGACCCCAACACCCTGGACCGCATGTGTCTCCAGCCTCGTAACAACAGGTGGGTCATGGGAGGACAGGGATGGGCTGCCCCAGCTTTAAAAGAAATCTGTGTGGTGAAAATAGTGTTTATATTTGTTTTGATTTTAAATGTTACAAAGCTAGGCTGGATGAATAATTTGTTCATTCAAAAAAGACGAATACATCATTATCAAAAAAGGAACGAAAGGCCTGCCTAGAGCCACCCCTCCCCTGTGTAGCCACCGGACATGTGGCTGTTTACAGTCAAAGTGATGAGCATGGGAGGAGTTGAGAATCCCCTGCCCCCACCCAGCCATGTGCAGCCAGTGGCTGCCGAGTAGACCACACGTGGTCTCAGTAATCTGTCAGAGAGTGCTCCCCTAGACTGTTCCTTGGGAGACAGCAGAGGGCCAGGTGCAGACTGGTTGAACCCCAGTGTGGACCTGGGGGCAGCTCAGAGTCTTCGCTAGACTTTGGTGTTAAGGAATCTCTGTTGGCTTTTTGGTGGGACAAAGGCATCACTGCTGTTTTGAGGAAGTGTACACTGAAGTAGTTTGGGTACAATGCCTGGAAAGCCTATAGCTCACTCCAGCCAAAAAAGGATAAAAATGACTTACTTGCATGTTAATAAAATCAAGAGAGGGACATATGCATCTTCTTCATTCTGTTCTCTGTACATTTCTCTATATTGGTATTTTCTAAGCAATAAAATGTTAAAACTAATTGGACTTCTTAATTTGTCAAAAAGTGAGTGAGTGTCCCTCACATCCCATTCCTAATATCACTGTTTTGTGATTTCAGGTTTATGAGTTGCTGTGACCGATGTGAAGAACGGTTTCATGGCGATTGTGGGAGCGCTTCTCAGGCTCGAGGAAGGCTTTTGGAAAGGAACAGGGAAGATTATATCTGCCCAAACTGCACCGTTCTGCAAGTGCAGGATGAGACTAATGTAGAAACCACAAATCATCGGGAAACTAAATTTAGACCTGGAGATGCTGATGACAGAGATTTTACAAGTACAGGAACAATGGAGCAAAAATCTAGTGAAGACCAAAAGATAAAGAGGAGAGTTGAGAAAGCTGCAAATCCAAGCAGAAAGAAAAAACTCAAGCTTTGCCAGCCTGTGTGTATTTTGCCTACCGAGGTAAATATTAAGGGGTTGACCTTATGGATTCCAGACTTGCTATTGGTAGAAATATCAAGGCTAGAAAAATTTGTTTTGGAATAAGCTAATTTTTACCAGGACAGCTGGTGCATGTGGAGCGGGGTCTCAGGAGCTCTGCCCCCGTCTCCTGCCCACACCATCTGTACCTACCTCGTCTGCTGTTGTGCACTTAATTCTTAACAATCACTTTTATTTCAATGTTCTTGATGTTACTTACGTATTTTATGTGTATCAGCAGCATTCTTTGTCAATTGCTTAAGTGCATGTGCCCCCCTATGTGCCCACACACACCTTCTCGAGCTGCCTCTTGGTTCTTGTGCCAACTCAGTGTGGGAAACCCTGAGTGGTGGTGGGGCCTGCATCAGTCCGACCCTCACTACTTCTTGTCCTCAGTGTATCACTTCTCTGTCTTGCGGCTCTTTCCTTGACTTTCCTTCCCACCTGGTTTTTATGCCCCTCTGGGGCTGTGATTGTTTATCATTTTTCCTACATATGTCAGCTTCTGCTGTTGAGAGCTGTCACATGCTGTCATAATCTCCATTCCAGTGCCAACGAGGGGGTGTGACTCAGAGCATGTTTCCTTTGGGCCTTACTGAGTCCCTGGCCCACCCCTACCCTGGCAGCTTGTCTTCTAACAGAGGCCAACTGAGCAGGAAGCTTTGAGGTTGCTGTGTCTCTGCCTTATGAACACTCTTGCACTGTGTTAGCTGGAAGGTGGAAGTGGAGGGACTGAGCCATTTGAATAAGGACTGAACCATGAAAGTATTAAGAGGGACTAAATGGAAATATGACATTACTGTCACAATCATTAAGAAAAATTAATAGGAAAATTATCTATTTCATGTCTTTATTGTCAATGTCTTTGACTTAAGCCTATATAAAATTTTATTCTCAGTAAAATAGATTCTATGGAGGAAAAATAACTATGTTAATAATTTAATTTGAGAAATAAGTTTTCACTTAAGTACACTTGAGGGACGCATTCATGTGTATTTAGTCTTGACCATCAAAACAGAAGCAACCAAGTGTACTTCTTGTGCTGTGTTAGGTTTCTGTTACTGTATAACACACTACCACAAACTTAGCTTAGAACAACACATATTTATGGTCTCAGTTTCGGTACCTCTCAAGCCTGAGCATGGATTAGCTGGACCCTCTGCTCAGAGTCTTAACAGGACTGCAGTCACTCATCAGAGGCTCAGCAGGGGAAAGATCCCCTTCCAGAAGCGCAGAAGCGCTCATGTTGTTCAGTATATAAGTATGTCCCATGCAATTTTTGTGGCATACTTATGAAATGTTTTTTGTTTATGTGAAGTTCAGATTTAGTTGTGTGTCCTGTATATTATCTGGCAGCCTTACTCAGATCCTAACCTTGGTTGTCCCTCTCAATATGGGGCAGCTTATTTCACAATCAGTAATATGGAGTCTCCTCTCTTAAGAAAAGGCCAGTTTTTCTTAAGGGATTTTGCCTGATGAAGTCAGGCCCTTTCTGGTCACCTCATTTGGGGCCTTGATTACATCTCTGCACATTTGCCCTATAGCAGAAGCTGCTTGTGGATATGAAATCTCATCATGTCCACGGACCTTGCTCACACTCAAGGGGGAGGGAATTATATAGAGGACATGTACCAGGGGCCGGAGTCCTGAGGGTCACCTCAGAGTTCTGCCCACCACAGATGGTGTGAAGGACAGTTAAAATGTGAATGCCTTGCCTCAGTGAAATACATTCATATAGTTTGAATACATAAAATAAGGTTTTATTCATATTAAAAATACTGTTGGTATCTCTTCATTAAAAACCGTGAGCTTGGTACTCTACATCGTGATTTTACACAGCACTTTAATGCTGAAATTGGCCAGCGCACTGTCTGAAGCTCCCTGTTTTGCTCTGCAGGTGGTAGAGGCTCCGGGCACCTCCAGGTGTACCCACCCTGGGCGCTCCAGTGTGGTGCAGCCCAACCTGGCCTACTGCAGCAAGGACAGTATTCTTACACATGCTGAAGTTACTATGAAATGCCTAAGTTCAGGCAAAGAACAGAAGCCAAAATCTAAGGAGAAGATCAAGATGAAGCCAGAAAAGCTCCAACTTCCACAGTATGGTGTTCGGGTAAGCTGGCTAAGACCAGCCACTTGAACAATTGGAGCAAAATTGTGTAACAGTGTTTTCTCCCCGAGACTTGTTTTTTTTAATTTATCTGTAGAATGTAGGGGACAGCAGGTACAGATGTACTGCAGATAGTAGCACCTTTACTTTTGTCTTCCACCTTTTCCATGTATTTGTTTTTTTATTACCCGCTAGCTGAAATTCAGTCATGTAAATGCAGTAAAGCAAAAGCAGACAACTCACTGCTGCCTGGAGAACATAAGACTTCAGGACACTGGCAGCAGTCTTGAAAAAAGAGTTGGCAGTCACCCGATGGAGTTTGTATAGAGAGTAGACACACAGGGCAGTTGGGAGGGAGGTGAGCTCTGGACAAGGCTACGTTCTTCATTTGAGACCTCACTCACAAGACTGTTTGTTTATTATTTTCATTTATTTTTTAATAGACTTTACTTTTTGAGCAGTTTTAGGTTCACAGCAATATTGAGCAGGAAGTACAGAGATTTCCCATGTATACCCCTGACCCACACATGTGTAGCCTGTCCCATTATCAACATTGCCCAACAAAGTGGTACATTTGTTACAGTTAATGAAACGGATTTTCACATCATTATCATCCAAAGACCATAGTTTACATTAGAGTTCACACTTTTTTGCGTATTCTGTGGGTGTGGACAGATGTTTAATGATATGTATCTACCATGGTACTGTTGCAGACTTTCATTACCCTAAAATCCTCTCTGCTCTGCCTATTCATCCATTCCTCCTCCATAACCTCTGATCTTTTTACTGTCTCCATAGCTTACCTGTTTTTATTTACTTGTTTTTTATTTCAGTTTTTTTGCTAAACTAGAAATTTATTTAATACAAATGTGAATATTAGTGAAAAAGAAAGATCTCAAATCAACAATTATCTTTGCACCTTGGGAAACGAGAAAATGAACAAACTAAGCCCAGACCTAGCAAAGAATGTAAATAATAAAAATTAGAGCTTAGAAAATGAAACAGAAAATAGAAAAAATGGGAAAATCAATGAAAGTAAATGTTGGTACTTTGATGAAATCCACAAAACTGGCAACCGTTATCTAGATGGACTAAGAAAGACTCAAATAACTAAAATCAAAACCAAAAGGTGTTGTTAAAATCAAATTTACAGAAATCAAGAGGGTTATAAGAGTATACTATGAATAATGGTTGGTCAACAAATTAGATCATTAGATGAAATGAATGAATCCCTAGAAACACAGCACCTACTAAAAGTGAATTTTGAAAGAAACAGTTTGAACGGAACTATAACTAGTAAGATGAGTGATTACATTTTTTGGATTGCTGCTGTAGGACTCCCTTGAGGATTTCTTACAGGGCTGGTGATGTGGTGGTAAACTCCCCCAGTTTTTGTCTGGAAAATACACTATTTCTCTCTCATTTCTGAGGGATAGCCTTGCTGCATATGGTATGCTTGGCTGGCAGTTTATTTCTTTCATTATTTTCAATATGTCATCCCACTTCCTTCTGTCCTGCAGAGTTACTGTTGAAAAGTCTGCTGTTAGTCTGATAAGGGCTCCCTATAAGGTGACTTGATGCTTTTCTTCTGCTTCTTTTAAAATATTCTCTTTATCTTTGAGCTTTGCCAGTTTGACTGTTGTGTGTCTTGGAGAGGATTATTGGGGTGAATCTGTGTGGGGATCTTTGAGCTTCCTGGGTCTGAAGGTCCATGTCTCTTCCTGTTCCTGGGAAGTTTTCCATTATTATTTTACTGGATAGGTTTTCCATGCCTTTTCATTTCTCCTCTTCTTGAACACCCTTGATTTGAATTTTTGTGTGTTTAAGGTTGCCTGCTAGCTTTCCTTTTTAAGAACATTTTTTTTTCTTTTCTTTTTTTCCTTTCTTTCTTTTTCTTTCTTTCTTTTTTTTTTTTTTTTTTTTCCTGCCTGGGTAATTTTAAAAAGTATGTCTTCAAGATGGAAAATTATTTCTTCTGCTTGTTCTGTCCTGCTGCTTAAGGCTATTGGTTGTATTATTTTGTTGAGTGAATCTTTTAGTTCCATTAGTTATCTTCATTCTTTTATAAGGTATTAATCTCTTTGTAAACTTCCTTCCTTATATCCTAGATTTTTTTCTCATTTCATTTTGCTGTCTGAGTCTTCTCTTATCTCAGTGAGTTCCTTTAAGATTGTTGCTTGGAATTCCCTTTCAGTCCTTGAAAGGACTTATTGCTATATAGGGTCTGGTATATCAGAATTACTGTATTCTTTTGGTGGTGTCATTTTCTTGGACTTTCTTATTTCTAGTATCTCTATGTTGATGTCTGGTCATCTGGTAGAGAATAGTTGCTTCTTCTGTTACTCTGGAGTGGGCTTTAAAGAGAGGGATGTACTCTTCTTTTTCCAGAATCCACTGGTGGCTTTCCTTGTGTCAATGCAGTCGAGGGTCTGGTGGGCTGCCTGCATGACAGCTTTGCTACTGTGGTGGTCTTGAGCTGCTTTTGCAGCAGCCATGGCTGTGGTGGTGGCTGTGGTGGCCCACCCACTTGGAAGTGGTGTTTTGGTGTGCTTCATGCCTGCTTCCAGGCAGGAGATGCTGCCCTCTGTTCATGCCAAGGACTCTGGGCATGGCCTGCTTCCGGCTAGAGGAGACTGCCCTTGGCTCGTGCCAAGATTGTCCTGTTTTGGTACTCTGTGGAATTTGGGGAGAATTCAGGGATGGCTGGAAATCACAGGTTCTTGTCCAGGCCTGTCCTGGGGCTCAGGTTGACATTACATTTATGACAAGCAAAGCATTAACTAGCACTGTTTGGAGAGTCTTCTTGATGATTTTCAAATGCATATGTATCTTTTAGGTGACTTAATTTTTAAAGTTGGTAGTTTTGAATCATAGAACTGACAAAGAAGTGGCTGCTGCTGCACCCAGGAGGAGAATGGCAGCACCAAGCATGCCCTGGGCGTGGCAGAGGATAAAGAAACATCATTTGTGCTCTTCTTGCATCCTGTGTCACTGCTCTCATACCTCAGGAAGGATCCCTCTGTGTCAGGGATCTTCTTGTCGCTCAAAAAGTTGGAATCCTGAATAAGAGGTGCTAGTGGTAAGGGTTGGCTGGATGTGCAAGGGTAGTCAGACTGCTGCTGAGCAAATGTGGTGTGCAGACTCAGGGTAGATGACCCAAAGAAGAAATAGGATTATGACCTTTCTTTCTCAGTGAAATGAAGTGGAGGTGTACTTTCTGGCCTTCTTAATGATTGGGGATTTACTGATTATCCAGGGAGGCATTAAAAGCTCTTCTCTGCACAAGAGACCGGCTCCAGAAAAAAGTGAAGGCACAGTGAAGAAGGCGGTAGTGGCTTTTTCTAAGATCAAATCCCTCAGGAAGGAGACAACTTGTGAAAGCAGCATGCCGTCCTGGCCAAGCAACCAGAATTACAGTGCAGTAAAGCTGGAAAAGACTTCCACTGTCTCATCATCACTGTTGTGCAAACGTATGTATCACCTGGGGGCTGGCGTCCTGAACCCCTCCCTCTCTTTCCAGATAGCCGCCTCCTGAGCCTGTCCAGGACTGGGGGTTGCAGTTGTGTTTTAATGCTGATCATAAACAGTGGCTACACCATCAAGGCTGGAAACTAATGTCCATGTCCAAGTTACCACCTGACACTGAAAATCTATCTCTAGTCTGTTAGGACTTCCAGTCAGTGTTTTCCAAAAAGCTGTACAAACCTCATTACTAAATGTTTCATCTTGATGATTAAGTTTTTTAACCTGTTTTTATTATTAGGCTCTGATAAGTATTTGTATTGTCTTCAGCAAAATCTGAATAGACTGCCCAGCGTTTAAAATTCCTCATTGTCCAGACATTAGTTAATCTTCTTACAACCCATATAAAACTTTAGTTTTCACACATGATCTGCTCTCAGCACATAAAATCAGCCCCTTTTTTTTATCTGCTGTGGGAACCTCTGCAAATTAGTGTTGCATCTGATGTTCAACTTAGGTATGCTTTTCAGGAGTTAAGTTTATTTCTGACTGGACAGGTGGGAGTTTTTTCATGTCCTACTCATATACCGCACGCCCACATAACGTGCATTTGAATTTGGAAGAGCATTTACTGCTGCTCTGTAGATCTCATAGTGTTGTGCTCACACACGTGGAGCTGCAGGGTGTCCTCACTGAAGGGAAAGTGCTGAGAATTCTAAGCATGAGTGGCTCCCTAGTATTAAAGGTCATATCCTGGCACACATTTCAAATTAATGAAATGAAGTTATTTCAGATAAATCCATGAAACTCCAGATTAGATCATGCAGCTTTAGATCTTGTTTCTCAGACTAATGCTGCACAGTTAAATTATAAAAATTTAAATTAGACTTATCAGATACATTTTATTCTATTATAAAACTATGCTCAAATCAGTTATTTATGCCATTCATGGTGCATTTTTTGCCTTTTAAAACACCAAAAAGGTTAAATAGCCCTAGATTTCAGGATTATAAATGTGTTCTGTGTTTTCCTTTTAATACATCACTTGCACATGCACACACACACACACACACACACACACACACACACACACACACACCCGTTTTGGTTATGTAAACAGCACAAGACCTAAGAAATGGAGTCCCAAGTAAATTGACTTAACCAATTACTGTATTATAATGAATCTCCATACACCTTAGCTTGTTTGAGCTGAGAATTTCATGCTAGCAAATAGCACATCTAATATGTTCATTAAGTTACAGCACGTTTACACAGCTGATGAGCAGATGTAAAAATAAGCATCACCTTTCTGTGAATGGGTTGGGAGCAGTCACCTTTTAATACTCTGGTAAAGTGCTTTAACTGAGTTGATTATAGCCACTTAACAGTAAAGGAAAGAAAACCCGGGGGGTATAAATAACTACGGGAGAGATAATTTGGGTGATTCATTTTAGTTCAGTTAGTTTTCCTCTGTGTCGACCAGAATTGGAGAGCTGACCCTGAGACTCCAAGTGCGGGGGTTGAGGAGAGTGTGCATTGGAGAAAGGAAAAGATGAAGAAATAATTTGCCCTAATCTCAATCTTATCTCCTACCTCACTCAACTTTTGATGGGGGACAGGGATGGATGGAAGCCCAGATCAGTGAGGCTAATTTCTGTACTCATAGGTTTTCTCCTTTGGCCTTTCCCACTTCTTCCATCAGCTTTTCACTGATGCTGATACGGCTGATTAACCTTCCCAGCACATCTCTACATCTCAAAATTGAAATGGATGGATATCCAAAATTTATAAGGGACATTTGAGCTACTTGCTTCTGATCATTTTCTGTTTCCCCAGAAATTTCATCTTTCCAAAAGATGGTTGGGAGTAGAGTAGGGTCATGGGTAAAATAATCTAAATTCAATGTGCCTCTACCTCTCTCTCCCACCAAACATCTCTTGGACTTTGTGGTAGCAGGGCACATCCTCTGAGTCCTGACAGGTACAGCGGGAGGGGGCAGCATGAACACAGACCATCGTAACTCTGCACCCCATGAAGACCCTTCCTTTGCCTCCCTGGCTGGCTGTGGAGATGTCTTCAGGTGGTGGAGGTCTTGAGGCTGATACCGGGTCCACTTCCAGTCTGTGTGACTGTGTACATTGTGAGAAGTCCTGTGGCATAGAGCTGAGCATCGTTGCTGCTTGTGGAGGTGACTGTGACAACATCCAGTGTGCTTCCATGTGGCTGGTGCTGCCCTCAGGGTGTGGGCACAGGTACAGCTTCTCAGTGATCTGGGCCTTGCTGTGCAGGAAGCTCTCTGCTGCTGCTTTAAGGAGGTGTGCTGCCCGTTAAAGTATCCTTCACGTTCTCAAGGTGATGGGATTAACATGCAAATGTTCCTCTGATTTTTAGTAAATTGATTTTGGGGGATTTCTATATAATTTCTTTAGTTTACAGGCACAATTTTTATTTTAGTGCTCCCCAAGAGCATGATGTTTCCCTTGTGTTTTTATATCTGTTTGCTTCCATATTGCTTCTCTTTGTTTCCACTGTTTACCCCCCATTAGTCAAGGCATGAAATGGGCTGAAATTTTTTTTCTAAAGTATTCCTCGTTCATTGCAATTTTGAAATGGAAGTGTCTGGTATTTATATTTACAGGCACAATTCCCAGTATTTTGTACTCCTAAAGGCTTGTTAAGTAATTTAAAACACTTGGGATATGAACAGATTTTAACTAGAAAACAGATTTCCACAGTTTAATTCTAGCTGTGGGAGTTGAAATGGAAAACTTGAATAACCTGCAGACCTAAACCCAGATAATTGCTTGTGCATATTCCCCATCTCAAAGCCTTGTCCTCCTGCTCATGTGTGTGTGCCACACAGGTGGCCAGACACAGGGTGAAATGGATCCAGTAGAACAGGTGTCCTCAAGGATAAATTGTGGCATGGGCTCCAGAAGCATGTTGCAATGAAATCATAAGGAGCAAATTTCCTGTAATAGAACAAATATATGGAAGAATACTAGAACCCAAGGATGTTTTGTAGAAATTTAAAGCTGGTGGTGGAGGGCGTGTCTGTATTTTAAAAGTTGCATAAGCCGGTTTTTTTTTTTTTTTTTTTTTTTTTTTCCGTCTGTCCCAGGGTCGTCAGTGACAAATAAATGAGGCTGGGAGTAACCAGACATTGTACATTTAAACCAATATTCCCCTCCCAATTTGAAGAAATACCAAAATTTGTACTGATAAAGGATTTACCTTGACAGCTGGTTTTTAATGTTATCCACATAGCTGGAATTTTCTTGAAAGCCAATAATGACATTCTTTTTGTATTTAAAGTGTCTTACTTTTAAAAATATTGTTATTAGCATATTCATTATTACAAATCATGATTTTTCTTTATGCCCTTTACCTGACCCATCACGCCCCCAACTCCCTCCCTCCGTCCATCCCCCCATCTCTAGTAACCATTGGTTTCTTCTGTCCTTCTGAAAGTTCAAGGAATTGTTGTAGTCTGTTCTGTTTCTTTGTTACTTTATTTCTTAGTACCTAGTTATAAGTGAGAGCATGTGGTATTTATCTTTCCTTGTCTGGCTTATTTCACACATCATAATTTTCTCCAGACTCATCCAGGTTGTTGCAAATGGCAGAATTTCATTCTTTTTTATAGCTGAGTAGTATTCCATTGTGTACATATATCACATTTTCCTTATCCAGTCATCTGTCGATGGGCACGGAGGTTGGTTCTATATTTTGGCTATTGTAAATAGAGCTGCAATGAACCTGGGAGTGCAGGTGTCCCTTCGATATGATGATTTCCATTTCCTTGGATATATACCCAGTAGTGGGATTGCTGGATCATATGGTAGTGCTGTCTGTATTTGAGGAAACTTCTTTGCTGTTTTCCATAGTGGCTGTGCTAATTTACAGTCCCACCAACATTGTAGAAGAGTTCTCCTTTTCCTGTATTCTCAGTAGCATTTGTTACTAATGGTCTTTTTAATAATGGCCAGTCTAACTGGGGTGAGATGATATCTCAGTGTGGTTTTGATTTGCATTTCTCTGATGACTAGTGATGCTGAACATTTTTTCATGTACTGTTGGCTATTTGTGTGTCTTTGAAAAATGTCTATTCATCTCATTTGCCCAGTTTTTAATTGGATTACTTGATTTCTTACTGTATAGCTGTTTGAATTCTGTGTATATTCAGGATATTAAGCCCTTGGCAGATGTAGAGTTTGCAGATATTTTCTCCCATTTTTTTAGGTTGCCTTTCTGCTCTGTTGATTGTTTCCTTTGCTGTGCAGAAGCTTCTTGGTTTGATATTAGCTCACTTGTTTATTGTTTATATTGTTGCTTGTGGCTTTGGGGGTCTTATTCATAAAGCCTTTGCCCCTTCCTACTTCCTGGAGTGTTTCCCTATGTTTCCTTTAAATTTAAAGGTTTGGGGTCTTTTATTCAGGTCTTTAATCCATTTTGAGTTGATTTTGGCATATGGTGAGATACTGGTCCAGTTTCATCCTTCTTCATATGGATGTCCTATTTTCCCAGCACGATTTATTTACTGAAGAGGCTGTCTTTTCCACAGTGTCTTTTCTTGTTGACTTTGTCAAAGACAGTTGGCTGCAAGTATGTAAAGTTGATCCCCTGGGTTTTCTCTCCTGTCACATAGATCTGAGAGTCTGTTTCTGTGACATTACCATGCTGTTTGAGCTTTGTAATATAATTTGAAACTGGATAGTGTTATGCCTCCAGCTTTTTTTTTTTTTTTCTTTTTCTTTTTAACCTCAAAATTGCTTTGGCTATTCAGGGTCTTTTTTTATTCCGTATGAATGTTAGCATTGCCTTTTCTATTTCTGTGAAGAAAGTTGTTGATATTTTGATGGAGATTGCATTGAATCTGTAGATTGCTTTGGGTAGAATGGACAGTTTCACAATGTTAATTCTTCCCATCCAAGAGCCTGGAGTGTCGTTCCACTTTTTATGTGTCCTCTTTAGTTTCTTCTAGGTGTATTTTGTAGTTCTCATTGTAGAGATCTTTCACCTCCTTGGTTAAATTGATTCCTAGGTATTTTATTTTTTTGGTGACTATTGTAAATGGGCTTGCTTTCTTGATTTCTTTTTCTGCTAGTTCATTATTGGAGGATAAAAATGCTACTGATTTGTGGGTGTTGATTTTGTACCCTGCAACATTATCAAAATTGTTAGTCAACTGTAAGAGTTTTTGGTAGTGTGTAAGTTTCCTATGTGTGAGGTCACGTCATCTGCACACAGGGACAGTTTGACTTCATCCTTTCCAATGTGGATGCTCTTTATTTCTTTCTCTTGCTTGATTGTTCTGGTTACTACTTTCAATACTATGTTAAAGAGGTATGGTGGAGTGGGCAAACCTATGGTTTGTCTATTTTATTTATCTTCTCAAAAAACAACTTTATGATTCATTGATTATTTGTATCATTTTTGGGGTCTCCATTTCATTTAATTCTGTCCTGCTAATTATTTCTTTCTCTCTTGTACTTTTATGATTGGATTGTTGTTATTTTTCTGGTTCTTTGAGGTGTAGTGTTAGGTCATTTTTGTGAAGTGTTTCCATTCTTTTTGATGTAAGCACTTATTGCAATATACTGCCTTCTTACTAGTGCTTTTGCAGTATCCCACAGGTTGTGGTAGGATGCATTGTTTTCATTAGTTTCAAGCAATTTTTTGATTTTTTTAAAAAATTTTTTCTTGGACCCATAGGTCATTCAGGAGTCTGTTGTTTAGTTTTCATGCACTTGAATAGTTTCCAGAAATTTGCTTGTTATTGATTTCCAGTCTTAGTCAATTGTGGTCAGAAAAGATACTAGGAATGATGTCAGTTTTTTAAAGTTTGCTGAAACCTGTTTTGTGACCTAACATGTGGTCTGTCCTGGAGAATGTTCCATGTACTGATGAGAAAAATGTGTATTCTCTAGTTGTTGGATGAAATGTTCTGTAGATGTCTGCCAGGTCCAATTGGTCTAAGGCTCAGTTTCAGCCCTGTGTTTCTTCGTTGGTTGGTGGCCTGGAAGGTCTGTCCAATGCTGAGAGAGGGGTATTCAGGTCACCTCATATTATTGTGTTAGGGTCTATCTCTTTTTTTAGGTCTATGAGTGTTTGCTTTACATCTCGGTGCTCCAGTGTTGGTTGCATATATACTTATGATTGTTAATATCTTCTAACTGGAAAGATCTCTTTATCATTATATAGTTACCTTCTTTGTCTCTTTTTATGGATTTTGGTTTGAAGTCTTTTTTATCAGATAGAACAGCCACTCCTGCTCAGTTTTTGTTTCCATTTGCGTGGTTTATCTTTTTCCACCCCATCACTTTTAGTCTGTGTTTCTTTATAGGTGAGGTGGGTCTCTTGAAAACAGCATATGGTTGGGTGTAGCTTCCTTAGACAATCAGTCAATCTGTGTCTTCTTAATGGGGAGTTTGGCCCATTTGCATTTATGGTTGTTATTGGTAACTATTGCTTTATTGCCTGCCATTATATTGCTTTTCGTTTAGATGTTTTCAATATTATTTTTTCCTTTCTTCCTCTTTTATTTTTCACCCTCAATGTTCGTTAGACTTTTCAGGTAACACGATTTAACTTCTTTCTCTTTCTTGTTAGCATTTTGGTTTTAATGGTGGGTTTTGGTCTTTCTTGTAAATCCATGAGAGTGATTATCATTTTTGAGTTTCTGGATGCAGGACTCCTTCGAGAATTTCTTGCAGGGCCTGTCATGTGGTAGTGAACTCCCATAATTTTTGTTTGTCTTGGAAATACACTATTTCTCCCTCATTTCTGAAGGAAAACCTTGTTGGATGAAGAATTCCTGACTGGCAGTTTTTTCCTTTTAGTATTTTGAATATATCATCTTACTTTCTTCTGGCCTTTAAGGTTTCAGTTGAGAAGTCTGCTGTTAGTCTGATGGGAACTCCTTTATAAGTGACTTGACACTTTTCTCTTGCTGCTTCTAGAATTCTCTCTGTCTTTAAATTTTGCCAGTTTGACTGTAACGTGGCTTAGAGAGGATCTTTTTGGATTGCATCTGTCTGGGGATCTTCGGGCTTCCTGGATCTGATGGTCTGCATCTCTCTCTGTGCCTGGGAAGCTTTCTGTCATTACTTTCTTGGTTAGGTTTATAATGACTTTTCCTTTCTCTTCCCCTTCTGGAATACCCATGGTTTGGATGTTTGTGCACTTGAAGTTTTCTATTAGCTCTCTTAAATTTTCATTTTAAATACCCCGCCCCTCTTTTTTTTGTCTGCCTGGGTTATTTAAAAAAGACCGTCTTCTGGGTCTGAAATTGTTTCTTCTGCTTGCTCTCACCTGCTGCTCAAGCTTCCTGTTCTGTTTTTTATTTCACTGAATGAATCCTTCCTTTCTAGTTTTGTTACGTTCTTTTCAAAAGTATTAATCTCTTTGTAAATTTCCTCCTTCATAACCTGGATATTTTTCCTTGTTTCATTGTGTTCTCTAATTGATTCTTCTCTTATTTCTCTGAGTTTTGTTGATCAGTGCTTGGAATTCCTTTCCAGACATCTCAAGGTTTTCCTGCTTGATGGAGGCTGGAACTTGAGAATTACCATATCCCTTTGGTGGTGTCATATCTTCTTATTTATTTGTATTTCTGTTATTTTCATTGGTGTTTGGTCATCTGATAGGACACTTGTTTCTTCTATTACTCTGGAGGGGGCTATGAGGGAAGAGACTTTGTCCTCTGTTTGTAGGCTGTGGTGGTGACTCTTGTATCAGTGCAGTTGGGTGCATGTTTGGCTGCCTTGGCTCCTTTTGGGTCAATGTGCATGGCCCCTCTGGGGTTCTAGTGGGCCTGCAGCTGCAGAGGAGTTTGGCTTGCAGGATCCTGCACTCACCTGGGTGATGGCTCAGTTGGTATGTGGAGGCCCCTCCAGGGCTCTTGGATGTGTGCGTGGACCTACAGCTTCATTAAGGAAGTGTTTTACTTTTTATAAATTAAAGAAGTAGCCTACTGTTGAGAAAATTAGATCAGGGAAAGGTTTCACATCTCTGTAAACTTGAACCTGCTGGGTGCGATCCCGTCAGCACTATCCTGTGGCATCCTTAAGTCTGTCCCTTACTTGTTCCCTTTGTTCTTGTTCATCAGCCACTTGGGGAAGTTGGGTGAGGGGTAGAATTTCCAGCCAGTAACAGACATATGAAAAAATGCTCAACATCACTCTGCATCCGGGAAATGCAAATCAAAACCACGTTGAGATACCATCTAACTCCAGTTAGGATGGCTAAAATCCAAAAGACTGTGAACGATAAATGCTGGCGAGGCTGCGGAGAAAAAGGAACTCTCATACATTGTTGGTGGGACTGCAAAATGGTGCAGCCTCTATGGAAAATGGTATGGAGGTTCCTCAAACAATTGCAGATAGATCTACCATACGACCCAGCTATCCCACTGTTGGGAATATACCCAGAGGAATGGAAATCATCAAGTCGAAGGTATACCTGTTCCCCAATGTTCATCGCAGCACTCTTTACAATAGCCAAGAGTTGGAACCAGCCCAAATGCCCATCATCAGATGAGTGGATACGGAAAATGTGGTACATCTACACAATGGAGTACTACTCAGCTATAAAAACGAATGAAATACTGCCATTTGCAACAACATGGATGGACCTTGAGAGAATTATATGAAACAAGTCAGGCACAGAAAGAGAAATACCACGTGTTCTCACTTATTGGTGGGAGCTAAAAATTAATATATAAATTCACACACACACACACACAAAAACCGGGGGGGGGGGGAGAAGATATAACAACCACAATTATTTGAAGTTGATACAACAAGCAAACAGAAAGGACATTGTTGGGGGGAGGGGGGGAGGGAGAAGGGAGGGAGGTTTTGGTGATGGGGAGCAATAATCAGCCACAATGTATATCGACAAAATAAAATTTAAAAAAATAAATAAATAAATAAATAAATAAATAAATAAAATAAAATAAAATAATTATTACCAAAAAAAAAAAAAAAAAAAAAAAAAGAATTGCCAGCCAGACCAGTCAGTAAATTCGCCTGCTCTTCAGTAACCTTCATAGAGCCTTTTAGAGCTACGGATCTACTCTAATACACCCTAAAGGTTAGTACTCTAGGAAAGTCCCTTCGATGGCATTATCAGTGTCAGAGATTGCAAAGGTCTCCTCTGAAGAAACCTGCTACAGTTCCTCTGGTATAGTGCACAAGCTCCAGATACATTTGTATAAAGTTGTAAACTATTTAATATTTGTTTGTTATACATCAACACTAACATAGTTATAGTCTTAGCTTTGGGGAATTAGAGAAGTAAATTTAGGAAATTTTGCTACTTTTATCTACTTAAATGAAAGTTGAGGCAACTTTTACTCGATGCAAACCTGGAAGTGTTCAGTGAGAAGAACACATGGTAACTGGCCGCACATCCTGCACTGTGATTTGCACAGTGCCTTCAGCTCTGGGGTTCTGTGCATATGGCCCTCTGGGACAGGGGGAGTGTAAATGGACTATTTTAACATGCTTCTGCCTTGCCAGTTTAAGTAGTAAACAATTTAGGCACAAAAAAAAGATAGATGTTTGTTAAAATTTAACCTTATTAAAGTGAACAGTGTTTGTTTCTGGCTCGGAAAATCTGGACAAACAGCACCTCTGCTCCCAAATGAGCCATGGCTTTGACAGCCAGGCACATAGCTGCACAGCTGGGAGGTGACCCGCACTGCAATTGAGAGCAAAATCCCCTCATGATATGAAATTCACTTGAAAACGTTCAAGCATATTGAGGGAAGCAAAAGCAAAACATTTTCTTTTGCTACTGGCACCTTGATTTTTCACACCAGGAAAAATCTTGATGTTGAAGAAACAGTTGAGATGGGAAATGACATTGTGCATGTGCCTTACTGAGATCTAAAAATAGAGCAGAATTTACTCACATGCTTTATCCACTGTGTCTCTTCAGAGCCTACGCTTGCAGGTTCATAGAAGAGAAACAGTCCTTACAGCTGTAGCTGATGGTGAGGATTCGGGACACAGTGGGCGTGAGAGAGGGTTTGGAGCCCGACTTCCCTGAATCAGTCACCAGCACTGAGAAAGGGGTGCGTCTCACCTGTTCCTTTGCCTGTGCGGAGCCATCCAGTGTGTGCAGTCACTGGACATGAGTGTCTGTGGGGTTGGTTGGGACTGTGCTGACTTGATCTCTTCCCCTTATTTTTCATCCCTGTCCTGCTGCAACTTCCATGTGGTTTATTGGGCAGATTCTACCCAGAGGAGCGAGCACATTAGCATAATTCCTTTGCTGGAGGCCAGATTATGTCCTCCTGGTTTCTGTGAGTCCTTCTAGTGCCACCCAGTGTCCTGTGATGCTGTATTGCCACAGCCATCCTTGTAGTGAGACAAGACACCTAGTTTCATGCTTTGGGGGAATTAGCCCACTAGGGTGTGCTGCTGCTCCCTGTGCCAAGGTCCTGCTTCATTCTGTAGTCGGCTGGACCCCAAACAACTTATTTCCATTGTAAACAAATGGCCAGGCCCGGCAGCAGCAGTTTCATCCGGGGCCGTGGCCTGGCCATGGGAGCTGTTCCTCCTGCTGCTAAGGTTTAAGCCAGCTCCCTAAGGTGACACCTTTCCTCCCTACAAGCAGGCCCCATGGGTGCTGAAGGAGGCTGTGTGGACAGAATGGCTGCCCTCCTGTCCAGTGGACAGATGTGAGGGGACTGGGTGGCACACCTATGACCATGACACATTCAGTGCTGCCGGGATGACATCACTGCTGACCAGCAGAGAGCTCGGCAGCTGGCAGGGGTGTCTCATCCCTGAAAGGCGGTGCTGCTGTTTCTCTAGAATAGGTTTTTTTCTGGTTGGTTAAAGAGTTATTCCTTATTCTCCTGTAAATTTATACACAACATAATTCACTAAAAAGTGAACTTGTAAGTTACATTTTAGCTGTGCTCAAAAATGAGTTTCTCTTTCGCTGCCATTCCAGCAGAGCTGACCCAAGTCCAGCACCACCGATGCGGTTGCCACTCACAGTGGGACAGAAGTGCGTGCAGGTCCCTGGGGCGGATGCTGGGTAGATCTTTTGGCATGTTTTGAACATTTTCCCTCAAAGTAGAACAGAGGCTTAATATGTGTCACAGGAAACCAGCCGGTAAACTGTGGGCAACTGGCCACTGATGTCTCCCAGTTACAGAACATTTTATCAATAATTTACTTATTCCTATTTATGTACTCTTTAAAGAGTAGGTAAAGGATAATGATGGTTGGTTTTTAAGAGAAGCAGCTAATTTTATAAAATATCATCTTCGTAGTTAAGGAAGGCAATTACCTTTTTTAATGTATTACATTAATTTACTATTACTGCTCTTCGGTAATCAGTGACTTTAGTCACATGTCTTGGAAATGTCCCAGAAATAACCTCTTGGTTTTTCCTTGAATGAGGGAGAAAATACATCAACTAGAGTAGTTGTGGAAGTTTTAATCTTTCATGGACATCTCATTTTAAAGCTTATGGTCTGGAGAAATGTAGGTAATGTTTCTGAAGTGAACGTGTATTTGTAACCCGAAACAATGTGAACGTTAAATGTCACTAAGGTTTGGTTTCAGGTCATATCACACAGGTTTCCAATGTGCTGTATTCAAGGTGCTTTGTTGAGGTTTCTGGAAATGCCTTAGACCGGTTTTTTAGAGTTATCTAGAAGTATAATGTTAAAATATTCTCAGAAAAATTTCTGTTTATAAAGGCAGTGACTGAACTGGTTTTAGGTCTCGATTTCTATCATGATAGGTTCATTCTTTTCATGACTGCTGGCTGGTCGGCTTCCTGGCTGGTGGGTGGTTTCATACAACTGTCTAGGCCAATAGTTGCTTCATGGTGCCCTTGCTCAATGTCAGAGTCCTTTGACATTGTGAATCTAGCACTACTTCCTTGCTGTGCTTTACATGTTCAGCCCTTCCCTGTCCCCTGCACATCTTCTCCCGTGGAAAGGGGACTGTGCTGATTTCATCTAATCTAAACTCTGGGAGCCATTCAAGTTTGATGCAGCGAACCTCGCTAGCTAAATCTGAGTTGTTAAAAAATAAATTTCCAAATACTAACATACTGTGATCCCTTTGGTATACAAATTTGATCTGACAAAATAATAAACGTAAAAATGTTAAAACAAGGTGTCTAGACAGTAAAAGGTAGTCTTTGTTGTTTTTCCTAGTGTGTCTCTGTTTTCTATTTTGTCAGACACTGTCATTGCTGTATAGTGCACTTCAGTTGAAAACTCAACTCCCAGAGGCATGAAACATTTAGAGAGGTGTGGCTGTTGTAGCATGTGAGCCACAGTCCCCAGGGGACACAGTGGTCTGTGGAGAGCCTCGACCACTGAGGCTTAGAAATGCTGCCAAGTATGGGGTTCTGTGGGCAGCCACCTGTGGCAAGAGGCAGGCAGGGTGTGTGAGGTTGGAAAGGCTCTAGGAGAGGAAAATATGGGATTTGCCATTTGTGTGAATTACCATTAAAAGGAGGGTTAGGACAAAAAGTATGAAAGAAGTTGGGATTAAAGTTAACTTTAATGCCTGTTAACACTGTCTAATTGTCCTACGCTTTGGATCCATGTAGTACTGTTGCAAATTTGTAAAACAAAGGAATTTTATTTGTCCTGTAAATTGGGAAAACTGCAGCTCCCAGGTTTTTAGTGAATTGACTGAAAACTGAAGGGATCGCTCGAACATATGTTGAATCCTCTCACTTAGATATTTGGGAGTTTGGAGGCTTGCTGCTGAGCAGATAGTTTGAGAAGAGCGTGTACCTCAACCACTCACCCTGGGAAACCCTCATCCCACAAGGCCCAAGACCACCTGCAGCCCTGTACCTGTTGGCATTTCACGCCTTGTCCCACTACCTGGATTTCTGACAAGTGACACGGCTGCCCGAACAAACACCATCCATCGACACGCTATCTGCACTGGAGCCCCTGCCTCCCTGAGGGGTTGCTGTGCTGATCTTTGAGTTCTGGTGGACTATGCAATGGGTTCTTTCCTGGCATGTAAAGGTTCAGGGCTTTTGAGGGTTTTTTTTTTTTTTTTTTTTTTTTGAGCTTTTGACTACAATCTTTGTTTGATTTAAAAGCACTAATTTACTATCTACCACATTAATTCAGTTATGTCTAGAGGGCTGTAAATGGGGACATTTATACAGCAGCATTAGTGTATTGTTGGTTGCCAACTCTTAGTATGGGAAAATGACTGACTTTTCCTATGTTGCAAATTCCTGTCACCTTTCCATATGTCATTAATGGCATTACCTCCAAGTGACTTGTCCAATAGGACAATGTGGCATGTGAGACCTCCCTGCCCCCATGCTCAGATGTCCACTCGGGGTTGAATGTGCATGTAAGGAGCACTCGTCTGTTTACCCTTCCTGAGAAAACTTATGAAATTCAAGTTTACAAAAAAATTGCACTTGAATTCTTAAGTGCTACCCTAAATCCACGTAGGGTTTTTTTGTTTGTTTTAGGTAAAATGAAGTGTGTCCTTCAGTTTTAAAGCTCAGCTGAGGAGTAAATTGAGACTTTGACTGTGTAGTTTATTGGGTGAAGTAAGAGCTTTAATATAATAATATAATAAAGCATTTTTCTTTCTGAAGTAAGCCATAGTCACTATCATAAATACTGTTAGTAGCCCTTAATTAAGCTTCTTTTTTGAATTTTAAGATTTTAAAAATTCTTTTTTCTAAATGTATCCTATTCAGTAATGCCTAGTAAGCTCCTGCTAGTTAAGGGTGGGCGTGTTTGAAGCCTGTTCTCCTGTGTCACCCGCACACCTGCGCTCTCTCTCACAGCCAGGAAGGCAGACGGAAGAGCAGAGGAGAAGGCAGCGGTGGCCTCGGCCTCAAAGAGAAAACCCTGCCCAGGCTGCTTGGTGGGCAAACGACCATCGCCAAGACATCTCGCTCCAAAGAAGTCTCCTCCTTTTGCTAATGTGGCAGCAGCCCAACCGGCCATTTAAAAGGCACCCTCTAGCTTCAAGGGCACCATCTCACAAAAGCCGTGGCTCTCGGCCACCCCATCAGGTGGTACTTCCACTGTCAGGCAGACGGTGGCTTCCAGACAGTTCCCTGGATCTGCTGCTTTGGTTGGAGCCATTGGGAAGCCGGTAGCAACTTCTCTTCCTGTGGCCTCTCCAGTCCCAGGGCACCTTGGGACCTGGAGCCCTGCCCAGTCACAGCCCAGTTCACAAATTCGGCAGAATATAAGATGCTCCTTGAAAGAGATTTTGTGGAAAAGGTGGGCTGTTGTCCTTGGTTTTTATCTGTGTCAGCTCTTCCATGTATAGGGTGATCACATTGAGATTGCCCCACTGTTTCAAAAATGTATTATATCTAAATACAAAGTGTTTATGTAGTTTCTTTTTCATTCCATTCAGAGTCAGTGACAGTGATGACTTAATCATGACAGAGAAAGAAGTAGGAAACATCGCCCTTCATCTGGAGAAGGAAATGTTTAACTTGTTTCAAGTTACAGATATTCGCTACATGAGAAAATACCGCAGCCTCCTGTTCAACCTCAAGGATCCTAAAAATCAGGTGTGTGTGGTCTCTGTGTACTACAATATTCCTGACGCAGAAGGAAACTTGGTGTGTGTTTTCTATTCGCTGAGTTTCACAGTAATACATCAAACAGCATTTGCAACATTTATATTCTTTCCATGAAAGTTAGAAAGTATTTTTATCCTCTGTGACACTTCTGTATGCCCCCATGTACTTGGTGTTATTTGAGGATCTTTCTGTTCCCTACCTTAAGTGGACTCTTGTCAGTGATCTCAGTGGCTGAAGTTCATCTTTTATTTCACCAGATTAGCCTCTTCTAAACATTACAGTGCCAAATCACATGTCCATCCCTTCATTTGCTCTAAAGTAAAGTACAGATTCTTTAATCTAGAATATGGCTGTGTCCATATTCTGGCTTCAGACAGCCTTTTCTGCCTTATTTTTTTCTCTCTCAGCACTTGAGTGAGCCCGACAATTTGGGCTACTTCCCAGTAATAGTAAGGAGCAGCCCCTCCAGTTCTCACCATTTCGACGGGTGCTGCAGGTCAGCTCAGTCCTCATAGCAGCTGTGGAGTGGGGGTTGTTCTCCTGTGATTGATCAAAATGGAAATGACGTCTGAAAAGGCTGAGCTGCACACGTGCTACAGCCCCTTACCTCCTGCCTCCAGGGCTCACAGTCTTCTGGTCCTGTGTGTCACTCTCTGAGCTCTTAGCTGTGCAGTAGAACCAGGGTCAGATACTCTGCATCTCATCATGGTTAACAGCCCCCCAGCACAAGTCATTTCTTCCTGTCTATATTCCTAACATTGTATCTTTCTGACCTGTATTCCAAATTATGAACGTGGTTTTGTTTTTCCTGAGGAGGTGAGTTTTATTTTTTAAAGAAGAGTCAGTACAGTGTGGGCCTTGCTTGACTTTGACACCCATGTTTTCTGGGCCTCCATTTGTTTTCAGCTGGGTGGCCTGGTGCCTGCTCTCAAGGGACTGTTTGGGGAGGCAGGTGAGGTCGTGCCTCTGCAGGGCTCTGTGCAGCGCAGCCCTCCATTGAAAGCTTCTGTCTTTGTCCTGTGGTCCTTGAACCTCCAGGCAGAGCTTCTTGTGCTGCTTTGTTGTTTTCCATAACCTCCACATTAACACACACAGATATTGTTTGAATGAATGAATGAAAGATGTTTCTTTATAGGGACTCTTCCGTCATGTTTTGCGTGGAGAAATCTCTTTGGCAAAACTTGTGAGAATGAAGCCAGAAGAACTTGGATCTAAGGAAATTTCCCTGTGGCCAGAGAAACTGATGAAATCTGTGAGTACTGACTTATGATGGCTGCTTCAGATACCAGAGACTTGACTTTACCAGAAGTAAATTAATAGACCATTTGCAGGAGTGATATGCTTTCCTCCTGGAAAACAAGGTGTAGGGCTTGATTGTTGTCTTTTTTATTTTAGGCGATAGAGTCCAGAATTAAATTGTGTAACGAAAACAAAAAGACTGACATTAAAAACAGGAAACCATTCCCAATATAAAAGATTCTACACTCCTGTCAGACTTAGATATGAGCATTTGGTATTTTCAGGTTTCACAAAAGATAGAGTAAAATTTATCCATTTGAAATGTTTTTAGGTGTCTTTAGTTATTGGGCAGGACACTGAGCTTATAACAGATATATATAATTTTATTAATTGTCAAGTACTTGTATCCAGTGATCTTTTTTTTTTTCATCCAGTGGTTCTTAATCACATCAGACTTTTTTCATGTGTGCTGTTAATTTGGAAGTGGCATTGGAAAATAAATTACCTAGTCATTTTTTTTTCTTTGAGGAACAGCAAGAATCAGTACAAGCTGTCCCTGAGAAAAGCCCCCAGCCCCTTCTAGACGTCCGTAGCAATTTGTTGAAAAACACAACAAGCCAGCATGAGGCGCATCTTTTTAATCTAAATTGTAAAATCTGTACAGGTGAGCATAATTTTGGGATCCCATTAAACTGGATTTTGCTTAAAATCACTAATCCTTCCAAATGCGATGTTAAACCAAAAAAAAAGGGAGGGGGGTTGAATGGATTTCTGGAGTTTATGAAGTTAGCTCCTCTCTTTGCATTGTTGCTTTTGGGTTCTTGTAAGTAATTACCTGCTCATGAGCACGCTGTGGTCTTGGATGTGTCAGATTTGTCACCATGTCTTTCCTCATCTACCTCAGGTCAGATTTCCTCATCAGAAGATGAGCCACCTCTGAAAAAACAGAAATTGTTGGCTTCTGCTAAGAAAGAAGACTTAAAATCCAAGTGTGTCAGCTCTCCATCGGATCCAGTTCCTAACTCAGCTGATGAAGGAATACCAGGAACTCTGCCCAGAAATGCTTCTGAACCAGACCTGGAAAGTGCTTCTCATCCAAACCTGGAGAGAAAGTATTTCCCTGGGCCCCCAGGAGATGTCATTCTTGAGCTCTCCCCAGTGGAAGGCCGTGGGGATGCAGTGGTCACCACTGTCACTATGTCCAGCTGGGACTCCAGGACTGCTCCAAGTGGATCGTGCACAGTGACAGCCTCCATACCAGCCCAGCCAGACAGTGCCCATGTGGTAGAAACCAAACAAGGCACACTGATGCCTGCTTTGACTTCTGTGACGGTGCCCAGGTTCATACTGGCTAAGCCGTCCTCATCCCCTGACCCAGGACACTTGTCAGTTCCATCACAGAATATCAGGTGTGTATTTCAGATATAGTCTGAAAGAGCCAATGAAGTTTTCTTTTGAACTAATGAACGGAAAGGCAATTGGTGATTTCAACTCTGAGTTTTACTCAGAAATACAATTCAGTTTGTTTTTCTCTTACCAAAATGTCTATTTATATCATTATGATTAAAGCATTTATTGGCAAAAGTAAGCTACCAAAACTTGTAGGAATTCACTTTTAGTTTTAAACACACAGTCTTCATTGTTTTGAAATTCTCATTGTACAAGAGAGATTTCCTTATTTTTCCTGGTTTTGTTTTACAGTGTCTCAGAGTCACGTTCCTCTCCAGAAGGAGATATGACCTGCTTTTTATCTCAACTCAGCACCATTTGGAAAGGATTTATTAACATGAAAAGTGTAGCAAAATTTGTCACTAAGGCATATCCTGTCTCTGTGTGTTCTGATTATCTCAGTGAGGTTAGTACCAAAAGTATATGTGTGTGTGCTTTTGTGTATGTGTCTTTCACAGGAGTTCCTCTACTATGGGCAGACATGTGACACTCTTACGCTGGCTGCCTGGGCACTTAAATACCTCCAAAGGCAAGATAATGGTTGCCACAGTGGGTCAGCCGGTCATGCAGTTTGCACAGAGCAGAAATTTGGCTGAGCAGTTGGGCAGCCCAGTGATCTGTTTAGCAGTGATCTGTTTAGCAAGGGCATTTACCACACGTGTGTGCCCAGCCACCAGCATGGCCAGGCGTCTATAACCTGCATAGTGTGGGTGGCAGGTGTAACCCCCTGACAGGTCTTTCATTTTTCAAAGTTAACAAAGATGGCACTAGAATTTATGACCTTAGGAAGGAGTGGCAAGTCAGTTATCCTGGTAATAACTGAATCATTACTGTATGTGTGTGTGTGTGTGTGTTCACAAAAGATAATGTAAAAAGGTTGGGCAGCAGTTTCTAAACAATCCTGTTTGTCAGAAGGTTATTATACCACCTTTGGGTTTGGGAGCTTGTAATCCTGGATGGTAGTTCACCAGTCAGTATTTACTACAGTTATCACCATTTTCCTTGGAATTGTTGTTTTCTTGAAGTTTGGGTTGTTTGGTGCCTTCATGTTACTGCATTAGTCTCTTTTTGAACACTAGAGTTTCACAGGTGATTTACTCAAAGTACTTTTTATTTAGGACTTGCCCAACACAATTCACATCGGTGGGAGGATCGCACCGAAGATGGTTTGGGATTATGTTGGTGAACTCAAGTCTTCTGTGTCTAAGGTATCCGCTTATAGTATGGTCTCTGCAACAATGGAACATAGAGCTTATTTAAACATCTTTTTTAACCTTTCATTTTGATGGTTCACACTTGAAATGTCAGCCTGCAACTTACTAGATACTTTCAGGTGAATGTTAAAATAAGTTTATATAGTTACATTCCTGTGTGATGGTGTGTTTGAGAAATACGGTGATAGAAGGGGTTTTTTTCCTTTACTGTAATCATATGATTACATTTTAGTAAAAAAATGTAAAAACTTTATTTTTTCATTTTTATTTTTATTTTTTTATGATTGAAGGAGTACAGTGGGAATTTGGAGGTGATCTGCAAAAGGCACCGAGCCTGGGCTCTTGAATGGGTTTTGGTTTTCTGGGAACCCCTGAGGTTTAGCTACAGCTGCGTGTGTCTGTATGTACAGTTTTCCATCAGATTCCCAAGAGGGTTTAGACCCTGTGCCTAGTTTAACCCTCCCATGTGGAGACACACAGGGAATGGCTGCAGATCATGCAGCTGCTCACCGTGCCCACAGTCACTGTGCATGCGGGAAAGCTTACTTTGCTCCAGACGCAGCTAAGCCTACACCTTACATGGCCTGTGCTTCTCACAGGACAGTTCTCTGAAATCGAGGCTGTGAGTGGAAGTCATTTTAAAGAGTCTCCTGCTGAAACCAAGTTTTGAGTCGGAAAGTCGGATGCTTGATTGTGAGTTTCTTTTACTACTTCATTATCTCATTGTTTCAAATGTTGGACAATAAGGCTATGAAAGTCAAAATCAGAATTGCTAAAATCTCCCATTTCAGGCTGTACTTTTGAGGTTTGGGTACAAATTTTAAAGCAGATGCTTTCCTCGCATGGCCACAGGTGAAGGCTTTCCCCTGTCCTCTGTTTGCATTGTAGGAGCTCTGTCTGATCCGCTTTCATCCCCTGACAGAGGAAGAAAAGTTTGCCTATGTTTCTCTCTACTCCTACTTGAGCAGTCGTGGCCGTTTTGGTGTTGTACCTAATAAGACCAGGCACATCAAGAACCTCTACCTCATCCCACTGGGTGCTAAGGACCCTATTCCATCCGCACTCTTGCCCTTTGAGGGACCAGGTAAGCACCAACTTTCTGGGTGGTGATGAGGAACATCTGATACCCACCCCTTTTCTCCCTCTGACATGGAGTCCTGCTGAGTTGTCGCAAGGTAGATCTGTCATATCCAGCCATGAGTCTCTGGGAACAGAATTGTGAAATACAGATGAAGCCATGTTTAGCAGAATACTTCATCCTGTAGGGTAGAGGAGTGTGACACTAGGAGTGCCCCTTGTTTGTAGCATAAATTATCTCTGAAAAGTTGTATATGAAGGAAAAGGCCCACAGCTCACAATCAGCCTGTCATGGCCTCAGATCAGTGGGTTGATCAATTGCTCAGGGTCAGTGGAGAGGAAAGGCAGTGCTTTGTATCTGCTCCTGTCATAGTCTTCTCTCTAAATGGAACTCGTGTTTTAGTCTCAGCCCTGGAGTAAGCAGATGTCAATAAGTGACTTTCTTCCTTCTGAGGTCACTCTGTAACATGGGTTAATTTCTAGCACATACAAAAAATAGTGATATATATAGAAAAATATTTCTGGAAATAGTTACTTTTATGTCTACTGCTCAAATTTTATTAAGTTATTTCATCTTTGGCAAATTACTTTTGTTTGCTTCTCCTTAGAAAGTACTGTGGGAAAGGGTTATTTATAAGTTAACCTAAAAGACTATTTCAGATTTGTCAAGGGTTGAGGGTGATTCCAAGGGGAGCAGGTCTGTTAGTGTCCAGTTTTCTTTGCCCCTCAGAGGAAATTGATGTGACTTCAATTAGTAAATTGGCACCAGGTACCTAAATTGGAGTGTTCTTGGCCAGGAAGTCCCCAGAGTATTGCTCTTATCTGAAAGCTGATGTTTCTGACACACAGCAAGTGCTCTTCCAAGTGCTTTGTCATAGTAGTGGCAACTAAACACCCTGAGCACTGACAGGTGCTGCCTAGACCCTGTGCCTTTGTCCCCATCAACAGCTGCACCCACACATCACCTAAGCCAGCTGGGATCCTGTAGGGGTCCCTCCACTTCATGGGCTTGTTCAGTGGCTGGAATCCATCACCCCCAGCATGGCCCAGGCACTGACTGGAACCCATTCATAACACCTGGCATAGGCTTGGCTTGTGCCAACTTTCTGGAATTAAATGCCCATAGAGGTATTGATTGGTATCAGTATGTACCTCTTGTCCTTGGTTTCTTTTCCCATACATGTGGCTTAATTCTACTACTGAGTCTGAGGCTAGACCTTCCACCATGAACTCAAGGGACACAGACATGGGACTAAAAAGTCTTCACATACACTGTACACGCTGGTGTTTTGGAGGGCATCAGGTGGGGGTGTCACCTCTGTGAAAGTGGAAGATGGCACATTTAACTACAGCTGGTCTTTAAATATCTCACCTACCTACTTGCTTATTTTCACACACTTTATGGATTGTAAACCTCACAGCAGCCCTCATATGGGAGGTGGGTAAGTAGCATCCTGTGCCCAGCTGGTGCCCGGCCTCCCACAGGGCTGCCTCCTCCCTGCTGCAGCCAGTGTGGCCTTTGCTTCTGCACTTTCTTGGGACACACACCACTCTCCAGGTAAAAACTCATGACACAGGAGCTGCGAAAATGGGGTGAGCCTAGAGAGTTACCCCCAGGAAACCTGGTCCTCTCTTGCTCCTCCCTTAGATGTGGAGCACAGTTGGGGGTGCTCATGTGGCTCTTTGCCCTCATTTGTTTGGTATTGTCATGCTGGACACCTGTATTACAGCAGTGTAGAGTATCTTTAAATTTGAGACAAGTCCCTTCATCTCAGTAAGCATTGCTTCTAAGGTCCAAGATAAGTGAATTTTATTGTTTCTTCCATGAATATAAGTTTTGGTTTTATTGTTTCTTCCAGGAATATAAGTTATTTCCAAGTGCTAGTTATATTTCAAATATTCATGGAACCGTAACATGACATAAATATGTGAGTGAGGTGATAAGACTTGACTATCTCAAGATAGGAGTATGCATTTTGGGATAGACCTATTTAAATTTGAAATCTTTGGGAAGATTGCTGGGGATGTTCAAAACTGTGGAGGTTCACTAGATCATCTCCCAGTGTGTGCAGATGAGATGGGCGAGAGTTGAAAGTATCTAAAAAACCAGCTGCTTATTAGGTGCCAATCTCTAGATAGCTCGCTGTTTTCAAGACCAACACAAATATTATGTAACGTCACCTATGATAAATATGACAACAAAGGTCAAAGCCAGCTTGCCAGGGGTGAGATACACTAATTCTTTTCATCAATAAGCATATTAGGGTATTAAAAGACAGTTGGAGAGAAGCACCTTACAGAGCCTGGGGACTGTGTCTTCTTGAGTTTAACACAATGGTTAACCCAGCACACGCAGTTGATTGATGCAAGAAATTTGATTTGTGCAAGAGCCCTGAGGTTAGACCTTTAGTAGTTGAGCCTTCCCTGAGTGAGGTAGTCCCTGGTGAGTTCCGCATGCAAAGACCCCCCCAGTCCTTGCCGTTCAGTGCCCCACCCTGGTCAAGCCCACTCCTACTTCTGCTCCTGAGACCCAAGTTTGTAGGGAGAGAGCCTGGCTTACAGAGCTGCCCCACAGACAGAACTTCAGCTGTGACTCAGTAGGTCCGAATGTGCTCAGCAGTTAAACCTGTGTTGAAGCTCTGGGACCATCTGCAGCAGAGATACTTGGTCCACAAAGGCGGTGATAGCTGATTCAACAATTGACCAAACCCCAAAACTGTGTTTAAATTAGCTATAAAGTATTCGGTAAATAGCTATTGTGGTGAAAGAAGCAGTATTTGAAGATAAAATGCCCATAATGAATGCTAATTAGGAAATTTTGGAAGTGCTCTTCAGTGTGGTGGCCAGACGCCAGATGCTATCCCCTCCTTTGCCTTTTCTTTTGCTGACACACTGCTGTTACCAGATGGGGCAGGGAGAGGAGGTTTTGACAGAAAGTTCTCATAAGAGGAGTGTGGCTCACCCAGGGGTGCCTTCAACACGAATCTCTTACACAGCAGCCTGTGAAGCAGGAGACCTTTAGGACACCCTTAAGCAGGGAGGGGAGCAGAGCGGCGTCAGTCTGCGGAGGCCGGGTTGCCCGAGTGCAACCTGGTGTCCTCCTCCTAAGTGGCGGGCAGGACATCCACCTGTCGTTGTGTGCTCAGCTGTCAGTAATCAGTTCCGTACTGGAATTTTGGAAGACTCACAGCAAACATATTTAGAACTATGAAAACAACCATGTGAAGTGATGTGTGATCATCTCTAAATCACAAAAAGAACAGGACAATCTTAGCAGTGCTTTAAATTGTAAGAAAAAAGTGTGATTACCTCTTGTATATTATGTAATGTTATCTGTAAATTGAATTTATGCAATCTGACTGATTGTATCCTTATGCTATTGAAACAAATATTCTGTCCTTCATGAATCATTTTTCTGTAAGTTACTGTTTGTGACTTGGCTGTTTAGTTAGTTCCCCTTTGGGAATTCTTGATGGAGTGTGAGTGTGGGGGTGGGAGATCATTATGGGAACGTTAGCATTCCTGATGTAAGTTGTCACAACTTAGGATCTTTGGGGTACCTGTTTCTTAACAAATACCTATTCTGTAAACTGATGCTGTGCCCTGAAGCTCCCAGTCTGTCTCCGTGTGACTGTCCTTCCCCACCAGTGTGCTGAATGCCTCGGCGCTTTACTTAAGCACAAGTCCTGTGTTTACAAAGACTCAAACATTAGCAAGTTTTTGATAAATTAATGCTCATTGAATTTTTTTCTAAGCCTCAAACATCTACTCTAGCTATTTCAGTCAGCATTATTGTTTCATTCATTGTAATTCTGGTACCAGAAACTAATGAATTTACCTAATGGTTTTTGTGCTTTACTGATTATGATCCTATTGGTCATTGTAAAATGAGTTGAATTGGTCCTTAATCATTAACACCTAATACTAGTATATTTAGCTTAACTTATGTGTTGCAACTCATAAGTGAATGACAAAAAGGGCTGTTACCTTCTGGATATGTCACAAGAGGCACATAAGAGCATATCTGAGATCCGTTTGTTTAAAAGACATGCTGGTCCACACGCACTTTTGATCCCTGCAGGTTAACAATGTTAGTCATTGCTGTAGTGCCCTTCCCGCCGCCTCCACCATGCTATTGCTTTAGCATTGTGTGTAATTTTTTATAAAACATGTAACAAGTTCTGACAGTTGGGGTGAGTTTACTCATGAATTGGGCGCTTGGTTCTGTAGTTGGTGGCTAGGGGGCTAATCCCTCCCTTTCAGCGGCCACCATCAGGGCTGGGTAGGCCTGGTGGTGACTTTGTGGGATGGGAACCATTCGTTCTTTTGCAATAAGCTCCTCAAACACTTGGCTTTATTTTCCCACAGGATTTCCCACGTGAAAGCCCTTAATAAAATTTACCTCTGAAGGATGAAAACTGGATTTAGATTCTAAAATTCACACAAATATTTTGTTTTCAGGTCTCGAGTCACCACGTCCAAATATAATCCTTGGGTTAGTAATCTGTCATAAAATAAAACGTCCTTCAAGTGCTGGAGAGTTAGACAGGATTGAGAAGAAACGGCCCCGATTTCAACAGGAAGAAGTGGACGTTTCCATCTACCCCAAGATAACTGCAGCCCCGCGGTCTGAGGAGAAGCCCTCCAAGTGTCCTCTGTACCCTGCAGGCACCGCTGTCGGCACCACACCCACAGGGTCCCCTCCACCTCCACCCTCTCTTCCAGAAACATCAGTGTTAAAAATACAGTCATCCATCAAGCCAGAAGCTACCCGGATTGACACAGCCTCATCTAAGCAAGCAGCAGTCACTACAGCAACTTCCTGTGTCGTGTCAAATATGTGGAAAACAGCTTCACCACTGGAACCCATCTTGCAAGTTCTCTTCGGAAAGAAGAAATCATTTGAGCCCCCTGCCAAGGAGTCTGTCGGAGCTCTTCCTTCCTTCCACCAGGACTCCAACACCAAGGCAGACGACGGGGTGTCCGCAGCTCCTTGGCCAGATCCGACTGTTCAGCAGTTCGGTCAGTTCTCAAAGGCTCAGGCTCTAGAGGAAGAGGAGGAGGATCAGCCGCACAGCCCTGAAGAAGAGCAGAACCTGGAGAGAGCCTTGGATGCACAGCTCGCCGAGCGAGGGAAAATAGTGATTATTAGTTAAGAAACTACAAATTAAATAGAAAACTTTTCACTGTGAAGTACAAGATATGCCTGTTGTATTTTTCAAGTCCTTCTGAAGTGTGAAATAAGAGAAAACCTGGCTAATTTATTTGACTGTACAAATACATGTTGATAATTTTTATATTTTCATGAACTTTTTCAGATGCAAATTTAGAGAATTTCATATGTTCTTTTGGAGTCTATTGCATTACACATCACTACAGATTTTCACTTTATAGCATAAATTTTTAAGGAAATATGGAGAACATGTCTATTTGGGGTGTTTGTGTTATAAACCAAGTGTCGCTATGTTAAATTACCTTAAAGCAGGGGTCATTTCCAATATTTAATATGTTGTGAAGGTTTTTTTTTTTGTAATGTAAATATACAAAAGTAAAAATGAAGTTTGTTTCTTTAGGTTTTGTTGATAGAAATTTCTGTAAGTTGTATTTATATTGCAGAGTATTTTATCACTGTATATTGGACTGTCAGGTTCTGTTATTTGAAGTGGAATAAATATCTACAAAGAGTTTTGTCTCATGTGTCTTCACTCAGCCTTTTTGTCCTAACACTGGGCATTTAGAGGTTGGACAAGGGCACCTGGACCCCCAGCTTCTGTTGCCCTCGGCCCCTTCTTGAACTTGGGGGATGATCCTAGTCATGACTGGCCACCCGGGTTCCCACATTCTTCATCACTCTGCAGGTGTCACACAGCCCTGCTGGGGGCCACCAAGGAGCCTCCCAGGGAACCACAGAGTGTGATGAAGGGGGAAACGTGGTCACAGTGTAACAGTGAGGAGGTGCAGAGAGTATGTGGCTCCTGGGCAGGAGGTTGCCCCCAAATCCCAGCCCATTGGGATTCAAAGGAGACTCCAGCTGCCATTCAGGCTTCTTAGGAAGTGACTGGGCAGAGTTGGTGACCCAGACCCAGTACTTGCAGGTGGAAGGGAGATGGCTGAGCATGGCCACCACAGGGGGGAGCATGCAGGTGTGGGTCTGGCCCATCTTCCATATGACAGATTGATCTGGTCACCCTTGAGCCAGCAATTAGCTTTTCAACAAGTGTGTGTGTCCACAACTCAGCCATGAGCATAGACACTGAGGGGATGTTCCTGAACAAAGTGTTGACCAGCCCAGGCAGGACAGGCCTTGTGTGGCAGATTGTTCAGTGGGGCTGCTGTCTCGTTTCCCAGCCAAGCTCATGCAGACCAAGCAGACCTGAGGCAAGTGTAACAAGGGAGGGGACTTCATAAGGGGACCCCTCTGGCCACCAGTGCTAGCCACACAGCCCCCACTCCCTTCAGACTGCTGTCACAGCTATTGACACTGTCTCCACAATGGCCCCATCACCTCATGGGCCATGGCGAGCTGAGCGGTGGCACATGTGCAAGTTTCCCTCATGGAAGACTGCTCTGAAGTGAGCTCCTGGTAGCTGACAGTGAGGAAAGTGGAGTTGGTTTGTCAGGTCCCCTTGCCTCATTTCCAGCTGGGTTGACTCAGCACATCCATTGTAAACAAATGACGTTAGAGTGAGTGCGCTTGTGCCCAGGCACCCCTTGGCTCATTGCCACTGTTGTGTACTTCAGTATGGAAGGCAGTGGCTCTGAACTGCTGGTCGGTGGAGCTCATGTCTGAAGAATAAAGCATGTCCACTTTCCTGGCTGCTGCTCGGTTTTTCTTTCCCTTACCTGACTCAGGACCTGCACAGGACGAGGCAGAGGGGTCTGCAATCCAGCCTGACAGTGACACTTTGCCAGAGAGCGGAAGTTCCAATCCCACTACACAGACACTAAGGGCTGCCTGGCACAGCCCCTGGCTCCACACTTTGTGGCATGCAGGTTGCCATCAGGATGGCCTCCCAGATGCCTTGGAAAATATGCCCCCACATCAAAGCCCTCAGGCCTTGCAGGCCTCAGATGTTGTCTGGTCTCATTCTCGTTCACCCCAAAGCCCTGTTGAAACCCTCCTGCTGCATCAGGCAGCTCTGCCATGCTCCTTCCACTGCTCAAGCACCTGTTCACCCCGACATCCCCTCTAGGACCAGATCTAATGGCTCCAGCCCATGGTTCCATTTGGCCAACATCACCCACAACACTTGTGCACTGTGCCATGCATGGCTTTCTAGAAACCTGACAGGTGAGGAGTCCAGCCCCAGCCTGTTCCTGCACAAGGGCACAGCCATGTCCACCTCACAGGGCAGAGAAATGCCAGGGACAGAGATCCCGGGCTGCCAGTGCACAGGGGCCACTTGGGTGTGGCTCCTAGTCCTGGCACATCTGCCGAGGCAGCTGTGAGAAAGTGGAAAGAGCCATCTCTCTAGAAAACTCGAAGTTGTTGGGGCCTCCAGTGGAGGGTAACACCCAAAGGGAATGGGTACCCCTGCCCCTCCATGCCATGCCAGGCCCTTGGCCCCAATGAACTCCATGGCATCAGCAGTGGTGGCAGTAGTGGGGCCCCTAGCTGTGGCTGTGCCCTGGATGGGGCCTGACCAGGAGGAAAGGAAAGGAAAGACAGGAGCCATGTGGGTTTGAGCACAGGCAGGACCTTGTGCACTCAGTGGCAGGGCAGGGCCAGGGCACTCGACTGGTAGCCACTGGGTCCAACACCTGCTTCCTGCAGGACACTCAGCAAAAGAGAGGAAGTAAAACCAAAGTCTCCCATAATTTTATACCCAGCGCTGCCTGCTGTTGACATTTTGGAATATTTCCTTAATAATCTTTTCCCTTCTCTCATATTTTGATTAACATCCCATTTCTTCATCCAATAAATCTGTTAAATAAAATTTCTTCAAATATTTAAACACAGCATATTAAACATTTAAACAATAAATTCAATATTTAACAGTTAATTTTTCCAAATATTTAGATATCAGTTATGAACATATTTAATCAAGTACTCTTAAGCACTTAATTAAAATCACATACATAATGAAGGTTTATCAGATGCTCTTAGGTACTTACACCTTTAAGAGCAAAGGAAACACAAATCCCAGTGGTGACAAGACACGCATCATGTGGTGTCCACACTGCTGGTGCCACAGACACACGCCCCTCCCTTTCTCTTTCTTCCTCTTCCTTGTGTCAGCCTGTGGCCAAGGAGGAGAATGTGACAGGACCAGATGGATGACAGCCAGTGAGGGGGACAGTGGGAGACAGAGACAGACAGAAGTGGAGAGACAGGGAGAGACTGAGACAGACAGAGGAACAGAAACAGATCATGAGAGATAAAGGCAGAGATAGGGAGACAAAAAGACACACACACAGAGAGATGGGGAGACAGTGAGACAGAGGGACAGAGACAGGGTGAGACAGGAACAGTCATGGTGGGACAGAAAGAGGGACAGTAATTTTGAGACAGGGAGAGATGAGGGATGGATATGGATAGACATGAAGAAAGGGAGAGACTGAGGGACAGACAGGGAGAGAAAGAGATGGCAAAAGATAGTGAGAGACAGAGACAGCAAAAGATAGACAGCAGGAGATAGAGAGATAGGGAGAGACAGTGAGAGACAGGTGGACAGAGACAGGGAGATGGAGAAACATACAGAAACAAGGAGAGATAGCGAGACAGAGTCAGAGAGAGATAGAAATAGGGAGAGACAGAGACAGAAGCAGGAGAAAGAGGCTCTTTCAAAGAACCATCACTTACTTGATCAGAAAACCACAAGCAAACCTCTGTGAGAAGCGCTCCAGGTGGAAGAATCCGAAACTGGAATTGGCGAATTCATAAAGTTTGAGTCAAAACCTCTGGGGTGACCAGTCTTGGAAGTTTCCACAAATTAAGGAGTTTTACCACCAGAAACACTACCAGGCTCTCACATAGGTCACAAAATAATGGCTTTCAGCTTCCAGCAGGAGGGAGAAAGTAGGCATTTAAAATACACCCATTGAGGGCAAAAGAGCTAAGTAGGCATTTCTCTAAGGAAGATATCCAAATGGCCAACAGACATATGAAAAAATGCTCAACATCACTCAGCATCCAGGAAATGCAAATCAAAACCACATTGAGATACCATCTAACCCCAGTTAGGATGGCTAAAACCCAAAAGACTCTGAACGATAAATGCTGGCGAGGTTGTGGAGAAAAAGGAACTCTCATACATTGTTGGTGGGACTGCAAAATGGTGCAGCCTCTATGGAAAATGGTATGGAGGTTCCTCAAACAATTGCAGATAGATCTACCATACGACCCAGCTATCCCACTGTTGGAAATATACCCAGAGGAATGGAAATCATCAAGTCGAAGGTATACCTGTTCCCCAATGTTTATCGCAGCACTCTTTACAATAGCCAAGAGTTGGAACCAGCCCAAATGTCCATCATCAGATGAGTGGATACGGAAAATGTGGTACATCTACACAATGGAATACTACTCAGCTATAAAAACGAATGAAATACTGCCATTTGCAACAACATGGATGGACCTTGAGAGAATTATATTAAGTGAAACAAGTCAGGCACAGAAAGAGAAATACCACATGTTCTCACTTATTGGTGGGAGCTAAAAATTAATATATAAATTCACACACACACACACACACACACACACAAACTGGGGGGGAGAAGAAGATATAACAACCACAATTATTTGAAGTTGATACGACAAGCAAACAGAAAGGACATTCTTGGGGGGGAAGGGGGAGGGAGAAGGGAGGGAGGTTTTGGTGATGGGGAGCAATAATCAGCCACAATGTATATCGACAAAATAAAATTAAAAAAAAAAAAGATTTTAAAAAATAAAAAATAAATAAATAAAATGGCAAAAAATAAATAAATAAAATAAAATAAAATAAAATAAAATACGCCCATTGAATTCTGTCCTCCTTAACAGGTTCTGCCTTCAAAGGAAACCGATTTCTTAAGAGCCTAATAACCAACTGAGATTTTACTGGGGCCAAACATCCTGGGGCAGGGGAAATGCCCAACTCCATCCCTCTCTAAGCTTCCAGTCCCAAGAAAGGGATAAGGACTGAGAAGCACTTATAAATGTCATAACCCAAAGAAACAGAGTTTTCCTAAAATGAGGTCAATGGAATGCTCCCCTCACCCCACAGCTCAGCTCTATATCAAAAGCAGAATACACGTGTGATAACAGCACAACGCAGCTGGGAGGACTGTGTGCCTCTGACTTTACTTAAGAAGTCTCTAAGTGTATGCCAACAGTTTACACAGCTAATGTCTAGAAACACACAATGTCCTGACACCGAGTCATGAGGAAATGGAAACTCTGAAAATGGAAACCGACCTACAGCTGGAGACTGACCCTGGATCCAGAGAGAGCAAAGCACATCTTACTTGCGAAGTGTTGCACTTGCACGTTACAGTCTCTTTGGGGGCTACCAGAAGGTCTGAAACAGGCTCTCTTTTCCATTTTGTCTAAGTCAGATGCCAATCAATACAGAAAATTCATAGAAATTGCTTGAAAATGTTAAGCAAACAAAAAGCCTGGAGCCACCTAGAAGAATAAATTATGCTTGACACATACAATAGATCAACTAAAGCCCCAAAGGAAAAGCCAGAGTGAAAATTCATTTCAGTAATGAGGTATTCAAAAGCACCCAGGACACTGGGGAACTAAGAGAGCTTTGTGCGTGCTGGGAAATGTGGGGACACTTTTTAAAAAAGACCTGAGAAAACCCTCATTTTTAGCACTGGCTGATTTCCAGGCTTGGTTCAGCAGGAAGTGAAGGCTGTCAGATCTTGAACAGCCTGGGTGCATATTAAATAAGTCCCTCAGCACAGAGTCATCCACAAAAACTGCAAAAGGTGAGGTTCTTCTGTTTGCTGCTTCTCTTTTTGGAATTCTCATTAGTCTTACACACAGATATTCACATATTATGTATGTATTACATAAAGGTGTGTGCTTTTAGGTAATTGTATTTAGTATTTTATCAACATTTTATCATTGTTTTCTGTGACAGTGTTAGTTCAACAAACTACCATCACTGGAATTCAGAACCACAATCTTGTTTGCTGTTTAAATTTTATATAAATTGAATTATGTAGTTGTAGTGTGCATACTTCTGTGTCTGGTTGCTTTTATGCAATATTATATATGAGAAAGTCATTCATGTCACTGTATATAGGTATAGTACATTCATTAAAAAAAGTTTTGTATGTGTATTTTTATTCTTGTTTTATACATGAGGTCATCAAAAATTAATTGAAATATTTGTATTATATTTTAATTTTATTTTTCTGTGAACTTTTTGAAGTACACTTGTATGTGCATATATGTATAGATAGATAAATATAATTTACCATTTTAAATTTTTTTTTTTTTCTTTTTCGTGACCGGCACTCAGCCAGTGAGTGCACCGGCCATTCCTATATAGGATCCGAACCCGCGGCGGGAGCGCTGCCGCACTCCCAGCGCCGCACTCTCCCGAGTGTGCCACGGGCTCGGCCCCATTTTAAACATTTTTAAGTGCACGGTTCAGCCAGTAAGTACATCACAAAATTTTAAGGTGCATAACATTCTGTGTGAATAAAATAATGGCTGAAGAACAGTGTAAATATACTTAATGCCACTGAACTGTATACTTCAAATGGTTAAAATAGTAAATTTTATATATTATACACCTTAAAATTATAAAATTTTCAATTATGCCTTAATAAAAATGGAAAAAATTTTAAAAACCAGACAGAAAATGTATGTTGATGAGGACATAGGCAGACTGGAAACTTTGTGCTCTGTGGGGATCATTTTAAGACAGTACAGACTGGAGACAAAACAGTATGGTGGTTTCTCAAAAAAATGAAAAGTAGACTTTTCTTATGATCCAGCAATACCATTTCTGCATATGTGCCCAAGTAAATAAAAGTGTGAACTAGAAGAGATATTTACACATTCATGTTGACATAGCATTTTTCAAATTAGTCAAAGGTAGAAGCAGTTTAAATATCCACAGATGTATACATGAATAAACAAAATGTGATATACACATACAATGGAATACAACTTATTTTTAAAAAGAAAGGAAATTCTGACATATTTTACAACATTCATGAACCTTAAGCCCATTATGTCATGTAAAAAAAGTTACAAAAATCCAAATGCTGTATAATTCTACTTGTATGAGGTACCTAGAGTAGTCAAATGCATAGAGACAGAAAGCAGAATGGTGTTTGCAAAAGACAGGAGGAGGAAACATTGGGAGTTATTTTTTAAATAGGTAGAGTTTCACTTTTGCAAGATGAAAAATGTTCTGAAGATTAATGGTGATAATTGTACAACAAAGTAAATGCCCTTAATACCACTAAAATATACACTTAAAAAGTGATAAAATGGTAAATTTAATAATATGTGTATTTTACCACAATTTTTAAAAAGTGATGGAGTTTGGATGTGTTGTCCCACCCAAACTCAATGGAAATCTGATCCCCAATGTGGCAGTGCTGGAAACTGATTGAGTCATGGGGGCAGGTCCCTCATGAATGGATTAATGCTCTCCCTGGGGAGGGGGGATTAATGAGTGAGTTGTCACTGTATTAGTTCCCAGGAGAGCTCACTGTTTAAAAAGACCCTGGCACCTTCTCTCTCTCTCTCTTGCTTCCTCTCACCATGTGATCTGCTTGTACCCGCCAGCACCTGCTACTTTTCACCATGAGTAGAAGCAGCCTGAGGCCCATGCCCGATGCAGCTGTCCCAGAATCATAAGCCAAATACACCTCTTTTCCTTATAAATTACCCAGTCTCAAGTAATTCTGTTATAGCAACCCAAAATGGACTAATACGAAAGGGAAGCTGTCACCTCTAGGTATGATAATACAATAGGCAAATATTACAGTTCCAAAAATAGAAAGTGATTAAAGTCATTATTTTAAATAAATCAAATCAGTCTATAAATGCAGTCTTAAAAATATATCACCGATGAACAAGTGGTTTATGTAAACACAAATGACATTATAAAAACAGAAATAAAACATGGTAATTGTATGTAAATATTTGGGAAGAACTTTGTAAGTGGAAAATAAAGCCTAAGAGTCATTTAGGATAAGAATAATACATTTAAATGTCTTGCTTTCTTTCAGGAAGGTTAAATAGAGACAAAGTCTAAATCAATTACAGACCAAATAATGAAATAATGAGTAATAATTAATTTTATAAGGGATAATTATTTTTAAAAAATACTCCAACAAAGCAAAACTAACAAAACTTGCCAAATCATCTGAAACAGAAACAAATAATGCCTAAAAGTAAAAGTTCTCAAATCCATTTATGTAATTAGATAATTTCTCTTAATAAATGGTCACAGATAACAGATGTTACAAAAGATTACAGTATTAAAAAAAATAGGCCAGTCTCTTTAGATGAAAAAAAAATACTCATAATTTCAGAAAAGACACATCATGAGAACAGGTTTGATAGGTCCCCAGAATCTCTCATCCAGCTGACTGGTGTCAGACTTCTAGAAAAAGCAACTTCATACAGGTTGTGCCAGGTGGATCTTTCTGAATGCCTAAATCTTAGAAGATCACAAGAAATATTAAAAGAAAAAAATCAGGGAAACATAGCTGCATTAAAAGACCCAAATAAATCTTCACATCCCTAAAAAATGGAGATGTATTAATTACCTGACAAAGAATCCAAATAACCATCTTAACGATGCCCAGTGAACTATAAATAGGAATACAGACAACTAAACACAATCAAGAAAAAGAAAGTATCAGCAAAGAGATCAAGTTGTAAAACAAAAACAAAAACAAAAATGGTGAAGCTGAAGAACACAAAAAGAAATGATGTCTGAGAAATTCTCAAATTTAAGGAAAAAAACAGACATCAAAATTGAATATCTCCATGAACCCCAATTAGGATCAACACAGAGACATTAAAATTAAATTTTCAAAAGTCACAGACAGAGTTTTAAAGGAGCAAGAGGAAAGTGATGTGCCACCTACGAGGGCGCTTCTATGTGACATCAGTGAGTTTCTCAGCAGAGACCTTGTAGCCAGAAAGGAGTGGAGGGATGTGGTCAAAGTTCTTCAAAATCTTCCAACCGAGAATAGTGTATCCAGTGAAGCTGTGCTTCCTAATGAAGAGAAAATAAATACTTTTCATGATAAACAAAGACTGAAAAAGTTTCTCACAACTAGATGCGCCCTGAAAAAATGCTAAAGGGCATCCCTCCCCTTTGGGGTGATGATGGCAGAAGCAACACAAAATCATATAAAAATGCAAAGAATGTGTAGCTCTCTGGGAAACGTACATCCATATGCGTGTATAGAATTCTGTAACATCATAATGAAGGTGCATAAAACACTTTAAATCGTGCTTTAGAATTGAAAGAGAAAAGCATAAAATAAGCAGAAAACTGTTAATAGGTAAAGAATACACATATATGATATTTGAAATACTAAGAAAGTTGAGAGAAGATGTATAAAGAAAAAAATAGTATGAAATTGAACTTGTTACCAGCTTAATAAAATATATTGTTTACCTTTAGGTGCTTTATGTTATCCCCATGGTAACCACAAAGAAAATAAATATAGAGACGCACAAAAGGAAATAACATAAACCAAATCATGTCACTGCAGAAACAAACAACACAGGAGGAAGACAGTGAGAGACAAAGAGGAACAGAACAGCTGCTGGGAACAGAAAACACTGAACAAAATGGCACCAGTGACTCCACCTACTTCAGAAATTTCTGTAAATATACATGGATTGAACCTTATATCAAAAGACACAAACTGTCTAAAAAGAATTAGAAATAAAATGATGTTTATCAGAGACTTACTTTAAATGTAAGAACAGAAATAGGCTAAAAGTGACATGATAAAAAAAGACAGTCCGGGAAATGGGAACCAAATCAGAGCAGGGGTGGCCATAACTATATCAGGCAAAACACACTTTAAGTCAAAAACTGTCATGAGATCAGAAAGGACACTGTATGACATGTGAGACCCCCCTACAGAGCTATCCTGCATTTCTCAGGGTAAAAAGCGGGGAGAATGGCAAGGCAGCCCGAGCACAGAGGTGATGCTGGCATCGCACCAGACCCTGAGACTCGGACCTACGGGTCTGAATGTCCTGGTGCTCACAATGCCTGTCTCGGCAGAGGACGCCTGGGTGAAACACACGGCTGGCCTCACAGAGACGCCCCCTTCCTGAGGGCCACTTCCCACCTGGGGGGCTGTCCCTACTGCATGCTGATCACATGGTGTCCACCACACTGTGATGACCTTGCGATGCCAGCTGGTCTCTCCTGGTTTGGAGGGTCCCTCCATACCCCCACCATGCTCTAAAGATCCCGTGGGCTGGCTGGTTCACTCACTTGTTTAGAGCCTGGTGCTGTTAACACCAAGGTCGGTGGTCCAGATCCCCTTACTGACCTGATGCTAAAAAAAACCCCACAGACCTCGGATGACAGCTGGTCTCCCACATATGGGAAGTTCTGTCCATTATGCTCTAAAAATCTCGGGGTGCCAGAGATCTCCTGTGGATGTGGATCAGAAGACCCATCTGCCATGCACTAATGATCTTGTGGTTTCTGCTGATGGGTCCCCCCTGTGACTTCCTGTGGTTCTGGGGGAAAGAATTAAATTCTGTTCTTGCTTCTCTACAGAAACCCACAATCGGCTCCTGTGAACACCCATCTAATAGGTATGGGCTCAGCTAGATGCGAGGAGTTCATGCAGCTCTGCAAACCTGTGTTCCAAGCAAGGTCTGGAGGTCTGTGAAAATACTTAGAGAAACACCAAGAGAAGAGAATGAAAGCTTTAAAATGGCAGCCTGTGCTAATACAGCCAATCAGGACAGGGCCATGGAGAAACAGGAGGGGACAACACCTGTGACGGAGGTGAGATAGCCTGGGACACAGCCAGAACACTGATGATCTTTGATGACTGTGGGGCCACCACCATGCAGTGGGAGAGCCAGCCAGGAGGGTGCAAACAGAGGTGGGCACACAAGACACACACAACACACTCAACACACCATGCACACATACATGTACCAGATATGCACAAACACCACACATGCACCATGCACACATACCACACACACGCCACACACACCATACACACACCACGCAGATACATGTACCACACATGCACACCACACACACACCATGAACACACACACAAGCACACTGCACATGCACCACACACTCACCACACATGCACATGCACTCACCACACATACAGATATACACACATCACACACATGCATGACACACACCATGCTAACACACCATACACATGCCATGCACGCACATGCACCACACACACCACATGCACCACACACTTGCACGCACACTGCACACACACATACACTCACCACACACACAGATGCACACACACCAAGCACACCACACACACACCACACACCACACACAACATACATATACACACCACACGTATACATACCTATGATGGCAGTGTGAGCAGAGGCAGGCACACACCACACACACACAGTTTGAGTAGAGCCAGCCACTACACACACATACAAACACACAACAGGATAAGCAGATACACACACAAGATACTCTAATTAGAAAAATAAAAAAGAAATTAAAGCAACAAACTTTTATTTAAAAAGCATAACCAGTTTGTTTTTGATTTTGTGGGCAGCTGGCTGGCGTGGGGATCCAAACACTTGACTTTGGGGTTATAACCGTGTGCCCAAAACCACTAAGCTAATTGGCCAGGCCAAAAAAGTGTAACTACTAAAGTCTACCTGACACATGGTTTTTTCTCAATTACCCTTAAAAAACCCTGTGTCAGGACAAGAATCTAAATATAGAAAATAAGATCTACACACACGTTAAGGTCTGCGGGAAGCACATCTCTTCTGCACAGTATTGTTGAGACAGCTCCTACCCTGGGCCCGTCCCCTCACTGTGCTTCCATAGTGATGTGTTTTTCTTGTAAAATTATCAGGAACACGAGACAATGTTTTTTATTTTTATTCTTATTTATTGCTTTTTTAAAAATATCCATCATCCACATAGAAAAAGCTCCAAGAGCTTATTGAACACACAACACCCCATCCCCCCAATTCTGAGAACATATTTTTTACAATCATCACAAGAAATGGCTAAAAAAATCATTGTCAGTTATAAATCTCTGTCAATAACCTGTGACAATCCATTTCTGTCACTTGCTTCTCACATGAGTAGAGATTTAAGCTGGGATAGATGGGTGTATAGTTTGACCTGAAAAAAAGAGTTTGAATTTTTAGTTTAATTGAGTCTACCACAAGTTTTCTACCATTTTCTAAGACAGTGTGAGGAGAACATTGCTTTGCAAGAGGACTTCTGCCTGAGAGTAGTAGAAGCTGCAGTGGTGCGAGGAGGATTTAATACTGCCTTTATTTCCCATCCTTCCTAAGTAGAATAATGAAGGGTATAGAGGGACGTTTTCTCATTTGCATTTAAAAAATCAACTTTTGAGCTCATCCCATTTCTCATATTTATTAACAAGGCCATTGAGATATTTATGCCAGTGTGTGTGTGTACGTGTGTGTGCACACAAATTCTACCATATTGCAAACCTCCACTAATCGGTAGAGACAGTGCATGTTGCAGTGAATGCATATACTTTAATCATTGCTGTTTAGGACATCTATCAATATTAAGATTCCCGAAGAACGTCAACCTCTCCACACAGATTCCATTTCTAGACACTCTATCTAGAAGCCACTCTTTTTAGGTTTCTTTCTCCTTTCCTCCCAATAAGACCCATTAAAGAGAACTGCAGTGACCCGTGAAGGAGGCACAACAGACAGCTTTAGAAGAAGATGACTCTCTGCAAGAAATGGGCACTCCTGAAAACCCATGGGCACTGGCCCCTGCAATCTCCTGCCCTCTCCACCTACCAGTCCTGCCTCCACACACATCCACCCCACAGCCCCCAGGTGTGCACCTAACACTGTGTCTCAGAGGTCCTCTGTCTCTTCACTGAAACATGCTACCTCTAACCAAAATATCACACATGCTAACTGAAACAAAATGAAGGAAGGAGCTGCAAAATGTCACCTCTCCCAGGGTGACAGAGATGCAAAGGATTACTCAAAGCCCATTTCTTTTGAGCAGCGAGAGGCCCCTATGGGGTTAATTTTCAGGAACCCTCAAGAGAGAGACATTCCTCCTCAGAAAATAAGCCCAAACTTGGGTTTTCTCTCAGTATTTATTCTCCAGTCCAGAAAGTTACAGAAAAGGAACATAAGTGGTTATAAAAAGAACAGTAAGATAATTGTCATGGCAACAATCATTAGGTTTAGCTGCACCAAGGACATCTGTTCTTAGAGCCAGCAATTTTGCTGTCTTCCAATTCTTTATCTACAACAGAGACTTTAGCCTGGGGAAAGTTTTCTGTCCTTCACAAGCTTAACATTTCTATGTGTAATTCTAAAAACTTAGGTTATACCTGAAACTACAGGGCCTTGGAAGCTAGGCCCTGTGAAATACATTTGCTTTATTAATGTTAGTATATTCCACATATCCCCCATTTTTATTTTATTTTTAAAGCCAAAGCTATAGATCAAGGTTTCACCATTAATACAAAAACATTTTTAAATTAACGAAAAAAAATTGTGGGTTTTTACCATTTCTTTATTTTGAAACATTTGCTGGCTCCTTTTAACAATTAAAACATTACTACTTGCCTCCACGATTTTAAAACTATTCATGAATATTGTCATTTTATGGCAATATAGTTATTAACATAAGTTCAATAAGAATCTGTTCTTCTTGTAACAGGACACAATTGGAAACACTGGTTATTTTACCAAGGATTTGTCTGGAATGTTCTAATTTCAGTTATGACCAAACTTCCCTGCCACCTCCTGTCCCAGCCACTGTGGTACAAACATGTTAATTGGAGAGGGAACTTACACTCACCCTCAGGCTCAAGCCTGGACCCTCAGGCTCAAGCCCAGATTATAGATTTAAAGGATTGTTTTTTTAACATTCCCTGGCATGAAAATGATAGGGAAAAACTTGCATCTCCCCTCCCTAGCATTAATGCCAGGGCTCCTTTACAAAGATACCAATGGAAAGTCCTCCCTCGAGGCATGATCAATAGTAAGACGCTGCAGATCGTGCCTTACACCCTGCTTGGATGGCTTTTCCAGGTGCCTTGATTATCATTACATGGATGACATTCTCATTGCTCATCCAGACTTTAATGTACTTTTTCCAATTCAAATTAAAATTGAATATGAACCCACATATACTCCTCAGGCCTTTCAATTATTTTATGATAATTAAAATACTAAACATGTTACAGGAATCCCATGTAACCCCACCAGACGGACAATTGTAAAAAGAGCTAATGGCCTCCTCTAATCTCAACTACATAAACAAAAAAGGGGGCGTATGGAGAAAGGTTTGGCCCCTCATGAGCAGGTCTGTAAGGCCTTGTTGACTCTAAATTAAAAATAACAACAACTGCAATTCTCAAACTTTAACAGCCATAGAATGACATTTTATTCCCACTGAGGAAAGACCTAAACCCTTGGTTTCATGCCACCGCCTGCCAACGGGACCACAATAGTTGGAACCTGTTAAACTGTTCATATGGGGAAGGGGGTCTTTTGTTCTTTTCCTACAGGCCGACTTTGGATACCAGCAAAGGCCATTAGCCCCTATCGTGTGGCACCACGTGAGAACAAGTCCAATCCCAGAACTCCAGAATCACGTAACTATAAATTCCAAAGGTCCAGAGGTAACATGCCCGTTCATAACATATGGGCTTTTCCTTTTTATTCAGCCTTCCATAAGTAATAATGTTTATTGGACCCACGTTTTGAATCCTCCCATGTTTGAGCTACTTACTTGGGGTGACTCGGAGCCTCCTCTTTCATCTCATGATACCGCTGACACTGGAGGTCTCCGGCTCCATTACAAGTTTGCAGAATCAATTGTAGCACTCAGTTCACTGCTAGCAACTTTTGCATTCCCTTTCAACCACAATGGTATATAAATAATATTTTTACAGCTTTTAATTGTATTATAGCTGTGAAACATCAAATATTTATTCAAACTGCAGGAGTCAGTGGAAATTCTAAATGGGAAAAATTTCATCCTAAACCCAACATTCCTGTTGGTTCTCACCCCTGGATTGCTATTGGACATGGTCTGGACTTTAATCGGGTCTCTTGCTGTTCAAATAATTCTACAGAAAATAAATTATGTTGGATAGCTAATGATACCATTGACTAAGTTTTGATCCATATATTTGCCATCTCCCTATACTTTATTATCTCTAATTTTAATATTTCTTGTATGTTTACATTAAAACAGAGAGCAGAAGCTTGGTTACCCGTTAACCTCACATGACAATGGATGGGGAATTCTGCCCTGGAGCAAGTCACCTCTGCTCTAGAGAGTGCACCCTAAGAGATTCTTGAACATTCTTATGGCCTCTACAGCCACAACTGCTACAACAGTGACTGCTCTCATTCTATCCAAATGGCACAAAGAATGGCTCTTTTCAAAATTTGACCTCTGAACTTCTATCTCAATCTAAACTTTAATTCCTTCACTACATGAAAGAATGTACAAAGATTTTACATGGAAATTTTCATTCTGATTTACATGGAGATATTCAAAACTTAATAATTAAACTTCTATAGCAAATGACACTGCTTCAAGAAAAAACTCAAAAGATTACTATTAATCATTTAAATGATTTGGCCCATTGGCTTAATCCTACCCATTGCTTTTCCAGTTTAAACATAAGAATTTGGGTTATTGCCAGAATTAGTGTCTTCTGTATCTTGTGTTTTCTTATAGTGACTAAACTGTTATGCTCCATGTTCCAACAGACTCATCAAGCAGAAGTAATGCTGATTTTTCTTCATGAGAACGTCCTTGCGTCCATTGACTCTGACTCCTTGACAGCTTCTAATTTTTTAATAAATAAATAAGGATGAAATGTTTATGGGTTAGGAATCGTGATTCTCATTTGATTTCAGAATAGGGTTTTTAGGTAAATGCATGTACAGGACAAAAGCCCTCAGATAGGGGGCCACAGACCACAGATAGTGGATCTTATCAATTCTAATTAAATAATGTTGATTCTCATTTGATTTTAGAAGAGGGTTTTTAGGTAAGGCATGCATAGGGCAAAGCCCTTGGGCAGGGCACCACAGCCTACAGATAGCCTGGCAAAGGCCCATCTGATCAACTCTAATCACTGTGTAGCTATGGGATTGTATACTTTAATGATTTTAGAGATAACAGGTGGTTTCCATACTGACCCTGTTAAGAGATTTTAAGAATTGCTGAAGGGAAAGTTGTGGAAAAGATGTTTGCTAGGGGCAAGCTGTCTGTTGGGGGAAACTTTAGAGAGAATTGTATTTAGATTTTATCATAAGAATGTAACTTTTGCTTAAGGATAAGTTATACTTTAGATAATGAGCCAGTTTGACCAACTTAGCTTTTCAGGTCAGCAGCTGGCTGGGTTCACCTTCAAATTGTGTCTGTCAGAAACTGGACTCAGCCCAGTAGGAAACCTCAGCTAGGTGAGGTATTGGGAAGGCAGAGAACAATTGGTTCATCTGATCCCATGGAGTCTCAAAACCTATGATTTCCTGCAGAAATGGGTAAACCTTACTAAAAATGATTTGTACTAAACACATGGGAATGTTTTTCACTCAAACAAAAATTTTCAACTATGAGGTGCATTGTAAACAATGGGATGCTTGCCTTTTAATTGGCATGGAGAGGATGCTAAAAAACTAAATGGATTGAAAGTTGCCTCTGTAAAAGACTGCTTACAAAAGGCAAACAAGCGTATGTCTTTACAGCTACAATAGCTATAGGGACCAAAAGAATATTCTTGTAAGTTTAAAACCAAAAGTGAAGGTGCCAACCTCCAGAACCATGTGCCCTGAGATGTTGGCCTTTATTGTAAACAACCAGGCTATTGAGAAAAAATATATAATTTTTTTACACCAGGCATATTGTTATGGGAAAATGCCAGGTCCTGCTGGCTAGACCCAGGTTCTTGGTGTCTTGAACAAAGAATTGGATGAGACATGTCAGGAACAAAAAGAAAAAGCTATTTTATTTAGCAAAGGACAAGTACACTCTGGAGAAAATGGAGTGGGCTTGAGTGAGAGGAGTGCTCAAGAGGCCTAATGGTGACATTCCAGGGCTTTTAAGTCCTCTGAGCTGGACTCGTGCCATTTGGTCATTGGTGGAGCCCTGAATGTAATCTCTGTCATATTGTTAGAGATTGGCACCCTAGCTGGTGGGAACTCATTGGTCTGACTGAATGGTGCCCAAGGTTGCGGGGCTCCCTGTCTGGAATTGTCTTTGTCTCCACTTCTGCGCATGTGCAGTCTTGCTCAGGAAACTGATTTGTCCCATTTGCAAATAACAAATTTTTCTTTCTCCCACTCTTATCTCTATCTAGCTTCCTGCCTCAATATGATGAATCCAATTCCTTTTCCCTAGACTGTTTCTCCACTGGAGAAAGCCTCAAAAGGTTTGTTTTCTGAGATAATAAGCAAGCAATCTCTCAGAGTATAAATATTTCTCTGGTGGGGGTCTCAAATCAAATCGAAAAGATTTCCATGTCCAAAACTGTCCTACTATCACTTAGGACATTTTTAGGAAAACTTTTGCAAGAATGATTTCTGGTTTCTTTATTCAATTTTGCTTCTCTCGAGAAAACCTCTCAGTCGACTGAAACCTCTCTGCTTGAATCCCTGATAATGTTTTGCTCTGACAGATCCGTCTTCTCTCTTCTCATTGGCACAATTTTTGCTACATCTATCAACTTTTTATTTTAAAAAAAACCAAAACTTGACTAGTATGTCATTCAATCTTGTAAATAGTAACAAACAAATAAAAGGATGAACTGGTATCTGACTCTAATCCAAAATGGAAATGCTGAGTTCAGGCCTAGAAAATTCTTGTCTTGTTCTTCAAGGGCATCACCCTGAAGGCAGTAGTCTAGTTTGAAAACACGTGGTTTGGAAAACCATTGATCTAACTAAATGTGCCTCAAATATGTCTCTAGGATTACATTCTGCTGGTTATTTTCTTTCTGTTAAAATAAATTTACATCTACAAAAGGAATCTCCATTTATAAATGGATGTTATTCTTTGCACCAGAAAAACAGGAAGTACTAAATCACTCGAAAAGGAAGAAGGCATGGACTTTAATGTAAGTCACAAAACTTACCTCTGTTTAAGAGTCTTCTCCTGGCCATCTTATCTTAACCAGCATTTCCCTATACTCTTTTTAGGGTGTGTTGACTAATGATGAAAACTATGCTATGTGCCTTTGGTAAATAAATTTTCTGCCTTGACTTCTCTAGGACATGATAGCTTATTTTTTAAAATGAAAACATAGGAGGGCCGAGCCCGTGGTGCACTCGGGAGAGTGCGGCGCTGGAATGCGGCAACGCTCCCGCTGCGGGTTCGGATCCTATATGGGAATGGCCGGTGCACTCAGTGGCTGAGTGCCGGTCACGGAAAAGACAAAAAAAAAAAAAAAATGAAAATGTAGGAAAGATGACATCAGAAAAACAAGAAAAAAGTGAAATATTTAGAAATTGGACAAATAAAAATCTTGTCTTTTCCATAGAAATCTTGTCTTCTCCATAGAAATCTTGTCTTCTATAAATACTAGGAAAAAGCATGACCCACCAAAGTGAGTAATCTTAACATACTCATCTGATAAAAACAAATTTGAGTCCACATTTTATATGCTAGAAAGTATTGCGTTATTGTGCCTATTTTACATGGCTAAAATTTTAAAATAAATATCTATATGATCTGTTTCTGTGTGTGTGTTCATGTACATGTACGTATGAATGTGTGGTTTGTTTCTTTACCACCAGATGGTGTCAATAAAATTTGTTTATAAAAGATCTTTAATTGTTGTAAAGAAACATAATTGATTTTAAACTTCCAGAAATATAAACTTTTAGAAACTAACTGAAAAAAATTTTGCTTTTTAATTCACATGATATGGGGTCATTTTTAGTTAGCAATAGCTAGTTAAAATTTGTTTAATTAAAAAAGGTAGGTCTTCAGAGTGGTAAAAATTAAATGTAATGCAGACACACAACTTTTATTCTATTTTGCCTTATCAAGTAGTAAGTTTAAAAATTAAGTTATCTCTATTACCAAATTTGTTAGCAAGGAAAAATAACACAATGGTAGCTAGCCTTGTTAGGTATTGTAACATGTTTAAAAATAGTTTTCCAAATCTCCTCAGCAACTTACACCCTTCAAGTTTGTCTTTGTTAAATTAAATGATGGATATTCATCAAGTTTCTAGATCACATTCAAGTAAAATAACATATTGAAACATTAATTTCTGAACATATGTTTATCTACTTTGGATTCTTATTACACATTAACTAAGGATATTTGAGTCTGTTAGCAAACATGTGCTGTACCCCACTGAGAAACTGCATGCTGGGAAAACACATGCTTCTATTTTATTTTTGAATCCAGTAAATATTTACTAAGTAGAAAGTTGAACAAACTCCACGGAACTCAGCAGTACACATTTTCAAGAAGTACACGTGACAAACAACTTCACTATAATTGCATTTCAGGTGAGAGATAAAGCCATAAAATTTTTATTTATAGTTTTTCCTATCTGCAGAATGCTGGTGTGACACACTAATGATTTTCTAGTTCTTACTATACATTAGAATTTATAAGAATTAAAAATTATAACTATTTCTAATTCTAATTACTATACGCATTATGTGAAACATCACTGTAAGGAGTGAAAGTAAGATATATTTTTAAGTGAAGCTATGAGGAATAAAGGATGTTCTTGTTAAATAAAGAGTAATTTTGTCCTAATGTAGAATGTTTGGTTGTTCCATAATAAGAAAGAGAATGTATGGAACAAAACGAACTTCTAGAAGGTTTGCTGAAGAGAAATTTTGAAAAAGAAATTTTATGTGTGATCAAAGTGGCTAAGAATTGAAGGAAACTACTATGAAGGTTTTTTTTTTAAATTGATCATTAATACCGTAAACCAACTGATTCAAAACTAGAATTGTATCTTCTCTATTAAAATAACAAAGATTTCCTGGACTCCTGGTCTGTTCTTATTAAGAAATTGTGGAAGAGATTTTATGTTTTGTTTTGTATTTTGTTTGTTTTTGTTTTTGGTAATTGAACTAGGAAACAAAGTTTCTTTGTTTTATGAAGATATGTTCTATATTCCTGTGTTTCATGTCGTGGTTATTAGGTCTATTATTTAAGAAAACTGAGTGTATTAGTCTGTTTTTGTGCTGCAATAATGGAATACCTGAGGTTGGGTAATTAATAAAGAACAGAAGTTTATTTGGCTTATGATTCTGGGACAGCTGCATCTGGTGTGGGCCTCAGGCTGCTTCTACTCATGGCAGAAAGCGGCAGGCAGCTGACAGCACATGCTGGGAGGAAGCATGTGCACATGTGAGACAGAGAGTGAGAGAGAGAGAAACAGGGGAAGTTCTAGGGGCTTTTTAAACAAGTGGCTCTCATGGGAACTAATAAAGCAAGAACTTACTCACTCTCCCCCCCAGGGACAGCATCAACCCATTCATGCGGGATCCACCCTGTGACTCAGCTCCCGACACTGCCACACTGGGGATCAGATTTCCTCATGAGTTTGGGGGGTACACCACATCCAAACTCTACCACTGAGTTCTTTCTATTAAATTGCTAACTTTTGCTACAACTATGTGACTATTCATTTTTGCCATTGAAGTCTTTTAATTACTACCCTGGTTAAATGAATAAACACTGTTTCACAGCAATCTGTGATCCTATTGTAATCAAGTGTTTTAAGCTCTATGACATTATTCACATTTACAAAATAAAATTCTAAATTTAGTAAATTTTTTGAGATTGACCTACTTTGGGGAGTTGTGAGAGGGTCCCTGGAATAACTAAAAGGATTTTTTTCTCTCTGTACTTATAAAAAGAAGAGATGTTGTGTTAATTAGGTTTATTTTACATGCTAAATTGCAGGGAAGCAATATGAAATAATAAGCAAATCTTAAAAGTGCTGAACTTCTTTTAAGTTATATTTTAAGGGTAGATATGATTAATATGTGTTCATAAATTGTATAAAACTCCTTAAAATCTAATGTGTCTAATATAACTAAAATTATGACTGAGTACATTACGGGTATAATGATTTTTGTAAATGATGTGCATTTAAGAAGTTTTATGAAGAAGAGTATGAGCAGTTCGGTTTTCAAATACCTTTAACATCTTGCCATTGGACAGGGCAACAACTTTCAAAAGTGTAATGGAGCTGCTAACCCAACACCACGAAGAACAAAAATTAGTTACTCAGAGTTGTATGAACTGGTAATGAATAATTGTGGGGTTTTTAAAAAATAATATTTTTTTTACTTGCTGGTTTTTAAAAATATTTTGTCTTCCAGATTCAAGAAAACTTTGTTTTTCCTCTTAAGCTATCTATAGCTTATTTTAATTTGCAAAGTTTATCTTTGTGAACTAAGAAAAAACAATTACTTTGTCTGTTTGCCTGGTCATTCTAGAAGTTGAAAACTATTAATGAGCATTCTTATGGCAGTACAGTTATTTGCAAAAATTCAAAAGGAATTTATGCTTTTTACAACAGGACATAATTAGAAACATTTGTTATATTACCAAGACTTAGACTAGAATGCCATATTTGAGAATGTGCATTGAACCAAATATGACCAGAGGGTTTTAAGAAACTAAGGTGGACTTCATAGAGTCAATAAAACCTGTTGGAATAAGCTTGTTCTGTTACCTGGCTTTAATGGTTTTCCAGCTTTATAGATTGAGTAAGGAAGGCCTAGGAATCTTCAAAACTATTCTAAGACATCAAGAAAAAGAGGAATTCACCCTAAATTGTAGGTATTGTAGGCAAAGTTTGATGCCAAGTCCTTGGCATGAGGTCTTAGCCTGAAGAGGCTTTTTATAGTCTAATCTAAAATTCTTAAATTTAAGAAAAGCAGACTACAAAAGAGCATATATGATCAATTTCTACAGTTGTGGGCATGGAGTTGAGGTGATGATTAACTCGATGTGACCACAATTGTGTCTTTCCACAATGTCAAGCTTGATTGAATCAGACAAACTCAATTCACCTATAAATTATGTGGAGTTCACCAGGAGCTATTTCCTGAGTACTGTCCCTGTCACTCAGTAACGTGGCACAGCACACAGAGATCAACAAAGAAGAATCTACAAATTCCCACTTCAAACAAGGGAAAATCAAAGAAGAAAGAAAATAAGAAGGGGGAAACTCGGTCATTCAAGGCGAGGAAGCAGCCAATAGTAAGGGGTTAATGAATCAGTTCCAGTCTTTCATGCTGCTTGGCTGGGGGTCTGCACAGTCTGCATCTTGCAAGGCAGGGTTCAAGGAGGAGCCCTTTTTAAGTTCACAGACTCGGGCTGCTTGAGGGTAGATGTAGTGAATCAGTGCAGCAGAGTGACGGTCCATGAGTCCAAGCAAGTACTGACCACGGGCTAAGGCAGAAGCAGTTTCTTTTTATACATGCAGGTCGTAGCTTATCTTTCTTGCCAGAAGTTGTTTATTTCATGGATTTGCACAGGCAAGTGGGTGTGTCCAATGACTCCCCAAGTAAACACTTTTAAAGTCATCAAAAATAAAGTGGGAAACTTGTAAACAGCAAAATGGAGTTACTTATGCTAAGTTGGTCTTGCTCTATACAACTATTCTTACTGCACTATGTAAAAAATCAGGGCAAGTTTGATGAGACTGAACCTACTTTGTAAACAAATTAGTTGTACTTTGATTATCTTTGGTGGAAATGGGGATTATTGTAGGTAGAAATTATGCTTTAGTAGGTAACTACACTGTAGAAAATAAAATATTTTAGTCTTCCTTATTGCCCTTGTAATTTTATTTTCTAACTATTGTGTGTTCCTGAAGCCCCACATGCTGGCCTGGATGATTTTATATGCACTTCAGAAGACAAGCTTTTATATGCTGACTCATGAACCTCTTAGGGAATGCACTGAAATGCCCCACGCCATAACTAGAGACATTCAAACTGCAATCCAGGAAATATCCTTCCAGCGCAAACCGAGAAATCTTGAGTGACTGCCCTATGGACTCAGAGATGAATTTATATTTTGTTATAGCCATTAAAGTTTGTTTTTCTTGTTTTGTGTTTGGCTTGGTTTGTAGCACCCTTGACTAAAAATCTGACTTCACTCTCTAGGTATTATTTTTCTGTTAGTCATACTCATATTCTTTACTGTACACTGTATTCTCTCCATAATCATAGATGCATACTCACAGCCATCAAAATTATATCGGGAGGTCTCACTGTACCTAGAACAAAAAAAAAAAAAGAATAATTTTTCCACAAGCCTGACATTGTGACTTATGAGTTCAATGCTGAAACAAAGGCAAATAAGTCATAATAGTCACAGAGTGACACTTATGCCTGAGATTTTGTCCGTCTGTCCTAAATGAGAGGGTGACCAAAAATAAGAAATTGTGAAAGCATTTAATTATAAGGACATTAAGCTGAGATGACTTCACCACCTTAGATTCCTACTCAAGAAAAGCAAGACCTAACTCAGTGTAAACAGGGTAAGGAAACTTAAGCTTACCCTGTTAGAGACCGCCAACTAACTTCAAACCAGTCTTTCCACTTCAACCGATCAAGTGTTTTCTTTGTCTGGCTTCTCCAAATACCTCCTAAGAGCTTTCTTTCTCTGCCCCCTCAGTAGAGCACTACGTTTTTTCTTGTCTAGTGCTGGTGGGTTTACAAGTTACTAAATGCTCGATGTCTTTAAAGTTCTAATGTGTCTGCATTTACCTTTCAACACAATAACAGAGATGAATAGGTGTGGCCATGCTCCAAAAGAATTTGCACACTCTGCAGTGCGGATTTCATATATTTTCACAACATTGAGTATCTTCTTTTGATTGTTGTCAATTGTTTAAAAAGTGTAAAATATGTGCTTAAGACAGAGGATCAAAAAAATAGGCAGAGAGCCAAATTTAATTCTCAGGCAAAGGCTTGTAATTACATAATCCAGATGATAGCACGAGGCACAATTGTTTTTAAAAATGGGAAGTTGGGGGTTATAATTTAACAAGAGGTGATTTTTTGCCCAGAGGCTGTGAGCTGGGGAACTGCAGAGAAGGAAAGACGACCCAGACTGAGATCTGTCTGGCCACACCAAGAGCCCAGGCTGCTTTCCAGGGTTGATTCTTTTTCTTTGCTTTTTTCTAGGCTCCTAACTTCATATTCTTTCTGTCAGTGACATCAGAGGAACAGGAGACGGGTCTGAGTATAAAATATCAGGGTCAGCCATGCCAAGGGTGTGGCTTTGGGAAGATCAGAAATACTACCCCAGAGGAGGAAGGACTGTGAGTCAAGGTATGGCCTGCAGTTGACCTTGAGGGATGGTGTCCAGGAAGTGACAGCCAGTCCTTACAGATGTGCAGCCTCCACTGGCCACTGAGGAAACCATAGGTGGGGTCCTCCTCCTCCTGCTGGCCAGGCCAGCCCTAAAGGTGTCTTCTCTTGGTTCTGCCACTTCAGAAATCATTTCATGTCCTAATAAAGTGGGTGATCTGATGGAGCGCAAAGCTCTTCAGCTGTTTCCAGAAGGCCATGCGGCTGTGGGAGACACACAGAGCGTGCTGTTGGTGCAGGAGCTGCAGCATGAGCAGAGGGTGGAGCAGCATCTGCAGAAGCACAGCCTGGAGAACCAGGTGCAGCCCCCACCACCTGGTGGGCCCCACAGAGAATGAGGCAAGGGACATACTCAGACTGTCAGCTGCCCTGAGGAATCAGCAGGGTGACCTGTGAACTCAGGAATCAGATGCAAAAAAGAGAGGGAGAAAGAGATTTTATCCATATTTTACACCACAAACAAAAAAATCTAAAATCAGATTTTAGACCCAAATGTAAAACCTAATGCTATAAAATGTATACAAATGAGGAAAATGAGGTTTGCTGTTTTCATAGGCCTGGATAGGAGCAGCACAGATCTCCCTGAGCAAGATTCCAGTTGTGGGTTGTGTTCCTGGAGGAAAATATGTCTGTGAGAGAGTGTGCAGGACAGACAGACCCACAGACAAGAAATGTTGAGCATCTGCTTCTTGTAGTCACCCGACCCACAGGAGATCACAAAGTTGGGGGGGACATACTCAAAGTCTTATTTTGGTTATGACTGGTGATGAGGAGAGCAAGTAGCAGGTGCCATAGAACAGTGTAGCAGGGGACTTACAAGGTGGACTGGGTGTCCCTGATGTGTCCCATCTGAGCTGGGTCCCAGGGGGATAAAATGGACAAGGAATAGTATTCCAGAGAGAAGAGCCCAAGGGCCTGGAGTGAAGAGAGTGAGAGCAGTGACAACTTTGGTGCCCTTGTTGTAGAAAAGAAAGTCCTGGGCCTGCCTCGGGCACCTGGACCCAGTTCCAGCAGCAGGGACTCTGTATGTCACTGACACTCTGCAAGCTCTGCTGCCTCACTTCTGCTGCCTCTGGTTGTGGGGGTGGCCACCCAGCCCAGGAAATACACCCCGATGAGTTCTGGGACCAAATGAGGCATCAAGGTCACACGAAAACACTGAAGTTTTACCTGGAAAAGGCCAAATATTTTCTGAAGAAAATGAAATACTGTAGGCTGACCAGACCCTGCAAATCAAAAAAGAATGGCCTGAAACTCATAGCCAAGGCCATGGGCAGACTGCTTAGAAGCCCGGGGGTGTTTCCAGAAAGCTGAAGACTACGTTTTTGCCTCTCACTAAGAATGTTCTAGATTTTGGCAGGTCTGCTCTCAGCCAACACAGAAGCTTCTGAGAAGAAGTTTTAAAAGTGAAAATTCAAAAAAATGGCTTTCCTCTATAAAATTTAAGTGTGCACTGTCTTTGTTAAAGAACAACAACAAATAAATCAGCCAATACCAACATGTAGAAATTTTCCCTTATTTCTACTAAATTATTTCTCTTTATAGATATATGCATTTAGATAGATAGAAAGACATAGATATGATTATATTTATAAAGCTATATACATAGATGCACATATGTAACGCGCTTTAAAAAATTTTTGTTTTTCAAATTTTCTACAAAAATCATACATTTCTTGTATATAATCAAAAAAAAGTGACAAATCAAACCAAAGATTGTTGCTTTAAAAGGAAGGCCCATGCAACAGCTCCATGAAGAGCTACCTGCCAGATTTCAGACCCCCCAACGTGGGGTCAGGGTCATGACTCCTGACTGGGGTCTTCCACTCTTAGCCAAGCCCTAGTTAGACGTGGCCTCACCTACCTTCCTTCCATGTGTGAATATTTTTATGTCCTCCTGACATCAGAAGAGATGGAGTGCCCAGTCATCATGCTACAAAATCTCAAAACCTACAGCTGCATCTGCCAGAAATATTTGAACAGATGTGGAAATAAACAGACACATGTACACATTTACGTTTGGCTTTTGGGGAGCATTTTTGTTGCTCTATCAACTGGACAATGTCATAGCTGAAAAAACTAACCAGCCAGAGATCATCACTTTAGTCCAGTTTCTGTGTTTACAGATGAGCAAGAGGCCAGAGACAGGGAACGCAAGGCTGTTGGACTCTGTTTCTTGTAACCCAGCAGCATCTTTGAATGTTTATTGCTCTCTTCACCCAGAGAACAACTTTGACCACAACCTCATTCTTCCCCTAACTCTGGCCCAAGCCTTTGTTCATCTTGTCTGTAGCCCACAGACTAAGGGACAACAGGGGCCTCACAAGAGCCAATATTTATTAGAGGATTTAATCTCATCAACTTGTAAAAGGAAACCATAACTAATCTAATTTACAGATGAAGAAACTGAGGCTCAGAGAGTTAGTAATTTGATCCAAATCTCAGAAATACAAAATGGTAAGATCCAGGATACAAATCTACACCTTGTAATTCCAGAGTCCTGAACAATCTACTGTGTCTCCTGGCTTTGGAGTTAGCCAGGGAAAGAGTTCTGGATTTAATTAACTGGATTCATGTGTCAGAGCACAGCAGACATACCTAAATGTATGGAAGTAATAAGTTTGAAGCTCAATAAATTATCCAAATGGGACACATCTGGTAACCAGTGCCCACAAGAAATGGAACATCCCCAACCCTGCAGGAGCCCCTTGTGTTCACTTTCCAAGATCCTACCCTGTCTTCCCCCAAAGTAAAGCATTTGCTAACTTTTGAATTAGCTTTACTTGTTTTTAACATTATATAAATAGAATCAAACAGAATGTACTGGTCTCTGTTTGTTACTTTAATTATGCTTGTAAGTTTCAGAATTTTTGTTTGTTTTTTTCTTGGTGGCTGGCCAGTGTGGGTGTCTGAACCCATGGCCTTGGTCTTACCAGCACCACACTCTCCCAAGTGAGCAAACTGACCAGCCCAAGTTTCAGGGATATTATCAAATGTGGTTGTAGCTTGTTCTTATTTCTGTTTAATATCCCATTATAAAAAATAAAACTCATTTCATTTATCCTTTGTATTATTGATGAACATTTGAATTGTTTCCAGTTTGGAGAAGTATCAAATAATGCTGTTCTGAGCATTTTTCTGCATGACGAGCAGAGGCAGGCATTTTCATCAGATATATATGTAAGAGTTAAATTGTTGTGTCACCGAGTGTGTATATGTCCATCTTTATCAGATACTAATAAAGGGTTGGGAAAATGGGTGAAACAAGTGACACACACAGCATTGTGCCAGAGTTTCAGTTGCTCTACACCCTGACAAGAGGTGATATTGTGAATGATTTTTAGTTTTGCAATTGCATAGTGGTGTCACGTTGTGGTAGTACTTTGCATTTTACTGATGAGTAACATGGTGTAGCACTTTTCATTCCCTTGCACACTTGGTTATCTTTTTGGAAAATGTCTTATCAAATTGCCCATTTTTCTCCCATAGAATTGTTTAAATTTAATTTTAATTTTGTTATTAACAGAGCTGGTAGAGGCTGAATTTGGGAAGATCATGTGAGACTTACTTCAAGAGCAGAGGTCTTGGGGCTGTGCCTGCATGTCCCACCCTGGAAAGGAGGTCTAGCTTCACCATTCCACGTGTTCACCGACACTGGCCATGTCAGGAGGCCTGTAAATCTTTGTGCATCTAAGCCCAGCCTGCACTGAAACTCCATCTGGTGTTGATGGAGCCCTAATTCATGTCTTTGCAGAGCACAAATATATGCTGTTCCACATCCATCTCTTCATTTACAATTTGTAAACTGAGGACAAGAAAGAGACTTAGACTGGTCCAAACCAGAAGAGGTGGGCAGAGACAGAATATTACATAGGACTCCACCTCTTCCCATCAGGATTTCTTTGAAAGTTTGAGCCACTGAGATCCTAAAAGACCTCCGTGCACTCCCTATCCACATGGGGACATTTTTCTTTCCACATGTCCATGTGAGGAAGAGCACACACACACACAGACACACACACACACACACACAGACACACACACACACACATTGATTTCTCAAGTGGAGACCCTGAAGGTGGAAGCAAAGGGAAGGGGCAAATACTAGGAAAGTGACATAAGGGGGAAGAAAAGGCTGCAGACAGCTGTGCCATGGGGCAGTGGCATCTATTCTTCTGGTTTCATGCCCAGGGGCCCAGAGCATAGGCAGAAGATCTGAAATGTTCCCAAGGTTGTGCCTGAGCCAGGGCCATCACCAGCACAGCTGTGACAGGACTGAACTGAAGTCCTGCAGTATATTTATGTGAACATCTGGAACTGAGATGAGCCCTCCCACTCTGTTGTAGACAGGGGCTATGGAAAATAAGTGCATTAGTTTTTCTCTATATAAATTGTGGTGCTTGGAGCAAGTGACCCCAAGGGTTGCAGGCACTCAGAAAGTGTCTGCTGGCTTTGTTTCTCTATCAAAGTCCCATTGTGTTCTGACTCCCTGGTAAAAAATATTTTTCACTCAGTTTAGATGGACAGCCTAAGTTTCTTTTCATCTGTTGGCCTGGATATTCCCTCAGATCTCTGCCATGTGGGCCTCTACATAGGGAAGCTGATAACATAGGAGCTTGCATTCACAGTTTGAGAAATAGAATGGAAAAGAGAGAAAGAGAAAACATTGAAGAGAGTAAAAGAAAATGATGGCTTTTTTTGTAATCAAATCTTGGAATCTGCAATGGTCTGAATGTTTTTGTACCACCTCGAAATTGTATGTTGAAATCCTAACAGCCAATGTGATAAAATTAGAAAGTGGGGCTTTGGGAAGTAATTAGGTCATGAGGCTGGATCCCTCATGGATGGGATGACTGGCCTTATAAAATGGACCACAGAGGGCTCTCTCCTCCCCTCTCTGCCAGGTTAAAAGACAACCTGAAGTCTGCAGTCTGCGACCTGGAAGGGACTCCTCACCAGAACCTAAATGTGCTTCTACACAATAAAGTGAATGTATGACAAGTTCAATCTAATATCATACGCGACAGTGAAAGGTTGAAAGCTTTTCATCAAGTTCAGAAATAGAAAAGAATAGCAACCCTTTTCATTTCTATTTAACATAGTACTGGAAGTCCTTGCCAAAAATGTAAAGCAAGAAAAATAAATAAAAAGGATCCAAATCAGAAAGAAAGAAGAAAATAAAATATTTAGAAATAAATTTAACGAAGGTGGTGAAATGTCTGTGCACTGAAAGGATAAAGCATTGAAGGAAGAAATTGAAAAATACAAAAATAAATGAAAATATTTGGTGCTTATTATTTTGAAGAATTGATATTGTGAAAATACACATAATGCCCAAAGTGATCTACAGATTCATTGCAATGTCTATCAAAATCTTATATCATTTTTTCACATAAATAGAAACAAATTCTAAAATTTGAATGGAACCACAAAAGAGCCCAAATAGGCAAAATAAAATTCAGTGAAAAGAACAAAGCTGATAGCATCATACTATCTGATTTTAAAATATAATATAAAGCTCTAGTAATCAATAGAGCATGCCACTGGCATAAAAACAGATACAAAGACCAATGGAAGAGAATAGAGTGTCCTAAAGGGAATCCATACATATATGATCAATTCATTTTTGACCAAAATATCATTAACAGACAATGGGAAATCAATAGGTTCTTCAAGAGTGTCAGAAACACTGAATATCTACATCCAGAAAAACAAAAATGGACCATATTTTACCCATGTAAAAAAAACAACCTACAATAAATGAATGAAACCTCAGACCAGAAACTGTAAAACTGCTAGAGGAAAAACCTTCATGACTTTGGCCTGAGGAAAGACGTTTTGGACATGAACTCTAGAGCACAGCTCACTGAGGTAGAAATGGACACATGGCAGCTAATAAAACTAAAAGCTCATGTGAAGCAAAGGAGACAATCAACAGAGTAAAGGGACAACGTACAGGATAAGAAAACCATTTGGGAACCATATATCTTATAAGTGGTTAAGATCCAAAATAGATAAGGAACTTAACTCAATAGCAAGAAAACAAATAACCCAATTAAAAGTGGTGAAAAACTGAACAAAAACCAAAATACGAAAAACTCTGGAAATGTATTTATCATAAGAAGATCTACAAATACCACTAAGTATGTGGAAAAAATAATGTTTAACATTACCAGTCATCAGGGAAAGGCAATTTATTTATTTATTTATTTATTTTTGACTGGTAAGGGGATCTTAACCCTTGACTTGGTGTGGTCAGCACCACGTTCACCCAGTGAGCGAACCGGCCATCCGTATATGGGATCTGAACCCGGGGCCTTGGTGTTATCAGCACCGCACTCTACAGAGTGAGCCACGGGCCGGCCCCAGGGAAAGGCAATTTACAGAAACAACTAATAGACATTACATCACAGCTGTTAGCATGGCTATTACTAAAAAAGAAAGAAAACTCTTGGAATGGGTGCAGAGATAAGCGGGCACTTGTACACCATTGCTGGGAATGTAAGTTAATAAAGGTATTATGTAAACCAGTATGATATTCTCAAAATATTAAAAATGGAACTACCATAAGATCCAGCAATTTTACATCTAGGTATATATCTAAAATAAATGAAATCAGTATGTCAAAGAAATATTTTTACTCTTGTGTTTATTGCAATATTACTCACAATAGCCAAGATATGAAGTTAATCAACATGTCCATCAGGACTAAATAAAGAAATGTGGTATATATACTATTAAAAAGACAGAGAATAACAAATGATGGTAAAGACGTGGAGAGAGTGGAACCTTCCTGCACTGTCGATGGGGCTGTAAATTAGTACTGCCATTGTGGGGAATAGTACAAAGATTCCTTAAACAAGTAGAGATAGAACTTCCACATGATCCAGCAATCCCAGTCCTGGGGATATATCCAGAGGATTGTAAAACATCAGGTCAAAGAGATACCTGCACTCCCATGTTTATTGTAGCTCTATTTACAATAGCTAGATGTTGTAACCAACCTAAATGTCCACCGATGGATGACAGGATAAGGAAATTGTGGTATATAAACACAATGGAATACTACACAGCCATAAAAAAGGATAAATTCCCCCATTTGCAACAACATGGATGAGCCTGGGGAAAATTCTCCTAAGTGAAACAACCCAGGTACAGAGAAATACCACATATTCACAGTCATAACTGGGAGCTGAATCCATAAATAAACAAATGAACCATAAAGAGAGACAGAGAGAAAGAAAGAAGGAAACAGCAATCCCAGTAATAGGCTGAACTTTTAAAAAACTAGATGTGGCCACAACCAGCCCAGTGGCAGCCACCTAGGCACCACAGCAAGCACCCCAGGCTTTCCTGAGCTGGATTTGTGGGGGAGCTCATGCTTTGGCCTCACACCCCCAACACCCACAGCCAGCTCAGCAGTGATCACTGAGTCACTGCAGGAAGCACCCTGGGCTCTCTAGAGCTGGGGTGGTGTGGGGCCTTGGGCCACAGCCACAACACCCTGACACCTGCAGATAGTCCAGTGGTGAGGACTGAGCCACTGCAGGGAGTGCCTCAGGCTGTCCCACCGAGGATGGCAGGGGATCTTGGGCATCAGCCACATACCCCAACACATGCAACCAGCCCAGTGACAACCACAAAGCTGTAGCAAGAAGGACCCTTGGTTCCCAAGCTGGGGCAGTGGGTAGTGAGGGCTTTTATGACACCTGCCTTACATCTGCACCCAGCCCATCAATGAGCAAGCCACTGTTGGAATCCCCCCAGTCTCTCCTGTGGGAATGAGGGATTGCCACATGCCTCAATACCACCTCTCCTCCTTCCTCCTTCTTCCACTCCATTTCCTTCCCCTTTCTCTTCTCCCCCTCCCTCCCAAATGCACGACAACAATATGCTAGAATGTAAAAAATAATATTAATAAAATTACATTTTCTTTACAAAAAAACTAGAGGTGGAAAATGGGGGGGTAGGAGAGGGGAGAGGGAAGGGGCTAATGAGGAATTGGTCAACAGGCACAAAACATGATTGTATATTGTAATGATGAATAACCTAACAATACTGATCTAACCACTACACATTGAAAACAAATATTGAAAATCAACATTGTACCCACATGTATGTACAGTAATTAAAAAAAAAAATCAGCAGGATACTTTTCATCCTTAAAAGAAAAATGCATGAACCTGGATGACATTATGCTGAATGAAATATGGCAGGCAGAGAAAGACAAAAACTGCATGAACTCATTTATATGTGAATACAAAATTGTCTCACTTATAGAAACAGAGAGTACCATGGTGGTTATCAGGGGGTTGGAGTGGGGTGACAATAAAAGATATGTGGGTTAAAGATAAAATATTTCAGATGAACAGAACAAGTAATTTCAGGGTATATATTGTTGTACAACAGAGTAAACATAGTTAAAAATAATGTATTCTATACTTTGAACACTACTGAAAGAAATTAAAGAGGACACAAAAAGGTGGGAAGGCATATTATGCTCTTGGAATGGAAGAATTAACATCCCGAAAATGCCTATCTCACCCAAAGCAATCTACAGATTCAATGCAATCCTCATCAAAATGAAAATGACAATCGTCACAAAAAAAGGAAAAGCAATCCTAACATTCATATATATATAAAAAAAAGACCCCAAATAGCCAAAGCAATCCTGAGGAAAATATAAAAATACACCCAGTGGCATAACACTACCTGGCTTCAAATTATATTACATAGCTTTGTAACCAAAACAGCATGGTACTGGCATAAAAACAGACACTTGGATCAATGGAACACAATAGAAAACCTGGGAATCAACCCACATACTTACAGCCAACAGATATTTGAAAAAATCAACATGAACATACACTGGGGGAAAGACTGCCTCTTCAATAAATGGTGCTGGGAAAATTGGGCATCCCTACGCAGAAGAATGAAACTGGACTTGTACCTCTAACCACATAGCAAAATCAACTCAACATGGATTAAAGACTTAAATATAAGACCAAAACCATAAAATTACTAAGGAAAAACATAGGGGAAACACTTCAGCAAGTAGGATTGGACAAAGACATTATGCATAAGACCCTCAAAGCACAAGCAAGTAAAGAAAGTATAAACAAATGAGATTAATCAAATCAAATTGCTTCTGCACAGCAAAGGAAACAACCAACAGAGTGGAAAGACAATGTATGGAAGGGGAGAAAATATTTGCAAACTATACATCTGACAAGAAGTTAATATCCAGAATATAAAAAGAACTCAAACAACTATACAGTAAAAATAAATATATAGATCAATAATAATCCAATTAAGAAATGGGCAAAGAAGATGAATAGACGTTTTTCAAATGAAAACATACAACTGTCCAGCAGACACATGAAAAAATGCTCAGCATCACTAATCATTAGAGAAATTAAAATCAAAACCATATTGAGATATTATCTCACCCCAGTTAGACTGGCTATTACTAAAAAGACTGAGAATAACATATGCTGACAAGGATGCAGGGAAAGGGGAATTCTTCTACACTGCTGGTTGAACTGTAAACTGGTGCAGTCATTATGGGAAATGGTATGGAGGTTCCTGAAACAACTACAGATAGAACTACCATATGATCCAGCAATCCCAGTACTGGGCATATATCCAAAGGAATGGAAATAATCATACCAAAGGGTATGTGCACTCCCATGTTCATAGTAGCTCTATTTTCAATAGCCCAAATATGGAACCAACCTAAATGTCATTCGATGGATGACTGGATAAGGAAAATGTGTATATATACTCAGCCACATAAAGGAATGAAATTCTGCCATTTGCAGCAACATGGATGTGTCTGGAGAAAATGGTGTTAAATGAAATAAACCAAACAAGGAAGGGGAAATAACACATGTTCTCACTCTTAACTGGGTGCCAAGAAGGAAGGAAGGAAGGAAGGAAGGAAGGAAGGAAGGAAGGAAGGAAGGAAGGAAGGAAGGAAGGAAGGAAGGAAGGAAGAAGGAAAGAAGACAAAACAATATGTTGAACATTCAGAAGGCGAGAACCAACCTAAAGATACTAGAGATGGGCGAAAAGCAAATTTTGGCCCTCACACTTTCTGATTTCCAAACATATTACAAAGTTACAGTAATCCAGATAGTATGAAACTTGCATAAAGACAGACATTTAGACCAGTGGAATAGAACAAGAATCCCAGAAATAAAATCACACACAAGAGGGTACTTCAAAATATTTGTGAAAAAACAGAACAAAAGATAACTTTTTGAAGTACCCTCATATATGGTCAAATAATCCTCATCCAAAATGGCAAGACTACACAATCAGGAAAGGGTTGTCTCTACAGCAAATAATGCTGGGAAAACAGAACACACATGTACAAAAAAATAAAGGCAGACACTTACTTTACACCTTTTAGGAAATTATATAAGTTGAATTAAAAACCTACATGCTGTGCACCTTGGTTGTCTGTGATTGTAGTCAAATGCCTCAATGAAAATCTCCCAGTCACTTGTAGGCTATTGTGGGAAGGAGTAAACACATTTGGCTGGGGTGGGGAGTCTCACTGGATGTCTGTAACCTGCTGCTCCCCTGCCCAGCCAAATGTTGTCTGCTCCTTCCCACAATAGCCTACAAGTGACTGGGAGATTGTCATTGAGGCATTTGACTACAATCACAGACAACCAGGGTGCATAGCATTTAGATTACAGATATCCCATGAGACTCAGGGAGAAGGAAACAGAGCGAGAACTCAAGAACAGCCTGTCACATGCTTTCCAGCTGAAGACCCACAGGTGACTCCCAGAGCCCTCTTACCTGTAACAGGAGAGAATGTGGAACAGACACTTTCCACACATGATGGAGGCAGACACAGTGGTTACCATCCCGACTTCTGAAATAGAGAGGATGGTATCAGACCCCTCATAAAATAAACCCGAAGCAGTATTTTCAAAATGCACAAACGCACTGCTGAAATCTATGGCCAAAATCTATTCTACTTCCTTCAACATGTTCCTTGTGTAAATAAAGGTTTACTTATTTTTCTCTTTTATTTCCAGCTACACACACCTTTGATATGCTGTGTCTTCTGCACTTTCTTCTCCTTTGTTGCTAATATTTCCACTTCACAGTGAAGAAAGAGAACTTTTATTTTCTCAAATTTCTAAAGTGTGCACTTTACAGGTATCCTCCTTCCTGCCCTCTAACATTATTAGTATTTGAATTTCTAATTGACATTTTTTGGGAGTGAAAAACAACCCTCCTCAATAGCACAGCAGTCAGCTGCAAGGATAACTGAGATCAAGGGTTCTCAACTATTCACTCATCCACTCACCCTGTTTTTAATATTTAGAATCTGATTTGCCTTCAGAAAGGTTGCGTTTGTGAGAGAAGGATCCAGAAACAGAAAGGAAGATGAGCCGTTGGTTTTAAAGTGTCTGTAGAAGCTGATTCCCAATATGTGCATTAAAAACATTTTAAAAAGGTAACACATCTTCATGATTAAACACACTCAACAAACTAGAAATAGAAGGAACCTGACAAAGAATATCTGCTAAAATCTTACACCTACTTCGGAAAAAATTTTTGAAAGTTCAAGATGTTTACAGCAAATACAGAACTGCTTTTTTGAGTGAAATTATAAAAGACCTAAATAAATAAAAATACATGTCTGGTTTATGTATCTACCATTCATTGTTAACATGATGATACTTGACAAACTGAAATGTAGATTCAATACAATCCATATTAAAACTTAAGCTACATTTTTGTCCTCTAGAAATGCTCATCTTAAGAATTATGTGAAAGTGCAAGCGACTCAGTAAAATCAACACAATACTGAAAAATTTGCTGTAAAGCATCAGTAATGAAGGCAATGTGATAGTGACAGAGCACAGAAAAAAATAAATGTATCAGTAGAATAGAATTGAAAGATAACAAACAAATCCTCACATTTATGGTAAATTGATTATCAACAAATACGAGAAGACAATGTAAAGGTAAAATTTAGGATTTTCAACAAATAATGCTAAGAAAATTGGATATTTACAATGAAAATAATGAGATTAAACTCTCAATTCAGTGCATACACAAAAATTAACTCAAAATGGATCATACACCGAAATGTAAAAAATAAACTATAAAATTCTTATGAGAGAATATAGAAGCAGAGTTTTGTGACCTTGCTTTGGGAAGTGGTTTCTTAGACATGACACCAGAGGACCTGTGACCAGCAGCTTAGTCAATGTGACTACCACTATGTACCAATGTGAACCTCATGATAGAAGCATTTTGGTGTATTTCAAGCACTCTTTTTCTTCATCCCATTAACCACTGGTGTTAGAGAATAAGTCAAACATTCACATTGAACTCAAGGTCCACGTGGCTGGATGCTGAGATGATTGCTTTTGCATGGGCAGCATTTTTTATGAGACCCTCTCATGGAGAGTAAGGTCCCTCAGCTGTGGCCACACAGAAGGTCTGGGACTGTGGATTTCATACAAGGACCTCAGAAAATTCTAGCCTGGTGGTCTTCATCAGTTCTGGTATATTACATTTCTATACGTTGCAGGAAGAACAATGCAATATATATGTACAACTTTATGCAGTTTCTTTCTAAATCAATTAAGAGAAGAAAGTAGAAACAATGTGCATTTATATTGCCTTTTTATAGGTGGTCATTTACCTTTACTGTGGCCCCATGTTTTTTTGTGTGTGAATTTGTATTATTGTCTGGGGTTATTTGCTTCCAGGCTTAACAACACTTTTTCTATTTCTTGTATTCCCATCTACCAGCAACAAATAATCTCAGTTTTGTTAATCTGGGTATAGTATATATTGCACCTTCATTGTTGGCACATAGCTTTTTCTCTTCTTTCCACCTTATGATAAATTATTATGTCAGAACATATTTATTAAAATGCCATTCTTAGTTGATCCTAAACAGTAGCCGCTGTTCTCAGTCTTACCGACTATCACCAGATCCCCGTGATAATAATCTCTGAGCAATTTTGGTCTCATTCTACCACTCAAGCCCACATCAACCTTGATGACTCAAGCCAGGCATTTCTCTGTTTGAAAAGAAGATTCAGTGGTAGCAGGGGCTTTGAGAAACCCATGCACAGAACTCCTTGCCAAGTCTGTGGCAGAAACCAGGGAAGAAAAGGGAAAGTTCAGGCCCATCACATACACTCACAAACACACAAAAACAAATAACGAAATATTTGACTGATACATATATGGATGAATGAATAGGACCTGGGGGCTTGGGGGCAAATAATTATCAGACACTGCAAGTGTAAATTGACACAGGATTATGGAGTGCACCTACCCTATGACCTGCTATTTTATTTCACTATATACACAATAGCATTTTCCCAATTGTACAATAAAATCCATTGGAGACTCACAAATTAGCTTATTGGATGAAAACAAACATCTTTTGATGAACTGGAAGAAAGTTACCATAATAATTTCTGGCTTGCTAAAACTTTTCAAAGAAGGATTACATATTGTGATGATGAATAAGCTAACTATCCTGATTCTACCGTCGCACGTAGTACACAACTACTGATAGTTAAATTCGTATCACACAAATATGTATAATAAGTTACTTCAAAAAAATTAAAAACATTAAAAAATAAAATTAAAATAAAATAAAGTCAAATTGGTAAATAGTTTTTTTCATACTTTAAAATGCATCTCTAGAAAATAGACTTGGGTTCTATAACAGCAATATATATATCTATATAACAGATATACTAATATCAGAAATAAAAATTTTTTAAAAGGAACTTATTAATATCATCTACTCATTTCCCACATTGAATTTTCCCTTTATCACCACAATGTCTCTCATCAAATAAGGATTTAATCAAGAATCAGAATTCCTCATCACCAACATCTGGATAGAGACCACAGCTGTTCCATCACGGCCTGGTGTCCCAGTAGCAGATTTCCTGCTGGAGAAATAAAAATTTCCTCCATTGTTCCCAAGGGGTTACCACAGAGGCTTGTGGGAAATAAAGTCTCATCCTCCGTTGACATCACCTGCAGAGAGCTATGGGACCCGCCTTGTGTTTCTTCTGCGCATGTGCCACTCAGTTCGCTCTGCAACCTGGGAAAGGTAGTTTGGCTTTGAAATGACGTCACCCGCACGGGATCCGGGCAGGGCTGTTCTGGGTTTGTGGTGCGCATGTGCAGCCTTGCCCGTTCCCAGTCATCTCCCAGAGGCTGCTGCCACCTCCACCGGTGCTGAGGAGATTCTGTGGTTGGAGTCTGTGTCCTTGAAGGTGGGTGCGAGGGTGAAGGAGGGGACCCTGTGGAGCAGACGGGTGTCTCAGCGTTTGGTGGAACAGGTCCGCTGGTCGGTCTGAGGCGGGCGGAGCCTGATGGGCTGGTCTGAACCATGGACCTGGGCTGGGGAAGGGGGGCCTCCCCCTGTTCTGTCGACTGCTTCGTCAGAGGAAGGTGGGCCTGCAGAAGGCGGGGCTTGTCCTTCCTGGAGAACAAAAGCCGGTTGCAGAAGCTCCGCCGTTGGGGGTCAAGACCAAGATGGCGGCGGGTCTGGAGTGGGGCGCCTGAAGACAGCGTGAGCCTGGGAGGTGTGCGGTGAGTTCCCGTTGCGGCCCTGCCATGAGGGCACCTGGTACTAAACTAGTGACATTCAGTTTATTGATGTGTAAGATGAGCGCGTTCACAATAGTAGTGAAATTCCCTCAAGTTCCCAGAGAAAGAATTGTGAAGCGTGTGCACACTCAGTGTTACTCTCTGCAAGTTGTATCTGTGGGGCGTCTTGGTGTCTCTTTTAGCAAGTGTAGTTTCTGTTCCCTCCAGCACTGTGTAGCCTGCCTAGCACTTCTGGTCCAAGTCTACAGATGTTTGTACATGACCGAGTCTCCAGGGACAGTGACTTCTAGGAGAAAGATTGGGCCACTGGCTGATGGTCCAGTTTTCTTAGGAGTAAAGGAGGTGTTAAAGAGTTTGAAGGATGGTGCCCAGTGAATTGGAATCTCCCCTGCAAGAATTCCCCTCTGACCTGAGACCGCTCAATAGTGCTTCAGAGCACTGTTGGGGACTCAGTGCTATTGGAAGATTTGCACCATCTTTCAAAAGCGACATGAGTTTGAGTATAGGCGAGGGCCTAGGAAATGTTACTTATAGTAGGGGGCTTGAATGTATGGTCTGGGATGAAGGAATAACCTGGCATATCTGAGAGGATCTGCCTACAGTGCCCTCTAAACACGCTCTCGTTTCTTCTATCTTCTCTGATTGTTTCTAGTGTCTGAGCTCTCTCAAACATAGCCTATCACCATTTGTGGCATCTAGAGAGAATCCTGAGGCTCTCACTGTCCTGATAGTTGTCCTCAATCGTTCGGGAAGTGTTTGCCAAGTTATTCCTACCTTATTAGAAAGATTGTTTAAAAATGGATTTTAGGAGATGTGATTTGCCCGTGGTCACATAATCTGTTGATGTTAGACAGCCTGACTTTTTGGCTAATGTTATCCTTTTGCCACACTTAAGTCAAAATAAGTGACTGCATGCCTTCCCTCATAAGTGGGCACTAAAAAATAAATGTATAAATTAAAAGAAAGAAAGAAAAACAATCATTAATACATTGAACTTTTCGAAAGGAGAGCTGAGGTTACCAGAGGTGGGAAAGGGGAAGGGGGAGGGAGGAATTGATAAAGGGCTGTGAAAAATGATGACGGTGTATTTTGTTGAACATGCCAGTTATCCTTATTTGAGCATCACACGTTGCACACAGGTATCGATATTCAACTCTGAACCCTACAGATATGTACAATCAACTATGTTACAATAAAACTAAGATTGAAAAATATAAAAAAGCATTTGTTTACTTTTGAGATTATCTTTGTGAGAATGAAATTAAATTAGATCAAACATTGCTTTAATATACTATGCTTTAAATATCACTATCCTTTTTTATTTCCAAAACTTTCTATGGATTACGTGATTTCAAAGGGTAAACAACACAAGTGTTTTCCACTTAATGTCAGTAATCTGTTCTTAAAAATTACAAAATCTGCAAGGATATAATGGGAGCCTTTTTAACATTATTTAACATGGGCAAATTAGACTGCATCACTCTTCTCCACACTCTTGTCTTAAAATGTAATTAACTTACAGCATAATACTTGCTTATAAGTAAGAGACCCTTTTTATGTTTTATGTTTTTAGGTAAATAGACTTGTTTATGACTTGAAAAATAAAATTTAAAAACTTACAGCATAGTTTACTGATGCAACCAATTGCTTTATATAATTCATGTGGCCTCCGTGAGCTCTAGCAACCGCACTGAATTCCATCCAGTTGTCATTCTGTGTGATTTTTCAAAACTTGTGTGTGTGGTTTTGAATTTCTATTGACTATTTTTGGCATGTAATTTAAAACATCTTCTTCCAAATAATTTTGTTACTATTGAGTTCTGACGTCTTCTGTGTAACAGTTACTATTTGCTGGTTAAGAAACTAACCAAAATTCAACGGCTTACAAAAACAGAAATAAACACAAAACACATTTCATTTGCTAAATGTGTATTTGCGATGGAAATATTTTTTGGGCTGTGCTCAGCTGGGCAGTTTCTACATTGGTGTTGCCTGGATTACAAATGAGGCTTCAGTCAACTTGTGCCTCGGCTGAAGCTGGTTGGTTTAAGATGTCATCACTCACTTGTGCTGTAGCTTGTGCTGGCTCTTGGGTAGGTTCTGTGTCTCCAATAGCATAGCCCCAGGCTTCTTTACAACATAACTGTGTCTAAGAAGGCAAGCACCAATGGCAATCACTGTTCACAGTCATGTTTGCATCACATTTTCTAATATCATAGTGGCCAAAGAAAATCAATTGCAAAGCCCAGTTTTGCGAGAACATACTATATAAAAAGATGGATACAGGGATACCTGAAACTGGAAATTATTACTGGAAGAGTGTACCACAAGAAATATGTATTATATACTCTTTTTTTATACTTATGGGCAAAAAATGTTGGGGTGCAAGATGTACACTTTTCTGATGTTTAGGCATATAAAAGCAAGATATCTTATAGTGGAAACACTCATGTGGACTCCTATATGAAATCCCTGTATTAATAGGCAAATGGTTAATATAGCCTAGGTATATTTTATCACATTAATTTTAGTGAAGACATGATATTTTGTTCTTTTGTTTAAATGATTAAATTATATCAAGGTAAAATTAGATGTTGCTAAAGCAGTAGATAATCTATGAGGGGACTTCAAAAAGTGTATTGAAGGATTCACATTATCTTTTAATTTAATTTTCATGCAGACTTTTTAAGTACCCTCATCTGTTTTCATTAACCCCAAATTAAATTGTCTGCTTTTTGTCAAATAATGTATTTGTAGATGCATCTTCAATTAGTTATGTGCTGCCTCTTTTTGACACATAAAGGACTATCATCCAGTAGGGAAAAAGGTCTGTTGTGTTGCTGGTGGTGGTGGTTCTTGTTTCCAGCTAATTGGCAGTGTTTGGGTCAGAAGAATCCAAGATCAAGTCACACCAGTTCTCTTCTTAATTCACTCAATTTTCTTTTTCAGCTGTGCTGCCACAGTGCTATTTGCGTTTCCAAGAGCAACAAAAAATGAAGAAGTCTTTGGTGAGTTGTTTGTTTATGTTCTTTACTTTGTCTTACATTGTGTTTATGAGATTTATGGGGTCCATGAATTAAAATAGAAAAGTATAAATAAGTAAAACTTAGCTTGTGGGAAATGTAGGAATAAAAGATAAAGTTGGCATGTAGACACAGCAGCTTGGCAGAACTTAGTATTCTCCATGCCGAGTGCAAATTTGTCTCTGGTCCTTTTGATGTCATGGCAAAAAAACCCTTTTGTTTCTTGATTGGAATGAAATTTGAGAGGACAGTATGCTACATTTTTTATGGAACATCCAGATTTGCTGCCACCAAAGTCTGACAGACTATTTTCATTGAGTATGTTGTGGAAAGTTGTTTTTTTTTTTACCACCAATTTGAAAACAAATACTTTCAGTTTTCTGCAGTAAACACAATAACCTAGTGCTAAAGAACAATTCCCTTAAAAAGGTTTTTCTGGAATTTCTAAAACAGTGTGAACCGAAACAGCTTTTGGAAGGCCTTATTTGGTTCACAGCTAAAACCTGGATCATCGGGAGGATGGAGTCAACCACCGATTCTTGCGTCACTCTCTGCAGGTTTCTCTTGTTTCCTGTGTTCATGCAGGTGTGCAGCACACTGTGCAAAGTTATATTTTCTGGAAAATGTTCCCACCGTTCATTTGCTCTTGAACCCACTCAGTGGAGTTTAAGTTCAGTTCGTCAAAAGTTTGCCAATCACCTAAATTATAATCAATTTCAATGACTATTCTCTAGCCTTTGCCTTACTTGAATCTTCTGCCATATTTGAAACTGCTGTTCATGAGCTTTTCCCAGAAATTCTTCTGTGTTACTTGCTATGATGACCTCAGTCATGGTTTCTTCTTTTTTCTTTGAATTCTTCTACTTTCTATTTGTAGCAGAGTTCATCCAAGCACTCCATCCTGGGCCCTATTCTCACTCTGCAATTCTTCTTGAGTCATTCAATCCTCTGTAGTTTTCAGACCTATTCCTCTCCAGTTTGTACCTCTTTTCCAGACTTTCAATCATAGATTAAACTCCCTGCTGAATACTTCTTTGTAGCTATTAGAAATGTACCTTAAGGTAAAAAGTTCAAGACCACAGTTTCCCACAAATTTCTGTCATGTGCACAATATAATTTTCCCCTCTCAAGAACCCCAGAAATTGTTTGCTGTTACAGAAATGGCTGAAAGCCCAACATAAACAGGTCCTGTGGCCTGTCATCTGCTCCGCCAGACACACCCACCTCACAGTGAAGACACTGGCAGGAACGTGTGGGCACTTCCTTTCAGAGAGGGCTGGTGGGAAGGGGAGGCACCTGCAGACACTGGTCTGATCAGTTAGTTCTTCCCACTGGCCACCAGCTGTAGTTCTTTGAACAGGGCCTGGTCCTCATTTCTGGAAGGTTGCCTCATGACCCTTCACACTTCCCCTTTAGCTGTCACCATTTTCTGTCAGTATCCTTTTTCCTCACATGCTTGGGTTTGTACTTGACCAACTTATTTTTTCTTTCTATTTCTTGCTTATAGTAATTTGGGGATTCAATGGCCTCCTTTTCATATTTATCTAACTCTGGTCTGTTGATACAAGAAATGATGTAATCACTACTTTAGAAAGCACAGGCTTCTGTGCATTAAAATCCATTAGACCAAAACTACCCCCACAGAGCAGACACAGGCTCTTTGATTTTTAGCCTCCCTTCAAAGTGTGTCATGTAATTTTCAAATATTTGAGACTTTGTGAATATACTTTTGTTGCTGGTTTCTAATTTATTTTCATTTTGATTAGAGAACATATTTTATAGTATTTTAGTCTTGTGACCTTTTATAGGTCAGTGTGTACTGTGTCTTGATGAGTGTTCCTGTATTAGTCTGTTTTTTTCTTTTCTTTTTTTTGTTTTGTTTCTTACAACAGAATATGTGAAACTGGATAATGCATTAAGAGAAGAGGTTATTTTTTACAATTTTGGAGGCTAAGATCCAGTCCAGGATCTTCTTCATGGTGGGGACTCTGTAGGGAGTCCTGTGGCAATGCAGATTAACACATGGTGAGAATGGCAAGAGCACTTTCATGTGCCCAGTGTACAAAGCCACCAGTCTATGCCCATGATACCCCATTAACATATTAATCCATTACTTGATGAATGGATTAATCTATTCACAAGGGCATTGTCATCACAATCCTGTCACCTCTTAAAGGTCCCACCTTTCAAGTATTATAATTGGATTTTCTGACTTCTTAACACTGTTATAATAGGGATCAAGTTTCCAACATATTAACATTGGTGGACACATTTACCCATATCAGCTTCAGATTGTACTCTACAAATATCAATTAGGTTGGATGGGGAAAACATACTCAGTTTCCCCTCCTATACTCACAACACACTGCTGACAGCTGACACCAGATACTTGAGGATTTCTCTCCACACACTAAGCCTAGAAGCAATTTTGTAGCGGACATCAAGCTGGGTGAATCTCTAATTCAAATTTATTTTGGCACTATCTATCTGGAGGTAGCATCATATCTCATAAGTTAAGAGCTCCTTCCCCAAGACTGTCCCCACTTCAGATGCCAGTTGCAAGTGCATGTTCCTGGATCTTCTGACTGGCTCCCACAATGCCCTTTTTTCTCTTTAGTCTATATTAATTTACTAAAGGGGCTCCAAGAACTCAGTGAAACATTTACTTACACTTGCTCATTCATTCCAAAGGACATTTTGAAAAATACATGTAGGTGAAGAGATACAAAGGGTGAGGTCTGGAAGGGTCCTGGCACAGGAGGTTCCATTCACTTGGATATGAGGTACACCACCCTCCTGGCACATGGCTGAGTTCAACTGTCCTGATGCTCCCTCAAACCTGTGTTCTTGGGTTTTTATGGAGGTCTCATTAGGCACAATTGATTGCAGCATAGGCCACTGTTGATCAACTTAACCTTCAGTTCCTCTCCCCTCCCTGGAAGTTGGGGATGTGGGCTGCCAGTCCCAAACCTCTAATTACAAAGTTGGCTCCTCTGACAATCAGCTCCCATCCTGAATTTACCCAGGTAAAGCCAGCTGCCAGCCAACTGATTAGCATGCAAAGTGACACTCATCACTTTGAAGAGTCTAAGGATTTTAGGAGGTGTATGCTAGGAGGCAGAGACAGAGACAAATATACATATCCATAATACAATATAGTTAAAATTTTGTCAATTATATCTGTACTCTTCCTGATAATTTTATCTGGTTATTTCATTAGTTATTGAGAGAAAAGAATTCTGCAACTATGAATGTTGATTTGTCAATTTCTTTTTTAAAAAACTTTTTATTTATTTATTTATGTTTTTTTCGTGACCGGTCCTCAGCCAGTGAGTGCAGCGGCCATTCCTATATAGGATCCGAACCCGCAGCGGGAGCGTAGCTGCGCTCCTAGCACCACACTCTCCCGAGTGCGCCAGGGGCTCGGCCCTGATTTGTCAATTTCTCACTTTAGCTCAGTTTTTCTTTTCCAGGTACACTCATGTGCCTCATAACATTTTAGTCAACAGACCCCATTTATATCTGTGCAGTAATCTACATTATATAGTCCAGGTATGTAGTAGGCTGTACCATGTAGGTTCTTTAAGTGCACTCTATGAGGTTCGTACAGTGACAAAGTTGCCTAATGACACATTTTTCAGAACTTACCCAGTCTTTAACCACCACATGAGTGTACTTTGTGGCTCTGTGTTTAGGCACAAACATAGTTATAATTGTTACATCTTCCTCACATATAATCCTTCTGTTATTATTAAAGGGCTGTCTTTTTTTCCCTGTTGATATATTTTGTCTTGAAGTTTCTTTTTGCTAGTATTAATATCTCAACTTAGGCTTTTTATACTTACTGTCAATGTAGAACATCTTTTTCCATTTTTTAAAATTTTACTCTGTTTGTGTCTTTGTATTTAAATCATGTCTCTGGATAGCATATAGTTGGGTCTTACTTTCCTATCAAGCCAGACAGTCTCTGCATAAAGTGGAATATTTAGTCCAATTCAACTGAAACTAATTATTAATAAGGTTAGAGTTATGTCTGCTATTTTGCTTCCCATTTTCTCTTTTGTCTCAGTTGCCATTTTGTCCTCTGTTTTTACTTTCCTAAATTGTTTTTGGGTACTCAATTTATTTTTAATTATTTACTCATTTATTTTTCAGTATGATCAACTACTGGCCTTTTAAAATTATTTTCAAAATAATCTGTTTTTAGTTTTGGTAAAAAAACACATATACATATATAAATTTAACCATTTCTTAACCTTTAAGTGGTGTTAGGTATATTCACACTGTTGTGCAGCAGATATCCAGAACTTTCTGTCTTGGAAAACTGCAAGTCTGTACTCATTAAATGACAGCTCTCAATTTCCCTCTTCTCCCAGACCTTAACAACCACCATTCTACTTTGTGTTTCTAAAAATTTGACTTACATCAGTGGAGCCATACAATATCTGTCATTTTGTGAGTGGCTTATTTTCCTTTGCATAATGTTCTCAAAGTTCCATGTTATAGCATAAGACTGTGAGGACTTTCTTTGTTTTTAAGGCTATCTAATATTCCTTTATGAACATAAAATGTTTTGTTTCTGTATTCACATTTCTCTAAGGACATTTGGAGTGCTTCCATCTTTTAAGTGAATAATGTTGCCATGAAAACAGTTGTGCAAATATTTTGCACTATTATTAATTATTTTGGATTCATACACAAAATTGGATTGTTGGATTATATGGTAATTCTAATTTTAATTTTTTAAAAAGCCACTCTATTATTTTTATAGTGGCTGCATCATTTTACATTCCCACCAACAAAACAGTTTACAAGGGTTCCAATTTTGCCTGTGCTTGTGATTTTCTATTGTGTGTGAAGAAATATCTCATTGTGGTTTTAGTTTGCATTTCTTTAATGGTTAGTGATGTAAAGCATGTTTTCATATGCTTGTTAGCCATTTGTATATCATCTTTGGAGCAATGTCTGTTCAAGACCTTTGCCCATTTTTAAACAGGTTATTTGGTTTTTGACTTGTGAGATGAAGGATTCTGTGTATTCTGGATATTAATTTCTTGTGAGATATATGATTCACAACTATTTCATTTTTGGGGTGGTAATGTAAATAGTGTGGTTTTTGTTTTGTTGTCTTTTTTTTTTTACTTCAAATTCCACTTGTTTGTTGCTAGTATATAGGAAAGTGATCAAATTTGCATATTAACTTTGGATCTTGCAATCTCGTTATAATCACTTATTAGTTCCAGAAGTTTTTTGTCCGTTTTGAATTTTTTACACACTATCATATGATCTGTAAACAAAGACAATTTTATTTTATTTTCCTTTATGTATGCCTTTTATTTTAAGTAGTTATCTTATTGCATGAGCTAGTACATTAAGTACGATGTTGAAAGAGGGGTGAGATGGTGCATTCTTGCTTTGTTTCTGATTTTGTTGGAAGGCTTTGAATTTCTCGCCATTAAGTATCATATTAGCTGCAGTTTCTGTAAATAGACTTTATCAAGTTGATGAAGTTTCCCTCTAATTCTGGTTTACTGAGAGTATTTATCAGGAATGATGCTGTATTTTGTCTTATGTTTTTTCTAGATCATAAGGTTTTTCTATTTCAGTCTGCTGATGTGATGGATTATATTAATTGATGTTCAAACGTGTACCAGCTTTGTATGCCTGGAATAAATCTGACTTGATCATAATGCACAGCTTTTTAAAATACATTTTTGGATTAGGTTTAGCAATATTTTATTGAGGACTTTTGCATGTATATTCATGAGTGGTGATGATTTGTACTTTTCTCTTCTTGTAATGTCTTTTCCTGGTTTTGGTATTGAGGTAATGCTGTCCTCATAGAATGAGTTGGGAAGTACCAATACACAGCAGGGAATTGCTATAATTTCTTCCTTTAATGTTTGGTTGTATTTACCATTGAACACATCTGGGAAGGATGTTTTTTGTTTTGAAGATTATTAACGATTTACTCATTTTCTATAACAGATATACGCTAATTTATATTGTGTATTTCTTATTGTGTGAATTTTGTTAATTGTATCTTGTGAGGATTTGATCCATTTTTATCTAAGTTTTCAAATGTGTGCAAGAGAATTAGTCATAGTATATCGTTATTATCCTTTTATGTCCACAGGATCTGTAGGGATGCCACTCCTCTCATTCCCAGTATGGGTTGTTTTGGTGCTCTTTTTCCATAGCCTTGTTATAGGATTCTTAACTGTATTTATCTTTCCAAAGAATCAGATATTTTGTTCTTTGTTTTTGATTGTCTCTATTGACTTTCTATTTTTAAATTATTAATTTTTTTGTGTGTGTGTGTAAAAGCATACATAACTTTTTAAATTGTTTCCACTATTATTGGGTACAACCTATTATATGTTAGATCAATTCAGAATAAGAAAAAAAAACCTTTTTTTTACTTCCACTTATTTCTTCTTTAATTCTGTTCCTTTTTTTATGGAGATCAAGATTTCTGACCTATATGCATCTTTTTCTTCTGTCAACAGAAATTCTTTTAATATTTCTTGCAAGACATTTACACTGGCAGCAGATTTCCTTAATTTTTGTTCATATGAGAAAGTCTTTATTTTTCCTTCCCTTTTGAAGGATGATTTTACAGGGTAGAGAACTGTAAGTTGGTGGGTTTCTTCTCTCGATGCTTTGAGTGTTTCATTTCACTGACTTCTTACTTGCATGGATTCTAAGCAGATTTTCTATGTAATTCTTATCTTTTCTTCTCTATAAGTAAGATTTTGTTCCCTTTTCCTTTTTGTAGTTTTTTAAAAAATTGATTTTCTGTGTTTTAATAATGATATGCTTAGGTGTAGTTTTTGGCATTTATCATGGTTGATATTCTCTGAGTTTCCTGGGTCTTTGGTTTGGTGTCTGATATTAATCTGTGGATGCTCTCAAGCATTATTGTTTCAAATATACATTCTGTTTCTTTCTGTCTCTCTTTCTATTTTGGGGGCGGTATTCTCATTATTCTATGGGATAATTTTGTAGTTTTCCCACAGTCCTTGGATATTCAGTTCTTTTCTGTCTTCGTTCTCTTTGCTTTTCAGATTTTGAAGTTTCTATTGATGTACTTTCAAGCTCAGAGATTCTTTCCTCAGTCTATTATTAAGCCAATTAAAAACATTCCTTATTTCAGTTACAGTGTTTTTGATCTGTGCTAGTGTTTTTATGTTTGCTTGCTTGTTTTGGTACTTTCTTAGAAATTTTATGTGTACTTTCATTGCCCATCTGTTGTTGAGTACTGTTTACTTCATCCATTTGAGCCCTAAGCTTATTCGACAGAGATTTTTTGAAAATAACTTGTTTGACATTTTTAACATCCTGATCATAGCTTTTTCTGATGCTTGCTCTATCACTTCCAGCTGTGTTTTTTGCTTGTTTATTATGGGGTTTTTTTGTCTTTAAAAATGCCATGTAATTGTATTTTTTATAGCCATATATGATGTAACATGGAAAAGAAACTACTGTAAATATGCATTCAGTAATGTGTTCTTAAGCTGTGGAGAGGGGGGAGCTGTCTTAGTCCATTTGGACTTCTATAACAAAATATCTTAGAGTAGGTAATGAATAAACAACAGAATATTCTGGCATATTTAAAGGTTTGCCTTTTTTCACTCACAGGTGAAAGCAGGGGGGAGATCTTTTTTACTATTAACTGTAGGATCCTGTTCATGCTTGTGACAGTGAATTACACAGTACTTTGGTTTCCTGCTATGACTGGGTCCCCTGGAGTTTTAACCCTCAGAGTTCTCTACAACTCTATTGATGAGCCTCCATCAGTTTGTGTAAGCCATGCCTCCATATATTTGCCTGTCCGCCTCTCTAATATTTGGGGCAGCAGTGTGCTCTGTGTCTTTTCTTTCTTACTATTCAAGAAGAGTTATTGATTTTTCAGGCATTTCAGCTTTTTATTTGTTGTTACAATGGAGTGATAATTTCCAAATGTTTGTGTGTGTCTGTGTGTGTGTGCGCGCAGGAATACACACGTGGAATGTGTTTCTAGAAGTACCTTTTTAATGTTTATGTAGATAATCAAAGGATTTTGCTTCATAACTATGAAAGTGATCAATTGTATTGGTAGACTTCTTAATACTGAGTTTTCCTTTATTCGTGAAATAAATTCAGAAAAATTTTCCTGTTCTTAGCAGTCTATTTGTCTTCTTTATCTTTTTATATTAATATTTTCTGCAGATTCCCTAAATGTTTAATTTAAGGTTATAGATTCATTAACTGATTACTAAAGGTATCGATGAAATTCTGATATTTTCTAAATCTTTATTATGAGCTTAGATATCTATCCTAAACACTGAAATTATATATTTAACTGCCATTTGGACATTTTCAAGGATATTTTAAGTATTATGCTTAAATTGTGTTCAAATCTGTGTCACTTCTGCATTATAGTTTTTTTTAAACCCATTTTCCAAATTTTACTTTACAATGCCAGTACCTAAGTAGCTGAAATCATGTAAATAGCCTGGGAATAAGACTCTTTTTTTTATTCTCTGCACAGCAAATTAGAACCATGTTCTGCTCCTGCTTTTTCTTTCCTTTTTTTCCTCTTTGCTATGCTTACTGCTGTGTTTCCTGATGAGAGGTGATCATCTATTACTCTGTTTTCTTCCCCTCTGATTCTCCCATAAGCACCTTAACCATTCCCTTCTAGTGGATGAATGTCAAATGCAAATCTGTTTATGTCATTTACCTGTCCTTAGAGGACCTGATTTTTTACACCTCATGGTTTGAAAAGTGGCAGTATTCACCCCGGGGTGGACACAAGCAATTTTTTTGCATACAGAAAGAAAATTTGGATATGTTTGGTTCATGCTTTTAATTTGAAAGTAATTTAAAGTCAACAGTGAGGGCATAAGGTTTTTGATATTTGATTTTGGTCAAATTGTTTTTATCCCATCCCCTAGACATAGTACTGTATGTAGTTCCCTTAATATAGTGTGAATTGTTTGTGTCTTTCTGACTGGACTTTTGCTGTTTACTCATATACTTTACATTGAAAGGCTAAGCATCTTTGGCATTTCAGTGGAGTTGAAACTGAACACAAAATAGAAGTATATTTTCTCATTCTTTCTTATGCCAGTCTATATTGACCTTGGTTCTAAGTTAGTTCAACTCACACTTTTTTTCAGGTAAGTATTTATACTTATGTCTTCATACTATATCATAGATCCCTTGGAGGAGTAGAATTCTATTCATCCTTTTATCTATAGCAAGAATGATGGTCTAGATCTGTAAAGTGGCTTTGTAGTAGTATTTTTTGTAATTAATAATTTATTACAGTTGCAGAATCTTCCTGTTGTGATTTTTCTTTCTTCTACCATATGGAATACTGTACCTGTTGTAAGATACATATGTACATGCACCCACGGAATTTTGAACTTCCAGATTTCCATTTTGTGAACCAGGTCTGGTGACTCGAGTTGAGGAGAAATGTGCTGTTACAGGTGTTAGTGTCTTTTGAGGATGTTGCTGTGGACTTCACATGGGAGGAGTGGCAGGACCTTGATGATGGTCAGAGGACTTTGTACAGGAATGTGATGCTGGAGACGTACAACAACCTGGTGTCATTGGGTGAGTGAAACTCCTCAGTGTCAGGGGCAGTACTTTCTTCCTCTATGGTAAATAAAGGAACCACTTATAAGATTTAATGCTATTTAGGTAGGATTTTATTCCATAAAGAATGCATCATCCCTCTCCAAAGAAACATTCAAATTGGCCCTGTCATTTCATAGCATCTTAAGATGAGCTCTTGTCATCCTTTCAAGAACCTGACAACAATTTTACAAAGTCCCTGTTATTATCCATTAAAGGGTACTGCATTACCAAACCTGCAGTGATCTTCAAGTTGGAGCAAGAAGCAGAACAATGGACAATAGATTCCCAAAACTGGAGTCTACAAGGTCAGTATGTCCTGGGCACTGAGGCTGGAAAGAGTAAGGTCCAGCATATTTCAGTCATGTTCAGCTGTTTTTACCAATATATTTGCTAGATTTCAGACCAGAGAACTGCTGGCCTACTTAGAAACTCATGCATTATATAATCTCCAAAGAGGGCTCTAACACTTATACACCCACATTTTATTTTAATGAGTAGCTCATATACTTCCACAACTCTAATCTCTACATTTCTTGTTTTAGACCCTTTTATTGACTGTGAACTTTATCAGTATTCTTGGTAGCTCTCTTTCAGTCCATTATCATGTACATCTTCTTCCAGAATGTTTTAGCCCATGTTTTTCTGCTTGTAACTTTATACCTGAAAATAGGTAATTTATAAGGAAACAAAATTTATTTTTTATTATTATGTAGGCAGACAAGTCCAAGGTTGAGGTGTCGCATCTCATGGGGGTCTTCTCATTTGTGGAGACTCTCAGCAGAGTCCACAGTTGGTGCAGTGTATCACAAGGTGAGAGTGGCAAAAGTGTGTCCATATGCTGTTTAAAGCCACCAATCTACCCCCTATAACCCATTAACTCACTATTTCATGAAGAGATCAATCCATTCATGAAGGCATGGCCTTCACTATCTAATAACTTCCTCAAAGCCTTGCAGTTCAAATACCATAGTTAGATTTTCCACACTCTTCATACTGTTAATATGATGATCAAGCTTCAATATGAGTTTGGGGGAACATTTAAATTATAGCACAAACATTTATTTATACACATATGTTTTCACTACATCATAATTAAGTGTGTTTTAAGCACTTTTAATTTTATATATTTTTACTTAAAACAGCAATAATCTAAATGATGTCTCTTTCCTAGGGTTCACATTCTGATGAGAAACAAGATAATAATATACATTAAGTATTTGTTTAAGAATCATGAGGAATATGTAACCACAGTGAGAGAGACAGAAAATTGGGTAGTGAGAATTTAAGAAGGATATCCAGATTGAGCAGTTCTAGGAAGGTTATAGTTTACTTTGGCATAGAGTAAGTTCAACTTAACTCTTTCCAGATTTGACATATTATCCTTGCATAAGTATAAAATTGAGAGTTTAGAGAGGACATCACTATTGGAGATACAAATTTGGAAATTGGTGGCTTACAGTGGATTTTTAATGTCATAATTTTAGAGGAGGTTACCTAGGGTGTTGATAAGAAAATGAGCAAAGAGGTTGAGAAGTGAGCATTGTGTACCATGAATCAGAAAGTATGAAGATGTTAAGGACACAGCATAGGCACCTGGATATGAGCTACTGGACTTGGAAGGAGAATCAAGAGATTGTGGGTCCCAATATCAAGTGAACCAAGAGTTTTATGTTGAAGGGCTCAGATTTTTTTGTGGAGTACTGGAACTTGAATTTAGCATGTTCCCCTTCTCTTTGTGAATATTATTCTAAACCAACAACGAGAACAAGGAATGTACATAAGACTTTATTTTATATGAAAATAGGACACAACTGAAACTTCATTGCAAAAATTAAAAGACTTCAGAAGCAGCAAATTATAAAGCAGAGGTGCGTGCACCAGAAAATAGAGGTAGAAGGCCAGTTAAACTCAGAAGGAGCTAAATAGAAAAGGTAATATTGTGGGTACATCCTGGGTTGACAACCAAATGTCTTAAACTTGCAGAAAAGGGGTGCACAGTGTGGTAAAATGGAGCTTTTTGAGAAGCAGAGGCAGTGATGTTAAATGAGAAATTTGTAGTAAGATGTCTTTATCTACTGTGTGGAAAAGGAAATGTTTTATCTGAAAAATTTCCAGACGTCTGTAGCCTTTTTGTAGGGAAGAATGAAAACTAAACGAACAATGGGGGCAAAATTCTGAACCTAAGCCAAATTTCTGCTTAAAGGAAAGAAAATTGGTTTCCTGCTGAACCTGAAAGTACCTGATCCAATAAAGTATTACCATACTCAAATCAGAATCAGAAGGGAAAAAAGCACTATGTGATTCCCACTGTTGTTATAAGAATAAAATATAGAAATAAAATAGGGTAAACAAATGTCAGATGATAAGCCCCTGTTTAAAATTATGACCAAGCTTAGGTGAAAGTTTTACCAAATATTTTCTTATGAATGAAAAATAAAGAAAGAAAATTGTACATTAGAAAATATGTTAATACAATTTATTACATTATGGTAGTATGTAGGAAACATGTATACTTATAAATCCAATTTCCATTATTCATTTTTGTACAATCCTATGCCATGAGAATATGAAAAAACTTCTTTACCTTTACATGCTCATTTAAGCAATAGTTATGTGTGGCTTATGGATATGGTAATTTTTTCTTATTTTAGATGTTCAGATAGTCAAAGCTCCAATTACAAAAAGCCAAGAACGTCATGATACACATTTGCAGGATGTTGTAATTACCAACAGCAATACATCAACTGAGGAGAAAGTTGAAATAGAAGCATTTCATTTGAGCTCAAACTATATTTCAAATTCAATTATAAATAGCGAAAAGTATTTAGGAATGAAGTGCAAAGAGTTCAATGTATGTTTGAATGCACTTCCTCCTAGAGAGGCTGATTGGATGCATGCTGGAGAGAAATCTGATGAGGGTTATATAACTGGGAAATTGTGGAGACATTGTGAGCATCTTAATCAGCATTCCAAGATTCATGCTCAGCAGCAGGCTTCTGAATATAGTGGACAATGGAAATCCTTCAACACAGAGCCAATATTATTGGAACAGAAGAAAGTGTACATGGGAGAGACATCCTGTATATTTGATTATGGGAAAGTCTTTCATAAGTCAGCTGTTCTTACCCATGAGATAATTCCAGTATCAGAGAAAGCTTTTCAGTTTGACATATGTTGGAGAAAGTTCTGTGAAAATTATGAACCCAATGAACAGCAGAAAATACACACAAAAGAGAAACCCTATAAATATAGTGAATGTGATAAATCATTCATGAAGAAATTACCCCTTACAATCCGTAAGAGAACACAAACAGGGGAGAAGCTATATTTGTGTAATGAATGTGGGAAAACCTTTCATAAGTCCTCAAACCTCAGCAAGCATGAGAGAATTCACACAGGTGAGAGACCATATGAATGTAGTGAATGTGGAAAAACCTTTCATGAGAAGTCAAATCTCAGCAAGCATCAGAGAATTCACACAGGTGAGAAACCATATGAATGTAAAGAATTTGGAAAAACTTTCTACCGTAAATCATGCCTCAGTGCACATCAGAGATCCCACACAGGTGAGAAACCATATGAATGTAAAAAATGTAAGAAAGCTTTCAACCATAAGTCAAACCTCAGGGTACATCACAGATCTCACACAGGTGAGAAACCATATGAATGTAAAGAATGTAGAAAAACTTTCTACTGTAAATCACACCTCAGTGTACATCAGAGAACTCACACAGGTGAGAAACCATATGAATGTAAAGAATGTGGAAAAACTTTCTACCGTAAATCATGCCTCAGTGTACATCAGAGACTTCACACAGGTGAGAAGCCATATGAATGTAGCGAATGTGGAAAAACCTTTCACAGGAAGTCACACCTCAGCAGGCATCAGAGAATTCACACAGGTGAGAAACGATATGAATGTAGTGAATGTGGAAATACCTTTCACAGGAAGTCACACCTCAGCAGGCATCAGAGAATTCACAGAAGTGAGAAACTATATGAATGTAGTGAATGTGGAAAAACCTTTCATTGGAAGTCTAACCTCAGCAGGCATCAGAGAATTCACACAGGTGAGAAGCCATATGAATGTAGTGAATGTGGAAAAACCTTTCACAGGAAGTCACACCTCAGCAGGCATCAGAGAATTCACACAGGTGAGAAGCCATATGAATGTAGTGACTGTGGAAAAACCTTTCAAGAGAAGTCAAATCTCAGCAAGCATCAGAGAATTCACACAGGTGAGAAACCATATGAATGTAAAGAATGTAGAAAAACTTACTCTAGTAAATCATGCCTCAGTGTACATCAGGGAACCTCACACAGGTGAGGAAACCATATGAATGTAGTCAATGTGGGAAACCTTTCACAGGAAGTCAAACCTCACCAGACATCAGAGAATTCACACAGGTAAGAAACCATATGAATGAAAAGAATGTTCAAAAATTTACTAAAGTAAATCAGACTTCAATGTACATCACATTACTCACACAGGTGAGACACCATATGAATATAAAGAATGTAAATCTTTCTACCATAACTTGGATCTCAATAAACATTAGAAAAGTCACACATAGCAAAGGCCCTATGAATACAATGAGTGTGAAAAAACCTTCAAATGTAAGACAGTCTTAAGCATGCATCAGAGATTCACACCGATGAGAAGCCCTATGTATATAATGAATGTGGAAAAACTTTTCACCAGAAGTCAAACCTCAGCAAGCATTGGAGAATTTACACATGTGAGAATCCAGATGAATGTAAAGAATATAGGAAGCCTTTCTACAGTAAAGCAGACCTCACTGTCCATCAAAGAACTCACACAGTTGTGAAACCATATGAATGTAATGAACGTACGAAATCTTTCTACCAGAAATCAAACCTTACAAGTCATGAGCACACTTCAGGATGTGTCAGAGAACTCACGTAAAAGAGAAAACCTATGAATATACAGCTTTCTATTCATATCCACAGGGGATTGGTTTCAAAACTTTCCATAGACACCAAAATCTGTTAATGGTCAAGTCTTATATGAAGTGGTGACCTATTGTGTAACATTCTGCTGCACAATTTAACATCATGTCTAGATTACTTATATTACTGAATACATTAGAAACAATATAAGGAGTTGTAGTTTTTCTTTTATATTTTCTATTGCCATACTTTCTCTTTTTCAAATACTTTTAATCTATAGTTGGTTGAATCCATGAATGTGGATCTTGTGGATATGGAAGGCTCATTGTAATAAATGTAGAACATCTTATGTCAGAAGTCACACGTAAGCAGACATCAGAGAACTCACATAAGGAAGAAATACTGCTTGGCAAAAAGACTAGATTTTTTTTCCAGAAACACACACACACACACACACACACACACACACACACAGACACACACACACACACACACAAAACACTGTCTTTTGTACATACAGCTTTTTCAGCAAATGGTGCTGAGAAAATTATATACACTTGCAGAAAGATAAAGTCGAACCCCTCACTCAAATCAGACCCATTCACAGAAGTATTCAAAATACATCTCTTATTGTTTGTAGGAGATAAAATTATAAAACTTATAGGGAAATAATGGAGTAAATATTTGTAATTATAAGCTAGGTAACAATCTCTTAGAAATTACACCAAAATCACATTCTAGAGAAGGAAATAAAATGATAAACTGCATTGGATAACATTTTAACACTTATGTTTTTCAAATGAGGCCATAAAGAAAATAAAAAGACAAGTCAATTTATATAAAAAATTTTAAATTTTGTATCTGTGTGAGGGGTATATTTCAGAATAAAGATGAAACTCTTAAAATCAATAATAGACATTCAAGTTTTTAAAATGGACAAAGGATTTAAATACACATGTCTACAAGAAGATATGCAAATTGTCAATAAGTACGTGGAAATACGAACACTATTGTGGTGATTAGAGAAATGCAAATGAAAACCATAAGGAGGATAATTAACACCCAATAAAATGGCTATAATATAGACAATAATGTGTCAACAAAGATTTACAGAATATGGAACTGTCATATTGTAAATGAGAATGTAAAATAGTGCAGGCACTTTGAAAAACATTTTGGCAGTTTCTCAAAATATTATCTAGAATCAGTGTAATACTCAGAAATTTCTTTTTCAAGTGTATGCAAATAAATAAATAAATAAGTTTATCACCAAAGACTCATATGTGAATGCTCATAGCAGCACTATTTATAATTGCCAAACGTAAATGAGACATATTCATCTACTAGGAGAAGGTAACATGTATGTGGTGTATCTGTGTCATAGAATACTGTTCTTCAGTCAAAGCAGATATAGTAATGATATCTGCTCTAGCAGGAAAGATCTTGAACAAGTGTCCAGCTATGTGAAAAAAACTAGACCTAAAGAAACTACATAATTTATTTTTGCACTTAAGATATTTTTATAAAGGCTCATCTATAGACACAGGAAAGACATTAAAAATTGTCTAGAGCTGGAGTGGTGAAAGAGTAAATCCAAATGAGATGAGTCATGGACATATTATAAAGTTTGTGATTATGGTTATATAATTGTATTTTCTAGTATTCCACATGTGTGTAATTTTATTTGTTGGACTTAGTGATAATTTTAAAAAGTTGAAAAACATGAAAATGAACTCTCTGAAGATGAATATGCTGTAGTTAGAGGTCTTTGGCAAGTACTCTTGAAGTCTCAATATTTCATTTTCTTATTGGCTGATGGCCACTAATAAGATTATACAATCAGAGCTGGCCTACTGGTCTTTCAGAAGCCCTTTTTTGCATATGGAGTATGAAAAGGCTTCCTAGGTCCCTACGTGCCATTTTCTCTTCTCTCAGGCTTGGCATCTCTGCTCTTCACAGCTGGGCTCTGCTGTTTTTCAAACAGTGTAAAAACACCATCCCTGAATCTCAGAACAAAACATGAGCTGCAGAGAGTGACAACAGCAGAATGAATGACTCTGCTAGTGTGTCAGAGATGATGGGAGCAGATTCTCCCAGTGGTTATTGTTCCTGGGTCCTTGCACTTCTCAATCCTGCCCCAACAACTCAGGCTTTCTGGGAACAGATTTTATAATCTGTGAGCTTTTTACATGAGGACCATATCCACGGTCCCCAAGCATATTTCTCCTGAAGAGCAGCAGGCAGGAATAGTATCTTATGACATACGTGTGAATGTACATCTTCCTGGAATAATTCACTGGTTGTGGTGGGTCTTTGCAGGAGCTGACTGGCTGCCTTAGCATCTATACGGGAAAAAAAGAGAACAGACTCACTGCCTGCTAATTGCCCCCAGGGCTCTGAATCTATGTAGCTCAGGTCATGCTGGGCCTGGGGAAGGGGATTGTAGTCACTATTTGTTGTCACAGAAATCAGGTTGAGTCCAGGGAACAATGACCCTACTGGACTACCTCTGTTGCCACATTCTAGAAAACATCAGGAAGGTCTCCTTCTCCTGATTGGTGAGAGTATAATGACATCCTGGCACTCTGTTGTTTATTTATTTCTACAGCCTTCCAGAGTTCTCCTATGGGTGTTTCTTAGGCAAATTCCATAGTTTATAGTTGAACTTAGTAGATAGGAGGAGGAAAAATGGTTCTTGTCATCTTGTCCAGACAGGAAATTCCAGTTTCCAAATATTTTCTTTGACTCAGGGCTCTTCTGTCATTTTTAACTAATTTATTTAAATTGATATCAAATGCCCTCCAACACAACAGTGATAAAGTTTAAAATTGAAGAGACTCCATTTCCCCACTGAACACTGATACTTTTCCTCCTATAGACTATGGTCCCATAACTGCATGAGTTAAGATTCTGAAGAAGAGGTCCTGTTTTACCCATCTTGTTTCTCTTAAGGTTCATGCATGTGCCTTTTGTAAGAAGGTAACTGTCATCTGAAAACACTTAGACCCTTAATTTGTTTGTGATTTTATATTAACTTGGAATTCCAGGACTGTGTTGATTGATTAGTTATCGAACTTAACCGGTATTGTTCCTTATTGTATTAGGGCTGCTACATTCCTTTTCAGAAGTAATGATGTTTGCTGAAGATGTTTTCTTACAGATAGTTATAAAATCATATGACTTTGAATACCTCCATACCAGTCTATGTTTCCTTGAGAATATATTTTAAAACCTTATAATAGTCTTAGTTACTGTATTTTTTAGGCCCTTGTAAGTAAGATGGAGAGCAGAAACCACATTGTGGCAGTTGTATCCACAATGGCTGGAGCAAAATTTGCGCTCAAATCTAGAGATGGAAATGAAACCCTTATTTAATTTTGGTTAAAAAAAAAAAAGCCAATGTCAAGAAGTGGTGTTCTTCATGGTCTGCTCCTCATGGGAGTGTGGAGAACTTAATTGTAGCTCATTCAGGTCAGCAATGGCTTCCTGTCTCCATCCAGAAGATGCTCCTTAGTCCTCGACTTATTATATATTTCTCAGTAGCCATTGAAACTCCTCCTAGGTTTCAGTAACACTGGTGTCCCTGTTTTCTCTTCATACTCTCTTGCCCTTCTTTTTAGTCCCCATTGGGAGTTCAGAATTAAAAGTTTAAATGACCCCATGTACAAGACTTGGTATTTCTTCTTATTGGTGTTCTCTTGCTAGACAGCATCACCTGTGCTCAAAGATTAATGATGGTTCTGGATTTTATCCTCACTTCATCCAGATCTTCTTTATATCTCAAGAGTTCTATTCTTGGTTGTCTGATGTTTCTCAAACTTGACTCCTCAAACACAAAATTATTTCCTGCTCTTGCAACAAAAACAAAGCCAATAAACAACACACAGAAAATTAAAAACTGGGGGAAATCCCTTGTGTGTGTGTGTGTGTGTGTGTGTGTGTGTGTGTGTGTGTATTTTTCTTCTCATAACTACCAAGAAAGGTTTTCCAAGTATCACAATCTAGGTATTTGGAAAACAGATTGGTCCCGTATCCTCTCATAGTCACACAAATATGTGAATTAGTTCATTTGTTTTTGGCTCTCACATATTTCTCAGTTCTATCACCTCTTCTCCACCTCAACTCTCATGACCAAGTACAAGGTGCCTTCACTCCTAACAACCCTAGGCTCTAAAAAATCACAGGAAACTGCTGGTAAGGGAATATCCAAATCATTACTACATTTTAAGTCTCTCTCTTTTTTTTTTTTGGTCGTTTTTTCGTGACCGGCACTGCACCGGTCATTCCTATATAGGATCCGAACCCGCGGCGGGAGTGTCGCCGCGATCCCAGCGCAGCACTCTACCGAGTGCGCCACGGGCTCGGCCCCTCATTACTACATTTTAAAATTTGTGTTTTTGTCCTTTCATTATATTTGGTTGTGTTCAGTATAAAATTAGAACACTTACATTCCTAAAATTTTATCCAGAGGTTTTCATTCTTTTTGATCCTATTTCCAATGGTATCATTTTCTTAGTTATGTTTCCAGAATGTTTATTGCTAGTATATAGAAATACAATTGACTTTTTTATATTGACCTCATAACCTGCTACGTTGCTGAACACATTTATTTTTGAGGATTTTTAGTTGAATTCCACAGGATATCTTTTATATACAGAATTATATTTTGAGCATTAAAGTAAAGCTTTACTTTTTTTAAATAAAATTTTGCAATTCAGAATGATTTTTTCTCATTTTTATTGATTAATTTCTTTAGAAAAAGCCTCCAGTATTTATTACAAGCAGTAGAAGTAAAAGATTGACGAATAACAGATAAATATGTCTCCAGCAAAGGAATCCAACAAAGCATAGAGTTTGCTATGTTTTTGTTGTTGTTTTTGTTGTTACTACTCTAATAAAATTCTTACAATTGTAACATGATTTTTGTAAGCCTCATGGTAACCACAACACAAAAGCTTATGAGACATACTAAAAGTAGTGAGAAATCAAAATGTAATGCTATTTAAAACCACTTTACCACAAAGAAAGACAGTAAGCATGGGAAAAATGACAAAATAACCTACAAAATCACCAGAAAAAAATAATAAAATGGCAGTAACAACTCCGTGTATATCAATAATAACCCTAAATACAAATGGATTGAATGCCTTAATTAAAATATACTCAGAGGAATGGAAATCATTATGTCAAAGGGCTACCTGTACTCCAGTGTTTATTGCAGCACTACTTACTATAGACAAGAGTTGCACCAGCCCAAATGTCCATCATCAGATGAGTGGATAAGGAAAATGTGGCATATCTACACAATGAAATGCTACTGTACTATAAAAAGAATGAAATGCTACCATTCACAGCAACATGGATGGACTTAGACAAAATTGTATTAAGTGAAATAAATTAGGCACAGAAAGAGAAATACCACATGTTCTCACTTATTTGTGGGAGCTAAAAATCAATCAATAAATATAGAAACGAGCAGTTGGCAGGGGTTGGCGGGGAAGAAGACACAACAATCAGAACAATTCCTTGAGCTTGTTAAGACAAGTGAACAGAAAATGAAGATGGGGGAGGGGGGAGAGGGAAAAGAGAGGAATTGGTAAAGGAACACAAGAATCACTACATTGACTATCGATAAATTAAAGTAATAAAATAAAATACACAAAGTGGCTGAATGGATTATAAAGCAAGAGTCCACAATATGGTGTGCACAAAAACTTACTTCACCTATAAAGACACACTGTCAGGAAGTGAAGTGATGAAAACATATTTTATGGAAATGGAAACCAAAAAAGAGCAGGAGCAGCTATACTTATCTCAGATAATATATCCTTCAAGCTTAGGAAACTTAAAAATAGAAAAGATCAGGAAGGTTATTATATAATGATAAAAAGATCAATTCAACAAGAAAATATATGCACACGTGTTTTAGTCCATTTTGTGTTGCTATAACAAATACCTGAGGCTGGGTAATTTATAAAGGAAAGAGGTTTATTTGGCTTATAATTCTGGGACAGCTGCATCTGGCACGGGCCTCAGGGCACTTCTACTAATGGTGGAAAGTAGCAGGAAGCTGGCAGGTACAAGCAGATCACATGGTGACAGGAAGCAAGAGAGAGAGATAAGGTGACATGGTCTTTTTAAGCAACAAGCTCTTGTGGGAACTAATAGAGTGACAAATCACTCATTAATCCCATCTCCCCCAGGGAGAGCCTTAATCCATTCATGAGGGATCTGCCCCCATGACTCTATCAGTTTCCAACACTGCCACATTGGGGATCAAAATTCCACATGAGTTTTGGAGGGGACAACATATCCAAACTCCATCATTCCACCCCTGCCCCCCAAAACTCATGTCCCTCTCACATGCAAAATACAATCATTCTATCCCAACAGTCCCAAAAGTCTTAGCTTATTCCAGCATCAACTTAAAAGTCCAAAGTCTCCTCTGAGACCAAAAGCAAAAGTCCTTCCAGCTGTGACCCTGAAAAACAAAACCAAATTTATCTGCTGCCAAGGTACAATGGTGGAACAGGCATTGGGTACACATTCCCATTCCAAAAGGGAGGAATAGGCCAAAAGAAAGGAAAAACTGATCCCAAACAAGTCCGAAACCCAGCAGAGCAGGCAGTAAATCTTAAAGATCCAAAATAATGTTCTTTGACTCCAAGCCCTGCATCTTGGGCACAAAAGGGTATCTGAGTACCCAAAGCATCAGGTAGCCTTGTTACCACAGCTCTGCCAGGCAGAGCCCAGTGGGCCATGCTGGTGCCTATGGCTTTTCCAGGATTGCGTTGCACATTGCCAATGGCCCTGAAGTTCCGGTGTTCTGGCAGCAGCCCTGCTGCATTGATTCTACTAGACATTTCCCTGGTGAGGGTTCTCTGTGGTGGCTCCAACCCCACTTTTCTGCTTGGCATTGCTCTAGTAGATGGCCTCTGTGGTGGCACTGCTCCTGTGGTAGGTCTCTGCCTGGGCTTCTAGGCTTTTCCATACATTCTCTGGAATCTGGGTGGAGGCTGCTATGACACCACTGCTCTCACATCCTGCCAGCTGCACACTTAACACAGCATGGACGCCACTGAGGTTTTAGGCCTCTACTCTCCAGGGCTGCTGCACAAATCACACTTGGGGCTATTCCAGCTAGAGCAGCTGGGATGCAAGGAGCAGGATCCTGAGGGCAGCTGTGCCCCAGGTCTATCCTCCAGGATAACTCAGTCCTTCTAGGCCTCAGAGTCTGTGATGGGTGGGCACCCTTCCAGAGTTCTGAAATTCCTGCAGGGCTTTCCTCTCATTTTCTCTGCTATTAGTATCTCACTGCCTCACTGCCAAGATAATGTCTTTAGCAACCAGTTTATCTGCTTCACACTTGCATTGTTCTCTGTCTCTCTACTTCTTTACTGCATGGCCAGGCTGCAAATTTTCCAAAACTTTATGCTCTGCTTCCCTTTTAAATTCTGGCTTTACATCATGACTTTGCCACCATAAGTCAGAATAGGCTCTTAAAAGCAACCATGCAGCTTCCTTAATGCTTTGCTGCTTAGAAATTTCGTTGACCAAATGCTCTGGTTCACAACTCTTAAGTTGCAACTTCCACAAGTCCAAGGGCATGGACACAATGCAGCCAAGTTCCTTACAATGGTGTAGCAAGGGTTATCTTTTGTCCAGTTCCCAATAAGTTCCTCATTTCTACCTGAGACCTCACCATCTACATGGCCTTTACTATCCATATTTCTATCAGCATTCTGCTCGCCATCACATAAGTCTCTAAGACATTCCAAACTTTCCCTCATCTTTTTCTCTTCTTCTAAGTCCTCCAAACTCCTCCAACCTTTGCCCATTACCCAGTTCCAAAGCTGCATCCACATTTTCAGATATCTGTTTAGCAACACCCCAGTCCTTGGTACCAATTTTCTGTTTTAGTCTGTTTTGTGTTGCTATAACAGAAATAAATGAGGCTGGGTAATTTATAAAGGAAAGAGGTTTATTTGGCTTATGATTCTGGGACAGCTGCATCTGGCACGGGCCTCAGGTTGCTTCTACTTATGGTGGAAAGTGGCAGGCGCCAGTGGGTTCAAGCAGATCACATGTCAACAGGAAGCAAGAGAGAGAGATAAGGGGCCAGTGTCTTTCTAAGCAATGAGCTTTCATGGGAACTAATAAAGCAACAACTCACTCATTAATGCCCCCTCCCCCAGGGAGAGCATTAATCTATTCATGAGGGATCCAGTCCCATGACTCAATCAGTTTCCAACACTGCCACATTGGGGATCAAACTTGCACATGAGTTTTGGAGGGGATCCAAACTCATCAGCACATCCAAACTCCATCAACACCTAACTCTGGAGCACTCAGTTATATGACAAATTACTATTAGACCTACAAGGTGACATAGACTTAAACTCAATAATATTTAGAGACTTTAATACCGCACTTTTAGCCAAAGACAGATCATCCAGACAGAAACTTAACCAGAAAACCTTAGAATTAACCTCTAGTACAGGCTGACTGACTTTAATGGACATTTACAAAATATCATCCAACAGGTGCAGAGTACATATTCTCAGTGGCACATGAAACAATCTCTAGAAGAGACCATATGATAGGACAAAACAAATACTAAGAAATTTTGTAAAATTGAAATTATACCAAATATCTTGTCTAACCACATTAGAATACAGCTAGAAATCAATAAAAAAAAGGGTTACTAGAAACCATAAAAAATACATGGAAATTAAACAATATGCTCCAAATCAATGAATGGGTCAAGAAAGAAAATAAAAAAGGCAATAAGAAAATTCCTGGAGACAATAGAAAATGAAAACAACATCCCTGTTGCTATAGGATACACTGAAAGCAGTTCTAAGAGGGAAGTTGTATAGCAATAAACACCTACATCAGAAAAGAAGAAAAACTCAAACAATGCAACATTGTCGGGTCCACTGCCTGCTGACCCGAACATCCCTAGCCTCGTCATTTTTGGTGGGCGAACGAATGGCCCGGGATTCCTCTTTCCCTCCTGTCCCCTTTGGAAGGAGACGGGGAAGAGAGCCGTGAAGAGAGGTGAGCACAGCCGCCGGCCCCCCAAAAACAGCCCAGTTAAAGGACACTCAGATTCTGTGGTGGGTTCTGTCGAGAAGTTCCATTTATTAGCACACAAGCACTTGCTTTTAAAGGCAAATGGGGGAAGGAGGTGTTTTACATAATCTTATCAGCTTAAAGGTCAAGAGAGCATGCATCCTGTCTCAATGCCTAGCTATTGCAACCTCGAGCGTGGAAGCACGTATTTGGCCAATAAGGGCTAAGGCAAGGTTCCCACAGACACCCCCACCCTACTTCCTCCTGGTGCCATCCTAGACTGCCACATTAATATGCCCTTGTGGGCCCATAATGGCACCGCTTGTAATGTCACTTAAGGTGGCATTAGTTTTTAAGGCCTGACACAACATTACACATTGAGGAGCTAAAAAAATAAGAACAAGGTGGAGGCCCCAGGTAGAACAACTTGCTCATGAATTATTAAGCATTTAATAATGGGAAGAAAAATGTAAATTCTGGCTTAGGTGAGAAGCCATCATGGCCCACCCCATGATGCCATGGAAGATGTGCACAAATGACCCCAACCGTCAGTGTGCCCACACCCAGACATTGCCTGGAGCTGAGGGCAGCATCAGTCATGAACAAAGGGGGAATAGGAAAGGCTTATTAGCACCAGGTTACAGAAGAGCAGGGGGCCAAGAGCCATGCCCGTGAGGCAGTGGGAGATCAAACTGGGCATGACCCCAGGTTCTAAGCCTTCTGGAATATGCCACATTTTCTCATCAGACAACTTTCAAAACACAAATCCAAGTTAAATTTATTAAACACTTAAAGCAATCGTAGATCATTAAACTCCATATGTGGGACCATTTTGTGAGCAGCAGAGCAACTGAACTCGTCACACCACCATGGAGCTGGCCATACATCTCCATTTCAATAGAATGGTCCAGGCTTATTTACAACCCATCCACAACATGTGAGGCTCCTCATGTGAACATATTATATATTTGATAGAATGTAGTTTAACTTCCTGATGGGAGAAATGGCCTCTCTTTTCAATTTAAGTTGTTATTTTTTTTGTCTTTGTCAAATGCACATCATTTTATAATTTCATGGGATATTTTCTCTTTTCTAGATGTAATTTTTTGCAGGGAATTGTAATTTGCTTTTTGGATATTATCTTCTTAGCTCTTCTCCATTCTCCTGCCAAGCTTCCATCTATCTTTTCACTTTTAAAAATACTAGACATTTAAAATCTAAGCTACTAAAATTTATGAATATTTTAAAAATTATGTTTTTCACATGAATCCTTCCCAGTCCCCAAGAAACAAGTCTACTTGCCTACATATATTTGTAATACATATATTTTAACATAAAAACTTGTTGGGTTGATTTTGCTTATTTTAATTTTTTCAGGTTTAGTGTGGTATAATTGACAAATAAAAATTATATACATTCAAGGAGTACAATATGTTGTTTTGATGTATGTATACATTTTGCAATGATCACCATGATCAGGCTATGTAATGTATCCATCTCCTCATGTAGTTAGCCTGTGTGTGTGTTGAGATGGAGAAAAGGTGATAGAATTGAGAGTTACATGGTGCTCTGACCCTCAGGGTATTCAACGCAGACCCTGGAGGGGGGAGTGGGAATTGGATCTGACAAGAGATGAGAGAAATGGAGACAAGACAGTATTCTGATCAAGTCTCGTTTATTAGCCAGAAGGTCACAGCTTATATAGCCAGTAGGAGGGAATCAACAGACAAGGAAGTGAGCAGCAGATGGTTTACTGAGAAAACCACAGGGTGGGTTGTTCCGGTAAATGGAAGATTCCCCTGTTATCTATGTCCAGTTGCAAAGTATCCCACACCCATAGTGCACACGAGGGGGAGGGATGGAAGATAACAGCAAACAAGGCTCTGAGGCCTCGAGGCAATAGCCGGGGTCTATGGCTCCTGACAGGCAGGCTCTTAGGCAACAGCTGGGCTCTATGGCTCCGGACCGGTCCCTCTTTTTTATTATTTCAAGCCAACAGAACCCCTCAGGAACTGTGCCTGTCTTAGGTTGGGGCAATCCATCCCGAGCATTGTACCTGTTGTAGGATTAAGCCACATCAATGGCAGCCCTCCTGTCTTAGGTGGCATTTATGGGGATGTTACCCTCTTACCCCTCATTGGATATCCAGTTCAGCTCACAGGGGAGGCTTCCCGCTAATTTGAATTCAGCGGGACATGTGAACCACTTTGTTCTTGCATCTCTAGGCATTGGTAATGAACCTGTATAGGCCTTGCCTGAATAGCCTCAATTTGCTGTTTAATGAATGCCATAAGTTTGTTGAACAGAAAAGGACCCAATGAGAGCAAGAGGAGCAAGCATACAAGCGGTCCGAAAAGGGGGAGGAGGTAAGGCAAAAATCCATTCAGCCTGGTCCAAAGGGGGTTATCCACTAGTTGTTTTCTTCTCTTTTCCAAGTCTTCTTGCAGCTGTTTGGTTTGGTTTCTGACTATACCGGACTTGTTGGCATAGAAGCAGCATTTTTCCTGTAGGGCTAAACAGATACCTCCCTGTTCTGCAGCTAGTAAATCTAAGACTCTTCTGTTTTGTAATGTTACTCCTGCTAAGGAGTCTAATTGATCTTGAAGATCATGTATAGTTTGGGAAATAGTTTGCATATCTGAGATTAATTGGGTAGACAATTTGGTCTATTGAGATATAGAATGGCTAAGGCCAGCAGTTCCAGTTGCAACTGCGGCAGAAATCCCCAGTCCAGCAAGTAAGGGAATTAACTGCATGACTCTCTTGGCCCTCCCAGCTATGTGATCAATGGAAAGGACAGGGACAGGTTTGTCTCCAGGTATATTGTCTACATGGGTGGGAGAGAAGCTAAAACACACAGTCCTGTCCAATTAGTGTGTCATTGGGTATAAGCCTCATTGTTCCCACAAACAAAGACTGAGCCATTCTGAGCACAGAGGGGAGTGGAGATGTTAACAATTGTCAAACACTGAGTGAATGTGGCAAAGCCAACATTAATTTCATAACTATTGTTAACTGAGGGAGAGTGGTAGCAAGAGGAATTAGTAAACTGTAAAGGCTGTACCTGTAAAGGAAGGGTTAATGATCACTGTCCCTCAGAGGAGTAATTGGAAAGCGAAGTGGGGAAGGCAAGGGGGAGAGACTGTCCTACTCTTAAGCAAAGCCAGCAGTTCTGAGCAAGTTTAAAATTGGAGGCATTAAGCAAGCTATGGGTGGTTTGAAGGATGTTGGAGGTCTGGGGGTCGAGTTTAAACTTGTCCCTGGCCTTAGGCAAGGCTATAGGGTGATATTTTAATGGGGGGAACAAAGTTGACTGCCCCACAAACTTGTTTTGGGGCCTGGGGCTGGCTATTCTTCCCATTTCCCTGAAGGGGTGGCAAGGAATTTCCATGAACATCAGTCTAAGATCTGCACTTGTTGGCCCAATGCTTTCCTCGTTTACACCGCGGGCAAAGTCCCGGGGCTTTAGTTGATTCTTTATTATGACTATTTTGACAATTTTTTGCAAAATGTCCGGATTTGCCACATTTGAAACACCCCCTAGTATTTTTATTTTGGTTAGCCAGAAAGTCTTTTATGGACTGACCACTAAAAGCAGCTGCTATAGCCAGACCCTGTTGATAAGAGGGTCCAATGTCTGAACAAAGGCAAATATACCCTTGAAGTTCAGTTTTATTTTTACGAGTACTAATGGCTGCCTGGCAGGAAGGGTTGGCATTTTTAAAAGCCAGCTGTTTTACATAGTCAAGATTAGCATCAACATTACCCAGTATTCTTTCTGTTGTTGTCATTAATCTGTTTACAATGTCTGAAAATGGCTCGTCAGGCCCTTGTTTTACCCCAGTGAGTGAAGCGCCTGAGTCCCCTTAGCAGGGACCCATTTCCATGCCTTTAAGGCAGCCATTTGGATTTGGGCAAAAAGACCAGGGTCATATTGTTTTTGCTCCTCTATGCTAGAGTAATCACTGGAACCAGTTAAGATGTCAAGACCCCAGTCTTTGTCAGCCTGTAGGTTTTTTCTTGCTGTGTCCCTGAAGTTCTCATGAAATTCTGACTTCCAGTGCAAATAATCGCCCCCCGAGAGGGAGGCTCTAACAAGGGTATTCCAGTCAATGGGGGTGAGCCAGTTTTCAGCTACAGACTCCATATAGCAAGTGTATATGGCGCCGTGGGTCCATACTGGAAAATAGTGGCCTTTAATTCTTTTATAATATTATACCCAAACCTAGAATGGTGTCGTGTAGCCTGTCCAAGTTCATTTACGGTTTCAGATATCGGGTAGGTCTCAAACTGGCCAGTACTGCCCACGTCTAAGTGAAGGGGAGCTCTGTTACTGAGGTCCCCCGTTTATGGTCCAAGGGAGTGCGATTGCCGGCTGCCCCTTCAGCTTGTCTTAACCTTCACTGTTGTAATTTGGTGGTCAAACACTGGAATTTTTCCTCTAACTTTGTTTGCTCTTCTAGCTGTCTTATTTTCGTTTCAAGCTCTTCTTTGGAATCTAGTGCAGCCATTACCATAGGGGCACAGGCCTGTGTTATAAGGAGGGGGCTGCAACAAAGGTGGGGCCCCACCAAAACCAGAATACTCAGTGGCCTCCTTCTCTAATTTGCCCCAATCAACTCCTGAGGGATCAGGATTCTGTGCCTCCTCATCATCCTGGAATTTTAATAGTGGATACCTTTTAGATCTCTTAGATATGGCACCAGCTGCCTGGACCTCCTCACTCTCATCTTCTAGGGAGATTAGATCTACGTCCTCCATAGGCAGTGGAGAGGGAATTCAGAGGTCAGTCTTGGAACTGGCTTTTAATATTTTTTCAGTTTGAGCCACAGTTTCTGAAACTTCTGGGGATTTATCTCTATCCTGAATCATGTCCCCAATTAAATTCCAATAGGAGAAGGCAGTAACAGGGACCTTTTCTGACCTGAAAGTCTCATAGAAATCTTGTAAACGTCTCCAACTTGAGACCACTTTTTATAATTAATAGTCCCTTCCTCTGAGAACCAAGGACAAAATTACGCACAAAATCAAAAAATCTTAATAGATCAGTTGTTTTAACCTTTACTCCTCACGTCTTTAAAGCCTTTTGTAACTGTCTTATGTAGACGTCATGACAACTTAATTCTTGTCCCATTATTGGGTGCACTTACTCACCTTATCCTGACGTGGCAGGTTCCCACGGCAGACGAAGGTTTTACTCTTTCGTTTTCAGTGGTCGCCCCTCTGATGCACCATCTTCCTCATGGTATCCCCCGTATCCAGTGCTCCATGTTGGGCGCCAGAAATGTCCTAACCCACGGGATATTCAACACAGACCCTGGAGGGGGGAGTGGAAATTGGATGGGACAAGAGATGAGAGAAATGGAGACAAGATGGTATTCTGTTCAAGTCTCGTTTATTAGCCAGAAGTTCACAGCTTATATAGCCAGCAGGAGGGAATCAGCAGATAAGGAAATGAGCAGCAGATGGTTTATTGAGAAAACCACAGGGTGGGTTGTTCCAGTAAATGGAAGATTCCCCTGTTATCTATGTCCAGTTGCAAAGTATCCCACACCCATAGTGCACACGAGGGGGAGTGATGGAAGATAACAGCAAACAAGGCAGCAAACAAGGCTCTGAGGCCTCGAGGCAATAGCCGGGCTCTATGGCTCTGGACAGGAAGGCTCTTAGGCAATAGCCGGGCTCTATGGCTCCGGACAACATGGAACAAGAACAGATCCCGAATACCCAAAGCAATCCTGAGAACATAATAAATAAATAAATAAATAAATAAATAAATAAATAAATAAATAAATAAATAAATAAATAAAGTAGGTAAGTAAGTATGTAAGTCAGAGGTATTGCACTACATGACTTCAAATTATACTACAAAACTATAATTACCAAAACAGCATGCCACTGGTATAAAAATGGACAGAGGGACCAATGAAACAAAATAGAGAACTCAGAAATCAACTCATGTTTATAGCCAAGTGATCTTTGAGAAAGGCACCAAGTATACACATTAAGGAACGGACTGCCTCTTCAATAAATGATGCTGGTATAACTGGATATCCATGTTAGAAGAATAAAACTAGACCTGTACCTCCTGCCATATACCAAAATCAACAAAAATTATACATCGAACAAGGTATTAATATCCAGAATATAAAATGAACTGAAATAACAGTAAAATAACAAGCAAATCATTTTTAAAGAATGGGCAAAGGAGCTGAATAGACATGTCTTGAAGGAAGACATACAGATAACCAACAGGTACGTGAAAAAATGTGCAACAGCACTAATCATCATGGAAATGCACATCAAAACCACACTGAGATATCATCTCTTCCCAGTTAGTCTGACTATCATCAAAAAGACAGAGAATAAGACATTTTGGCAAGGAGGCAGAGAAAAAGTAACCTTTCTACACTGTTGGTGGGACTATAAATTGGTGCAGCCACCATGGAAAATAGTATGGAAGTTCTTGAGACAACTACAGATAGAACTGCCTGATGATCTAGCAGGGTATATACCCCCCAAAATGGAAATCATCATGTTGAAAAGATACCTGCACTACCATGTTTATCACAGCTCTATTTACAATAGCAAAGAGTTGGAATCAACTTAAATTTCCATCAGCAGACAAGTGGATAAAGAAAATATGGCATATATACTCAATGGAATACTACTCAGCCATAGAAAAGAATGAACTTCTGTCATTTGCTGCAGCCTGGATGAGCCTGGAGAAAATTATGTTCAATGAAATAAGCCAGGCACAGAAAAAGAAATAATGCATATGCTCACTTATAAGTGGGAGCTAATAAAAAATAAATAAATATAAAAAAAAGAAAAAGAAGAAAACAATTACAATAATGTGTTCATCTTTCAGGAGAACAGGATTGTGGTTACTAGAGGCTTGAAAGGGGGAGGAGAGGAGGAGCTTTAGCATGAAACTAGTTAATAGACAAAGAATAATTATGTTTTATAATATAAGTGTGCTAATTATGTTGATTTTGTCATCACATATTGTACACAGGTATTGATATTCAACTCTGTAACTCACAAATATGTACAATCATGTTTCAATTTTTAAAAATGTATGTAAAAATGTAGGGATGGAGATTGGGTTGAAGTATAGGTGAAAGCAAAGTGCCACATGCTTAGCTGTTGAGGCTGGGTGACAGGTCTATTATACTATTTTGTTTATTTTGTATGTTTAAAATGCTCATTAATAAAACACTTGTATAAAAGACAGAGTTGATCTCTACTGTTAGCTGTTAAGATCTTGGCTACTTTGGGGAGGAGGGTGGGAGAAAGTGATTGTTGAGATGCATGAGTCAGGCTGGTTCTATTTGGTGGTTACACAAGTGGGTTCCCTTTGTAGTCATGCATAGAGCTTTACGTGAATGCTTTGTGCATATATTTTGATATGAATGTTATACATTGTTAAAATTTCTAAATATTACATATTTGCACAAAACTTCTAACTCAATATCTCAAAATAACAGCAGTGTTTTGTTTTGTTTTAAGGTACAACAAGTTCATTCTTGGCATCATCAGATAGGTTTTAACATTCTAAGATATTTATTAATGTCCTGACCCTTGGGTAATCCCCTAGGACCAAGAACAGATAGTAAATTAAGAAGTTTGCCTTTAATCTTTCCCCTCCAAATCCAAACTCAGAGGAACAAGGGCATGGATAGATCTTAGAACACGGTGTTTCTTCATTCTGGGACCCATTTTTATTGCATTGCTGTCTGATGATTAGGAAGGTAAATGGGCCCACACCAAGCAGCAGATGGCAAGCAGTGATTTCTCTTTAGACCCTTCCTCCTTGCAGCCATCTGTTGTCTGTCTGGGCACCACATCTCCCACCCTTGGGCCTGAGGAGAGATGTTGGTGGGAAGCAGGTGTTTCCTCACCTCTTACCTAGAAGAGGGTTTCAGTTCCTTCATCCCCCTGATATCAGGAATATCAGAGATCTCAGAGCTGCACTTGCAACGTGACAGCTGCTGGCCACGTGTGGCTACTGAGCACTTGGCATGTGGATGGCCTGAATTGAGATATGCTGGAAGCATAACATACTGAGCGAGTTTTGAAGATTTAGTACCAGAAAAAGGAAATACTTCATTAATATTTTCGTACTGCCCACATATTAAGATGATAATATTTTGAGTTAAAAAATTATTACAATCAATTTTATTTGTCTCTTGATTTTCTTTTATGCGACTACTAGAAAATTTAAAATTACACACGTGGATCACGTTTTATTTCTATTGGACATTGCTGCGTCAGATGACCGCCTCCCTTTGCAAAGCTCAGGCTGCCTCCTCAGAACACAAGAGGCCAGGAAGGTTATAAAATCTTAAATGGTAAAATAATTGTCATCACATTGTTTCCACTTGTCAATAACGTGTGTGTGTGTGTGTGTGTGTGTGTGTACACGTAGATATATTCAAATATACATATATGTCATAAATGAACATAACTTAATATACAAGGTCACATGCCAGTGTCTCCTCTGGCAGGGTCAGATCCCACAGCAGGGAGGAAGCCCTGCCTGAAAAGGGCTGCAGCCCAAAACCTGTCACTCTGCCTCATTCAGCAAAGTGTCTGCGCTTACCTCCTGCCACTCTAGGCTTGAGAGGGGCGGGTCCTGAAGCTCTGTCCAATCAGGGAACAGCCAGGGAGGAGGGGGCGGCCTTCCACTATCTGGTGGGATTTCTGTCTCTGGCACTGGCGGAGCTCCGCGGGTCTCCACAGCTCCCTGTTCTCTGCTCCGGGAGGCCCAGGTGACTACGCCATGGCCTCTGTCGCCCTGTGACCTTCAGGGACTGGGAGATCCTCGGGGAGGAAGCAAGGACAGTCTGGATTCTGGGAAATGATGGGCGTATGGGGAGGGTCCTCCGTCACGGAAGGGGGCTGGTCGGAACTGGTCCCCTACGGCCACGGTGTGGGCACTGGGTGGCGGCCGAGATCCCGTGGGTGTTCTGTCTCATCCCCCCATGGCGACTTTGGGAGCCCGGAGCCCTCTGTGGGCAGCTCCGCGCCAGCGCCCCGCGTCTCTTCAGATTGCGGTGACAGCGGGAGGGTCATCTGGAGAATCCCCACGCGGTGTGCGCTCTGGGACAGAAGAAGATGCAGTCCCTGGGCTCTCCAGTCCCTCCTTTCTACTGTTAAAAATTAAACTGAGGCTATGTTAAAGTGTTGGAGAGTTTATTTAAGCAAACAGTGATTTATGATTGGGAAGCACCAGCCGTGCTATGTGTTTTGGGGTCCACGGGAGGGTCTTAAGGAAAAACGTTTGTAAGGTGTGAGTGCAAGCAAAACAGCAAATAATTGATTGGGTGCAGAGGTGTAGTCTCCTTATTTGCACCATTTGGGTGGAAATTTTCTGGTCGTGTAATTAGAGGTTAATTTGTGGTTCCTGGTTGCTTAAGCCTAAATTTTATTTTTCTCTAAATTAGTAATTTACGAGAAATGCGTGTGAGTTAGATTTCAGTTTCCTTAGGGACCTACAGCCCCTTCCCTCTTATTGCCTAGTTTTAATTAACACTCCAAAGAGGGGCTGGCCTCCCCCTGCCTTTTTCAATTGTATGGAAAGCAGAGTCTCAAATCCAGTCCCCTGTCCCCTCAGCCTGCCATCTTCTAGGGCTTGCAGTAAAACCCTAAATTTCCAGTTCCTTCTCCACATTCCTGAAGCCAACTTCTTGTCTCTAATTCACAACATTGTCAACTATTTGTCCTTTATTGTACATTTTGAACACACTGTATTTTAATTGTTCATCATATTTTTACAGAGCAATTGATGGCTCCTTAAAATATTGTTTGGTTTTTTTTTTGTTTGTTTGTTTTTGAACATTTCACATGAGAAGAAACAGAATATTTACCTCCCACTCTACTATAAAAAATCTTTGTGCCTCTCCTCATGTTATCTTCCTTAGGCACCTTATCAAAATATCTTTTTGATTGAGGTTCCTCTGTGAAAACTTGACAGAATGGTGTGTCCTCAGCCACACTCCTATCCTCCTGTCCTGTGTTCCAAAACTGTCTGTGGCTGACAGAAGGTGCCCACAGCTGCTGTGTCTCTTGGAGTGTTCAGTGGACATCAGCCTCTGGGTCATCTCCTCTCAGAGGACAGTCTGATGTGTGGAGGTAGATGGAGCTTCACAGGGGAGCAACTGGTTGTCCTGGCACTGGTGGGAATCTCCTGGCCTGCCCTTCACCTAAAAACATAACCCCTTGGACATTAACCTTTTCTTTCCCTAACCCCAGTTTTATTCCTTGTAGACAAACTGGTTTCAGCCAATCAGATGCTGGTATTGAGAGGAAATGACAGAAATTATTTCTGCCCTCTGGAGTCTCTCAGATTTGTGAAGAAAGAAAAGGTGTCCCAAAAAACAAGGGAAACCCACACCAGTAATGTGGTGCAAAAACCTGCCAAGCAAAGTTCACTTTGGACACAAGGTGGGGCTGGGGGCAGAGTGCAGGGTCTCCAGGGAGGGTGGTCATTGACTGCTTCAGTGAGCCAGATGGGGGTGAGATGATGTCCCAAGTGATAGGATGGCCTAACTTGACACTTGTGTTTGCTACTGTTGTTTATTGAAAGCTGTAATTGTCCATTTGTTTAGTGACTTTTCAAAAGTATTTCTGTAGAGACTGTATTACATGTTGTGTGTAGTCACTGTAAGTCTTTGATTTTTTTAGGTGTGTGTAGCCAATGTTTTCACAGAGATTTTCTTGAATGTCAGGTGCTAAAAAAGAGAAAGAATGAAAGGGTGAAAGAAAAAGAATAAAAATGAAAGAGAAAGAAAGAAAAGAAAAAAGGAAAAGAAAAAGGGAAGGAGAAGAAGATGAAGAAGATTATCTAGATTGCTCAGTTTTCCACACTGATTGGCTTCTAACTTTGTCAAAACAGAAAATCAAGCCTTGTTTCAGATCCTTTGTTACCCCCAGACAGATTATAACATACAAACATAATAATTTGCAAGTAAGATCTGCTCTGCTATATCTGGAACCAGTGACAAGGGCTCCACAGTATGAGTTAGGGCTGTTGTCTTAGGGACTGGCACCAAATCAGGGAGAGATTGGAACAAGGAAGGACAAGTGAAAACTCCACAAAACTTTCTCACCATTTCTCTCTCTCTCTCTCCCTCTCTCTCTTTTGCATCCACATGGTTCTGTAAATCGTTAAGAGTTTTGAAAAGTTTGTTTCTCGGCTGGCCCCATGGCTCACTAGGGAGAGTGTGGCGCTGGTAGTGCCCAGGCCGTGGGTTCAGATCCTATATGGGGATGGCTGGTGTGCTCACTGGCTGAGCGTGGTGCAGATGATGCCGTGCAAGGGGCTGCTATCCCCTTACCATTCAAAAAAGAAAAAGAAAAGAAAAGAAAAAGAAAAGTTTGTTTCTGATAGTTTTTGTTTTTCCATATTTCTGTCTAAGAACAGGTGTTTGGGGCAGCTAACTTTGTCATTCTGCTGACCTCTCTATCCCTGAACTCTCTTTTGTATTCTATTATCTAAATGACTTTTCCTGTGTCATTACTACAGTATCTTGATTACCATTGCTTTGTAGCAGATTTTAAAATTCTGAAGTGTGAGTCCTCCTAATTTGCCCTTTTTCATGTTGTATTCTGAGTCCCTCGTGATTTCATATGGATTTCAGCATCAGCTTTTAGTTTCTGTAGTTACTAGCATTCTGATAAAGATTGCATTGAATCATACATTTTTGGGGGGAGTATTGCCATCTTAATAATATTAAGCCTACCGATCTGTGAACATGGGATGGTTTTCCATTTATTTAGATCTTTGGCTTTTTCCAAAAGGTTTGTAGTTTTCAGAGTATAAATTTTGTACTTAAAAAAATTTCTTCCTATATATTTATTCTTTGGGTGCTGTTGTAAATAGATTTATTTTCTTCATTGTATTTTCAGATATTTTATTGCAAATGTATAAAAGTACAGTTGTGTTTGTGTGTTAATTTTGTACCTCCAACTTTGGTGAACACATCTTGATGTTGGTTGCTTCCAAGTTATGAAAATAATGAACAATGTTGCTGTCAACATCCCTGTGCATGGTTTTGTGTGGACCTACATTTTCAACTCATTTAGGCAAACCCACCCTTGGGAATTGGTTTGGGGTTCAAGACATACCTCTCTGCCCCGTGGGATTGGAATGAGAACAGTTCACTCTGTGCAAATTGAGTGGATATGGGTCTATGATGAGGTTTGTGTAAAACCTGTGCGTGAGTTGGAGCCCAGTGATTTATCAAGTGCTTCTCTTCTGTGTAAAAGCCCTTCCAGTAGGTGCCACTGTGAATAAAACTGAACAAATATACCTGTTCACTTGAAGCTGGCATTCTAGGAGACAAGAGATGAGGGGTGGATGTAAAATACACAATGTGTCAGATGGTGGTTATTTCTAAAGAGGGAGAGAAAGGTGTTGAATAGTGCAGAGGCCTGGACTGTGTGTGTGTCTCTGAGCATTTCTTGGCATCCTTTGTCTGTTACCTCTAAGGGTTAGTGAGTTTTGTGTGTGTATAAGTGCACCCACTTGTATATGTGGTGACACAGTCTATGTGATTTTGCATGTCTTTTGGGGGAGTTGTGAGTGTATGCTCTTTAAAATCTGGATTACTTTCCTTTGTGCCTATTTACCCTGGCAGCATCTTTGTTTCCGTGATAAATAGAAGTGGTGAGAGCATGTTCCACTTGCCACTGTGTAACGGAGACAAAGAAAAGGATTACTCAAAGCACCATGAATGCGATGAGAAGTCCATAGGGTCTGCGCCCCAGCAACTCCTTTGTTAGAAGGAGAAAACTGGGTGCACTGCCCTCATTCAAAGTTTGCTTTTGTTTTTTGTTGTAAAGCTGTGTAAGTTTCATGAGAAAATTCAGTAGATTCAATCATTACAAAGGGACACAAGGACATGGGCAGCATTACAAAAGTTATCTATGGATAAGTATATTTAAACAATGGAAATTAGTAACATCAGTAAAATGTGACATTCCAAAGTCCAATTAGTGAAAAGCTAAGCTGGTCAAACTGGCTCATTATCTAAAGTATAACCTCTCCTTAAGCGAGAGTTACATTCTTATGATAAAATCTAAGTATAATTATTACTGAAATTTCCCCTAACAGACATCTTGCCCCTAGCAAACATTTTTTTCACATCTTTCCCTTCAGCAATTCTTAAAATTTCTTAATAGGATCGGTATGACAGCCACCTGTTAACTCTAAAATCATTAAAATATACAATCCCATACCAAAGAGTTGATTAGACAGGATTTGCCCTCTATCTGTAAACTACCCGAGGGCTTTTGACCCATACATGCATTTACCTAAAAACCCTATTCTAAAATCAAATGACAATCAAGATTTCTAACCCTCTACAAGAGCAGACATTGTTGTCTTGTTTCTGATATTAGGGAGACAGCATTCAGTCTCTCAGCATCAACTATGATGTGGCTTGTGGGGGTTTTCATAGATGTCATGTAGTATCTTGAGTAGTTGCCCTTCTGCTTCTAGTTTATTGTTTTCATTGTGAAGGGGTGTTGAACTTTGTCAAATGCTTTTTTCTTTATCCATTCTAGATATTAATACCTTGCCAAATATATGATTTGAAAAAATTTCTACCATTCTATGTGTTTCCTTTTCACTCTGTTGATAGTGTCCTCTGAGGGACAAATGTTTTTAATTGAGATGAAATCAAATTTCTGTATTTTTTGTTGTTGCTGACAGAGTTTGTGGTGTCATATCCAAGAAATAATTACCACGTCCAATGTGGTGAGACTTTTGTCCTATATTATTTCTAAGAGTTGTTTAGTTTCAGCTCTTTCTTTTAGGTCTTTGACTCAAGGGGCCAGCTTTGTACTTCTGCATGTGAATATTCAGTTTTACCAGCTCCATTTTTTCCATGGACTTCTTTTCCCACTGAATGATCTTGGCTGTTGAAAATCATTTTATTTTATATATGAGGGTATCTTTCAAGGCTCCCTATCTTTTCCATTGGTGCACATGTCTGTCTTTATGCCAGTACCTCAATGTTTTGATTACTGTACTTTTGTGTAAGTTTTGAAATCAGGAAAGGCAACACTTCCAACTTTGTTCTTCTTTTTCTTTTGTTTTGGCTATTTTTCATTCCGTGAGATTCTGTTAATTTTAGGATGTTGCTTTCTATTTCTCTTTGAAAAATGTCATGGGGCTTGTGATAGGAATTGCATCAAATTTGTACATCCTTTGGGATAGTACTGACATCTGAATAGTAAGTCTTCTCACCCTTGCACATGAGATGCTGTTACTGCCAGACCAGGCTAGGCTTACCCTCTTGCATTAAACAAATGACTCAATGTCCAGAAGTTGGTGCGAAGATTAGAAGGCGTATACAGATAACCAACATCTGGGGAATTACCAAGCTAAAATCACCCCAATTTCTGATGCCTATTCTGGGTTTTATGAAGGAGAAGAGGCAGGAAGATGAGAACGGGTTTTTCTGCTAAAGAAAAAAGTGGGGGAGAGTCTGGGAGTAGCAGATGGTCTGAGTCAAATGTCAGGCTCCCATGTGGATCAGAAACGTCAGTGTCACAGACTCTGTGGTCAGCTTTAAGTCCTTGATGTTACCTTCAGGTTGGTGTCCTTACCTCTTAGGGAGAGCTCAAGGAAAATAACCTCGGTCAAATATCATAAAAATACTTGACTTGGATTTTGAATTAATGTGGATGTAGTTTTCCTTTAAGTAAGAGGGGGAGTTTACAGCCAGCGAGGTTGTCTTGCCTCTCTCTTATGTCTCCTCTTGTTTGCAGCCAATTAGAGAGGTAAGAAAAACAAGAAAGTTACTTTCAGCCCTTAATCGTAGGTGCACCCCGCTGAAGTCAGCTGGCATAAGAGCTGTTGATTTCATCTCCTGGCGGTCTCTTGATTCTTTTGCTAACTTCAAGGAATTGATAATTATCAGTTTCCAAGTTAAGGGCCAACTGAAACATTCTGCTTGGTCTTAGTTACCCCAAAGATGGCTGCTTTTCTTTCTAAGTTCCGTTTCAATGCCCCGCTGTCAGTCATTCTATCCATTTCTATGGATATGGGCCATTGATGTTGTCTAGGTACCTCCTGTGGAGGGAGGGCATCATACAATTTATCTTACAATGGAATTTTTTGACACGGCAGGAGAAATATTCTTTAGTTCCTTACTTCATCTTTGGGTGTAATAAGAGGTAGTTTTCTGTTCTGAGTTTTGATCTTCTTTTGCATAGTTTTTTTTTTCCTTTGCAACATTTGTATAAAATGTATATGAAAAAAATAATAAGGAATAACATGATTATTGTAAGAATGATTCACCCAAGATATATATAGAGAGAGAGTGAGTGGATAATAAACATTCTCACCATCCCCAAACCCCTCTGCTGGCATTGCTGTTTTCCTTTATCAGGTTCAGGATATGTTTCCATTCATCATCTACTGTCATTTAAACTTTATGGTAGACCTCATTGGAGGTTTGTAAAACTCATTCTACATCAGCATCTAAAAGTCATAATTCCTCTTGTGGCCATTTAGTTTCCATGGAAATGACATCCTGAGAGGGATAGAAATTGGTCTGAAGGAACAATTTGTCTTCAATGTCTAAGTTATCATAGGATTTATTTACATCAAGCAAAGCTATTTTTCCTATGACCATTGTATTACACCAGATGCCAGTTTTAGAGATGGGGAAGAAAGATTCTATACAGGAGTAACCAAACAGCTTCACTGTGGTGTTGTATTGACCCTCCCAAGAAAAATGACCCTTTCCCATATACCAGATGTTGTGGCTCATAGGAGTTGATATTAAAGGCCATACTTGGGAGGTATCAGAGTTCCAAGTATATTGAAGGCAAAGCCATTGTCCCTTCTTAATTTCACAGTCAGAAAGGGAAATAGGGTTCCATGTGTTTTAATAAGTTAGAATAGCCCAATGACTTCCCATAGGAAGGACTCTGGTGTGATCGACAATCATCCCAATGCCTGCTAATTGAATTACTAACTCTGGGTTCTATTTAGTTTAGGCACCTGGGCTTTAAGAACACAGTACCTAAGGTCACATTTATCATCCAGGAATTGCTATAAGGCAGGGGGACCATAAGCTTCCCAAAGGTTGAGATGGGATGTCGGCTCTGAGTATAGTGGTCCATTGTCTCATACCTATTTCAGATTCCATTTGTATCAGTATGGTCATTAGTGCCCATTGGGTTCGGGTGCATGCATGTTCCCATCTCTGAGTTTCAGAATAAGATTGTATGATTTGTTGGTTTTTTTCTATCCATTTGATAAGGGACTCATTATTCTTTTTTGCTGCTTTCCAGCCTTTCCCTTATTCTTGGTATAATATCCCTTCTATATGTCCTATCTTGGATAAAGAGGCTTTTTCTAGAGAATGCCTTTCTTCAGTGGCTGCAAATTCTGCTTTTCCCAAAATGCCTAATCCTGTTCCTATTCCCCCTATGAGATCTCTTTTCAGTCTCTGTGGGAGCCAGTTCTTGTGTATTCAACATGAATGTTGCTGTCAAATTATATTAGTAGCCTCAGTGGAATTAGGATATATAGAATTGATCCAGAATCTCTGGGTGTCCCAAACCACTGTTAGGTGGGTGGATGTTACTCCCAAGTTGGCTTTGGTCTGGGTATTCCATAAAGCTTCCCATAGTTGACCTGATCTAATGGTCAAGTTTGTACTGTCATGGATCTCTGCCCACCATGTGATTCCCAAAAATTTATTTTTAAGAGTTTTATTATCTGGGGTCATGGGCATCCATCCACAAGTACAAGACTGAGGAGTTTTTGAGCACATCTTACTGTGGCAGACTACACATGAAGCTGCTGTCCTTTTCCCATTATACCAAGCAAAGTTCTAAGCCTCTGGTCGTTAGTTTCTATAGTAACACAATGCTCTTTCTGATCAGAATGCTCTAATAGTTTATCAGTGTCGTTGTTGGGCAAATACGCTTGTAACAAGACATATTTTCTATGGCTTTTGAAGTAAAGGTATCCCCGGAAAGGACTTCCTTTAGTAAATTCAAAATTGAGCTGTTTCACCTGGTACCTTTCATTACATCATTGTCAAAATCATGCCATATGATATATGCTTGTCCCACAGGGAGATCTGTAAGATTGGCAATTTCCCAGAAATATCCTTCAGGCTTAAAAAGTGGTGGAGGGGGTGTCATACAAATAGAAAGGACCATGGGAAACAAGGTACAATGTAAAAGCATCTTCTATTAATTACATAAAAATATAATCATAAAACCATTTATTTAACTTTTCCGAACAGGTATTTTAGGTCTTCCACTGGATTATAATTCCACTGAGGTTTGGAGCTCTCTGTTCCTGAGTTTTCTTCAGTAGGTGCCCTTATGACTCATGTGTGAGGAATCCAGGGCTTTATACCTGAAAGCTTTAAGGCAGAATGGGTGGTTAATAGAACATCATGGGGCCCTCCCCACTTTTCTTTTAGCTGTTGCTCAGGACCCTGTTCTCTCCAAGACTTCAATAACACCTTATCTCCTGGTAAGAAAAAAAAAGGTTCAAAGGATCATCAGTGGGATAAGTGCACCTGGAAAGAGCAAACTGATGAATTAATAGCAAGTTTCATGTAGTTGTTTTACATTCCGTTTCACTTGGATCTCATTTCCTAATTCAGGATTACTTAGGTTGAACCTAGCTTGGAGAGGTCTTCCAAATACAATTTCAAAAGGACTCAATTTGAGTCCACTTCTAGATGCTACTCAAATATGGAGCATGGCAAGGGGCAATGCCTTATCCCAGGTAAGGTGAGTCTCTTGGCAGAGTCTGGTAAAGTCCTTTTCAAGGTCTGATTCATCTTTTCAATTTTCCCAGTGGACTGTGGCCTCCAGGAGGTGTGGAGCCTCCAGATGATCTTTAAATTTTTACTCACTGCTTGCCCCACTTCAGCCACAAAAGCAGGTCCACTATCACTCTGTATTGAGGCAGGCAACCCATATCTTGGAATTATTTCCTTTAATGGTGTTTTTATTACTTCAGTCACCTTTTCCTATCAGATGGGAAAGAGTTCTACCCACTCCAAGAAGGTGCCTACCATTACCAACAAATACCTGGAATCCCCAGCAGCTCTGGGCATCTGAGTGAAGTCTATTTGCCAGTCTTCAAAAGGACAAATGCCTTTATATTGTACACCCTGTTGTATGGGTGTACTTCTGTTGTAGGATTATTTTTGGCACATATTTGGCATCCTCTGGTTACTTGCTGAATAATTTTCCTCATCTGAGGACACTTAAGTTGGGGTTGCAGCCAGTCTTTCAGGGCATCTCGACCATAATGAATCCCCTTGTGTAAATGTTTAATAATTAAATATACAGGTGCCTGAGGAAGCAAAATCTTGCGTGTCTTATTTATTTTCCATTTCTTGGAAGGATCCTCACATGTAAAACCCCATTCTTTAGCTTTTTCCTGATCCTCAATGGTGTATTGAGGTGTAAATCTCGTGAGGTCTATGTGTAGGATTAAATCACCTAGTAAGGGGGCTTGTTTAGCTGCCTCTTTGCCTGCTTCATCAGTGGCCCAGCTCCCTTGGTTTATCATAGAATTGTTCTTTTGATGCCCAGAACACTTCATGACAGCCACTTCTGCAGGAAACATAACTGCCTGTAGAAGTGTTAGTATTTCATTAGGGTATTTCACATCTTTACTTCCAGCAGTTAGCAGTCCTCTTTCCTTCCAAATGGCCCCATGTGCATGCAAAATCTTAAAGACATACCTGGAATTGGTGTAAATGTTGACTCTTTGACCTTGAGGTAATTCCAAAGCCCAGGTGAGTGCAATCAGTTTGGCTTCTGGGGCTGAAGTCCCAGTGTGGAGGGGGATGGCTTCTATCACCTGATTAGCAGTGACAACAGCATAGCCTGTGCAGTGTTTACCTTCTCCCATAAAGCTGCTGCCATCCGTGTATAGCTCCCAGTCAGGATCCATCAATGGCTGATCAGCAGGTCTCGTCTGCTAGAGTAAATCAAATCAAACACTTCAACACACTGATGCTGTAAAGGGAGCTCATCAGAAGAAGGCAGTAAGATTCCTGGATTCAAAGAAGTAATAACTTATAGGCTGATGTTAGGATTTCAAGCAAGATTGCTTGATATTTTCCCATCCTTCCCACTGTTGGCCAGTATGCTCCCTCCTGTTCCAGGAGAGCACTTGATGAGGCACATAAACAGCAATTGGCTGTCCCAAAGTAAATTTCTTGGCTTCCTGGAGTATGTCACATGTTATGGCCACTGCTCGTTAACATGGGGGCCATCCTTTTATAGTCTGATCTAATTGTTTGGAGAAGTAAGTGATACGCTGTGGATTTTCTCCTATGTTTGAATAAGAACTCCTAACCCCAGTCTCTCATGCACATATAACTTGAAAGTCTTTCTGGGGTTAGGAAGGCCTAGAGCTGGAGGCAACTGCAGATTGTCTTTGTGTTTCAAAGGTTGTTGACATTCTAAAGTCCAAACTAGGGGTTCAGAGTCCAGACATTTTAAGGCTTCATATAGGGGCCTTACTATAGATCCATATTTGGGGATCCAAATATGGCTAAATCCCACCATGCCCCACAATCCTCACAATTGGTGTTGGGTAATAGGAGTCCTGATGGCCACTATGCCCTGTTTTCTCTCATTCAAAAGTCTTCTTTTTCCTTTTTGTATTTGGAACCCCAAATAGGTAACCTTTTCCTTGCAAGTTTGGGCCTTCTGAGAAGATACCTTATATCCACACTTGGCAAGGTGGTTTAGCACTCTGTAGTATTTTTTTAAACATTTTTCATAAGTGGGGCTGTCTAGCAGTATATCATCCATATATTGTAGTAAAATCCATTTATCGAGTTTTAAAGGCTTTTAGTCACAAGCCAAAGCCTCACCAAATCAGGTAGGAGAATTCTTGTACGTTTGTGGTAACACAGTCCAACAATATTGAAAAATCATTTTTGTCTTTGGATCCTGCCATTTAAAGGCAAATAGCTGTTGGGACTTCTCATGTACAGAGATACAGAAGAAAGATCCTTCAAGTCTAACATAGAGAACCAAGCATAATCTCCAGGAATTGTGGTCAATAAGGTATATGCATTAGGAACAGTGCAGTGAATATCTTGTACTTTTTAATTAATGGCCCGGAGATCTTGAACAAACTGATATTCTCCCATGTGTGACTGCTTTACTGATAATATTGGAGTGTTGTGAGGAGATTGGCAAGGTCTTCTTAGTCCATATTTAAAAAATTTCTGTAAGACTGTTTGAATCTCCTCTGAAACTTCTTTCTTCAATGAATACTGTTTCTTTTTTGGTACGGGTGCCTTAGGCTTTAATTCAATGGATACTGTTGGGACATTGATTGCATAGCCTAGGACCCCATCTGCCCAGACTTTTGTACTCACTTTCTCATGGATTTCAGGTTTAAATGAGTCGATGAGTGGATCTTCAATTTGAGCAAGTAGCATGTGAAGTCCCAGAGCTTGTTCAGGAGACACCTGTAGTTAGCTGTTTATCTTCAGAGAAAAAGGTTACTTGAGCATTTAATTTGCAAAGTAAATCAGAACCTAGCAAAGGAATTGGACATTCAGGCAGGTACAAGAAGCTGTGTCTTAAGGTTTTGTCCCCTACATGGCACTCAAGATGTTGCAAGAAGGTCTTTTGTTGGGGTTTGCCAGTTACTGCCATTATAGGCACAGATCGGTTAAAGTCCTTTGCCAACATACTGTTTAACACAGAGAACATTGTCCCCATGTTGATTAGAAAATTAAGTAGTTGATTGCCCACTGTCAATTGTACCCGGGGCTCCTGTGGGGAAATAGTGATTGGTTTGTTTAGATTGAGGGGAGAACCTGGCCCTCTTTATTCGTCATCTGAGTCTTCTTTTTCCACCATCTGTTTTTGTACTCTTTCCTTCTGTTTCTTTTCTTTTCCCTTCTCTAACTTTGGACATGAGACTCTCCAATGTTATGTTTACAGCATGCCCATTGATTGGCCCTCAAACTTCTTTGAGGGTCCCTTTTCCTCTCTCTCTTCTTATAACCTGCAGTCTCCAAAAAGATAATAGACTGTCTGGGTTTTTTAGCCTCTCTGGCATTGTAAACTTTGAAAGCAATATCCACCAGTGATGAGGGACTCATACCAAGAGTGCCATCTAGCTTCTGCAGGTTTTTCTAATGTCAGGGGCACTCTGTCCAATAAATGTTAAGTTGACTGTCCTTAAATTTTCTGGGGCCTCTGGGTCCAAATCACTATACTTTCTATAGGCTTGATACACTGTTCTAAAAACTGTGCAGGTCTTTCATTAGTCTCCTGTCATAACTCCTGGATTTTGTTTAAGCTTATTAACTTTGTTCCCCCTTTCTTCAAGCCAGCCAAAATGTATTGATGATAATGTGCCAGTCTCGGCATTCCCCCATTACTGTGATCCCAATTAGGGTCTACCAAAGGCACAGCAGTTGTTCGATCAGAGTTCCCATTAGGATCTACCTGATGTGTTTGTCAAGCCTCTGCAGTAGCCTTGTCAATAACTAGTCTCCTTTCATCGGCTGTTAACAATATATACATTAGGGACTGGATGTCACCCCATGTGGGGCAGTGGGTACTGAACACACTAGTGAACATTTCTGTCATTTTCTGTGAATCCTCCTGATATGGAGGATTTGAGTTTTTCCAATTGATCAGATCTGATGTTGAGAATGGTGTATAAATCCAAAAATTACCAGCAGGTTGTCACTGAGCATTCAGTCCCCCTCTGGGGAATTGCTTTAAAGGGAATTGCCCTACTGCCTATGAGCTTGCACCTGGACAAAATTGGGTGCCCTGGGGATTATGGAAGGAGAGACCGTTCCAGCTTTTTAACTATACCTTGGGAGAGCACTGGTGCCAGGCATCTCTGTGTCCTCATCTCCTGACAGTGATGGATCTGGAGGAGCATTGAGGTGCCCTGGCTGCAGAGGTGTAGAATCAATTGAGGCGGGAGGGAGATTTAAGGTTTCTATTAAATCCTGGTCTTCAATTTCTTTTACCTCTGAGGTTTTTAGTTCTAAAACAATTTTCTGAGATTTCTTGTCCTCTCTTTGGGCCATGAGATGATTTCCTTCTTTCTTAGCAACCTGATTGTGGAGAAGCATAAAGGCTTGGACATGGGATCTGATCTCATTTTCCAGATCTCTGACAAAATAGTTCTAATACTATACCATTTAAGTATACTAGTTCAGAGATCCATTCAATGGCGAACGTTCTTCTGAATCTAACACAAACACTGCCCCATGGTATTACAATAATATTTCATCATTTTCTTAGTCATGGGGGTGCAGCTGTATTCACCCCATTTTGTGATTATGCACCCGAAGGGACTCTGAGTGGGGATGACACGTACTTCTCATATTACCCCACACCCTTGATCTTTTAATTCAAGTCTGGTGCCAACCTTCAGTTGGAAGATTCTTATTATTAGCTGGGACACAAACACCACTGTATTTTCCATATTGAAATATTTCACATGAAAGGCCCGAGCCTGACACTAAAGGCTAGTGGAGGAAGGAGGGCTAATGCAAGACAAGAAATGGGCAACTGACTGTGACTTGTTTCCAGGACCAAAAGTGTCTTTCTCAGAGAGCCGGTCCTTCCTTCAGTTTCCTAGTGGGTTAAAAACAGCTGTGGTTTGGCATTACCTTTTCTCAGTGACCATAAGGCCAAAAGGCATGGAATTAGATCTTGTGACCCCAAAGTAGTAGCACAAAGAACAGGCAGAAACAGTTGCCACATACAGATGAAAACACTCAAGCACGTGCACACATACACATCCCAATGAGATGTCTCAACTAACAAATTCTTTGGGCAAAATTCTAAGTTGCCATATGCCACACCTATGGTACCCATCCCAACATTAATCCTAACAAACAGCATGGAATAGAGGGTGTCTGTGGTGTGCACACCAACAATAACTCACCAATCCAAGGATTCATCAATCCAGCTACAAACTCTTCTTTCCTCACCAACCAGGAGAAAACTGGCAGCCAGCAGCATGGTGGGGAGAACAGGAGAATCCACAGGGTTAAAAGGACCCTGGTGGCCACTTAGGAAAGTCCCAAATTCTCCATCATAGGGCTTGCTTGACAGCCCAGGATAATCTCCAAAAACATGACTAGGTTAACCCAGTGTGCTTCTGCAGCCAAGTGCTCCAGCCATTGGGATTCAGGGGAATGTCCAGGCAACTAAGGTGGCTCTCCTGGCTTCGCTCACCAAATTTGTTACCACCAGACCTGGCTCAGCTTGCCCTCTTGCATTAAACAAATGACTCAAAAGTCCAGAAGTTGGTGCAAGGATTAGAAAGTTTATGAAGATAACTGGCATCTGAGGGATGACCAGGCTAAAATCATCCCAACTTCTGATGCCTGTTCTGGGGATTATAAAGGAGAAGAGGCAGGAAGATGATAAGGGTCTTTGTTCTAAAGAAAAAAGAGCGGGAGAGAGTCTGGGATCAGCAGATGGTCTGAGTCAAATGTCAGGGTTCCATGATGGATCAGAAACTTCAGTGTCACAGAGTCTGTGGTCAGCTTCAAGTCCTTCATATTACCTTGAGTTTGGAGTCCTTATCTCCTAGGGAGAGCTCAAGGAAAATAACCTCGGTCAAATATCATAAAAGTACTTGACTTGGATTTTGAATTAATGTGGATGCAGTTTTCCTTTAAGTAAGAGGGGGAGTTTACAGCCACCAAGGTTGTCTTGCCTCTCTCTTATGTCTCCTCTTGATTGCAGCCAATTAGAGAGGTTAGAAAAACAAGAAAGTTACTTTCAGCGCTTAATTGCAGGTGCACCCTCTGAAGTCAGCTGGCATAAGAGCTGTTGATTTCATCTCCTGGCAGTCTCTTGATTCTTCTGCTAACTTCAAGGAATTGATAATTATCAGTTTCCAAGTTAACGGCTGACCCAAATGTTCTGCTTGGTCTCAGTTACCCCAAAGATGGTTGATTTTCTGGCTAAGGTCTCTTTCAATGCCTTTTTATTTATTTGTATCTTCCTTAATTTCTTTCCGTAACATTTTGTAGTTTTCAGTGTACAAGTGTTTTGTCTTCTCAGTTAATTCCCAAGTATTTTATGGATTTCAATGTTTTTATTTGTGGTATTTTCTTAATTTTCTTTTTACATCATTCATATTAGTGCATAGAAATGCAGCTAATTTTAGCATGTTGATTTGCTATCCTGCAACTTTGCTTATTTTATGTTTAGTTCCAATTATTTGGGGGGTGTTTGTTTTGTTTTTGTGTGTGCATTCTTTATGAATTTCTACTTATAAGTTGATATCATCTGTGAAAAGGTATAACTTTATTTCATCATTTAAAATTTGGATGCATTTTCCTTTTCCCAATTGCTCTGACTAGGATTTTTAAATATGGTATTGAGTGGAAGTGGTGAAAGCAGGTGTCCTGTCTTTTCTTAAGGGAAAGACTTTTTGAATTTCACTGTTGATTATGATGTTTCTGTGGGTTTTTCATATATGTTCTTTATTATATTGAGATAGTTTTTTTTCTAGTCCTAGCTTCTTGTGTGTTCTTATCATAAGTGGCTTTTGTATTTTATCAAATGCTCTTCTGCATTTATTGAGACACTTGGGATGTTTCAGTCAGTTTGCTAATGTTGTATATTACATTGATTGATTTTCATTTGTTGAACCATCTTTACATTTCAGGGATAAATATCATTTATTCATGGTGCATAATCCTCTTAATATCTGCCAAATACAATTTGCTAGTATATATTTGAAAATTATCACATTTATATTCATAAAGACATTTGTTTGCGGTTTCGTTTCATGTAGTGTCTTTTGTTCTTGGTGTCAGTATAATTTTGGCCTCATAGAATGAGTTGGGTTTTTAGCTTTTGGGAAGAGTCTGAGGAGGATTGGTATTCACAGTTTTTAAAATGTTGGTAGATTTCACCAGTCAAACTATTTGGCCCTTGGTTTTTATTTATTGGGAAGTTTTTAATTACAACATCAGTCTAAAACTACAGGTCTATTCAAATTTTCTGTTTCTTCATGACTTTGTCTCAGTACATTGTGTGTTTCCTGACATTTGTCCACTTCACCAGTGTTTTCCACTTGTTGACATACCCTGAGAGACTTCTTCAAATATGTCAGAGGAATACAGTTTAAGTAGCTGTGCTCTGCTGTTTTTATGCATGTGCTGTGCAGCTGTTGATGTGGTGGGAAGGTGTGGGGTGAGGAGAAACATTCGACAGATCCATGGTTTAGCTTTATATTTAGGAAGCCTGTGTCTCTGTGGCTTGATTTGCATAAGTCCTTCTCAGTCCCCACCCTCCTCCTTTTGTTTAGTGAGACAGGAATTTTAGAGGGGGTGGAAGTAAGTGTTTTCCTTTCCCCAGATAAGTTTGTTCCTGGTAAAATCTCAGTTTGTTAGTCATTTGAGAAATAGTTGGGCTTTTTCAAAGGCAGAACTTGTTCAGAGGAACAGAATTCTCTGGGCACATTTGGAAATGGCTACTTTCTCCTCCTCGTCTCCCTTTGCTGAAGGCAGGGAGAATTTTTTTTTCTAAGATCTTCACTGTAAGAGCCTGGTACTATTTCTAGAGTAAATCATGTAAATTTGTGATTAAAAAATTTTTTTAAAAACTTAATAAAAACACTAAGGATTTTAGCTCATGAACTTCAGCAATTCACCAATTATAGTTTAGGTTTTCCTATACCTGTACTCTACCCCCAGGGGTTTCTTATGGTTTCTGTTGAAGTAAGTTATGATTCTCGAGATGTGCCTCTGGGTCTCCAATTTGGGGCACTGGTTTGACCTGAGGATTCAATTCTGTAATGGATCTAAGAAGAGTTTGACTGAGAAAGATAGGCAAGGTTCTAGAAAATGTTACTGTATTGGAGGGGGCTTGTCAAAGAACAAAAATACAATAAATTTAGATGAAGATCTCAGTTTAATTTATTGTGATTTTAGAATTGGGTGACAAGTTGTTCCATAAAATAGAATTAAAGGTTCTAATGAGCTGAGCAGAGGAGGTTGATTTTACAGACAGCAAAAGGTAGAAGAAAGGAAAAACAAAAGAAATAGGTTGGTTATTTCATATTTACCTTCCTCCTAAGGTGAGAACAGGAAGACAGAATAATAGAAATAAAACTATTCCTTTTGTGGAAGAATTAAACGAGGGGGAACTTCATTATCATGTCTATTGAAGATTTAAATTAGCCCATTTGGGAAGCTGCTGTTATCTCTTTCTCCTGATTTCAACCTAAGTGACCTGGAATTTAGCAGGGGCAACTCCACTTTGAGTTTTAGTCTGTTCTTGTTGGGCCCAGTACAGAAACTTAGTCCAAAACAATGGTCTCCTAAAAGTTCTATTTAATATGTTTGAGAGTGTGGTCTGGGGTGGAGAAATAAGCTGTGAAACCTGAGAGATCTGTCCGCAGTGCTCTCTAAACACGCTCTCATTCCTTCAGTCTTCCCGTATTGTGTCCCGTGACTGAGCTCTCTCTAACGTAGTCCATCATCTGGTGGTGAACCTCAAGTGCACAGCCAGAAAACAACGTGCACAAGGGGTTCCAAAGTACCCACATCTGTTACTCACTGCTCCAGTGGGTCACCCGCAGGAGGTATGTTTCACATCCTACTTCTGATGCCAAAACTGATAAAAATGACCTTAGACACATTAACATTTTAAAGAGTTTATTTGAGTAATCAAAAATTCATGAATTAGCACCAAACTTCAGGTGGCTCAGGGTTCCACCAAAGAAACATAAGGGGGAAACTTTTAGACAGTGTTCACAGCAGCAAAACAAATGAAATATTTGATTGGCTTAAGTGGAAATTCTGTAGATAAAGGCTAGTATACAGTTTTGATAGGTTAAGTTACTCTAAGTTAAGTGTCAGTTTGCTACTTAGGCACCAAGAAGAGCAGAGCCACCTCCAGCAGGCCTTCATGGAGGGTCAACATCATGAGGGTGTGACATAGTTCAAGATCAACTCAATTTTCCACTGGGTGGGACGAGGAGGGACTTATAGTCAGTGGCAGCTCCATGAACCACTCAGAGGATTGGGGTCTGAAGCTCAGATGAAGAAGTATAAACCTTCCAGAAATGTGTGCTTGAGGAGAGATATGAAAGCTTACAGTGAGAAATATTCTAAGTTTTCAAGAACAATTTTGGGGAGGAATGACTAAATTGTTAGTAACGTTTAAAATATTCATCGTGAGGCCATTAGCCTGAGATGGTTCTGCTGTTCTTGGTGAATGTGTGTTCCTTTGGGGCACAGTGGTGGCTCTGTTGTCTGTTAGCTTTCTTGGAAATGTCACTGAAGTTCTCTGAGCCTAAATTTTCTATGCTAAAAAGCTCTTCAGTGACAGGGAAGATCTCATTTACTTTTTGTAGGACTAAATAGGACAGGGAGTGGCAGGTGGTTACCTAATGCTTGGCTCCCTATGAGTGGCTTCCAGATGTGTTATGGCTGTTCAGATTTATTATTTCCCTCTCCTCTATAAAGAATTTATCACCCCTCACTGACCCAGGGATTTATGTGTTTTGAAGGAATCACATAGAAAGAAAAACTGTTTTCCTGCTTGTAACGGTGGTTTGAGATTCGACCTTGGTGGTCCTTGTCTTTTCTGTAGACACAACAGCATCCCTGGTTCTTATTTATGGCAGAGGGATTCCAGGATCGCTCAGGTATCTCAGAAGGTTCTGACTGAGCCTTAATCATACAACAAAAATGTGTTAAGTACACATTATATGCAGTCACTTTTCTAGACACTTGGCAGAATTTAATGAACAATGGAGTTGCCAATTCGTGGTCCTCAATACTACTCAGGACGTCAGAATCCCACAGTAGACCTCACACGCAGGTTGTGTTCAGAGAATGATAGATGGGACACCCTCATGGTGCCCTCTAGGTATGGCTCCATCCTCCCATGTCCTGATGGGGATGACAAACCCCTAGACCAACTAAAAAAAATGAGTGTGATTGAGGTCCAGGAGGAGGGCCCTCTGTGCCCCCCAGCAATGTGGGAAGAGTATGTTGACCCCGAGGTTGGGGTGTATCTGTCTTCTGATTAAGCAACAGCAGTTCCAGCAGCACAGAGCTAAACAAGGATGCCATGAAAGGGCATTTTGGAAGGAACTGACAGGTCTCTGGCTGCTGCCAATATGACTACCCCAGAACCAGCAATTCCATCTTTGGCACCTGGCTGAATCAGTTCTCAAATGATTCCTGTCAACTTCAGAACTTTCCTTGTTTCCGGATAATGGTGGTCTATGTGAAGTTCAATGTGACCAGCTCAGATCTGCAGCATCATGAACACCTTCTGTTTCACCAGATGGAGCATCTAGTGTCCACTGAGGCACAGTCAGGGTGGTGGGGTGGACTGCAGTCTAGAAGACTTCCTGGGTGGGGGTTTATGCATTAAGACATTCCTTAAAGGCAGTGAGAGTTTTCTGTGTTTTGAAAAGCAAGGGGAAAGCAACTTATGTTGGTGGATCTTTCTCATCTTCCAGTTCCAGTGCTTGATCTGGATGCACAAGCATCTCCAAGGCTTCCTCTAAAGTCAGCAGCAGCACTGATCCACATTTAGGGCCAGCTCTGCAGCAAGAGTCAACTGCAGCACTGGCGCCTTCCCACTTCCAAAACTCTGCACAAGGCCCCTCCAGCATATAAACCACGTAGTCCCTGTCAGTACCGTGCTCTTTCCTCTGACTGTAGGAAATGAAAGTGTTTTAGGAAATCCAGCTACTTCAGGTGGTGGCCAACAACTGTGTTATTCAGCCAGAGGAGCAATTTGGGGGCAGGTTTTAGTCCATGGAGCACCTCTGTTAGAATTACAAATAAGGGCCCTTCAGAATTTTTTTCTTGAAATCTTTGGGCAGAGGAACTCCTCCTTGTGTCCAGCTGCAGAAAACCTATGGCTGTGACTCCCTGGTCAGCTACAGACCCTGTTGCAAGGTGATCACTGGGGCAACAGCCAGCCATACCTGTGAAGGTCATGAAAACAGACCCTTATGAAGCTGGGGAGTGAGTGACTGCACTGGCCCCAAGGGTGAACTGCCGGGAGACTCAAAGTTTGGACTAAGCATGAGTTTGGGGACTCAGAAAGCTGGTATTGGATTTAAAGAGAGGATTGTGGGAAGATGGCAGACTAGAGTTGCCCTGGGCATGTTCTTCCCACAAAAGAACATTGTCTGTGGACCATGGGAGACCTGTCATGCCAGTGGCCCACAGATGCCTGTCTGAGAGAGCAGCACTGCCCTGGGCCACACCACTTGGCCTCCAGCTGGCTGTGCCTGGTATTGGGATGACCAATGGCTGTGGGCTACACTCACAGGAGTCCCTCGCTCATCCCCTCCAGGAGAGGAAGGATAGAGACCTGAATGAAGGGGGCCTCCTCCTCTCTAGGGGGAGTCCAGCTGAGGACCAGCTCACTATGCCACCATCCCCTCCCCATCTCTGCACAAACCAGCGAGGCTGTCCTGGACCCTCCACAGGGTTCTGAGAGAGTAGACCAACTGTACCACACACTGAGCAGAAAAGAATGCATTAGAAATTGAGACCAGGAGCACAGGTAGCTGGACCCAGACAGAAGCCACTCGTAGGGGGCCAGGCAGCTGCCCTGCAGTCAGGGAATGTGGCCCTGGTGGAGAGGGATGTGCTCCAGGGGACCTGAGCCTCTGAAGCAGCATGGCTGGATTGAGTGATGGCTCCACCTGCCAGCCTGGTGAACTTTGGGCCTCTCTGAGGCTCCATGAAGAGCAGGACTGTGGCCCACCCACAGCCCCTTGCTGCTGTAGTAAGCTGTGTCCTTGGCCTGGGAACCCTTCCCAGACTGCCCCTGCCCAGCAGCTCAGATTCTCCCTCCCACCACCTCCATGAGGCTCCCCTGATTTCTCCCCTGTACCCGCACACCTGGTTTCTGCTGTGGTGCAAAGCAAACATCTCTGGCCCCTGTGGGGACTCCCAGATGGAGCCATGGCAGTCTACTGCCCTTGACACCTGGGCCCCTTATCCCCCAGCTCCTCCAGGACGCTCCCTGACCTCTCCTGGGTCTGAAGAGCAGCCTGTTGGTTTTGGAGAGCAGGGTGGGCCACCTGGCATGGAGGAGGAGCACCCGACCTCAGTACCCCCACTCTCCCTGTATTAGTCTCTTTCTGTTGCTTATAATGAAATACACAGAACTGGACGACTTGTAAGAGAACAAAATGTATTGCTCACAGTTTCTGAGGCTGGAAAGTCGAAAGTCCAAGGAACACATCTAGTGAAGGCTTTCTTTGGTGGTAAAGAAACAACAGGATGATGAAAGGGTATCACATTGCAAAAAGTGGCCTAGTGGAGAGAGCAGAGAGACAGAGAGCAGAGGGACAGACAGACTCTCCTCTCCCTCCTTTTAAAGCCCTCAGAACCGCGCCCCTGACCACCATTCTTAATCCATTCACTACTGCACGGTCCTGCAATCCAATTTCCTCTTCAAGGCTCCACCTTCTGATTACCATGATAGGATTTCCTACCCTCTTAACAGTTACAGTGGAAGCTAAGTTCCTAATACATAAAACTTGGGGGACACAATTCAAGTTTCAGTGAATTTGGGGGAGACATAATCCAATCCACTACACTCCCCAATCTCTGGCCAACATGACCACGCACGACGCGTGCTGATATGGGCCTGGATCTCCTTGGTGCCCTTGTGGCAGGTGTACAGACCATCATCCTTACGACTCAGGTCATGCACCATGAGACCCCCACGTGCCTGCCGTGTGCAGAAAGTCATACTTGTCACTGTGGCACAGCTCCACGCCATCCTTGCACCACACCACACGGGCCTTGGGCTCTGAGACCTCACACTACAGGGCCAGAGTGCCTTGCTCCTCAGTGGACACACCATCTGGCACCTTTGTTGGGGTGAGGGTGTGGCTGGTGAGGGAAGCCTGCAGGCCCCACAGGGACAGCTCACCTCTGACCACCATGCACGCAGAGGCTGACACTTTGGGTGAGGAGGCGCACGCAGTGACTGCCTCTGACCACCAGACACTCTTCACACCAGCCTGTGGCAGCGGCCCTCAGGGGTGATCCTGCAGAAACTGTCATTGGACAGGGGTGTCCTATTGAGAATCCACTCATCCTCATGGGACAGCTCACATGAGAAGAAGACCTGGCTCTCCTCTGTGGCCCCATGCAACCCCCATGGCTCCCTGACTTCTACAGTGACCTTGGCAATGCTCTGGGCATGGACCGCCTGGCACCGGTAAATGCGGGCCTTGGCGGGCGTGAGCCAGGGGACACGCAGCTTAGCTGTCTGGGTCCCCAGCCTCATCTTGAGCTTGTCAGATGGGGTCAGAGGCACATCTTCCTTGCACCAGTGCATGGCCTTAGGGAGAACCCTGAAGTCACAGGACAGGACAACTGACTGCAGCTCATGCTCCACTTTGGGCTGCAGTGACCGCATGAGCACCACAGGGATGTCTGCAGAGGAGAGAGAGGGCAGGGCTGGAACCAAGGACAGCAGATCCACCTGCCCTGGCCTGCCCCAGACCCTGAGCCACATCCACTGAGGGCCCTCAGCCATGTACACTCAGGGCCCTGAGCCACATCCACTTGATGTCCTGAGCTGTGCCCACTCGAGGACCCGAACCATGTCCACTTGGGGCCCTGGACTATGTACACTCTATGCACTCGAGGCCTTGAGCTGTGTCCACCTGACGCCCTGGGCCATGTTAACTCCCGCCCTGGACTGTATCCACTCAGGGTGCTGAGCTGTGTCCACTTGTGGCCCTGAGCCACATCCACCCACAGCCCTGCTCTGTGTCCACTCAGGTCCTGGGCCATGTCCACTCATGGCCCTGGATTGTGTCCCCTTGAGGCCCTGAGCTGAGTCCACTTAATGGCCCTGGGTTATGTCCACTTGAGGCCCCGGGTCATGTCCACTCAGGCCCTGTAACATGTCCACTCCAGGCCCTGAGCTGGGTCCACTCATGGTCCTGAGCCTCATTCACCCACAACTCTGCTCTGTGTCGCCTCGGGACCCTGGACGTTGTCCACTGGTGGCCCTGAGCCTCTTCCACTCACATCCCTGCTCTGTGTCCACTCATGGCCCTGCTCCGTGTCCTCCCACCTGGGCCCATGAACTCACCTTTGGGGCTCGCCCACAGCCCTGTCTCCTCCTTGTACAGTGCAGCCTCCATGAGGGGCTGCAGCCCCTCGCACCAGAACGCGGCTGACACCTGCCACACCTCCAGGTCCTGCAGCCGCTTCTTGAAGGGCACTGAGGGCTCTGCGGGGAGGAGGCTGGTGAGAGATGCTGGGGCGGGGAGGGAGGAGGGGCTCGGGGGAGGCAGAGGGCGTGGGAAGGGGGTGAGCATGGGGAGTGAGTCCACAAGGGGCAGAGGGAATGGCGGACGGGGTGGCAGGGGAAGGTAGAGGAGTAGGGGGTGGGGCAGGGGCGGGGACTGGGACGGTGGAGGTGGTTGGGGAAGGGCAGGGAGCTGAGAAGGTAGCATTGGGGAGTTATGGGGTGGGGAGGAGGCAGAGCAGGGGCGGAGTGGAGCAGATCAGGGCAGGGCCCGGGGCAGGGTGAGTAGGGGACTCAAGGCGGAGGGCAGGAAACAGGGTGGGGGGAAGGGGGTCACCACAAGGATAGGACAGGCCTAGGGTCATCGCCCACGTCGCTTGCATTTTGCGGACCAAGAATGGAGCCCCATGAAAGGTGAAAACCATGCACACCTTCAACTCTGGACTCCACAACCCAAAAGACGCCCTTGGTAGGCGACCCCAGCGCGAGGGCTTGTGCAGGGGCTGGGGAGGGGCCCCCACCCTCCGGCACTGGGCAGCGACTGCTGCGCAGGGACCTCGTGCCTGGCACCCTGGAGCTCACCTCACACGACGACCAGCCCGGAGATGTAGGTCTGGCCCACAAGGTTGGATGCTGTGCAGGTGCCCCACAGGCCCCAGTCGACTGCAGTGCAGAAGAGGATCTTGAGCACGAAGTTCTCCTCTGCAGCCTCTTGTACCAGAGCGCAGGTCTCGGCCGCCAGCTGCTGGTCCTTCCACACCGTATCTGGCTTGGGCTCGCCCCTTACATAGCAGCTGAGGTGCGCGCGCTTGCGCCCATCAACTGGCAGGTGCGCATCCGGGTGCCAGGAGGCAAGGTCGGGGCATCCTGGACGCGCAGGTCCCTGCGCTGCTGCTGCATGTGCCCCAGGAGCGCTGCCCTGAAGGTCCCGGGCAGGCCGAGCCCGTTGGCAGCCACGTCTAGCACGAACGCAGCGGCGGCGCTAGCGGAGCCCACGGGTTCTCCGTGCACACCCGGTAGGTGCCTTCCCGCGGCCCCGTCGCAGGGATGCAAAGCGCACTCGCCTCGCCAGGCTCCTGCAGCGCACGCGGGGAAAGTCGGACTCACCCAGGCGCCTCCCGACCTTGGACCGAGTCAGGGCAGCAGCGGAAAGTGGCCCCAGCGCTAGGTCCAGGATGGTGAGGCGGTACAGGTCGCCGTCCTGGCCCAGGAGAAACAGGGCGCCCGCTTCCCGGCTGCTGGTCCTTCTCCCAGATCACTTGCAGCGTGGGGCTACCCGCGATCTGGCAGCTCAGCGTGGCGTCCTGGCCACCGACACCACCAAGGCCTTGGGCCAGGTCAGGAAGCCGGGACGCCGCAGAGCAGGGAGGGATCCGTGGTGATGGCCGGGGCAGGGACCAGCACCGGCGTGAGGGGGAGGTCACAGTGTCAATGGGGATGGACCCCGGATGCACAGCGACCCCCCAACCCCCCGCCTGTGCCCCACCTGGCCTCCTTCCCGAGGGGTAGGTCACAGTGTCAATGGGGATGGACACTGAATGCACAGCGACCCCCCAACCCCCTGCCTGTGCCCCACCCGGCCTCCTTCCTTATGCGGTGCCGCCTGGAGAAAGCAGTTTAACCCAAGGTGGACTCCTCGGAGTGTCCTTCCTCCCCAGCTGGTCTCACACACACCCCACCCCTGCCCCTCACCCCCCAATCACACACACACACAGGAAGCACCGCCCAGTGGCCCCACAGTCCAGAAGTGAGGGTCTGTCCCTTGCTGGGCTCTGGCACTCCCACCTCAAAGGGGTTCTTCTAACCGGTAGGTGATCTTGTCCCTCTGCCCTTTCCCCCAGCTTGAGTCCCACTGTCCTAGCTGGAGGTCCACTTGAGCACCTGTCCCCAACCCAGAGCCCTCTGCAAGCAGGTGGACCCTCCTTCTCAATGGCGCCCTTTGCTGCCTGCTGTGCTGCACCTCCTCACCCAGACCTGCCTGGTGCACCATGCGCCACTGTCTGCTTGGGTGTCCTGTCTCCTGCCCCATGCACTGCTGCCATCCAGAGTTTCAAGCTTCAATTTGCCTATGTGTCCCCCACAGGAATGGGGAGGCCGGCTGAGCCCCGAAAGGCCTGGGCATGGCAGGCCAACGGTGGGTGCTGGCTCTTGCTGCCTCCTCTCGCGCAGCCCCTCCAGCCTCCAACAAGGGGTCTGTCCCACCTGCAGCTGCCCTGAGCCAGGGCGGGCCTCGCCTGTTCCACAGGGTCCCCACCTCCCCTTGACCCCAGAGGGCACAGTCTTCATCAATGAGCAGAGAAGAAATGGAGACCCCCCACCCAGCAAGACGGGGGTCCTCCCAACAACACAAGCACCCCCAGCCTACTTGGCTGCCCACTCCCCTGCCTCTTTGCTGTGAGCACCCACTCCTGTCCTTCTTATACCTCCACAGGGCCTGGACCCCGGGTCAGGGCAGGGAGGGTTGAGGGCAGCACACTGTCAGTGGTGTGGCTGCAGAGGACAGCTGGAAGATCCCGAGGTCTGGAGCTGGCAAGCCAGTGACATCCCCTGGAAGAATGGGGGACGTCCAGATTGAGACCAGGTGGGTGGTGCTAGTGGGACCCAACCTGTGGGCTGTGAGTGGCCTGCTCACTCCGAGTTCCCAGCCACAACTCTGCCAGCTGGGCCCCTTGCAGGGTGGGGCTGGATGCCTGGGTCCTCTCAGATGGTGCTGGCTTTTGCCCACCCCAGGCGGAGCCCCACCAACCAGCGTCCCCTGGTGCAGGTGTGTGAGGCGAGGCTGTTCCCAGCCTGCCCCAGGTCTTCTGTAAAAACAACAGGCAGGAGCAGGCCCCATGGGCACCAGGTTAGCCGACAAGCTTTAACTCCCTGCACTCCCGGCACACACAACAAACTCACTGTTGAGACCCACCTACGTGGCCCTCCCTCAGGCTGGAGCCTCCCATCTCTGGGCCTGGGCTGCCCACTGTGGAAGGAGCCGAGCCCATGTTCCTGGGCTGTACAGCCCTAGTCCTGTGATTCAGGTGCCTAATCCCCCTTAATTTCCTTCGAGGAGGCTGAGCCCAGACAAGTCTCCTGACTCACTGTGTGGTCAGCACCTCTATCCCCAACCTTACCCTCACTCCTGCCAGGCCTGGCAGCTCTGGGACCAGGCAGGACCTGACTTTAGTCCCTTCTGGAGGTCCACCTCCATGGGCATCACCCGGGCTACTTTGACATCAGCCCTCCAGGAACCCTGAGCTCTTCCCAGCACTCCCCAAAATCATAGGTCAGTCTGTGGGCTCCCCAAAAGCAGGACAGGGCATCCTCTCCCTGCTCCCACTGCACCCACAGTCTGAGCTGGCCTGGCCAGAGCAGGTGGGGGCTATGGCAGATGATACATGAGTGAATGTGTGGGGGCAGCTTCTCTGGGACAGGACAGGGATGGGGCAGGGAGCTCCTGTCACCGCACGTGCTGAAGGGGACCTGACCCCAGCCCTCAGCAGGTAAACAGGCTGACCCTGGCCAGGCAAAAGTGGATGGAGACTGTGAGGTCCTCGTAGACCCCCAGGGATGGTGCTGAGGGCCTGCTACCTGCCCAGGGCCTGCATTCCTACCACAAGTGCATTGCTGTCTGGCGGCAGGCCCAGCACAACCCACCATCCACGAGGCAGACCAGGGCATCCGAGGGTACTCACCCAGGTATGACAGCCTCACAGCACCCCTGCCAGTCAGGGCTCCCCATCCTGAGGGGAGCAGGCCTGAGGCCAGAGAGAGGCTTGTGACATATACATTTGAGGACTCAGGAGCTGCCTTTCTTCCCTGACACCCATGTACAGATGAGAAAACAGAGGCCAGGAGAGGAGGGGGCTACCCAAGGCCACCTCTGCAGCTCCTAGGAAAGCCCTCCAGGCACGGGGATCTGCAGGGGCCCCTCCCTCCCTGCCATGTTTCGGGCTGTAGGCTGCAGACTTGCAACCTCATGGGCACAACAGGAACAAACTGAGGCCAGGACCTCAGCCCCCAGCCTCCCAGGAAAGCCCCTTCCTGTCTCAGGTGTCTGCTGGAGAGGCTGCTCCCCACAGACTGCTCTTGGGTTCCTCAGCGCCTTGGAGGCCTCATGCCAGGGCCCTTGGTCCAGCCCTGCCTGGGGTTCAGGGACCACCCCCAACACACACCTGGGTTACACTCTGGAGCCCAGTAGCCCCTGCAGCTGGCCCACAACCTGCCCATAGCCCCTCAGCCCTCACTTTTACAGAATTTTGCCACTCTCTGGTCCTTGAAGGGACCATTTTCCCCAATGAGCCCAGAGTGGGAGGTGGCTTGTAGATCCTGGCAGCCCGAAGACCACCTCACCAGCCCTCCCTGTCTCCTCACCACCTGGAGGTGGACTCCGCAGTGGCCTGTTGCCCCCTCACCCTTCCAGAATGGACTTCCAAGGGCAGGTCCCCAGGCTGTGCCTCACCTTAGACCTCTGGGCTGTCGGCTTTCCACACTCCAGGGGAAATTCTTTCCTGGAGCCAGGTGTCAGTGCCCCTCTGGCTGTCCCCTCCACTGAGCCTGCAGGCCCAAAGTAGCCCCAGTAGTCAGCAGGCATCTATCTCAGCAGGGCTGGGGGCAGGGACTCCCAACCCCAGGCCACCCTCAGAGCAGGGGTCAGCCCTGCAGGGCAAGGGGTGCCCCATGCTGGCCCCACTGCTCCCAGCCCCAGGCTGGGCTGGCAGCTCCTTTCCCAAGTGAGGCCCCAGCTCTGTGTCACTGGTGTAGCAGAGTCTGGAAACCCTCCCAGCCCCCACCCCAGGGAGCTGCACAGCCTGATCTGACACAAAGGTCTCTGAGTTCCCAGAGCCATGACCTTTAGTGGAACTGCCCTCTAGGGGCACAGGATGGCCCCCACCTGACCGGGCCCTCTGCCTCCATTCCTGTCTATACAGGGGCCTTTGGACAATGCCCAGACCAGGGGCACAGGTGGGTGGGTTACTGCTGGGTCTCACCTCCCTTGGGGACCCAGGACTGACAGGTTTCCCCGGCAACCCACACTCCAGCCAGTCCTCAGGCTAGAAGGGGATGAAAGAACAGGCTGACACCATCAGCTGGAGATGGCTGGGTCCACCTCCTCCCCAACTCCAGTGCTGGCCAGGCCAGCCATTGCCCAGCTCCATAATAGCCCGGTTGTCATTGTCCAGGATTTGTTTCAGCCTTGGCCCTAGGAGGGCAAAGGACAGAGGCTGGGGGCAGAGCCAGGGAAAGGAGCATGCCTGTGTGCCCCAGAAATGATGTGGGCTGGCCCGGACCTCTTCTCAGACCAGCATCCTAGAAATCAGAGCAGGAAGTAGCCTGAGGAACCAGGAGACTTGCCTGGGACCACCTCCAAGGGGAACCCATAATGGACCCTCACAGGGACTCAGGATCACCTCCAAGTGAGAACCAGGACCACCCCCAAATGAAACCCAGGGCCACCCGGGGGACCCACTTAGAACACCCAGGGGGATGCATGGCTACCCTCCAAGGGGGACCCAGCAACTGAGCATCCTGGGGTCTGGTGGGAAGAGGGTAGTGGGGAGCCAAGCGCAGGACCCCGGGTCAGCTCTGCTCTGCCCAGCCACACCTGTGGTGGTGGGGTTTCTTGGTCCTGCCCTCACTGGCCAACCCTGTCCCACCTGGCCGCCTTCAGCATGGCTGGGTCTCCGTGGCATCTTTTAGTGGGAGTGGGGATCCCATGATAACCCAGCCCACCCAGGGTGGAGGGATGGGGTGGGGAAGGTGGTGCTGACAGCACGCACATGCTTCACCCCAGCAGGGGCTGTTCCCTGCCCGCTCCTCCCACCCCATGTCCCAGGCTCAGGGATCAGTGTGGACAGGATGCTGGCCAAGCCCCACTCAGGGAGGGAGGGTTTTACTCAGCAAAAGGGCCTCACTAGGAGCCAGATGGGGCCACCTGGTGGGAGCCCTGTGGCCTTTCCCATGGAGGGGCAACCCCCCAACCCACCAGGCCCAGGGCTGAAGGAGGAGGAAAGCTCCCTCTGTGCCCTATACCCTGCATCTCTGGGTGGTTGCTGGTGCCATGAGAAGGGCCAGCTGGGCAGGGGTCTGGCCGGTGTGGGAGGATGGCTGGGGCTGTAGGAGGGAAAAGCCTGAGCAAGCCCCAGAGGCTGGAAGGAGGGGAGGGAGTGACCTCCAGCAGCTGGGGACTGGGGGCTGCTCTGAGCCTCCAGGCTTCTCCCCATCCTGAGCCAGCACCAGGGGGCTCCATGTCCTTGATGGCACCCCCACCTCTGGTGAGGGCCCTGTGTCCTCATGTGGTGGAAAGGGGGTGATGGAGCTCCTGAGGTCTCTTTTAGAAGAACACTGACCCCATCATGGGGGCTTATGGCATGACCTAATCACCTCCCAAAGACCCCACCTCTTAACACCATCACCTTGGGGGGTGGAGAGTGAGGATTTCAACCCATCAATTTGAGGGCACAGTAACATTCAGACCATAATGCTGGTGAGGAAGGAAAGGGCTGGAAGGAGAGCCCTTCCCCGGGAGTGGGGCCCTGGAGAGCCATAGGTGGTGCTGAAGCACATGCACCATGTGCGTTTGCATGTGTGCACATGCGTGTGTGTTCAGGTCTGTGCTGCAGCTCCTCCTCCTCCATGGCTCAGCCTCTGTGCTCGCTCCTCTGTGTTCTCCTGTGGCTGCAGCCCTCCCTGGAGGGACAGTCCAAGTGCCCAGCTAAAACAATGCTTCTGAAAACTCACCCACTCCCTTCACCCTGGTGGAAGTCCTGGTGGGCCTCGCAGGGAGGAATTAGGACTCCAGTCACCTACCCTCAGGCCCAGGGTCATCTGTGGGTCTAGGGAGACCCCATGTTTCAGAGAGGCCTGGGTTCTGACTGTCTGGCCTTCCTCCATAGAGACCCTCACAGTAAATCTTCCCACCAGAAGAGCTGATGCAAAACCAAATCTGTCCTCTGTGACCAACATCTTCCTACCCCCAACCCCCACCCCCACAAGCTCTGGTAACCACCATTCTACTCTCTGCTTCTATAAGTTTGACTTTTTTAGAGTCTACATATGAGTGAGGTCATGTGATACTTGTCTTTCTGTACCTGGCTTATTTCACTCAGCATAATGTCCTCTAGGTTCATCCATGTTGTCACAAGTGACAAGATTTCATTCTTTTTCATGGCTGAGTAATATTCGACTGTGTGTGTATATTGCATTTCTTCATCCATTCATCTGTTGATGGACACTTAGACTGTTTCCCTGTCTTGCCTGTTGTGAATAATGCTGCAAGAAACATTGGGTTCAAATATCTCTTCTTCTTATCGATTTCAGTTTCTTGGGATATATATGCCCCATAGTGGAATCACTGGATAATACGGTACTTCTATTTTTAATTGTTAGAGGAAATGGGAGATGTGGGTCAAAGAGTACAAACCTTCACTTATAAGATGAATAAATACTGGAGATCTGATGTACATCATGGTGACTATACTTAATAGTACTGTATTGTATACTTGAAATTTGCTAAGAGAGTAGATCTTAATGTTTTTACCACGAAGAAAAGGTAACAATGTGAGGTGATGTTTGTGTTAGTCAGCTTGACTGTAATAATGATTTCACAATGTATATGTATATCAATCATCACATTATACACCTTAAATGTATACAAGTTTTGTTTATCAATTATAACTCAATAAAGCTAAGGAGGAGGAGAAAAAGAAAATGACTCTGAAAACAAACAAACAACAACAACAAAAATCAGTCCCTTCTATGGATCGAATTTTCCCTCTAAAGGTTCCTGTTTTAGAAACTTAATTCCCACTGTGACAGTGTTCAGAGGGTGGGAAATCCTATTATGGTAATTAAAAGGTGGGGCCTCTAAGAAGTAATTAGATTGTGAGGATTATGCCCTTATGAATGGATTGATCCATTTATGGAGTAATGAGCATGGTGGTTCTGATGGCTGTATAAGGAGAGCAAGTGTGGGCTGGCTGATTAGCTTGATTGGTTACGGTGCCAACTTGTAACACCAAGGTCAAGGGTTCAAATCCAAGTACTGGCCAAACACCAAAAAATAAAAAAAAATAAAAAAAGACACAGGCCAATAAAAAAAAAAGCAAGCAAACAGATTAGCTCTCTCTTGCTTAGCCATTTGGTCATGTGACACCCTGCATTTCTCACTTTAGAGAGTCACCACCATGAACAATAAGGACCTCATCAGATGTAGCACTTTCATGTATTCTATTGTCTGTTTCTTTGGGGAACCTTAACAATGTAGTGACAGGACATGGTACATTCTGATCTGCTGGGGGCCATCAAAAATTGAGACAGCATTTCAAACAAACACAAATTTCAGAGGCACCTTAGAATCTCTGGTGGTATGAACTGGTAAAATTCTTCTTCTATATGAGGCCAGTCTGACAAGACTGGGAAAGGTAACTGTCTTAACAAATGTACAGAAAACAACACAGAAAGTAAAGAGAAATACAGAAAAAAAAGCCTACAAAAAACCATAGAAATATATTTCAAATAAAAGATCAAGATAAACCCTCAGAAATCAATCATAATGAAACGCAGATATGCAGAATACCCAAAAAGGAATTCAAAATAAAGATGGTGCCTGACCTATGATAGTTGGAGTTACAAATTTTCAACTTTAAGATGATGTGAAAGTGATAAACATTCAGTAGAAATTGTGCTTAGAGCCATAGAACCATTCTGTTTTTTACTTTCAGTACAGTATTCATATATTACATGAGATATGGAATACTTTATTATAAAATAAGCTTTGTGTTATATGATTTTGCTCAAATGTAGGCTAACATAAGTACTCTGAGCATGTTTAATGTAGGCTAGGCTAACGTGATGTTCAATAGGTTCAGTGTATTAAATGCATTTTCATCTTATAATATTTTCAAATTATGATGGATTTATCAAGACGTAACACCATCATAATTTCAAAAGTATATGTATTGGTAATAAGGATGCTCACAGAAATCAGGAGAAAAAGGCATGAGCAAACTGAGTATTTCAGCAAAGAAAAAACAGAAAGTAGAGAGCCGAAGGAAATGATAAATGAACTGAAAATTTCAACAGAAGGGATCAACAGCACACTAGAAAAAAACAGAAGTGTGGATCAGTTAACTTGAAGACTAATTACTGAAAATCATTCAATTGAGGAGCATAAATAAATAGAGTAAACACAGCTTAAAAGACTCATGGCACACCATCAAGTGAAGCAATTTGCATATGATTGGTGTGCCAGAAGAAGAGCTAGAGAAACAAAAATATGTATATTTAAAATATTTTTCAAAAAATTTATTTTAAGAAAATGGCAGAAAACTTCTGAAGCCTTGGAAAGAAAATAGAAATCTGCATCCAGGAATCTCAAGGAATACTCAATAAGATAAATCCAAAGAGATCCACACACAGTGAGACACATCACAATCAAACTTTGAGAACTTACACACAAAAAGAAAATTTAGAATCAGCAATGGAAAAGTGCCTTTTACGTACAAAGGAACTTCTATAAAACTATCAGCAAATTTCTTTAGCAAGAACCTTGTGGACCAAATACAGATGAAACACTTCAGCAATCAGGTCTGGGTACAGGCTTTATGAACATGAGCCTGAAAGCACAAGCAGCAAAAAAAAAAAAAAAAAAAAAGGAATGATATCAAACTAAAAAGCTTCTGCACATATAAGGAAACAATCAACAGAGTGAAATGACAACCTACAGAGTGGGAGAAAATTTTTTCTAACAATGCATCTGACAAGGGATTAATATCCAAATATACATAGAACTCAAGCAATTATACAGTAAAATAACAAATAGCTCAATTAAAAAATGGGCAAAGGAGTTTAGACATTTTTCAAAGGAAGACATACAAATGGCCAACAGATACATGAAAAAATGCTCATCATTAGTCATCAGTAAAATGCAAAGTAAAACTACATTGAGGTACCACCTCACCCCAGTTAGACTGGCTATAAACAGACGGTGCATAACAAATGCTGGCGAGGATGTGGAGAGAAGGGAACACTCCTACACTGTTGGTGGGACTGTAAATTAGTACAACTATTATGAAAAACAGTATGGACGTTTCTCAAACAACTACAGGTAGAGCTTCCATTTGATCCAGCAATCCCACTTCTGGGTATATACCCAGAGGAATGGAAATCATCACGTCAAAGGGATACCGGCACTCCCATGTTCATCACAGCTCTGTTCACAATAGCCAAGATATGGAACCAGCCTAAATATCCATCGATGGATGACTGGATAAGGAAACTGGTATATCTACACAAAGGAATACCACTCTGCCATAAAAAGAATGAAATACTCCCATTTGCAACAACATGGATGAACCTGGAGAAACTTATGTTGAGTGAAATAAGCAAAGCACAGAGGGATAAATACTTCATGTGCTCACTCATATGTGGGAGCTAAGAGAGAAAGAAGGAAGGAAAGAAAGACCACAGGAGTGTGTTGGTCTTACAGAGGGAGGGGACATTCCTAGGGCTGCAAAGTGGAGTGGGGGGAAAGGGGGAAGGGGAGGGAGGTTGGGGGATAATTTGGTGGGGAACATGAGGTACAAAAGTACTCTGGTAATGGGTATGCTTCCAGTCTGAATCTGGCCTCACATCATGGGCATGAGGGGTTGACAATTAGCTTTGTATCTCATGAATATTCATAAATAAATAAATAATAAAATAAGATCATGAAAGAAAAATATTGCCAGTCAAGAATACTATATTCAGCAATCCTGTTCATCAAAAATGAAGAGAAAGATTTTCTCAGACAACCAAAGCTGAAGGAATTTATCACCACTAGACTTTTCTTACAAAAGAGCTAAAGGGAATTCTTCAAGCTGATAAAAGAGGATGTTAATTAGTAACATGAAAACACATGAAGATATAAAGCTCACCAGCAAAAATAAATATCTAGTTTAATTCAAAACCATTGTAATGTAATGGCAATTGTTAAATAAATTGTATGTCTAGTATAAAAGTTAAAAGAAAAATATTAAGAACAACTATAGCTACAATATCTTATAAATGTATACAAACTATAGAAATATACAAATTTTGACAAAAAAAACCCCCACAAAATAGGGAGCGAGGGAGAGTAAAAGTGTAGTTTGCGTATGCTATCAAAACTAAATTGTTATCAACTTCAAGTAGCATGTTATACAATGCCTTATGTAAGCCTCAGGGCTACAAAGCCAAATTTTATAAAAGATACACAAAAAATAAAACTAAAATATTCAAAGCGTACCACTACAGAAAACCATCAAACCACAAAAGAAAAAAGCAAGAGTAACTAAAGAGGGGGTGTTCATTTCTGTTGCTTATAACAAAATATACAGAACTGAGTAATTTTTAAGAAAGTGAAATTTATTATTTACAGCTTCAGAGATTAGACAGTCCAAAGTCCAGGGAACACTTCTGGGGAGGGTCTTGGGGGTGATGACAATGAACCAGGGGTCTCACATGGCAGTAGATAGTGGGGCAGAGAGAGGGATAGTTTCTCATTCACTCTCCTTTTAAAGTCCTCAGAACAACACCCTGACCACCTTTTAAATCCATTCACTAGTTATGGTCCTAAAATCAAACTATCTCTTCAAGGCTCCACCTTGCAATTACCATAGTAGGATTTGCCACCCTCTTACACTGTCACAGTGGGGACAAAGTTTTGGAGGGACATTCAACCCAAGCAGGGTGCAAAGTGGCAAGAAACAAGGCAGGTAGAGTCACGATGATGCAGGGATGTGTGTGCCATGTTATGGAATTGCAACCTGGATCCATGAGCAATGCAGTGGCTTCATGATCAAGTGTGCATTTTGGAAGAATTTCTGTTGAAATGGAATTGAGAAAGCCAGACTAGAGGCGGGAGATTACAATACTATCACAGTAAAGCAGGAAATAATCACTAGAGGTTTTAACAAGGTAGTGTTACACAAGGGTCAAACTAAACAGCTGCAATCAAGAATTGCCAGGAGACACAATGGATAGGACTTTGGCATTGACAGCAAGTGGGCAGAGAAGTAGACAGAGTGCTCAAAGTGTTATTCTTGTTCTGGCTTGGCCATAGTGGAGGGTGATGCTATTAGAGGAGATGAATAATTTTAAAATGCAGCAGATTTAAGGAAGAGATAATTCTACCACCATTGGATCCTGACTGCTACTTACTGGATGGGTGACTTTATCCAAGTGGCTTAACTTCTTAGGGAACTGTGACTCATATCTTCAAAAAAAACGTTGAAGGAGGTGATTGGTATAATCTGTTCCATCTAAATTTGGGAGTTAAAGTACATTTCCAAGGATATATGTTTTTATTACTGGGCACTTGTATCACAGATAAGTTGTTTTTCAAAAAATATTTATCATTAAAAAAAATATTATGTGCCAAAAAGAAAAGAGGCAAAGAAAGAAAACTCACAAAAAACAAAGGATATACAAAATCCGAAAACAATTAACAAAATGGTACTAGTAACTCCTTACCTATCAGTACTTTCTCTGAATGTAAATGGATTAAGTTCTCCAATCAAAGCACATAAGTGGTTGAATGGATAAAAAACAAAACCCAATTATATGCTGCCTACAAGAGACTCACTTCAACATCAAGGACACTCAGATTGACAATGAAGAAATAGAGTAAAATATTCTACGCAAATAAAAAACAAAAGAGAACAGGGGTATCTATATCAGACAAAATACACTTTAGGTTAAAAAAAACTATAAAGAGACACAAGGAAGGTGTACTAGTCCATTTTGTGTTGCTATAAGAGAAATACCTGAGACTTGGTAATTTATAAAGAACAGAGGTTTATTTGGCTTATGATTCTGGGACAGCTGCATCTGGCATGGGTCTCAGGTCGCTTCTACTCAGAGTGGAAAGCAGCAGCAGCTGGAAGGTACAAGCAGATCACATGGCGAGAGGAAGCAAGAGAGAGAGAAGGTGCTAGGGTGTTTTTAAGCAATGAGCTCTTGCAGGAACTAATTGAGTGAGAACTCATTCATTAATCCCCCCACCTAGGGAGAGCATTAATCCATTCAAGAGGGACCTGCCCCATGACCCAAACTGCCACATTGGAGATCAGATTTCCACGAGTTCTGGGAGGACAATGTATCCAAACTCCACCAGTAGTTCTCACTAATAACTAACTGCATCATCTACTGGAACAGCCTGACCCACGTACACTTTCAGGAACATTTCACTGTGAACACATCTGCTCTTTTCCTGCCATCACAGATGCCCTGTGCGGTGGCAGGTGTCATGTCAGAGCATTTTCTAAGAGTCAATGTAAGGGGTGTGATGGAAAGGAAAATACGCTACAATATTTTTTTTTAAATGTAGAGCTATTATGACTTTAGACAGTATCATATTTATGCCAACTATCTGCAAATAGTTCAGTGAAATTAAGAAGTCATACATAGGCCAGATAAATTCTGTCATTAGGACTTAACTACAAAAATGAGTAACCCACCGCAACAGAGTGTAAGCAAAACAAATAAAAAAAAGAAAATAAAATACACTGGTCCAATAACACTCACAGGAAGAGGCAAGTGGTGAGGGCCTCAGCTGTGTCTAGATTGCCTGGACATAGGACAGCAGGACACTCTGCCGACAGCTTCACTTCACCCCATAACCAAAGATGCCCATGCAGCTCCAGGCCCCAAAACAAACAGGTCTGTGATTACCACCATCACAGAGGGCATGGGGGACTCACTCCCCACCCTGGATGAAACACCATGCAGGGCTGGGCATGCAGCAATATGGCTGTCACATGTGGGTTATTGGCACCCCTGAGGTCACAAGGTTTATCTGTTACTAGGGGAATGTAGGGAAGGAATGCTGGGCAGACAAATGCAACAGCCACTCCAAATGATAACTCAGTCATCCATGAAGATCACATTTCAGTTAAGTGGGTGTTGTGGAGTGAATGTTTGTGTTTTCCAAAATGTGTAGTTGAAGCCTGTAGGATGCTGGTCAGAAACCACTCCATTCTCATGGCCTTCAGAGCTAGGGCTTCAATAGTTACAATTTTTTTCCTGCATAAGTCACTTAACAGTTGAGGAAGGGACAGGACCAGAAGGCTGTGTACATAGGATAAAGGGAGTGACACTGACAAGCCCAAAGATAAGCAACAGGAGGCTGCAGAGTGCCTGGAAATCTTTCAGTTCTGTGGCCTTTCTCTCTTTGGGCATAGCTCCGCATTTGTCCCTAAGTCCCTTATAAGCTTCACCTCCTCCCACCCCACCCCTGGGATTGTGGAGATAGTGGCTGCACAGCACTCAGATGGATCAATACTCCACCCAGTACCTGTCAGTAACCACCCACTGGTCGTCATCATCACCATCATCATCATCATCATCTCCTTGTGAACTGTATGGGGTTGGCTGCTTCATTCTTCAGTATTCGGGTATTTTCTCAGTTTGGTGGGCATTACACTATTAGCTCACACTCATACAGCCCCTACACTGGCTGTGGGTGATTCCTACACTAGCAATGGATGAAAGGAAATACAGCAGGGGTAGTAAGTAGGGAGATCTGGGATGTGTAGGGTTCTGACAGCCATTCCATTGGCTTCCAAAAATATCCATATGTTGCACCTGCTGAATTCCTAAAATGTCCAAAAGCCCTCACCCCTGGACGTTCAGCAGATCAATGGGAAAGCAGGAAGAAAACAAGTAAAATACATCAGCAGGCATGTTCTGGCTTGTGAGCAGTGCAGAAATGGAGATAAATTGGACATGGACAGTGTGGTAGGGAACAGACGAATGAGGGGTCAGCCGATACCAGCCGTACAATCATACTCATTGGTGAGCGTGGTACAAAGAAAAGACAGCACTCCCAGGCATGTTGCAGAGTCAGTCTTTAAATCCATGTCTCCTGTCCCTCCTCTGGGGCCTGCAAAGCTCACCACCATGTGCCCTAAAACAAGTGACAAAGGACACAGGGTCTTTCTTACATTGTGTCCTGCACATCTAACCCATCTGACAGCATCGATTTTAACAGCTACTCTATGACATTACACTCTGTTTTGCACCTGTGACCGCGAGTAGGGAAGGGCTCCATCACTTGCACACAGCTGGCATTTCTAAATCACATACAGAGATGTAATTTTCAAACCATCAACTTCACACATTTTAGACAGGCCATTTAAACTCAGTGATTTTCATTAACTTACCCCATTTAGCAAGGAGCACTGCGCACCCTGGTGACTCCTGTTCACTGGAGTTGCTCCTAGTCCCCACCACCAGAGTGTGGAAGGGACATCAAAGGAAGCCTGGTCAGCGACCCCGTGGGGGGATGCCACCCGTCTTCTGTTCTCGCCGGGCTCACTTGCCGCACCCACCGGACCACACTGGTCCGCACCAGAGTGCCCCAAATATCCTGAAAGCTACACCCCAGGAGGCTTTCCTGGGGGTGCCACGCTAGGAGGGTGGTCACCTCAGGGATCCCATGGACTGTGTGCGGGGCACCTGGAATCCCTCAGGTTCTTCAGGGAGAGTCGCCCAGCCCCAACTGCACTGCACCAGACCGTGCTCCAGGCGCCCCCAGAAGGGGTGACCCATCCCCTGCCCCCGAGTGTCCCTTGAACCTGGAGCCACCAAGACCCCCCCACCTCTACCTCTCATCTCAGGCACCCATCAAACCTTTCAGGTGACCCGGGTCGACCACGCCAGCACACTTGGCACACCAGGTGCCTGCCGTGCACTTTAGACCCTCTGAATTCTGCGCCCTCACGCTCCCGCCCTGGCACTACTCACCCTGGTGACCCCCACTGTACCCAATTTTTTCCAGCATACCTGGAACCCTTGCTCCATGTCCCCATATGGCTTGGACCTCCCTCCCTGGAGACCTGGGAACCCACTGAGCCCCTAGCATCTTCTTTGCCACCTCCGGTGTCTGGGGAACACTATGCAGAGCCACCTGCGAGCCCAAGGTGGACCTCTTCAGAACAGGCCTGGAGACTGTCCTCGCACTGCTGGGGACAACACTCTTTCTCTTGCTGGGCCCTGCTTTGTCCTTCCCAGCCTGGACTCGCCTCTCCCAACCGCTCATGTTTTTTGTTAACGTTGTTGCTGAATAATTTTTACACAACAAAAGTTCAGCTATTTCAAGTGAACAATGGGATGATTTTTACTAAACCTGCCATCACCACGATCTAAGTTTAGAACTTTTCTAACATCTCGAAAAGATCCCTCGTGCCTAATTCTATTCTACTAAGAAGATATATTACATTAACTGATTTTCTGATATTAAACCCATTTTACATTCCTGGGATACATCCCATTTGGCCCTTTTAATGTGGTTTGCTAATACTTTGATTGGGGAGGATTTTACATCCATACTCAAGATAGACGTTGGTCTGCAGTTTTCTTGTGGTGTCCCTGGCTTTGGTATTGGAGAAATGTGGGACTCAGTGATGAGACAGGAGTACTGCCTCCTCCACTATGTTCAGAAAGAATTCGTGAAGGACTGGTGTCATCTCTTTGTTCAACATTTCGTAGAATCTCCAGTATAGTTATCTGATCCTAGGCTTTCCTTGGTGGGAAGATTTTAAATTACTAATCCAATTTCTTTAGTTGTTATGAATCTGTTCAGATTTTCCATTTCTTAAATCAGTTTTGGTCATTTATCTCTTTCTAGGAGCTTGTTCATTGCATGTTCATTTCATCTAAGTTGTCTAAATTTTGGCATAAAAGTGTTCCAAGTATTCCCTTAAAATCCTTTTACTTTTTATTTATTTTCTTAAATTGAAACATAATTGATTATACATATTTATGGTGTAGAGTTGACCATTAGTATTTGTGTAAGGTATGTGATATTAAACCAATATCCTTAACATGTTCACCATTATAAATAGTAATTATTCTTTGTGTCCCTTACCCAATTATCCTCTAACCCCCTCCCTCTACCCCTTTCCCACCTCTCCTTTAATAGGTATCCCTTTCACATGATGATTTCCATTTCTTTGGGTATATACCCAGCAGTAGGATTGCTGGATCATATGGGAGTTCTATCTGTAGTTGTTTGAGAAACTTTTAAGAGATTGGTGTCTCCTTCATTTCTGATTTTCGTAATTTGGCCTTACTCCCCCACCCCCCTATCAGTAAAGCTAACATTTAGTCAAATCTTAAAAAACTCTTTAAAGAACTTTTGATTTCATTTGGCATTCTCTATTTTTTCTGTTTTCATTTCATTTCAGTGATTTCCACGCTTATCTTTATTATTTTCTTTCTTTTGCTTGGTTTGGGTTTAGTTTGCTGTTCTTTTTCTACTTTCTTAAAGTTGAAGCCTTGTTGATTGAGTTTAGCCCATCTATTCTAATATAGAAGGCATCAAGGGTATACATTTTCCTTTAAGCACTGTCTTAGCTGCATCCCATTCCTTTTGATATGCAGTTTTCATTTCATTCAGCTCAAAATACTTTCTGTCTTTGCGATTTCTTCTTCCACACATGGAATATTTAGAAGCGCATTGTTTAATTTCCAGGTAGTTGTGGATTTCCCAACTTTTCTTTTATTATCTTTTAATTAAACTCTGCTGTGGTCAGAAGACACACTTTCTATGATGATGCCAGTCCTCTTAAAGTTGAGATGTGGTTCATGGCCTGGCATATTGCTGATCCTGGAGAAATTCCATGTGCAATGAGAACTGTGTGCATTTTGCTGTGGTTTAGGAGAGAGTTCTATTATATCAATGATTGCACCATTAGAGTTTAATTTATGGAGGTGACTGAATGACAGCATAGAGAGCCTACTGCTATTAGATGAATGTATTACTTGCATTTCCCAAGAAAAGGGAGCATACAATGCCACACAAGACCACATGGGGAAGCACCAGGGTCAGTCAGAAGACAGAAAGGACAAGGGAAAGTGTAGCACAGAGCCTTTATTGGGGTTTCTCTGGGAAATACAAGGCAGGGCAGGGTAAACAGCCTAGGCCTGGCAACAGCCAATAATTCTGGTGGGCTTTGGGCAGAGAGGTAGTCCCCAGATGTCTGACAGCTGGCTGTGGGGTGATGCAGGGGGAATATTGGCCCAAGCTTTTCTGCATTTCAGTATTCAAAAATCAATTAATAACCTGACATAGCAACAGGCTAGAGAAGAATAATCAGATGATCATATAATCAATGCAGGAATAGCATTGACTAACCATTTATGATAAAAATTCTCTGAAAAACAGAAGTAGAGGGGGAACTTCTTCAACTTAATAAAGAACATCTGCCAAAAAAACCCCTACTGCTAACATTATGCTTAATGATGAAAGGCTGAATGCTTTTCCCTGAAGATCAGGAACAAAATAAGGTTCTCTCATCTCACCACTCTCATTCTGTATAATGCTGGAAGCTCTACCCCATAAATAAGTTGAGAAAAGTAAATAAAAGCCATAAGACCAGAAAGTAATTTGAGAAAGGGAAATAAAAGCCCTAAGATCAGATAATAAACTATCCCTATTTGCAGATGACTTAGTTTTCTATGTAGAAAACACTAAGCAATCTCTAAAGGAAAACAAACAAAAAACTTCCTGGAATAAGTAAATTCATTAAGGTCTAAGACCACAAGATAAATCAATTGTACTTTTATCCTAGCAATAAACAAAAGGGCACCAAAATTAAAAATAAAATATCATTTAAAACAACCCAAAAGCAGAGTATTTAGGTGTAAAGACTATAAAACAATCAAAATTTTTATGTTAAAAACTAGAACACTGATTAGATAAATTAAAGGCCTAAATATGCAGAAAACAACAAATGAAATAAATGAAACAAATTCCATGACAAATAGAGCCAGGGAAAGGCCATGAAGAGAGGGTATTCATGCACAAATGCCTGGTAACAAAAATTGTGAAAAAAGACCAGAAAACCACAACCTTGCACAGAGGCATCTGTAAACTTACAGTAAAATTACTTCTGTGAGAACATCTGCCCAGCAACTCTCTGTCCACTCTCACAAGGGCATCACTCTGGTTATTGATCCTTCTAGCCAAGAAAGATTATTCCAAAACAATTATGTAATCCTCCATCATTTTTTCTTTAAATATCTTTGTCATCCTTTACCTTCCTGAATATGCACATAGTTTATTATGGCACAAATATTTGCATTGCAATGCCCATTCCCAATAAAAAAACCAATGTTCTTTCAGAGACCCTCTCTGTTTGTTATTAGTTTAACACAGACATAGGCCCACACAAATATGACCAACTGATTTTTAACCAAGTTGCAAAAGCAATTTAATGCAGGAAAGACCTTTTTCAACCAATTCCTGATGCAATTGGTCATCCACAGTCAGAGAAAGTGAACTTTAAGGCTCACACTTTATACAAAAAGGATTCAAGAGGGATCAAACTAAAATTTTTGGAAAAAATACAATAAAATTGTTGGGACTTAGGGCTGGGCAAAGAGTTCTTAGATTTGATACCAAAACAAAAGGGGGTGGGGTGGTGAATTGAATGTCATCAAAATTAAAAACTTTTGCTCTGTGACTGACCCCATTAAGAGGATCACAGAAAAGCTATAGAATGGGAGAACATATTTGCAAACCACATGTCTTGTTGAGGACTTGTATTTACATGAATAGAGAACACTCAGATTCTGACACTAAAATGCATAAGCAACACAATTAGAAAATAGGCAAAATACATGTCCATCATTGCACTGAAGAAGATATATCAGTGGCAAATAAGCACATGAAAAACATTCAACATCATTAGCCATTATGAAAAGGCAAACTAAAACACCATGGGAGATCACTACATACCTACAAGAATATCTAAAATACAAAATAGTGCCAACACTAAATGTGGGTAAGGATGCAGAGAAACTGGTCATTCAGACATTGATGGTGGGAATGAAAAATGGCATGGCCACATTGGAAAACATTTGGGCAGTTTCCTATAAAACCAAACATGCAGTTACCATATGAACCAGCAATAGCACTCTCAGGCAGCTCAGGCTGCTATAACAAAATAGCAGAGGCTGGGTGGCTTAACCAACAGAAATGTATTTCTTACAGTTCTGGAGGTTGGAAGTCCAAGATTAAGGTGCTAGCTGGGTTCAGTTCCTGGTGTAATCCATCTTCCTGGTTGGCTGACAGTCCTCTTCTCGCTATGCCTTCACATCGTGGAGAGCAAGATAGATCTAATGTCTCTTACTCTTCTTATATGGGCACTAATCCCATTATAGGGGTCCCACCCTCATGAACTCACCTAAATCTAATTACTTCTGAATGATGCAATCTTCAAATACCTATAAGATTGGGGGTTAGGGCTACAACATATAAATTTTGGGAGGAAACAGAAACATTCAGTGTATAAAAAGCACACTCAATCATTGATCTCAGAGAATGAAAACTCATGTTCACACAAAAGTCCATACATGATTATTCACAGCAACTTTAACTGGAACCTGGAAACAACCCAGATGTCCTTCAATGTTTGCATGGTTAAACACACACTGGTACCTCCATTCGGTGGAATAACTATGCAGCCATAAAATGTGCAAACTATGGATACACTCACCCTCAATGAGTATCAATTATGCTGAGTGAGAAGGCTAATCTCAGAAGGTCATACGTGAGCACTGTTTGATCCCATTAATAGAACATTCTCAAACTAACAAAATTATATAGATGGAAAATAGTTTTGAGGTTGCTAGCAGGAATATTCACCCCCTTTGCCCTCAATCAGGTGTGCTTTGGGCACTTTTACAATCCTTCTGAGTAGCTCAAGGGCTGGCACAGTCTTTTTTTTTTTTTTTTCCTCTAAAGTCTACTTGATGAGGAGCTTCTGTGCCCTTGGTGGGGTGTCTGCCATTCCACACTGTCCATCCCATGTGTAACATCTGTCACATGTCTGCCTTATAACTTATCGGGTGTCTCTTCCCTTAGGAATTTGCCACTGTTCCCCACTTGTTAGACAAAATACTCTGAGTGATGCCACAGCAACCTGAGTAAAGTATCTCCTTGTGATATTGTGAAATGTGTTTGGAGTTCATTCCCATCTCCTGGCATACAACTCCTAAAATCCTTGGAATCTCCAAAGTGATGAGTGTCTTTTTGTGCACTAATGACTTGACTGAAGGCTGAGAGCCCATAGCAAGTTTCAGGATGGGGGTTGTTACTTTCACTCCCACCTTCCAACCTCCAGGGAGGAGAGAGGGGCTGAAGGGTAAGTTGATCACTGATGGCCAATGATTTAATCAATTATGCCTTCATAAAAACTCAAAAGGACTGGGTTGGAGAGCTTTCAGCTAGCTGAACATGTGAGGGTTCCCGGAGCTGTGCACTCATGGAGAGCAAGAAAGCTTGGTGCCTCTTCCCCCATATCTCACCCTATGGATCTCATTATCAGTATCCTTTGCGATGTCCTTTAAAATGAACTGGTAAATGTAAGTGTTTCCCTGAATTTTATGAGCCTCTTTAGTAAATTAACCAACCCTCCCAAGGGGGCTCTGTGAATCTTGATTTATAGCCAGTCAGTCCAAAGCACAGGCAAAACAAACTGGTGCTTGCAATTGACATTGGAAATGGGGCAGTTTTGAGGACTAAGCCCTCAACCTGTAGCCTCTGATGCTATCTGGAGGTAGATAGTGTCAGCATTGAGTTGAATTACAGGACACCAGCTGGTATCCTCTGCAGAATTAGTTGCCTACATGGTGTTTGGGGAGAAATCACCACACACCTGCTGTCACAGCCTGTTCTGAGAGTACACTGAGTGCAACTGAGTTTGTTTCTTTACACACCTGAATAAAGAACATCCCTCATTCTGATGTGCTAATGTGCCTTGAATTTTCCATTTTTGGAGAAAAGTCCTTTTTTACCCAATTCTCTTTGTTCACATTGAAAGAATGACTGTTAAGTCTGGAAGCCTGAGGATATTGCCAAGCTCTCTGCAACAGTGTCCATCACAGAACTGGACAAGCCAGCCAGGCCTATGAGGTAATCTTTCCTGCAAGGTGGTTATTCTACCTGTCCATACATGCTTCCTCCCTGCTCAGTGGTGACTTGGAATTGGGAACCTACTGTAGGTACTGAAACCAAGAAAAAATCATCCTGAACACCCCCACTAATCACTACTACATTTTGTCAAATCCACAGTATAGCAACAAGTGTGAACAGGTGAGTGCTGCCACCCCGCAGGAGGGAGATGACAACACAAGAAAAAAAAAGTGCTCTGTGTCCTGATGACCAGTGGCTGTGGTCAAACACACAGAGGCTGTTACAGAACAAGAGTAAGTCCACCTGCCCTGTGCACAGCTAAGGCAATCACTGAACACCAAGATTTGCAGGCAAGAAAGCATAGGTTTTTACTGTAGGGCCATAAAACCCTCACTCCAGGGGGGTCCTGCCCTGTATCCAGAGACTAAGAAGGATCTGAACAAACAGGCCTTGCTAAGTCCCCCCAGGTTATTACCATAGGTCAGACCCCTTGTCCAATCATACATGTGCATGACTGTCTATGCTTCATCAAACCCAAGCATAAAAATAGATGTCCCCATTTCTTTTGGTCTTGATTTCTGAGGCCTCCATTGGCATGTGAAACTTGTAACAATTTATTATGCTTTTCTCTTGTCAATCTGTCTGTGCTATGGGGCATCAGCCATGAATCTTGCAATGGATGAAGAAAAGACACTCCTTCCCTCCCCTACATCAGCACTGTGGGGAAATGAGTAAATGGTGCTTTAGTGATTGTTGGGTGGCCACACATTGGCTCTCAACCAACTGCAATGCAAGAGAGAGGTAAAGGCAGTGTTTGGGAGACTTCAAGGGGGATGGTTATTTCAAGTTTGGAGATGTCCTGGTTCAGGAAGATCCAAGGGCACGTGTCCAGTATTTGGACACAGTGGTCTGCAGATGGGGAAACAGGCAAGCTGGATTTAGCATGTGGCACTCACTGAATCTCTGAGATTGGTTTGGAACCAAGAGGATAGAGTCTGCTACATACCCCCTCCAGCCCTCCAAGAATGCAGTTGTGGTCAAGCAAGTCAGGCTTGTTGCTGGTGACTCCCAAAGAGAATGCACCCTCCACACCAGGAAGCAGCTCAGTAAGAGGGTGTTCAGAAGAAAGGACTACACTGCTTCGGCTCTGGTTGGGCACTTTCAAAGAACACTTAAGCAGATTCCTTCTGGGTTTGATGCTCTCAGAAAATGGGACAATTCTGTGATTGGGTGTCTCAATAAATTTTACCCGCTGGTAGAGTGACTTAAACCTGGTGAAGAGTCAGTAGTGACGCACTTTAGGCAAGAGGGGGTTTGGCCTTATTTCCATCTGTGCTGAGACATAATATGAGGTGGCCTGGTTTTGTCTGAGAGGGACCTCATCTGAGGCTGATGTCCTGCAAGACAGTTTATGTCCAAGAGAAGGACATCCCTGCCAACTTCCAGATGTCCCAGGCTGTGCTCTGGTCTCAAATTTCCTTTCTCTTGTCCAAGGAAAAAAACATAAGGGCAAGATGACTGGGTGAGAAAGAACCTGAGGCAGCCTTTCTTAAGGTGACAGTGCACTTACCCCACAGCCCAGTAATTCCATATATGTGGGGAGGGCCCTCTTCTCCCCTGCTGCCTTCAAGCAACTTCATACGAAGGGCACAGCTGTGGTTTCTGCCAGCTCCTGCTCCATGTGCTCAGCAGCTCCAGCCTGGAAGCACCTGGGATTCAAAATGGTAAGAGCATTTTTTTTCTTTCTCTCATCATGGCTTCTCCTGCCTTCATGCACTCCGTAGGTCCCTCCTCTTCTTTCCCTGAGCTCTAGTGGCTCCAGCTTGGCTGCTGTTGCTTTTTAACCATTGTAAATTGGTTGATTTTGCGGGGAGAGTGATGCTAGAGACTGTCTATTCTGCCATCGTGACCAGAAGCCCCAGCTACAAACTTTAGAAAAAATGAACTTCTCCACATGAGACAGTTTGGTAAAAATGGTAATAAAATTTACATTTACTGGTTGAGTAGAAAAAAGTATGTAGAGCAATATGTTACAATTAATATACTTAACAAGATATAAAGAGGCTAGTTTGGCATTTAATCTAATAAATCCAGATGTAAGTCAAAATATTTATTACGCTAAGTGAACGTATTGACTAACATTAATGCCAGGTTACACTAAGTAAAATTTGTTAAGAATACTTATATGCATAAACCCTACATACTTGAGTGGGGTGTTCTGTGCACTGTAGTATGTATAGCAGCATCCCTGCCCTCTAGTCACTAGATAGAGTAGCACCTCTATTTATCACAACCAATAATGTCTCCAGACATAGCCAATTGTCTCCTGGCAGAGAATATCACCACTTAAACATTGATAGTCAAATATTTTTTAAAATTACTTTTGATAGTATTTTAACCTATTTGAAAATTTACACATGTATTATATAAGCTGATAGTTTTCCCTTCATTTCAAATTCTTGGATATATAAGGAACTTGGAAGATTTGTTGAAAATGTTGACATATTAAAGATATTTATAAACATTTACTTTATTCTCAGCATTCAGTAAGGTGCTTCCTAATAAGTTGTTCCCAATTTTTAGCACTGTAACTCCCCATGCTTTTTTTGATTTTTCCATCAACTGATTTCAGAATAAAAGGTGGCAAACACAGGTCACTCTCCCATGTGAATCTTCTCATCTGCAAGAACTGGTAACTTCTCTTGGGAAGTCCTTAGAGTCAATTAGCTACAGTTGGCTGGTTGTCTTCTAATGCAAACAGGTCACACATACAATGGCTCATCAGAGTAAATGTTTATTTCTCACTCATATGAAGTACAAATGGAAGGTTTGGGAATAAAGGTGGGAAGACTCCTGCCTTCTACAATCAATTCCTTCTGTCTTAAATCATAGTGGCATTCTCCCACCTGGGCCTCTCAAGACCACCGTGAGGGTCATGTGCACTTTGGTCCCAGAGGGCATAAGAAACCAGAAAGAACTGCATGGACCTTTTCCTGTTGCCAGCCCTGAAAGTAATGTTCATCACTTGTGTCCCTATTCCTCTGGATAGAGCTCAGTTACATAGTCATGCACACAATAAGAAGAGGCTGAATATGCATGCTAAGTGTGAAAAAGAAAGGAGAGTATTTGTGCATAATACATAGCTAGTCTCTGCCATACAGGATATCGCCAATGTGAGTTCTCAGATGTCTGCTGAGGTGTGACTTCTGACAGAAGAGGCTTCCACACTTGTTAGTCAGCCTTCCACATTCACAAAATTTACATCCAAGAATTCAACCAACTGCTGATTTAAAATGTGTGAAAACAGATAAAAAAATACTATAATAAAAATTATACAAATAACACACCCTAAGAACTACTCATACTTTTTGCATTTTATTCAGTATTATAAGTAAACTAGACATGTTAATTAAACAGCACAATGTTACAAAAATACTATGCCACATTATATAAGACTTAAGCATTCACAGCCTTTGGCATGACGGAGAAGTCCTGGAACCCATCCCCTGTGGTAACCAAAAAGCAGCTGTACATTTATAGGCCATCACTTTTGTTTGTCTTCTCTGATGCTTACTCAGGTGTGATTTGTAGGGAAAAGTATTTTCACATACATTAAATCCATTGGTCTTTTCCTATGTGAATTTTCTCATGTCTACTGACATGTGACTTGCGGTATAAGATTTTCTACATGTGTTACATTCATATGACTTCTCACCTATGTGAATTCTCTGATGTGTACTGAGGTTTGACTTACAGTGAAAGGTATTTCCACACTCACATTCATTTCTTATCTGTGAATTTTCTTATGTCTATTAAGATGTGATTTATAGTAGAAAAATTTTCTACATTCCTTACATTCATATGGTTTCTCACCTGTGTGAGTTCTCTGATGTACACTGAGATTTGACTTACAGGGAAAGGTTTTTCCACACTCATTACATTCATAGCGACTTTCTTCAGTGTGAATTCTCTTATGTCTATTGAGATGTGATTTATAGAAAAAAGATTTACTACATTCCTTACAGTCATATGGTTTCTCACCTGTGTGGATTCTCCGATGTGTACTGAGGATTGACTTCCGGTGAAAGGCTTTTCCACACTCATTACATTCATAGGGCTTCTCCCCTGTATGGATTCTCTGATGTGTACTGAGGATTGACTTATGGTGAAAGGTTTTTCCGCATTCATTACATTCATAGGGCTTCTCCCCTGTATGAATTCTCTGATGTATACTAAGGACTGACTTCAGGGGAAAGGTTTTTCCACACTCACTACATTCATAAGGCTTCTCATTTATGTGAATTACCTGATGCATACTGAGGATTGACTTCTGGTAAAAGGTTTTTCCACACTCATTGCATTTATAGGGCCTTTCACCTGTGTGAATTCTCTGATGCCTGCTGAGGTGTGACTTATAGTAAAAGGTTTTTCCACACTCACTACATTTATAGGGCCTTTCCCCTGTGTGAATTCTCTGATGCTTGCTGAGGTCTGACTTCCGGTGAAAGGCTTTTCCACACTCATTACATTCATAGAGCTTCCCCCTTGTATGAATTCTCTGATGTATACTAAGGACTGACTTCAGGGGAAAGGTTTTTCCACACTCACTACATTCATAAGGCTTCTCATTTATGTGAATTACCTGATGCATACTGAGGATTGACTTCTGGTGAAAGGTTTTTCCGCACTCATTGCATTTATAGGGGCTTTCACCTGAGTGAATTCTCTTATGTCTATTGAGATGTGATTTATAGAAGTAAGATTTTCTACATTCCTTACATTCATACAGTTTCTCACCTGTGTGAGTTCTCTGATGTGCACAGAGGTTTGACTTACAGGGAAAGGTTTTTCCACACTCATTACATTCATAGCGACTTTCTTCAGTGTGAATTCTCTTATGTCTATTGAGATGTGATTTGTAGAAGAAAGATTTACTACATACCTTACATTCATATGGTTTCTCACCTGTGTGGATTCTCCGATGTGTACTGAGGATTGACTTCCGGTGAAAGGCTTTTCCACACTCATTACATTCATAGGGCTTCTCCCCTGTATGGATTCTCTGATGTGTACTGAGGATTGACTTATGGTGAAAGGTTTTTCCGCATTCATTACATTCATAGGGCTTCTCCCCTGTATGAATTCTCTGATGTATACTAAGGACTGACTTCAGGGGAAAGGTTTTTCCACACTCATTACATTCATAAGGCTTCTCCTTTGTGTGAATTACCTGATGCATGCTAAGGTTTGACTTCTGGTAAAAGGTTTTTCCACACTCATTGCATTTATAGGGCCTTTCACCTGTGTGAATTCTCTGATGCCTGCTGAGGTGTGACTTATAGTAAAAGGTTTTTCCACACTCACTACATTTATAGGGCCTTTCCCCTGTGTGAATTCTCTGATGCTTGCTGAGGTCTGACTTCCGGTGAAAGGTTTTTCCACACTCATTACATTCATAGCGACTTTCTTCAGTGTGAATTCTCTTAGGTCTATTGAGGTGTGATTTGTAGAAAAAAGATTTACCACGTTCCTTACAGTCATATGGTTTCTCACCTGTGTGGATTCTCTGATGTGTACTGAGGACTGACTTCCGCTGAAAGGCTTTTCCACACTCATTACATTCATAGGGCTTCTCCCCTGTATGAATTCTCTGATGTATACTAAGGATTGACTTCAGGAGAAAGGTTTTTCCACACTCATTACATTCATAAGGCTTCTCCTTTGTGTGAATTACCTGATGCATGCTAAGGTTTGACTTCTGGTAAAAGGTTTTTCCACACTCATTGCATTTATAGGGCCTTTCACCTGTGTGAATTCTTTGATGCCTGCTGAGGTGTGACTTATAGTAAAAGGTTTTTCCACACTCACTACATTTATAGGGCCTTTCCCCTGTGTGAATTCTCTGATGCTTGCTGAGGTCTGACTTCCGGTGAAAGGCTTTTCCACACTCATTACATTCATAGACCTTCCCCCTTATATGAATTCTCTGATGTATACTAAGGACTGACTTCAGGGAAAAGGCTTTTCCACACTGATTACACTCATAGGGCTTCTCATTTGTGTGAATTACCTGATGCATACTGAGGATTGACTTCTGGTGAAAGGTTTTTCCGCACTCATTGCATTTATAGGGGCTTTCACCTGAGTGAATTCTCTTATGTCTATTGAGATGTGATTTATAGAAGTAAGATTTTCTACATTCCTTACATTCATACAGTTTCTCACCTGTGTGAGTTCTCTGATGTGCACAGAGGTTTGACTTACAAGGAAAGGTTGTTCCACACTCATTACATTCATAGCGACTTTCTTCAGTGTGAATTCTCTTATGTCTATTGAGGTGTGATTTGTAGAAGAAAGATTTACTACATACCTTACATTCATATGGTTTCTCACCTGTGTGGATTCTCCGATGTGTACTGAGGATTGACTTCCGGTGAAAGGCTTTTCCACACTCATTACATTCATAGGGCTTCTCCCCTGTATGGATTCTCTGATGTGTACTGAGGATTGACTTATGGTGAAAGGTTTTTCCGCATTCATTACATTCATAGGGCTTCTCCCCTGTATGAATTCTCTGATGTATACTAAGGACTGACTTCAGGGGAAAGGTTTTTCCACACTCATTACATTCATAAGGCTTCTCCTTTGTGTGAATTACCTGATGCATGCTAAGGTTTGACTTCTGGTAAAAGGTTTTTCCACACTCATTGCATTTATAGGGCCTTTCACCTGTGTGAATTCTCTGATGCCTGCTGAGGTGTGACTTATAGTAAAAGGTTTTTCCACACTCACTACATTTATAGGGCCTTTCCCCTGTGTGAATTCTCTGATGCTTGCTGAGGTCTGACTTCCGGTGAAAGGCTTTTCCACACTCATTACATTCATAGGACCTCTCCCCTGCATAAATTCTCTTATGTGTATGGTGGGCTGAGTTGTAGGAAAAAGATTTCCTACATTCATTACATTCATATGGTTTGGCACCTGTGTAAGTTCTCTGACGACTTCTGAAGAGTGAGTTCTGGTGAAAAGTTTTTCCACAGTCATTACATGTATAAAGCTTCTCCCCTGTATGTGTCCATTTGTGGACTGTAAGAGATAACTTCTTCATGAAGGATTTATCATATTCTTTACATTTGTAGGATTTTTCTGCTGTGTGTATTTGCTGATGTTTAGTGAGTTCAGACTTTTTATAGAATACTTTCCCACATACATCACATTGAAATGTTTTCCTCAATACCTGAGTTATCTCTTGGTCAAGGAGAGCTGAGTTATAAAAGGCTTTCCCACATTCATTGTATTTACAGGTAGTTTCTCCCAAATGAAGCTTCTTATGTGCCAATAATATTGGCTCTGTGTTGAAGGCTTTCCCTGGTTTACTATATTCAAAAGGGTACTGCCCAACTTGAATCTTGTTATTCTGACTAAGATGCTCACAGTGTGTGTGGGATTTCCCAGTTTTATTTTGGTCATCAGGTGTCTCTCCAGCATGCGTCTTATCAGGATTTCTAGGAGGAAGTGCATACTTACATACATTAAACTTCTCAATGTTAATTTCTGAAGAGTTTTCACTGTTTATAATCAGATTTGAAGTACAGTTTGAGCTCAAATTAAATGTTTTTTCCAACTTAACTCTCTCCTCAGTTGATGTTTTCCTGTCGGTGATTAAAACTTGCCACAAGTATTTACTGTGATTTTCTTGACTTTTCTCAATTTGATTATTGACTATATGGAGATCTAAAATGAGAAAAAAATCCATACCCATAAACCAACATAAGCATTGTCTATGAATGCACATGCAAAGATAAAAATGTTTCTTCCTATCCTAAAAATTTTTTAAATGAGTATTAGTTTTATAGGTTATATTAATATGTTTTCTAATGTTTAGTCATCTTTTCCTTTGCTTCTTTATTCATTTTTTATTCGCAAGAAAATATTTAGTAAAAATGTTCACCCACTGCTTAGTTGTAGTTTTCAAACAAGTGCTTATCATCAGCCAACTGTTTGCCCTGTTCTTTTTTATTTGCTTTATTCTTACAGCAACAGTGGGTGTCTTGTACTGCTTTTATTATTCCTATTGCACTCTGAAGGTGGCAAGGTTTTCTTGGATTATCTTCTTTAAGGTTCAGGAGCAAGCCAATTCTTTGTCCCTTAAATAAGGAATATGGTTTAGCTTCAGGATACTGCACCTACGTTTGTTTAGTGTTCACTCTTCTTTTGGAAAGAGCTATAAGCATATGGGGAGATTTCAAATTTTAAAAAATTCCCCACATTAGAAGAAGACAGCTTCATAAAAATTACTCATTTAAACTCATTTCCTATGCTCCTCAGAAATCTCCAGTCTTCCACCATCGGCAACCCCTTTTGGCTCGTCTAAAAGTTTTGGTTCTGCAACACAGGCTTTCTCTACCATTGTTGCAAAATGCAATTCTACCCCGCCTAAGATTAACTGGCACCCCCCTCCCCAATTTCTGTTGCACACACTTATCCTTTATAATTCACTGCTTCTGAAAGCATTTGTTCTATACATTGGAGTTTCATGTGTCTCCTAATTTCATAGAAAATAATGTCTTCGGCACATATTTTATTTCCTTTGTTGTTTTAAAATGATTTTAACAAGGAGAGAAAAATGCTAGTTTCAAACTACTCCCCAAAAGAAGTCTGAGCCCTCAACATAAAACTTTTGGTTCACTTGAACCTGGAACCAAGAATCTCCAGGTTCTCCTCCCAAGTCCATGACTAACACTTTCTAGGCTCCTATGCTGGGTCTGCCTTAGCTTTATAATTTCTGATATGGCAGTACACAAGGCTCACCTCTAGAACTTTTTTCTTTTTCTTATCTACTCCCTAGGTGACTTCCTCTATAAGCATGACTTTTAAAATCAGCTTCAAGCCACTGATTTACAAGTGTGTACCTCCAAGAATGATGTCCACTCTCAAATTGACATTTTATATTCATCTATATATTATATGTCAAATTTTTGAAAACAGTTAAGTCAAACTGACAGTATGTAAAAGTTAAGCACTCAATAATCTTCCTTCTCCTAACATATTTTCTAAACCTCCCACTCTGGTTCAATATTCCTCATGATTCTAATATAACTACTTAACATACATACACACACACACATTTCTCTCTCATCAGAATGTAAACTGTATGAAAGAGGGATGTTATTTTGATAATTTTTGTTGTAAATACAACTATACAATAAAAAGTGCTTAAAATGTCCTCAAGATGTGGTTAAAAAATAAGTGTATGAATAAATGTCTGTGCTATAGTTCAAGTACCACCCCTCACCCCTGAAGTTCATATTGAAGCTTCGTCATCATTGTGACAGTGCTGAGTGTGAAAAATCCAACTGTGGTATTTGAAAGGTGAGGCCTTTGTGAGGTGATTAAATAGTAAGGGCTCTGCCCCCATAAGAGGATTAATATATGGACTAATAAAAGCCCATGGATTAATGGGCTTGTGGTTTAATGGGGATTATCAGGTATTAGACTGGTGGCTTTATAAGAAGAGAAAGAAAGCATGTGAACATGCTTTTGTCACTGTCACCTTGTGATATTCTGTACCAACCCTATAATCTACTGAGAGTCCCTACCCATTGGAAGGTCCTCAATAGATGCAAATCCTCTATTTTGGACTTCTGGGGCTACAGAATTGTAAGGAATATTTTTTCCCTTATAAATTACCTCATTTCAAGTATTCAGTTTTAAGTGAAAAAACATGAATACAGTCTGGATTTAAATACTCATGAGAATGGAGAAAAATAGAGCAAACAAAAATATTGAGAAAGTGATCAGCAAAGAGAAATGTCTAAGAGGAGAAATGTAGGGATTAAATTATGGAAAGTATTAAAAAAATCAGAAAAATAAAAGGTAGGGGTACAGATGTGAGAACCCTCTTAGGAGGTTATACAATTGATTTGTTTAAGCCACACAGATCAGATGTTTTCAGGTCTGAAAAATAGCAAAAATATGGGCAAAAACAGCAAAGGGCTTTGCTCTTCCCAGCCTGTGCCCCGTATGCACTGACCTTGTAGGCTCTGGTTTGGGGCATTTTCTACCATCCATGCCTCTGCTTCTTGCTCTGATTTGAAGATCACATTGGGTTTGGTAATGTAGCATCCTGTTAATAAGATATACCACAGGAGTTTGCAAAACTGCTAAGTCAGGTTTTTAGAAGAATGAGAAGAGCTCAACTTTCAAAACTGTGCAGTAAAGGAGCCAATTTTAAGCATTCATTAGGGAGGGATGACTCTCACCTTCTCAATTAAACAGAAACTTACATAGCACTGAACCTTATAAAGGGTATAAATACAGATATTTCTGTATTTACCAACAAAGAAGAAAGTGTTGCTCCTGGAACTTACTGTGGAGTTCCACTCACCCAACAATACCAGGTTGCTGTAGGTCTCTAGCATCACATCCCTGTACAAAGTTCTCTGAGCATCATCCAGTTCCTGCCACTCTTCCCAGGTGAAGTCCACAGCCACATCCTCAAATGACACCAACCCCTGGAATGGCACATTTTGCTCAACTCAAGTCATCAGCCATTGATCACAAAACAGAAATCTTGGAGTTCACAATTCTCTGTGTGTGTGTCATATGTATTTTACATTAGATGCAGCTTCTTTGTACTTCATATGGTGGAAGAAATAAAAAATAACAGCAGTAATATTCTGCCACTGTTACAATTTGTTAATTGCAAAAAGAAAAAAAACACTATTACAAAACTTACCACAATCCTTGTTGCTATGGATAAAAGTATGAACAAAATTCTGCTTCTCCAAAGAAGCTTAGCATAAGGTATTTTACATACCTGGAATAATGTGTCAGAAGAATTAATTTAGACCCAAGATCAATACAAACTAGGGTTAGAAAGAATGAGAAAAAACAGAACTATTTTGTTTTCAGTTTGCACTCCACTGAAATACCAAAGATGTTTACCTCTTCTATGCAAACCACGTGTTCTCATGAGTATGAGAAAAGAACAAAGGTTCAGTTGCAAGAGCACAAACAACACACACCACATGACTGGTACTACTGATGAGATAACCACAATTTGACCTTAATGAAATGGCAAAAAAAGTTATGCACTCATTGTTGATTTTTAATTACTTATAAATTAAAAGCATGTAATAAACATCTCCAAATTTTCTTCCTACATGCAAAAAGATTGCTTGTGTTTACCCAGGGAGCATACTGCCACTTCTCCAGCCACACAGTGTAAATAATGAGTTCCTGTAAGAACAGGTAAGTTACATGTACAGATTTACATTTTTATAGTCATCCTCTAGAAAGAGAGTGGAGAAGGTGCTGAAGGGAGAGTCAGAGATGAAGAAAACAGGGTAAAAGATGACCATCTATATCAGGACCCAGAGCAGTAAGCACACAAAATATGAAACTAACCCTTTAAAAGAGAAAAAGTAAAAGTAAAAGCAGAAACAGAATGTGGTCTTAATTTGCTGTATAGGGAATAAAAATAATTGTTTTACAACCAGTCTATCTAAAGGAGTGCAGCTTGTTAGGTACTGGCAACATACAGTAAAATTTGGAAAATGGAATAATATAATTGGAAAAAGTAACACACACTTGGACTCATTATATTTGAAATATCTATAGAAAGGCCCAAATGGCAATTGAATATATAATTCCAGAGAGATCTAAGCTGAAGATAAAAATTTGGGAAGTATCAGAATTTCAATTGTACCTTTGGTTATCAGAGTTAATAAACTTATCAGATTGAACAATACTACTACTAATAAAAAAAAAAGCAGAAGCACAGAACCTGTGAAAACACTAATATTTAAAGATAGTAAGAGAGAAATAGACTGTGAAGACCAGAAAAGAATTTTCTGAGTTTATTCTATGAAAACAGGAAAGCTCAGTATTAAGAAGACTACCAATATAATTCATAACTTTCATAGTTATATGAAGGAAAATTCTTTGATCATCTACATAGACATTAAGAAGATGATTTTAGAAATACATTTCAGGTTTCTATTTCTGCACATAAAAAGCCTGAAAATCATCACTTGATCAAAACAATTATAATGCTGAAGAGACTGAAAGATCAATATCTCTTCTTGGAACTGTAAGAGAGAAAAGGACACAGGTCAGACCACTGCCCACAAGATTAGAGACAGGTAAACATACAGTGTTGTAGCTTATAGGTGCAGAGACTTACTACTGGAAACAGTCATACGAGCCAGTGTCAGAGCAGGAAAATCTGAACTGTGATTGAAAAATTGCTCAGGACTCAGTGTAGACATCTCTGAGGGTTAAAAACTCCAGGAGGACCCAGTCATAGGCAGATGTATTAGTCCATTTGCATTGTTTATAACAAAATACTTGAAACTGTCTCTTTTATAAAGAAAAATGAAATTTATTGCTAAAGTTTCTGAGGCTGGGGAGTCCAAAGTCCTTCTGGTGGTGGTGACAGTGAAAATTGTCCCACACTGCAAGATGGTGGAAGCAGAGCAGGGAGAGTGAGTGAGTGATGGAGGGAGAGAGGGAGACTATAGAACATTTCTGCTACGGTCTGAACGTTGTACCTCCTCCCCTCACATCAACATGTTGAAACCTAATTTCCAATGCACTAGATTTAAGAAGTGGGCCCTTGGGCAGGATGCTAAGATGATCAAAAAGGGAATTAAAAAAAAATCTAAATAATTAGCTTAGGGCTCAAATGTATGATGTAGGCAGCATTCAACAAAGAATGGACATTGTAAGCAGAGAGACAAAAATTATGTACAACAAACAATCAAACCAAAACCAAAATCACAGATCAAAAATACTGTAACAGAAAGGAAGAGTGTCTTTGATGGGATTATGAATAGACTGAACACAGCTTAGAAAAAAATCTCAGATTAAGGATACATCAATAGAAACTCCAAAAACTAATAACCAAAGGGAAAAAAGATGGAAAGGTAGAGAACATAATATCCAAGGACTGCGGCAAAACTTCAAAAGATGTACGAGTAATGAGAATACCAGAAAAGGGGGGGGGGAGAGAAAGAGAGAGAGAGAAACCAGAAGAACGTTTGAAACAACAATGTCTGAGAACTTCCACAAATGACGGTCAGACACTAAATCAATGATTTAGGAAGCTCAGAGAACACCGAGCATGGTAAGTACCAATTTTCTACACCTAGGCATATCATTTTCAAGCTACACAAAATCAAAGATAAAAGTCTGAAAGAAGCCAGAGTCGGGTAAAACCATCTTACGTATAGAGAAACAAAGATAAGAATTACACCCAACATCTGCTCAGAAACAATGCAAGCAAGAAGAGTGGAGTAAAATATTCAAAGTGTTGAGAGAAACTCACCAACCTAGAGTTCTGTACCCTGTGACATCATCCTTCAAAAGTGAAGGAGAAATAAAGATTTTCTAATGCAAACAAATATTAAGGAAATTTGTTGCCAGTATAACTGTCTTGCAAAAAATGTTAAAAGAATTTCTTTCAGAGAAGAAAAAATATATAGGTTAGAAAACTGGATCTATATAAAGAAAGGAGGAGCATAAAAGAACAAATAAGTAAGGCTAAGAAAAACTTGCTATTTTTCTTAATTGATCCAACTGATAACAGTTTGTATAACACAACTGTATGCAATTATGTATGCTTTAACACACACACACAAACACACATACATAGTTATGTAAGCTTGTACATAAGTAAAATGAAGTGATAATGATACACAGAAAACAGCAGGAAGGGAGAAAGAAATTAAGATTTTTTTATAAGCAAATCTCACTGCCCTGAACTGGTATAATGTCAATTGAAATAGAATTGGGTTAGTTATAAAAGTGTAGTTCAAAATATAGGGCAACTAGTAAAAAACTAACTAAATAAATAAGTATAAAAAGCACATTCTCAGAAATCAGAGAAAATGGAATCTCATAAAATGCTCAATTAACACCATAAAAGGCAGAAAAAGAGTGGATGATAAAATTAAGAGCATAGAAGAGGAGGAATAAATGCAAAATAGTATAAAAAAAAAGGTAGATATTAATCCAAATATATCAATGATCCCTTTGAATATTAAGAATCTGAATGAACTAATTAAAAGAGATTGCAAGAGAGGATCAAAATACAAGCACCAAGTATATGTTGTCTACAAGAAACACACAATAAATATAAAGGCAAACATGAATTCAAAGTAAATGGATAAAGAAAAATATACAACACTAACAACACTGACCAAAAGAAAGCAGAAGTAGCTATACTTACTTCAGATTCAGTAGACTTCAAAGCAAGAAGTTATCAGGGATAAAAAATGGCATTACATCAGGCTGTTGGAGTTAATTCTTCAAGAAGGCATCAGCTTTTAACATGTATGTGCCTAACAATAGACTGTCAAGCTATGTGAGACAAAAAAGAATAGAACTACAAAAAAAGAAAATAAAATCTGCCAACACATTTAAAAAAACTTCAACATCCTCTATCAAAAATAGATCAATCCAGAAGAAAATCAGTAAAGGCAGTTAAACTTAACAAGATCTCAATCTAATTGATATTTATTGACTACTTTATTGAAAAACAACAAATAGATATTATTCTCAAACTTACATATGACAATTACCAAGACAGAACACATTCTGGGCCATAAAACATACTTTAACAGATTTAAAATAATGGAAATTATACAATGTGTGCTCTGAGACTACAGTGAAATTAACCTGGAAATCAATAACAGAATGGTAACTGGAAGATCCCCAAATAGAGTGGCATTAAACAAAATGCTCTAAACAATACATAGGTCACTGAAAAAAGTTTAAAATAAATTTTGAAGTATGTAACTAAATGAAAATGAAAACAAGGATCATCAGAATTTATGAAATGCATGAAAAGCAGAGCTTTAAAGGAAATTTGTGGCATTGAATGCCTATATTAGGAGACAAGAAACATCTAAAATCAATCATCTTAGTTTATACCTTGGGAAACTAGAAATGGAACAGCAAACCAAACTCAAAGGAAGCAGAAGAAAAAAAAAAAAGAATTGGAGCAGAAATCAATAAATTAAAATAGAAAATCAATAGAGAAAATTAAAAACAAAAAATGGCTGTTTTTGTGAGATCAATAAAATTGATAAGCCTATAGACAGACTAAGAAAAAGAAATGCAAGACAAAAATTACTAATGTCAGAAATGAAAGTGAGGACCTCACTACAGATTCTGTGGACATTTAAAAAGGTCATAAAGAAATACTATGAACAACTCTGTGTGCACACATTTGATAACCTAGATGAAATGGACCAAGTTCTGTAACAAAACAATTTGCCAAAACTCCCACAAGAAGAAATATACTGTCTGAATAGGCCTATATCTATTGTGAGAATTAAGAAAATAATAACATTCAACACAGAGAGCACACAGCCCGGAGGTGTTCGCTGGTGAATCCAACCAAATATTTAAGGAAGAAATCATATCAATTACTTATGATCTATTTCAGAGGATAAAATAGATGGAATACTACCAAATCATTCTATGAGAACAGCATTACCTCAATATCAAAACTTAAAAAGACATTACAAGAACAGAAAACTATAAACCATTCTCTGTCAGGAGCATACATGCAAAACACCTAAAAAATACATGAGCAAACCTAATTCAACAATATGTATAAAGAATTATGAAACATGACAAAGTGAGTCTGAGTTTTATTCCAGGCACAGAAAGCTAGTTCAGCATTTAAATATCAACTAATGTAATCTATCACATTAACAGAGTAAAATAAAAATAACATGATTACAGCAATAAATGCAGAAAAAGCATTTGACAAAATAGTACACCCATTCATGATAAATACTCTCAGTAAACTAAAAATAGAGGGGGACTTCCTCAACTTGATAAAGACTATCTACAAAAAATTACAGCTAATGTCATAATTAATTGTGAAAAACTCAAAGCTTTCCTACAAAATCAGGAACAAGGCAAGAATGTACTCTTTCACCCCTCCTCTCAATATTGTACTGAAAATATTAGCTAATGCAATAACATAACATGAAATATAAGGCATATAGATGAGAAATAAATAAAATTGTCTTTGTTCACAGATGATATGATAGTCTATGTAGAAAATTCAATGACAGACAAAAAAACTAAAACTAATAAGTGATTATGTCAACATTGAAGGATACAAAGTTAATATGCAAAATTCAATCACCTTTCTATGTTCCAGCAACAGCCAAGTGGAATTTGAAATGAAAAACCTAACACTATTTACATGAGCACCCCCAAAATTATACACTTGAAGTCATATATCTCATAAGGAATTAACACTCAGAATGCATACATACACTCCTACAACTCAACAACCAAAAAACAAATAATCTGAAAAATGGGCAAACGACTTGAACAGAAATTGCTCCAAAGATGATATACAAATGACTAACAAGCATATGAAAAGATGCTTAACATCACTAATCATTAGAGAAATGCAAATCAAAACCATATGAGATATCACTTTGCACCCAATAGAAAATAACAAGTGTTGACAAAATTGGAACCCTTGTAAACTGTTGGTGGAAATGTAAAATGGTGAACTCACTATAAAATATAGTAGAGTGGCTTTTTAAAAAATTAAAAATAGTATTACCATGTAATCCAGCAATCTGACTATGTATATATCCAACATAATTGATGGCAGTATCTCAAAAAGATATTTGTACACCTGTATTCATAGCAACATTATTCACTTAGCCAGGAGGTGGAACCAACCCAAATGTCCATAGACAATGTAATGGATAAAAAAAAATGTGGTGTTTACGTGCAAAGAAATAGTAGTGAGCCTTAAAAACAAAGGCAATCATGCAGAGTGAAAAAAGCCATTCAAAAATGACAAATATTGTATGTCCCCACTGAAAAGAAGTCAAATTTTTACAAACACAAAGTAGAATGGTGGTTGTCAGGGGTTGGAAGGAGGTAACTGAAAGTTGTCATTTAATGGGTATAGAGTTTCAGTTTTCCAAGATAAAAAAAGAGAGTTCTGCATATCTGCTGCACAACAGATCTAACACTAGGGTTAAGAAATGGTTGAGATGATAAATTTACATTACGTGTTTCTTACCAAAATTAAAAATAATTTAAATAATTATTTTATAGTCAATAGACGATCAAATTGAAACATTTAAAAAACCTTTGAGTAACCAAAAAGATGTTAGAAAAGCAAATGGACCAAAAGGCAATTGACACAAAGAGAAAATAAGTAGCAAAATGGCAGACTTAAATCCAACCTTATAAATAACATATTAATGATTATATATTAATAATGATAAATAGAATTGGGGTGAATATTCTATTTTAGACAGAGTAAGAACCAACTGTATGTAATCCATAGAGACGTACTTTAAATACAAAGATGCAATCAGAATTAAAGTTAAAAAAGAGAAAAATGGAAAAAGATATACTACACACACAGTAAGTATAAAATCTTAAGTGGAGGTATTAATACTAGCAAAAAGAGACTTAGGGCAATATATACTACCAGAAATAAAGAGAGCACTTCCATAATAATAAAAGGATCATACGTGAAGATGATGTAACAATTATAAACAAGCCTCAAAGTACAATCATGTGTTGCTGAATGACTGGGATGTATTTTGATAAATATGTCACTAGATGACTTCATTCTTGTATGAACATAACAGACTTACACAAACCCAGACAGTACAGCCTACTGTGCACCTAGGCTATATGCTATAGATTATTGGTCTGATCACCATAATATATGTGGTCCGTTGTTGACCAAAATGTGCTTACAAGGCACATGACTGTAACTGAAACAAAAAACAACAAAACTAATATGAGAAACTGAAAAATCCACAATCATACTGGAGAGTTAATAATCCCCTCTCAGTAACTGATGGAACAATCACATAAAAGTCAAAAAGAATACATATGACAAAATTTTACCTATGTGATAATGTGAAAATGTATATACATTTGATCTTTGTCCTCATCTCCTGGCATACAACTCATAAAATCATCAGAATCTCCAAACTGATAAGAATGTATTTTTCTATGCTAATGAGTTGCCTGATGGCTGGCTGCAACGACAGGATGAAGGATGGCTGTCAGAGAAACTTTGTAATTAGGGAGTTGGGATTTTCACCCCACCCCCAACCTCTGGGGAGGGTACAGGTCCTGAAGATCAAGTTGAGCACCATTGGCCAATGATTTAATCAACAATGCCTACATAGTGAGGCCTCCACAAAAACCAAAAGTCACAGGTTTAGGGGTGCTTCTGGACAGCTGAACTAATCCATATGCCCACGTTTTGTGCCAGGAAGATGGCATATGCCAACCCCAAGGGAATGAAAGCTCCTGCATCCCAGACCTTCCAGGCCTTGTCCTATGTGAGTGTATTCATTTGACTGTTTGTGTTTTTCAAACTTTCCTTCATAATAAACTGGCAAACAGAAGTACATTTCACTGAGTCTTTAAGCTGTTCTAGCAAGTTTATCTAGACTAAATAGAAAGAAGAATGTTGTGGGAATCCTGGTTGGTCAGAAGTCCTAGGGACCTGAACGTGTGACTGGCATCTGAAGTCTCCAGCAGCACCTACTGCCAGCCACCAGTGAGCCTTCTTAGACACCAGCCCAGTTGTGCTTTCACTGTTGGCATGAATCAAACCCAGTGTTTTGTAAGAAAATATATGTCTAAAGATATTTTCAGCACTCTAAGGACCTAGGATGTGACACAAACAGTGCCTGGTAAACAACAGAGCTTCTAAAGGCTTTGTTCCATAGCAGCCTTGGAGAAAGGGGAAGCCAGAACAAATGGCCTGTCTCAGAGAGTGTGTGGTTAGTTTGGTCTAATAAACTGGAGTACACAGGAAGTCCATGCTTTTTAAAGCAGTGATTACACTAAATCATTCCTCTGATCAAAAGACCAGAGTTACATTTTTTAAAAAAATGAGGCCATGGAATCCCCAACTTAACATAAGAACAAAATAGACAAATGAAATTGGTCAAGAGCAAAGGCAGACAATTAAGAAAAATGGATATTGACAGAACAGCAAGAGCCCAGATGGCAAAGTAAAAAGGCATGAAAGATCTATCCAAGGGATCAAGTCTGATCCCTAATGAAATAACTAGAGCAGGTGGCCAATGAGAATAACTGACTGCTTAGACAGATGTCTGCAGGGTGCTTCCCCTTCCCACCAACCCCGTCTGAAAGGATGTGCTCACATGTTCATGCCAATCTCCTCACTGTTAGCTGGGTGTATGTGGAGGGGCAGATGACAGTCACTAGGATCTCAATTAAGTTTTCAGGTAGTGGCATAATAAAAATATTTCTTGGCCTATTAAGAGGGACAAAGAATATTTTGCATGTAGTAGGAATTTATGGAAAACTACAGTTTATTGAAGATTGCTGAAAATTCTTACTTTTCCTCTTAATGATAGGTGAAATCTAATTGTCCTCCTTTGAATTTTGGCTGCTCTTGGTGACATGCTTGAGATGCTCTGCGGCTTCTAAGGGGAGATTTATAACTTTGAATAATGTGCTGCACATTTGCATGTACAGATGAACTGAGAGAAACATCCCTCTTAGAAGAAATCTAGAAATCTCCCCACTAGAAGGCACTGTCTCTGGAAGAGTTATTTAAGGACCTGTGGTTAACTCAAACCTATAGACAATCCAGGTTTTATGTATGAATAAAGTAATGCCTTCCACAAGCTGCCTGGAAGCACACTATATAAGAAACTCCAGAATGACCTCATTAAGAAGTTGTGCTTTAGCACTAGGTAACAGTTTTCACTGCAGAAAACTAAACGTGTTTACTTCCAGATCGGTAGTGAAAAACTTTACACTACATCACCTATGTGATCAATGAAGATGGTTTGTCGGACATTGGTGTCAGGATGTCTTTTTTTATTTTTTTTGACCGGTAAGGGGATTGCAACCCTTGGCATGATATGGTCTGCACCACGCTCAGACAGTGAGTGCACTGGCCCATCCCTATATAGGATCCAAACCTGTGGCCTCGGCGCTACAGTGCCGCAATCTCCCAAGTGAGCCATGGGGCTGGCCCAGGATGTCTTGATGTCCCATGAAAAACTAGCATACTCTCCTCTCAAATTCCATTCCAATCATGGAACAAATGAAGTTGCCGTTTTTATTTTTTCTTTTTGTGACCGGTAAGGGGATCGCAACCCTTGGCTTGATGTCGTCCGCACTCCGCGTTCAGCCAGTGAGCGCACCGGCCACCCTATATAGGACCCGAACCCGCGGCGGGAGTGCTGCTGCGCTCCCAGCGCCACACTCTCCCGAGTGAGCCAAGGGGTTGGCCCTGAAGTTACCTTTTTGCCATGACATCAGAAACACCAGGGATAAACTCACACTTAAATTAGAAGACTCTAAGTTCTTATAACCTGCTATGTCTACAGGCCAACTTTATCTTCTTTATGCACATTTCCTTTAAGCCGAGTTTTACTTATTTAAACTTTTTCATTTTAACTCATGGAGACCATAAAACTCATAAAATACAATATAAAACAGAATAAACAACTCACGTAAGATTTATTCATTTTTTGTTGCTCTTGGAAATGCACAGAGTACTCTGGCACACAGCTGAAAAAGAAAGAAAAATGGAATGAATTAATGAGAGAACTACCTGGTGCTGAGAGAAAACCCTCAATTGCACCCTTGTCCTGGGACTGTACCAGCGGTAGCTGTCACTCAAAGCAACAGAGAAAATAAATAAATAATAAAATAAATATCTCTAGTATATTTAAAAAAAAAAAAAACATGGGAGATCAGTGTGGCTTAGTCCTAGATTCTTATAACCAAATCTCTGCACGTTAGCTAAAAAGGAAGGAAAAAAAAATAACCAGTCCACTTTTTCTTTCTTCTTTCTTCAGGCTTTTTCTTCCTATACAATCAACCTCCTTTGCTCAGCTCACTGTAAAACTTATCCTATTTTATGGAATGACATGTTGCATGATTGCAGAATCATAATGAAGTCAACTGAGATCTTTAAATTTGTTGTAATTTTGTTCTTTGAGAACCATTCTTTAATAAGTAACATTTCCTAGGCCCTTACCTATTCTTCTCAGTCAAACTCATCTCTTTTATGAAAGTTGGTCCAAAGCTCCCAATACTACCCAGTCTCAGACAGCTGTTGAATGAGAACATCTTAATCAGTCAATCAACTAGTGTGCACCCTAGGGACTAGGATGAATAATTGCATGTGCTGTGCAATGCTAGGACCGTGACCTTTCTGGAACTCTTCTGCCTCTGTTCTAAATTGCTACTGACAGGATTCAAACCATAGGGGTGTTTTTTCAGGGTGGATTCCTATTCATAGGGCACCCTCCTTCAAACTTTGTAAGACCTGCTTTATTCCAAAAAAAAAAAAAAAAAAAACTACAGACCATCACTCAGTATCCCAATCTCCTCCCTAGAAGGCACTGTCTCTGGAAACTAGGTCATACAGAAACTTCTGTAAACTCAGAGCAGAAGTGCTAGGCAGGTTACACAGTGCAGGAGGGGAGCAGAAACTTCAGTAGCTGAAGAGACAGCAAGACAAACCACAAATACAACTGCCATATAGGAACACTCAGTGTGCACACACTTCACAATTATTTTTCTTGGAATTTGGGGACACTTCACTCATACTGTTAATCTGCTCAAATTATAGATGGGTAAACTAAATGTCAGATAGGCTAGTACCAAGCTCCGGTATGGAAGGGCTAGAATGTGGACTCATCGCACAACTCGCAGGCTCAGGCTGTCTGCACACACCTCCGCAACCGAGTCACAGAGCTTCTGGAAGTGCACACCCAGCCTTCTGGCAGTGGACCATCTTCTGACAAAGCAGTTACTGAAAGCACAGCCCAGGTTGCCGATTCCCTGGCTGGCCCATGTTTACACTCTTACTGAAGGTCAGGCTCACTTCAGACCCACCTGCGTTTTGGCAGCACCAAGTGCTGGGACACTCATCCTGCTCCCCAGGGTACCCTGAGGCCCATGGGGCTCCTCTTTCACCCTTGCCCCTCCCTTGAGGGTCACAGAACTTAATACCAGAATCTGAAAAGGAGCATGGGGACAGCCGCAGTGTCCAGAAATTCCAGGTGAAAGATGGCGGGACTGGGTGGGGACACGCATGCACGGAAGAAACCTGGAATAACGTTCCCGTAGTCCTGTGCTGATGACATCTTTGGAGGGTTAAACTACATTTCCCATAAGACTCTGTATTACTTCCATTAGATACCAATGGAGGAAATTCTTTTCCAGCAGGGAGTCCTGTTACCAGGAGACCATGGACCTGATGGATCAGGACTGGTCTCTATCCACGTGGCAGCGATGTGGGCTCCTGATTCTTTATTAAATTTTGGTTTGACAACCTAGGACATTGGGGGAATAATGGGGGAATTTAAATGTGGGCCAATTACATGATGATATTAATAATTATGTTTTGCTCTTATATTGCTGTAATAAAACCCACGTATAACTTTTTTCTTTTTACAGATGCATATTAAAGTTGAAAAAATATTTTATTTTACTTTAAATTTGTAAGCAAACAAGAAATGAATGAATATGGTCGCTCTCTTCCAATCTATTAAAAGATGTTTGTTCTCATCCAATAAACTAATTTGTAAATCTTCAATTTTATTACAATTATATTACACAATTGGAAAAACTGCTGTTGTGTATATAGTGGAAGAAAATAGCAGGGTCACAGTGTAAATGGACTCCATAATCCTTGTGCCAATTTCCACTTGCAGTGTCTGATAGCTATTTGCCCAGAAACTCCCAGATTATGTTAATCCATCCATCTATCTATAAATCAAATCTTTAGTTATCTGTTTATTAGGTTGGGGTGCATGTGTGTGTGTGTGTGTGACAGCCCAAAAGTCTGCCTTTTCCTCTCTGGTTTCTGCCACAAACTAGACAAGGAATTCTGTAAAAGGGTTTCTCAAAGTTTCTGCTAACACTGAAATTCCTCTTCAAAGAGGGAAATGCCTGATTCGAGTCATCTGGATTGAAGTGGGCTTGAGTGATAAAATGAAACCAAAATTACTCAGAGATTATTACCATGGGGATTATGACACTTGGTAAGAATGATGACAGTATCTAGTCTTTGGAATAATATAAGAATGGCATAATGAACATGTTATTATAAAGAGGAAAAAATAAAGTTACGTTTCAGAAATTATGGTGAAATACAGACATACGCAGGTTAACAAAACTGGCAGAATTTGTTGCTGACAGACCTCCCTTACAAGAAATGTATTTTTAAATATTTCTTTAGGCTGGAAGCAAGGGACCCTAGACAGTATTCAAATTCACACAAAAAAGCACAGGGCACTATTAAAGGTAAATATTAAACTATAAAAGACAGTATAAATGAACATTTTCCCATTTCTTCTAACGGATTTAGAAATCAATTGTATAAAATCATATATATATACAATGTAATGTTCTTCCTGTAATATATAAAAATACAATATAGTTGCCAATAAGAGTACAAAAAGGTAAATGGGAGCAAAGCAGTACTGGGTTGCCAAAATGACTCCAGATGATAATTCAAATCTGTAAGTCAAATAAAGATAATCATAAACTACAAATTGAAAAGTTAATAAAATTATTACATACTTATTACCCTTTCTTCTCCCAGTTTCTTCAATAGAAATAAAATTGTATAATATAATAATGTTACCAAACTAAACCTGGGTTTACTCACCCCAGTGCAACTAAACCAAGACATTAACACCAGGGTTTCAGAGAGGCAAATTTGGCTTTAATTACAAGGCCAAGTAATAAAAGTTGGATGGGTAATGCTGAGAAAAATTCTGAACTCCCAAAAGTCTTGCAAGCAAAGAATCTTAAAGGAAAATGTTGGGGGTTAAGATAGGGGCTGTTCAGGTAGCCAGTGAACATTTCTGATTTGCTGAGTCTCTGAGGGCAAAGAAACAATATCCAGGAAAAAAAAAAAAAAGCAAATTTTGGTCTCTGCTTATCACTCACCTGGTTCCTACCAATCTGGGTTCCTGACATTCCACCGCCGACTAGCACATACCTAGGGCTGGGAAAATTCTGGGTTCTGTTCCCATAAAGACACTGTAAAGATATGTGTCAAGATAATGTCTTTTATCCCAGGAAATTTCTGACTCTGTTATATATGGGTAATGTTTCTATATATTACTGGAATTAAGGTAGTATAAATCTGTAGCTGATTCTAATAAGTTAAGATGTACATGGTAAGCTCAAACCAACTCATGGAGGCAATATGTTAAAAAAAAATGGTGTAAAAATAATTAAAGAGATCTAAATCTTTCCACAGAGAAAAGATGAAATTAAATGTCTTAACTGGGAGGTTGCACCACATGTAATAAGGAATTAACGTTAATTCTAAACAAACAATTTTTTTTTCTTAGTTTTGGAACATTTTATTTACACTGACAGGAAACAAAAAAAAAAGGAAATAAATTTAATTTCACTCCTTTTCTCTCTCACTGTTTCATAGTGTATTCCCTGGAAGGTAAATTTAGACTTATTTTATTATGTTTTTAATTTTTATTGATTGTACATATTCATGGGGCACAGAGCTGACCATCAGTACCTATGCCCAAGATTTGGTGATCAGATCAATACTATCAGCATATCCACCACCTCAAATTGCAATTATTCCCTGCATCCCCAAAACTCTGATCAACCTCTTATCCCTCCCCCCACCCTTTAGCAATCTTAGACCTGTTCTCTCCCTCTACAAATCCAACACACCACTGTGGTATTTCTTTCCTTCCTTCTTTCTCTCTTAGTTCCCATCTATGAGTGATGACTTGTGGTATTTTTCTCTCTGTGCCTGGCTTATTTCTGTTAACATAATTTTCTCCAAGATCCTACATGTTACTGTGAATGGCAGAATTTCATTCTTTTAATGGCTGAGTAGTATTCCATTGTGTCTATGTGCCACATTTTCCTTACCCAGTCATCCACCACTGGACATTTAGGTTGGTTCCATATCTTGGCTAGTGTACATAGAGCTGTGATGAATATGTGAGTGCAGGTATCCCTTCAACATGGTGATTTCGATTACTTTGGGTATATATCCAGAAACGGCATTGCTGGAACCTATGGCAGATCTATCTCTAGTCGTTTGAAAAACCTCTGTACTGTTTTCCATAGTGGCTACACTAATATACAATCCCACCAACAGTGTAGAAGAGTTCCCCTTTATCTGCATCCTAGCCAGCATTTGTCACTCAGTCTTTTTTATTATAGCCCCTCCAACTGGCATGAGATGAAACATGAAAGTGGTTTTGACTTCCATTTCCCTGATGATTAATGATGTTGAGCATTTCTTCAAGTACCTGTTGACCACTTGTATGTCTTCCTCTGCAAAATGTCTATTCAGCTTTTTTGCCCATTTTTTAATTGGAACACGTGTGTGTGTGTGTGTGTGTGTGTGTGTGTGTGTGTGTTTACTATGTCTGTAGCTGTCTGAGCTCCTTGTACATTCTGGATGTTAATCTCCTGTCAGACATACAGTTTGCAAATATTTTTTCCCATTCTGTAGGTTGCCTTTTCACTCTGTTGATTGTTTCCTTTCTTGTACAGAAGTTTTTAGTTTGATATAATACCACTTATTATATTCTTTTGTTGTTTGTGCTTGTGGCCTCTTATTCAGAAAATCTTTGCCCCCATATCCTGCTTCCTGAAGTGTTTCTCCCATGCTTTATTCTAAGAAATTTATAGTTTCAGACCTTATACTTATGTCTTTAATCCATTTTGAGTTGATTTTGGTATATGGCAAGGGTGTAAGTCTAGTATCATTCTTCTGCATATGGATGCCCAATTTTCCCAGCACAATTTTTTGTAGATGCAGTTTTTTCCCCAACGTATATTCTTGTTACCTTTGTCAAAGATCACTTGGTTGTAAGTATGTGGTTTGATTACTGGGTTCTCTATTCTGTTCCATTGGTCTGAGTGTTTATTTTTGTGCAAGTACTATGCTCTTTTGGTTACTGTAGCTTCCTAATATAATTTGAAGTCAAGTAATGTTATGCCTTCAGCGTTGTTTTTTTTTTTTACTCAGGATTGCTTTGGCTATTCAGCATGTTCTGTTGCTCCATATAAGTGTTAGGATTGCTTTTTCTATTTCTGTGAAGAATGTCATTGGTATATTGACAGTGATTGTTTTGAATCTGTAAATTATTTGGGGGAATGTGGATATTTTCACAATGTTGATTCTTCCTGTTCAAGCGCATGGCATGTCTTTCCATATCTTTTTGTCTTCTTTAGCTTCATTCAGGAGTGATTTGTAGTTCTTGTTGTAGAGATCGTTCAGCTCCTTGGTTAAATTGACTCCTAGGTATTTTATTTTTCTGGTGATTATAAATGGGCTTACTTGCTTGAGATCTTTTTCTGCTAGTTCATTATTGGAGAATATAAATGATACTGATTTGGGAGCATAGATTTTTTATCCTGCAACATTACTGAAATTCTTTATCAACTCTAAGAGGTTTTGGATACAGTCTTTAGATTTTTCCATAAACAGGATCATGTCATCTATAAACATGAACAGTTTGACTTCATCCTTTCCAATCTGGATTCCCTTATATCTTTCTTTTGCCTGATTGTTCTGGCTAGTACTTCCAGTACTATCTTAAATAGGGGCGGTGATAGTGATAGTGGGCATTATTATCTTGTTCCCATTTCGAAAGAGCTGAAAGCTTTATCAGGATAGTGGTGGTGAGTTTGTCATATATGGCTTTTACGGTGTCAAGATACATTCCTTCTATGCCTGATTTGCTGAGAGCCTTTGTCATTAAGGGATGTTGAATATTGTTCAATGTTTTTTCTGCATCTATTGAGATAATCATATGTATTTTTGTCCTTGATTTAGTTGATGTGGTGTATCATATTTATTGACTTACATATACTTGACTCCCTGGGATGAATTCCACTTGATCATGGTGAATAAGTTTTTTGATGTGTTGCTGTATGCTGATTGCTAGTAATTTATTTAGGATTTGTGCCTCTATGTTCATCAGAGATATTGACCTGCAGTTTTCTTTTTTTTTCTTTTTGGTTTTGGTGTTAAGGTGATGCTGGCCTCATGGAATGTATTTGGGTGAGTGGCCTCTGATTCAATTTTTTGGAATAGTTTGAAGACAACTGGCATTAATTCATCCTTAAAGTTTGGTAGTATTCAGCAGTAAAGCCACCCAGACCTGGGCTTTTCTTTTTTGGGAAACTGATTACTGCTTCAATCTTGTGCTTGTCATTCATCTGTTCAGGTTTTCTATTTCTTCTTGGTTCAGTTTGGAAGTTTGTTTGTGTCCAGAAGTTTATCCATTTCTTCTAGGCTGTCAAATTTGCTGGTTTATAGTTGTTTGTAACAGTGTCTAACTATTCTTTGCATTTCTGTGATACGAGTTGTAATGTCTCCTTTTCATTTCTGACTTTTGTTATATGGGTCTTCTCTCTTCTTCTTTTTTTCTCTTTAGTTGACCTACTAATAGTTTTTCTATTTTGTTTCATTGATATTTTGTGTCAATTTGGGGTTCTCTATATCATTTACTTCTTTGATCTTAACTATTTCTTCCCATCTATTACTCTGGGATTGGATCATTCTTGTTTTTCTGGTTCTTCAAGGACTAGCATTATTTGAAATCTTTCTATTATTTTGATATGAACATTTATTGTGATAAACTTCTCTCTTAGTACTGTTCATGCAGTATCTAACGGATGTTGATATAATGTATCTATTTTCCTGTTTTCTAGAATTTTTTTGATTTCCTGTTTAATTTCTTCTTGGGATCATAGGTCATTTAGGAGCCTGTTGTTTAATTTCCATGTATTTGGACAGTGTTATGAGATTCTCGTTATTAATTTCTAGTTTTAATCCATTGTGATCTGAAAAAATAGTTGAGACAGTTTTGATTTTTTAAAAATTGTTGAGACTTGATTTGTGACCTAATATGTGGTGTATCCTGGAGAATGTTCCATGTACTGATAAGAATGTATGTTCTGTGGCTGTTGGATGAAATGGTCTCTAGATCTCGGCCAGGTCCAATTGGTCTAAAATGTAGTTAAAATCTTGTGCTTATTTGTTTATTTGTTGCCTGGACGGTCTGTCCAATGCTGAGCAAGGATTGTTCAGTTCCCCACTATTATCACGTTTGGGTCTATCTCTTTCTTTAGGTCTGATAGTGTTTGCTTTATATATCTAGGGGCTCCAGTGTTGGGTGCATATATATTTATGATTGTCATTTCTTCTTGCTAGATAGATCCCTTTATCATTATATAGTGGCCTTCTTTGTCTCTTATTATGGTTTTTAAAACCTATTTTATGCAATACAAGAATAGCTACTCCTGCTCTTTTTTTTTGTTTGTTTCCAGATACATGCTATATCTCCTTTCATCCACTCATTATTAGTCTGTGTGCATCGCTGTAGGTGAAGTGAGTCGCTTGAAGACAACATATAGTTGGGTCTAGTTTTTAATCTAACCCATCAGACTGGGGAGCTTAACTCATTTACACAGAGGGTTATTTATGAGAGGTATTGTCTTACTCCTGGCATTTTCTCTTTTCATTCAGATATTCTCTCTAAAACATCCCCTTTTATTATTTGTCATCAATGTTTGTTGGTTTTCTGAGCTGGTAAGATTTAGCTTCTTTTTTATTACTCATTTGCATTTGTGTTTTACCAGTGGGCTTTGTTCTTTCTTGTATATCATAGTAGTGGTCATTATTTTTCAGATTCCAGATGCAGGATTCCATTGAGAATTTCTTGCAGGGCTGGTCAGATGGTGATAAAATCCTGCAGATTTTGTTTGTCTGGGAAATCCACTATTTATCCATCATTTCTGAGGGATAGCCTTGCTGGTTATAATATTCTTGGCTGGCAGTTTTTTTTCTGTTAGTATTTTGAATATGTCATCCCACTTCCCATTTTCTTCTCATCTGTACAGTTTCAGTTGTGAAGTCTGCTGTTAGTCTGATGGGGCTTCCCTTATAAGTGATTTGATATTTTCCTCTTGCTGCTTTTAGGATTCTCTCTGTCTTTGAGTTTTGCCAGTCTAACTATAATGTGTCTTGTAGAGGATATTTTTGGAATGAATCTGTTTGGGGACCTTTGAGCTTCCTGAACCTGAAGTCTGTGTCTCCTTCTATATTTGGAAAGCTTTCCCCTATTATTTCATTGAATAGAGTATCAATGTCTTTACCTTCCTCCTCCCCTTCTGGAACACCCATGATTCAGATGTTTGTGCACTTATTGTTGTCTGCTAGCTCTCTTAGACTTTCTTCATTTTTTAAAAATTCCTTTTCCTTCTTTTTCTCTTTTGTCTTCCTGGGTTATTTAATAAAGATCATCTTCAGGATCAAAAATTCTTTCTTCTGCTTGCTCTAATCTCCTGCTTGAGCTTTTGCTTGCTTTTTATTTTTTATATATTTTTTATTGAATGAACCCTTCAGTTCCAGGAGTTCTGCTGCATTGTTTTTAAAAGTATTAATCTATTTTTAAATTTCCTCCTTTATATTCTGGAGACTTTTTCTCATTTCATTGTGTTGACTGAGTATTCTCTTGTCTCTGTGAGTTTCTTTAAGATAGTTACTAGGGATTCCTTTTTAGTCATTTCAAGGGTTTCTTGTTCTGCATGGTCTAGTACTTGAGAATTACTTTATTTCTTTGGCAGTGTCGTATTTTCTTTTCTCTCATGTTTTTAGTAAATCTATGTTGATATCTGGTACATCAGTTCCTTTTTCTATAACTCTGGAGTGGACTTTGAGGAGGAAGACTTCCTTCACCTTTTCCGGGCTCCTCTAGTGACTCTCCTTGTCTCAATGCAGCTGAATATTTTGCAAGTCACCTGCACAGTAGTAGCGGCTGTTACTGTGGTGGCAACCCATCCTTGCAGTGATAGAAATTGTGATGGTGGTTCTTGTTGATGACTAGCACAGAAGTGATGTGGGGCCTACTAGATCATGGTGGGGCTGGTTCCTGCCTTCTGTGTGGGTAGAGTGGAGGGATTCTCAGGGTTTTTGCCTGCCTGATGCACTATGGTCGTAATGGTGCTGGCTCCTGCTTTCTGTGCAGGCAGGCTGGAATGTTGCCTGGGGATTTTACCTGCCTTGGTATCCCTAAACACGGAGGCACTGGCTGTTGCCTTCTGTCCACAAACAATTTTTGTCACACACACAAAAAATGAGGTAACACTTCCTGATTCATCTTATGAGAATAGCATTACCTTGATATGAGAAGTAGACAAAAAATAACATGAAAAAATAATATAAATAAAAATTCCTGATAAGTGCAGATACAGAAATCCCCAATAAAACTAGCAAACTGAATTCATCACCATACAAAAATTATTACACAACATTACCAAATGGGATTATTTTACACATGCAATTTTGACTCAACATCCAAAATCAATTAGTTCAATACAGAATATTAACAAGTTAAACAAAAAATGCAATGATTCTTTCAACAAACACAGAAAAACATTTTACAAATCTGATAACTATTTATTATAAAACTCCTGGCAATCTAGGAATAGAAAGAAACTTTCTATACCTGCTAAAGTGTACCTAGGAAAAAAATCTACAGCTAATGTTATACTTAATGGTGAAACCCTGGTGCTTTAGCTCAAACTCTGAGAAAAAAAGAAGAATGCCTACTACTACCACTCCATTTAACATTGAATCAAAAATATTTGCCAGCAAAACCTACATAAGAATAACAAAAAAACTCTGAAAATTAAAAAAGTAGAACTGTCATTGATTACAAAGACATAAATTTGTTAATAAGAATATTTAAGAAATTTACTAAAACCCATTGAAACAAATGAATTTACCAAAGTCATAAGATACAAGATCAACATAAAAAAAATCCAATTACTCATTATGTACTAGCAATGAGTAACCTTATAATGAAACAGACAAACAAACAAAAAACAATTTCAACCATAATAGCATAAAAAAGAAAGAAATATTCAGGGAAGATTTAACAAAAAAGTGCATGCCTTTTACACTAAATAAGTAAATAAATAAATAATAAATAATGCTAAAACGTATCAAAGAAAAATCAAGTAAATACAAACACATCCAATGTTCAATGTTATAATGCTAAGATGAAAACAGTCCTCAAATTCATCTAAAAATTTAATGCAATCCTTTCAAACTCCCAATTGTATGTCTACAGAAATTAACAAGCTTATTCTAGAATTTATATGAAAATGAAAGAGAAACTAAAATCCCCCATCTTGAAAAGAAAACTTAAATGACTCAAACTTCCTAATAACAAATTTCACTAGACAGTTACACAAACAAAGAGAGTGATACTAACATAATTATGGATTCTTGACAACCAAAAAAAAAAAAAAAAAAACAACAACAGAATGAAAAGTCCAATAAAAAACACTTTGATTTATGGTAAACTGATTTTGACAAAGTTTCCAAAGAATTTTAAAGAGAAAAGAACATTTTTTTTCCCAAGAATGGCGCTGGAAAAAATTACATATCCACCAGCAAATGTAGGAAGTAAACCCCCTAACTCAAATCATACAACAAAAAAATTCTGAAAATGGATCGGACATCTAAACATAACAGATAAAACTATAGGAGGCTTCCTGTCAAGATGGCAGATAGACAGTCCCCCAGCATCACTCTCTCCCACAAAGCAATATACAGCTATAAAAAAGCAACAACAGCCAAGCCAGAGCCACTAAAGCTCAGGGGAAGAGGAGAAACCTACAGAGTGCATGAACGCAGGAGAAGCCAACATGAGAGAAAGAAAAAACTGCTCCAGCTATTTAGTGCCACAGCCACTGTCAGAGACGACAATTGTGTTGTAAATATTAAAAGTCTGGTGGGCTCCTGGAGGAAGAAATAGCATATAATATGTATGAGCTGATAGACCCCCCCTCTTTCTTATACAGGGCCATATATAGAAGACAAATATTGGTATGGTAAGATTAAATATGAGTAAAAAAATTTTTTTGTTTATGGAAAAATCAGTTAGGTTTGGGCTTGTAAGTTGTTCAAAATTTTTTAAACAAAGAATCGTTTTACACAAATAGTTAAATCATGTTATAAAAGGATGTGCTTTTTAAAATATTTGTTGCCTTTAGTTGATTAAGATAAAAAATTAAAATCAAAATAGGTGATGGATATGTAAATCATATGTTGTAAGGGTTAAATGTTTTACTTAAGAACCGCATGTGCTGCCAACCGTGAGGTTTCTGGTCACTGGCCACAGACCTCAGTTTGTAACTCTTGCTTGCTGGTTTCACTTTGAAGAATGATATGGACTTTTCTGGGAGATTATGATCTGTGACTGACTGAAGACAACCGATTGAGGTAACTCACTACTTTTGTCACTTTTTAAAGAATGATATGTACTTTCCTAAAGATAATGATTTATAAATAATGACATGTAGTTCCTTAAAAAGTTATGATTCAGCATAATCAAAAAGGAGTGACTTAAATATTGTATTGATCTATTTTATGTTCATAGTTTAATATTAACTTGATGAAAAATGTTTGCTTTACGTAATCAGAGGATAGACATGGTATAAATAAAGGAGAATGGCTTTTGTTCATCGTCCACTGATGCACTAGACATCATTGGGCCATCTTTTTTTTTTTCTTTTCGCCAACTCCACACATCCTTCTCAGGCTCCAAGAACCAGCTGGAGCTGGACTCCGGCATACCCGTACCCCACCACCTTTGTGCTGCCCACCCAGTCCTCCCTGGCAAGCAGCAGTGTGGTCATCATGCAAGAGCTCACCCTCAAGAGCATATCATTTCCAAGAAGGGATACAAGAAGCCACCACCAAGAGTCAGAAGAAGAAAGGCAGGAGGCACAGGAATCCCCACTGAAAGAGCTGCTCCACCTAACTGTAGGAGGTGCTGAAGCAGATGCACCCCAAACCAGCATCTCCTACAAGGCCATGGGCATGATGATCTGTGTCAACAACATCTTGGGCACATTGCTTGGGTGACTCCCAACCTGGTACCCAACAACACGTGCTGGACCATCATGTCCAGTGTGCTGCAGATGGCTGTGCCCCTGGTGTTGCAGGAGAGATGGCCAAACACCTAAGCCTAAGGACATCAAGGCCATCACCACCAAGTGAGGCTCCCCTCCCCGCCTCAAATTAATTCAGAACAACATAGTTAATACATTTTAAATTTTAGGTTTGTAGTCACTTCATTATATTTACAATATTTTAGAACTGATTGGAATTATATCATAAAACATAGGATATTATCAGTATTTTATATTAATTAAGTGTAAGAAGATGACTGTGAAGACCTTTTTCTTCTTTTATGCCACAGTAGTGGCCATTAGAGAAATTTTTTTCTGGCTACTACATACGTATCTGAAAAGTCATTTCATGTCATTTCATCAAGTATTTGGAGAGTTAATAAGCACCATACTTAAATAGCTGCTTTTAAAATTCAGCATAATTTCATATACCTTCTTAAAATAAATTTAGGTCTATTTTATGTTTTCCAAATAAGCAAAAACTTAGGAAGTTTTCTATATATTAGTTTGGTCGAGATAGTTTAGTGATGAAAAATAATTCGCCAAATTTAAAAGAATGGCATTATCTTACAGTATTTAAAAAATCATTTAAATATTGTTTCCCTTCTGTTTATTCTGAAAGTTACAAATTGTTGCTTGCTAACTAAGACATATATTCACAAATATGACAAGCAAATTTAAATTTTATTTTTGAAATAAACAAGAACATTTTGAATTCAGTTTTTTTTAAATGTAAGACAGAATGGAATCAGAATAGTTTGAAAAGAGAACAAAAAATAGAGTTGTTTTCCATCTGTGAAGCAGGAGGACATCAAACTGAAATGAAATAACAGTAGAAAGCCATCTCTGAACATTAAAACATTTTATGTTTTCTAGAGAAATAATGATGTTAAAAGTTGAAAGTTTATGTACACGTTTAGAGAGGACTATATCAGAATGAAGGGAAATTGATTATTCCTAATCAGTGTTAAGTGGAAAACAGAATACATCCCTTCAAATTCTGATTTCCAAACTGGAGATATCTCTACATACCAACATTTCCAGATGTGATGTGACTCTCATCTTCTTATTACTACGATAAACAGTCATTATGGTGAAAAATAAAACATGCAAGTCTTTAGGGAAAAAAAGTGCTACTTTTTTTTTCTTGGTTGTGGTTAGAAAAACACACAGGAAGCAGATTATTTAGTTGTTTTTAAATTTTGTAGCACAGAATTTTTGATCAAGCTCTTCCAGTGTTTCACTCTATGCTACTTTGGCAGTGACACTTTCTTTGCCTATGGCTTTCCCCAGGAGAGCTGAGAAGTAAATGCCTTGAAACTATCAATATCCTTGTCAGCAAGCACTGTGCATGTAGCTGCAGCATATGCTAAGTTCAAATGCTAAAGAATAGTATGCTACAAACAATTCAGTTATTCAGGGGTGCATGATGTTTATCGTATTTTTTTATTTGCCATTTTTATGATTTTTAAAGTTTTTTTCTTATGAAACAAATTTTGTTGGGAAAGGGGTATTCTTTTCCTGAAACTGCCACCCGTGTTTCTCAGGTTGCTGACTATTGCCACTAAATTACTCAACCCTCCCTCACCTTGTCATCTGCAATTCTCATAATCTTTTTATGCTGCTGATGTTCAGTTACAGGTTGTAAAAATGCTGCTCGTAGAATGTGGTATAATTCATGAGGAAAATTACACTTTGATTAATATAAAAATAAAATAAAACACAAATTACTCTATCATATAGGTTACATACTTAAATCTAAATCAAGAAGTGTGAAAAGATCACTGTACAAATGATAATATTAAATATAAAATAATGCAGACCTAAAATATATATTACTATAAAGATGTAGAAATAGATTTTACCAAATATCACTACTTCAAAAAACATTTGTCTTATGCAAAATAGCACTTGATTTCTTATAAACAGCTTCTTCTTTTCATTATAGTCTTGCTTTTTATTTTAGACATGTAATTTAAGCCCACAAGCCTTAGAAATATTTTGTTCCTGGTCGATATAATGCTGTTATTTTCCTCATCATTATCGATGATTGTTCATACATGTAGGGATTTAAAATGTTGATAATTGCCTGAGGTAAAAACCAGTGTAATGAGGATGAACTTGTCCTGTATTATCTGTCTTCTGAGAGTGCTCAGGTCTTCATCCTCAGTTTTTAGTCCATAGTCATCACTTCTTAACAGTGAGAGCAAAGAAGTGCTTTTAAATTTTTAATATTTTAATGGATCAGAAAGGACCCAATTTTCCTTTGCACATTGACTAAACTTATAGATGACCTCAATGATTTTTTTTCCTATTTAATTTCTCCTCAGTTTTTAATATATTATTACAATTTCCAAGATTCTTCCTCGGTGGAGTTTTAAGATTCATCAAATAAAAATACAGGCCACACAGTTAAGTTTAAAATTTGGGTTAAAAAAAATTCTTTTTGGCATATTAATGGCAACTATCAGTTTTTTGTTTTTTGCAGTACAGATAAATTTCCAAAAGTTATAATACAATAATAATATTTTATCTGTCAACCTTAATCCATGGGAACCGTAGTTGTTCCATATCTAGCCTCAGAACCCATGTCCTGAAGAGCCTTATTGGATGAAGACACCATTTGAAGATCAAGTAGACCAACTCTTTTTCAGTATGTGATAGCCATTTAAAGAACAAGGGGCATGAATTAGTCGGGAGTAGATGGTTATCTCGGGATTAGAAATGAAAATTTTTAAACTTTATTATTTAATTATTTTAAATGATTTTTAATTTTTATTTTTATTTATTTATTTATTTAAAGATGACCGGTAAGGTGATCTTAACCATTGGCTTGCTGTTGTCAGCACCACACTCAGACACTGAGCGAACCAGCCATCCCTATAGAGGATCCGAACCCATGGCCTTGGTGTTATCAGCACTGAACTCTCCTGAGCGAGCCACGGCCTGACCCAAATTATTTTTTATTTTAAATACAAAATTATTTTCTCAACATACAAACAAGAAACATCACAAATTGAATGTAAAGTCAATTGATAAGAAACAAATGTAACAAAGATTAACTTCCTTAATGTATAAACAACTGTTAAAAATGAATTATAAATGGCTAACAAATACATTCTAAGATGTTCACATAAATGGAAATTAAAACAGAAAAATGATATTTTTCATTTCTCAAACTGAATAAATGTGATATTGTATAATACTGGTGCTGTGAAAGAAACAATGTCAAAATCTCATATAACTATAAATTGGTAAAACTTTGAAGAACAGAGAACAGATTGGATTGATAAACAGAAGTTTATAAAATGTTCATATACTTTCAACCAGTTATCCTACTTCTTGAAACCATAAGCAAAAAGTCAAAGAATATATATATACATATATTTGTGTGTGTATATTTATGTGTGTAAATGTGAGAGCTATATAAAGGTAAAAAATTGGTAATAAACTGAATGTCCAACAATAAGAGAATTGCTAAATAAATTACGGACCTCCATTAAATGTAACATTATGCAGTTATTAAAATCTAATTTTGAAGAGTATTTATGACAAATTTTCATGATATAATATTAAGTGAAAAGGTAGGATAAAAAACCACTAAAAATAACTAGGTATTTTTAACTCCAAATATAACAAACAAACAAACAAACAAACAAACAAAAAATATATATATGTAGTTTAAAGGGAAATCTATTTAATCTAAGTGCATACATTAATAAAAGAGAAAGATCTCAAACCAACAATCACCTCTGCGCCTTAGGACACTAGAAAATGAACAGCAAACTAAGCCCAGACCTAGCAGATGAAGTAAGTAATAAAAATTAGAGCACAGATAAAAGAAATAGAAAACAGAAAAAAAGGAAGAGAAAATCAGTAAAACCAAAAGTTGGAACTTTGATGAGATCCACAAAATTTACAAACCTTTACCCAGACGGACTAAGAAAAAAAAAGAGAAGACTCAAATAACTAAATCAGAAATGAAAGAGGGATCGTTACAACCAAATCTACAGAAATCAAAATGGTTATAAAAGAATACTATGAATAATTGTTGGTCAATACGTTAAATCATGTAGATGAAATGAATGAATTCCTAGAAACACAACACCTCCCAAGACTGAATTATTTTAAAAAGCCCAGAAAATGTGAATAGATCTATAGCTGGTAAGATGAGTGATTATTGTTTTTGCTTTCCTGATGAAGGATTCCCCTGAAGATTCCTTGCAGGGATGGTCATGTGTGGTGAATTCCTGAAATTTTTGTTTGTCTGGAAAACACACTATTTCTCCCTAATTTCTGAAGGATAGCTTTGCTGGCTCTAGTGTTCTTGGCTCAGAGTTTTTTCTTTTAGTATTTTGAATATGTCATCCCATTTTTTTTCTGGCCCGTAGAATTTCTGTTGAGATGTATGCTGTTACCTGAAAGGAGCTCCCTTATAGGTGCCTTGATGCTTTTCTCTTGCTTCTTTTAAGATTCTTTTTGTCTTTTCTCTTTAAATGTATTTATTAATTTTTTTTTACATTCTAAGATGTTGTGGAGCAGTTGGGCGGGGAGAGGGAGAGGGGAAGAGCAAGGAAATAGGGTAGGAGGAATAAGAAGGAGGTGAGCCTTGGTTGAGGCCCATGGCACCGCCCTCATTCTGGCAGGGGAGCCCGGGGCACTTCCTGTCCTTCTAGGTTTTATAGATGTTTTTTGGTGGTGTTAGGCCTTTACTAGTTAATATCAGACTTTGTCTCTGACCTGTATTCCATTTTTCTTTCAGTTCTGTGTTGGATTATTCATTGTTCCCACCACTTAAACTCTGCACTGGAACTAATTTGTTGTCTTTTGCTTACTTCTAAAATGGGGGAACTTCCTGTGGGGACCAGCCCTTGAGCCCCGTAATTGAGGTAAATTGCTGCTTTGCTGCTGATTCCCTGGAGAAGGCTTTACGTGCAGATCAGGTTTTAATTGTTGACCTTGTATGTACTTCTGGGTCATGTGAGGTCTGGTACACCTGCATTGTGCTGAAACTCTGGTCTGAGCCTGAGTTTTTTCAGCAAACTTCACCCCCGCCCCCAGTTCTATATTCCTGACCAGTCTTCAATGAGTGCTTCTGTGGTGATTCAGGGGCAGATCAGCTGACCATGCTGTGCCCCAGTGTTCCCCCTGGTGGGCCCATCTCCCCTACTGCCCATACTCCAAAGACTTCCCATAGAGTGGGATGTTCGCCAGTCTCTTTTGATGACTCACTGGCCTCTGAATGGCTTTCTTCAGTTGTCTGTGGCCCCTCACTCCTGTGTGGGTCCACAGGAACCATTAGTGGTCTTGCTGGACTGTGGGCCACCAAGTCCCTCTTCTCCCCTGCAGCCTCCAAGCAACCTCATCCAAAGGGCACAGCTGTGGCTTTTGCAAGCTCTTACTCCATGTGCTCACCAGGGCAAGTCTTAAAATGTCTGGGGCTTGAAACATTCGGAGCAGTCCTTTCTCTCATCATGGCTTCTCCTGACTTCAGGAATTCTAAGTCTCTCTTCTTCCCCTGAGTTCTAGTGGCCCCAGCTTGGCTGTTGTTGCTTTTTAATAGTTATAAATTGGCTCATTTGTGGGAGAGAGTGACACTGGGGACTGTCTATTCTGCCATCTTGATCAGAAGTCCTAAACCAACACATCTTAATATTCCATGTAATAAAATTAATTCCTAAAATCTATGTAAATAACTTGCTTAGTTTTAGTAGATAATTATTCCAACTCACTTTATGCTGATGTCACCATATAACTGCTGAAATATTTTGATAAAAGATAATTTGAATAAATCTCTTTTGCTCTAACACTTGATGAATAATGGATAGAAGTATAGTACAAAAATATTAAGTGTTTATGCAATCCATTAATGAATTGATATTTGCAAATAAGATTAGTTCTTATTAAATGTGTTCAAGTTTTTTAAAATGTTAAAATCTATTTTATTTAGAAAACTGGTGGTATAAACTGGGGGGAAAACATTCCTGCTGTGATGTGTACTCAGTCCCCTTCCTCCCACTGTCATGTGATTAATGCTGGCATATGGACACTTTCAGTTTTTACATGCCTATGGGCACCTTACAGATCTCAGAGCAGTGACTTTTTCATTACCTCCTTTGAATGATAATATTCTAAATCTGATGTTAGCATCAAATATCCCTGCCATACAATAATGATGATTAATGTTTATTACAAAAGTCTAGTAAAAGACCAGCAGGATTCTGAACAAACTGTGCTTTACTAAGCATGGAGAGTTGAATTAGACTGACATGAGTTATATTTATAATAAAATTACAAGCAAAGTAGTAATAATACATATTTCAGGGTGTATACAAACTACTATTAATTTGAACTTTTAAAATCACAGTCCTTTAGTCTTTTAATTAGCCAATGGTATTATAGCTGCCTTTTGAAACAAAGTTCTGAAAATCAGAACTTTTTACATACGTTTCAAACCCTGTAAAATATTCATATGGGAAAATAGAAAACAGCTATTTTGGGTATGGGAGTGTTGTGAAACAATGAAAATCATAAAACATATATATGTCAGAATGTAAATACTAGTTAGATAACGTTTCTCTTCTAATAACGTCAAGTAATAAATGTTTTCATGGTATCATACTTTTCTATCCTTTTTAAAAATGTTATTTATTATAAGCATATTATTATTACAAATCATGATTTTTCTTTATGCCCTTTACCCAACATATCCCTCCCCAAACCCCCACCCCCACCACACCTCCTCTAGTATTCTGAAAGTTCAAGGAATTGTTTAGGTCTTTTTTCTTTTTCTTTCTTAGCACACAATTATAAGTGAAAACGAGGTATTTCTCTTTCCTTGTCTGGCTTATTTCACTTAACAGAATTTTCTCCAGATTCATCCATGTTTTGTTTTGTTTTGTTTGTTTTTGACTGGTAAGGGAATCACAACCCTCGACTTGGTGTCGTCTGCACCATGCTCAGCCAGTGAGCGCACTCGGCCGGCCATCCCCATACAGGATCCGAACCTGCGGCCTCGGCGCTACCAGCACCACACTCACCCGAGTGAGCCACGGGGCCGGACCGTACAGTTAGCTTGTTCATCATTACAATATGTATATATATTCACATAAAAATTAAGCTATACTCTCAGCAGAGTCTCACACAAGGAAGTGCTTGTTAAAATGAAGAGTTTCTTAGATATAAAGTTATCTGCACCCAGTACAACATTAACACATAAAGATGAAATTAGAGTAGTATTCAAATTTGTAAATGTTTTACTTAATTTTAATTAAAAAAAAAATTGTGGTGTGGTAAAAAATATACGTGTAATAAGATTTTCCATTTTAACCATTTTCAAACATACAATTCTGTGGAGTAAATTACATTGACAATGCTGGGTAACCATCACTTCTATCCATTTCCAAAACTTTTGTAATCCAAAACATAAACTCTGCTCCCAGTAAGTATTAACTTCCCATTATTTTTCTTCCAAGTTACTGGTAGCTTATACTTCTGTCTTTAACTTGTTTAAATTTATTTTTTCTTAATTGACTGAGATAATTATGTAGATATGTGGAGTACAATGTGATATATGGGTACATTTGAACAGTGTGTAATGATCACATCTGGGTAATTAAGGTATCTATCACCTTAATCATATGTCATGTCTTTGTGTTGGGAACATTCAAAATCCTATTACTTAGTTGAAATTATATAATAAATTGTTAACTCTAGGGTCCCTACAGGACTATAGAATACTAAATATTACTCTCTTTCCTATCTAGCTATAATTTTGTATCCATTGACCATGCTGTCCTTATCTCCCATCCACTACATTTACCAGTCTCGACTAACCACCATTCTACTCTCTACTTGTATAAGAGCAACACTTAGTTTACACATGAGTGAGAATATGAGCTATTTCTTTTTCTGTGCCTGGCTTATTTCACTTAACATAAGTTTCTCCAAGATCATCCATGTTGCTGCAAATGGCTGAATTTCATTCTGTTTTATGGCTGAGTAGTACTGCATTGTGGTATAAACTATACAATTTTCTTTATCCAATTATCTGTTGATGGACACTTACAAGTTGTTTCTGAATCTTGGCTATTGTGGATATGGCCACAATAAATGTGGGAGTACAGATATCTCTTCAACATGTTTATTTCCTTTCTTTTGGATATATATCAAGTAGTGGGACTGCTGGATTATGAGGTAGTTCTACTTACAGTTTTTTTAATAAACCCCCATACTGTTTCCCATAATGACTGTACTAATTTACATTTCCTACAACAATGTATGAGTCCCTCTTTCTCTGCATCCTCACAAGCATTTGTTTTTTTCTGTCTTTTTTATAATCACCATTCTAAGTGGGGTCAGATGATATGTCATTGTGGTTTTGTTTGCATTTCTCTGATGATTAGTGATATTTATTATTTTTAAATATACCTGCTGGCCATTTGTATTTCTTCTTTTGAGAAATGTATATAAAGCTCATTTGCCCATTTTTAAATTGAATTATTATTATTATTATTTTACTATTGAGTTTTTTGTATATTCTGGATATTTATCCCGTCAGATGACTAGTTTACAGATATTTTCTCCCTTTTTGCAGATTGTCTCTTCATGCTGTTGATTGTTTCCTTTGCTGAGCAGAAGCTTTTTAGTTGGATATAATCCCATTTATTTTTACTTTTGTTGTTTGCGCTTTTGAGATGTTATTCATAAAAATTTGCTCAGTCCTACATCCTGAACCATTTCCCCTGTGTTTAATAGTCTTATAGTTTCCAGTGTTAAGTCGAAGTCTTTAATCCATTTTGAGTTGTCTTTTGTATATGGTGAGAGATAGGATTCCAGATTTATTCTTCTGAGCATGACTCTCCAGTTTTCCAAGCACTTTTTTAAGACACTGTCTTTTCCCCAATATATGTTCTTGGTTCCTTTGTCCAAAAATAGTTGGTTTTAGGTACACGAATTTATTTCTGTATTCCATATTTTGTTCCATTGGTGTGTGTGTCTGTTTTTGTGCAAGTACCATGCTGTTTTGATTACTATAGTTTTGTTCTATATTTTGAAGTCAAGGTGACTGATTCCTCCCACTGTATTATCTTTTCTCAGAATTGTTTGGCCATGTGAGGTTTTTTGTGTTTCCAAATAAATTTTTGGATTATTGTTTCTATTTCTCTGAAGTATTTCATTGGTTATTTGATGGGGAATGCATTGAATCTATTGGTCAATTTTGATAATACTGATTCCTCCATTCCATGTTCATAGGATGTCTTTCCATCTTTCTGGTCATCTTTAATTTCTTTATACTTTTCACTGTAGGGATCTTTCACCTCTTTGGTTAAATTCATTCCTAAGCATTTTTGTGTTTTTTGTAAATGGGGTTGCTTTCTTGATTTCTTTTTCTGCTAGTTTGCTGTTGGTGTATAGAAATGCTACTAATTTTTGTACGTTGATTTTGTATTTTGCAACTTTACTTAATTTGCTTATGTCTAGGATTTTTTTTAAAATAGAGTTTTTTTAAAGTTTCTCTCTATATAAAATTATGTCATCTGCAACCCAGGACAATTTGACTTCCTCCTTTCCAATTAAGATGACCTTCATTCCTTTCTCTTGCCTAAGTGCTCTGGCTAGAACTTCCACTACTGTGTTGAATAAAACTACTGAGAGTGGCATCCTTGCCTTGTTCTAGATTTTTCCCATTCAGTGTGATGTTAGCTGTGGGTATGTCATACATGACCTTTATAGTGTTGAGATAATTTCCTTCTATACCTAATCTGCTTTTTATCATGAGAAGATGTTGAATCCTACTGAATGTGCTTTCTGCATCTATTGAGATGGTCATTTTTTTTCCATTTATTCTATTGATGTGGCATATCATTTTTACTGACTTGCATATGTTGAGCCATTCTTACATCTCTGGGATAAATCCGCACGATTATGGTACATCTTTTTGATGCACTGTTGGATTTAGTTTGCTAGTATTTTATTAAGGATTTTTTGCAGCTATGTTCATCAGGGATATTGGCCTGCAGTTTTCTTATGTGTGTGTGTCATTGCCTGGCTTTTGTATGAGGGTAATTCTGGCCTCATAGTATGAGTTTGGAAAAATTCTGTCCATTTCAATTTTTTTTTTAAATGGTCTGAGAAACAGTAGTGCTAATGGTTCTTTAAATTTTGGTTGAGTTCAGCAGTGAAACCATCTGGTCCTGGGCTTTTCTTTGTTGACAGACTTTTAGTTACTGATTCAACCTCATTACTTGTTATTGGTCTGCTCATATTTTCTATTTCTTCTTGGTAGGCACTATGTGTCCAAGAATTTATCCATTTTCTCTAGGTTTTGGAATTTATTGGTATATAGTGGCTAACAACAGTCTACAATGATCCTTTGTATTTCTGCAGTATCAGTTTTAATGTCATCTTTTGTATCTATGATTTTATTTTTGGGGGTCTTTTCTCCTTTTCTCCTGGTTAGTCTGGCCAATAGTTTGTTGATTTTGTTTTCTTTTCAAAACATCACCTTTTCATTTGATTGACCTTTTGTGTTGTATTTTTAGTCTCAATTTCATTTACTGCTGCTCCGATTTTTATTATTTCTTTTTTCTACTTGTTTGGGGTTGGTTGGTTCCTGCTTTTTCATTTTCTTGCAGTGAACCATCAGGTTGTCTTAAAATATTTTTTTTTTTGATATAGGTGTTTACTGCTATAAACTTTATTATTAACACTGCTTTTTCTGTATTCCGTAGATTTCAGTATGCTGTGTTTTTGTTCTCATTTGTTTCAAGACATTCTTTAATTTTCTTTTTAATTTCTTATTGGTTGTTCAGGAGCATGTTGTTTAATTTCTATGTATTTGTAGAGTTTTGACAGTTCCTCTTCTTATGATTTCTAGTTAAATTTCATTGTTGTCAGAAAAAATACTTGCTATGATTTTGATTTTTTTGAACTTGTTGAGACTTTGTTTTGTGGCCTAACATATGGTCAATTCTGGAGAATGTTTCTTGTGCTGATAAAAAAATGTGTATTCTGTACCTGTTGGAGGAAAATTCTACAATGTCTGTTAGACCCATCTGGTCTATGGTATCATTTAAACCCGATGTTTCTTTGTTGAGTTTCTGTCCAGATGATTTGTGCAGTGCTGAGAGTGGTGTATTAAAGTCCCCATCTATTACTGTTTTGGTGCCCATCTCTCCCTTTAAATCTGATGATATTTTCTTTATACATCTGGTGCTCTGGTATTGTTGAATGCATATATATCTTTAACTGTTATATCCTCTTGTGTTTTTTATTCCTTTATTTTTATATAATGCCCTACTTTTTCTCTTTGTACAGATTTTGATATAAAGTCTGCTTTATCTGATATAAGTATACCTGCTTATTGGTATCTCCAAGATCTTGCAGGCTCTGTTTATTCCATTCTGTTTATTTATTCATTTATTTAGGTCTTTCCAGGTTATTTTAATGAGCTGTCTTCAAGATCAGAAATTATTTTTTTCTTCTTGATCTAGTCCGTTGTTGAGATTCTCTGATAAATTTATTTTATTCAGTGAATTCTGCAGTCCCAAGTTTTCTTTTTGGTTTTTTAAAATGATATTTATCTCTTTGCTAAATTTATCATTCAGGTCATGGATTATTTTTCTGATTTTATTTGTCTGTACTCACTTGTATCTGAGTGAGTTTCATTAAAATCGTTAATTTTTTTTTTCCTGGCAAGTTGGCAATTACCTATTGACATGTCCTTTTGCATCAGTTACTGGGGCATTATTATGTTTCTTTGTTATATCATATTTCTTTTTTTTTTTTTTAATGTTTCTAGTTGCCCTGAATTGATATCTGTGCATCTGGTGGAACAGTTGTCTCTTTGAGTTTTGTAGAGTAGGCAGTTTGGGAAAAGACTTTCACTTTCAAATGTGGCTTATGGTGTTGACTGTGAAGGGTACATTGACTTTGTTCTGTGTGGATGCAGTAGTGTAGGCTCTTCAGCTTCTTTAACTGTAAGCCACATTAGGTATGTCTTCAAGATCCTGATTGCACTGGGAATCACTGGGTTGTTTCTCAGGTTGAAGGTGTGTGCAAGCACCCTTCTGGTCAGTTGTCACAGGGTGGCTCACTGGGAATGGGGTTGTTAGACTGATACTCAGTCTGAGGGTTTGCATATGTGGTGTGTCAGGGGCTCTGACACTGGTACACCAGGGACAGGGTCACTGTACTGCTTCTGTGACAAAGGGTGGACCTGGCATGGGCACTTCAACTGGGCTGTTTCTCATTCAGAAGCATGGGCATGCAATGGCTCAAAGACTCAGGGATGGGTATGCCATGGGCATGACGGCTGGGCTGTGTCTCTTAGCCAGGGCATGGACACACTTCGGCTCAGCTGGGTATTGTTACCCTGGAAGCCAGTTTGCAGAACTTCTTCTCAGGGATGAGGGCAAGGTTGTGAGGTGGGCCTGATTCCACCCTCTCTATCTTTTGTTTCAAAGATGTGTAGGTATGAGAAAACTCTATCCCTACTGAATTCAGAAAACGTTAACAGAAAATTTGTGAAGACTCAGTAACTGAGTCAAAATGTAATTATCACTTATTTTAAAAATATATGCTTTAATAGACAAATAAAGCTCAAAACTTTTGAAGAAGACATCAGTGATTTTAACTTACAAAACTTTTTAGAAAATGTACATTATTTTTTCAAGTATTGCAAATTATTTTTAACTCACTGTTATAAAAATTTTACTCAACCTAATATTCTGATCAATTATACGTTTTAGTTTATTTAGAAAAATTAAAATACTAAATCTGGATTTAAGAAAATATTTGAACTCATACTTAATTATTTAGTTCACATTCATCTAAGCTAGTCATTAGCTTACGAATATTTACAGATAATTTTATGGTAAACAGAAAAAAATTACTTTATTAGCAATTACTATAATGGAATAAACAAAACCATCTTTATAGCCACCTGTTAAAAATTCATTACTGCATAATGTTAGGAATATCTCATGTTTTATGATGTCATAAGTTTAAGTATTCCTAAAAGTTTTGAAATTTTTTCAAGTATTTTCAAACTGAAAAGAACAAAAACATAAGTATACTGAATTCGTTCAGATTTGTGTCTTACTAGGTGAAATTTAATGTGAATGAACACAGCAAATTAAATTTTAAAAATATTAAAATAAAAAAATACAATTCAAATTCAAATACATCAGAAAATTATAAATATCCTTTTACAAGCCTATCAAATTTTTAAAATTATCAAATATCCTTTTACAAGCCTTATAAGATTCATGCTATATTTTTATGTCTGGAAACAATTACTCTAGTTATGGCACAGTAAATATTGAACAGAGAATTCTCCTAACATTTCACTGAAAATCATCCTGCATCATCTCATCACCCACCTGCCTCTTGAGCTCTCAGTGTTAATGGAGCTGAGAAACAGACATTCACCCAGCTGGGTCTTTGATGTGAATCCATGTGTATGAGATGAGACCCCAAGATGTGGCTGTAAGAAATGTCATCAACTAATCTCTCTCCAGGCTCATAACTGTCATGTAAACTGTACAAGCACAACAAGCACAAGAGCCTTGGCCTTTGTTATAAACGGGAGCCACCAAAGGGAAAACAACTTACCTAATTCCTGGAAAACCACACAGTAGAAATATCTGGGGTCCAAAATTTTCCATGTGTGAGCTCATTTCCACAGGCCATGTCTGTCCCAGTCCTTAACAAAACAGAAGTAAAGATAATCACCCTTTCTTCAAAACAAGTAGAAAGCCATTTCACATTTCCCAATGTATACCCATTGTTCCAAGAGATTCCTGGTGGCCTCCACACCTGTTTTCCAGTGGTTTTAGGGTCTCAGGCTAGACCATACAGCACCTTTGTGTGAATTCGGAAAATTTCTCCTCCAAACATACAAGGAACAGTGATCTTTCCTACAAAGGACACAGCCTGAGCCAGGGCACTTGCACTAGAAACAGAATGCAGGCTGCATTTTTCTCTATGCTCCCTACCTGGTTGGGCAGGTACATTTATGGAAGGCAGAAAAATCACCTCCATTTCCAGCAGCACAGAGGGTTGGAAAATACACTGACCTTCTCAAGATATCTCACAGAGATGTGGCTGTCCAGGCTCCTGTGGTGGTGTGTGCTGCCACCTACATTTCAGTCTCCTGTGCTGATTCTACTCATGGGATTGTTTTATTTCACAAAATCAGGAGTAGAGAAAATGCTGTTTAGCAACTGACAGATATTCTGTTTCTGTGACACCCACCAACCACCACTTTGTTATAACGCACACTAAGGTGAACCTTAACACTAATTATAACTGCCACATCTGTGGTCCCCTTTTCTAACCAATACCAACTGATTTTAAAGTGGTGACATTCATTTATTAATACTGTTCCTCTTCCCCAGGGCACCGGCTTTCAGACTCAGGTACAGGCTGGTGTACCGCTAATGTGCCATTTTTGATACACTATTAAACAGTCCTCAATCTGGTGTGTCAGGACCATCCTACAAAGTCATATCTGAATCACTGAATCAGGGAGGACTCACTTTCTCATCAGAGGTGGAGGCCATCCTGGAACCAGAATAGACAGGTCTGCACTGCCCACCCCCCAGGAGTGCTGCTGGCTGTCCTCCTACACTCACACCTGCACTTTCTAGTCACTGTGAAGTTGGGAGGCAACCTCCTTTATTCCTGCAGATTAGCTTTACTGAACACAGGAAGTCCAAGAAACGGAAAGCACCAAGAAATATTTAACTTGAATGCAGTCCAATTTATCAATCTCTCTTTTTACAGCTATTGCTTATGTGGTCGGCTTAAAATTTCTATCTCCACGCAGAGTGATGAAAATAATCTATCTTTTCAAAGTTTATTTTTCAACATTTGTATTTAAAGCCACATTCTTTCTGGAACGGATTTTTGTGGGTAGTATAAAATATATTTTAACATTTTTTTACATGCATTTATCCAAATGATCTAGCACTATTAACTTTTAAATGTATTTCTATTAGTAATCTATAGTATTTCTTTGTAATAGCTTATGTATCCACATGTATGGGTCTGTTAGGGGTTCTGCTCTTTTTCATGGGTCTATTTTTTATACTTGTTACAATATTACTGCCTTAATTCATGTAGATTTATGTTGAGTTTTTGTATATAGAGAGCAGTTTCTCTTATTTAGTTCTTCTTTAAAAATGTCTTGGCTTTTCTTGGCCTTTTGCATGTCATACAAATTTTACCATTAGTTTGTCAATTTTCATTTTAAAAACCGTGCTTGAATTTTAATTTACTTAGTGTTATCTTTGATCGGATTCCACTAATTTTAAAAACGATTCTTTTCTCTTTCTAATTTTGTTACTATAACAGGATTGCTAACTATCAGACAGCAGGGGCATTATTTTATGTAATCTATTAAATGTTAAACATATTCCGAAAGAAAAAAAACTTTTAATTAAAGTATATAACTGGTCATTACAACAAATTTGTTAGCATAACAAACGAAGATTGGTGGATTAATCAGATTTTTAATGAAAATCTCCAAGTCCTTGGAAGGACAGATGGCACTCTTGTTTCTATAGAAACAAAGTATAGCAGGGTTATCAACACTCTTAAGCGTTTACAAAAAATAGTCTCAGTAAGCCCAGGTTTCCTAAAAATATTCTTAAATTATTTACATTATTATCTAAAAAAATATGATATAAGCACATTATGGATCTTCTAGATGGCCTTTATTTTTATAACTAAGTTGTGTTATTTTTATGCCTAAAATAAGAAAAACCAGAGAGCAATACATAAATTTCTTGATGTTTCCATATCTAGTCACAGACTCACCAGAAACCTAAAAGACACACTTCACCTGCTTGACATGAAATAACCACTTGATCAGGACTTTATATTGCCAATGGTTTCCTTACTTTTACTGACACAATAATTGTAGATATTTATGGGGTATAATGTGCTATTTTGATACATGAACACATTGTGTAATGACCAAATTTCGGTAATTATTATATCCGTCACCTTAAACATTTATCTTTTTTGAGAGAATAGTCAAAATCCTCTTCTTGATATTTGAAATATGCAATGCTGCATTATTGTTAGCTATAGTCACCCACTGTGCAACAGAGTAACAATTCTATTCCTCCTGTATAACTGCAACATTGCACCTGCTGACCAAACTCTCAACATCCCTCCCCCTTTTCTTTATTCTCCCCAGATTCTGGTAACCACTATTCTACTCTCAACTTCTATAAAATATTTTTTCTTTTAGATTTCACATATAGGTGAGATTATGAAGATTTTTTTTTTCTGTGTCTGGCTTATTTCACTTAACATAATTCACCCCAAGCTCATCTATGTTGTCACAAATAACAGGATTTTACTTTTCATGTCTAAAAATTATTTTATTGTGTATATATACCACACTTTCTTTATCCATTTATCTGTTGATGTGCATTTAGGTTGATTTCATATTTTGGCTACTATGAACAGTGCTGCAGTCAACATGGGAGTACAAATATCTCTTCAAAACACTGAGTTCATTTCCTTTGAATATACATCCATTAGTGGGATTGCTGGAATTTATGGTAGATCTATATTTAATTTATTATATTTATAAAATGGCTGTACTAATTTACATTCCCACCAATGTATAGCATAAGAGTTTCCTTTATCCACATCATCACCAGCATTTTTTTTTTGTCTTTTTGATATTAGTCATTCTAACTGGGATGAGGTGATATCTCACTGTGGTTTTGATTTGAATTTTCCTGATTATTAGTGATGTTGAGCATTTTTTCATGTGCCTCTTGGTCATTTGCATGTCTTCTTTTGAGAAATGTCTGCTCGGGTCCTTTGTCCATTTTTAAAATTAGATAATTATTATTATTATTTTGTTATTAAGTTGAATTTCCTATAAATTCTGGATATAAACACTTTGTCAGATGTATAATTTAAAAATATTTTCTCCAGTTCTCTAAGTTGTCTCTTAAATTTGTCTGTTGTCACCCTGGCTGCACAGAAACTTTTTAGTTTGATGTAATCACATTTGTTTATTTTTTCTTTTGTCACTGATGCTTTTAGGGTCTTGTCCAAAAAATTCTTCTGCAGACTGATTTAATATAGATTTTTCTCTATATTACATATGCCCAAACTGGAACAATACAGAGAACATTAGCATGCACATCTTTCTCCCAGAGAAGCTGCTCTGTTGCTCAATATCACAGGGTGCTTATATTCGCTGTTTTTGATTACAACACTGTCTAGATTGGGAGCAGTTAGGGTATGAGTGGGAAGGTGCCTAAATGTTTAGGCACAGGTTAGGGTTTCAGTTTTGGACTCAGTATCCATTGGTTTGGGAATGATGTCACGGTCCTCTTTTGGCCTTGATATCAGGTTGGATGTTTTAAATAACAGAGTCTTACCACAGAAATCCAGGCCTCCCATAACATGGAAAACTGAAAGGGCATTTCACCATCCCAGGGGTCTGCCAAAGGACATTTCTGGAAAGAAAGGGGAAAGTGCTGCCTGGCCTCATATGTCTGCCATAGAGAAAATGAGAGAAGAGAGATGAGCTAAAGATGCTCAACTTTCAAACAGAACTTAAAGAAAACAGAAAGACGCCAACTCTTGCTGGGTCTGAAATACAACTATTTTTCAACCCAACTTTTTCCCCGCAAAATATATTCAAAGTAGGAAATGGCTTTGTGGCAAGAATTGAACCAAGGTTTTTTGTGAAATATATAAAAGATAAAAAACATTTTCAGCATTCCAAGGACCTTAGAGTGTGGCACACAAAAAGTGCCTGGTAAACAACAGGGAGTCTAAGGGCACAGCAGGCTTGAAAAGATGAGGAGGCCAGTGACACAGGGCCTGCCTCAGAGTGTGTCGGGGTAGGTTTGGTCTAATGGATTTTAGAACACAGGAAGCACACACTTTTTAAAGCAGTGATTACACTGAACCATTTCTGGCATCAAAAGGCCAGAGTTGGATGAAAATAAAAAAAGAGGCCACTGGATCCCCAACTTACTGTAAGCAAGAAATAGACAAAAACAAGTTGGTCAACTGCAATCTCAGGCATTTAAGGAAAAAGAATACTGAGAGAGAATGGAGAGAGCCCAGAGGGCAGAGTGAAGAGGCATGAGGCTGTCTCCCGGGTACCAGGACTGGGCCCTAATCAAAGAACGGGAGCAGATGCCCAACACAAATAACTAACTGCTGAGACCAGTGCCTGCAGGTGCCTCCCCTTCCCACCAGCCCTGTCTGCAGGAAATTGCCCATATGTTCATACCAGCATCCTCACTGTGTGCTGGTCATATGGGGAGGGGCAGGTGATAGGCCACTGGAACTGATTTAATTGAACTTTTGGCCAGTTCCATGTTAGCAAAATATTTCTGCGGCTCTTGAAAGGGGCAAAGTATATTTTGCACGTGGTCAAAAACTGAGGCAAACTGGTTTTGAATTTTAGGGCTTAATGTACATTTCTGACAGCTACAAATATGCATTCAACAGGGACTTCAACCCATAGTCAAAAGGCTGGAAAAAAGGTACAAACTAGAGAGAAATAGGAGTGCAGACTATGGAAGATCAAATCAGACAAGACAAATTGCAGAGTGAGAAGAACAGTGTCTAGGATGGAATGCTGGGATGAACTATGTTACAAAGAGAAAGCAGAAGAATTCAGAGGAAAAAAAGAAAGCATGATAGAAAGTAACAAATTCCAGGAGAAGATCATGTTCTGTGCTGCACACCTGCATGTATGAATCAACTGAGCGAAATGTATGAAGAGTTACTGAAGAGAATCAACTCAAGCCTCCACATGGTCCAGGTTTAATCCATGAATCAAGTAAAGCCTTCTAAAAGCTGTCTGGGACCACACTATTTTACACTGTTTTATAAATTCCAGAAAAACCTTATTAACGGAGTTGTGCTTTAGCCCTAGGTAACTGCACTGCATATAACTGTTTGTTTACAAATTGGTGTTAAAAAACAAACAAACAAACAAAAGAAACCCTTTCTACTACATCATCTATGTGATCAATGAAGATGGACTTTGGTATCAGCAAGTCTTGATCTCCCATAAAAAATTTAGCATACTGTCCTCTCAGATTCCATTCCAATCACAAAACAAATCAAACTGCCATTTTGTCACAACATCAGAAAGACCAGAGACAAATTTGCATTCAACTTGGACAACTCAGTTCTTAAACTGCTGAAGCTACATGCCCACTTTATCTTACATACCTACATTTCCTTCAAAGTATAAGTTTTACTTATACTTTTCTATTTTAATTCATCGACCACATGAAGCTCATAAGATACAATATAAAACAGAACAAAGAATCAATAAACAACTCACCCAAGATTTATTCGTATTTTGTTGCTGTTGAAATGCATATGAATCCGTAGCAGCAGAACTGAAAGAGAAGGAAAATGGAGTGAATTAAGGAGAGAACTAGTGTGAGTTGATCCTAGATTCTCCTCACCAGAACCCAATGCACATTAGCTGGAAAGGGGGGTGGGGGGAACCAAGGCTCTCTAAAGGAGAATAGTCCTTTATGCCTCAAAAAGAGGCAACAAACACCCCCACTGAAGATGCATCTACAAATATATAAATTGGCAGAAATCAGACAATTTAATTTTGGATTAATGAATGATCACAGATCAGGACTGGCCCAGATGAGCTTTGGTTTATGTGGATGACATCTACCAATAAGTACTCCCCTCACAACTAAAACAGAGGCTTTGTAAAAAATATTTATTAACACATTTTGAAATATGAATAAATCCATTACTGTTGACATAAATAACATTTTTATTTAAAGTAACTGTTTTCTAAAAAACACAGCTCAGCGTGGACAGTGGCACTGCCTCACACTCATGTTGGTCTCCAGGCAGACTCTAGGGATGGCTGCTTCTCCTCCTGCTCTGGTGGGAGCTGCTGCAGCACACTGTTCTGGGCATATGAAGAAATCCGGCCCACACAGGCATGTAGTTGGCAGAAGGAAGACCTTGCGGACCCCTGAAAGGAACTCAGGGACCCCCCAGGGGTCCTCAGACCACATTTTCCATGGGTCCCTCAGACCTCACATCCTGGGCACCTGCCCAAAGTCACCACTGGGCCTCCCTCCAGTTTCCTGATGCTTTGGGGGTGGGAGGTTGTGGGGGAGGAAACTAGGTCTCAGTGGAAGAAAGAAGACCCAGGATGTCTGCTGGCTTGCAGGACAGTGGGCCCTGAAACATGGGTGGTGCTCAGGGAGCACAGTGGCCCCTACTGAGGGTCAGGGGACATATGAGAGGGAGGTCCAGGAGTGTTGGCTCACCATACATGCCAGAACCTCATCAGGGAAATCTGACAGGAAAGAAGGCCCAAGACACATGAGGAAAACACAACTGGAGGAAACAGAAACCAGAGAAGAAAACTTTAGAAAGTAACAGGATAAGACCTGACACTTCCATAACACTTAGTGATTAGTAAGTGTTTTTACTTATCAGTAAATAAACTTAAGTTCTTTACTAATAAGCTCAAGGCTCATCCTCACAACTGCCCTGTAAGGTGGGGCCACTATTATCTTACTTTGCAGATGAGGAATCTGAGGCACAAGAGGTGACGTAACCTGCCCAAGATCACACAGCTGGTAACTGGTAAAGAAGGGTTTCCAACTCAGGCATACACACAGAAATTAATAGCCTTCGTATACACAAATAAACAGAAGATATAATGGAAGAGAAAACACCATTTACATTAGCAACAAGGAAGACAGTACACATAGGAATACATTTAACACGAAATGGGAAAATCTCTAAGTGGGAACTTTGAAACATTCCAGAAAGTGTGTTACAGTTAACAAAAGAAAAACTTTTCAAGTAGACATCTGCTGTTCTTGGATAGGACAACTCTATATTACAAAGATGTCAGTTCTCCCATCTCAATAAAATACCAACAAGTATTTTTATGGAGCTAGACAAGTTGATGGGGAAGTTCATATGGGAAAACAAACAGAAGAGTATATCTGGGAAAACACTCAACAAATAAACAAATAAAAAGCACTAGTACTAGTGGACTTTAAAAAATCCTGGTGAAGAAAGTACTGATACATGGGAAAATATGGGTGAATCCTGACATTGTTAGTTAAAGAAGCCAGACTTGAAAGACCACACACAATGTATGTGATTCCACTGATATGAATTGTCCAGAATATACAAAACCACAGAAACAGAAGGACAGGTGGTGGCCAGGGAGTCGGGGGAGGGGAATAGGAAGTGTCTGCTGATGCATATGGGGTTTCCTTTTAGGTTGATGAAAATGTTCTGGAATTTGCCAGTGGTGATGGATGTACAACTCTGAATAGACTGAAAACCACTGAATTGTATACTTCAAATAAGTGAACTTTAGGGTATGTGAATTATATCACAACAGAGCTATTATGAAAAATGCTAGAAAGTCTCTATAAGATACTTTGATTGAAAACATAAATAACCCAATGGAATAAGAAAGAAAGCCTAAAAATAAACCCATGTACATGCAGAAATTTAGCTTATGATGAATGCAGCATTATAAATCAAAGAAGTACATCTTACTAAATGGTGCTGGGACATCTGGTTAGCCATTTGGGGGAAAAAATGGTACATGCCCCACATAATAAAAGGAATATACTCCAAATGGATCATAGCTATTAATGTAAAAGATAAAATAATAAAGGTATGTGCAAAATAATTTTTTTAAGTGAATTCCTTTTTAACCTGTGTGTAGGGAAAAGGATCCTAGGTAGGGCTCAAAATCAAGATGCTATGAAAGGAAAGACAGACACATGTGAAGACACTTAAAAAACAAACCAAAATTTGCATGACCAAAAACACCACAAGCAAAGTAAAAGGACAACTGATCAGCTGAGAGAAAATATTTGCAACATGTGTCACAGATAAAAGGCTAATAAGATCCCTGTATTAGTCCTTTTTCTGTTGCTTAAAACAGAGTACCTGAGACTGGGTAGTCTGTGAAGGAACAAAATTTATTTTTCACAGTTTTGGAGGCTAGGTAGTCCATGGTCCAGGGGGCGCGGGTGGTGAGGGCCTTCTTCTGGGTGGGAAGTCTCTACAGGGTCCTGTGGCAAACGGTATCACACAGCAAGAAGGGCAAGATCAAGAGCTGTCCTATGTGTTCCCCTTATAAAGCCTCCAGTCCACACCAATGCTAACTCATTGCCATCAACCTGCCACACCACGAATGGGTTAATCCATTCCCAAGGGCCGCACAATTCAAACACTGGTCAATGGCCTCACCTTTCAAATACCATAATCAAATCTCCTACCTTCTTAGCACTGTCACAGCAGGGAACAAGTTTCCAATATCTGAAATTTGGGGAACACATTTGACTCATACCAATCCCTAATATACAGAGAGCTCAGTAAAACTGCAGGTAAATAGAAAAAAAAAAAAACCCAGAAAATTTGCTCTCACACACAATATAAAACTGGTGCTTAAACATATGAAAAGACGTTCGAGCTCACTCATAATTACAGAAATGCAATTTAAAGTGACACCAAGAGAGTCCTCTTCTGCCTACGATGTGGGAAGCTAGAAAGAGTGTGGTCCTAATGTACCTATAAGAAAAAGCTACAAGTACAGGCCAGCCACCAAAAAATAGGAAAAAAAAAAAAAAAACCACAAAAGAAAAAAGCTACAAACTATAAAATCATCAATTTCTTGGACTTATCAGAGCACTGAGGTCTCAGGGAAACTGAGTGGCCTGAAACCTAAAGACAGACCATCCAAGGAGACACAAGATGGAACACTGGCTGCAGGCAGCAGAGAAGGCCACACAGGCAGAAAAGAAGAATTAAGCTTTGCCCGGGAGGACAGGGATGTGCACCCAGGGCTTGGCCTACTCTGGGGCCCATACAGCAGCTGAAAAGTGCCTGTGGAGCAGGGCAGGTGGCAGATGAGGACCCCCACAGCACATGGTGGTCAGGGAGACCACAGGCATGTCCCTAAGTCTCTCCAGGGAAGAGGAAGCAGGGCTGGCAGAGGGGAGGGTGTGCCCTGGCAGGATGGGCCCTGGGACTGAAAGCCAGCTTCCTTGAGACTCAGCAAGGATCCACTGGGCAGGCTTGGCCCAAGTGCTCAGCCCACTAGGCAGCCTTTGGTGCAGCTTCTGGTGAAGTCCACAATCCAATTCAGCACTGCACATGTGGCACGGTCTCTCTCAGCTCTGACCCTTAAATCAGCAAATCAAGTTACTCAATTGTGCCCACGAATCCTGCCCAACCTCATTGCACAGAGACAGCCAGTCTGGCAGCTGAGGCCCAAGAGACACAGCGTCCTAGAAGCAGGAGGCTGCTTCCTCTCCTAGGTACCCCTCATTCCTACTCAGCCCCCAGCATACAGCCAGGCCCAGGCTTTAAATAATAAAGACCTGTGGATGCATGGAGGATAGGAGGAGAGCGGAAAGGAATGAACTGGGCCTGGAGAACACAAAACCAGGAGTGTGCAAGAATGGGGGAGGCCAGGCCTTCTGGCTCCAGGCTGCCCCACCAGGCCCATGAGTGCTACGGAGGCCCCTGGGCAGGAGGCTGCACGGGAGGCTGTTAGAAACATGTGGAGACACCATCCCAGAAGAGTCAGGGGAGACTGGGGACCACGGAGGGGATCCAGGTCTGAATCTCCATTCTGCCTTGATCAGTGTGTGACCTTCCTTGAGAAAGTCTCTCATCTCTTGTGTCCCCAAGTCTGTCCATACACTCAAAAGTGGGGGAGCAATGTATGCCTGGCAGGGCTATTGGAGGAGTAGGTGGGAAGGACCAGGAGGTGCCTCACACAGTGGGCACAGCATGTCTTGTTTTCCTGTTTCCTTCAAAGAGAACCCTGAGAACTGCAAGGGTGACACTGGCACCCAATGGGCTCTGCCATTCTCTGAATGTCTGCATCCTCCCAAAATTCACATGTTGAAACTCTAAGCCCCAAGGAGGGGGTGTTTGGGAAGTGACTGGGTCATGAGGGCAGAGCCCTCACAGTGGGATTAGTGCCCTTGTGAATGAGGCCCCACAGAGGGCCCTCACCAGAACCGACTCTGCTGGCGCCCTGATCTTGGACTGCCAGCCTCTTGGATCTGGCCAAGCAGTGAGAGCCAAACTAGGACCAGAGCTCCACGATGGAGAGAAGCAGGCCTGAGGTCACATGGGAAGCTGACAAGGCTGCCACCCAGACATGCCTGGCCCTGCCCCTTACCCTGTCCCTCTGCTATACAGGATGGAGTTTCCCCACACCCTCACTGCCCCTTGTCAACCACGGGAAGTGGCGGCATCCTCAGAGGTGCTGCTCCGAGAGCACCTTCACTCATCTCCTCAGCACACGTCCATCATCCAATGTGCCCAGAAACCAATGAATGATTTAGAAAACAATGTAAGACAGTACCTCAGCTCACAGTTTACACCAAAATAGATTCCAGATGGATTAAAGAGTTAAGTAGTTTAAAAATAAATTCAAAATAAAACATCAAAACAACCCAAAAGAAAACATCTACCAAACACAAAAGCAATGTCAAACACACAGAAAAACAGATTTGGCAGCATAATTTTTAAAAGCTTCTGTAAATCAAAATGCAACACAGGCAAAAAAGATAAACTGAAAATATATTTGGAACACATATGACAAAGGCTGCTATCCTTAGTATGTAAGGCACTCCTACAAGTTTATTTTTAAAAACATTCAAACATAATCTGAAGTAAAGTGTGGATGTGAGCAGGAAAGGCACGTGACCCGTCAGCAAGCGAGAAACAAACAGGAGAAACCACAGGCGCAGTTAGGAGCACATGACGCCAGGACCTGCCAGTCAGATTAGTGGAGCTGGACAACTGAGGACACAGGGTGGGGGCGGTGCAGTGGGACCCCAGCCTCAGATGCTGCTTGTGGGGGCACAAAGCAACACAAGCCACCTGCAAAATGATCAGGCAGAGAAACCCCCACCACTCCAAGAGTTCTGCTTCAATGAGTCCAAAGAGAAAGAAGCAGAAGCCAGAAGTGTTGTAAAATAAAGAACAAAATATTAGAAATGGCCTAGTCAATAAAAAGAAAAAAATAAATCATGTTACATATCTATATAGTATGTAGCAACTTTAAATAGTGTCCACAAGCACATATTTAGTTATGTGGTAAACTGCTCAGAAAAGAATCCTAAATTGAAACAAGGCTACCAGAAAGTGTGTCACACAGTCATCTCACAAGAAGCACCAGGAACTGTGTCCCCTGCCGGCGGAATGTACAACGAAGCCACTACTCCAGAGAACTGCTGGGCAGTTTTTGATAAAGATGCACTGACCTTGACCCTGACCCAGCCATCCCACCCCTAGGCACTTACCAAGAGAGCTGGAAACACATGTCTCCAAGAGCCCTAAACCCCATGGTCAGAGCAGCCTTGTCGTGATCAGCCAACCTGAGACAGCACAGATGCACATCAACAGGAGAAAGGACAACTGTGGTCCAAATGTCGACAACCACATAGAGTGGCTGTGGCCATGGTGGAGTGGCAGGTTAGTGGAAGTCTTTGCCCCTCCAGGTAGGTGATGTGACCCAGAGTGCCTCACTCTTCTCTGCACAGTGGGCACAGTCACCCTTCCCCAGAGGGCCACTGCCAGTGAGGATGGAGCCTCGCACCTCTGAGTGAGTGTCACCATGGCAACTAAAGCCTCTCCTCTCAATCCGTTGGCCTAGCCCCCAGGCTCAAGTGCTCCCCAACCCCTCCTTCCCAGCCAAGCAGTGCATTACAGTGCATTACTGCAGTGCCACGTGGCACACTCACTCCTCAAGCCACATGGCAGGGAGGCAAGCAGCTCCGGGATTAATTAGCTAGTGTTCACACAGGGTTCAGAGAGGCATCAAGGAGCCTCTTGCAAGCTGGAACTGCCCCAGGAGCAGCAGAGGAAAGGACCCTGAGGCACATGTGAGCATACCTGAGGCACAGTATACCTCACACAAGACTGGGGCCTCTGCATGCTTCCACCACAGCCAATCCCCAGCTCACTCAACCCAGGCTAACCCCAGGTCTCAAGGAGGCCCCTCCCTGGAGCTCTTCAACCAGATCATGTGCTCCTGGCTCAGGCCAGTCCCACAGCCTCCTGCCAGCAGGTAGGCCCAGCCCCCTCAGGAGGAAACAGCAAACCTGTAAATGAGCTGCACAGGGAGGAGGCGACCAGAGGCACAGGACAGGCTGCAGGGATGAACGCACTGCCCCAGCCCCATTAGGTAGGAAGCTCCAGATCTTCAACAAGGGTCCCAAGACCATTCAATGGGGAAAAGATCACCTTTTCAACAAATGGTGCTAGTAAAACTGGACAGCCACAAGTGAAAGAATGAAGTTGGACCCTTACCCTAAACCATATACAAATATGAACACAAAATTTTTCAAAGACTTAAATGTAAGACCTAAAATTATAAAACTCTTAAAAGAAAACATAGGAAAGCTTTGTGACAATGAATTTAGCAATAACTTCTTATCTATGACACCAAAAATACAGACAACGAAAGAAAAAATAGAAAATGGGGTTTTATCAAAATTAAAAACTTTTGTGCATCAAAGCATATGTCGCAAGTTAACATGACAGACCCCATCTTTATCCCAGTTGTAAAAACAGCTAAATACATTCTACACTCTATAGTTCTGTGGTCACAAGCCTGTTCCTGTGTTAGCAAGAAAACCACAGACGGCCAGCTTTTTCCTATGTAGATGAGAAACAGAGTAGCTCTCTAAAACAGACCCCTCCTCAAGTAACCACATTTCCTGCCCTTACACCCAGGTGTGATAGACCCATACCCAAGAAACTTCTTTACCTAGGTTTAACTCACAACCACTGACCCATTTAAACTAAACATGCTTTTTTGTGCAAAACTGTATGCTCTGCTATAACTTGCATATTTTGGCTTCTTTAAACCAGTTTGCTTGCTCTTGCAGAACATCCTGTGTGCCCAACAGGATGCAGTTTATGCCATAAGTGCTAAAGCCATCAGATCCGGCTACTAAGCTGACAGTTCAAAGCTTGACATAAGTTACACCATTTTATGTAAAAAAATCCATTTTGTTTTGTTTAAGGAAATAAAGAGGGGGGAAGGGAAGGGTGGAAAACCCCTGCTGATTGCTAACCACAAAATTAGTTTATGTACTCGAGGCTTGCTTGCATTGGCTAAAAATACAACGGAAGATCTGCACCGAGGAGACCTTAAAAACTGAAAGTAACTTAGGCTCGGGGCCACAGTTCAGAAATTGGCTGCTGCCGTCCTGGCCGGAATAAACTCCCTTTGAATTCAATTTTCTGGGTGCAGTCTCTTTTTCAATCTACCCTCTGGTGGGTAGCCGGCTGGTGCTATAACACATACTACCAACAGAATGAAAATGCAACTCACAAATGGGAGAAAACATATCAGTTAAGGGATTAATATCCAGAATATATACATATATACGTCTGTGTGTATAAACTCCTACAACTAAACGAACAAAAAAAATCCTATTTAAAAAGTATCACAAATGATAGAGGTAAGAAAAGTGAACAGAATGAGGTAAAAAGAGAGAAACTAAATCACTTATAAACGGAAACCAGGCAGTCCTCAGATTTCTCCAAAGCAATATTCAAATCATTAGACAGTGAGTGACATCTACAAAATGGCCAGAGAATGACAGTCTCGACCAAGGATTCCATCAACATTCAAGCTGTCCTGTAAGCCCCAAAGCCACAGTTCTGAACATCCAGCACTCAGGGTCACCAACCCCATCAGCCATTCTGAGAAAACATCCCCAAGACAAGCCTCAGCTGATCAAGATTTGATGGAGGAAACACCATCAAAAGGGCTGTCAATGAGCACTGAATATATTTATCTGTAGATGTAAGACAGAAACCAATGTGGGCTGATGGTGACAGACAAGAATGCAGATAATACAGTCCCCAGCTACGGAGTAATGACTCAAATGACACAAACTGGGGGCAGGGGGAGACATGAGAAAAGATGAGAAATAATTAGCTCATCGCCCCATCAGTAAGAAATGCAGCCAAAGGGTATCATTTAAAGCTGACGTTTCAATAACAGAAATACAAGTAAATGTCAGAGTATAAAAGCAAACACTGAGAAAGGTATTATTGTTAGCTAAAACTGGGTGATGGGAGAAAGATAACAAAACACATTAATTTTATAATGACTCAAAAAGATGTCTTAGTCGCCTATTGCTGCCATAACAAATTACCACAAATTCAGCAGCTCAAAGCACACAAATTTGCTCTCTCACAGTTTCCATAAGTCAGAAGTCCAGTTGGGCTGTGCTCCTTCCTGGAGATGCTGAAAAAACAACTTGGGTTGCAAGAAGAGTCCAGGTACTTGTGTCCTTGCTGCTTGTGGTGAGAGGTGGGGGTACCTTTAGCTCCTAGACCCCTCTGCTGCAGTCCTTGCACTGGGACTTCTCTGACATCCCTTCACCACACCTCTCTCACTTCTCGCTGGAGAAAGTTCTCTGCTTTTCAAGGCTCAGCTAACTACATTGAGCCCACCCAGGTAATCCAGGCTAGTCGGTCTACTTTACGGTCCATAACCTTAATCACATCTGCAATGTCCCTTTCTGCCATGTGCCATGACATGCTCATTGGTGCCAGGGTACAGTGTGGTTAACTGGGGGAAAGGCAGAGATGGGGGGAAATGACATTCTGTCCATCACAGAAGGTACTTAATAAATGATCCCCATAGACATACAGTGCTACAGACAGTATATGACATTATATGAAATGTTATTACAATATCTCATAGAGACAAAGGTATAGACTCTCCCAAATATCAAAGTACCGAAACTAAAACAAAAGCAAAGAAAACAGATCACAGAACAAAAGACTAAAAAAATACAAACACACACACAACAAAACTAAGATGAAATGTATGTGACCTATCAATAAATGTAAATTAGTTGAACTTACCTAGAGAAAGTGGGGGGAAAAGATTCTCAGACTGAATCACAAAGGAAAACCCACCTTTATGTGACATACAAGAAACACATTTAAAGTAGTCTAGAAGGGTTAAACATAAAGAATGGGCAAAGATGTGGTAAGCAAATACAAACTCAGGAAAGCACGAGTCATCATCTTACGATCACAAAAAGTAAAAATGAGGAAAAGGGTACTTTGGTACTAATGGGTGCACTTCAGAAAAAAATATAATCATTACAAATAGCTATGCACCAGACAACATAGCTGCCAACATTCACTGGAGACACAAGGGGAAATGGGCAGAAATGTACCAATGGTAGAGACTAATTCACTTCTCTTGGTCCACAACACAGCAAGAGAACAAAAACTAAGTAAAGGTTATACACGACCTAAATAAAACAAATAAGGTGGTAAAATTCATTGTCATACACATCAAACCTCTGCCAACTTGAAATAGAAACTCAATCTTCTTTTTAAGCCCCAGTGGAACAGTGATGAAACCTGACTCCATGTTAGGGCCACAAGAAAACTTCCTGAAACCCAAAAGTTCAAAAGAGGAATCAGTATTCTCTCATCAAAATGCAACTCAAATTACTATAATAGTAAAACCAATAAATCAAAAGAACCTCTTGGAAATTTTAAAACTTGCTCCTAAAAACTCCTGAGCCAAAAAGAAAATATATACCAAAACTGCAGAACTTCAGACAGCAATGATAAAGAAAATCTGTTCTATTGGAACTTAAGCATCACACCTTAAACATGAAGTACTTTTCTGAAAAGAATGTAAACAAGTGAATCAAGCACACACATCATTTCCAAAAACAGTGATAACATAAACAGGAAAAATAGAAGGAATTATTAACTGTTAGCAAAAAGCAATAAGTTAATAAGTAGAAAAACAGAACAATTAATTTAATAAAAATATCCAAAAGCTGAAACCTTGAAGAAAAACTAAAACAACAAAATGGAAACTATTAGCCACAGGCTGCTGAATGTGTGCAGAGCCAGGCCAGAGGGGCAGAAGAGGGATAGAGGTGACCCGGCTAAAACTCGATCTCCTCCAGGAAGCCTTCTCAGATTTGCTAGTCTCCCGCAGCCATCTGCAATCACAACAGTGTTCCTCACCCTGTGCTGCCCTGTTGTCCACACATTTGCTGCACCAGATTTCTACTGAGGACCTAGGATGACATATGAGGTTCAACCACACGAAAGTACCATTTCTACCAGCCAAAGAACTCCAATTGTTAACAGATTTCATCTGTATCTTTCAATCTAATACTGTGTCCAGACTGGGCATAGAGTAAGCAATAATCCCAATCTCTGCCTCAGAGACTACAAATAAAACGGAAAACCAGCAGATAAGTAGCAATGACAAAACATGAAGTGCTGGGAAGGAAAAGAGAAGGAAACCGAGACAGGAGATACTGGGAAAGAGTGGTCAGGAAGGTGAGCGAGTGACAGTGAACTCAGATCTGCGGGAGGACGGCCAGCTACCCCCAAGGCCAGGAAGGAAGGGCAGGCCAGCCTGCAGGGGAGGGAGGAAGAGGCGCCAGGTGTGGCTAACATGGCGCCTGGCAGGAGGAGGGGGAGAAGCAGCAGGGGCCAGTCCCATCTTGTCCAGTACCCCAGATAACAGAACTTTCCGTGATGACCACAAGTTTCCCTGTCTGCACCGTCCAATACAGCAGCCACCAGCCACTCGTGGCTACTGAGAGCTTGCGATGTGGCTACTGGGGCTGAGGAAAGGAACCCTTCATTTTAAAGTTGACTGAAATAGCCACACCTGGCTAGTGGTCACCATAGTGGACATCCCAGACAGAGCTTCCAGGACGGGGAGGAGTGAGACAAGAGCCCAGGAGGCCCCCCGAAGGTTTCTGTGGGCCGACGCAGAAGTGGAAGCCCCTGAGGGAGCTGTCCCCTGTCCCCATACCCAGGAGGCACCTTTTCACAACTTGGACAACGGGCAGAAAGGGCGGAGGGGAAACACCCAGAGTCAGAGTCCCCAGCTCCAGAGTGCAGGGGGACCATCTACGACACCCCATTAGTGGGTGCTGCGGCGGCGCTTTCCTCCACGCGCGGAAACCGGGGCGCACAGGCCAGCGCCCCCTGGATTCGGGACCTGGACAGCGCTCCGGGGACCCACTGTAGGGAAGAGGGGCGCAAGTGCCCAAGGGTCCGCCCAAAACGCCCCGTACTTGGGGGCTGTGGATCCAGGCCCAAGGCGCACTCGGCCCGGCCCGCCCAATCGCCCCGCCCCCACCCCCGCCGCCGCCCCCGTCCTGCCCCATTTCTCCGCCGCCGCCTCACCTGGTCCTGGGTGGTCGCTGTCGTGCTCTGGCGCCCTTGGCGGGAGGGCGGCGCACAGGGCAGCCACAGGCCCCACACAGCACCTCACGGCCCAACCTAAGCCCTGCTACCGGCCGCTGTGCCTCTCGTCTGGTAAGCGCCGGCGGCTTCCGACACCGCACGTCCCAGCGTGCACCGCGGCGCAAACGTTGGGGACGGTGGCCGGCTGGACCAAAAGACGCTGCGGGGGCGCGCACGGCAGACGTCCGGCCTCCTGGGCTGTGGCCTCAGTCTCCAGGCTGCCGAGAGCTGGCGGAGGACCGGCTGGGTGGCGCTTCAGGACTGGGCTCCGCCTCCGCCTCCCCCCAGGCCTCCCAGTGCTGGGGTCTCAGCAGCTGGGGCGTCAGCAGAGCCGGGCTGCTGAGGGGCGCCGAGGCCGTGGCCTGGCCCGTCAGGAATGGGAGTCGGGTTATCAGCTCGCGGGTCCGCGTGGGGACGTGAGCAGGCTGGAAGCTGACAGGTCCCTGGGGGCTCAACATCCCCATCTCACAGAAGAGAAAACCCAGGCTCAAGACAGTTGCAGAACCTTTGCCCGAGGCCGCGGCTCCTTCTCACAAACAGCCAGAGCGCAGCGCGAGGACCTCAGCTTTGGGAGACCCCCCGGGGCCCGGCCTCCTTCCGCAGGTGCCTGCGGGGCCTCCGTCCCCCTGAGCTGCCTGCGAGCACGAGCTTCCAGAAGGACCCTGGCCACTCACCCTCCAGTGACACGCTGGAGAAGGGGCCTGAGCCCTCCTTCCTCGGGGCACAGTAAATTATACACGTATTAGAAATGAACGTTCAGAATTTCCTTGATTCATAAAATTGTGGGTTTTTAAGTGGGTTAAAACATATGACACCCAAAAATTATAACTTCTAAAAAGATGGAATAAAGCATTAAATAAAGGATGTTTTAATTATTCCAACCTCAGTTTTGTGTCACATTAGGTGTGCTACTTTGGTCACATTATTTCAATTTTCTGAAATTTACTTTCATAGCCTCTTATGTAAGTTAGGAAGTCAGCGTGATTACCTAAAAGTCTTCTGTGCCCCTAAGTTTGTTATCATTCTGTCCCAAATGCACAGGAGTCTCAGTTAGTCACCTCTGCATATATGCTTCATCCCACGTTGCTGGATCACTAAATTGCCTCCCCTGTTTACCTCCCAAATACAAACGCATGGACAGCCTGTGTTCTCCCCCAGCCCTCGGCCTGAGATCTTGCAATGTGGCTACTGGGACTGTCCATGCACGGGTTAAAACCTGTGCTCGGGTGTACCCGCCTCCAGCATTTCGCACTCTTTGTTTCCATCCTCTTGCGATGGCCCCAAACCATCCCAAATCCTCCTCTCCTTTCTACCCTCCCACTTACTCCAAACTAAGCCATCCTGGTAATCAACTTAATTGCTTTATTTTCACTCACAATTCTCCTTTCTCTTTTTCTTTTTATCCCTTCTTCCATTGGCTCCATTCCTCCCCACTACACTGCAGCTCCATTTGCAGATAAGAAATTTCTCTCTGTCTCTCTCTCTCTCTCTCTCTCTGTATATATACATACGCCCAAATATATATACATATACCCCCTTTCTTTCACGTTCTCACTTTCTCTACCTATCTGTCCATCTAGCCATCCATCCATTCATCCAATCTTTCATCCTTCCATCATCTATGTTCATTTATTTACCTACCTATCTATCTATTGATAGATCTATCTATTTCTCCAAACACAATTTGGGTCATCATTCTCTTCTCACTTCTACACTTTACTTCTAACTTCTATGTTTTCTTGGAACACTGTACCGACCTCTCTTCTCTTGCCAGAAAAGGTCTCATTCATCTGCCACCTGCTCCACGGGCACACCTTCCTTTTCCTCCCAATGAGGGGAGAGGTATGAGTTCCTATGATATATGTCATATGATTACAAATGACCTGGAAGGTCTGCTGTGCCAGGAAGCAGCCCACAGAACGTGACTCTCCCTGAACTTTCTGAGCAGACACGCCTGGGGAACAACACCCAGCCATGTGTCCTAGGCAGTATATAGCACAAAATTCCTCTCAGGCTATGTTCGCTCCTTCCAATTTGCATTCCCTGCATCTGTGTGACCACTCCAATGATTTCAGAAGTGGCTGATTCACCATTACATTGTTACTCAAGGTCCTTGTTCCAAGGATGTCCTAGAACCTGGCAGATGTGTTATTTCCTAGCCCCCACACCGAGCCTGTGGGGTCCCCTCCCTGACAGCTGCTCTGAGTGACCAGCTTCCACCTCAACAGCAGGGCCTTGGTGACAACACTGATGGGAGAAAGCTGGGCAGAGCACTTGGCAGGACATCTAGGACTCTTAGTTGGCTACAGAAGCCCTTTTCCTCTGGGATCACCCCTGTGATTTTCAGTTCTTCCCTCAGAAAACCACATGTCCAAGCTGCACGGACTTATGAGGGTCATCAGAAAATTCAACTTCAGACAACATGTTTGTATTCAAGCTGATTTTTGGAAGCACCTTGCTGATATTTGGAAGAATTGTGTCCTAGCAGAGGAAACAACTGCAAATTTTCTGAGGCAGGATAAAGCTCCACGTGAGCAAGGAATTCAAGGAGGCTGTTGTGGCTGCAAACATCATCTGCATGCCTTTATTATTGTCAGGGATTGCAGTGGGTTTTCCTGGTAACAGTAGATGTGTTGCAAACCTTGTTTGCCAATTCTGACAGACTGTAAGTTACAAGTGGTAAGAGACAACGTCAAAGGTGGTGTTAAGGAAAAATGACAAAGGGCTTGAGGTACTTTCTCTGATTAACATCGGATGCCATTGACTGTTTCTAGCTGATGTGACATGATTAAACTCAATTTGTTTTTATAGAGTCACTCTCTGTGATGTGTTAAGAAAAGATAGTTGTGCACTAACAGTGGAAAAGAGGATGCTCGTTAAGAACCATTTACAATGATCTTGGTTAGAGTTGATGGTGGCTCAGACCAGGACAGGAGTGGTGAGAATAGACTTGTTCCAGATATTTCTGAAAGAAGAGTCAATAGCATCTGCTGATGGCTTTGATATAAGCCATGAAAAAAGGGAGGAATCACGAATTATGACAATGATTTGGCCTGATGTACCAGAATGATTGGGTGGTGATTCAGGGAAGGCTGCAGGTGGGTGGAGTTAGCTTGGCAAGATTCGGAATCTGCTTTTGGATATTTGAAGTGACTATTAGACATCAAGTGGATATTCACATTAGGAAATTGGCTATCTATGTCTGGAGTTCAGAAACAATATCTGAATTATTTCTTAAAGGCAGATCTTGGCTGCTTTGTGGCAGATGGACTGTAGGTTAGAAGTAAGACTCCCTGTTAGTAATCAGTACCTTAATCCAATTATAGTATTTATTGAATGGCAGGCAGGGTGTAGGGTGATTGTTGGGTTAATTTAAAATTTTCTCTTAGCAAGATAAGTATGAGATAGAGAGATAATTGAGTTTAGCGTCCTACAGTAAGAGCATAAAATGTTGGAGAAAATAAAAGAATATTTAGAAAATCAGTTATGACCTTCCCTTGGCTCTGTGTGGCTGTCTCTTTCTGTTTGTCTGTCTGTGCTAAAACATTTTTGTAACTTTTATCCAGATAATGAGAATAACACACATTTAAAAGAAATTCTTAGAAGATACATAGAAGTATAAGTTAAAAAAGTAAAATCTACCCATAATTCTGTTACTCAGCAATAAATGCATCTAATATTTTGGGTGTATGTTTTTTCTCATATATATGTGTACATGTTTTATTAATGAATATTCAAACATACAGAAAGCATTCTTTTAAAAAACAAACACCCATGATGGAGCTCTAAACTTAAAAAACATGATCAGAGACCCATGAGTAGCCCACTCCAGTCCACCCTGCAATCTTCCCCTGAAGGTTTCACTAATCTGAGTTTAGTCTTCATTGTTCCCATGTTCGTCTTTAGGCTTTACTTACTTAAGAAGATTAAAATTATATTAAGTACTTTTTTTGACCACAATGACAATCACATTCAATAATTAATAACAGAAATCAATAAAAATCATATCAATATTAACAATAATGTTAATATTTTATTATATTAATATATTTTATATAATTATAATATATTAACAAAAATAATAATAGGAATAAGTAAAAGGAGAAATATCAAAATATTTAGAAATATATGGAAATTAAGCAGCATGCTACAGAACAACCACTGGGTTAATAAAGAAATTAAAAATAAAATTTTGAAAATTTGGAGGCAAAAATAAAAACAGCATACAAAACCTATGGGATGCAGCAAAAGAAGTTCTAAGAGAGATGTTTACAGCAATACACACCCACATCAGAAAAGAAAAGTCTCAAATAAGCTAAATGTAGCACCTCAAGAAACTAAGAAATCAAAACTAAACTAAGCCCATAATTAGTAGAGGGAAATAAGTAATAAAGATCAAAGGATAAATAAATGAGCTGAAGACAGAAAAACAATTAAAAGATCAACTAAATAGAAAGTTGGTATTTTGAAAAGTTCAGTAAAATGAATGAAACTTTAGCTAAACTAAAAAAAGAAAGAATACTCAAATAAATATGATCAGAGATGAAAAAGGAAACATTGCCACAGATAGCATAGAAATACAAAGGGCCATAAAGGAATATTATGAACAATTATACACAAACAAATTGGATAAACTAGAGAAAATGAATAAATTCCTTGAAAAATAGAAAAATCCTAAAAGATGAATAATGAGTAAGAATATTGAGACAATAATAAAATGTTTCCCAACAAAGCTAAGCTCAGTACCTGAGGGCTTTACTGCTGAATTCCACCAAACATTTATAAAGAAATAATATCAATTCTTCTCAAACTCAGGCCAACGTGACCCTCAAAACAAAACCAGACAAAGAAACATAAAACAAACAGACAGACAAACAAAACACTACAGGCCAATATCCCTGCTGAACACCAATGTGAAAATCTTCAACTAAATAATAGCAAACCAAATTCAACAGCACGCTAAAAAATCACAATGTGATCAAATGGAATTTATGCCAGAGATGCAAGAATGGTCCAATATGTGCAAATCAATAAATGTGAAACATCATGTTAACAGAATAAAGGCCATATAATCATTTTAAGGGGTGCAGAAATGCATGTAAAAATTCAAAATTCCTTCATGATAAAAACTTTCAACAAATTAGGTACACAGTGAACACACTTCAACACAATAAAGGCCATATATGACAAACCCATGTTTAACATCATACTGCACAGGAAAAATTGAAAGCATTTTTTTCTAAGGTCTAAAGAAAAGACAAGTATACCCACTCTTGTAACTTCTATGCAACATATTACTGGAAGTTCTAGCCAGAGCAATTAATAAAAAGAAAAAAATAAAGCCATCCGAACTGGAAAGAAAAAAGTTAAATGTCCCTGTTCACACGTGACGTTATCCTATATAGAGAGAATTGTAAAGATTCCACCATAAAACAACCAAACAAAACCAAAACACCTCTTAGAACTAATAAACAAGTTCAATAATTTTGCAAGATACAAAATCAACATGCAAATATAAGAAATACTTCTATAAACTAAAAGTGGGAACTATTTGAAAAACAAATCAAGAAAACAATCCCATATATAGTAGCTTCAAAAAATACTTAGAAATAAATTTAACTAAGAAGCTTAAAGATCTGAACACTGAAAACTATAAAATGCTGATGAAAGAAATTGAACAAGACACAAATAAATGAAAGATATCCTGGGCCCATGAATTAGAAGAATTAATAGTGTTAAAATGCCCATTTTACCCAAAGTGATCTACATGTTTAATACAATCCTGTTATAATACAAATAACATTCTTTGCAGAAATAGAGAAAACACTCCTAAAATTTGTATGGAACTACAAAAGACTCTGAATAGCCAAAGCAATCTTAAGGAAAAACAACAAAGCTGGAGACCCTATTCTACTTGACGTCAAAATATACTACAAAGCTATAGTAACAAAAACAGCTTGGTACGGGCATAAAAACAGAAACATAGAGCAATAGAACAGATTACAAAGGCCGGAAATAAACCAATGTATTTACAGCCAACTGATTTTTAACAAAGGTACAAAGAACACACAATGGAGGAAAAGTCAGTCTCTTTAATACATTATGTTGAAAAAACAAAATATCCAATGCAGAAGAATAAAGATCCTTATCTTTTCCTATCTACCAACATCAACTCAAAATGGATTAAAGCCTTAAATGTTAGAATGCCTATTATCAAAAAGACAAAAGATAGCAAGTATTGGTAAGGATGTGGACAAAAGGAAATACTTGCTTACTTGGTGAAAATTTACATTAGTAGAGTCATTATATAAAACATTATGGAGGGTCCTCTTAAAATTAAAAATAGAAGTACCATATGGTCTATCAATACTTCTGCTGGGTATATATATATAAAGGAAATAAAATCAGTATGTCAAAAAAATCTGCACTCCCATGTCACAATAGCCAAGATATGAGAACAAGTAAGTTTCTATCAATGGATAAATGGATAAAGAAATTGTGGTATATATATATGCAATGGAATACCATTTAGTGATAAGATAGAAGGAAATTCTTTCATTTGCAACATCATGCATAAACCTGGAGGATATTATGTTAAGTAAAATAAGCCAGGTGTAGAAAGACAAATACCACATGATCTCACTCATATTTGTAATCTAAAAAGTTTGATCTTATCTAAGTAAAGAGTATAATGTTGGTTACCCTGGCTGGGGTGGTTAGGGGGAAGAAAAGGTTGAGGATATGTTGGTCAAAGGATACATAATTGCAGTTAGATAAAAGGTACAAATTCAAAAGATCTATTGTACAGCATAGTGACTATAATTAATGATATGTCATGCTCTTGAAAATCCCTAAAAGAGTGAATGTTGTATTCTTACCTCAAAAAATGATGACTGTGTGAGGAAAGGCATTTGTTAATTAGCTGGATTTAACCATTTCACTTACATATGCATATTCAAAACATTATGTTATACTCATAAACAATACATACAATTTTATGTCAATTTCAAAAATAAATAAATTTGAAAAAAAAATGTTGCATAGAAATACTTGTGAGATGATAGTAGGTGTAAAAGAATACTAACCATATTACACTCATTAGCTATACATTAAAAATAAGATTAAAAGACCAATAAAAATTGAGGGGAGTACAAAGAACTTTTGTTGTAGTTTTTATACTTTTCTACATTTTTCATATTTTTTAGCCCAATAAATGTTTTTATTTTAAATTGCCTCTGGAAAATAAAAAAAGAAAGAAATTAGAGGTAATTTTAATGTTGGAGTAAGGAAATTGCTTTGATGATATTCACATCTATATAGCTTTTCTTCATTCCCATGGAGTCACTTATCAGCATATATGGTGCTAGAAACCACTGTGTGTTGGTCTTGGTAAAGAAGAGGACGAATTTCAGATTTCCCAGAGAGGCTGAAAAGTATGGTGAAGTCACAGAAATTAGGGAGGAAGTCACAGAAAGGGAAGCCACAAATCTGTATATAATCCTCCCTAAGTTCTTGGCTGCCCCTTTGCTATTCAAGTACATGGAAGACACCAAAGAGCCCAAAGACATAGAGCAACTGGAAAGGTAAAGGAACTGGCAAGATGCTGGAAGATATAGGAAAGACAGAGCTGCAGATAGAGTTCTGTAAACTTATAGCAGCTTGGTAAACACTTCTTTTCTTAAAACCCCCAAATTTGGAACTTTTGATACTGGACAGAATGAAATTAAAACATTCCATTCCATAATTTATGCTAATTACAACAAAACCTTCTACAAAATTCAAAAAGAAAATGACACAAGTCTCTGAATGATGGAGAAAATAAGTCAAATAGGCTAGGTAACTTAAAAGAAAAAACTTATAATTAGCTCTATATTGTTTGTTTGTTTGTTTGTTTTGGTTCCAATATATTTTGGCCTGGTCATGGGGCATAGCAATGGCAGTGAATACAAACATGAAAAACCCAAAAGCAAACTGTTCTTTCTTTAGCCAAAAATGAAGAAATGAGAGTGGCTCAGCAGGCCACAAAGAGTTTGACCATATAGACCTGTTGTAGGTAAACAAACAAAAAAGTTGAATCCCTTCCCACCACGCCCACCCTGCAACATTGAAACAGTGCCCTCCATCTGTGTCAGGACTGCAGCTGCAGAGACTGCAGGGACAGCCTGTCTTCTGTTTCTGCTCCACAATAATGAGTCATTGCCCCACCACATCCCCCCTCGATTAATGGAGAGGTTATGGGTAGAAGGAGACAGAGGAGGGGAATATATAAATCTGTATATGATGCTCTATGAAGACTTCTAAGCAGTCCACATGTGATAATTAGCATAACCCATATTCAATGATTTGAGAACTAAACTACCAGCATACTTCAAAAGGTTCATAGACGGATTTATATTCTCTTTTAACATCATTTTTCCACAAAGTTTTTGAACTACTGTCACTTGCTGATGAATACCACCCAATGTTCAGATTGGCTTTGGGTAGCACGCAAGTGGGGCAGACCAGAATAGCACTGTAAAAACTTATACATCTTAATTGATATTTGAACTGTAATGCACAAAAGTGGACTAAGATGTGTGCTATATACATAAACAGTGTGAATGCCTGGTGAAATAGAAGATATAAATAAGTGCCAGAGTTTCACAACATAATATTCAATAGCTGTATGATACAACTGAAAACTACTTGTTGCAAAAAAAAAAAAAGATAAATTTTGAAACAAATAAGATAAGACAATCAGAAGGAGTGAAAACTGACAAGATTCATTTTTGGAACTATCTGTCAGAGAAAGTATCTTACATAATTTTAATCTTTTTTACTTTATTGTGGCTTGTATTATATCATAATATATGGTCTCTCATAGAATGTTTCTTCTACATGATAAAAATTTGTATCATTCTGTTTGGGGGTGACATGTGCTGTATATGTCATTTAGGTCTAATAAATGTATGGTGCTGCTCGATGCCTCCATTTTCTTATTAATCTATTGTCTAGTTATACTATCTATTACATGGAGTGAGAATTAAGGTCTTCAACTATTATTGCAGAAATGCCAATTTTTCTCTTCAACTCTGCCCATTTCTGTTTTATATATTTTGGTGTTTGGTTGTTAGGGTTCTTCATCTTTATAATTGTATCTTCTTGATAGATTGACCCTTTTGTCAATATGAAATACCCTTTTTTATCTCTCATAACAATTTTTGACATAAAATCTGTTTTGTCTGATAATTGTATAGCCACATCATCTCTGTTTTAATTACTGTTTTCATGGAAATTTGTTTTCTGCCATTTCAATTTTAACTTATTTGTTTCTTTGGGACTAAAATGACTATTCTACAAAGCATACAGATCAATCAGGTTTTTATTCATTCTGCCAGTCTCTACATATTGATTAAACAAATTAATACATTCATATTTATTGTAATTATTGGTTAAAAAGGCATTCAGATTTTTACTATTTGTTCTCTATACATGTTATGTATTATATATATATATTTTTTTAAATCTCAATTTCTACATGACTGCTTTCTTTTGTATTTTATTTTTTTCTTGTGTACCATTTTTATTCCTTTCTCATTTCTTTTATCTATATTTTTAGTTATCTCTTTTAGTTGTTAGCTGGGGATTACAATCAACATCTTCAATTTATAATAATCTAGCTTAAATTTATACCACCTTTACTTCAGCCACATATAAAATCTTTACTCCTATAAAATTGTTTGTCCCCTTCTAAAAAATAAAAATAAAAGTTTTTCATCATCACAAAATTTTATCAATTCTGTGTGATAAGAAAATTTATTTTTTTTCTCTTCTAGCCTCTTGAAAACATACAATAAATTATGGTTAATTATAGATGCTGCTGTGGTTTGACTGTTCTGCCAAGCTCATGTCAAAACTTAACCCCCAGTATGGTGGTAGAAGGTGGGGTTTTTAAGAGGTGATTAATCTTGAGGACTGTGCCTCAAGACTATGGGTGGATGGTTTAATGATCTGTCATGGGTGTGCTTCTGTTGGCTTTATAAGAAAAGTGAGTGAGAAGGTTAGCTCCCTCACTCTTGCCATTCTCTTTCCATGGACACCCTGCATCACTGAAGAACCCCACAGAGAGTTCCCATCCAGAAGAAGACTCACCAGACTTTCCAGCAGGACCTTGGACTGTGGACTTTTCAGCCTCTGAAATTGTAAGCAATAAATTTCATTTTTTTATATTACCCAGTTTCAGGTATTCTGTTATAAGCAACAGAAAATGGACAACTATAAATGCCTATCCTTACTGCACACCACTAGAACCTATTTTTCTTGCCTAGTTGAAATTTGCTTTTACTCTTTCAAGTTATTAATGTGACAAATTACATCCTTACACTTTGTGTGCATACTAACACAGACTCATAATTATAATTTGCTGCACTTGTCATTCTAATCATAAAGGCAAAAAAGAGAAGCTATGATTCAAAAATACAGCAATACAAGTTTTAAATGTATCTCTATAGTTACATTTACAAGAGATTGTTACTTTTTAATATCACTTTTAATTATTTCTACTGTCATTTAATTCCACTGTATGTATACCAGCAAATAATTCCCTCAGCTTTGCTTATCTGTGAATACCTTAATTTCTTTACAATGCAAAGTTTCAGAAGATATACAATTCTTGTTTGATCTTTTCCAGTATTTTAAAATATTATAACAGTTCCTCAAAGCTTCCATATTTTCTAAAGCAAAATTAACAGTTAGTATTATTAAGCATCTCTTTTTAAAGACAAGTTGCTTGTTTCTTGCTGCTTTTAGGAATCTCAGAAAAGAGAGGTGACATCAGTAAGATAATAGAATAGGAATTTCCAGTGCTTGTCCGCTCACAGAAACATCATTGAAAAAAAATCAATGGATAAAAATACTTGACAGGACATAAGGAATCCCAGTGAAAGATGAAAGAATCTGACTGGAACACAGAAATAAGGAAAGACACATGAAGATGGTAGGAAGGACGGTTGCACACTACCTGCATCACCCCTCCTTAAGACAGATTCCCTCTACACTGGGGAATGAGAGTGAAGTGAGCAGCTGACTTTGCTGTGGGCTTCAGTACCAGACACACCCTGGTGAACCCAGTGCCAGACCAGCTCCTGCGGCCCCAGGATTTAGGCTGCCCTCAACTGTGCTCTGCTGCCCAAGGCTCCAGGCCTCACACAGCAGAATGTCAAATCCAGTGGCACCAGACCTGCCTCTGCAGATTCAGGATTTAGGCCAATTCCCAATGCCAGTCTAGTCTTGTAGTTCCAGGTACAAGCCCGGTCCTCATGGATTAGGTTCTAGGCCAGCCCTCAAGGATGCAGGATCAGGACTCCTTCTAGCACCAGGTAAGTCCCTGTAGCACCATGCTGGTCTCTGCAGACCCAGGTTTCAGGCCCACATCAGTGTACCCTGGTATCAAGCTGGGCTTCATGGACACAGGAGAAGGACCATTCACAAGGACCAGTCTCGTCCTAGCACCAGGTCAGCCTCTGTGGATTCAGCCTCGATCGATATATGTATCTCTATGTTTTCTCCACATTTATCCATATTTTCTCCATATTATATATCCCCATATTATATACTTATATGATTACATCATATATATATGTTATTCAACTTTAAAAAAACCCTCTCATTTATGACAATATGGAAAAAACCTAGAAGATGTTAAGTTGATTGTAATAAGCCAGAGGTAGGAAGAAAAATATTACATAATCTGACTTACATGTGTGCTTTGTAAATTCTTTCTGATTTGATTTTGAGGTGTCTATGGAGGGTGGCTATAAATTCTAGCTCTGCCCTGATGCGGCTCCAGGGGAGGTGGTCATTAATATCTAAGTGTGCCTCTCATAGGATACTTCTTTATCCTAATATCTAAGTGTTTGACCTGTGACCAGGTGCCTCTCTCATGGGAAATTAGTTCATACTGGCAGATGCCCTTGTAGCCCTTTTCCTGCCTCTATCCAGTTTATTCCTACCATGAGAGCTACTCTCCAGGAGAGCCCTGACCAGGAAACAAGTTAGGTTCAGGTATGTTGATCAGATTAGATACAGAGGAAGCAGCACAGCAGTGGGCTTATAGGAAGGGCCCAGGGAAATAAGGGAGCCAGCTGGGATACAGAGATTAACTGGCACATGGGGAGAGAAGGGCCTGTGGGACTAAAGCCTGCCTTGGGGCCCTGGCATTACCCAAGCAGTTTTCCCAGGGGGAATTCTGAGTGAATTTAAAGCAAGCAGGCACCAATTCCATGGGTCACACTGTGACTGACAGGTGGTCAGCAAAGCATATCTGTCCAGTCCATGCAGGGTGTGAGAGTGATTGGGTCAAGTAAGGTAGACATAGACACACTCTTTACTCAAAAATTTCCAAAGGTTTAGAGTCTTTATCTAAGAAATAAATTTAAAAAACTCAGCCAAATACTTTATTATATAAAAGCTAATGCAAAGAAACAAAAGAGGATGGTCAATACACAGGAAATTGATAGAAACTGTTCTTGACCAAGTACAAATGTTGAGCTTACTAGACAAAGACAAAGTGAAATGAAGTAAAATATTCTTCCTGTCTTTGTCATTCAGCAGTTTGATTACGTGTCCTAGCTGCATACCTGTGATTTTTGTCCTGCATGGAGTTTATTGACCTACTTGTATGTGTGTGTTCATAAACTTTTGTTTTAAATTGGGGAAGTTTCCATCATTACTTCTGCAAATGTTTTTTCTGTCCCTTTCTCCATCTCCTCTACTTCTGAAACTCCCATTGTGCCTGCATTATTATGCTTGATAGCCTCCCATAGGCCTTTTAGGGTTTCTCTATTTTTCCTCCTTTTTTTCTCCTTGTGCTCCTGAGAATGAAAAACCTCAATGAATCTGTCTTCAAGTTAGCTGATTATTTATTTGCTCTGCTAAATATATGTTGTACTCCTATTTTTTAATTTTCTTTTCAATTATTGTACTTTTTAGGTCCTTAACTTCTATTTAGTTTCATTCTATAATTTCTGTTTGTAGATGTTCTCTATTTGGTGACATGTTGTTTTACTTGCTCACCTCAGTTCTTTTTCTATGGACTTATTTAGTATTAGAGAAGGGATGGTGTTGGGGGCTGCCTACTCCACCATTAAGTTGATACCACTGTGCTTTTTAATTATTACATTATGTTTGATAATTGAAATCAAAACTTATAGCACAGTTTGATGTGGTCCTTGATGTATATAAAGGTAATAATGAAGAAAGTATATGACAAAATAAGGAACACAAAAGTGTCTAAAGGATGATAAGGTTTGTTCTTTTCGTTTGAAGTAGTAAAATGTTGATAATGTAGACTGTGATAACTTACTTTTACATATTATAACCACTGGAATCTAGCATAGTGTTTATAAAGCAGAAATACCCAGAGCCAGCAGATCCTGCACAAATTTATAGTGAAGGTTTATGTCCAGATTAGACAGAGGCAGTGGAGTGTCACATTTATGGGACAAAGAAGTGAATTAAAGAAAGGAAAGAAAGTATACTTTGAAGAGCATTGCTTACTCCTGAGATGTCAGAAAAACTAAGACCAAGAAAAAATGCTGAGCTGACCCAACCTGCCCAAGTCAAATCCCCAACAAGCAGTTGCATGTTGAAGATGGGGGGAGAAAGGAACATTCCCCAAACCTAATCAAGGACTTCTGCAGCCAAAACAGGGTCGGATATAGACTACAGTGTGAGATTTATTCCCAATATGCTGGAAAGGATTGCCCAGTAAATAGAATTCTTGTAATACATTCCTCCCTGGAGTTTTGCAGACCTTATCAGGCATGGGAAACATATTTTGTCTTTTTTGTGACCCGCCGCACTGTGCTCAGCCAGTGAGCGCACTGGCCATCCGTATATAGGATCCGAACCCGCGGCGGGAGCGCTGCTGCGCACCCAGCGCCGCACTCTTCCGAGTGCGCCGCCGGGGTCAGTCCAACGTGGGAAACATTTTATATCAAAACAGAATGCTCCATATGTCACTGTTCACAAAATTCCACTCTTCGTTACACGTATTGACGTCATTATATGTTGGCTATTGCTTCAGCTACTTTAAAAAGCTCATGAACTAAGTGGATTCAACTGGCAATTTTATCAAGATATTGAATCTATCAGGTCACCAACTCAAGTCTCCTGTACAGTTTGTGCAAGAACAGGAATTAGCTTGAAATAAAGTATCACCAACAAACTATTAATTAAAGCAGCTATTGCAGCTTCTTCAGTTACCTTCACAAGCCTATCGCTATCCTTATTTTCTCTCATCGGATATGAGTAACACCAAATTGATTTCCTTGGTCTTTCTGTATCAACTGCATATGATCTTAATAACAAGATTAGGTCTCAGTGCTTCAGGTGTGGATTGAGTCCCAGGGCACAGTGTTAGGTGTGAATGTATGCTAACTGCGTGGAGGATAAAGACTTGCTCTAAATTGGGCCACATCTATAAAAGATAGATGTGAATCTACCCAAAATTTAAAACACATGACAATATGTATATATTTTTTGTAGTTTCCTATTTATTGGGATGCTCATTCTTATTTTAAGCCAAAATATGGGTTCTGACAAATATTCCCTATTGCTTCAACTCTTAAGTTACCCAGATAATGGGATCAAACTTATTTTTTACCTAACACCTTATAGCTATTTAGAATGTAGAGTATTTAAAGTGTTAAAATGTTTTAAATTTATTATTTTTAATTTTTCTAATGTTCCATAAGATACAATTTTAAAACTCCCATTTAGTTTTCAATTATCCGAGTATTTAGTTTGTCAGTAATTGATTTGACATATGTTCTCAATATGAAATACTATTTAGCAAAGGAACTTTTCATTGTGGAATAATATAGCATCATGATAAAATAAATACCTGAAACATTTTTCCCTCAGCCAACTTGCTATTTTCATTTTAAAGAAAAGTATTTTAAAATGAAAGTTTTAATTCAAACTTCCCTCTCATGTCCATAAGCAATAATCAAAATTATCAAAGTAGAGCTCATCAGGATTGAGTTAAAATTTTAGGGAATTTAATATTTAAGTTTTGTTAGCTCAGACAATATGATTTTGATCTTTATAAGTTCACAAAAAGGTGACTTAGCCTGAGTAAAGTCTGCAGTTCTGAATAAAGTAGAGAGAGCACTCAGCTGTGAAAGGATTCATCCCACAGCATGGAATTAATGTCCTGGGTTTACTGAAGGTCAACACACTGCTTTACATCTTATTTGCATGCCATGTGCACAACTCCTGGTGGTTTGTGGACAATAAGACCTTATCTATTAACTGTGTCATTCTTCTTTGATTAGGTTTATTCTAATTAGATATCTAAATAGGCAACAATCATTTTATTTCTCTTTGTATCCTCTACCCTGAGCAGTGTCTGGAAGTTGGAGTCCCGATATCCTCTGATAAATAATGAAAAGATAGTGTTATTAATAGGAGAATCACTTAAAGATCATTTTTTGTAGGCATCCCAGTCACCTAGGACCACAATACCTATTTAATAAAATCTGCATTACCTTAACATAGTGATGTCATTAGAGGGGTTTAAACACATTCACATGTACTGATAGAAGGCACAGTCATTTAAATATTTCACACATTCTCAACAGGCAGTGATGACAATTCTTAAATGAAAGGGAAATAATATGGAGAATAAGCCAGAAGCAGAAAATGTCATGGGCTGCTGGAGGGGAGGGAGTTAATGCAGACAGTCTTGAGTCCACAGGGAGGAGTCCGGACCATGCATCAGGCCTGCAGCCCCAACTCATCCCAGGGTGACTTGGCAGGAGCAAGGCCACATGGTCCCACAGGCATCATGGATTGTTAAAACTAGCTAATTAGGTTTCTGGGTCAGATCAGTAAAATTTTCTCTTAGCTTCACTCTCTTCTGTCCATAAAGATCATTGTTCTAACTGAGGAAAGCCACCTGACTCACACCTCTTGGGAGAGCAGGAAGAAGCAGATATGAGTAGACGAGATCCGGGGCACCCCTGGAGAGAGCCACACAGCACAGCCTGGCTGCTCTGGTTCTCGGAAGGCTTTTCTCTCTGATAAGGAAGTGCATCCTCCATGGATTCAGATATGGCTGAGGGAGGATGATCCTGACACAGACCAAAAGGAGGACTGTTTGCTGGGGGATAAACAAGGACATGTGAGAGGTCCTTGTTTATATCAGGCTGAGCTCAAACAATCTGAGAGATGGTGTCCTGGAGAAGATCTGTGTTTACAGAGAAGTCACCCATTTACAGTCAAATGCCATTCCTTTAAGAAAGAGTACCACGAATGTGGAAGTCATGATTGAGGTTAAGATTAAGGTTAATATTACTTACAAGAATATAACATATAAATACATGTGCCTTGCCAATACGGGGTTTAGGGGGCTAATTGCATTTCATGCTAGTGTTCTGTGTCAGGACTGTGTCCGTCAGAGGGAAGATCTGTTCATCTAAGTCAGTCTCCAAAGAGAAAAGTATTCCTTTCTTACAGAGGTTCTGTTTAGTCCCCTGAAACCACCAGAGACATGTGTGAAGGACACCAGGAATCTCTTGAGCCAGCAGGGATGCACTGGGAAATCTGACACGGCATTCTACTTGTCTGAAGGTGGAGCTATTAGGGACTTGTGTTTTGTTGACAAGAATTGTGACCATATAACAACCCAGACCAAGGTGCCTTGGGAACATATGCTCACTCACGAAAAAGTTTAGAACCCAGCTGGCCCTAGCCTGTGGTTTTCCAGGAATTAAATGAATTCAATTTTCCCATAGTGTTTCCCCTTTCTCGCAATCCCAAGGCTAAGGCTGTTGCGCATCTATATGTGACATTCCAATTGTGGGCCTGAAGGGAGATGAGCTGATGACATGCTTTATAATGATGACTGGAGGCCTCATCCCACACACACAGACTCACTCCACAGATGCCGCTGGGTGAGCGTCTGTGTCTCAGATTCATTAACTGTGAGCGCTCACGGCTCAGGTGGGTGGTGGGCTGAGAGTTTTCTCACTGAAGTGTTTCTTACTGAAATCTCTTCTGGTAACTTTAGTCTTATATCTTAGAGAATTATAAGTAAAATAGTTACAGGTTTTCAGATAAAAAGATCAATTTCATAAATTTTATGAGGCTATAAATTTGTGAATTTGTGAAAAGACATTTATAATTTGGTAACGTTGTATTTGAATTGAAACTGTATTTTATTTTTACCTAATTTTAATATAACACATAAAATACAACATTCATTATGGTTTATATGAAATTTTAACTGATAGAGCCATCAAATATGAACTAATTCAATATACTCTATATATACCTTTTTTTTTTAATGGCATTTTTTAAGTTAGAATTTTAAAAATATTTTAGGACAGTTTCAATTTTTATCATAAAATATATGATGGATTTGACATTTTATAATAATGAAATTTTAATAAATGTAAAGATCACTGTCTTTAATGCCATATGGTAATTGTTAACAGTAGAATTTTTTCTTTCTGCCTAACAAAATAAAAATCTGAAAATACCAACTTCTGCTGTTTATTAAGACCTAAACTAAACTCAATTGACAAAGAAGAGTAATGCATTTCAGTTATTTGGTTGTGTTTTATACTTACTATATTTCATTCTGATGTTTGTAATATTCAGAAAAGTTTCTTTTATGGAACTGATCTTTGTGGACAAAAAGTTTTTCTTTCCTGAAATTGCCATCTGTGTTCTCACACTGCAACTATTGCCACTCAACCACCTAACCTCTTGCCTGTCACCTGCGCAGTTCTCGTGATGGCTTTAGGTTGTTGATGGCCAGTCACAGTATATTTTACAGTGCTGTTCAGAGAACATAATAAAATTGGTTGTAAAAATAAAACTGTTGATTCATGTGATAATAAAATAAAGTCCAGCATGTTATTTTATAAAGTGGATTATATAATGTTATCTGAACTAGCAGAGTGCAAATATTTATACAGAAATAATATTATTCTTAAAATAAAAAAACTCTAGTGATGTGCTATTTGAAATAGTATATATTTTAAAAATGAGGAAATAAATTAATAAACTTCATTTTTTTCAAAATAACATATTTACCTTCTCCCAAAATAGTGTTTGGTTTCTCAAAATCATTTTATTTTTCACTAGATTTCTTCTATCATTGTTATACATCTGATCAAAGCCCACATACTTATATAAATATTTGCACATCCTGGAATGAATTAATTGGATAAAATAATGATGCCTGTATCCAGAGGACAGAACGTAAGAACATAATTTAAAATTTTATCACTGCAAGTTTTACAATGGCTTCTGATGTTGGATATTACTCAATTAAATCTTAAAGGTAATAGACTTTACTAGTGAAGGTATGAGGTGTTGTTGTTTTTTTGTCATTGGAGGGTATGCCCATATTAAGTGAGGTCTCACTAAAAGGATCAACTTATAATTATTTTAATTCAATCATACAGATATCATACAGTGGAGAAATGTGTGTTTATCCTCTTGAAAACTGAGAGGTAGACTTTAGCAATTGACTCCTGGAATGAATGAATTTACATTAGGGAAATTTGGGATGGAAACTAACTTGGAAGACATTCAAGACAATTTTAGGATGATAATGTTAAAGGATATTTAGTAAGCAGAATTATGGTCCCCCAAATGTATCCACATCTTAATGTTTAGTACCTGTAAATATACTAGATTAGATGACAAAAAAAAATGCTTATCAATGTAATTAAGGTTGCTAATCAACTGACTCTAAGATAGGAAGATTATTTTGGATTATGTGGGCTCTTGGATTCTTGGGCCATATGTAATCAGAAGGATTCTTAAATGTAGAAAAATGGGGCAAAAGAAACAGTGGTAGAGTGATGTCAGGTGAGAAAGGCTCAACTGGTCATTACTGGTTTTAAAGTTAAAAGGAGACCACAAGCCAAAAAATCTGGGCATCATCTAGATGATGAAAAGGCAAGAAAAAAGATTTTCCCTGAGCCTACAGAAAGGGATGCAGCCTTACACGCATGATGACTTGCAGCAAGTGAAAAAGTTTTAGGACTTCTTCTGACTTCTAAAACCTTAAATAAGGATTTGAATTAGTTAAACTGTTACATTTTTAAAAAATTTAATTTTAGCAAATTCTAAAACAGTAATAGAAAACTAATTCACGGACTGCATATAGTCATGCCATGTTAAAATATTTTTTAAAACAACTGATCATTAATATACTCATTTCTCTTTTCAGTTGGAATCAAAAGCATTAAAAATAAAAACCAGTTAGCTCAGTTGGTTAGAGCAGAGCCTTGTAACACCAAGGTTAACATTCAGATCCCTGCACCAGCCAGCTGCCAAAAAATAAAAATTAAAAAAGGATGCAATGACCCCAGTATCTCTCTCAAGCACTGGTTATAAAGAAACAGAATAACACCTGAGAAAAGATGTAACAAACATAATATTGTTTTACTTTCAGGGTTTGCTTTATTTAGGGATTTTTTCTGTTAGCATATCATTGACTTCAGCTCAGCAACACATACACAAAAAGATTACAAAAAGAGTTAGAAAAATTACAAAAAGAGTAATTTTTATATGTTCATCACATTTCTTGGTTCTAAACTTTATACAAAGAAGGTTATAATAGCATTAGTCTTGAAAAATAGTGTGGCCTGAGTACTACAGGAATATAGGTAACAGGAACCTTAGGCATTGTTATTGGTGTAAACATATTATATAAATATTACCTAAACATAAATATATTATAAATGTATTAAATATGTTATGTGCATATGAAAATATTGTCATATATGGAAAATATTGCTGAGGCTGAATTTTGAATAAATTATGAGTTTTTCAGGATTTATCAAGAAAAATAAAGTAAAATAAAATTGATGTTGATGATGATGATTTTGAATAAGAAAAAATATCATTGACAATGTGAGATCTTTTTTTTTTTTTTTTGCAGACACCAAAAATGTTTCCTGTTTTACATTAAGATGAAATCACTTTCTACTTTTGCTACCATGAAACACTGCCTTATTTCCCAAGCTGACATTGGGATCTCAGCCAACACCTCTCTCCTCTTCCACATCTCCACATTCCTTCTGGATCTCAGGACTAAGCCTATTGACCTGATCACCTGCCACCAGCCCTCATCCACGTAGTGATGCTCCTCACTGTAGTATTTTTTGGTGTCTCCAGATCTGTTTGAATCACTCAATTTTCAGAATGACTTCAAGTGTAAGGTGTTTTTCTTCCTGAGCAGTAATGCGAGACCTCTCCATCTGCACCACCTGCCTCCTGAGCATGTTCCAGGCCATCACCATCAGCCACAGCACTTCCTGATTAGCGAGATTTAAACATAAATTCGCAAATTACATTACTCATATTTTCTTTTTCTTGTGGTTCCTCAGTTTGTCTTGCAGTAGTGACCTGGTCTTCTGTACTGTGGCTTCTTCCAATGTGACCCAGATCAATCTACTAAATGTCAATAAATACTGCTCACTCTTCCCCATGGTATCTATCATCAAGGAAGTGTTTTTGACTCTGACATTATTCAGAGATGTCTCCTTTGTAGGAATCATGCTGCTCTAAAGTGCATAGACGGTGTCATTTTTTGGAAATTTCTCTGGATATTTCAAAATATCATATTCTCTGCTAACTAGTTTAAAATACTGTCCCTTTGTCTATCTACCCAGTCAGTGCATCTGTCTTATAAAGTCATGAAACACATTTAAAGATAATTTATTTGTTGTGTAACTGTGCACACAGAGTTGATATAGGTGGCCTAGCTGCTTATTTTTAGAAATATTTGCTGGCCTTTGACTGGCATCTGGAAACTTAGAGTTAAGAAGGATTTTACCATTAACCAATTAGAGTGATTCTCTATGCCTAATCTGTTTAAGAAAACAGTATCATTTATGCTGATCATCTGCTTTCCTTCTGGAATGTGCCTATGTGCCAGGCACAGGTTCTCTATGTGACCAGCCCCCAATAAGAAAACAAACAAGAAACTTCATTGTATCAATTCTCTAATGAACTCTTCTGGTTGGCAACATTTCTCATGTATTGTCACAACTCACTGCTAGCGAGTTCAAGCATGTATTTTGTGACTTTTTTCTGAAAGGTTTGTAAAAAGCTTGTACCCATTTTCCCTTGGCTTTCACCTCATGGGTCTATTATTTTTGCTTAATTTGTTGTGTATTATTTTGCTAGAATAGTCATAGATGTAAGTGTGGTGATTCCTGGGAGTTTTCCTAGTGATTCAACAAACCTAGCAGTGACATTGAGAACCCCCAACACAAGACCAAACAATTTATTTCCCTGATAGTTTTAATTCCATCTAATAAAGTTGTAAATGTGTCAACTTCTCTTTGATAAAGTTTTGAGTTATATATTTTAAACTATTATGTAGTAGGCTACATGTGTTTGTGGCTTGAAATAATGCCAAACACACTGTATGCACTATTTAAGTTTTGACCACTCTGGTTAATCAAATCATCATCTGTTTGTGTCATTCTTTATTTACAATGTCATTTTGTATTTTTATTACAAGTTTATTTTTTCTGTCGTATTTAAATATTTACTCAAAAAAACAGGTGGACTTTGCCTGCTATATTGACAAAATTCAGAGAAATAGCACAGTCCCTAGTTTACTTTAGGGGCAGTGCCTCATTTGTCTCAAACAATGAATCTGGGTGGTAGGAACAGCAGGTATAGTCACTCTCTCCATCCTATAACAGAGTTTCCTTAGCTCCAAACTTCATTGACCCACACTGTTGGAATGTAAGACATAAACTACCTTTATTACACACTATGTAATCATGTGTATATAAAATAAATAATGAAGCATTCATTAAATACCCACTACAACAAATAAATGAGCTCAAAAAGGACACAAATACAAGAGATCAAGGTATAAAAAACAATTGCATTGCTGCAATATAGCAATAAGCAATTTGAAAAGAAATTAGACAAATTAAATTATCAATAGCATTAAAAAGAATGATATATTTAGATATAAATTTTATAAATAAATGTGGAAGACTTGCAAACTAAAAACTGTAAAACTGCTGAAATAAATGAAAAATTCTAAATAAATTGAAAGGCATTCAATATTCATGAATCATAAGACAATACAGTTATGATCACAACACTTTTAAGATCAACGAGTCAATACAAGTCATTTCAAAGTATTACTTGCCTTCTTAACAGACATTTCCAAGATAATCCTAAAATTCATATAGTTATTTAAAGAAAAACAAATAGCCAAACCAATCTTGAAAAAGAAAATCAGAATTAGATGATTACTCTTCTAAAAGCAAATCTAATTACAAAGGTACAGTTACCAAGATAGAATGACACTAACTAAGGGTAGACATATAGGTAAATGGACAAGACATGAAGTTCCAGAAAAATAATGTTTCATATTTGGTCATTGATTTTTGACAAAGGTGCCAAGAAAACTCATTGAGGAAAGCAGTCTTCTCAACATATTGTGCTCAGACAATTAAATATCCACCTGCCAAAAGTAAAGTTGGACTGGAACCTCACAAGGCATACAAAAATTAACTCAAAACAAATCATTCATGATCTAAATATAAGAGGTAAAACTATAAAGCTGTTAGAAAAAATCATAAAATATAGCTTAAAAGTCTATAAAGAATGTGACAACTTGTAAAATGGAAGAAAATATATTTAAATTATACATCTGATAATAGTCTAGTATCCAAAATATATAGAAACTCTCACAACTTAAGAGGAAAAAATATAATCTAATTTGGAAATTAAAAGAAATTAACTAGTCATTTATCCAAAGATATAAAAATGATCAATGAACACATTAAAAAATGCTCAACATCACTCAGCATTTCGGAAATACAAATCAAAACCACTTTGAGATATCATCTAACTCCAGTTAGGATGGCTAATATCCAAAAGACTGAAAATAACAAATGCTGGTGAGAATGTAGAGAAAAAGAAACACTCTGACACTGTTGGTGGGACTGCAAAATGGTGCAGGTTTGGGGAAAATGGTATGGAGGTTCCTCAAACAATTACAGACAGATCTACCATATGACCCAGCTATTCCACTGCCAGGTGTAGGAGTGGAAATCATCACATCAAAGGGATAACTGTACTCATGTTTATTTCAGCACTATTTACAATAACCAAGAGTTGGAACCAGCCTAAATGTCCATCATCAGATGAGTGGATAAGGAAAGTGTGCTATATCTACACAATGGAATATTACTCTGCTGTTAAAAAGAATGAAATACTACCATTCACAGCAACTGGATGGACTTAGAGAAAATTAAATTAAGTGAAATAAGCCAGGAACAGAAAAAGAAACACCACATGTTCTCACTTATATATGGGAACTAATAAAAACAAATAAATAAATACAAAAAAATAAATGGAGGGAGGGAAGAAGAAAAACAGTCACAACAATTCCTTGAACTTGTTAAGACAAGTGAACAGATATGATGTTGATGGGGGAGGGGGGAGAAAGGGGGAAAGAAGGAATTGGTAAAGGGACATGAAAATCAACTACAGTATATATTGATAAAATAAAAAACACAAAAAAAATTCTCTATAGTTAAAAATAATTACACCTTTATGCATTATATGCTCATTCTCATAAATTTATAATTATTTTATTAATTTGTCTTTTAAATCATAGTGGTAAAAAAAGGTGTTACAAGCCAAAAATTCAATAAAAATTGTTTTTATATTTACTTATTTAACATCGTTTAAGCACTGTTTTTTGTTTTCTGTTTTTAAATTTATTCCTTAAGTGGCTTCAAGTTTCTGGCTGAAGTTCTTTTATCTCAGCCTAAAGCAGTCCCTGTTGTGTTTCTTAAACCGCATGTCTACTAGAAATAAACTCCCATATCTTTCATTTTCTGGGAATATTTTGTTTTCTTCTTCATTTCTGAAGGATAATTTTGCCAGATATAGAATACAGAGTTTTTTTTTATTTACAGTATTTTTTTTCCCAGCAATTTAAATATTTCATCTACCTGGGCCCACACAAGGCTTATTCTATAAAGTCTCCTAAACCTCAGCCATCGGACCCCCTACGCAGGTCTCTCAGTTGGAGCCACAGAGGACCCTCAGCTGCCATCCCCCAATCCTCCTACTTCTCTCTCCCCAGATGGTATCCAAGGACACCAGACACCCCCTAGTTACCTCTATGGTGGGATTTTAACATCACAATGATTATGTGGTACCCAGCCCACTCCAGTCCCTACTCCACTACGGCTCAGCTCTTCCAGCCCCTTGTTCTGCTCTCTCCCATACGGGCATTGCAGGCATTGTGTCAACAGGAAGGAAGGGTTGCAGGAGGAAGACTCTCTTCTCTTTTGATTTAGAGGCCTCCAGCTGGAAGGGAGAGGCCCTTGTCATCTACTCCCTGGAGCCCACTCACCTTCTTCTGCTGCCACTGCCTCATCTGGGCTCTCTGGTGGTTCAATTCCAGGGTGGCCAACTTGACTGTCTCCATCTGACAAGGTCAAGGTCAAGGATACTGCTACGGTTTGAATGTTCCCTCCAAGCCTTATGTTGAAACATAATCCCTACTGTAACTGTAATAAGAGGGTATGATATTTGACTATATTATTTGAAATATGGGGCCCTGTATGAGGCAACTGGACTATGAGAACTCTGCTCTCATGAATGAATTAATTCATTCATAAGTTAATGGTTGATGAATTAGTGGGTTATCGTGAAAGTGCATCAGTGGCCTTAGAAAAAGAGCATATAAACACGCTGTGCCCTCTTGCCATGTGATGCTCGGTGCCCCCTCAGGACTCTACACAGAGTTCCCACCAGAAAGAAGAGCCTCACCAGATGCACTCTCTCCGTCTTGGACTTCCCAGCCGTCTAGACTGTAAGAATAAATTCTGTTTTTTTTTAAAATAAATTACCCAGTTTCAGGTATTCTGCTGTAAGTGACAAAAAACCAGACCAAGACAGTGAGAATATGGTCTCCTCACACATTTACACCCCTATCCCCAACCTTGAACTCTGGATATGTGACCCCAGCCAGCTCATGTAGTGCTACTACTACCTCTAGTGGATTGGCCTCTAGATCTATTCCCAGGTCCACCAACACACCCCAGGTGTGTGAGCCCGGGTGTGCAGCCTGGCCTCCCTTTCCGGTTTCCTCATCTGGAAAGTGTGATGGGAACTGCCCCTGCCTCCCAGGGTCTCCTGAGGACTCAGTGTCATATTACTATCCTCATCCTTCTCACCAGCACCATGGAGGAAGAAGCAGGCACAAACACCCTCGAATTCCTTTCCTCCCCTTCACCTCATCGCCACCCTGTGAGGCCTGCAAGCAGGCTCATCACCCTTCCAGTGTCCAGATCAGAAAACAGAAGCCCCAGGAGGGACAGTGACTTACACAGGGCTTCACAGGGGAGGCTGACTCCTCTCCATCATCTGGAGGCCCTGACCCAGCTGCTTTCACCCCACCCACCAGCACCAGCACTGACCAGGGACTCATCCTCTGGGCTCTCTGTAAGTGTGCAGGCCTGCAGCCAGGCCCAGCCTTGGTGAGAGAGGGACAGGATGTTCTGAGAGGCCTGGTTAAGAAGCTCCTGCCTGCCCCAGCACCACTGATATCTCTACCCAACAGGCTGGGTTTGAGGTCATGTCAAAGGCTTCACCTCCCCAGTGAGAGTTGCCTGCACAGAACTCTCTCTTCCTCCACTCAGGACTTGGTATTCTGAGATGCCATCTCTGAGCAACAGGGCAGAGGATCCCCAGACTACTGGCCAACAACACTTTCCTCCTCCTTTATGTGAAGGGCCTGTGATCTGGTCAGGAAGGATCTTCTAGGAATGTATGAGTCCCTTAGATACTTCTCATGACTCATCTGGAGCCCATGTCATTGCTAACTGGGCACAGGGCTGAGAGTCCTAGGGCTGTGATTGATTAGCACTGTCTGCAGAGTGGCAGAGTGGGGAGTAGCAGCAACCACATATATTGGGCTCAAGTATACCTATTAGGACCCAAAGCTGTGCAGCCCATTCGATGACCCAGCCCATTGGATTTCTCTGTCATAAACATCCCTGGTACCACCCCATGGAGGTGCAGTGCAGACAGCAGCAGCAGCAGGGGCCTGGCTTCCTCAAAAAGACTGGAAGAATTTGCAGAGGGAAGAAAGTCCTGCCTACCACATCCACCCAACAGCCTGGAGAAAGTGACATGCCGACAGGATGGAGCAGTGTGGGAACCAGAGACCTGCTGCTTCTGCAGCTCCTCCATGCTCCTGTACAGCCTGGCTGCCACCACTGCATCCCAGCACCACGGCTCCTGCCCCACTGTCTCCACCTGCCCATAGACAGACACATCCTTCCTCCTGTTAGTCCAGACAACACGGGACTGAAATTTTTTCTGTTAAATTTTAGTGAGAAAGTAAAACAAAATTAAAAACAGAAACAAAAACTCACCCCTTCTTTTGCCACTTGGGATTAAGTCACAGCAAGGCTTAGAGACCCCACCCATGAGCCCATTCTTGTCATCAGTGTAGCCTCGCCTCCCAGCCCCTGCCAGGTTCATGCAGGAGGCAATGCCCAGACCTAGAGGAGGTCCCTGGTCCACCCTGTGCTCCTACAGACAGTGGCCTGCCCACCTGGAATCTTCAGTCGATGGATCAGGGTGCTCTGCAGAGCAGAGAGGATGGCATGGACTGAGGAGAAATTCCTGAGGATCAAGCATTGCTGGGGAGGAAAAAGAATGAACCATGAGTGGGGAATTGGAGCCCCACCTGCTCCAGCTTCAGCCTCCCGAGCTGACATCTCCCCTCCTGGATGAGACAGATGCCCAGGGAGCCACAGGAGGGCACAAATGTAACCCAATGAGCAGCTCTCACAGAGGGAGGGTTTTAGCTCAACCTAAGAAGGAGTCCAGGTAGGAGGTGAGCCTCTGTCACTGGGACATGGGAGTCAAGGCCAGTGCACCTGACAGGAAAGGCCTAGGGAACATGCTGAGGCTTAGGCCACAGATTACTATTCCGAGGGCAATTTTTAAAAAGGCAGTTCCAAAGCCTCCAGAGAGGGAATCCCCTGGGTCATCCCACAGCTCACCCTGGCCACCTTGATCCAGGGCTCCACCACCCTGGCTCTGCCCTGGACCTTTAGGCTGTGGCCCCTGAGGCATGTGGAGATAACACAGTTGGCCACACCATTAAATTGGGTGGCACTGATGGAAGGTGCCAGGTGCTCCTTGCCCTTTTGTTGTGCTGGGACCATATGGAGCCCAGGCAGTCATAGGGCACTGCCTTCTTAAGTAGCTCCTGAAGAGGAAAAGTGCGTCACACAGGCATGACCCTCCCCAGCTCTTACTCCACAGTTGCCCACAGTCTCAGGAAGATGACAGTGGACAAGCTGGAGAACAAGAAGATTAAGACTTGTGACAAACACTGAATTTGGTTCTCTGCCTACCAAGGACACCCAACACATGATGATCCAAGAGCCAATACTGGCAAGGAAGGGAGAGTGGCATTATCACCCAGGCCATTCTCACTAATTCCAAGTGACAGTGGCTCGGGTGTGCTCATCTTGAGGCTGCATCCTGTGTCTCTCCTGATCAGCCCTCTGTTCTACTTCCTCATTCATATGCACACTTCCTGTGGCAGCTACAACTATGGGCTCTCTTTGGGTGTCTGCTAGAGATTCTAGTGCACATGAGGTCCTAATAAGTGCAGTGGTCAGTGAGATCTCATGGGTAGATGACTGGATAACTCCCGGACCTTCCTGCCCCTCAATGAGCACCTCCATCACCTGGTAAGCCAGGACCCCACCCTGCTTTCTCTCTGTCCCATCTCATTTTAGCTTCAGTCACTCTGTGCAACTGGTACTGTTAATGTCCCAACTCTACTGTCCCCACGTGGACAGTGAATGCTTGAGAATTAAGAAACTCATCCAAGTCACATCATTGGTAACATGTGGAGCTGGTATTGTACCCAGTTCATTGGACTCTGGTCAGGGAATGGCTTGTCTGTGAAATCTGATGCAAGAAGGACAGCCTGTCTAGACCCCATTCTGCAGAGCCAAGCTCTTTGCCACATCCATCAGAGTCAACTGCTCTTCCAGCAGTGGGAAGGGAATGTCATGGTCACACATGTTGACACTGGGCCAGTTCATGGTAGTCACAGGACAGGGGCAGGAGGGCAAGACTGCTCAAGTTTCAGTCTCATCATTGCAAGTGGCCCTTTCCCTGGCACTGGAGCTGGCTGTAAAGATGGTGGTGGACCCAGTTCTACAGGTGACTCTGAGTGCAGAGCAGTCCCAACTTTACTGGTGGTGCTGGTGCTGGCTCTAGAGCCTGCCTGGGAAGTGCCTGTGTCTCTGGACATGAAGCAGGTGTAGGGAAAAAACATACAACAAGATCAGTCGCTTTCCTCTGGCCTTTCCAAACACAGAAGAAATCTGCCCATATTAAAGGGAATTCTACCCCCAAAACACCAGCCCTGGTCAGTCTTCCAGTCAGCAGTCCCCTCACCATCTGTTTCTGCCTCAAAGAGCTTTGGATGCTTCAGGTTGGCAAGAAGAATGTGCACATGGGAAGCCATGTCCGATCCAGGCAGTTGGCCTGAATGGGAGTGATCTTAACATTTTTAACATTTTAAACATCTTATTCATCAATTTACAAATTTTGAATCAGCAAACCAAAGTTGGTTTAGGGATCTTTTGTTTGTTTGTTTGTTTAATCGAAACATGATTACATTTATTTGTAAGTTACAGATTTAAATACATGTGTACAAAGCATGGTGATCAAATCAGGATAATTAGTATACTCATGTTTACAAAGTATCATCAATTTTTGTAACCATTAACTAATTTCTCACTAACACCCCTCCTCCTCCCCCTTTCCTACCTCTAATAAACACAGTTATGTTCTCTTTTTTTTGAAAGTTCAGTGTATTATTGTAATTGTTTCTTTTTTTCTTTCTCTTTCCTCCCTCCCTCTCTCCCTCCCTCTCTCCTTCCCTTCCCTTCCTTCCTTCCTTCCTTCCTTCCTTCCTTCCTTCCTTCCTTCCTTCCTTCCTTCCTTCTTCCTTCTTTCAATTCCCACTTATGAATAAGGACATGCAGTATTTCTCTTTCTGCTCTTGGCTCATTTCACTTAATCTAATTTTCTCTATGTCCACCCATGTTGCTGCAAATGGAAGAATTTCATTCTTTTTATGGCAGAATAGTATTTCATTGAGTATTTATACCATATTTTCCTTATCCAGTCATTTGTTGATATATCTAGGTTGGTTCCAACTCTTGGCCACTGTAGATATAGCTGCAATAAACACAAGAGTGTAGGTATCCCTTCAACATGATGATTTCCATTCCTTTGGGTATATACCTTGCAGTGGGATTGCTGGATTTTATGGCAGTTCTATGTGTAGTTGTTTGAGGAACCTCCAAATTGTTTTCCATAGTGGCCACACTAGTTTACAGTCCCACCAACAGTGTAGGTGGGTTCTCCTTTCTCTGCGTCCTCACCATCATTTGTTATTCTGTCTTTTTGATAATATCCAGTATAACTGAGGTGAGATGATATCTCAGTGTGGTTATGATTTACATTTCCATGATGCTAAGTGATGTTGAGCATTTTTTTCATGTGTCTGTTGACCATTTGTATATCTTCCTTTGAGAAATGTCTATTCAGATTCATTGCCCATTTTTTACCTGGGTTACTTGTTTTCTTGTTGATAAATTATTTGACTTCCTTAAATATTATGGATATAAATTCCTTGTCAGATGAATAGTTTGCAAATAATTTCTCCCATTCTGTAGATTGTCTTTTTGCTCTATTTTGTTCATTTTGCTGTGCAGAAGCATATTAGTTTGATGTAATCTTGTTTATTTTTTCTTTTATTGCCTGCATGGTGGTCTTATTCATAAATTCTTTGCCCAGTCCTACATACTGAAGTGTCTTCCCTATGTTTTATTTTAGGAGTTTTATAGTTTTAGGTCTTATGTTTAAATCTTTAATCCATTCTAAGTTGGTTTTGGTATATGATGAGAAAAACTGATTTAGTTTCATTCTTCATATGTGCTGTAGAGTTTTCCCAGCACCATTTATTGAAGAAGCAGTCTTTTCCACAATGTATGTTCTTGTTGCTTTTTTCAAAGATTAGTTGGCTGTAAGTATGTGGGTTGATTTCTTGGTTCTCTATGCTGGTCCCTTGGTCTGAGTGTCTGTTTTCATGCCAGTACCATGCCATTTTATTTACTATAGCTTTGTAGTATAGTTTGAAGTCAGGGAGTGTTATGCCTCCAGCTTTATTTATTTATTTGTTTTTGCCCAAAATTGCTTTGGCCATTTGGGGTCTTTGTTGTTTCATATGAATGTTACAATTCGGTTTCTTTTCATTCTATTTCTGTGAAGAATGTGATTGGTATTTTGATGGTTATTGCATTGAATCTGTGGAACACTTTGGGTAGTGTGAACATTTTCACAATGTTATCTCTTTCAATCCAACAACATAGAGTGTCTTTCCATCTTTTTGTTTCCTCTTTAATTTCCTTCAGCAGTGATTTGTAGTTCTTGTTGCAGAGATCTTTCACCTCTTTGGTTAAAATGACTCCTAGGTGTTTCATTTTTTTGGTGACTACTGTAAATGGGCTTGCTTTTAAATTGTTTTCTGCTAGTTTTTTATTGGAGTATAAAAACACTACTAATTTTTGCGTGTTGATTTTGTATCCTGCAACTTTACTGAAATCATTTCTCAGCTCTAAGAGTCTTTTGGTAGAGTCTTCAGGTTTTCCTATGTAGATCAAGTCATCTGAAAACAGGGACAGTTTGACTTTGTCTTTCCCAATCCAGATACACTTTATTTATTTCTCTTGCCTAATTGCTCTGGCTAGTTCTTCCAATGTTATGTTAAATAGGAATGGTAAGAGTGGGCATCCTTGTCTTGGTCCTCTTCTTAAGGGAGAAGCTTTCTGATTTTCCCTATTCAGGATGATATTGGTGGTGGGTTTGTTTGTCATATGTGGCTTTTATTGTGTTGAGATATTTTCCTTCTATAACTAATTTGCTAAGAGTCTTTATCATGAAGTGATGTTGAATTTTGTCAAATGCTTTTTCACTATTTTCTGAGGTAAACTGTGCCTGTGTATGGACAGAATTGCTCTTTTTCTAAAACACTGAAGCACTAAGCTAATAGGATAGAATTATTTACCTGAACTAAGGTCTCCTTGTTTAAATCACCATGCTTTATTTTGAGCATTTTTACTTGAATCTCTAAAAATAATCTCAGTTTGGATTTTCTATTTAATTCAGATGTTAATTAAAAGGTTCTTACAGAAAATATTTATGTTATGAGATATCTCTGGTTGTTTACACATTAGTTCATAGATTCTACAGTCATTTCAAGTTTACTTCAGAGTGGTGCACCTACAATTAAGGACTGAAAGTAAATTTCTTGTTTTTCTTACCTCTCTAATTGGCTGCAAACAAGAGGAGACATAAGAGAGAGGCAAGACAACCTTGCTGGCTGTAAACTCCCCCTCTTACTTAAAGGAAAACTGCTTCCACATTAATTCAAAATCCAAGTCAAGTACTTTTATGACATTTGCCTGAGGTTATTATCCTTGAGCTCTCCCTAGGAGATAAGGACACCAAACTCAAGGTAACATCAAGGTAAGGACACCAAACTCAAGGTAACATTGAAGCTGACCACAGACTCTGTGACACTGAAGTATGCGATCCATCATGGGACCCTGACATTTGACTCAGACCACCTGCTGCTCTCAGATTCTCCCCCTCTCTTTTTTCTTTAGAACAAAAACCTTTCTCATCTTCCTGCCTCTTCTCCTTTATAATCCCCAGAACAGGCATCAGAAGTTGGGATGATTTTAGCCTGGTCATCGCACAGATGCCAGTTATCTCCATAAACCTTCTAATCCTTGTATCAACTTCTGGACTTCTGAGTCATTTGTTTAATGCAAGAGGGCAAGCTCAACCTGATCTGGTGGTAACAAGTTTGGTGAGCCAAGCCAGGACTGCCATCTTAGTTGCCTGGACATTCCCCTGAATCCCAATGGCTGGAGCAATTGGCTCTACAGAAGCACACTGGGTTAACCCAGTCACGTTTTTGGAGGTTATCCTGGGCTGTTAAGCAAGCCCTATGATGGAGAATTTCGGACTTTCCTAAGTGTCCACCAGGGTCCTTTTAACCCTGTGGATTCTCCTGTTCTCCCCACCATGCTGCTGGCTGCCAGTTTTCTCCTGGTTGGTGAGGAAAGAAGAGTTTGTAGCTGGATTGATGAATCCTTGGATCGGTGAGTTATTGTTGGTGTGCACACTACGGACAACCTCTATTCCATGCTGTTTGTTAGGATTAATGTTGGGATTGGTACCATAGGTGTGGAATATGGCAACTTAGAATTTTGACTGACGAATTTGTTTGTTAGTTGAGACATATGTGTGCACATGCTTGAGTGTTTTCATCTACATGTGGCAACTGTTTCTGCCTGTTCTTTGTGCTACTACTCTGGGGTCACAAGATCTAATTTCATGTCTTTTGTCCTTAGGGTCACTGAGAAAAGGTAATGCCAAACCACAACTGTTTTTAACTCACTAGGAAACTGAAGGAAGGACCAGCTCTCTGAGAAAGACACTTTTGGTACTGAAACCAAGTTATAGTCACTTGCCCATTTCTTACCTTCTGTTACCCCTCTTTCCTCCACTAGTGTTTAGTGTTAGGCTCAGGCCTTTCATGTGAAATATTTCAATATGGAAAATCCAGTGGTGTTTGTGTCCCAGCTAATAATAAGAATCTTCCAGTTGAAGGTTGGCACCAGACTTGAATTAAAAGATCAAGGGTGTGGGGTAATATGGGAAGTACGTGTCAGTCCCCACTCAGAGTCCCCTCGGGTGCATAATCACAAAATGGGGTGAATACAGCTGCACCCCCATGACTAAGAAAATGATGAAATATTATTGTAATACCGTCGGGCCAGTGTATGTGTTAGATTCAGAAGAATGTTGGCCCTTGAATGGATCTCTGAACTACTATACCTAAAATGGTATAGTATTAGAATTATTTTGTCAGAGATCTGCAAAATGGGATCAGATCCCATATATCTAAGCCTTTATGCTTCTCCACAATCAGGATGCTAAGAAAGAAGGAAATAATCTCATGGTCCAAAGAGAGGATAAGAAATCTCAGAAAATTGTTTTAGAGCTAGAAAACTCAGAGGAAAAAGAAATTGAAGACCAGGATATAATAGAAACCTTAAATGCCCCTCCTGCCCCAATTGATTCTGCACCTCTGGGGCCAGGGCACCTCAATGCTCCTCCAGGTCCACCACTGTCAGGAGATGAGGACACAGAGATACCTGGCCCCAGTGCTCTCCCAAGGTATAGTCAAAAAGCTGTAATGGTCTCTCCTTCCATGACCCCCAGGGCACCCTATTTTGTCCAGGTGCAAGCTCATATGCAGCACGGCAATTCCCTTTCAAGCAATTCCCCACAGGGGGACTAAATGCTCAGCGAAAACCTGCTGGTAATTTTTGGATTTATACACCGTTCTCAATGTCAGATCTGATGAATTGGAAAAACTCAAATCCTCCATATCGGGAGGATCCACAGAAAATGACAGAACTGTTCACTAGTGTGTTCAATACTCACTGTCCCACTTGGGGTGAGAGCCAGTCCCTAATGTAAAAATTGTTAACAGCTGATGAAAGGAGACTAGTTATTGACAAGGCTACTGCAGAGGCTTGACAAATACATCAGGAAGATCCTAATAGGACCTCCGACCCAACAACTGCTGTGCCTTTGGTAGACCCTAATTGGGATCCCAGTAATGGGGGAATGCCGAGACTGGCACATTATCATCAATACATTTTGGCTGGCTTAAAGACAGGGGGAACAAAGTTAATAAGCTTAAACAAAATCCAGGAGTTATGACAGGAGACTAATGAAAGACCTGCACAGTTTTTAGAACAGTGTTTCAAGCCTATAGAAAGTATAGTGATTTGGACCCAGAGGCCCCAGAAAATTTGAGGAGAGTCGATTAAACATTTATTGGACAGAGTGCCCATGACATTAGAAAAACCTGCAGAAGCTAGATGGCACTTTTTGTATGAGTCCCTCATCACTGGTGGATATTGCTTTCAAAGTTTACAATGCCAGAGAGGCTAAAAAACCCAGACAGTCTACGATCTTTTTGGAGACTGCAGGTTATAAGAAGAGAGAGGGGAAAAGGGACCCTAGAAGAAGTTTGGGGGCTAATCAATGGGCATACTGTAAACATAACATTGGAGAATCACATGTCCAAAGTTAGAGAAGGGAAAAGAAAAGAAACAGAAGGAAAGAGTACAAAAACAGCTGGTGGAAAAAGGAGACTCAGATGAGGAATAAAGAGGCCCAGGGGCTCCTCTTAATCTAAACAAACCAATCACTGTTTCCCCACAGAAGCTCTGGGTATGACTGACAGTGAGAAATCAATTAGTCAATTCTCCAATCAACACGGGGGCAATGTTCTCTGTGTTAAACAGTACGTTGGCAAAGGACTTTAACCTATCTGTGCCTATAATAGCAGTAACTGGCCAATCCCAACAGAAGACCTTCTTGCAACATCTTCAGTGCCATCCAGGGGACAAAACCTTAAGACACAGCTTCTTGTACCTGCCTGAATGTCCAATTCCTTTGCTAGGCTGTGATTTATTTTGCAAATTAAATGCTAAAATAACCTTTTTCTCTGAAGTTAAACAGCTAACTACAGGTGTCTCCTGAACAAGCTCTGCGACTTCACATGCTACTTGCTCAAACTGAAGATCCACTCATGGACTCATTTCTACCTGCAATCCATAAGAGACTGAGTACTGGGCAGATGGGGTCCTAGGCTATGCAATCAATGTCCCACCCCTATCCATTGAATTAAAGCCTAAGGAACCCATACCAAGAAAAAAACAGTATACATTTAGGAAAGAAACTTTAGAGGAGATTCAAACAGTCTTACAGAAATTTTTAAAATATGGACTAATTAGACCTTGCCAATCTCCTTACAACTCTCCAATATTACCAGTAAAGAAATCACATATGGGAGAATGTCAGTTTGTACAAGATCTCCGGGACATTAGGGAAACAGTACAAGATATTCACTGCACTGTTCTTAATGCATATACCTTATTGACCACAATTCCTGGAGATTATGTTTGGTTCTCTATGTTAGACTTGAAGAATACTTTTTTCTGTATCCCTATAGAAGAGAAGGCGCAACAGCTATTTGCCTTTAAATGGCAGGATCCGAAGACAAAAATGATTTTTCAATATTGTTGGACTGTGTTACCACAAAGGTTCAAAAATCCTCCTACCTGGTTTGGTGAGGCTTTAGCTCGTGACTTAAAGCCTTTACAACTCGATGAACGGATTTTACTACAATATATGGATGATATACTGCTACACATCCCCACTTATGAAAAATGTTTTAAAAAATACTATAGACGTGCTAAACCACCTTGCCAAGTGTGGATATAAGGTATCTTCTCAGAAGGCCCAAACTTGCAAGGAAAAGGTTACCTATTTGGGGTTCCAACTACAAAAAAGAAAAAGAAGACTGTTAAATGAGATAAAACAGGGCATAGTGGCCATCAGAACTCCTATTACCCAACACCAATTGTGAGGATTGTGGGGCATGGTGGGATTTTGCCATATTTGGATCCCCAACTATGGATCTATATTAAGGCCCCTATATGAAGCCTTAAAATGTGTGGACTCTGAACGCCTAGTTAGGACTACAGAATGTCAACAAGCCTTTGAAACACAAAGACAATCTGCAGTTGGCTCCAGCTCTAGGCCTTCCTAACCCCAGAAAGACTTTCAAGTTATATGTGCATGAGAGACTGGGGCTGGGGTTAGGAGTTCTTATTCAAACAAAGGACAAAATCCACGACCTATCACTTAGTTCACCAAACAATTAGATCAGACTATAAAAGGATGGCACCCATGTTTATGAGCAGTGGCCACAACATGTGACATTCTCCAGGAAGCAAAGAAATTTACTTTGGGACAGCCAATTACTGTTTATGTGTCTCATCAATGCTCACCCTCCTGGAACAGGAGGGAGGATATTGGCCAACAGTGGAAAGGATGGGAAAATATCAAGCAATCTTGCTTGATAATCCTAAAATTAGCCTACAAGTTACTACCTCTTTGAATCCAGGAACCTTACTGCCTTCTTCTGATGAGCTCCCTTTACAGCACCAGTGTGCTGAAGTGTTAGATTTGATTTACTCTAGTAGATGAGACCTGCTGATCAGCCATTGATGGATCCTGATTGGGAGCTATACACGGATGACAGCAGCTTTATGGGAGAAGGTAAACACTGCACAGGCTATGCTGTTGTCACTGCTAATCAGGTGATAGACGCCTTTCCCCTTCCCACTGGGACTTCAGCCCCCAAAGCCAAACTGATTGCACTCACCTGGGCTTTGGAATTATCTCAAGGTAGTTAACATTTACACCAATTCCAGGTATGCCTTTAGATTTTGCATGCACATGGGGCCATTTGAAAGGAAAGGAGACTGCTAACTCCTGGAAATAAAGATGGGAAATACCCTAACAAAATACTAACACTTCCACAGGCAGTTATGTTCCCTGCAGAAGTGGCTGTCATGAACTGTCCTGGGCATCAAAAGAACAATTCTATGATAACCCAACAGAGCTGGGCCACTGATGAAGCAGGCAAAGAGGCAGCTAAACAAGTGCCCTTAGTAGGTGATTTAATCCTACACATAGACCTCACCAGATTTACCCCTCAATACACCATTGAGGATCAGGAAAAAAGCTGAAGAATGGGGTTTCACATGTGAGGATCCTTCCAAGAAATGGAAAGTAAATAAGACAGGTATGACTTTGCTTCCTAAGGCACTTGTGTATTTAATTATTAAACATTTACACAAGGGGACTCATTATGGTCATGATGCCCTGAGAGAATGGCTGCAGCCCCAACTTAAGTGTCCTCAGAGGAGGAAAATTATTCAGCAAGTAACCAGAGGATGCCAAATATGTGCCAAAAATAATCCTAAAACAGAAGTACACCCAATACAACAGGGTGTACAATATAAAGGCATTTGTCCTTTTGAAGACTGGCAAATAGACCTCACTCAGATGCCCAGAGCTGCTGGGGATTTCAGGTATTTGTTGGTAATGGTAGGCATCTTCTTGGGGTGGGTAGAAGGCTTTCCCATCTGATGTGAAAAGGTGACTGAAGAAATAAAAACACTATTAAAAAAAAATTTCAAGATTTGGGTTACCTGCCTCAATACAGAGTGATATTGGACCTGCTTTTGTGGCTGAAGTGCTGCAAGCAGTGAGTAAAAATTTAAAGATCATCTGGAGGCTCCACACCTCCTGGAGGCCACAGTCCACTGGGAAAACTGAAAAGATGAATCAGACCTTTAGAAAGACTTTAGCAAACTCTGCCAAGAAACCCACCTTACCTGGGACAAGGCATTGCCCCTTGCCGTGATCCTTATTTGAGTAGCATCTAGAAGTGGACTCAAATTGAGTCCTTTTGAAATTGTATCTGGGAGACCTCTCCAAGCTAGGTTCAACCTAAGTAATCCTGAATTAGGAAATGAGATCCAAGTGAAACGGAATGTAAAACAACTACATGAAACTTGCTATTAATTCATCAGTTTGCTCTTTCCAGGTGCACTTATCCCACTGTTGATCCTTTGCACCTTTTTTTTTCTTACCAGGAGATAAGGTGTTATTGAAGTCTTGGAGAGAACAGGGTCCTGAGCAAGAGCTAAAAGAAAAGTGGGGAGGGCCCTATGACGTTTTATTAACCACCCATTCTGCCTTAAAGCTTTCAGGTATAAAGCCCTGGGTTCATCACACATGAGTCAAAAAGGCACCTGCTGAAGAAAACTCAGGAACAGAGAGCTCCAAACCTCAGTGGAATTATAATCCAGTGGAAGACCTAAAATACCTGTTCAGGAAAGTTAAATAAATGGTTTTATGATTATATTTTTTATGTAATTAATAGAAGATGCTTTTACATTGTACCTTGTTTCCCATGGTCCTTTCTATCTGAATGACACCCCCTCCACCACTTTGTAAGCCTGAAGGATATTTCTGGGAAATTACCAATCTTACAGATCTCCCTGTGGGACAAGCATATGTCATATGGCATGATTTTGACAATGATGTAATGAATGGTACCAGGTGAAACAGCTTAATTTTGAATTTACTAAAGGAAATCCTTTCCTGGGATAACTTTACTTCAAAAGCCATAGAAAATATGTCTTGTTACAAGCGTATTTGCCCAACAACAACAATGATAAACTATTAGAGAATTCTGATCAGAAAGAGCATTGTGTTACTATAGAAACTAATGACCAGAGGCTTAGAACTTTGCTTGGTATAATGGGAAAAGGACAGCAGCTTCATGTGTATTCTGCCACAGTATGATGTGCTCAAAATCTCCTCAGTCTTGTACTTGCGGATGGATGCCCATGACCCCAGATAATAATACTCTTAAAAATAAATTTTTGGGAATAACATGGTGGGCAGAGATACCTGACAGTACAAACTTGACCATTAGATCAGGTCAACTATGGGAAGCTTTATGGAATACCCAGACCAAAGCCAACTTGGGAGTAATATCCACTCACCTAACAGTGGTTTGGGACACCCAGAGATTCTGGATCAATTCTATACATCCTAATTCCATTGAGGCTACTAATATAATTTGGCAGCAACATTCATGTTGAATACACAAGAACAGGCCCCCACAGAGACTGAAAAGAGATCTCATAGGGGGAATAGGAACAGGATTAGGCATTTTGGGAGAAGCAGAATTTGCAGCCACTGAAGAAAGGCATTCTCTAGAAAAAGCCTCTTTATCCAAGATAGGACATATAGAAGGGATATTATACCAAGAATAAGGGAAAGGCTGGAAAGCAGCAAAAAAGAATAATGAGGCCCTTATCAAATGGATAGAAAAAAACCAACAAATCATACAATCTTATTCTGAAACTCAGAGATGGGAACATGCATGCACCCGAACCCAATGGGCACTAATGACCATACTGATACAAATGGAATCTGAAATAGGTATGAGACAATGGACCACTATACTCAGAGCCGACATCCAATCTCAACCTTTGGGAGGCTTATGGCCCCCATGCCTTATAGAAATTCCTGGATGGTAAATGTGAACTTAGGTACTGTGTTCTTAAAGCCCAGGTGCCTAAACTAAATAGAACCCAGAGTTAGTAATTCAACTAGCAGGCATTGGGGTGATTGTTGATCACACCAGAATCCTACCTATGGGAAGTCATTGGGCTATTCTAACTGGTTCAAACACATGGAATCCTATTTCTCTTTCTGACTGTTAGAATAAGAGGGGACAATGGCTTTGCCTTCAATTTACTTGGAAATCTGATACCTCCCAAGTATGGCCTTTAATATCAACTCCTATGAGCCACAACATCTGGTATATGGGAAAGGGTCATTTTTGTTGGGAGGGTCAATACATCACCAAAGTGAAGCTGTTTGATTACTCCTGTAAAGAATCTTCCTTCCCCATCTCTAAAACTGGCATCTGGTGTAATACAACAGTCACGGGAAAAATAAATTTGCCTGCTGTAAAGAAATCCTATGATAACTTAGATATTGAAGACAAATTGTTCCTTAAGACCAATTTATATCCCTCTCAGGATGTTATTTCCATGGAAACTAAATGGCCACAAGAGGAATTATGACTTTTAGATGCTGACTTAGAATGAGTTTTACAAACCTCCAATGAGGTCTACCATAAAGTTCAAATGACAGTAGATGGTGAATGGAAACATATCCTGAACCTAATAAAGGAAAACAGCAATGCCAGCAGAGGGGTTTGGGGATGGTGAGAATGTTTATTACCCACTCACTCTCTATAGATATCTCTTGGGTGAATTGTTTTTACAATAATCATGTTATTCCTTATTATTTTGTTAATATACATTTTATACAAATGTTGCAAAGGAAAACAACTATGCAAAAGAAGATCAAAAACTCAGAACAGAAAACTACGTCTTATTACTCCAAAGATGAAGAAAGGAACTAAAGAATATTTCTATCGCTGTGTCAAGAAATTCCATTGTAAGATAAATTGTATGATACCCTCCCTCCGCAGGAGGTACCTAGCCAACATCTATGGCCCATATCCAAAGAAATGGATAGAATGATTGACAGTGGGGCATTGAAAGGGAACTTAGCCAGAAAAACAACCATCTTTGGGGTAACTAAGACCAAGCAGAATATTACAGTCAGCCCTTAACTTGGAAACTGATAATTATCATTTCCTTGAAGTTAGCGGAAGAATCGAGAGACTGCCAAGAGATGAAATCAACAGCTCTTAGGTCAATTTACTTCAGAGGGGTGCACCTACGATTAAGGACTGAAAGTAACTTTCTTGTTTTTTTAACCTCTCTAATTGGCTGCAAACAAGAGGAGACATAAGAGAGAGGCAAGACAACCTTGCTGGCTGTAAATTCCCCCTCTTACTTAAAGGAAAACTGCATCCACATTAATTCAAAATCCAAATCAAGTATTTTTATTTTATTTGACTGAGGTTATTTTCCTTGAGCTCTCCGTAAGAGGTAAGGACAAGGACACCAACCTCAAGGTAGTGTCAAGGACTTGAAGCTGAGCACAGACTGCGTGACGCTGAAGTTTCCAATCCATCATGGAACCTTGACATTTGACTTAGACCATCTGCTGCTCCCAAACACTCCCCCACTTTTTTCTTTAGCACAAAACCCCTTCTCAACTTCCTGTCTCTTCTCCTTAATAAACCCCAGAATAGGCATCATAAATTGGGGTGATTTTAGCTTGGTAATTCCCTAGATGCTGGTTATCTGAATACGACTTCCAATCCTTGCACCAACTTCTGGACATTTGAGTCATTTGTTTAATGCAAGAGGGCAAGCTGAGCCTGGTCTGGCAGTAACAGCATCTCATGTGCAAGGTTTAGAAGACTTACTATTCAGATGTCAGTATTATCCCAAAGGATGTAAAAATGTGGTAGGAATTGCAATTCCTACCACAAACCCCATGACATTTTTCAAAGAGAAATAGAAAGCAACATCCTTAAATTAACAGAATCTCACCGAATGGCAAATAGCCAAAACAAAAGAAAAAGAACAACAAAGTTGGAAGTGTCGCCCTTCTTGATTTCAAAACTTACTCAGAAGTACAGTAATCAAAACATTGAGGTACTGGCATAAAGACAGTCATGTGCACCAATGGAAAAGATAGGGAGCCCAGAAAGATACCCTCATATATAAAATAAAATGATTTTCAACATCCAAGATCATTCAGTGGGAAAGGAAGTCCATGGAAAAAATGGTGCTGGTAGGGCTGACCCCGTGGGTCACTCGGGAGAGCTTGACGCTGGGAGCGCAGTGGCGCTAGGAGCACCGAGGCCATGGGTTCGGATCCTATATAGGGATGACCGGTGTGCTCACTGGCTGAGCGCGGTGCGGGCAACACCAAGCCAAGGGTTGCTATCCCCTTTCTGGTCACTAAAAAAAAAGAAAAAAAATGGTGCTGGTAAAACTGAATATTCACATGCAGAAGTATAAAGCTGGCCCCTTGAGTCAAAGACCTAAAAGATAGAGCTAAAACTTAACAACTCTTAGAAGTAATATAGGACAAAAGTTTCACCACATTGGACATGGTAATTATTTCTTGGATATGACTCTGTTAGTGACAACAAAAATTATAAAAATTTGATTTCATCTCAATTAAAAACATTTATCTCTCAGAGGACACTATCAACAGAGTGAAAAGGTAACACGTAGAATGGTAGAAAAATTTTCAAAACATTTATTTGGCAAGGTGTTACTATCTAGAATGGATAAAGAAAAAAGCATTTGACAAAGTTCAACACCCCTTCACAATGAAAACAATAAACTAGAAGCAGAAGGGCAACTACTCAAGATACTACATGACATCTATGAAAACCCCCACAAGCCACATCATAGTTGATGCTGAGAGACTGAATGCTGTCTCCCTAATATCAGAAACAAGACAACAATGTCTGCTCTTGTGGAGGGTTAGAAATCTAGATTGTCATTTGATTTTAGAAGAGGGTTTTTAGGTAAATGATGTATTAGTCAAAAGCCCTTGGGTCAGAAACCACAGTTTAAAGATAGAGGATAAAAGCCCATCTAATCAACTCTTAGGTATGGGATTGTATACTTTAATGATTTTAGAGTTAACAGATGGTTGTCATACCAATCCTATGAAGAGTTTTTAAGAATTGTTGAAGGGAAAGATGTAAAAAAAGTGTTTGCTAGGGACACGATGTCTGTTATGGGAAATTTCAGAAATAATTATACTTAGATTTTATCATAAGAATGTAACTCTCACTTAAGGAGAGGTTATACTTTAGATAATGAGCCAGTTTGACCTACTTAGCTTTTAACTAATTGTAATTTGGAATGTCACATTATTAATTTTACTGATGTTACTAATTTCCATTGTTTAAGTATAGTTAGCCATACATAACTTTTGTAATGCTGCCCATGTCCTTGTGTCCCTTTGTAATGATTGAATCAACTGAATTTTCTCATGAAACTTCTTTGGCTTTACAATAAAAAACAAAACAAAGGAGTTGCTGGGGCACAGAAACTTTGGGTTTCTCATCGAATTCATGGTGCTTTGAGTAATCCTTCTTATATCCCCATTACACAGTGGCAAGTGTAACATGCTCTCACCACTTCTGTTTAACATGGAAACAAAGGTGCTACCAGGGAAAATAGGCACAAAGGAAAGTAATCCAGATTTTAAAGAGCATACACTCACAACTCCTCTAAAAGACATACAAAATAACATAGACTGTGTCATCACACATACAGGTGGGTGTGCCCACACAGACACAAAACTCACTAACCCTTAGAGATAACAGACAAAGGATGCCAAGAAATACTCGGAGAGACACACACACAGCCCAGGCCTCTGCACTATTCACCACATTTGTCTCCCTCTTCAGCAATACCCACCATCTGACACACTGGGTATTTTACTTCCACCCCTCATCTCTTATTTCCTAGAATGCCAGCTTCAAGTGAACAGGGATATTTGTTCAGTTTTATTCACATTGGCACCTATTGGAAGAGCTGTTACACAGAAGAGTAGCACTTGGCAAATCCCTGGGCTGCAACTCACACACAGATTTTACACAAACCTCATCATAGACCCATATCCACTCAATTTGCACAGAGCGAACTGTTCTCATTCCCATCCCATGGGGCAGAGAGGTATGTCTTGGACCCTAAACCAATTCCCAAGGGTGGGTTTGCCTAAATGAGTTGAAAATGTAGGGCCACACAAAACCATGCACAGGGATGGTGACAGCAGCATTGTTCATTATTTTCATAACTTGGAAGCAACCAACATGAAGATGTGTTCACCAAAGTTGGAGGTACAAAATTAACACACAAAAACAACTGTACTTCTATACACTTGCAATAAAATATCTGAAAATACAATTAAGAAAATAAATCTATTTCTAATAGCACCCAAAGAATAAATACATCAGAAGAAATTTTTTAAAAGTACAAAATTTATACTCTGAAAACTACAAACCTGTTGAAAAATGCTAAAGATCTAAATAAATGGAAAACCATTCCATGTTCATGGATCAGAAGGTTTAATATTATTAAGGTGGCAATACTCCCCCAAACAATGTATGATTCAATGCAATCTTTATCAGAATGCCAATGACTATAGAAACTAAATACTGATGCTGAAATCCATATGAAATTACAAGGGACTCAGAATACAGCAGGAAAAAGGGCAAAGTAGGAGAACTCACACTTCACAATTTTAAAACCTGCTACAAAGCAATGGTAATCAAGATACCATAGTAATGACACAGGAAAAGTCATTAAGATAATAGAATACAACAAAGAGTCCAGGGATAGAGAGGTCAGCAGAATGATGAAGTTAGCTGCCCCAAACACCTGTTCATTAACAGAAATATGGAAAAAAAAAAACTATCTGAAACAAATTTTTCTAAACTCTTAAAAACCATCAAGGATTTACAGCAACCATGTGGATGCAACAACAACAACAACAACAACAAAAGGAGAAATGGTGAGAAAGCTTTGTGGAGTTTTCACGTGTCCTTGTCCCAATCTCTCCCTGATTTGGTGCCAGTCCTTAAGACAACAGCCCTAGCTCCTACTGTGGAGCCCTTGTCACTGGTTCCAGATACAGCAGAGTGGATCTTACTTGCAAATTATTGTGTTTATATGCTATAATCTGTCTGGGAATAACAAAGGATCTGAAAAAGGCTTGATTTTCTGTTTTGTCAAAGTTAGAAGCCAATCTGTGGAAAACTGGGAGATCTAGACAATCTTCTTCATCTTCTTCTCCTTTCCTTTTTCTTTCTTTTCCTTCTTTCATTTTCTTTTTCTTTCCTTTACTTTCCTTTTTCTTTCATTCTCTTTCTTTCACCCTTTCATTCTTTCTCTTTTTTAGCACCTGACATTCAAGAAAATCTCTGTGAAAACATTGGCTGCACACACCTAAAAAAATCAAGACTTACAGTGACTACACACAACATGTAATACAGTCTCTGCAGAAATACTTTTGAAAAGTCACTAAACAAATGGACAACTACACCTTTCAATAAACAACAGTAGCAAACACAAGTGTCAAGTTAGGCCATCCTATCACTTGGGACATCCTCTCACCCCATCTGGCTCACTGAAGCAGTCAATGACCACCCTCCCTGGAGACCCTGCACTCTGTACCCACCCCACCTTGTGTCCAAAGTGAACTTTGCTTTGCAGGTTTTTGCACCACCTTGCTGGTGTGGGTTTCCCTTGTTTTTTGGGATAGCTTTTCTTTCTTCACAAATCTGAGAGACTCCAGAGGACAGAAATAATTTCTGTCATTTCGTCTCAATACCAGCATCTGATTGGCTGACCACCAGTTTGTCTACAAGGACTAAAAATGGGGTTAGGGAAATAAAAGGTTAATGTCCAAGGGGTTAGGGCAGGCCAGGAGATTCCCTCCAGTGCCAAGACAACCAGTTGCTCCCCTGAGAAGCTCCATCCACCCACACACATCAGGCTGTCTTCTGAGAGGAGATGACAGAGGGGCTGATGTCCACTACACAATCCAAGGGATATGGCTGCCGTGCGTGCATTGTGTCAGCCCCAGAAAGCTTCGATACCCAGGACAAGAAGATAGGAGGGTGGCTGAAAACACACCATCCTCCTATCTTCCTGTCCTGTTTATCGAAGCTGTCTGTCAATTTTCCAAAGAGGAAACTCTATACAAAAGATATTCTTGGACTGGCCAGTTAGCTCAGTGGGTAAGAGCACAGCCTTATAGCACAAAGGTCATGGGTTCAGATCCCCATACCAGCCAGCCATCAAAAGAGAAAAGACAAAATTTTTGATAAGGTGTCTGTGCCTAGGGACAATACTAGGAGGTGAGGCACAAAGATTTTTTATAGCAGAGTGAGACGTAATTATTCTCTGCTTTTCTCTCATATGAAATGTTCAAAAACAAAAAACCAAATATTTTTAAAAGAGCCATCAATTGCTCTGTGAAAGTATGATGAACAATTAAAATACTGTTTCTCTGTGAAATGTACAATAATAAACAAACAGTTGACAACGTTGTGAATTGGAGACAAGAAGTTGGCTTTGGGAATGTGGAGAAGGAACTGGACATTTAGGGTTTTACTGCAAGCCCTAGAAGAGGGTAGGCTGAGGGGACAGGGGACTGGATTTGAGACTCTGCTTTCCATACATTTGAAAAAGGCAGGGGGAGGCCAGCCCCACTTTGGAGTGTTAATTAAAACTAGGCAATAAGAGTGAAGGGGCTGTAGGTCCCTAAGGAAACTGAAATCTAACTCACACGCATTTCTCGTAAATTACTAACTTAGAGAAAAACAAAATTTAGGCTTAAGCAACCAGGAACCACAAATTAACGTCTAATTACACAACCAGGAAATTTCCACCCAAATGGTGCAAATAAGGAGACTACACCACTGCACCCAATCAATTATCTGCTGTTTTGTTTCCACCTACACCTTACAAACGCTTTTCCTTAAGACCCTCCCATGGACCCCAAACCATATACCACGGCTGGTGCTTCCTAATCATAAATCACTGTTTGCTTAAATAAACTCTCCAACATTTTAACAAAGCCTCAGTTTAATTTTTAACAGTAGAAATGAGGGACTGGAGACCCCAGGGACTGCATCTCCTGTCCCGGACTGCACACCGCATGGGGATTCTCTCGATGACCCTCCCGTGGTCACTGTAATCTGAGGAGATGCAGGGCGCTGGCACGGAGCTGCCCACAGAGGGCTCTGGGCTCTCAAAGTCGCCAAGAAGGGACAAGACAGAACACCCTGGGGATCTCGGCTGCCACCCAGTGCCCACCCTGTGGCCGTAGGGGACCAGTTCCAACCAGCCCCCTTCCATGACAGAGGACCCTCCCCATACACCCATCATTTCCCAACTTCCAGACTGTGCCTGCTTCCTCCCCGAGGGTCTCCCAGTACCTGCAGGTCACAGGGTGACAGAGGCCATGTTGTAGTCACCTGGGCCTCCTGGAGCAGAGGACAGGGAGCTGTGGAGACACGCAGAGCTCCACCAGCGCCAGAGACAGAAATCCCACCAGACTGTAGAAGGCTGCTCCCTCCTCACTGGCTGTTACCTGATTGGACAGAGCTTCAGGACCCGCCTCTCTCAGGCCCTGAGTGGCAGGAGGTAAGCGCAGACACGTTTCTGAATGAGGCCAGAGTGACAGGTTTTGGGCTGCAGCCCTTTTCAGGCAGGGCTTCCTCTCTGCTGTGTGATCTGACCCTGCCAGAGGAGTCATTGGCATGTGACCTTGTATATAAGGTTATATTCATTTATGACATGTATATAAATGAGCATATCTATGTGTACATGCACACAAACATGTTATTCACAAGTGGAAACAATATGATGACAATTATTTTACCATTTAAGATTTTATAACCTTCCTGGCCTCTGGTGCTTTGAGGAGGCAGCCTGAGCTTTGAAAAGGGAGGCGGTCATCTGAGGCAGCAATGTCCACTAGAAATAAAACGTGATCCAAGTGTGTAATTTTCCATTTTCTAGTAGCTGCATAAAAGAAAATCAAAAGAGACAGATAAAATTGATTGTAATAATTTAACTCAAAATATTATCATCTTAATATGTGAGCAATATGAAAATATTAATGAAGTATTTCCTTTTTCTGGTACTAAATCTTCAAAACTCGCTCAGTATGTTATGCTTCCAGCACTTCTCAGTTCAGACCATCCACATGCCAGGTGCTCAGTAGCCACACGTGGCCAGCAGTTGCCACATTGCAAGTGCAGCTCTGAGAGCTCTGATGTTCCTGATATCAGGGGGGTGAAGGAACTGAAACGCTCTTCTAGGTAAGAAGTGTGGGAACACCTGCTTCCCACCAACATCTCTCCTCAGGCCCAAGGGTGGGAGAGGGGGTGGTGCCCAGACAGACAGCAGAGGGCTGCAAGCAGGAAGTGTCAAAATAGAAACCACTGCTTGCCATCTGCTGCTTGGTGTGGGCCCATTTACCTTCCTAATGCAGCAATGCAATAAAAATGGGTCCCAGAACGAAGAAACACCGTGTTCTAAGATCTATCCATGCCCTTGTCCCTCTGAGTTTGGATTTGGAGGGGAAAGATTAAAGGCAAACTTCTTAATTTACTATTTGTTCTTGGCCCTAGGGGATTACCCAAGGGTCAGGATATGAATAAACATCTTAGAATGTTAAAACCTATCTGATGATGCCAAGAATGAACTTGTTGTACCTTAAAACAAAACAAAACACTGCTGTTATTTTGAGATATTGAGTTAGAAGATTTGTGCATGTATGTAATATTTAGAAATTTTAACAATGTATAACATTCATATCAAAATATATGCACAAAGCATTCACGTAAAGCTCTATGCATGACTACAAAGGGAACCCACTTGTGTAACCACCAAATAGAACCTGCCTGACTCATGCATCTCAACAATCACTTTCTCCCACCCTCCTCCCCAAAGTAACCAAGATCTTAACAGCTAACAGTATGGATCAACTCTGTCTTTTATACAAGTGTTTTGTTAATGAGCATGTTAAACTTACAAAATAAACAAAATAGTATAATAACCTGTCACCCAGCCTCAACAACTAATCATGTGGCACTTTGCTTTCACCAATACTTCAACCCAATCTCCACTACTACATTTTTACATACATTTTTAAAAATTGAAACATGATTGTACATATTTGTGAGTTACAGAGTTGAATATCAATACCTTTGTTTAATATGTGATGACAAAATCAACGTAATTAACACATTTATATTATAAAACATTATTTTTTGCCTATTAACCAGGTTCATGCTAACTCTCCTCCCCTCCTCCCCCTTTCAATCCTCTAGTAACCACAATCCTGTTCTCCTGAAAGATGAGCACATTATTGTAATTGTTTTCTTCTTTTTCTTTTTGTTTTGTATTTATTTTTTTATTAGCTCCCACTTATAAGTGAGCATATGCATTATTTCTTTTTCTGTGCCTGGCTTATTTCATTGAACAAAATTTTCTCCAGGCTCATCCAGGTTGCAGCGAATGACAGAAGTTCATTCTTTTCTGTGGCTGAGTAGTATTCCATTGAGCATATATGCCATATTTTCATTATCCAGTTGTCCGTTGATGGAAATTTAAGTTGATTCCAACTCTTGGCTATTGTAAATAGAGCTGTGATAAACATGGGAGTGCAGGTATCTTTTCAACATAATGATTTCCATTTTGGGGGTATATACCCTGCTAGATCATCAGGCAGTTCTATCTGTAGTTGTTTCAAGAACGTCCATACTATTTTCCATAGTGGCTGCACCAATTTATAGTTCCACCAACAGTGTAGAAGGGTTACTCTTTCTCTCCTTCCTTGCCAATATTTCTTATTCTCTGTCTTTTTGATGATAGTCAGACTAACTGGGAAGAGATGATATCTCAGTGTGGTTTTGATTTGCCTTTCAATGATGATTAGTGGTGTTGTGCATTTTTTCACGTACCTGTTGGTTATCTGTATGTCTTCCTTTGAGACATGTCTATTCAGCTCCTTTGCCCATTTTTTAAAAGATGGTTTGCTTGTTATTTTACTGTTATTTCAGTTCATTTTATATTCTGGATATTAATACCTTGTTAGATGTATAATTTTTGTTGATTTTGGTATATGGCAGGAGGTACAGGTCTAGTTTTATTCTTCTAACATGGATATCCAGTTATACCAGCATCAATTATTGAAGAGGCAGTCCTTTCCTTAATGTGTATACTTGGTGCCTTCCTCAAAGATCAGTTGCCTATAAACATGAGTTGATTTCTCAGTTCTCTATTCTGTTTCATTGGTCCCTCTGTCCATTTTTATACCAGTGGCACGGTGTTTTAGTAGTTATAGTTTTGTAGTATAATTTGAAGTCAGGTGGTGCAATACCTCTGACTTTATTTATTTATTTATTTATTTAAGTTCTCAGAATTGCTTTGAGTATTCGGGATCTATTCTTGTTCCATGTAACTCTCAATTCTATCACCTTTTCTCCACCTCAACACACACACAGGCTAACTACATGAGGAGATGGATACATTACATAGCTTGATCATGGTGATCATTGCAAAATGTATACATACATCAAAACAACATATTGGACTCCTTGAATGTATATAATTTGTATTTGTCAATAATACCACACTAAACCTGAAAAAATTAAAATAAGCAAAAACAACCCAACAAGTTTTTATGTTAAAATATATGTATTACAAATATATGTTGGCAACTAGACTTGTATCTTGGGGACTGGGAAGGATTCATTCAAAAAACATAATTTTTAAAATATTCATAAATTTTAGTAGCTTAGATTTTTTAAATGTCTAGTATTATTAAAAGTGAAAACATAGATGGAAGCTTGGCAGGAGAATGGAGAAGAACTAAGAAGATAATATCCAAAAAGCAAATTACAATCCCCTGCAAAAAATTAAATCTAGAAAAGAGAAAAGAGAAAATATCCTATGAAATTATAAAATGATGTGCATTTGACAAGGACAAAGAAAATAACAACTTAAATTGAAAAGAGAGGCCATTTCTCCCATCAGGAAGTTAAACTACATTCTATCAAATATACAACAGGTTCACATGTGGAGCCTCACATATTGTGGATGGGTTGTAAATAAGCCTGGACCATTCTATTGAAATGGAGATGTATGGCCAGCTCCATGGTTGTGTGATGAGTTCAGTTGCTCTGCTGCTCACAAAATGGTCCCACATATGGAGTTTAATGATCTATGATTGCTTTCTTTAAATATTTAATAAATTTAACTTGGATTTGTGTTTTGAAAGTTGTCTGATGAGAAAATGTGGCATATGCCAGGGGGCTTAGACCCTGGGTTCATGCACAGTTTGATCTCCCACTGCCTCACTGGCATGGGTCTTGGCCCCCTGCTTTTCTGTAACCTGGTGCTAATAAGCCTTTCCTATTCCCCCTTTGTTCATGACTGATGCTGCCCTCAGCTCCTGGCAATGTCTGGGTGTGGGCACACTGACTGTTGGGGTCATTTGTGCACATCTTCCATGGCATCATGGGGTGGGCCATGATGGCTTCTCACCTAAGTCAGAATCTACATTTTTCTGTTCCCATTATTAAATGCTTAATAATTCATGAGCAAGTTGTTCTACCTGGGGCCTCCACCTTGTTCTTACTTTTTTAGCTTCTTAAGGTGTAATGTTGGGCTGTTTATTTTGAGTTTCTCTTCTTTCCTGATGTAGGTGTTACAACTTCCCTCTTAGAACTGCTTTCAGTGTATCCTATAGGGACAGGGATGTTGTTTTCATTTTCTATTGTCTCCAGGAATTTTCTTATTTCCTTTTTATTTTCTTTCTTGATCCATTCATTGTTTTGGAGCATATTGTTTAATTTCCATATATTTCTTATGGTTTCTAGTAACCCTTTTGTTATTGATTTCTAGCTTTATTCTAATATGGTAGACAAGATAGTTTGTATAATTTAAATTTTACAAAAATTTGTTAGTACTTGTTTTATGTCCTATCATATGGTCCGTTCTAGAGATTGTTTCATGTGCCACTGTGAATATGTCCTCTGCACCTGTTGGATGATATATTTTGTAAATGTCTATTAAAGTCAGTCAGACTTTACTACATATTAATTCTAAGGTTTCCTGGTTAAGTTTCTGTCTGGATGATCTGTCTTTAACTAAAAGTGGGGTATTAAAGTCTCCAAATATTATTGAGTTTAAGTCTATGTCACCTGTTAGGTCTAATATTAATTTGTCATATAACACCAGAGTTAGGTGTTGATGGAGTTTGGATGTGTTGATAATTTCGGATCCCCTCCAAACCTCATGTGGAAATTTGATCCCCAATGTGGCAGTGTTGGAAACTGATTGAGTCATGGGACCGGATTCTTCATGAATGGATTAATGCTCTCCCTGGGGGTGGGGGGATTGAGTGAGTGGTCGCTCTATTAGTTCCCACGACAGCTCATTGCTTAAAAAGACCTTGGCACCTTATCTGTCTCTCTTGCTTCCTGTCGCCATGTGATCTGCTGTACCCGCTGGCTGCCTGCCACTTTCCACCATGAGTAGAAGCAGCGTGAGGCCCGTTCCAGATGCAGCTGTCCCAGAATCATAAGCCAAATAAACCTCTTTCCTTTATAAATTACCCAGCCTCAGATATTCGTTATAGCAACAGAAAACAGTAAAACGGGTTGGTATATACTTTCTTGTTGAATTGACCTTTTTAGCATTATATAATAACCTTCCTGATCTTTTCTATTTTTAAGTTTCCTAGGCTTGAAGTATATATTATCTGAGATAAGTATAGCTGCTCTTGCTCTTTTTTAGTTTACATTTCCATAAAATATCTGTTTCCGTCCCTCCACGTTAAGACAGTGTGTGTCTTTATAAGTGAGGTAAGTTTTTCTGCACACCATATTGTGGATTCTTGTTTTATAATCCATTCAGCCACTTTGTGTATTTTATTTTATTATTTTAATTTATCGATATACAATGTAGTGATTTTTGTGTTCCTTTACCAATTCCTCTCTTTTCCCTCTCTCCCCTCCCCCATCCACATTTTCTGTTCACCTGTCTTAACAAGTTCAAGGAATTGTGATTGCTGTGTCTTCTTCCCTGCCAACACCTGCCCACTGTTTGTTTGTATATTGATTGATTGATTTTTAGCTCCCACAAATAAGAGAGAACATGTGGTATTTCTCTTTCTGTGCCTAATTTATTTCACTTAATATAATTTTTTCTAAGTCCATCCATGTTGCTGCGAATGGTAGCATTTCATTCTTTTTATAGTACAGTAGCATTTCATTGTGTAGACATACCACATTTTCCTTATCCACTCATCTGATGATGGACATTTGGGCTGGTGCAACTCTTATCTATTGTAAGTAATGCTGGAATAAACATTGGAGCACAGGTATCCCTTTGACATAATGATTTCCATTCCTCTGAGTATATTTTAATTAAGGCATTCAATCCATTTATATTTAGGGTTATTATTGATATACACGGAGTTGTTACTGCCATTTTATTACTTTTTTCTGGTGATTTTTTAGGTTATTTTGTCCTTTTCCCCATACTTACTGTCTTCCTTTGCGGTAAAGTGGTTTTCTCTAGCATTATATTTTGATTTCTCACTATTTTTAGTATGTCTCATAAGCTTTTGTGTTGTGGTTACCATGAGGCTTACAAAAATCATGTTACAGTTGTAAGAATTTTATTAGAGTAGTAACAACAAAAACAGCAACAAAAACATAGCAAACTCTATGCTTTGTTGGATTCCTTTGCTGGAGACATATTTACCTGTTCTTCAATCTTTTACTTGTACAGCTTGTAATAAATACAGGAGGCTTTTTCTAAAGAAATCATGCAATAAAAATGAGAAAAAAGGATTTTGAATTGCAAAACTTTACTTTAAAAAGAGTAAAGCTTTACTTTAATGCTCAAAATATAATTCTGTATATAAAAGAAATCCTGTGGAATTCAACTTAAAATCCTCAAAAATAAATGAGTTCAGCAATGTAGCAGGTTATGAGGTCAATGTAAAAAAAATCAATTTTATTTCTATATACTAGCAATAAACATTCTGGAAACATAACTAAGAATGTGATACCACTGAAAATAGGATCAAAAAGAATGAAAACCTCTGAAAAAATTTTAGGAATGTAAGTGTTCTAATTTTACACTGAAAACAACCAAATATAATGAAAGGACAAAAACACAAATTTTAAGATGGAGTAATGATTTGGATATTCCCTTACCAGCAATTCACTGTGACTTTTTAGAGCCCAGCATTGTTAGGAGTGATGGAACCTTGTACTTGGTCATCAGAGTTGAGGTGGAGAAGAGGTGATAGAACTGAGAAATATGTGAGAGCCAAAAACAAATGAACAAAAAATCACATATTTGTGTGACTATGAGAGGATACTGGACCAACCTGTTTTCCAAATATCTAGATTGTGACACTTGGAAAAACTTTGTTAAAAGTTATGGGAAGAAAGAAACACACACACACACACACACACACACACACACACACACACACACACGATTTACCCAAGTTTTTAATTTTGTGTGTGTGTTCTTTATTGGCTTTGTTTTTGTTGCAAGAGCAGGAAAGCATTTTGTGTTTGAAGAGTCAAGTTTGAGAAACATCAGATGACCAAGAATAGAACTCATGAGATATAGAGAAGATCTGAAAGAAGTGAGGATAAAATCCAGAACCAGCGTTAATCTCTGAGCACAGGTCTAGCAAGAGAACACCAATAAGAACAAATACCAAGTCTTGGACATGGGGTCATTCAAACTTTTAATTTTGAACTCCCAATGGGGTCAAAAAGAAGGGCAAGAGAGTATGAAGAGAAAACAGGGACACCAGTGTTACCGAAAACAAGGAGGAGTTTCAATGGCTACTGAGAATTATATAATAAGTCAAGGACAAAGGAGTGTCTTCTGGATGGAAACAGGAAGCCATTGCTGACCTGAATGAGCTTCAATTAAGTTCTCCACACTCCCATGAGGAGCAGACCATGAAGAACACCACATCTTAATATTGGCTTCTTTTTTTTTAACCAAAATTATGAATAAGGGTTCCATTTCCATCTCTAGCATTTGAGCACAAATTTTGCTCCAGCCATTGTGGATACAACTGCCACAATGTGGTTTCTGCTCTCCATCTTACTTACAAGGGCCTAAGAAATACAGTAACTAAGACTATTTTAAGGTTTTAAAATATATTCTCAAGGAAACATAGACTGGTATAGAGGTACTCAAAGTCATACGATTTTAAAACTATCCCTAAGAAAAATTCTTCAGCAAACATCATTACTTCTAAAAAAAACGGTAGCAGCCCTAATACAATTAGGAAAAATACAGGTTAAGTACAATAACTAATCAATCAACACAGTCCTGGAATTCCAAGTTAATATAAAATCACAAACAATTTAAGGGTCTAAGTGTTTTTAGATGACAGTTACCTTGTTACAAAAGGCACACTCATGAACCTTAAGAGAAACCAGATGGGTAAAACAGGATCTCTTCTTCAGAAACTTAACTCATGCATTTATGGGAGCATAGTCTATAGGAGGAAAAGTATCAGTGTTCAGTGGGGAAATGGAATCTCTTCTATTTTAAACTTTAACACTGCTGTGTTGGAGGACCTTTGATTTCAATTTAGATAAATTAGTTAAAAATGACAGAAGAGCCCTGAGTCAAAGAAAATATTTGTAAACTGGAACTTTCTGTCTGAACAAGATGACAAGAACCATTTTTCCTCCTCCTATCTACTAAGTTCAATTATAAACTCTGGGATTTACCTAAGAAACACCCACAGGAGAACTCTAGAAGGCTGTAGAAATAAACAAACAGAGTGCCAGGATGTCATTATACTCTCACCAATCACGAGAAGGAGACCCTTCTGATGTTTTCCAGAATGTGGCAACAGAGGTAGTGCAGTAGGGTCATTGTTCCCTGGACTCAACCTGATTTCTGTGACAACAAATAGTGACTACAATACCCTTCCCCAAGCCCAGCATGACTTGAGCGACATAGATTCAGAGCCCTGGGGGCAACTAGCAGACAGTGAGTCTGTTCTCTTTTTCCCCCTATAGATGCTAAGGCAACCAGGCAGCTCCTGCAAAGACCCACCACAACCAGTGAATTATTCCTGGAAGATGTACATTCACATGTATGTCATAAATTACTATTCCTGCCTGCTGCTCTTCAGGAGAAATATGCTTGTGGACCGTGGACATGGTCCCCATGTAAAAAGCTCACAGATTATGAAATTTGTTCCCAGAAGGCCTGAGTTGTTGGGACAGGATTGAGAAGTGCATGGACCCAGGAACAGTAACCTCTGGGACAATCTGCTCCCACCATCTCTGACACACTACCAGAGTCATTCATTCTGCTATTGTCACTCTCTGCAGCTCATGTCTTTGCTCTGAGATTCAGGGATGGTGTTTTTACTCTGAAAAATAGCAGAGCCCAGCTCTGAAGAGCAGAGATGCCAAGCCTGAGAAAAGAGAAAATGGCATGTAGGGACCTAGGAAGCCTATTCATACACCGTATTCAAAAAAGGGCTTCTGAAAGACCAGTAGGCCAGCTCTCATTGGATAATCCTATTAGTGGCCATCAGCCAATAAGAAAATGAAATATTGAGGCTTTCCCAAGAGTACTTGCCAAAGACCTCTACCTATAGGATATTCATCTTCAGAGAGTACATTTTCAAGTTTTTCAACTTTTTAAAATTATCACTAAGTCCAACAAATAAAATTACACACATGTGGAATACTAGAAAATACAATTATATAACCATAATCACAAACTTTAGAATATGTCCATGACTCATCTCATTTGCATTTACTCTTTCACCACTCCAGCTCTGGACAATTTTTAATGTTTTCCTGTGTCTATAGATGAGCCTTTATAAAAATATATTTCTAAATTTATTTTTTATTTTTATTTATATTTATTTATTTTTAATTTTATTTTGTCAATATACATTGTGGCTGATTATTGTTGCCCATCACCAAAACTTCCCTCCCGCCTCCCTCCCCCCCTCCCCCCAACAATGTCCCTTCTGTTTGCTTGTCGTATCAACTTCAAGGAATAGTGGTTGTTATATTTTCTTCCCCGCCCACCCCCGGTTTTTTTCTGTGTGTGTGTGTGTGTGTGTGTGTGTGTGTGTGTGAATTATATATTAATTTTTAGCTCCCACCAATAAGTGAGAACATGCGGTATTTCTCTTTCTGTGCCTGACTTGTTTCACTTAATATAATTCTCTCAAGGTCCATCCATGTTGTTGCAAATGGCAGTATTTCATTCGTTTTTATAGCTGAGTAGTATTCCATTGTGTAGATGTACCACATTTTCCGTATCCACTCATCTGATGATGGACATTTGGGCTGGTTCCAACTCTTGCCTATTGTAAAGAGTGCTGCAATGAACATTGGGGAACAGGTATACCTTCGACTTGATGTTTTCCATTCCTCTGGGTATATTCCCAACAGTGGGATACCTGGGTCGTATGGTTGGTCTATCTGCAATTGTTTAAGGAACCTCCATACCGTTTTCCATAGAGGCTGCACCATTTTGCAGTCCCACCAACAATGTATGAGAGTTCCTTTTTCTCCGCAACCTAGCCAGCATTTATCGTTCAGAGTCTTTTGGATTTTAGCCATCCTAAAAGGGTTGAGATGGTATCTCAGTGTGGTTTTGATTTGCATTTCCCGGATGCTGAGTGATGTTGAGCATTTTTTCATATGTCTGTTGGTCATTTGTATATCTTCCTTAGAGAAATGCCTACTTAGCTCTTTTGCCCATTTTTTAATTGGGTTGCTTGTTTTCTTCTTGTAAAGTTGTTTGAGTTCCTTATATATTCTGGATATTAATCCTTTGTCAGATGTATATTTTGCAAATATTTTCTCCCACTCTGTTGGTTGTCTTTTATCTCTGTTAATTGTTTCTTTTGCTGTGCAGAAGCTTTTTAGTTTGATATAATCCCATTTGTTTATTTTTCCTTTGGTTGCCCGTGCTTTTGGGGTCGTATTCATGAAGTCTGTGCCCAGACCTATTTCCTGAAGTGTTTCCCCTATGTTTTCTTTAAGAAGTTTTATTGTCTCAGGGTGTATATTTAAATCCTTAATCCATTTTGAGTTGATATTAGTATACGGTGAGAGGTATGGATCTAGTTTCATTCTCCTGCATATGGATATCCAGTTTTCCCAGCACCATTTGCTGAAGAGGCAGTCCCTTCCCCAGTGAATAGGCTTGGTGCCTTTGTCAAAGATCAGATGCCTGTAGGTGTGTGGGTTGATATCTGGATTCTCTATTCTATTCCATTGATCCATGTGTCTTTTTTTATGCCAGAAACGTGCTGATTTGGTTATTAGAGCTTTGTAGTATAAAGTCAGGTAGTGTTATGCCTCCAGCTTTATTTTTTTTGCAAAGAATTGTTTGGCTATGCGTGGTCTTTTGTTATTCCATATAAATGCTGGATAGTTTTTTCCATTTCTGAGAAAAATGCCATTGAAATGTTGATGGGGTTTGTATCGAATTTGTATATCACTTTGGGTAGCATGGACATTTTCACAATGTTGATTCTTCCAATCCAAGAGCATGGGATATCTTTCCATCTTCTTGTATCCTCTCTAATTTCTCTCAGCAGTGGTTTGTAGTTCTCATTATAGAGATTTTTCACCTCCTTGGTTAACTCAATTCCTAAGTATTTTATTTTTCTGATGGCTACTGTAAATGGGCAAGCTTTCTTGATTTCCCTTTCTGCATGTTCACTATTGGAGAATAGATATGCTACTGATTTTATGTGTTGATTATGAATCCTGCTACTGTTCTGAAATCATTTATCAATTCCAGGAGTTTCTTTGTAGAGGTTTTAGGCTGTTCGATATATAGGATCATGTCATCTGCAAACAGGGACAGTTTGACTTCATCTTTTCCAATCTGGATGCCATTTATTTCCCCCTCTTCTCTGATTGCTCTGGCTAGTACTTCCAACACTATGTTGAATAGGAGTGGTGAGAGTGGGCATCCTTGTCTAGTTCCTGTTCTTAAAGGAAAAGCTTTCAGCTTTTCCCCATTCAGGATGATATTGGCAGTGGGTTTATCATAGATGGCTTTAATTATGTTGAGATACTTTCCCTCTCTACCTAACTTATAGAGGGTCTTTGTCATGAATGAGTGCTGAACTTTATCAAATGCTTTTTCAGCATCCATAGAGATGATCATATGGTCCTTGTGTTTGAGTTTATTAATATGGCGTGTCACATTTATTAATTTGCGTATGTTGAACCAACCTTGCATCCCTGGGATGAATCCCACTTGATCGTGGTGAATAATTTTACGTATGTGTTGCTGTATTCTGTTTGCTAGTATTTTAGTGAGGATTTTTGCATCTATATTCATCAAGGATATCGGCCTGTAGTTTTCTTTTTTGGTTATATCTTTACCTGGTTTTGGTATCAGGATGATGCTTGCTTCATAGAATGAGTATGGGAGATTTGCGTCCGTTTCAATCTATTGGAATAGTTTGTAAAGAATCGGTGTCAATTCCTCTTTGAATGTTTGGTAAAATTCTGCTGTGAATCCATCTGCTCCTGGGCTTTTCTTTGTTGGGAGACTTCTGATAACAGCTTCAATCTCCTTTATTGTTATTGGTCTGCTCAAATTTTCTACGTCGTCATGGTTCAGTTTTGGGAGCTTGTGAGTGTCCAGAAATGTATCCATTTCCTCCAGATTTTCAAATTTGTTGGCGTATAGTTGTTTATAGTAGTCTCAAATGATTCCTTGTATTTCAGATGAATCAGTTGTAATATCGCCTTTTTCATTTCTAATTTTTTCTTGTTAGCCATGATAATGGTTTGTCAATTTTATTTATCTTTTCAAAAAACCAACTTTTTCATTCATTGTTCTTTTGAATTGTTTTTTGGTTTTCAATTTCATTCAGTTCTGCTCTGATCTTAATGATTTCTTTCCGTCTGCTAACTTTAGGTTTGGATTGTTGTTGTTTTTCTAGTTCTTTAAGGTGAAGTGTTAGGTTGTTCACTTGCCATCTTTCCATTCTTCTGAGGTGAGAATTCAATGCAATAAATTTCCCCCTGAATACTGCTTTTGCAGTATCCCACAGGTTTTGGTATGATGTATCATTGTTTTCATTAGTTTCAAGAAATTTTTTGATTTCCTGCTTGATTTCTTCTTGGACCCATATGTCATTAAGTAGAATGCTGTTTAATTTCCACGTGTTTGTATAGTTTCCAGAGTTTCGTTTGTTATTGATTTCTAGTTTTAATCCATTGTGGTCTGAGAAAATACATGGGATAATTCCAAGTTTTTTGAATTTATTGAGACTTGATTTGTGACCTAATATGTGATCTATCATGGAGAATGATCCATGTGCTGATGAGAAGAATGAATATTCTGAGGTTGTTGGATGGAATGTTCTGTAGATATCTGCCAATTCCAATTGGTCTAGAGTATTGTTTAGATCTTCTGTTTCTCTACGGATTCTTTGCCTAGATGATCTGTCTAATATTGACAGTGGGGTGTTCAGGTCCCCTGCTATTATGGTATTAGTGTCTATTTCCTTCTTTAGGTCTAATAGCATTTGGTTTATAAATCTGGCTGCTCCAACATTGGGTGCATACATATTTATGATTGTTATGTCTTCTTGATGGATCAGTCCTTTTATCATTAAGTAGTGTCCCTCATTGTCTCTTTTTATGGTTTTTAGTTTAAAGTCTATTTTGTCAGATATAAGAATAGCTACTCCAGCTCGTTTTTCTTTTCTGTTTGCATGGTAAATCTTTTTCCATCCTTTCACTCTTAGTCTGTGTGAATCTTTATGGGTGAGGTGGGTCTCTTGTAGGCAGCATATAGTTGGGTCCTCCTTTTTGATCCAGTCAGCCAGTCTGTGTCTCTTGATTGGGGAATTTAAGCCTTTTACATTGAGTTGTTATTGAAAGTGTTGGTTTATTTCTAGCATTTTATTGGTTGTTTGGTTGTCTTAGGTGTCTTTTGTTCCTTGCTTTCTGATTTACTGTTTGGTTTCTGTGTTTGTTGGTTCCTTAGGTTGTAGATAGCATTTTTGTTTGCTTGTTTTCTCTTCATGAATGCCATTTTTATTATACTAGTGGGTTTTGATTTTTCTTGGGTTTTTATTGCAGTCGTAACTATTTTTCAGGAACCAAACCCAGTACTCCCTCGAGGATTTCTTGTAAAGGTGGTCGTGTGGTGGTGAACTCCCACAGTTTTTGTTTGTCTGAGAAATATACTATTTGCCCTTCATTTCGGAAAGATAGCCTTGCAGGGTAGAGTATTCTTGGCTGGTAATCTTTGTCTTTTAGTATTTTGAAAATATCATCCCATTCCTTTCTAGCTTTTAGGGTTTGTGATGAAAAGTCTGATGTTAGCCTGATTGGGGCTCCCTTATAGGTGATTTGATGCTTCTCTCTTGCAGCTTTTAAGATTCTCTCTTTGTCTCTGAGTTTTGCCAATTTGACTATGACATTTCTTGTAGAAGGCCTTTTTGGGTTGAATACATTTGGAGATCACTGAGCTTCCTGGATCTGAAGATCTGTGATTTTTCCTATACCTGGGAAGTTTTCTGCCACTATTTTGTTGAATATGTTTTCAATGGAATCTCCATTTTCCTTCCTTTCTGGAATACCCATGACTCGGATATTTGAGTGCTTAAGGTTGTCTGATATCTCTCAGATTTTCTTCAATGTCCTTGATTCTTTTTTCTTTGTTTTTTTTCTGCTTGTGTTATTTCAAACAGCCCATCTTCAAGGTCAGAGGTTCTCTCTTCAACTTCAACAAGCCTGCTGGTTAAACTCTCCGTTGTGTTTTTTATTTCGCTGAATAACTTCTTCAGTTCAGCAAGTTCAGCTACACTTTTTTTCAGGACATCGATTTCCTTGTACATTTCCTCTTTCAGGTCCTGTATACTTTTTCTCATTTCATCATGATGTCTAGGCTGAGTTTTCTTGTATCTCATTCAGTTTCCTTAGAATTATCACTCGAAATTCCTTGTCAGTCATTTCAAGGGCTTCTTGTTCTATAGGATCTATGGTTTGAGATTAATTAACTTTTGGTTGTGTACTTTCTTGATTTTTTGTATTTCTGGTATCCTTTTTTTTATGTTTATTCATTGTGGCAGGTGGTTTCACAGTACACCGGTTTGAGACTATTGACTAACTAAGATGTTCCTGTGGTTGCCAATTTGGTATGGCTACCTCCGTGACTGCTCAGTTGGCCTCTAGTGCCTTGTGTGTATGGTTGCCTCGGGTTTTGGGCCTCTCTGGGGAGCCACCTTTCTGGTCAGCTTGGACTCTGCTGGGCTGCTGGATCACGTACCACAGGGTGTGTGATCTCTGTTGAGCTTTCACTTCCCATGCAGGCCTTCTCCCTGTTCCGTGTGCTCTGGCCCGGGCTGTTGGATCATGCAGTGGCAACCCCACAGGGTGTGTGGTTTCTGTCAAGTCTCCACCTCCCTGGCCGCACATCTCCCCGCTCTGTGCGCACTGGGTTGGGCTGGGACGTGTCTTCTGGAACTCTTATCTATCAGCTGGGCCTTCAAGACCCTGCTCGGCACCACCTCGCCCAGGAAGTCTACCAGGTTTCTGCTAGGCACAGACTACCAGTCGCTCTGGGTGCTTTGTAGCACTGTGTAGATCTTTCTCGGGACTAATCACTTTCCTCCTGGTATCGCGGCTATTTGTGTACTTGTCTTATCTCCCAAACCAGAGCGTGAGCTCCTCGGGGGAGGAGCCCGCAGCACACAGTTCACCTTTATATCCCCCTAGCCCGGACGAGTCCAGTGCCCGCCTGCAGACAGCTCTCCGGCAGGTTTAAGCAGACTTGGGAACTCTCCTAACGCACTATTCCCAACCAGAAATTGGTTAGGTGATTTTCCAAACTGGTGGCTGCAGAGATGGTATCTGACTCCCAGTAACAGGAAGTTTACCGGGGCCAGAGTCCAGGGTGTGGTGGAGTGACAGTTGGCCCCACCCATACTTCCTTACCCTCCTGACACTGGACGGGCACGCCCCACACCACCAGCCCCACCAGGGAACCACGGAGGGAGTGGGAGGGGAGGACAGCCCACAGGCACCGGGAAGCCCTGCACCGGGGCAAGCAAGTGGGAAGGCTCAGTGAGGAGCCTAGCCGGGCCAGAGCTGCCACCACCTGAGAAATTGGAGGCAGCCCCGGGGCGGTGAGTGGCCCAGTGATGCAGGTGGAAGCTGGGTGGGCGTCAGCCCCCTGAGCAGTACCGGGCTAGGCGTCACTCACAGGGCTGTGCCAGGTCAGGCGCTCACTCTCTGCCTCTGGTTTATCACCTTCCCCATTCTCGTTTCCTGCCGCCTTGGGCTGCTCGCTCGGTCCTGCGGCGCTGCTCGAGCACTCCCAGGAATCTTTTATGCCAGCCTGAAACCTCGAATCATGAATAGGGCAGCTGGCCACCTTCAGCGTGGCCCCGGCCTCCGGGATCCTGTCTGCATCCACAGCAGCCCTGGTGCCATGTTCCCTGTTTAGAGACTCGCTTTTGCAGCTATGAAACAGTTCTTTTCCTGTTCCATACTTCAAAGCTGTTGCCTGTAAATGAGGCAGCCTATCCTGCCGAGGGCAAAGTGGCGGTCAGCCCCCACAACCGGCCACTAGCAGCGGTCCTCCCTTAAGAGATGGCAAGAGGAAGGTCCACAAGTTTCCTGGCTGCCTGAGGCCCAGTGGCCGCCTTTTCCACCGCAGCTACTCCGTGCCAACCACCGCAGCCACCGCCATCTTGAAACTTCAAAACTGATAAACTTTTAAAGCAACCTACTCAACTGAAGCAGACCCTGGTGGCCATCTGTTGCACCATGTTTTGGGGTAATTAACATGCATCCACACTTCTATTTTGTTTTCTTTTTGAAGTGAATCTGAAAATGTGTGCTAACAGACTGCAGTTTCTGAGGCTGGGAAGTTCAAAGTCCATTTGCTGGTGGCGACAATGATCCAAGGGTCTGCCGGCCACTGAGGACACCATCCGCAGACCCCCGAGGGCTCCGCAGTTGATCCCTCACCTCCCGCTGGCCCCAGCACCAGCGAGACAGCGCCTCCCTGCGTCAGCTCCGTTGTCGTTGTCCTCATCATCATCGCTGCTGCAGCCTCCAGCTCCCAGGTCTTCACTGCACTCTATAAAAATATCTTAAACGCAAAAATAAATTATGTAGTTTCTTTAGGTCTAGTTTCTTTCACTTAGCTGGACAATGTTGATGATCTTTCCTGATAGAGCAGATATCATTACTATATCTGCTTTAATTGGGGAATAGTATTCTATGGCACAGATACACCACATACATGTTACTTTCTGCTAGTGGATGAATATTTCTTTCATTTACTTTTGGCAATTATAAATAGTGCTGCTATGAGCATTCACATATGAACCTTTGGCCATAAACCTATTTTTTTTAATACTCTTGAGAAAAAAATTTCTGAGAAGTACGATGATTCTAGATAATATTTTGAGAAACTGCCAAAAAGATTTTCAAAGTGCCTGCACTATTTTACGTTCTCATTTATATGACAGTTCCATATTCTGTATATCTTTGTTGACACTTATTGTCTATATTATAGCCATTTTATTGGGTGTTAATTATCCTCCTTATGATTTTCATTTGCATTTCTCTAATCACAATAATGTTCATATTTCCATGTACTTATTGACAATTTCCCTATCTTCTTTGTAGACACATGTATTTAAATACTTTGTCCATTTTAAAAACTTGTCTATTATTGACTTTTAAGAGTTTCATCATTATTCTGAAATATACCCCTCACACAGATACATAATTTAAAATTTACATTGACTTGTCTTTTTATTTTCTTTATGGCCTCATTTGAAAAACATAAGTGTCAAAATGTTATCAAAAGCAGTTTATCTTTGTATTTCCTTTTCTAGAATGTGATTTTGGTGTAATTTCTAAGAGATTGTTACCTCATTTATAATTACAAATATTTACTCTGTTATTTCTCTATAAGTTTTATAATTTTATCTCCTACAAACAATAAGAGATGTATTTTGAATACTTTCGTGAATGGTTCTGATTTGAGTGAGGGGTTCAACTTTATCTTTCTGCAAGTGTGTATAATTTTCCCAGCACCATTTGCTGAAAAAGCTGTATGTACAAAAGACAGTGTTTTTGTGTGTGTGTGTGTGTGTGTGTGTGTGTCTGTGTGTGTTTTTCTGGAAAAAAATAGCTAGTCTTTGCCATGCAGTATTTCTCCCTTATGTGAGTTCTCTGATGTCTGGTTAGGTGTGACTTCTGACAAAAGATGTTCTACATTCATTACAATGAGCCTTCCATATCCACAAGATCCACATTCGTGGATTCAACCAACTATAGATAAAAAATATTTAAAAAAAAGAATGTATGGCAATACAAAATATACCAAAAATCTACAAAGTCCTTTTTAACATATTCAGTAATACAAGTAATCTAGACATGATGTAAAATTGTGCAGCAGAATGTTACACAATAGGTCACCACTTCATATAAGACTTGACCATTGGTTTTGAAACCAATCCCCTGTGGATATGAATGGACAGCTGTACATTGACAGATTTTCTCTTTTACACGAGTTCTCTGATACATCTTGAAGTGTGCTCATGACTTGTAAGGTTTGATTTCTGGTAGAAAGATTTCATACATTCATTACATTCATATGGTTTCACAACTGTGTGAGTTCTTTGATGTACACTGAGGTCTGCTTTACTGTAGAAAGGCTTCCTATATTCTTTACATTCATCTGGATTCTCAAGTGTGTAAATTCTCCAATGCTTGCTGAGGTTTGACTTCTGGTGAAAAGTTTTTCCACATTCATTATATACATAGGGCTTCTCATCGGTGTGAATCTCTGATGCATACTTAAGACTGACTTACATTTGAAGGTTTTTTCACACTCATTGTATTCATAGGGACTATGCTATGTGTGACTTTTCTTATGTTTATTGAGATCCAAGTTATGGTAGAAAGATTTTGTACATTCTTTATATTCATATGGTGTCTCACCTGTGTGAGTACTGTGATGTACATTGAAGTCTGATCTACTTAGTAAATTTTTGAACATTCTTTTCATTCATATGGTTTCTTACCTGTGTGAATTCTCTGATGTCTGGTGAGGTTTGACTTCCTGTGAAAGGTTTTCCCACATTGACTACATTCATATTGAAAGGACGAGTCGACACCAGTTGATGATCCACCGGAGAGAGCTCGTTTATTAGGCGGCACACACACATATATATAGGGCTTTTAGGGAAGGCTGATTGGCTTAAAATACAATCCCTACTTAGCATACCGCATGGGGCTTGGGGTGAGCTGCTTGGTGTGCAATTCGTGCCGGCAGGAAGGAGAGTACGGAAGAGAAGGGCAACCAGGGCCATGATGGGATGTGGCTGAGAAGGACTTATGTGATCAGGGTGTGATCCCTTGGGGCATTTGGGTTCTTACATTCCTCCCTTTTTCTTGTTTTAGGAAAGGGGACGTTGAAGTCATCGAGCTACTTCCTGCTGAACTGGGGCGTTGTAGGAGGGGCAAAGGGAGGAAGGTACATAAATACCCATTACGAAACCCCAAAGGATGGTGGAGAAACAAGTAATTTCAAAAGGGGAAAAGTCCATAAACATTCCTTGAAGCCACAAGTCGAATATGCACTGGTTCCACTCTTCGTAGCTGGAGACTGGAGGGAGCAGCCAGGCATCGGTGGCAAGTGCGTGTAGGAATGCGTTTCCTCTGTAAGGTGGTGTCTCTTCAGCATCGGCTGAGGCACTCACGAGATGAGGCGGGGGTTCATCGGTACCTAGAAGCTGGTAGTTTCTAAGGAAAAGCTGGTTAAAGGCCTGATTAGAGATTTTTCCCACTTGGGTTTGAAGAAACCTAATGATGCAGGGCAAGAAAAGGCAGGTTATGAGGATAATGATTAGAGGCCCCAAAATGCGCCAAATGCAAGTTAAGATAGGGTTTAAGATAAAAGAAGAAAAGGGGTTAGAACTGGATGTGGTTCGTAGACTGAAAGCTAAGTCGGTGAGTTTGATGATGTTTGTTTCTACTAGACCGGATTCATTGATATAATAACAGCATTCTTCCCCAAGGAAGATGCAAGTACCTCCATTTTCTGCAGTGAGGAGGTCTAGTGCTCTACGGTTTTGGAGGGTGACCTGAGCTAAAGAGGTAATTTGTTTCTGTAGAGAGGAAAGAGATTCAGCAGTGGAGGTCAGAGCCCCTTCAAGTTTAAAACAGTTCTGAACTGGTGTACAGAGTGAGTTGAGGGATGATGGTGACAAGAAGGCATGGGGCAGTAAGATTAGGCAGGATGGAGGTAGAGAGGGTTCCATTGCACCAGAAGAAAGAGCCTGGTGGGGCAACGGTGTGGGTATGAATGGTTGTGTTAAGATTACAATAAGACGGAGGAAAAGTTAGGGAGGAAGAGTTTCCAATGAAACAGTAACCGGGCAACAAAGTGTTACTGTGTTTGTTGTCGAGCTCCCAGAGAGGGATGTCCAGAAAGTTAAGGGGTTCTGATGGTGGGGAGGAGGTAACATTGAGAGGAAGGGAAGCATTTAAAGGGACAACCGTGAGGAGCGGTCGCATGAGAGAAAACAATTTCCGGGAGAGAGAGCCGGTGAGGTGTGGTTGAGCCATATATAGGAAGGGGTCTGAAGGCTCCCTGGGTGAAGTGAAAGGAACAGGAGAAGGCCAAGGAGAAGGTTCATGTCTCCGGAATTGGGGGTAGGGCTGAGGTCTGGGATAGGCAGAATTTGAGAGGGTTGGTAGGATGAGGGATACACTTAAAGGAATGGTGTGTTAAGTTTCCTTGCAGCTTGTAACTGGAGTTATCGGTGGCCGAGGGCGGATCCTGAGTGTAAGGCTTGAGCCTGGAAATATGAATCCATGGAGTAACATGATTACCTGGCAGGGCAAGTTTAGCAGCAGTTGGAGTGCAAAGGATGACAGGACATGGGCCTTCCCACTTAGGGGTTAGGGGTGTTTTAGGTTCCAGGGAAGTGTAGAATACTAATTGGCCTGGGCTGAGTGAAAGGTTATTTTTGGAAGGTGACAGATCTGGAAGTAGCCAGTCCTGGTACTTCCATAGCTCGGTGCGAAGGTGGGAGAGCAAGGGTAAGGCCATGGTGGGTGGTATGGGTCCTTCAGTCGCTGTGATCCCCGGGGGTAGGAGGGGCCTACCATACATGACTTCAAAAGGGGAAAGATTGGAGGGCCTCTTTGGGAGACCCCTCGTCTTGAGTAGAGCGAGAGGTAGAAGACAGACCCAATCAAGGTGTAATTCCAGAGACAATTTAGTTAGTATGTCCTTTAAGGTTCTGTTGGTTCTCTCTACCTTTCTGGATGCCTGAGGTTGGTAAGGGCAATGTAAGTGCCAGGGGAGAGAGAGTGACTGGGAGAGTTTCTGTATTACCTGGGCGGTAAATTCAGGTCCATTGTCAGATTGAATGGAAGTGGGCATCCCAAATCGTGGGATGATTTGGGAAAGGAGAGTCTGGGCTACGGTGGAGGCCTTTTTATTGGATGATGGGAATGCCTCTACCCACCCTGAAAAGGTATCAACAAACACCAAGAGGTATTTGAGGCACCGGATGGAAGGCATGTGTGTAAAATCGACTTGCCAGTCGGCCGCGGGTGTGAGAACTCTGGCCTGGTGGGAGGGGTATGGAGATTGTGCATGAGGAGGAAATTTTTTGTAAGAGGGCTTTGTCAGATGGGGTGACTGAGAAGAAGGCTTGTAAAAACTGGGATAAAGCTTGGGAGCTAGAGTGAAACAGGTCATGGAGCAAGCAAAAGAGCATCATTAGGCGGTTGAGGCTGAGAGAGTGTCTGCGAACCTTGGGAGCCGTATGGAAGAATGGGAAGTTGGTTTTGTGTCTGTGGGTGCTGTGCCACAGTGCATGCAGTGAGGTCAGCCTTACAATTCCCATGAGTGATTGGGGAATCGTCGCTCTGGTGGGATCTGCAATGAATGACTCCTAATTCACAAGGTAAATGGGATGCCTCAATTAATGTGGAGATTAAAGCTGAGTTGGTGATTGTGTTACCCCTGGTGTTCAGCAGACCGTGTTCTTTCCATACGGTGGCATGAGAGAGAAGGATATGAAAGACATATTTGGAGTCAGTGTATCAGTAGGGTAGCCGGGTTTAGGGGTTGCCAGGTATTGAAGGATAGGGCAGGATTTTCCAGAAACGAGCATAGGAGGGTTAGGATTCTGGAAGGTGGGAGGGATTGGAGAGCTTTATAGATAAGGAGGTCTTTAAGGTGATGTGGTGAGAGAATGGTGAGAGGTGCCCCAAATGTTAATTTGGATGCCTCCTTATGCAGCAACTGCCCCGCTGCCAGGGCGCTTAAACAGGGTGCCCAGCTTTGTACAGTGGGGTCCAATTGTTTTGATAGGTATGCTACAGGGGCAAAGGAGTGGCCGTAATTCTGTCCTAGAATGCCCAGAGCTTGTCCCGTATTTTCATGAACATAGAGGAAAAAGGGTTTAGTTAGATCAGGGTGATGAAGTACAGGGGCTGTTAGAAGGGCCTATTGAAGCTTGAGAAAAGGGCGCTGAGGTGAGGAGGTCTCTTACTCATATTATAGAGACAAAAGGCGACATTAGGTTTTTTTTACAGCGACTATGGGAGTATTGTAAGGGGAGCGAGTGGGTCGGAGATACCCCTTTTTTAATAGGTCCTGAATGATGGGGCTTAACCCGAGGAGGGCTGTTGTGGTTGATGGATACTGAGCCTGACAAATATATTTGGAGGGGTCTTTTAGTTTTATGTGTATAGGGGAACACTGGGCCAGAGCGGGGCTGGCAGTGTCCCAAACTGTGGGGTTAACAGGGTGCGTTAGCATGGGTAAGGACTTCTTTGGAGGGGTGGAATTAGTAGGACCTTGGGCTTGAACTAGCGCTAGGAGGAAGGAAAAAGGGGAAGAGGAAGAAGACAGGGGCAAAGTAATGGAGACTTGAAGCCATGATAGAATGTCCCAACCCAACATGGGGACGGGGCATTGTGGCATGACTAGAAAGGAATGGGAGAAAACGGATTGAGTGCCTTGAAGGCAGCAGGTTAAAAGAGGGGTTTTTTGGGGGAAAGATTTGTTTACATCCTACCCCAACTATAGGAGAGCTGCTGGAAGTGGTGGGGCCTTTATGATCCCTTAAGACCAAAAAGGTGGCTCCAGTGTCCAGGAGGAAAGATATTGGGTGGCTGTCCACAACCATGGATACCCTGGGCTCCTGCTTTGTTATAGAGATGTTCGGGAAGGTCCCAAGGCTCCGTCGGTCCTCCTCAGTGAGGCCCACCATAGGTGGAGTCCACGGTTTGGGGGACTGTGGGGCAGTTGGTCCCTCACCCCTTCGGGCGAGGGGGCAGTCAGATCCCCAATGTCCCTTCTTTTGCATTTTGGACAAGGAATGCTGGGTGGCCTGTGGGTGGGGCAAGTCTTGGCCCAATGTCCTTCCCTTCCACATTTAAAGCAGGCTCCAGGTGGAGGCTGTGGGAGGGCGCCCAGGGGGTTTGATAAGCTGGGCCAACATCTGGAAGTTGGCGTGGTCGACCTTTTGTTTTCGATGTTCTTTTTCCTCCACCCGATTATGAAAAACCTTGAAGGCCACTGATAGGATTTCGGTCTGAGGGGTTGCAGGACCCTGCTCTAATTTTTTAAGTTTAGTTTTAATGTCAGGGTAGGATTGGGCCAGGAAATAGGTCATAAGGACATGCCGGCCATCTTCTGAGTTGGAGTCTAAGTTAGTGTATTGTTGAAAGGCCTGAGTTAATCTATTGAGGAACTCGGAGGGAGTTTCCTCATTTTTTTGGACAATTTCTTGAATATTTTGGAAGTTGACGACCTTGTGAGCCGATTTTTTGAGGCCAATTATTAAGCAAGAGGCAAAATGGTCTCGAGCCTGGATTCCCTGGGCTGTGTTATAATCCCAATTAGGTTCCTGTTCCGGGACTGCTTGGGGCCCTGGCGGGTGATTCGGATTGGTACAATGGGTGTCAGTGGCATGGGGTTGGGCTGTATCCCAGACCCTGTGGCGTTCCTTCAGGAGGAGGATATTGGCTAGGAGCATGAAGATGTCATGATGTGTGAGGCTGTAGGCCTGCAGGATCCATTAGAGGTGGTAGAGTCAGTAGAGAAAGAGCCTAGTCTTTTTCCTGAGTCTGTAAGGTCAGCTAGGGAAAAGGGAACATGGACCCTAACTACTCCTTCAGCCCCAGCTACCTCATGTAGTGGGGTGATTGTTAAAGGGGTGGGAGGAGGTCCTCGGGAATGGGTGAGAGGGGGGCTTAGTGGGTCAGGAGTAGGTGAGGGTAACGATGGGGGAGTGGATGGTGCAGGAGGTGCAGGTGGTGATGTGGATGAAGAGGGAGGAGGAGCGGACACTGGAGGCAGTGGGGGAGGAGGAGTTCGGTAGGGTGGGGGTTCATCAGCAGGGTCGAAGGTGCAAGGATCGAGGGGTGACTGTGAAGAGGTTTTACAGGCTAAAAGGACTTGAGAGGGAGCACGGGAGGAGCAGAGGGCGGGGTTCTGAGCCAAGAGGCGAAAAGCCTCGATGTAGGGGATCTCCTTCCATTTTTCTAAGTGCTGGCAGTAGTTAAAGAGGTCTCCTAGAATGTTAGGATCTAGTGTGCCCTCAGGGGGCCATGTGTTTTGATTATTTAAAGGATAATAAGGCCAATCTTGTGTACAGAATTTGGTGAGGAGTTTGGGCTCAATATCCGGCCTGAGGGAAAGGTTGGTGAAGTTTTTCAGAAGGCATTGAAGTGGAGAGTCCCCTAGGGAGGAGGAGGAAGCACCCATTCTGGTCTCTTAATGGGAATTTAGACAGAAATCGGACAGAGATTTAGTGATAGGACAGATCCTTCATCCGGTTGGGAAAGGCGGGATCCTAGAGGGTGTCCCCAGAAGATCACGTCAGTCCCAGCAAGTTCAGGTACGAACCAGGAGGAGAGAAGGGAGGTGTGGGTTGTCACTCAGACCTCCACTTCTCTAGGGCAAAAGCCCGGTGCCTGAAGGAACCTAGTGCCAGGATTTTCTGGTCGGGTCCCAGACCCGGGAAGTGGACAGAAGAGAGTGGTGGACAAGAGGGTGAAAGCAAGAAGGAGAGAACAGAATGGGGCTTTTAACCTCCAAAAATGAAAGTAAAAGTTTACCGGGGCTTTGGAACCTATTATAGTCTGGGAATTTATGGTGGTTGTGAAGACCGTGGTGGGGTGGGGTATGGGCGTTAGGGGCTACTGGACAATCACGGCTAGACTTCCTGTGGTAGCCTGAAAAAGGGCTGGTGCCCTTTAGGAAAGGGGGCTCACCTAATGATGAGCCAGTGGTGAGTGGAAGGAGCCAGCGCTGAAAAGAATGGACGAGGGTGGACCGTCAACGGTGAGTGGTGGAAGGGAGGCCGGTCCTGGCGGGATGGAGTTCTAGAGGGGCGACTCAAAAAGTGCAGCCACTGCGATTTGAAAAGTGTTACAGCTTGAGGGAGCCCAGAGGGGTGAATCAGAAGGTGTTGCCGCTGTGATCCGAAAAGTGTCGCCGCTTGAGAGAAACTCCGTCCCAGGTTTCGGCACCAAATGAAAGGACGAGTTGACACCAGTTGACGATCCACCGGAGAGAGCTCGTTTATTAGGCAGCACACACACATATATGGTTTCTCATCTGTGTGAGTTCTCTGATGTCCTCTGAGGCATGATTTACTGGAGTAAGTTTTTCTACATTCTTTACATTCATATGGTTTCTCACCTGTGTGAATTCTCTGATGCTTGTTGAGATTTGACTTCTCATGAAAGGTTTTTCCACATTCACTACATTCATACGGATTCTCACTTGTGTGAATTCTCTGATGCCTGCTGAGGTGTGACTTCCTGTGAGAGGTTTTTCCACATGCACTACATTTATATGGTTTCTCACCTCTGTGAATTCTCTGATGCCCACTGAGAAGTGACTTACTGTGAAAGGTTTTTCCACATTAACTACATTCATATGGTTTCCCACCTGTGTGAATTCTCTGATGCTTGATGAGATTTGACTTTTCATGAAAGGTTTTTCCACATTCACTACATTCATATGGTTTCTCACCTGTGTGAATTCTCTGATGCCTGCTGAGGTGTGACTTCCTGTGAAAGGTTTTTCCACATTCACTACATTCATATGGTTTCTCACCTGTGTGAAGTCTCTGATGTACACTGAGGTTTGATTTAGAGTAGAAAGTTTTTCCACATTCTTTACATTCATATGGTTTCTCACCTGTGTGAGTTCTCTGATGTTCACTGAGGTGTGATTTACAGTAGAAAGTTTTTCTACATTCTTTACATTCATATGGTTTCTCACCTGTGTGAGTTCTCTGATGTACATTGAGGTGTGACTTACAGTTGAAAGCTTTCTTACATTTCTTACATTCATATGGTTTCTCACCTGTGTGAATTCTCTTATGTACACTGAGGTTTGATTTAGAGTAGAAAGTTTTTCCACATTCGTTACATTCATATGGTTTCTCACCTGTGTGAGTTCTCTGATGTACACTGAGGTGTGACTTACGGTTGAAAGCTTTCTTACATTTCTTACATTCATATGGTTTCTCATCTGTGTGAATTCTCTTATGTACACTGAGATTTGATTTACAGTAGAAAGTTTTTCCACATTCTTTACATTCATATGGTTTCTCACCTGTGTGAGTTCTCTGATGTTCATTGAGATGTGATTTACGGTAGAAAGTTTTTCTACATTCTTTACATTCATATGGTTTCTCACCTGTGTGAGTTCTCTGATGTTCACTGAGGTGTGATTTACAGTAGAAAGTTTTTCTACATTCTTTACATTCATATGGTTTCTCACCTGTGTGAGTTCTCTGATGTTCACTGAGGTGTGATTTACAGTAGAAAGTTTTTCTACATTCTTTGCATTCATAAGGTTTCTCACCTGTGTGGGATCTGTGATGTACCCTGAGGTATGAGTTATGGTTGAAAGCTTTCTTACATTTTCTACATTCATATGGTTTCTCCCCTGTGTGAATTCTCTTATGCTTGTTGAGGTTTGACTTCTCAGGAAAGGTATTTTGGCATTCGCTATGTTCATATGGTCTCTCACCTGTGTGAATTCTCTGATGCTTGCTGAGGTTTGAGGACTTGTGAAAAGTTTTCCCACATTCATTAGACACATATAGCTTCTCCCCTGTATGTGTTATCTTATGGATTGTAAGGGGTAATTTCTTCATGAATGATTTATCACATTCACTATATTTATAGGGTTTCTCCTCTGAGTGTACTTTCTGCTGTTCAGTGAGTTCATAATTTTCACAGAACTTTCTCCAACATATGTCAAATTGAAAAGATTTCTCTGATACTGGAATTGTCTCTTTGGCAAGAACAGCTGACTTATGAAAGACTTTCCCATAATCAAATTTGCAGGATGTCTCTCCCATATACTCTTTCATCTGTTCCAATAATATTGGCTCTGTGTTGAAGGATTTCCATTGTCCACTATATTCAAAAGCCTGCTGCTGAGCATGAATCTTGGAATGCTGATTAAGATGCTCACAATGTCTCCACAATTTCCCAGTTATATTACCCTCATCAGATTTCTCTCCAGCATGCATCCAATCAGCCTCTCTAGGAGGAGGTGCATTCCGACATACACTGAACTCTTTGCACCTCATTCCTAAATACTTTTCACTATTTATCATTGAATTTGAAATATGGTTTGAGCTCAAATGAAATGTGTGTTCTATTTCAACTCTCTCCTCAGTTGATGTATTGCTGTTGGTAATTCCACCATCCTGCAAATGTGTATCATAATGTTCTTGGCTTTTTATAATTAGAGCTTTGACTATCTGAACATCTAAAATAAGAAAAAAAATACCATATCCATAAGCCACACATAAGTATTGCTAAAATGAGCATCTAAAGGTAAAGAAGTTTTTTCATATTCTCATGGCATAGGATTGTACAAAAATGAATAATGGAAATTGGATTTATAACTATACATGTTTCCTACATACTACCATAATGTAATAAATTGTATTAACATATTTTCTAATATTCAATTTTCTTTATTTTTCATTCATAAGAAAATTCTTGGTAAAACTTTCACCTAAGCTTGGTCATAATGTTAAACAAGGGCTTATCATCTGACATTTGTTTACCCTATTTTATTTATCTATTTTATTCTTATAACAACAGTGGGAATCACATAGTGCTTTTTTCCCTTCTTATTCAGATTTGAGTATGGTAATACTTTATTGCATCAGGTACTTTCAGGTTCAGCAGGAAACCAATTTTCTTTAATTTAAACAGAAATTTGGCTTAGGTTCAGAATTTTGCCCCTATTGTTCATTTAGTTTTCGTTGTTCCCTACAAAAAGGCGATAGACATCTGGAAATTTTTCAGATAAAACATTTCCTTTCCCACACAGTAGATAAAAACATCTTACTACAAATTTCTCATTTAACATCACTGCCTCTGCTTCTCAAAATGCTCCATTTTTCCACACTGTGCACCCATTTTCTGCAGGTTTAAGACATTTGGTTGTCAACCCAGGATGTACCCACAATATTTCCTTTTCTATTTAGCTCCTTCTTAGTTTAACTGGCATTCTACCTCCGTTTTCTGGTGCACACACCTCTGCTTTATAATTTGCTGCTTCTGAAGACTATTATTTTTGGCAATGAAGTTTCAATTGTGTCCTATTTTCATAAAAAATAATGTCTTGTGTACATTCCTTGTTCTCTTTGTTGGTTTAGAATAATATTCACAAAGAGAACGGGAACATGCTAACTTCAAGTTCCAGTACTCCACAAAAAAATCTGAGCCCTTCAACATAAAACTCTTGATTCACTTGATGTTGGGACCCACAATATCCTGATTCTCCTTCTGAGTCCAGTAGCTCCTTTCCAGGTGCCTGTGCTCTGTCCTTAACAGCTTCATACTTTCTGATTCATGGTACACAATGCTCACATCTCAACCTCTTTGCTCATTTTCTTATCAACACCCTAGGTAACCTCCTCTATAATTATGACATTAAAAATCAGTTGTAAGCCACCAATTTCCAAATTTGAAGCTCCAATAGTGATGTCCTCTCTAAACTCTCAATTTTGTACTTACACAAGTATAACATGTCAAATCTGGAAAAGAGTTAAGTTGAATTTACGTTATGCCAAAGTAAACAATAATCTTCCTAGAACTGCCTAATCTGGATATCCTTCTTAAATTCTCACTACCCACTTTTCTGTCTCTCTCACTGTGGTTACATCTTCCTCATGATTCTAATACAAATATTTCATGTATATTATCTTGTTTCTCACCAGAATGTGAACCCTATGAAAGAGACATTATTTAGATTATTGCTGTTTTAAGTACAACTATATAGAAATAAACAGTGCTTAAAACCCACTTAATTATGATGTAGTGAAAAAATATGTGTATAAATAAATGTTTGTGCTATAATTTAAATGTTCCCCCAAACTCATATTGAAGCTTGATCATCATATTAACAGTATGAAGAGTGTGGAAAATCTAACTATGGTATTTGAACTGTAAGGCTTTGAGGAAGTTATTAGATAGTGAAAGCCATGCCTTTATGAATGGATTGATCTGTTCATGAAATAGTGAGTTAATGGGTTATCGGGGGTAGATTGGTGGCTTTAAACAGCATATGGGCACTTTTGCCACTCTCACCTTGTGATACACTGCACCAACTGTGGACTCTGCTGAGAGTCTCCACAAATGAGAAGACCCCACCAGATGTGATGCCTCAACCTTGGACTTGTCTGCCTACATAACTATAAAAAATAAATTTTGTTTCCTTATAAATTACCCATTTTCGGGTATAAAGTTACAAGCAGAAAAACATGGAGGAAAACATTCTGGAAGAAGATGTACATGATAATGGACTGAAAGAGAGCTACCAAGAATACTGACAAAGTTTAGAGTAAATAAAATGGTCTAAAACAAGAAAGGTAGAGATTAGATTTGTGGAAGTATATGAACTACTCATTAAAATAAAATGTGGGTGTATAAGTGTTAGAGCCCTCTTTCAAGATTATATAATGCATGAGTTTCTAAGTAGGCCAGCAGTTCAGTGGTCTGAAATCTAGCAAATATATTGGTAAAAACAGCTGAACATGACCAAAATCTGCTGGACCTTATGCTTTCCAGCCTCAGTGCCCAGGACATACTGACCTTGTAGACTCTGATTTTGGGAGTCTATTATCCATTGTTCTGCTTCTTGCTCCAACTTGAAGATCACTTCAGGTTTGGTAATGCAGTACCCTTTAATGGATAATAACAGGGACTTTGCAAAATTGTTGTCAGGTTCTTGAAAGGATGACATGAGCTCATCTTAAGATGCTATGAAATGACAGGGCCAATTTGAATGTTTCTTTGGAGAGGGATGATGCATTCTTTATGGAATAAAATCCTACCTAAATAGCATTATATCTTATAAGTGGTTCCTTTATGTACCATACAAGAAGAAAGTACTGCCCCTGACACTGAGGAGTTTCACTCACCCAATGACACCAGGTTGCTGTAGGTCTCCAGCATCACATTCCTGTACAAAGTCCTCTGGCCATCATCAAGGTCCTGCCACTCCTCCCATGTGAAGTCCACAGCAACATCATCAAAAGACACTAATCCCTGTAACAGCACATTTCTCCTCAACTCAAGTCACCAAACTTGGTTCACAAAATGGAAATCTGGAAGTTCATAATTCTGTGGGTGCATGTACATATGTATCTTACAACAGGTACAGTATTCCGTATGGTAGAAGAAAGAAAAATCACAACAGGAAGATTCTGCAAATGTAATAAATTATTAATTACAAAAAAATACTACAACGAAGCCACTTTACAGATCTAGACCATCATTCTTGCTACAGATAAAAGGATGAATAAAATTCTACTCCTCCAAGGGATCTATGATATAGTATGAAGACATAAGTATAAATACTTACCTGAAAAAAAAGTGTGAGTTGAACTAATTTAGAACCAAGTTCAATATAGACTGGCGTAAGAAAGAATGAGAAAATATACTTCTATTTTGTGTTCAGCTTCAATTCCACTGAAATGCCAAAGATGCTTAGCCTTTCCATGTAAAGTATATGAGTTAACAGCAAAAGCCCAGCCAAAAGGGCACAAACAACTCACACTCTATTAAGGGAACTACATACAGTACTATGTCTAGTGGATGGGATAAAAACAATTTGACCAAAATCAAATATCAAAAACCTTATGCACTAATTGTTGACTTTAAATTACTTTCAAATTAAAAGCATGTACCAAACATCTCCTAATTTTCTTTCTGTGTGCAAAAAAATGCTTGTGTCCACCCTGGGGTGAATATTGCCACTTTTCAAACCACAAGTTGTAAATAATAAGGTCCTGTAAGGACAGGTAAATGACATAATCAGATTTGCATTTGACATTCATCCACTAGAAGGGAATGGTTAAGGTGCTTATGGGAGAATCAGAGGGGAAGAAAAAAGAGTAATAGATGATCACCTGTCATCAGGACACACAGCAGTAAGCATAGCAAAGAGGAAAAAAGGAAAGAAAAAGCAGGAGCAGAACATGGTTCTAATTTGCTGTGCAGAGAGTAAAAGTAAGAGTCTTATTCCCAGGCTATTTACATGATTTCAGCTACTTAGGTACTGGCATTGTAAATTAAAATTTGGAAAATGGGTTTTAAAAAAAACTATAATGCAGAAGTGACAGAGATTTGAACACATTATATTTAAAATATCTGTGAAAATGTCCAAATGGCAATTAGATATATAATTTCACTGTTTAGGACAGATATCTAAGCTGATAATAAAGACTTAGAAAATATCAGAATTTCATCGATACCTCTAGTAATCAGAGTTAATGAATCTATAACATTAAATTTAAAAATTAGGGAATCTGCAGAAACATTAATATATAAAGATAGAAGAAGAGAAATAGACTGTAAAGATCAGGAAAATTTTCTGAATTTATTTCATGAATAAAGGAAAACAGTATTAAGAAGTCTACCAATAAAATTGATCACTTTCATAGTTATGAAGGAAAATCCTTTGATTATCTACATAAACATTAAAAAGGTACTTCTAGAAATACATTGAATGTTTATATTCCTGCACACACACACACACACACACACACACACACACACACACACACAGACAAAACAACCCACAAATTTGGAAATCATCACTCCATTGTAACAACAAATAAAAACATGAAGACTGAAAAATCAATAAATCTTCTTGAACAGTAAGAAAGAAAAGGACACAGAGCACACTGCCACCCCAAAGATTAGAGAGGCAGACAGGCAAATATATGGAGTCATGGCTTATAGGAGTGGATATTTACTATTGAAAACCACCATGGGAAACAGTATAAGAGTGGGAAAACTTAAATTGTGACAGACAAATTGATGGAGGCTCATCAATAGAATTGTAGACAACTCTGAGGTTTAAAACTCCAGAGGACCCAGTCATAGCAGGAAACCAAAGTACTGTGTAATTCACTGTCACAATCATGAACAGGATCCTACAGTTCATAATAAAAAAGATCTCCCCCCTGCTTTCACCTGTGAGTGAAAAAAAGGCAAACCTTTAAATATGCCGGAATATTCTGTTGTTTATTCATTACCTACTCTAAGATATTTTGTTATAGAAGTCCAAATGGACTAAGACAGCTCCCCCCTCTCCACAGCTTATGACCACATTACTGAATGCATATGTACAGTAGTTTCTTTTCCCTGTTACATCATGTCTGGCTATAAAGAAAACAATTACAAGGCACTTTAAAGACAACCCCCCCATAATAAACAAGCAAAGAAACAGAGCTGGAAGCGATAGAGCAAGCATCAGAAAAAGCCATGATCAGGATGTTAAAACTGTCAAACAAGTTATTTTCAAAAAAAACTCTAATGAATAAGCTTAGGGATCAAATGGATAAAGTAGACAGTACTCAACAGCAGATGGGCAATGAAAGTACACATAAAAGTTCTAAGAAAGTACCAAAACAAGCAAACAAACATAAAAACAGTAGCACAGATCAAAAACACTGTAACTGGAATTAGGAATGTTTGTAATTGGCTTATTAACAGACTGAACAAGGCTGAGAAAAGAATCTCTGAGCTTGAAAATACATCAATAGAAACTTCAAAATCTGAAAAGCAAAGAGAACTAAGACAGGAAAGAAAAGAACATAATATGCAAAGATTGTGGGAAAAATACAAAATTGTCCCATAGAATAATGAGACTACGCCCCTCCCAAAAGATATAGAAAGGGAGAAAGAAAGAAACAGAATGTATATTTGGAACAATAATGCCTGAGAGCTTCCACAGATTGTCAGACACCAAACCAAAGACGAAGAAAACTCAGAGACTATCAACCATGATGAATGCCAAACACTACACCTAAGCATATCACTATTAAAACACAGAAAATCAATTTTTTAAAAAAAACTACAAAAAGAAAAAGGGAACAAAATCTTACTTACAGAGAAGAAAAGATAAGAATTACAGATAAAATCTGCTCAGAATCCATGCAAATAAGAAGTCAGTGAAATGAAACTCTCAAAGCATCGAGAGAAGAAACCCACCAACTTAGAGTTCTCTACCCTGTAAAATCATCCTTCAAAAGGGAAGGAAATATAAAGACTTTCTCATATGAAGAAAAATTAAGGAAATCTGCTGCCAGTGTAAATGTCTTGCAAGAAATATGAAAAGAATTTTGTTGACAGAAGAAAAAGATGCATATAGGTCATAAATCTTCATCTCCATAAAAAAAGGAACAGAATAAAAAAGAAATAAGTGTAAGTAAAATAAAAGATTTCATTGTACTTATTCTGAATTGATCTAACATATAATAGGTTGTACCTAATAATAGTGGAAACAATTTATAAAGTTATGTATGCTTTTACACACACACACACACACAAATATAATAATTTTAAAATAGAAAGTCAATAGAGACAATCAAAAACAAAGAACAAAATATATGATTCATTGGAAAGATAAATAGAGTTAAGAATCCTATAACAAGGCTATGGAAAAAGAGGACCAAAACAACCAATATGAGGAATGAGAGGAGTGGCATCCCTACAGATCCTGTGGACATAAAAGGATAATAATGATATACTATGACTAATTCTCTCGCACACATTTGAAAACTTAGATAAAATGGATCAAATCCTCACAAGACAGATTATGAAAATTCACACAGTAAGAAATACACAATATGAATAAGCATATATCTGTTACAGAAAATGAGTAAATTGTTAAAAATCTTCAAAACAGAAAACATCCTTCCTAGATGTGTTCAATGGTAAATTCAACCAAACATTTAAGGAAGAAATTATAGCAATTCCCTACTGTGTATTGGTACTTCCCAACTCATTCTATGAGGACAGCATTACCTCAATACCAAAACTAGGAAAAGTCATTACAAGAAGAGAAAATTACAAATCTTTACCACTCATGAATATACTTGCAAAAGTCCTCAACAAAATATTGGTAAACCTAATAAAAAAATGTATTTTAAAAAAGCTGTGCATTATGATCAAGTCAGATTAATTCTATGCATGCAAAGCTGTAACACATTTGAACATCAATTAATATAATCCATCACATCAGCAGACTTAAATAGAAAAACCTTATGATCACAGCATACAACCAGAAAAAGCATGAGACAAAAATACAGCATCATTAATGATAAATACTCTCAGTAAATCAGAATTAGAGGGAAACTTCATCAACTTAATAAAGTCTATCCACAGAAACTACAGCTAATATTATACTTAACGGTGAGAAATTCAAAATCTTCCAACAAAATAAAAAAAAAAAGCAAGAATGCACCATCTCACTACTCTTTTCAACATCATACTTAAAGTACTAGCTCATGCAATAAGATAACTACTTAAAATAAAATGCATACATAAAGGAAAATAAAATAAAATTGTCTTTGTTTACAGATCATATGATAGTGTGTAAAAAATCCAAAACGGACAAAAAAACTTCTGGAACTAATAAGTGATTGTAACGAGTTTGCAGGATCCAAAGTTAATATGCAAATTTGATCACTTTCCTATATACTAGCAACAAACACATGGAATTTGAAGTAAGGAAAACAAAAAATGAAAAATCAAAACCACACTATTTACATTAGCACCCCAAAAATGAAATAGTTGTGAATCATATATCTCAGAAGAAATTAATATCCAGAATACATAGACTCCTTCAACTCACAAGTCAAAAAACAAATAACCTGTTTAAAAATGGGCAAAGGTCTTAAACAGACATTGCTCCAAAGATGATATACAAATGGCTAACAAGCATATGAAAACATGCTTGACATCACTAACCAAAGAAATGCAAACTAAAACCACAATAAGATATTACTTCACACCCAAAAGAAAATAAGAAGCACAGGCAAAATTGGAACCCTTGTAAACTGTTGTGTTGGTGGGAAGGTAAAATGATGCAGCCACTATAAAAATAATACAGTTGCTTTTTAAAAAATTAAAATAAGAATTACCATATAATCCAACAATCCAATTTTGTGTATAAATCCCAAATAATTAATCATAGTAGTGCAAAATATTTGCACAACTGTGTTCATGGCAACATTATCCACTTAGGAGTTGGAAGCACTCCAAATGTCCTTAGAGAAATGTGAATAAAGAAACAAAACATTTTATGTTCATAAAGGAATATTAGATAGCCTTAAAAACAAAGAAAGTCCTCACAGTCTTATGCTGTAACATGGAACTTTGAGAACATTATGCAAAGGAAAATAAGCCACTCACAAAATGACAGATATTGTATGGCTCCACTGATGTAAGTCAAATTTTTAGAAACAAAAAGTAGAATGGTGGTTGTCAAGGTCTGGGAGGAGAGGGAAATTGAGAGCTGTCATTTAATGAGTACATACTTGCAGTTTTCCAAGACAGAAAGTTCTGGATATCTGCTGCACAACAGTGTGAATATACCTAACAACACTTAAAGGTTAAGAAATGTTTAAATTTATATATGTATATGTGTTTTATTTTACCAAAACTAATAATAGATTATTTTGAAAATAATTTTAAAAGACCAGTAGTTGATCATACTGAAAAATAAATTAATAAATAAACAAAAATAAATTGGGTACCCACAAACAATTTAGAAAAGTAAAAACAGAGGACAAAATGGCAATTTAGACAAAGAGAAAAGGGCAAGCAAAATAGCAGACCCAATTCTAACCTTATTAATAATTAGTTTCAGTTGAATTGGACTAAATATTTTACTTTATGCAGAGACTGTCAGGCTTGATAGGAAAGTACGACCCAACTATATGCTATCCACAGAGACATGATATAAATACAAAGACACAAACAGTAAAATTTTAAAAAATGGAAAATGATGTACTACACTGACAGTAAGTATAAAAAGCCTAGCAAAAAGCCTAGCAAAAAGAAACTTCAAGACAAAATATATCAACAGGGAAAAAAAGAGAGCCCTTTCATAATAACAGAAGGATTATATGTGAGAAAGATGTAACAATTATAACTATATCTGTGCCTAAACACAGAGCCACAAAGTATACTCACATGGTGCTAAAAGACTGGGTAAGTACTGGAAAATGTGTCATTAGGCAACTTTATCACTGTATGAACCTCATAGAGTGCACTTACAGAACTTACATGGTACAGCCTACTACATACGTGGACTATATAATGGAGTTTACTGCACAGATATAAATGGGGTCTGTTGACTAAAATGTTATGTGGCACATGAGTGCACCTGAAAAAAAAAAAAACCTGTGCTAAAGTGAGAAATTGACAAATCCACATTCATAGTTGCAGAATTCTTTTCTCTCAATAACTAATGAAATAACCAGATAAAATTATCAGGAAGAGTACAGATGTAACTGACAAAATTTTAACTATATTATATTATGGATATGTATATTTGTCTCTGTCTCTGCCTCCTAGCCTACACCTCCTAAAATCCGTAGACTCTTCAAAGAGATGAGTGTCACTTTGCATGCTAATCAGTTGGCTGGTGGCTGGCTGCACCTGGGTAAATTCAGGATGGGAGCTGATTGTCAGAGGAGCCAACTTTGTAATTAGACGGTTGGGACTTGCAGCCCACACCCCCAACTTCCAGGGAGCGGAGAGGAACTGAAGGTTAAGTTGATCGACAGTGGCCTATGCTGCAATCAATTGTGCCTAATGAGACCTCCATAAAAACCCAAGAACACAGAATTGAGGGAACTTCAGGACAGTTGAACTCAGCCATGTGCCAGGAGGGTGGTGTACCTCATATCCAAGGGAATGGAACCTCCTGTGCCAGGACCCTTCCAGACATCACCCTTTGTATCTCTTCACCTATTTGTATTTTTCAAAATGTCCTTTGGAATGAATAAGTGTAAGTAAATATTTCACTGAGATCTTGGAGCCCCTTTAGTAAATTAATATAGACTAAATAGAAAGAAGAGCATTGTGGGAGCCACTCAGAAGATCCAGGAACATGGACTTGTAACTGGCATCTGAAGTGGGGACGGTCTTGGGGATGGAGCTCTTAACTTATGAGATATGATGCTACCTCCAAGTAGATAGTGCCAAAATAAATTTCAATTAGAGATGCACCCAGCTTGATGTCTGCTGCAAAATTGCTTCTAGGTTTAGTGTGTGGAGACAAATCCTCATGTATCTGGTGTCAGCTGCCAGCAGTGTGTTGTGAGTATAGGAGGGGAAACTGAATATATTTTTCCCGTCCAACCTAATTGATATTTGTAGAGTACAATCTGAAGTTGCTATGAGTAAATATGTCCACCAATGTTAATGTGTTGGAAACTTGATCCCTATTGTAATAGTGTTAAGAGGGCAGGAAATCCAATTATAATATTTGAAAGGTGTGACCTTTAACAGGTGACTGGATTGTGATGACACTGCCCTGAGGAATAGATTATTCCACTCACAAAATAATGGATTAATGTGTTAATGGGGTATCATGGGCATAGACTAGTGGCTTTGTACACTGGGCACATGAAGTGCTCTTGCTATTCTCACCATGTGTTAATCTGCATTGCCACAGGACTCCCTACAGAGTCCCCACCATGAAGAAGATCCTGGACTGGATCTTAGCTTCCGAAATTGTAAAAAATAACCTCTTCTCTTAATGCATTATCCAGTTTCACATATTCTGTTGTAAAAAAAAAAAAAAAGAAAAGAAAAGAACAGACTAATACAGGAACACTCATCAAGACACAGTACACACTGACCTATAAAACAAGTCTCAAGACTGAAATACTATAAAATATGTTCTCTAAACACAATGAAATTAAATTAGAAACCAACAACAAAAGTATATTCACAAAGTCTCAAATATTTGAAAATTACATGACACACTTTGAAGGGAGGCTAAAAATCAAAGAGCCTGTGTCTGCTCTGTGGGGGTAGCTTTCGTCTAATGGATTTTAATGCACAGAAGCCTGTGCTTTCTAAAGTAGTGATTACATCATTTCTTGTATCAAAAGGCCAGAGTTAGATAAAAGGTGAAAAGGAGGCCATTGGATCCCCACATTACTATAAGCAAGAAATAGAAAAAAAAAGTTGGTCAAGTACAAACCCAAGCATGTCAGGAAAGAGGATACTGAAAAAAATGGTGACAGCCAAAGGGGAAGTGTAAAGAGTCATGAGGCAACTTTCCAGGGATGAGGACCCGGCCCTGTTCAAAGAACTACAGCAGGTGGCCAGTGGGAATAACTAACTGATCAGACCAGTGTCTGCAGGTGCCTCCCCTTCCCACCAGCCCTCTCTGAAAGGAAGTGCCCACACGTTCCTGCCAGTGTCTTCACTGTGAGGTGGGTGTGTCTGGAGGAGCAGATGACAGGCCACAGGACCTGTTTATGTTGGGCTTTCAGCCAGTTCTGTAACAGCAAAAAATTTCTGGGGTTCTTGAGAGGGGAAAATTATATTGTTCACATGACAGAAATTTGTGGAAAACTGTGATCATGAATTTTTTACCTTAAGGTACATTTCTAATAGCTACAAGGAAGTATTCAACAGGGAGTTTAATCTATGGTTGAAAGTCTGGAAAAAAGGTACTAACTGGAGAGGAATAGGTCTGAAAACTAGAGAGGACTGAATCTCTCAAGAAGAATTGCAGAGTGAGAATAGGGCCCAGGATGGAGTGCTTGGATGGACTCTGCTACAAATAGAAAGTAGAAGTATACAGAGAAAAAAGAAGAAACCATCAGTGAGGTCATCATAGCATGTAACACAGAAGAATTTCTGGGAAAAGGTCATGAACAGCAGTTTCAAATATGGCAGAAGATTCAAGTAAGGCAAAGGCTAGAGAATAGTCATTGAAACTGATTGTAATTTAGGTGATTGGCAAACTTTTGAAGAACTGAACTAAAACTACACTGAGTAGTTTCAAGAGCAAATGAATGGTGGGAACATTTTCCAGAAAATATAACTTTGCACAGTGTGCTGCACACCTGCATGAACACAGGAACCGAGAGAAACCTGCAGAGAGTGACTCAAGAATCTGTGGTTGACTCAATCCTCACAATGATCAAGGTTTTAGCTGTGAACCAAATAAGGCCTTCCAAAAGCTGTTTGGGTTCACACTGTTTTAGAAATTCCAGAAAAACCTTTTTAAAGGAATTGTTCTTTAGCACTAGGTTATTGTGTTTACTGCAGAAAACTGAAAGTATTTGTTTTCAAATTGATTTTAAAAATAAAAACTTTCCACAACATACTCAATGAAAATAGTCTGTCAGACTTTGGTGGCAGCAAATCTGGATGTTCCATAAAAAATGTAGCATACTGTCCTCTCAAATTTCATTCCAATCAAGAAAAAAAAGGATTTTTTTTGCCATGACATCAAAAGGACTGGAGACAAATTTGCACCCAGCATGGAGTATACTAAGTTCTGCCAAGCTGCTGTGTGTCTACATGCCATCTTTTATTCCTACATTTCCCACAAGCTAAGTTTTACTTATTTATACTTTTCTATGTTAATTCATGGGCCCCATAAAGGTCATAAATACAATGTAAGACAAAGTAAAGAGCATAAACAAACAACTCACCAAAGACTTCTTCATTTTTTGTTGCTCTTGGAAATACAAATAGCACTCTGGCAGCACAGCTGAAGGAGAAAGAAAATGGAGTGAATTAAGAAGAGAACTGGTGTGACTTGATCTTGGATTCTCCTGACCAATACACTGCCAATTAGCTGGAAACAAGAACCAACACCACCAGCAACACAACAGACCTTTCTCCTTATTGGACAATAGTCCTTTATGCCTCACAAAGAGGCAGCACATAACTAACTGAAGATGCATCTATAAATACATTAATTGACAAAAAACAGACAATTTAATTTGGGGTTAATGAAAACAGATGAGGGTACTTAAAAAGTTTGCATAAAAATTAAATTAAAAGATAATGTGAATCCTTCAATACAGTTTTTGAAGTCCCCTCATAGATTACCTACTGCTTTAGCAAAATCTAATTTTACCTTAAGATATAATTTAATCATTTAAACCAAAATATCATGTCTTCACTAAAATTAATGTGATAAAATATACCTAGGCTGTATTAACCATTTGCCTATTAATACAGGGATTTCACACAGGAGTCCACATGAGTGTTTCGACTATAACATATATTGCTTTTATATACCTGAACATCAGAAAAGTGTACATCTTGCACCCCAACATTTTTTGCCCATATGTATAAGAAAAAAAGTACATAATACATATTTCTTGTGGTATACACTTCCAGTAATAATTTCCAGTGTCAGGTATCTCTGTATCCATCTTCTAATATAGTATGTTCTCACAATAAACTAGGCTTTGCAATTGATTTTCTTTGGCCACTAAGACATTAGAAAATGTGATGCAAACATTGCTTCGGAAAGTGACTGCCGTTGGTGCTTGCCTTCTTAGACACAGTTATGTTGTAAAGAAGCCTGGGGCTACCCTGTTGGAGACACAGGACCTACCCAAGAGCCACCAAAAGCTACAGGGCAAGTGAGTGATGACATCTTAAACCAACCAGCCTCAGTCGAGGCACAAGCTGACTGAAGCCTCATTTGTAATCCAGGCAACACTAACATAGAAACTGCCCACCTGAGCACACTTGAAAAAGCGTTTCCATAGCAAATACACATGTAGCAAATGAGATGTGTTTTGTGTTTATTTCTGTTTTTGTAAGTCATTGAATTTTGGTTAGTTTCTTACCTAGCAAATACTAACTGTTACACAGAAGATGCCAGAACTCAATAGAAACAAAATTATTTGGAAGAAGACATTTTAAATTACATGTCAAAAATAGTCAATAGAAATTCAAAATCACACACACAAGTTTTGAAAATCACACAGAATGACAACTGGATGGACTTCAGTGAGGTTGCTAGAGCTCACGGATGCCACGTGAATTATATAAAGCAACTGGTTGCATCAGTAAACTATGTTGTAAGTTTTTAAAATTTATTTTTCAAGTCATAAACAAGTCTATTTACCTAAAAACCTAAAACATAAAATGGGTCTGTTACTTATAAGCAAGTATTACACTGTAACTTAATTACATTTTAAGATATATGTGTGGGGCCGCCTTGTGGCTCAGTCGGGAGAGTGCAGCACTGGGAGTGCACTTGGCAGCTGTGCAGTGCCAAGGTCACGGGTTTGGATCCTATATAGGGATGGCTGGTGCGCTCACTGGCTGAGCGCAGTGCAGCAACACCAAGCCAAGGGTTACGATCACCTTACCCATCACATAAAAAAAGACATAGGTGTGGAGGATAAGAGTGATGTAGTCTAATTTGCCCATTTTAAATAATGTTAAATAGGCTCCCATTATATACTTGCAGATTTCATAATTTTTAAGAACAGATTACTGATATTAAGTGGAAAACACTTGTGTTGTTGACCCTTTGAAATCACATAATCCATAGAAAGTTTTGGAAATAAAGAAGGATAGTGATATTTAAGGCAAAGTATATTAAATCAATGTTTGATCTAAGTTAATTTCACTCTCACAAAGATAATCTCAAAAGTAAACAAACGCTTTTTTATATTTTTTTATTCTTAGTTTTATTGTAACGTAGTTGATTGTACATATCTGTGGGGTTCAGAGTTGAATATTGATACCTGTGTACAACATGGGATGCTCAAATAAGGATAACTGGCATGTTCAACAATATACAACGTCATCATTTTTCACAGCCCTTTATCAATTCCTCCCTCCCCCTTCCCCTTTCCCACCTCTGGTAACCTCAGCTCTCCTTTTGAAAAGTTCAATGTATTATTGATTGATTTTCTTTCTTTCTTTTAATGTATACATTTATTTTTTAGTGCCCACTTATGAGGGAAGGCATGCAGTCACTTATTTTGACTTAAGTGTGGCAAAAGGATAACATTAGCCAAAAAGTCAGTCTGTGTAACATCAACAGATTATGTGACCATGGGCAAATCACATCTCCTAAAATCCATTTTTAAACAATCTTTCTAATAAGGTAGGAATAACTTGGCAAACACTTCCTGAAATACTGAGAACAACTATCAGGATAGTGAGAACCTCAGAGTTATCTCTAGATGCCAAATATGGTGATAGGCTATGTTTGAGAGAGCTCAGACACTAGAAACAATCAGGGAAGATAGAAGAAACGAGAGCGTGTTTAGAGGGCACTGTAGGCAGATCCTCTCAGATATGACAGGTTATTCCTTCATTCCAGGCCATATATTCAAGCCCCCTACTATAAGTAACATTTCCTAGGCCCTCGCCTATACTCAAACTCATGTCGCTTTTGAAAGATGGTGCAAATCTTTCAATAGCACCCTGTCCCCAATAGCTATTGAACGAGAACACCTCATTCAATCAACCAACTCGTGTTCACTCCAGACACTAGGATCAGTAATGGGTTGGGCTGTGCAACGCTAGGAACTTGACCTTTGGGGACATTGTTGCCTGTGCTCTGAAACACTATTGAGAGGTCTCAGGCCAGAGGGGAATTCTTGCAGGGGAGATTCCTTTTCACTGCGCACCATCCTTCAAACTTTTTAACACCTCCTTTACTCCTAAGAAAACTGGACCATCAGCCAGTGGCCCAATCTTTCTCCTAGAAGTCACTGTCCCTGGAGACTCGGTCATGTACAGACATCTGTAGACTCGGACCAGAAGTGCTAGGCAGGCCACACAGTGCTGGAGGGAACAGAAACTACACTTGCTAAAAGAGACACCAAGACGCCCCACAGATACATCTTGCAGAGAGTAACACTGAGTGTGCACACGCTTCACAATTCTTTCTCTGGGAACTTGAGGCAATTTCGCTACTATTGTGAACGCGCTCATCTTACACATCAGTAAACTGAATGTCACTAGGTTAGTACCAGGTGCCCTCATGGCAGGGCCGCAACGGGAACTCACCGCACACCTCCCAGGCTCACGCTGTCTTCAGGCGCCCCCACTCCAGACCCGCCGCCATCTTGGTCTTGGACCCTTATGGCGGAGCTTCTGCAACCGGCTTTTGTTCTCCAGGAAGGACAAGCCCCGCCTTCTGCAGGCCCACATTCCTCTGACGAAGCAGTCGACAGAACAGGGGGAGGCCCCCCTTCCCCAGCCCAGGTCCATGGTTCAGACCAGCCCATCAGGCTCCGCCCGCCTCACACGGACGAGCAGACCTGTTCCACCAAACGCTGAGACACCCGTCTGCTCCACAGGGTCCCCTCCTTCACCCTCACACCCACCTTCAAGGACACAGACTCCAACCACAGAACCTCGTCAGCACCGTGGAGGTGGCAGAAGCCTCTGGAAGATGAAGGGAACGGGCAAGGCCGCACATGCGCACCAGAAACCCAGAACAGCCCTGCCCGGATCCCGTGCGGGTGACGTCATTTCAAAGCGAAACTACCTTTCCCAGGTTGCAGAGCGAACTGAGTGACACATGCGCAGAAGAAACGCAAGGCGGGTCCCATAGCTCTCTGCAGGTGATGTCAACGGAGGATGAGACTTTATTTCCCACAAGCCTCCGTGGTTCCCCCTTGGGAACAATGGAGGAAATCTTTATTTCTCCAGCGGGAAATCTGCTACTGGGACACCAGGCCGTGATGGAACAGCTGTGGTCTCTATCCAGACGTCGGTGATGAGGAATTCTGATTCTTGATTAAATCCTTATTTGATGAGAGACATTGTGGTACTAAAGGGAAAATTCAATGTAGGCAAATGAGTAAATGATATTAATAAGTTCCTTTTTAAAAATTTTTATTTCTGATATTAGTATACCTGTTATAAAGATATATATATCTGATATATATATATATATCGCTGTTATCGAACCCAAGTCTATTTTCTACAGATGCATTTTAAAGTATGAAAGAAACTGTTTCCCTATTTGACTTTATTTTATTTTTATTTTATTTTTTAATGTTTTTAATTTTTTTGAAGTAACTTATTATACATATTTGTGCGGTACGAAGTTAACTATCAGTTGTTGTGTACTACGTGCGACGGTAGAATCAGGATAGTTAGCTTATTCATCATCACAATATGTAATCATTCTTTGAAAAGATTTAACAAGCCAGAAATTATTATGGTAACTTTCTTCCAGTTCATCAAAAGATATTTGTTTTCATCCAATAAACTAATTTGTGAGTCTCCAATGGATTTTATTGTACAATTGGGAAAATGCTATTGTGTATATAGTGAAATAAAATAGCAGGTCATAGGGTAGGTGCACTCCATAATCCTGTGTCAATTTACACTTGCAGTGTCTGATAATTATTTGCTCCCAAACCCCCAGGTCCTATTCATTCATCCATATATGCATCAGTCAAATATTTCATTATATGTTTTTGTGTGTTTTTGAGTGTATGTGATGGGCCTGAACTTCCCCTTTTCTTCCCTGGTTTCTGCCACAGACTTGGCAAGGATTTCTCTGCGTGGGTTTCTCAAAGCCCCTGCTACCACTGAATCTTCTTTTCAAACAGAGAAATGCCTGGCTTGAGTCATCAAGGTTGATGTGGGCTTGAGTGGTCCAAAATTGCTCAGAGATTATTATCACGAGGATCTGGTGATAGTCGGTAAGACTGAGAACAATGGCTACTGTTTAGGATAATCTAAGAATGGCATTTTAATAAATATGTTCTGACATAATAATTTATCATAAAGAGGAAAGAAGAGAAAAAGCAATGTGTCAACAATGAAGGTGCAATATATACTATACCCAGATTAACAAACCCGAGAGAATTTGTTGCTGTTAGATGGGAATACAAGAAATAGAAAAAGTGTTGTTAAGCCTGGAAGCAAGTGACCCCAGACAATAATACAAATTCACACACAAAAAAACATGGGGCCACAGTAAAGGTAAATGAGAAACTATAAAAGGCAATATAAATGCACATTGTTTCTACTTTCTTCTCTTAATTGGTTTAGAAAGAAACCTCATAAAGCTGTACATCTACATTGCATTGTTCTTCCTGCAACATATAGAAATGTAATATACCAGAACTGATGAAGACCACCAGGCTAGAATTTTCTGAGGTCCTAGTGTGAAATCCACAGTCCCAGACCTTCTGTGTGGCCACAGCTGAGGGACATTACTCTCCATGAGAGGGTCTCATAAAAAATGCTGCCCATGCAGAAGCAGTTATCTCAACATCCAGCCACGTGGACCTTGAAATCAATGTGAATGTTTGACTTATTCTCTAACACTAGTGGTTAATGGGATGAAGAAAAAGAGTGCTTGAAATACACCAAAATGCTTCTATCATGAGGTTCACATTGGTACATAGTGGTAGTCACATTGACTAAGCTGCTGGTCACAGGTCCTCTGGTGTCATGTCTAAGAAACCACTTCCCAAAGCAAGGTCACAAAATTCTGCTTCTATATTCTCCCATGAGAGTTTTATAGTTTATTTTTTACATTTAGGTTTATGATCTGTTTTGAGTTAATTTTTGTGTATGCACTGAATCAAGAGTTTAACCTCATTATTTTCATTGTAAATATCCATTTTTCTAAGCATTATTTGATGAAAACCCTAAATTTTACCTTTACATTGTCTTCTCGTATTTGTTGATAATCCATTTACCATAAATGTGAGGATTTGTTTGTTGACTTTCAATTCTATTCTACTGATACATATGTTTTTTTCTGTGCTCTGTCACTATCACATTGCCTTCATTACTGATGCTTTACAGCAAATTTTTCAGTATTGTGTTGATTATACTGGGTCGCTTGCACTTTCACATAATTCTTAAGATGAGCATTTCTAGAGGAAAAAATGTAGCTTAAGTTTTAATATGGATTGTATTGAATCTACTTTTCAGTTTGGCAAGTATCATCATGTTAACAATGAATGCTAGATACATAAACCAGACATGTATTTTTATTTATTTAGGTTTTTTATAATTTCACTCAAAAAAGCAGTTCTGTTTTTGCTGTAAACATCTTGAACTTTCGAAAATTTATTCCGAAGTAGGTGTAAGATTTTAGCAGATATTCTTTATCAGGTTCCTTCTATTTCCAGTTTGTTGTGTGTGTTTAATCATGAAGATGTGTTACCTTTTTTTTATGCTTTTAATGCACATATTGGGAATCAGCTTCTACAGACACTTTAAAACCAACGGTTCATCTTCCTTTCTGTTTCTGGATCCTTCTCTCACAAACGCAATCTTTCTGAAGGCAAATCAGATTCTAAATATTAAAAACAGGGTGAGTGGATGAATGAGTAGTTGAGAACCCTTGATCTCAGTTATCCTTGCAGCTGACTGCTGTGTTATTGAGGAGGGTTGGTTTACACTTTCATGAAATGTCAAATAGAAATTCAAATTCCAATAATGTTAGAGTGCAGGAAGGAAGATACCTGTAAAGTGCACACTTTAGAAATTTGTTTTCTCTTTATTTACTGTTAAGTGGAAATATTAGCACCAAGGGAGAAGAATGTGTAGAAAATACAGCATATCAAAAATGTGTGTAGCTGAAAATAAAAGAGAAAAATAAGTAAACCTTTATTTACACAAGGATTATGTTGAAGGAAGTAGAATAGATTTTGGCCATAGATTTCAGAAGTGGGTTTGTGCATTTTCAAAATACTGTTTCTGGTTTATTTTATGAGGGGTCTGATACCATCCTCTCTATTTCAGAAGTCTGGATGGTAACCACTGTGTCTGCCTCCATCATGTGTGGAAAGTGTCTGTTCCACATTCTCTCCTGTTACAGGTAAGAGGGCTCTGGGAGTCACCTGTGGGTCTTCAGCTGGAAAGCATGTGACAGGCTGTTCTTGAGTTCTCACTCTGTGTCCTTCTCCATGAGTCTCATGGGATATCTGTAACCTAAATGCTGTGCACCCTGTTTGTCTGTGATTGTAGTCAAATGCCTCAGTGAAAATCTCCCAGTCACTTGTAGGCTATTGTGGGAAGAAGCAGACAACATTTGGCTGGGGAGGGGAGCAGCAGGTTACAGACATCCAGTGAGAGTCCCCACCCCAGCCAAATGTTGTCTGCTCCTTCCCACAATAGCCTACAAGTGACTGGGAGATTTTGATGGAGGCATTTGACTACAGTTACAGAAAACCAAGGTGCACAGCATGTCGGTTTTTAATTCAATAGATATAATTTCCTAAATGGTGCAAGGTAAGGGTCCAACTTTATTTTTTTGCACATGTGTGTCCTGTTTGCCCAGCATTATTTGTTGGAGAGACTACCCTTTCCTGATTGTGTAGTCTTTCCATTTTGGATGAGGATTGTTTGACCACATATGAGGGTACTTCAAAAAGTTATCTTTTATTCTATTTTTTCACAAATATTTTGAAGTACCCTCTTGTGGGAGATTTTATTTCTGGGATTCCTGTTCTATTCCACTGGTCTAAATCTCTGTCTTTATGTAAGTTTCATACTATCTGGATTACTGTAACTTTGTAATATGTTTGGAAATCAGATAGTGTGAGGTCCAAAATTTGCTTTTCACCCATCTCTAGTATCTTCAGGTTTGTTCTCTCCTTCTTAATGTTCAACATATAGTTTTGGCTTCTTCCTTCCTTCCTTCCTTCCTTCCTTCCTTCCTTCCTTCCTTCCTTCCTTCCTTCCTTCCTTCCTTCCTTCCTTCCTTCCTTCCTCCCTTCCTCCGTTCCTCCCTCCCTCCCTCCATCCCAGTTAAGAGTGAGATCATGTGTTATTTCCCCTTCCTTGTTTGGTTTATTTCACTTAACATGATTTTCTCAAGACTCATCCATGTTCCTGCAAATGGCAGAATTTCATTCCTTTTTATGGCTGAGTATGTATACACATTTTCCTCATGCATTCATCAATCGAAGGATAATTAGGTTGGTTCCATATTTTGGCTATTGAAAATAGAGCTACTATGAACATGGGAGTGCACGTATCCTTTGGCATGATTATTTCCATTCCTTTGGATATATGCCCAGTTCTGGGATTGCTGGATCATATGGTAGTTCTATGTGTAGTTGTTTCAGGAACCTCCATACCATTTCCCATAATGACTGCACCAGTTTACAGTTCAACCAGCAGTGTAGAAGAGTTCCCCTTTCCCCGCATCCTTGCCAGCATTTGTTATTCTCAGTCTTTTTAGTAATGACCAGTCAAACTGGCGTGAGATGATATCTCAATATGGTTTTGATTTTCATTTCTCTAATGATTAGTGATGCTGAGCATTTTTTCATGTGTCTGCTGGACATTTGTATGTCTTCCTTTGAAAAACGTCTATTCATCTTCTTTGCCCATTTCTTAATTGGATTATTATTTATCTATATATTTATTTTTACTGTATAGTTGTTTGAGTTCTTTATATATTCTGGATATTAATCTCTTGTCAGATGTATAGTTTGCAAATATTTTCTCCCCTTCCATACATTGTCTTTCCACTCAGTTGATTGTTTCCTTTGCCATGCAGAAATAATTTAATTTGATATAATCTCATTTGTTTATATTTTCTTTACTTGCTTGTGCTTTGGGGGACTTCTGCATAATGTCTTTGTCCAATCCTACTTGCTGAAGTGTTTCCCCTATGTTTTCCATTTGTAATTTTATGGTTTTGGTCTTATATTTAAGTCTTTAGTCCATTTTGAGTTGATTTTGCTATGCGGTTAGAGGTACAAGTCCAGTTTCATTCTTCTGCATAGGGATGCCCAATTTTCCCAGCACCATTTATTGAAGAGGCAGTCTTTCCCCCAGTGTATGTTCTTGTTGATTTTGTCAAAGATCAGTTTGCTGTAAGTATGTGGGTTGATTCCCAGGTTTTCTATTCTGTTCCATTAATCCAAGTGTTCATTTTTATGCCAGTACCATGCTGTTTTGGTTACAATAGCTTTGTAATATAATTAGAAGTCAGGTAGTGTTATGCCACCGGGTTTATTTCTAGTTTTTGCTCAGGATTGCTTTGGGTATTTGAGGTCTTTTGTTTTCATATATGAATGTTAGGATTGCTTTTTCTTTTATTGTGAAGAATGTCATTGGTATTTTGCTGAGGATTGCATTGAATCTGTAGATTGCTTTGGGTGAGATAGGCATTTTCAGGATGTTAATTCTTCCATTCCAAGAGCATAGTATGCCTTCCCACCTTTTTGTGTCCTCTTTAATTTCTTTCAGTAGTGTTGAAAGTATAGAATGCATTATTTTTAAGTATGCTCACTCTGTTGTACAACAATATATATCCTGAAATTACTTTTTCTGTCCATCTGAAATATTTTCTCCTTTGACCAACATATCTCCTTTTGTCACCCCACTCCGAACCCCAGATAACCACCATGGTACTCGTTTCTATGAGTGAGACAATTTTGGATTCACATATAAATGAGTTTCTGCAGTTTTTGTCTTTCTGTGCCTGCCCTATTTCATTCAGCATAATGTCGTCCAGGTTCATGCATTTTTCTTTTAAGGATAAAAAGTATCCTGCTGTTTTTTTTTTTTAATTACTGTACATGCATGTTGGTACAATGTTGATTTTCAATACTTGTTTTCAACATGTGGTGGTTAGATCAGTATAGTTAGGTTATTCATCATTACAATATACAATCATTTTTTGTGTCTGTTGACCAAATCTTCATTAGCCCCCTTCCTTCTCCCCTCTCCTACCCCTCCATTTTCCACCTCTAGTTTTTTTGTAAAGAAAATGTAATTTTATTAATATTATTTTTTACATTCTAGCATGTTGTTGCCATGCAGTTGGGAGGGAGGGGGAGAGGAGAAAGGGGAAGGAAATAGAGTGGAAGAAGGAGGAAGGAGGAGAGGTGGTATTGAGGCCTGTGGCATCCCCTCATTCCCACAGGAGAGACTGGGGGTATTCCAAGAGTGGCTTGCTCATTGCTGGGCTGGGTGCAGATGTAAGGCAGGTGTCATAAAAGACCTCACCACCCACTGTCCCAGCTTGGGAACCCAGGGCCTTTCTTGCTACAGCTTGGTGGTTGTCACCGGGCTGGTTGCATGTGTTGGGTGATGTGGCTGATGCTCAAGAGCCCCCACCATCCTGGGTGGGACAGCTCATGGCACTCCCTGCAGTGGCTCAGTCCTCACCACTGGATTGGCTGCAGGTGTCAGGGTGTTGTGACTGTGGCCCAAGGCCCCACACCACCCCAGCTCTAGAGAGCCCAGGGTGCTTCCTGCAGTGACTCAGTGATCACTGCTGAGCTGGCAGTGGGTGTTGGGGGTGTGAGTCCAAAGCCTGAGGTCCCCCACAAACCCAGCTCAGGAAAGCCTGGGGTGCTTCCTATGGTGACTAGGTGGCTGCCACTGGGCTGGTTGTGGCCACATCTAGTTTTTTAAAAGTTCAGCCTATTACGGTGATTGTTGTTTCTTACTTTCTTTCTCTCTGTCTTTCTTTATTGTTCATTTGTTTATTTATAGATTCAGCTCCCAGTTATGATTGTGCATATGTGTTATTTCTCTTTCTGTACCTGGGTTGTTTCACTTAGGAGAATTTTCCCCAGGCTCATCCATGTTGTTGCAAATGGCAGAATTTTATTCTTTTTCATGGCTATGTAGTATTCCATTATGTTTATATACCACAATTTCCTTATCCAGTCATCCATCAGTGGACATTTAGGTTGCTTCCAACATCTAGCTATTGTAAATAGAGCTGCAATAAATATGGGAGTGCAGGTATCTCTTTGAACTGATGTTTTACAATCCTCTGGATATATCCCCAGGACTGGGATTGCTGGATCATGTGAAAGTTCTATTTGTATTTGTTTAAGGAATCTTTGTACTATTCTCCACAATGGCAGTACTAATTTAAGCCCCGTCAACAGTGCAGGAGGGTTCCACTCTCTCCACATCTTTACCATCATTTGTTATTCTCTGTCTTTTTAATAATATATATACCACATTTCTTTATTTTGTCCTGATGGACATGTTGATTAACTTCATATCTTGGCTATTGTGAATAATATTGCAATAAACACAAGAGTAAAAATATTTCTTTGACATACTGAGTTCATTTATTTTAGATATATACCCAGATGTAAAATTGCTGGATCTTATGGTAGTTCCATTTTTAATATTTTGAGAATATCATACTGGTTTACATAATACCTTTACTAACTTACATTCCCACCAACAGTGTACAAGTGCCTGCTTATCTCTGCACCCGTTCCAAGAGTTTTCTTTCTTTTTTAGTAATAGCCATGCTAACAGCTGTGATGTAATGTCTATTAGTTGTTTCTTTAAATTGCCTTTCCCTGATGACTGGTAATGTTAAACGTTACTTTTTCCACATATTAGTGGTATTTGTATAACTTCTTATGATAAATACATTTCCAGAGTTTTTTGTATTTTGGTTTTTGTTCGGTTTTTCACCACTTTTAATTGGGTTACTTGCTTTCTTTCTATTGAGGTAAGTTCCTTATCTATTTTGGATCTTAACCACTTATAAGATATATGGTTCCCAAATGGTTTTCTTATCCTGTACGTTGTCCCTTTACTCTGTTGATTGTCTCCTTTGCTTCACGTGAGCTTTTAGTTTTATGAGCTGCCATGTGTCCATTTCTGCCTCGGTGAGCTGTGCTCTAGAGTTCATGTCCAAACATCTTTACTCAGGCCAAAGGCATGAAGGTTTTACCTCTAGCAGCTTTACAGTTTCTGGTCTGAGGTTTAACTCTTTAATTATTTTAGGTTGTTTTTTTTTACATGGGTAAAATATGGTCCATTTTTATTTTTCTGGATATAGATATTCAGTGTTTCTGACACTCTTAAAGAACCTATTGATTTCCCATTGTCTGTTAATGATATTTTGGTCAAAAATGAATTGACCATAAACGTGTGGGTTTCCTTTAGGACACTCTATTCTATTCCATTGGTCTTTGTATCTGTTTTTACGCCAGTGGCATGCTATATTGATTACTAGAGCTTTATATTATATTTTTAAATCAGGTAGTGTGATGCTATCAGCTTTGCTCTTTTCACTCAATTTTACTTTGCCTGTTTGGGGTCTTTTGTGGTTCCATTCAAATTTTAGAATTTGTTTCTATTTATGTGAAAAATTGGTATAGGATTTTGATAGACATTGCAATGAATCTGTAGATCACTTTGGGCATTATGTGTATTTTCACCATATCAATTCTTCAAAATAATAAGCACCAAATATTTCCATTTATTTTTGTATTTTTCAATTTCTTCCTTCAATGCTTTATCCTTTCACTGCACAGACATTTCACCACCTTCGTTAAATTTATTTCTAAATATTTTATTTTGTTCTTTCTTTCTGATTTGGATGCTTTTTATTTATTTTTCTTGCTTAACGTTTTGGCAAAGACTTCCAGTACTATGTTAAATAAAATTGAAAACGGTGGCTATTCTTTTCTATTTCTGAACTTGATAAAAACTTTTAACCTTTCACTGTCGAGTATGATATTCGATTAAACTTGTCATACATTCACTTTATTGTGTAGAAGCACATTTTTCTATACCTAATTTACTGAAATTTTAGTCATTTGTTAAAAATATGTTCAATATTCTCAGTTGCGTTTTTCTTTTTCGTATCTATTGATATGATCCCATGGTTTTTGTATTTTAGCCTGTTAATATGCTATGTCACATTTATTGCTTTGCATATGTTAAAACTCCCTTACCTCACAGAAATAAATCTCACTTGTTCATGATGAATAAACCTTTTAATGTGCTATTGAATTCAATTTTCTGCATCTGAATTTATGAGTGAGACTGGCCTATAGTTTTTCTCTTGCAGTGTTTTTGTCTAACTTTTATATAAGGTAACACTGGCCTTCTAAGATGAGTTGGAAGTCTTCCATCCTGAACATTTCAGAAGATTTGAGAAGCACTGGTATTAGTTCTTTAAGTGGCTGGTAGAATTTAAACATGAAGCCCTTGGGTTCTGGGCTTTTATTTGGTGAGAATTTGGGGGGAGATTATTATCATTTATTCAATCACCTTACTTGTTATTTGTCTGTTCAGATTTTCTCTTTCTGTGTAATTTTATCCTAGTAGGTTGTATGTGTCTAAAACTGTATTCATTTATTCTAGGTATCCATTTTGTTGCTCTAACTCACTGAGAGTAGTTTAAATTTTTTCATGTTTGTTTTTCTCCGACATCAGTTGTAATGTCTTCTCTTTCATTTTTTATTTTACTTACTTGTGTCTTCTCACTTTTCTTATTAACCTAGGTAAAGTTTTATCAACTTTGTCTTTTAAGAAAACAAAAACAAAACCAAAAAATCTTAGTTCTGTTGATCTTCTCTAGTTTTTTAGTTTCTATTTTATTTATGTCTCTGCTCATTTTTCTTCCTTCATTCCTTCTACTAACATTGGGTGTGGTTGTTCTTGGTTTTCTGATCCTTGAATTGCAATATTAGGTTGTTCCTCTGACATTTTTTTAATGTTGATATTTACTACTATAAACTTTCCTGTTACACCTTCTTTTCTCATCCTGTAAGTTTTGATATTTCTTGTCTCCATTTCTGTTTATCTCATAATATTTTTTAAAATTTTTATTTTGATTTCTACTTTGACCTATGAGTTGTTCTGGAGCACGTTGTTTAATTCACATGTTTGTGAATTTTTCAAATTTCTTCTTCACTAAGATTTGAATTTGTCCGTTCAAATTTTATTTTCAAACTTAATCTCCAATTGAATTCCATTAAGAGGTAGGCCCTTCAGAGGTGATTAGATTATGAGGGCTCCTTTCTTATGAATGGTATTAAGACTTCTGTAAAAGGAACTCTTTATACAGTATTTGGATCTTTTTTTTATCTTCTGCTGTTGCTATGAGGATGAAAAAATTAAGGCACCATCTTGGAAGGAGAGACCCCTGTTATTAATATTTTGTCTATCTCCTACATGTTTTTTTCTTTGTGATCACCAAGCCTTTCATAAAATATCTGAGAGTAATAAAATCTTAATTTGAGCTGATAACATCTCAACCTTGACTGCAAACAAAATCTATATTCATTTGCTCCAGGCCAACATTTCATACTTTTGATGTCACAATTTACATTTTTATCTAGTATGTTTCTTAACAATTATTTATTGATATTGAAGTTTTTAATAGTTTTGTCTTTTCTCTTTTATTCTATAGATATCTATAGATATAGATATAAGTGATTTACACATCTCCGTTACATTATCAGAGTGTTCTGAATTTGAATATATATTTATCTTTAGCATTATGATTTTTACTTTTATAGGTTTTCATGTTTTAGGTTAATGTCTTTTCACTTTAATTTGAAGAACTCATGTTAGCATTTCTTGTAAGGGAGGTGGTGGTAATAAATTCCTTCAACTTTTGCTTGTCTAGGAATGTCTCCATTTTTCCATTTCTAAAGGACAGTTTCCCCCTGTGAACTGTTCTTGTTTGACTTTCCCCCCATCTTTCAGCATTTCACTATCCCTTGGTTTGCAAGGCTTTTGTTGATACATCAGGTGATAGTTTAATGGGGGTTTCATTATTTGTGATGAGTCTTTGTCTGCAAGCTGCTTTCTAGACTCTCTCATTGCTTTGAATTTTAACATCTTGATAATTCACTTCAGATTATACTGTGTGTGTATGTTCATCTTGCCTCAGGTTCTTTGAGCTTCTTGATGTCCACATTCCTCCCAAGATATGGAGGTTTTCTGACAGTATTTTATTTTTTTATTTTTTTATTTTTTTATTTTTAGGATAATTTATTATTATTATTATTATTTTTTTGTCTTTTTCGTGACCGGCACTGAGCCAGTGAGTACACCGGCCAGTCCTATATAGGATCCGAACCCGCGGCGGGAGCGTCTCTGCACTCCCAGTGCCGCACTCTCCGGAGTGCGCCACGGGCTCGGCCCCTGACAGTATTTTTTTAAATAAACCTTCCTCCCCTTTTTATCTTGCTTTTCCTGCTGAGATGCCCATAACTTCTATGTGTTCACAGTTGATGGTGTTCCATGGGTCCCTTTTGTTTTCTTCACCTTTTTCCATTTTGCTGTTTTTGCTGCTCCTGTTGTTCCTCTCAGTGGCTTATTTCAAATAATCTCCTTTGAGTTTGTTGGGTATTTCTTCTGCATGATCACAACTGCTGCTGAAGTCTCCATTCATTTTTTTCACTTCTCTCATTGTTTTCTTCAGCTCCATCATTTCTGTTTGGTTCCCTTTTTATGGTTTCTATTTCTTTTATAAACACAATTTTGTTTATGTATTTTTAAAATTGTATTTAGTTCTCTATCAATGGCCTTTTTTTTGTTGCTTTGTTTGTTTGCATCTCATTGAGTTCTCATTTCTTTGCAGTTAGTTACTGGAGTTTATAAGTTTCTTTTACTGTCATCACGATTCACTGATCCTTCTTTATCTGCTACATTTGCATTAATGTCTGTGCATTTGAAGGGATACACACATCTTACAGTCTTTACAAGTTAAGGGCTTTAAAAAACATTTTGGCAGGTTAAGGGCTTCCCCTTTTAGTTTCTGAGTCCATCTGAGTAGATAAACTTGGTCACAAACATTCACATTTCTATCCTGCCAGCCATGGCTCAGGTTGTAAACATGACAGGACTATGAGGGTTCCAACCCCCTACCAAACTGATTCTTTTCAGGAAGGGCCCCTTTCATCTCTGCTACACAGACACAGACACACACACACACTCACAGAGTTATGAGGAACAGGTGAAAAACTGCCCAGATAAGATCACAGGTGAGGACTGGCCTAAACAGACCTTCCCTGGACTGCCCTGTGTTACCTGTGACTGCCTTCTACCAAATGACCAAAGGTGTTGGGGATGAGGACTGAGCCAATGTCTGCATTATTGAAAAATTTTCTCACTCCGGGCTCAGAAAGTCAGGACACAGCAGAATATCTTCCTCTCTTGAGTGTTTCTTGCCAAGTGAGCTGAACAGGGGGCTTTCTCTCAAAATGTAGGTGTCTGGTTACCAAAGTTCTAAGTTCTTTTTGGGTCTATTGTTAAGGAAGTGATGTCATATCTTCAATGTTACATGACCTGGGTCTCTGTCTTCAATACCATCTACTCAAACATTCCTGTAGGCTGCTGGCTGGTCACCCTCCTCTCCTGTGTCACCTCCTTAACAGTCCGTGATTGTGCAAACACAGCCCTTCCTCAGCCCCCTGGGAAAAAGTGAATGGAGCCGGTGTCTCAGGTTTGAGGACCCAGAGCTAGATCAGATCCTCCTTTTCCTTACCATTTCTGTGACCCCAGACCAGCCATTGTGTCCTCTAAATCCTTCTTGTCTCTTAATATGCACAATGGGAATCATGCCAGCATCTACTTCATAGGAAACTCATCAGGCATGTATGAAATAAAACTTAGAAATCTCAGGCTTGATGCCACATGTAGAAAGGATAATGCACATGTTTAGAGATAAAAGGTGAGGAAAAGAGTGAGAGGCAGCATGGACTAGAGCTCTGACAGGCCTAGTTCCAGCAGTGTGATCTTGGGAAAGTCACTTCTCTTTATGGCCTCATTATTTCATTCTGTGCTGGTAAAACTTTAACATTAAATACAATTCAGATATTTCTATCCTTTGATAATAAACCTTCCACTTCCTGTCCATCATGTTTACAATGGGACCCATGAGCCTCCCCTCAGCCTAGGAGGTGCAGCCTCCATGGTGGCTCCAACACTGCCTGGTTATTCACTTGCTTCTGACCAACAGGATAAAAAACAAATGTGAGAGTATCGCTTCTGTCTTAGTCATTTCAGAGTGTGTGACAAAGCACTGTAGACAAGATCACTTGTAAATAACAGAAATTTACTTCTCACCATTCTGCAGCCTGGAAGTTTGAAATCAAGGGGCCACCATGGCTGGGTTCTGGTGAGGAGTCCCTTCCAGGTCGCAGACTGCAGACTTCAGGTTGTCTTTTAACCTGGCAGAGAGGGGAGGAGAGAGCCCTCTGTGGTCCATTTTATAAGGCCAGTCATCCCTTTCATGAGGGATCCAGCCTCATGACCTAATTACTTCCCAAAGGCCCCACTTTCTAATTTTATCACATTTGCTGTTAGGATTTCAACATACAATTTCGAAGTGGTACAAAAACATTCAGACCATTGCAGATTCCAAGAGTTGATTACGCAAAAAGCTGTCATTTTCTTTTACTCTCTTCAATGTTTTTTCTTTCTCTCATTTCCATTCTATTTCTCAAACTGTGAATGCAAGCTCCTATGTTATCAGCTTCCCTATGTAGAGGCCCACATGGCAGAGATCTGAGGGAATATCCAGGCCAACAGATGAAAAGAAACTTAGGCTGTCCATCTAAACTGAGTGAAAAATATTTTTTACCAGGGAGTCAGAACACAATGGGTCTTTGATAGAGAAACAAAGCCAGCAGACACTTTCTGAGTACCTGCAACCCTTGGGGTCACTTGCTCCAAACACCACAATTTATAAAGAGAAAAACTAATACATTTATTTTCCATAGCCCCTGTCTACAACAGAGTGGGAGGGCTCATCTGAGTTCCAGATGTCAACATAAATATACTGCAGGACTTCAGTTCAGTCCTTTCACAGCTGTGCTGGTGATGGCCCTGGTTCAGGCACAACCTTGGGAACATTTCAGATCTTCTGCCCATGCTCTGGGCCCCTGGGCATGTAACCAGGAGAATAGATGCCACTGCCCTGTGGCACAGCTGTCTGCATCCTCTTCTTCCCCCCCCTTATGTCACTTTCCTAGTATTTGCCCCTTCCCTTCTTTGCTTCCAGGTTCTCCAATTGAGAAATCAATGTGTGTGTGTGTGTGTGTGTGTGTGTGTGTCTGTGTGTGTGTCAGTGTGTGTCTGTGTGTGTCTCTGTGTGTGTGTCTCTGTGTTTGCATGCTCTTGCTCATATGGACATGTGGAAAGAAAAATGTCCCTCTGTGGAAAGGGAGTGCACAGGGGCTTTTAGTATCTTAGTGGCTCTCACTTTCAAAGAAATCCTGATGGGAAGAGGGGGAGTCCTATGTAATATTCTGGACTCTGCCCACCTCTTCTGGTTTGGACCAGTCTAAGTCCCTTTCTGGTCCTCAGTTTACAAATTGTAAATGATGAGATGGATGTGGAACAGCATATATGTGTGCTCTGCAAAGACATGAATTAGGGATCCATCAACACCAGATGGAGTTTCAGTGCAGGCTGGGCTTAGATGCACAAAGATTTACAGGCCTCTTGACACGGCCAGTGTAGGTGAACATGTGGAATGGGGCAGCTAGACCTCCTTTCCAGGGTGGGACATGCAGGCACAGCCCCAAGACCTCTGCTCTTGAAGTAAGTCTCACATGATCTTCCCAACTTCAGCCTCTACCAGCTCTGTTAACTATAACAAAATTAAAATTAAAATTAAACAATTCACTGGGAGAAAAATCGGCAATTTGATTAGACATTTTCCAAAAGGATAACCAAGTGTGCAAGTGTATGAAAAGTGCTACATAATGTTACTCATCAGTAAAATGCAAAGTACAACCACAACGTGACACCACTATGCAATTGCAAAACTAAAAATCATTGACAATATCACCTCTTCTCAGGGTGTAGAGCAACTGAAACTCTGGCACACTGCTGTGTGTGTCACTTGTTTCACCCACTTTCCAAACCCTTTATTAGTATCTGATAAAGATGGACATATACACACTCAGTGACACGACAATTTAACTCTTACATATATTTGCAATAAAATGCAGAAGAATGCTCAGAACAGCATTATTTGATACTCCTCCAAACTGGAAACAATCCAAATGTTCATCAGCAATAGAAAGGATAAATGAAATGAGTTTTATTTTTTATAATGTGATACTAAACAGAAATAAGAACAAGCTACAACATTTGACAATATCCCTGAAACTTGGGCTGGCCAGTTTGCTCACTTGGGAGAGTGTGGTGCTGGTAAGATCAAGGCCCTGGGTTCAGACACCCACACTGGCCAGCCACCAAGAAAAAAACAAACAAAAATTCTGAAACTTACAAGCATAATTAAAGTAACAAACAGAGACCAGTACATTCTGTTTGATTCTATTTATATAAAGTTAAAAACAAGTAAAGCTAATTCAAAAGTTAGCAAATGCATTACTTTGGGGGAAAACAGGGTAGGATCTTGGAAAGTGAACACAAGGGGCTCCTGCAGGGTTGGGGATGTTCCATTTCTTGTGGGCACTGGTTACCAGATGTGTCCCATTTGGATAATTTATTGAGCTTCAAACTTATTACTTCCATACATTTAGGTATGTCTGCTGTGCTCTGACACATGAATCCAGTTAATTAAATCCAGAACTCTTTCCCTGGCTAACTCCAAAGCCAGGAGACACAGTAGATTGTTCAAGACTCTGGAATTACAAGGTGTAGATTTGTATCCTGGATCTTACTACTTTGTATCTCAGAGATTTTGATCAAATTACTAACTTTTTGAGCCTCAGTTTCTTCATCTGTAAATTGGATTAATTATGGTTTCCTTTTCGAATTGATGAGATTAAATCCTCTAAAAAATATTGGCTCTTGTGAGGCCCCTGTTGTCCCTTAGTCTGTGGGCTACAGACAAGATGAACAAAGGCTTGGGCCAGAGGAAGGGGAAGAATGAGGTTGTGGTCAAAGCTGTTCTCTGGGTGCAGAGAGCAATAAACGTTCAGAGATGCTGCTGAGTTACAAGAAACAGAGTCCAGCAGCCTTGCGTTCCCTGTCTCTGGCCTCCTGCTCATCTGTAAACACAGAAATTGGACAAAAGTGATGATCTCTGGCTGGTTAGTTTTTTCAGCTATGACATTGTCCAGTTGATAGAGCAACAAAAATGCTACCCGAAAGCCAAACGTAAATGTCTACATGTGTCTGTTAATTTCCACATCTGTTCAAATATTTCTGGCAGATGCAGCTGTAGGTTTTGAGATTTTGTAGCATGATGACTGGGCACTCCATCTCTTCTGATGTCAGGAGGATATAAAAATATTCACACATGGAAGGAAGGTAGGTGAGACCTACGCAGGGTACTTACTACACTACCCTTCTCTTCTGTGTACCTTTCCATAAGGTTTTGCTACGTTTAAAAAAAATCACTCTACCTTCTTGACCCGCTGGCCCTTCTGCCTCCGTTCCCCATCTCCCCGGAAGCACACAGCTATCTCAATGACTCTTTGGGAAGAAGGTGTCAAGTTTACACAGGCTAAGAGCAGCCAACTGGGTTTTTCATTATGGGCATCCCCACACAATCTTACACAAAACTCCAATTTCCTTTTATGCGATCCAAGCCCTTCAGCATCCTCATCCTGGCACTGCTCACAAGGCAACGTTTCAGATCATCTGCAAGGAGCTCTGGTGTTCATCTCTCCAGCCTCCTGTGCCTGCACTTTCCAGCTGGGTAGCTCTGCCTGAGGCACTGCAGTGTCAGAAGCAAACACACCCTAACAGCTTTTTGTCATTTACCTGTCTTTCCCCAGAGTGCCGCTTCACCTTAGACAGTTAGTAGGGAGGAGATAATCCCCAGGGCAAATGAAAACAATGCTTCCTTACAACTTGTGGGATGTCACTTCTGGCTAAGCTGCCAGGTTCGTACTCTCAGGGCACATCACAAAGCAAGCTGGGGTTTGGATACCAAGGCAGCTTCTTCCTCTTTGAATAAAGTAACATCAAATGCACTGTTCTGATGAGCAGGATATTAATCAAATACACTATTTCCAGGTAAATAAAGGGTTCTGGAGAATTAGGTAGAAAAAATAATACCGAGTTTGAGATACATGTAAAGCTCTCCAGCTAAAATTAAAATAGCAAGTAAATAAGTCAAGTGGAACAGGCCAGCATTATAGAAAATCACTTGATGTCACTCAGTGATTCAATAAATATATTTTTTCAACCTGAGGCAATGCTGTTCCAGTCACTGTGCTAGGACCGTATTTGATGAGCAAGACTGAAAAGCTTCTGTTCTCACAAGAACTCACATTTTGGCAGAATGCTAGGAAGCACACCTTGACACTATTCCCAAGAGAGGTGACATCCAAGTGATATGTGACTTCGCCATTTTTGCGTGCCTAAGTGTCCCTTCTTTTCTTAATAACACCTGGATATTTCCTTCAGAGAGCTGCCTCTACAACAATGCCAGTCGTCCTGGCTCAGGAGACAGGCCTGTGTCCTGGGCCTACTGAGAGCATCACGTGTCCCTGGGGATGGCAATCATGCAACAAGATCCACTCACGCACTTGAGACTCTCATCCTTGGATTCTCCAAACTGTTGGAAGTAAGCCACGAGCTGCTGGGGACAGACTGAAAGCAGCAGAGACAGCGAGACAAAACCCTAACTGCACTGCACGAGCCCCTGAATCCAGTTCTACCGAGGCTAGATATACTGTGAGACTTGGGAGACACATAAATCTCTCTCACGTTTTTTCCTTTACATCAGTTTGAGTTGGGATTCTATCTCTTCCAACAGATCTCGACTAAGAACAGTTAAGAATCCTTTATTTTCAGCTGGGCATTGAAAAGTTACATACTCATCTGCTGTGTTTACAAGGCTTTCACTCACAGTAAGACAGGTCTAGCTTGGCCTCCCGGTTCATCACTTACCAGATTTAGAATTCTGGTTCCTCTTTTCTCTCACCTCTAAACTGACAGTAATAGCAGGGTAATATAAAAACCTTCTTTGTAGGTTTGCAAAATGCAATGAGACCCTGGATGGAGAATGCTTTGCACAGTGCCTGGCACATGGTAAGTGCCCAATAAATGGCAGTCATTGTGATTCTGATGATAATGGTTATTATCATAATCATGATCATAACATTCCAAACCCTCTCCTGGCTCTATGCCCTCCCCTCTTGCAACTGCCCTGTTTCCCTGCTTCCTTTCACTACAAAACTTTTTTTAAAGGATATGTATTCTCTCTAATTTGCACTTTTTACTTTCTGCCCCCTGATTTCCACCACTCCAATCAGGCTTTTATTTCCCCAGTTTGCTATTGAAATTGCTGTTGTCAAGATCACCTATAAACTCCATCTTGCCAAAACAGTAATTAAATTTCCTCTCATTTTTCTCAGCCCTTTGGTTGTGTTTACCACAGTGGACACATTCTTCATCTTGAAGCATTTTCCTCAATTGGCATCTGGGAAACCACACACCAGGCTTTTCTTCAACCTCACTCTCCACCCTCTGTCTGTCTTTGCTGTCTCCTCCTCCTCTTCTGATGATCTCTCTATGCTCACTCCCTGGGTCACTTCATTGTGTTCTTACCTAGGTAAACCACTTATCCATCAATGGCTTTGCAATATATTCCTGTAGTCCCAAACCCTCCCCTGAGGTCCAGATCCCTCAGTCTAACCATCCATGTAACTTAACTTGGATGTCCAACAGGCCCCTTAAGCATAATAGAAACAAAACTCACTTGTCAATTTCACCATCTCTCTCTTCTCTAAAACCTGCTCCTCCTCATGGGGTCTCCATCTTGGATCATTATTTCCACTTTCTCAGATGAAAACCTAGATATCATCTTCAATTCCTCTCTTTTCTTGGTCACCACATTCAACTTATCAGCAGGTACTGTAGACTCTGACTTCAGATTCATTCTGAATCGAATGCCATCTCATTTCCTCCACGCTTTCCAACTGAGTTCACACACAAGACTATGCAGCAGCATCTCACTGGCCCCCAGGCCTCATGTTTGCCCCCTCACATACTGACAGATCATCTTACACTTCTGCCACCTCAAATCTCTAGTGGCTTAATACCTATGATAAAATTCAAGCACCTATGATATACTTATCACAAAATCAAAAATTCTTAAAAATGTCCCATGACATTTATGTTTTATGTAGCACTTGCATCCTCCTCTGACTATCACTTGCAAACTTCTTCCACCTGTCTGTCCATTTCTCACCATCTCCAGCCACACTCGGTGTGCTTCAGGGATCTCACACATGCCACACTGGGTCCTGCTTCAAGGCCTTTGTTGCTGCTGTTCCTTCTGCCTGGAACACTATTCTCCCAAGGATTCCCATGGCGGGCTTCTCAGCTTTTAGTTCATTGCTCAAAAGTTACCTCCCTAGAGAGGCCTTGCCTGACCATGGCCCCTAAAGATGTCTCTTTCCCACCCCATCCGCTCTCTCTCCTGCTCTTCTGTATTCTGCCTTATTTTCTTCAGATTGCTTATTTATTTATTTTCACCTACTTGTTGTCTGCCTTCCCTGGTTGGGTTCACTGTCACATAGCACAGAAGAAAGTCTTAGAGGGATTTAAAGCCAACAGGCAAAGACAATTCCAATCTAACAGTCAACAGAAGGGGAACTTCTGAGTCTTCTCTCCACTTATACTACCTTGAGAGTCCAACTACCTCCTTTCAGCTTAGTCTAAAAACCTGGAGTTGAGAAACATACTTGATCTCTTTGCTGATACTTTCTTTTTCTTGATTGTGTTTAGTTGTCTGTATTCCTATTTATAGTTCACTGGGCATCGTTAAGATGGTTATTTGGATTCTTTGTCAGGTAATTAATACATCTCCATTTTTTAGGGATGTGAAGATTTATTTGGGTCTTTTAATGCAGTTATGTTTCCCTGATTTTTTTCTTTTAATATTTCTTGTGATCTTCTAAGATTTAGGCATTCAGAAAGATCCACCTGGCACAACCTGTATGAAGTCGCTTTTTCTAGGAGAAGTCTGACACCAGTCAGCTGGATGAGAGATTCTGGGGACCTATCAAACCTGTTCTCATGATGTGTCTTTTCTGAAATTATGAGTATTTTTTTTTCATCTAAACAGACTGGCTTATTTTTTTTAATACTGTAATCTTTTGTAACATCTGTTGTCTGTGACCATTTATTAAGAGAAATTATCTAATTACATAAATGGATTTGAGAACTTTTACTTTTAGGCATTATTTGTTTCTGTTTCAGATGATTTGGCAAGTTTTGTTAGTTTTGCTTTGTTGGAGTATTTTTTAAAAATAATTATCCCTTATAAAATTAATTATTACTCATTATTTCATTATTTGGTCTGTAATTGATTTAGACTTTGTCTCTGTTTAACCTTCCTGAAAAAAAGCAAGACATTTAAATGTATTATTCTTATCCTAAATGACTCTTAGGCTTTATTTTCCACTTACAAAGTTCTTCCCATTTATTTACATACAATTACCATGTTTTATTTCTGTTTTTATAATGTCATTTGTGTTTACATAAACCACTTGTTCATCGGTGATATATTTTTAAGACTGCATTTAAAGACTGATTTGATTTATATAAAATAATGATTTTAATCACTTTCTATTTTTGGACCTGTAATGTTTGCCTATTGTATTATCATACCTAGAGGTGACAGCTTCCCTTTCGTATTAGTCCATTTTGGGTTGCTATAACAGAATTACTTGAGACTGGGTAATTTATAAGGAAAAGAGGTGTATTTGGCTTATGATTCTGGGACAGCTGCATCGGGCATGGGCCTCAGGCTGCTTCTACTCATGGTGAAAAGTAGCAGGTGCCGGCGGGTACAAGCAGATCACATGGTGACAGGAAGCAAGAGAGAGGAAGCAACAGAGAGAGAGAGAAGGTGCCAGGGTCTTTTTAAACAGTGAGCTCTCCTGGGAACTAATACAGTGACAACTCACTCATTAATCCCCCCTCCCCAGGGAGAGCATTAATCCATTCATGAAGGACCTGCCCCCATGACTCAATCAGTTTCCAGCACTGCCACATTGGGGATCAGATTTCCATTGAGTTTGGGTGGGACAACACATCCAAACTCCATCACTTTTTAAAAATTGTGGTAAAATACACATATTATTAAATTTACCATTTTATCACTTTTTTAAGTGTATATTTTAGTGGCATTAAGGGCATTTACTTTGTTGTACAATTTTCACCATTAATCTTCAGAACATTTTTCATCTTGCAAAAGTGAAACTCTGTACCTATTTAAAAAATAACTCCCAATGTTTCCTCCTCCTGTCTTTTGCAAACACCATTCTACTTCCTGTCTCTATGCATTTGACTACTCTAGGTACCTCATACAAGTAGAATTATGCAGCCTTTGGATTTTTGTAACTTTTTTTACATGACATAATGGGCTTAAGGTTCATGAATGTTGTAAAATATGTCAGAATTTCCTTTCTTTTTAAAAATAAGTTGTATTCCATTGTATGTGTATATCACATTTTGTTTATTCATGTATACATCTGTGGATATTTAGACTGCTTCTACCTTTGACTAATTTGAAAAATGCTATGTCAACATGAATGTGTAAATATCTCTTCTAGTTCACACTTTTATTTACTTGGGCACATATGCAGAAATGGTATTGCTGGATCATAAGAAAAGTCTACTTTTCATTTTTTTGAGAAACCACCATACTGTTTTGTCTCTAGTCTGTACTGTCTTAAAATGATACCCACAGAGCACAAAGTTTCCAGTCTGCCTATGTCCTCGTCAACATACATTTTCTGTCTGGTTTTTAAAATTTTTTCCATTTTTATTAAGGCATAATTGAAAATTTTATAATTTTAAGGTGTATAATATATAAAATTTACTATTTTAACCATTTGAAGTATACAGTTCAGTGGAATTAAATATATTTACACTGTTCTTCAGCCATCATTTTATTCACACAGAATGTTATGCACCTTAAAATTTTGTGATGTACTTACTGGTTGAACCGTGCACTTAAAAATGTTTAAAATGGTAAATTATATTTATCTATCTATACATATATGCACATACAAGTGTACTTCAAAAAGTTCACAGAAAAATAAAATTAAAATATAATACAAATATTTCAATTAATTTTTGATGACCTCATGTATAAAACAAGAATAAAAATACACATACAAAACTTTTTTTAATGAATGTACTATACCTATATACAGTGACACGAATGACTTTCTCATATATAATATTGCATAAAAGCAACCAGACACAGAAGTATGCACACTACAACTACATAATTCAATTTATATAAAATTTAAACAGCAAACAAGATTGTGGTTCTGAATTCCAGTGATGGTAGTTTGTTGAACTAACACTGTCACAGAAAACAATGATAAAATGTTGATAAAATATTAAATACAATTACATAAAAGCACACGCCTTTATGTAATACATACATAATATGTGAATATGTGTGTGTAAGACTAATGAGAATTCCAAAAAGAGAAGCAGCAAACAGAGGAACCTCACCTTTTGCAGTTTTTGTGGATGACTCTGTGCTGAGGGACTTATTTAATATGCACCCAGGCTGTTCAAGATCTGACAGCCTTCACTTCCTGCTGAACCAAGCCTGGAAATCAGCCAGTGCTAAAAATGAGGGTTTTCTCAGGTCTTTTTAAAAAAGTGTTCCCACATTTCCCAGCACGCACAAAGCTCTCTTAGTTCCCCAGTGTCCTGGGTGCTGTTGAATACCTCATTACTGAAATGAATTTTCACTCTGGCTTTTCCTTTGGGGCTTTAGTTGATCTATTGTATGTGTCAAGCATAATTTATTCTCTAGGTGGCTCCAGGCTTTTTGTTTGCTTAACATTTTCAAGCAATTTCTATGAATTTTCCATATTGATTGGCTTCTGACTTAGACAAAATGGAAAAGAGAGCCTGTTTCAGACCTTCTGGTAGCCCCCAAAGAGACTGTAACGTGCAAGTGCAACACTTCGCAAGTAAGATGTGCTTTGCTCTCTCTGGAACCAGGGTCAGTCTCCAGCTGTAGGTCGGTTTCCATTTTCAGAGTTTCCATTTCCTCATGACTCAGTGTCAGGACATTGTGTGTTTCTAGACATTAGCTGTGTAAACTGTTGGCATACACTTAGAGACTTCTTAAGTAAAGTCAGAGGCACACAGTCCTCCCAGCTGCGTTGTGCTGTTATCACACGCGTATTCTGCTTTTGATATAGAGCTGAGCTGTGGGGAGAGGGGAGCGTTCCATTGACCCATGATTTGTCCTCATTTTAGGAAGACTCTGTCTCTTTGGCTTATGACATTTATAAGTGCTTCTCAGTCCTTATCCCCTTCTTGGGACTGGAAGCTTAGAGAGGGATGGAGTTGGGCATTTCCCCTGCCCCAGGAGGTTTGGCCCCAGTAAAATCTCAGTTGGTTATTAGGCTCTTAAGAAATCATTTCCTTTGAAGGCAGCACCTGTTGAGGACAGAATTCAATGGGCGTATTTTAAATGCCTACTTTCTCCCTCCTGCTGGAAGCTGAAAGCCATTATTTTGTGACCTATGTGAGAGCCTGGTAGTGTTTCTGGTGGTAAAACTCCTCAATTTGTGGAAACGTCCAAGACTACGCACCCCAGAGGTTTTGACTCAAACTTTATGAATTCGCCAATTCCAGTTTCGGATTCTTCCACCTGGAGCGCTTCTCACAGAGGTTTGCTTGTGGTTTTCTGATCAAGTAAGTGATGATTGTTTGAAAGAGCCTCTTTCTCCAGCTTCTGTCTCTGTCTCTGTCTCGCTATCTCTCCGTGTCTGTGTCCCCCTCTATCTCTCCTTGTCTCTGTATCTGTTTCTCCATCTCCCTGTCTCTGTCCACCTGTCTCTCACTGTCTCTCCCTATCTCTGTATCTCCTGCTGTCTCTCTATCTTTTGCTGTCTCTGTCTCTCACTATCTTTTGCCATCTCTTTCTCTCTCTGTCTGTCCCTCTGTCTCTCTGTTTCTTCATGTCTATCCATATCCATCCCTCATCTCTCCCTGTCTCAAAATTTCTGTCCCTCTTTCTTTCCCTCCATGTCTGTCCCTGTCTCACCCTGTCTCTGTCCCTCTGTCTCACTGTCTCCCCATCTCTCTCTGTGTGTCTTTGTGTCTCCCTATCTCTGCCTTTATCTCTCACGATCTCTGTTTCTGTTCCTCTGTCTGTCTCAGTCTCTCCCTGTCTCTCCACTTCTCTCTGTCTCTGTCTCCCACTGTCCCCCTCACTGGCTGTCATCCATCTGGTCCTGTCACATTCTCCTCCTTGGCCACAGGCTGACACAAGGAAGAGGAAGGAAGAGGAAGGGATGGGCGTGTGTCTGTGGCACCAGCAGTGTGGAAACCACGTGATGCGTGTCTTGTCACCACTGGGATTTGTGTTTCCTTTGCTCTTAAAGGTGTAAGTACCTAAGAGCATCTGATAAACCTTCATTATGGATGTGATTTTAATTAAGTGCTTAAGAGTACTTGATTAAATATGTTCATAACCGATATCTAAGTATTTGGAAAAATTAACTGTTAAATATTGAATTTATTGTTTAAATGTTTAATATGCAGTGTTTAAATATTTGAAGAAATTTTATTTAACAGATTTATTGGATGAAGAAATGGGATGTTAAACAAAATATGAGAGAAGGAAAAAGATTATTAAGGAAATATCCCAATATGTCAACAGCAGTCAGTGCTGGGTATAAAATTATGGGAGACTCTGGAAAATATACAAACACATGGAAATTAAACAGCATTCTACTTAATGACATATGGGTCCAAGAAGAAATCAAGCAGGAAATCAAAAAATTTATTGAAACTACTGAAAACTATGATACATCATACCAAAACCTGTGGGATACTGCAAAAGCAGTATTGAGAGGAAAATTTATTGCATTAAACGCTCACTTCAGAAGAATAGAAAGATGGCAAGTGAACAACCTAACACTTCACCTTAAAGAACTAGAAAAACAAGAACAATCCAAACCTAAAGTTAGCAGACGGAAAGAAATCATTAAGATCAGAGCAGAACTGAATGAAATTGAAAACCAAAAAACAATTCAAAAGATCAACGAATCAAAAAGTTGGTGTTTTGAAAAGATAAATAAAATTGACAAACCATTAGCATGGCTAACAAAAAAAAGAAGAGAGAAGACTCAAATAACAAAAATTAGAAATGAAAAGGGCGATATTACAACTGATTCATCTGAAATACAAGGAATCATTCGAGACTACTATAAACAACTATATGCCAACAAATTTGAAAATCTGGAGGAAATGGATAAATTTCTGGACACACACAAGCTCCCAAAACTGAACCGTGAAGACGTAGAAAATTTGAACAGACCAATAACAATAAAGGAGATTGAAGCTGTTATCAGAAGGCTCCCAACAAAGAAAAGCCCAGGACCAGATGGATTCACAGCAGAATTTTACCAAACATTGAAACAGGAATTGACACCGATTCTTTACAAACTATTCCAAAAGATTGAAATGGACGCAAATCTCCCAAACTCATTCTATGAAGCAAACATCATCCTGATACCAAAACCAGGTAAAGATATAACCAAAAAAGAAAACTACAGGCCGATATCCTTGATGAATATAGATGCAAAAATCCTCACTAAAATACTAGCAAACAGAATACAGCAACATATACGAAAAATTATTCATCACGATCAAGTGGGATTCATCCCAGGGATGCAAGGTTGGTTCAACATACGCAAATCGATAAATGTGATACACCATATTAATAAACTCAAACACAAGGACCATATGATCATCTCTATAGATGCTGAAAAAGCATTTGATAAATTTCAGCACTCATTCATGACAAAGACCCTCTATAAGTTAGGTATAGATGGAAAGTATCTCAACATAATTAAAGCCATATATGACAAACCCACTGCCAATATCATCCTGAATGGAGAAAAGCTGAAAGCTTTTCCTTTAAGAACAGGAACTAGACAAGGATGCCCACTCTCACCACTCCTATTCAACATAGTGTTGGAAGTACTAGCCAGAGCAATCAGAGAAGAGAAGGAAATAAAGGGCATCCAGATTGGAAAAGATGAAGTCAAACTGTCCCTGTTTGCAGATGACATGATCCTATATATCGAACAGCCTAAAACCTCTACAAAAAAACTCTTGGAATTGATAAATGATTTCAGCACAGTAGCAGGATACAAAATCAACACACAAAAATCAGTAGCATTTCTTTTCTCCAATAGTGAACATGCAGAACGAGAAATCAAGAAAGCCTGCCCATTTACAATAGCCACCAAAACAATAAAATACTTAGGAACTGAGTTAACCAAGGAGGTGAAAAATCTCTATAATGAGAACTACAAACCACTGCTGAGAGAAATTAGAGAGGATACAAGAAGATGGAAAGATATCCCATGCTCTTGGATTGGAAGAATCAACATAGTGAAAAGGTCCATACTACCCAAAGTGATATACAAATTCAATGCAATCCCCATCAAAATTCCAATGACATTTTTCTCAGAAATGGAAAAAACTATCCAGACATTTATATGGACCAATAGAAGACCACGCATAGCCAAAGCAATGCTGAGCAAAAAAAATAAAGCTGGAGGCATAACACTACCTGACTTTAAGCTATACTACAAAGCTATAATAACCAAAACAGTATGGTACTGGCATAAAAACAGACACACTGACCAATGGAATAGAATAGAGAATCCAGAAATCAACCCACACACTTACTGTCAGCTGATCTTTGACAAAGGCACCAAGCCTATTCAGTGGCGAAGGGACTGCCTCTTCAGCAAATGGTGCTGGGATAACTGGATATCCATATGCAGGAGAATGAAACTAGATCCATAACTCTCGCTGTATACTAAAATCAACTCAAAATGGATTAAGGATTTAAATATACACCGTGAAACAATAAAACTTCTTAAAGAAAACATAGGAGAAACACGTCAGGAAGTAGGACTGGGCACAGACTTCATGAATACGACCCCAAAAGCACGGGCAACCAAAGGAAAAATAAACAAATGGGATTATATCAAACTAAAAAGCTTCTGCACAGCAAAAGAAACAATTAAAAGAGTTAAAAGACAACCAACAGAGTGGGAGAAAATATTTGCAAAATATATATCTGACAAAGGATTAATATCCAGAATATATAAGGAACTCAAACAACTGTACAAGAAGAAAACAAGCAACCCGATTAAAAAATGGGCAAAAGACCTAAGTAGGCATTTCTCTAAGGAAGATATACAAATGGCCAACAGACATATGAAAAAATGCTCAACATCACTCAGCATCCGGGAAATGCAAATCAAAACCACACTGAGATACCATCTCAACCCTTTTAGGATGGCTAAAATCCAAAAGACTATGAACGATAAATGCTGGTGAGGCTGCGGAGAAAAAGGAACTCTCATACATTGTTGGTGGGACTGCAAAATGGTGCAGCCTCTGTGGAAAATGGTATGGAGGTTCCTCAAACAATTGCAGATAGATCTACCATACGACCCAGCTATCCCTCTGTTGGGAATATACCCAGAGGAATGGAAATCATCAAGTCGAAGGTATACCTGTTTCCCAATGTTTATCGCAGCACTCTTTACAATAGCCAAGAGTTGGAACCAGCCCAAATACCCATCATCGGATGAGTGGATACGGAAAATGTGGTACATCTACACAATGGAATACTACTCAGCTATAAAAACAAATGAAATACTGCCATTTGCAACAACATGGATGGACCTTGAGAGAATTATATTAAGTGAAACAAGTCAGGCACAGAAAGAGAAATACCACATGTTCTCACTTATTGGTGGGAGCTAAAAATTAATATATAAATTCACACACACACACACACACAAACGGGGGGGGGAGAAGATATAACAACCACAATTATTTGAAGTTGATACGACAAGCAAACAGAAAGGACATTGTTGGGGGGGAGGGGGGAGGGAGAAGGGAAGGAGGTTTTGGTGATGGGGAGCAATTATCAGCCACAATGTATATCGAGAAAATAAAATTAAAAATAAATAAATAAATAAATAAATAAATAAATAAAATTATGGGAGACTTTGGTTTTTCTTCCTCTCTTTTGCTGAGTGTCCTGCAGGAAGCAGGTGTTGGACTCAGTGGCTACCAGTCAAGTGCCCTGGCCCTGCCCTGCCACTGAGTGCACAAGGTCCTGCCTGTGCTAAAACCCACGTGGCTCCTGCCTTTCCTTTCCTTTCCTCCTGGTCAGGCCCCGTCCAGGGCACAGCCACAGCTAAGGGCCCCACTACTGCCACCACTGCTGATGCCCTGGAGTTCAGTGGGGCCAAGGGCCTGGCGTGGCATGGAGGGGTAGGGGGTACCCATTCCCTTTGGGTGTTACCCTCCACTGGAGGCCCCAACACCTTCAAGTTTTCTAGAGAGATGGCTCTTTCCACTTTCTGACAGCTGCCTCGGCAGATGTGCCAGGACTAGGAGCCACACCCAAGTGGCCCCTGTGCACTGGCAGCCGGGGATCTCTGTCCCTGGCATTTCTCTGCCCTGTGAGGTGGACATGGCTGTGCCCTTGTGTAGGAACAGGCTAGGGCTGGACTCTTCACCTGTCAGGTTTCTAGAGAGCCATGCATGGCACTGTGCACAAGTGTTGTGGGTGATGTTGGCGAAATGGAACCATGGGCTGGAGCCATTAGAGCTGGTCCTAGAGGAGATGTCTGGGTGGACAGGTGCTTGAGCAGTGGAAGGAGCATGGCAGAGCTGCCTGATGCAGCAGGAGGGTTTCAACAGGGCTTTGGGGTGAATGAGAATGAGACCAGACAACATCTGAGGCCTGCAAGGCCACAGGGCTTTGATGTGGGGGCATATTTTCCCAGGCATCTGGGAGGCCACCCTGATGGCAACCTGCATGCCACAAAGTGTGGAGCCAGTGGCTGTGCCAGGCACCCCTTAGTGTCTGTGTAGTGGAATTGGAACTTACGCTCTCTGGCAAACTGTCACTGTCGGGCTGGATTGCAGACCCCTCTGCCTCGTCCTGTGCAGGTCCTGAGTCAGGTAAGGGAAAGAAAAACCGAGCAGCAGCCAGGAAAGTGGACATGCTTTATTCTTCAGACACGAGCTCCACCGACCAGCAGTTCAGAGCCGCTGCCTTCCATACTGAAGTACACAACAGTGGCAATGAGCCAAGGGGTGCCTGGGCACAAGCGCACTCACTCTAACGTCATTTGTTTACAATGGATGTGCTGAGTCAACCCAGCTGGATATGAGGCAAGGGGACCTGAGAAACCAACTCCACTTTCCTCACTGTCAGCTACTGGGAGCTCGCTTCAGAGCAGTCTTCCATGAGGGACACCTGCACATGTGTCACCGCTCAGCTCACCATGACCCGTGAGGTGATGGAGCCATTGTGGAGACAGTGTCAATAGCTGTGACAGCAGTCTGAAGGGAGTGGGGGCTGTGCGGCTAGCACTGGTGGCCAGAGGGGTCCCCTTATGAAGTCCCCTCCCTTGTTACACTTCCCTCAGGTCTGCTTGGTCTGCATGAGCTTGGCTGGGAAACGAGACACCAGCCCCACTGAACAATCTGCCACACAAGGCCTGTCCTGCCTGGGCTGGTCAACACTTTGTTCAGGAACATCCCCTCAGTGTCTATGCTCATGGCTGAGTTGTGGACACACACACTTGTTGAAAAGCTAATTGCTGGCTCAAGGGTGACCAGATCAATCTGTCATATGGAAGGTGGGCCAGACCCAAACCTGCATGCTCCCCCCTGTGGTGGCCATGCACAGCCACCTCCATTCCACCTGCAAGTACTGGGTCTGGGCCACCAACTCTGCCCAGTCACTTCCTAAGAATCCTGAATGGCAGCTGGAGTCTCCCTTGAATCCCAACGGGCTGGGATTCGGGGGCAACCTCCTGCCCAGGAGCCACATACTCAGCCCATCCCTGCACCTCCTCACTGTTACACTGTGACCACGTTTCCCCCTTCATCACACTCTGTGGTTCCCTGGGAGGGAGGCTCCTTGGTGGCCCCCAGCAGGGGTGTGTGACACCTGCAGAGTGATGAAGAATGTGGGAACCCAGGTGGGCAGTCATGACTAGGATCATCCCCCAAGTTCAGGAAGGGGCCGAGGGCAACAGAAGCTGGGGGTCCAGGTGCCCTTGTCCAACCTCTGACTGCCCAGTGTTAGGACAAAAAGGCTGAGTGAAGACACAGGAGACAAAACTCTTTGTAGATATTTATTCTACTTCAAATAACAGAACCTGACAGCCCAATATACAGTGATAAAATACTCTGCAATATAAATACAACTTACAGAAATTTCTATCAACAAAACCTAAAGAAACTTCATTTTTTTTTTTTTAAAAAAAAAGATGACCGGTAAGGGGATCTTAACCCTTGACTTGGTGTTGTCAGCACCACGCTCACCCAGTGAGCAACCGGCCATCCCTATATGGGATCCGAACCCGTGGCCTTGGTGTTATCAGCACCACACTCTCCCGAGTGAGCCACGGGCCGGCCCAAGAAACTTCATTTTTTACCTTTGTATATTTAGACAAAAAACCTCTATACAACATATTAAACATTGGAAATGACACCTACTTCAAGGTAATTTAACCTAGTGACACTTGTTTTATAACACAAACACCCCAAGTAGATAAGTTCTCCATATTTCCATAACTTAAAAATTTGTGCTATGAAGTGAAAGTCTGTAGTGATGTGTAATGCAATAGACTCCAAAAGAACATGTGAAATTCTCTAATTTTACATCTGAAAAAGTAAGTTTAAGAAAATATAAAAATTATCAACATGTATTTTGTACAGTCAAATAAATTAGCCAGGTTTTCTCTATTTCACACTTCAGAAGGACATCGTGGGGTAGATGGAACCTTCCACTTCTTCCTGTTGAAGTCGGGGCCGTTTCTTCTCAATCCTGTCTAACTCTCCAGCACTTGAAGGACGTTTTATTTTATGACAGATTACTAACCCAAGGATTATATTTGGACGTGGTGACTCAAGACCTAAAAACAAAATATTTGTGTGAATTTTAGAATCTAAATCCAGTTTTCATCCTTCAGAGGTAAATTTTATTAAGGGCTTTCACGTGGGAAATTCTGTGGGAAAATAAAGCCCAGTGTTTGAGGAGCTTATTGCAAAAGAACGAATGGTTCCCGTCCCATGAAGTCACCGCCAGGCCTACCCAGCCCTGATGGTGGCCGCTGAAAGGGAGGGATTAGCCCCCTAGCCACCAACTACAGAACCAAGTGCCCAATTCAAGAGTAAACTCACCCCAACTGTCAGAACTTGTTACATGTTTTATAAAAAATTACACACAATGCTAAAGCAATAGCATGGTGGAGGCGGCGGGAAGGGCACTACAGCAATGACTAACATTGTTAACCTGCAGGGATCAAAAGTGCGTGTGGACCAGCATGTCTTTTAAACAAACGGATCTCAGATACGCTCTTATGTGCCTCTTGTGACATATCCAGAAGGTAACAGCCCTTTTTGTCATTCACTTATGAGTTGCAACACATAAGTTAAGCTAAATATAATAGTATTAGGTGTTAATGATTAAGGACCAATTCAACTCAATTTACAATGACCAAAAGGATCATAATCAGTAAAGCACAAAAACCATTAGGTAAATTCATTAGTTTCTGGTACCAGAATTACAATGAATGAAACAATAATGCTGACTGAAATAGCTAGAGTAGATGTTTGAGGCTTAGAAAAAAATTCAATGAGCATTAATTTATCAAAAACTTGCTAATGTTTGAGTCTTTGTAAACACAGGGCTTGTGCATAAGTAAAGCGCCGAGGCATTCAGCACACTGGTGGGGAAGGACAGTCACATGGAGACAGACTGGGAGTTTTGGGGTACAGCATCAGTTTACAGAATAGGTATTTGTTAAGAAACGGTTACCCCAAAGATCCTAAGTTGTGACAACTTACATCAGGAATGCTAACATTCCCATAATGATCTCCCACCCCCACACTCACACTCCATCAAGAATTCCCAAAGGGGAACTAACTAAACAGCCAAGTCACAAACAGTAACTTACAGAAAAATGGTTCACGAAGGACAGAATATTTGTTTCAATAGCATAAGGATACAATCAGTCAAACTGTATAAATTCAATTTACAGATAATGTTACATAATATACAAGAGGTAATCACACTTTTTTCTTACAATTTAAAGCACTGCTAAGATTGTCCTGTTCTTTTTGTGATTTAGAGATGATCACACATCACTTCACAGTGTTGTTTTCATAGTTCTAAATATGTTTGCTGTGAGTCTTCCAAAATTCAGTACGGAATTGATTACTGACAGCTGAGCACACAAGTGCAGGTGGATTTCCTGCCGCCACTTAGGAGGAGGACACCAGGTTGAACTCGGGCAACCCGGCCTCCGCAGACTGACGCCGCTCTGCTCCCCTCCCTGCTTAAGGGTGTCCTAAAGGTCACCTGCTTCACAGGCTGCTGTGTAAGAGATTCGTATTGAAGGCAACCATGGGTGAGCTGTGATCACAACATATCCTAGTACCACGCCACCCTCCTCTCATGAGAACTTTCTGTCATAATGTCCTCTCCCTGCCCCATCTGGTAACAGCAGTGTGTCAGCAAAAGAAAAGGCAAAGGAGGGGATAGCATCTGGCGTGTGGCCACCACACTGAAGAGCACTTCCAAAATTTCCTGCTTGGCCAATGAGAAGAACAACTTATCAACTTAATTTCCTAATTAGTATTCATTAAGGATATTTTAACTTCAAATAGTATTTCTTTCACCATAATAGATATTTACCAAATACTTTATAGCTAATTTAAACACAGAGTTTTGGGGTTTGGTCAATTGTTAAATCAGCTATCATGACTTTGTGAACAAACTATCTCTGCTGCAGATGGTCCCAGAGCTTCAGTACAGGTTTAACTGCTGAGCACATTCGGACCTACTGAGTCACAGCTGAAGTTCTGTCTGTGGGGCAGCTCTGTAAGCCAGGCTCTCTCCCTACAAACTTGGTCTCAGGAGCAGAAGTAGGAATGGGCTTGGCTGGGGTGGGGGTGGGGCACCAGACAGGAAGGACTGGGGGGTCTTTGCATGCGGAAGTCACCAGGGACTACCTCACTCAGGGAAAGGCTCAACTTCTAAAGGGCTAACATCAGGGCTCTTGCACAAATCAAGTTTCTTTCATGAATCAACTGCGTGTGCTGGGTTAACCATTGTGTTAAACTCAGGAAGATTCGGTCCCCAGGCTTCATAATGTGGTTCACTCAACTATCTTTTAATACCCTAATATGCTTATTGATGAAAACAATTAGTATATCCCAGCCCTGGCAAGCTGGCTTTGACCTTTGTTGTCTTATATATCAGAGGTGAGGTTACTTAATATTTATGTTGGTCTTGAAAACAGCAAGCTGTCTAGAGATTGGGATCTAATAAGCAGCTGGTTTTTTAGATGCTTTCAACTCTCGCCCATCTCATCTGCACACACTGGGAAATGATCTAGTAAAGCTCCACAGTTTTGAACATCCCCAGCAAAATTCCCAAAGTTTTTAAATTTAAATAGGCCTGTCCCAAAATGCGTACCCCTATCCTGAAATAGTCAAATCTTATCACCTGACTCACATATTTATATTATGTTATGGTTGCATGAATATTTGAAATATAACTAGCACCTTGGAAATAACTTATATTCCTGGAAGAAACAATAAAATTCACCTATCTTGGACCTTAGGAGAAATGTTTACTGAGATGAAGGGACTTGTCTCAAATCAATGATGCTCTACACTGCTGTAAGGTGTGTCCAGCATGACGATAGCAAACACATGAGGGCAAAGGGCCACATGAGCACCCCCAACTGTGCTCCACATCTAGGGGAGGAGCAAGAGAGGACCAGATTTCCTAGGGGTAACTCTCTGGGTTCACTCCATTTTGGTAGCTCCTGTGTGATGAGTGTTAACATGGAGAGTGGTGTGTGTCCCAAGAAAGCACAGAAGCAAAGGCCACAAGGGCTGCAGCAGGGAAGAGGCAGCCCCGTGGGAGGCTGGGCACCAGCTGGGCACAGGATGGTACTTCCCCACCTCCCATGTGAGGGCTGCTGTGAGGTTTACAATTCATAAAGTGTGTGAAAATAGGCAAGTAAGTAGGTGAGATATTGAAAGACCAGCTTCAGTTAAAATGTGCCATCTTCCACAGAGGCGACACCCCCACCTGATGCCCTCCAAAACACCAGCGTGTACAGTGTATATGAAGACTTTTTAGATCCATGTCTGTATCCGTTGAGTTCATGGTGGAAGGTCTAGCCTCAGACTCAGTGGTTAGAATTAAGCCACATATATGGTAAAAGAAACCAAGGACAAGGTTTACATACTGATACTAATCAATTCCTCTGTGGGCATTTAATTCCAAAAAGTTGGCATGAGTCAAGCCCATGCCAGGTGTTAAGAGTGGGCTCCAGTTGGTGCTGGGGCCATGCTGGGAGTGATGGATTCCAGCCCCCGACACAAGTCCAGGAAGTGGAGGGGCCCGTACAGGATCCCAACTCAGCAGGACTCCATTTCACAGGAGAATATGTGTGGGTATCACATGTTCCTAATTACCACCCAGAAAGTTGGTGCTTACCTGGTCCCTCAAAGGGCAAGAGTGCGGATGGAATAGGGTCCTTAGCACCCAGTGGAATGAGGTAGAGGTTCTTGATGTGCCTGGTCTTATTAGGTACAACACCAAAACGGCCACGACTGCTCAAGTAGGAGTAGAGAGAAACATAGGCAACCTTTTCTTCCTCTGTCAGGGGATGAAAGCGGATCAGACAGAGCTCCTACAATGCAAACAGAGGACAGGGGAAAGACTTTACCTGTGGCCATCCGAGGAAAGCATCTGCTTTAAAATTTGTACCCAAACCTCAAAAGTACAGCCTGAAATGGGAGATTTTAGCAATTCTGATTTTGACTTTCATAGCCTTATTATCCAACATTTGAAATAATGAAATAATGAAGTAGTAAAAGAAATTCACAATCAAGCATCCAACTTCTTGACTCAAGTCTTGGTTTCAGCAGGATACCCTTTAAAATGACTTCTACTCACAGCCTCAATTTCAGAGAACTGTCCTGTGAGAGGCACAGGCCATGCAAGGTGTAGGCCTACCCACGTCTGCAGCAAAGTAAGCTTTCCCGCACGCACAGCGGCTGTGGGCACGGTGAGCAGCTGCACGATCTGCAGCCATTCCCTGTGTGTCTCCACATGGGAGGGTTAAACTAGGCACAGGGTCTAAACCCTCTTGGGAATCTGATGGAAAACTGTACATACAGACACACGCAGCTGTAGCTAAACCTCAGGGGTTCCCCGAAAATCAAAACCCATTCAAGAGCCCAGGCTGGGTGCCTTTTGCCAGATCACCTCCAAATTCCCATTGTACTCCTTCAATCATAAAAAAATAAACATAAAAATGAGGAAATAAAGTTTTTACATTTTTTTTACTAAAATGTAATCATATAGACATGACTACAGTAAAGAAAAAAAAACCCTTCTATCAGTGTATTTCTCAAACACACCATCACACAGGAATGTAACTATATAAACTTACTTTAACATTCACCTGAAAGTTTCTAGTAAGTTGCAGGCTGACATTCCAACTGTTAACCATCAAAATGAAAGGTTAAAAAAGATGTTTAAATAAGCTCTATGTTCCATTGTTGCAGAGACTATACTATAAGCGGATACCTTAGACACAGAAGACTTGAGTTCACCAACATAATCCCAAACCATCTTCGGTGCGATCCTCCCACCGATGTGAATTGTGTTGGGCAAGTCCTAAATAAAAAGTACTTTGAGTAAATCACCTGTGAAACTCTAGTGTTCAAAAAGAGACTAATGTAGTCACATGAAGGCACCAAACAACCCAAACTTCAAGAAAACAACAATTCCAAGGAAAATGGTGATAACCGTATTAAATACTGACTGGTGAACTACCATCCAGGATTACGAGCTCCCAAACCCAAAGGTGGTATAATAACCTTCTGACAAACAGCATTGTTTAGAAACTACTGCACAACCTTTTTATGTTATCTTTTGTGAACACACACACACACACACATACAGTAATGATTCAGTTATTACCAGGATAACTGACTTGCCACTCCTTCCTAAGGTCATAAATTCTAGTGCCATCTTTGTTAACTTTGAAAAATGAAAGACCTATCAGGAGGTTACACCTGCCACCCACACTATGCAGGTTACAGACGCCTGGCCATGCTGGTGGCTGGGCACACACGTGTGGTAAATGCCCTTGCTAAACAGATCACTGCTAAATAGATCACTGGGCTGCCCCACTGCTCAAATTTCTGCTCTGTGCAAACCTGCTGGCCCACTGCGGCAACCATTATCTTGCTTTCAGACGTACTTAAGTAACCAGGCAGCCAGCGTAAGAGTGTCACATGTCTACCTGTAGTAGAGGAAATCCTGTGAAAGACACATACACACAAGCACACACACATATACTCTTCGTACTAACCTCACTGAGATAATCAAAACACCCAGAGACAGGATATGCTTTAGTGACAAATTCTGCTACACTTTTCATGTTAATAAATCCTTTCCAAACAGTGTTCAGTTGAGATAAAAAGTGGGTCGTATCTCCTTCTTCAGAGGAATGTGACTCAGAGACACTGTAAAACAAAACCATGAAAAATAAGGAAATCTGTGTACAATGAGAATTTCAAAAGAATGAAGACCATGTGTTTAAAAGTAAAAATTCCTGCAAGTTTTGGTAGCTTACTTTTGCCAATTAAATGTTTTAATCATAAGGATATAAATAGACATTTTGGTCAAAGAACAAATAAACTGAATTGTATTTCTGAGTAAAATTAAGAGTTGAAATCACCAATTGCCTCCATTCATTAGTTCAAAAGAAAACTTCATTGGCTCTTTCAGACTATATCTGAAATACACACCTGATATTCTGTGATGGAACTGACAAGTGTCCTGGGTCAGGGGATGAGGACGGCTTAGCCAGTATGAACCTGGGCACCGTCACAGAAGTCAAAGCAGGCATTGGTGTGTCTTGTTTGGTTTCTACCACGTGGGCACTGTCTGGCTGGGCTGCTGTGGAGGCTGTGACTGTGCACGATCCACTTGGACCAGTCCTGGAGTCCCAGCTTGACATAATGACCGAGGTGATCACTGCATTCCCACGGCCTTCCAGTGGGGAGAGCTCAGGAATGACATCTCCTGGGGGCCCAGAGAAATACTTTCTCTTCAGGTTTGGATGAGAAGCACTTTCCAGGTCTGGCTCAGAAGCATTTCTGGGCAGAGTTCCTGGTGTTCCTTCATCAGCTGAGTTAGGAACTGGATCAGATGGAGAGCTGACACACTTGGATTTTAAGTCTTCTTTCTTAGCAGAAGCCAACAATTTCTGTTTTTTCAGAGGTGGCTCATCTTCTGATGAGGAAATGTGAACTGAGGTAGATGAGGAAAGACATGGTGAGAAATCTGACACATCCAAGAGCACAGCGTGCTCATGAGCAGATAATTGCTTACGAGAACCCAAAAGCAACAATGCAAAGAGAGGACCTAACTTCATGAACTCCAGAAATCCATTCTACCCTTTTTGTTTGTTTGTTTAAACTCACCTTTACAAGGATTAGTGATTTTAAACAAAATCCAGTTTAACATTATCCCCAAATTATGCTCACCTGTACAGATTTTACAATTTAGATTAAAAAGTTGCGCCTCACGGTGGCTTGTTGTGTCTTTCAACAAACTGCTACGGACGTCCAGAAGGGGCTGGGGGCTTTTTTCAGGGACAGCTTGTACTGATTCTTGCTGTTCCTCAAAGAAAACAAAAAGGTAGGTCATTTATTTTCCAATGCCACTTCCAAATTAACAGCACACATGAAAAAAGGTGGATGTGATGAAGAACCGGTAGACGAAAAAAAAAGGACCACTGGATACAAGTCCTTCAGAAGTAATGAAATTATATATATTTGTTATAAGCTCAGTGTCCTGCCCAATAATTTAAGACACCTAAAAACATTTGGAATGGAGAAATTTTACTCTATCTTTTCTGAAACCTGAAAATACCAAAATGCTCACACCTAAGTCTGACATGGGTGTAGAATCTTTTATACTGGGAATGGTTTCCTGTTTTTACTGTCAGTCTTTTTGCCTTCATGGCAAAATTTAGTTCTGGATTCTATCACCTAAAATAAAAAAGACAAAAATCAAGCCCTCCACCTTGTTTTCCAGGAGGAAAGCATATCACTCCTGCAAACAGTGTATTATTTGACTTCTGGTAAAGTTAAGTCTCTGGTATCTGAAGCAGCCATTCTGAGTCAGTACTCACAGATGTCATCAGTTTCTCTTTCCTCTGGGAAATTTCCTTAGATCCAAGTTCTTCTGGCTTCATTCTCACAAGTTTTGCCAAAGAGATTTCTCCACGCAAAACACGACGGAACAGTCCCTATAAAGAAACATCATTCATTCATTCATCCATTCATTCAAACAATATCTGTGTGTGTTAATGTGGAGGCTACAGAAACAACAAAGCAGCACAAGAAGCTCTGCCTGGAGGTTCAAGGACCACTGGACAAAAACCAAAGCTTTCAATGGAAGGCTGCACTGCACAGAGCCCTGCAGAGGCGCGAACTCACCTGCCTCCCAAAGCAGTCCCTTGAGAGCACGCGCCAGGCCGCCCAGCTGAGAGCAAATGGAGGCACAGAAAACATGTGTTTCAAACTCAAGCAAGGCCCATGTTGCACTGATTCTTCTTTAAAAAATAAAAAGTCACCTCCGCAGGAAAAACAAAATCATGTACACAATTTGGAATACAGGTCAGAAATATACAGTATTAGGAATACAGACAGGAAGAAATGACTTGTGCTGGGGGGCTGTTAACCACGCTGAGATGCAGAGTATCTGACCCTGGTTCTACTGCACAGCTAAGAGCTCAGAGAGTGACACAGAGGACCAGAAGACTGTGAGCCCTGGAGGCAGGAGGCAAGAGACTGTACCAGACAAGCAGCTCAGCCTTCTCAGATTCCATTTCCATTTTCATCGCAGGAGAACAACCCCCACTCCATGGCTGCTATGAGGACTGAGCTGCCCTGCAGCACCCATCGAAATGATGAGAACTGGAGGGGCTGTTCCTTATTATTACTGTGAAGTAGCCCAAATTGTCGGGCTCACTCAAGTGATGATGAGAGAAAAGAAAATAAGGCAGAAAAGGCTGTCTGTAGCCAGAATATGGACACACCCATATTCTAGATTAAAGAATCTGTACTTTACTTTAGAGCAAATGAAGGGATGGACATGTGATTTGGCACTGCAATGTTTAGAAGAGGCTAATCTGGTGAAATAAAAGATGAACTTCAGCCACTGAGATCACTGACAAGAGTCCACTTAAGGTAGGGAACAGAAAGATCCGCAAGTAACACCAAGTACATGGGGGCATACAGAAGTGTCACAGAGGATAAAAATAGTTTTTAACTTTCATGGAAAGAATATAAATGTTGCAAATGCTCTTTGATGTATGACTCTGAAACTCAGCTAATAGAAAACAGACACCAAGTTTCCCTCTGTGTCAGGAATATTGCAGTACACAGAGACCACACACACCTGATTTTTAGGATCCTTGAGGTTGAACAGGAGGCTGCGGTATTTTCTCATGTAGCGAATATCTGTAACTTGAAACAAGTTAAACATTTCCTTCTCCAGATGAAGGGCGATGTTTCCTACTTCTTTCTCTGTCATGATTAAGTCATCACTGTCACTGACTCTGAATGGAATGCAAAAGAAACTACATAAAACCCTTGAATTTGGATACATTACATTTTTGAAACAGTGGGGCAATCTCAAAATGATCACGCCATACATGGAAGAGCTTCCACAGATAAAAGCCAAGGACAACAGCCCACCTTTTCCACAAAATCTCTTTCAAGGAGCATCTTATATTCTGCCGAATTTGTGAACTGGGCTGTGACTGGGCAGGGCTCCAGGTCCCAAGGTGTCCTGGGACTGGAGAGGCCACAGGAAGAGAAGTTGTTACCGGCTTCCCAATGGCTCCAACCAAAGCAGCAGATGCAGGGAACTGTCTGGAAGCCACCGTCTGCATGACAGCAGAAGTGCCACCTGATGGGGTGCCCGAGAGCCACGGCTTTTGTGAGATGGTGCCCTTGAAGCTAGAGGGTGCCTTTTTAATGGCCGGTTTGGCTGCTGCCACATTAGCAAATGGAGGAGACATCTTTGGAGCGAGATGTCTTGGTGATGGTCGTTTGCCCACCAAGCAGCCCGGGGAGGCTTTTCTCTTTGAGGCTGAGGCCACCGCTGCCTTCTCCTCTGCTCTTCCATCTGCCTTCCTGGCTGCAAGAGAGAGCACAGGTGTGCAGGTGACACAGGAGAACAGGCTTCAAAGCACGCCCACCCTTAACTAGCAAGAGCTTACTAGGCATTACTGAATAGGATACATCTAGAAAAAAGGATTTTTAAAATCTTAAAATTCAGAAAAGAAGCATAATTAAGGGCTGTCAGCAGTATTTATTATAGACTATGGCTTATTTCAGAGAGAAAAATGCTTTATTATTTTATTATATTAAAGCTTTTACTTTGACCAACAAACTCCATAATCAAAGACTCAATTTACTCCTCAGTTGAGCTTTAAAACTGAAGGACAAACTTCATTTTACCAAAAAAACAAATAAAAATACCCTACATAGGTTTAGGATAGCACTACAGAATTCAAGTGCAATTTTTTTGTAAACTTGAGTTTCAAAACTCTTTTCAGGAAGGGTAAACAGACGCGTGCTCCTTACATGCACATTCAACCCCGAGTGGACCTCTGTGGCAACCACATCTGAGCCGGGGGGTGTTCACATGCCACACTGTCCTACTAGACGAGTCACTTGTAGGTGATGCCATTAATGAAATATGGAAAGGTGAGAGGAATTTGCAAGATGGGGAAAGTCAATCATGTTTCCATACTAAGAATTGGCAACCAACAACATAATAATGTTGCTTTGTAAATGTCCCCCTTTAAAGCCCTCTAGTCATTATTCAATTAATGTGGTAAACAGTAAATTAGTGCTTTTAATTAAAACAAGGATTATAGTCAAAAGCTCAAAAAAAACCCTCAAAAGCCCCCAACTTGCACAAAAACCTTTACATGCCAGGAAAGAACCCATTGCATTATAATCCTATATAGTCCACCAGAACTCAAAGATCAGAACTGCAGCCCCTCAGCTAGGCAGGGGCTCTGGTGCAGACGGCATGTCAGTGGATGATGCTTGTTTGGCAACAGTACATGAAAAAATGCTCAGCATCACTAGTCATCAGAGAAATTCAAATCAAAACCACACCGAGATATCATCTCACTCCAGTTAGACTGACCATTATTAAAAAGACCATTAATAACAAATGCTACTGAGGATATGGGGAAAGGAGAACTCTGCTACAACGTTGGTGGGGCTGTAAATTAGCACAGCCACTATGGAAAACAGCAAAGAAGCTTCCTCAAATACAGAGAGCACTACCATATGATCCAGCAATCCCACTACTGTATATATATCCAAAGAAATGGAAATAACTTCAAAGGGTTACCTGCACTCCCACGTTCACTGCAGGTTTATTTACAATAGCCAAAATATAGAACCAACCTCCATGCCCATCGACTGATGACTGGATAAGGAAAATGTGATACATGTACACAATGGAATACTACACAGCTATAAAAAATGAATGAAATTCTGCCATTTGTAACAACCTGGATGAGTCTGGAGAAAATTATGTTGTGTGAAATAAGCCAGACAAGGATAGATAAATACCACATGCTCTCACTTATAACTAGGTGCTAAGAAAGAAAGAAACATAGAAGCAAAGTAACAAAGAAACAGAAAAGACTACAATTCCTTGAACTTTCAGAAGGACAGAAGAAACTAACGGTTACTAGAGATGTGGGGACGGAGGGAGGGAGTTTGGGGCATGATGGATCAGGTAAAGGGCATAAAGAAAAATCACGATTTGTAATAATGAATATGCTAATAACAATATTTTTAAAAGTAAGACACTTTAAATACAAAAAGAATGTCATTATTGGCTTTCAAGAAAATTCCAGCTATGTGGATTACATTAAAAACCAGCTGTCAAGCTAAATCCTTTATCAGAACAAATTTTGGTATTTCGTCAAATTGGGAGGAGAATGCTGGTTTAGATGTACAATGTCTGGTTACTCCCAGCCTCATTTATTTGTCACTGACAACTCTGGGAGAGACAGAGAAAATGGCTTATGCAACTTGTAAAAAAAACCACAGACACACCCTCCACCACTAGCTTTAAATTTCTACAAAACGATCTTGGGATCTGGTATTCTACCATATGTTTGTTTTAGTAAAAGGAAATTTACTCATGATTTCAATGCAATGTTCTTCTGGAGCCAATGCCAGAATTTATCCTTGAGGACACATGTTCTCCTGGATCCATTTCACACTGTGCCTGGCCACCTGCGTGGCACACACACATGAGCGGGAGGACAAGGCTTTCAGATGGGGAACTCACACAAGCAATTATCTGGGTTTACATCTGCAGGCTATTAAGGTTTTCCTTTTCAACTTCCACAGCTAGAATTAAACTGCAGAAATCTGTTTTCTACTTAAAATCTGTTCACATCCCAAATGTTTTAAGTTACTTAACAAGACTTTAGGGAGTCCAATATACTGGGAATTGTGTCTGTAAATATAAAGACCAGGAACTTCCATTCCAAAATTGTAATAAAGCACAAATACGTTAGAAAAGAATTTTTAGCCCACTTCATGCGTTGAGTAATGGGGGGTAAACAGTGGAAACAAAGAGAGGCAATATGGAAGCAAACAGATATAATAACACAAGAGAAACACCATTTTCTTGGGGAGAACTAAAAAGCAAACTGTGTCTGTAAACTAAGGAAATTATACAGAAATCCACCCCCCCAAAATTTACAAAAATTGCATGTTAATCGCATCACCTTGAGAATGTGAAGGATAATTTAACAGGCAGGGCACCTCCTTAAGCAGGAGCAGAGAGCTTCCTGCACAGCAAGGCCCAGTTCACTGAGCAGCTATACCTGTGCCCACACACCGAGGGCAGCACCAGCCATGTGGGAGCAGAGGATGTTGTCAAGGCCACCTCCACAAGCAGCAGCAATGCTCAGCTCTACACCACAGGACTTCTCACAATGTACACAGTCACACAGACTGGAAATGGACCCGATATCAGCCTCAGGACCCCCGCCCCCTGAAAGCATTTCTGCAGCCAGTCAGGGAGACAAGGGTCTTCATGGGGTGCAGTTATGATGGGCTGTGTACATGCTGCCCCCTCCCACTATACCTGTCAGGACTCAGAGGATGTGCCCTGCTACCAAAAAGTCAGAGATGTTTGGTGGGAGAGAGAGGCAGAGGCACATTGAACTTGAATTATTTTACCCATGACCCTACTCTCCTCCCAATCATCATTTGGAAAAATGACATTTCTGGGGAAACAGAAAATGATCACAAGCAAGTAGTTAAAATATATGTCCCTTATAAATTTTAGATATCAATCAATTTCAATTTTGAGATGTAGAGATGTGCTGGGAAGGTTAATTAGCCATATCAGTGTCAGTGAAAAGCTGATGGAAGAAGTGGGAAAGGCCAAAGGAGAAAACCTATGAGTACAGAAATTACCCTCTCTGATCTGGACTTCCATCCATCCCTGTCCCCCCTCAAAAAGTGAGTGAGGTAGGAGATTACTTCCCCATCTTTTCCTCTCTCCAGTGTGCACAGTCTCCTCAACCCCCACACTTGGAGTATTGGGGTCAGCTCTCCAATTCTGGTCAACACAGAGAAAAACTAACCAAACTGAAATTAATCATCCAAATTATCTCTTCTGCGGTTATTTATACCCCCCAGTTTTTCTTTCCTTTACTGTTAAGTGCATATAATCAATTTAATTAAAGCATTTTAGCATAATGTTAAAAAGTGACTGCTCCAATCCCTTTCATAGATATGGGATACTTATTTTAACATCTGTTCATTGGCTCTAAAAGTGCTGTTTTGCACAGGTGCTATAATTGGATGAACATATGAGACATGCTATTTGCTGGCTTGAAATTCTCAGCTCAAACAAGCTAAGGTGTATGGAGATTCATTATAACACAGTAACAGGTTAACTCAATTGGGATTCCATTTCTTACGTCTTGGGCTGCTTACATAACCAAAAGGAATTACTTTTTTTATATACATATATAGACCACAATAGATCTAGCACCTACCTATACAAGTACCGCCCCGCCAAGTGATGTGTTCAAAGGACAATAAAAAGGAAAACACAGAACACATTTATAATCCTGAAATCTAGGGCTATTTAATCTTTTTGGTGTTTATTTTTTAAGGCACAAAATGCACTATGAACACCATAAATAAGAACTGATTTGACCATAGTTTTATGATAGAATAAAATGTATCAGATGGATTGAATTTAAATTTTTAATTTAATGGTGCAGCATTAGTCTCAGAAACAAGATGCATGATCGAATCAACAAGCTGCGTGATCTCATCGGGTTTAATGGATCTATTTGGAATATCCTCATTACATTAATTTGAAATGTATGCCAGGGTATGACCTTCAATAGTCTGATCTTTCATAATAGCTTAAGAAATAAGCCAGGAAACCAGTCACACTTAGAATTCTCAGCACTTTCTCTTTAGTGAGGACACCCTGCGGTTCCACATGGGCAAGCACACCCCTCACTCACTGTGGGATCTACAGAGCAGCAGTAAATGCCCTTCAAAATTCAAATGCATGTTATCTGGGTGTGTAGTATATGAGTAGGACATGAAAAAACTCCCACCTGTCCAGTCAGAGTTAAACTTAACTCCTGAAAAGCATACCTAAGTTGAATACGAGATGCAACACTAATTTGAAGAGGTTCACAGAACATATAAAAAAAAGTGCTGATTTTATGTGCTGAGATTGGATCATGTGGGAAAACTTAAGTTTCATATGGGCTGTAAGAAGATTAACTGATGTCTGGACAATGAGGAGTTTTAAATGCTGGGCAGTCTATCTATTCAGATTTTGCTGAAGACAATACAAACGCTTATCAGAGCCTGATAAGGAAAACAGATTTAAAAACTTAATCATCAAGGTGAAACATTTACTAATGAGGTTTGTACACCTTTTTGGAAAACACTAACTGGAAGTCCCAAGAGATTAGAGATAGATCATCAGTGTCAGGAGGCATCTTGCACATGGGCATTCCCTTCCAGCACTGATGGTGCAGCCAGTGTTTATGAACAGCATTAAAACACAACTGTAACCCCCAGTCCTGGACAGGCTCAGGAAATGGCTATCTGGAAAGAGTGGGAGGGGTCCAGGAGGCCAGCCCCCAGGTGATACATACGTTTGCACAACAGTGATGACGAGACAGTGGAAGTCTTTTCCAGCTTTACTGCACTGTAATTGTGGTTGCTTGCCCAGGACGGCATGCTGCTTTCACAAGTTGTCTCCTTCCCGAGGGATTTGCTCCTAGAAAAAGCCACCACCGCCTTCTTCACTGTGCCTTCTTTTTTTTCTGGAGCTGGTCTCTCATGCAGAGAAGAGCTTTTAATGCCTCCCTGGATAATAAGTAAAACCCCAATTATTAAGAAGGCCAGAAAGTACACCTCCACTTCATTTCACTGAGAAAGGAAGGTCATAATCCTATACCTTCTTTGGGTCATCTACCCTGAGTCTGCACACCACATTTGCCTAGCAGCAGTCTGGCTACCTTTGCACATTGAGCTAACACTTAGCACTCCCACCTCTTATTCAGGATTCCAACTTTTTGAGTGACAAGAAGATCCCTGACACAGGACCCCCTGTAACCTTGCTGAGGTATGAAAGCAGTGACACAGGATGCGCGAAGAGCACAAATGATGTTTCTTTATCCTCTGCCAGGCCCAGGGCATGCTTGGTGCAGCCATTTTCCTCCTGGGTGCAGCAGCAACCACTTCTTTGTCAGTTCTATGATTTAAAACTACCAACTTTAAAAATTAAGTCACCTAAAAGTAAAATAAGCATTTGAAAATAATCAAGAAAACTCTCCAAGCAGTGTTAGTTACACTTTGCTTGTCATAAATGTAACATCAACCTGAGCCCCAGGACAGGCCTGAGAGAAGAACCTGTGATTTCCAGCAATCCCTGAATTCTCCCCAAATTCCACAGAGTACCAAGGGCAGCCTCATCCACCTGGAAGCAGGCAAGAAGCAGAGCATACCTGGAGTCCAAGGCAGGACCTGAGGGCAGCATCTCCTGCCTGGAAGCAGACACGGAGCACACTAAAAAACCCCTTCCACATGGGTGGGCCACCACAGCCACTACCACAGCCATGGCTGCTGCAAAAGCAGCTCAAGACCACCACAGTATCACAGCTGTCATGCAGACAGCCTACCAGATACCTAACGGCATTGACACCAGTGGAGTGTGGAAAAAGAAGAGTACAGCCTTCTCTTCAAAGCCCACTCCAGAGTAACAGAAGCAGCAGCAACTATTCTCTAACAGATGACCAGACATAAATATAGAGATACTAGAAATATGAAAATCCAAGAAAATATGACACCACCAAAAGAATACAGTAACTCAGCAATACCAGACTGTATATAGGAAGAAACCCTTGCAAGGACGTAAGGGGTATTATGAGCAACAATCTTAAAGGAACACACTGACATAAGAGAAGACTCAGACAACATTAAAAAATGAGAAAAAAAATCTATGATATAAGGGAGGAAATTTACAAAGAGATTAATATCTTATAAAAGAATGATCAGAACTCATGGAACTGAAAGATTCACTCAACGAAATAACACAGTGAATAGCCTTAAGCAGCAGGATAGAACAAGCAGAAGAAATGATTTCTTATCTTGAAGATGAGCGTTTTAAAAATTACCCAGGCAGGAAAAAAAGAAAAAAGAAAGAAAGAAAAGAAAAAAAACCTTTAAAAAAGGAAGAAAATCTAAGAGAGCTACAAGGCAACCTTAGGCACACAAAAATTCAACTCATGGGTGTTCCAGAAGAGGAGGAGAAATGAAAAGGCATGGAAAACCTATCCAATGAAATAATAATGGTAAACTTCCCAGGAACAGGGAGAGACATGGACCTCCAGACCCAGGAAGCTCAAAGATCCCCAAACAGATTCACCCCAATAATCCTCTCCAAGACACACAGTAAGTAGTCAAACTGGCAAAGCTCAAAGACAGAGAATATTTTAAAAGAAGCAAGAGAAAAGCATCAAGTCACCTATAAGGGAGCCCTTATCAGACTAACAGCAAACTTTTCAACAGTAACTCTGCAGGACAGAAGGAAATGTGATGACATACTGAAAATACTAAAAGAAATAAACTGCCAGAGAAGCACACCATATCCTGTAAGGCTATCCCTCAGAAATGAGAGAGAAATAGTGTATTTTCCAGACAAAAATTGTGGGAGTTTATCACCATGTCACCAGCCCTGTAAGAAATCCTCAAGGGAGTCCTACACCAGCAATTCAAAAAATAGTAATCACCCATCTTACTAGCCATAGTTCTGTTGAAACTGCTTCTTACAAAATTCAGTCTTGGTAGGTGATGTGTTTCAAGAAATTTATTCATTTCATCTAGATGATCTAATTTGTTGACCAACAATTATGCATAGTATTCTCCTATAACCCTTTTGATTTCTGTAAATTTCATTGTAATGACCCCTCTTTCATTTCTGATTTTAGTTATTTGAGTTTTCTTTTTTCTTAGTCTACCTAGACAAAGGTTTGCCAATTTTATGGATCTCATCAAAGTACCAACATTTACTTTCATAGATTTTCCCTACATTTTTTTCTATTTTGTTTCATTTTCTATACTCTAATTTTTATTATTTACATTCTTTGCTTGGTCTGGGCTTAGTTTGCTCTTCATTTTCTAGTTTCCTGAGGTGCAAAGGTGATTGCTGATTTGAGATCTTTCTTTTTTACTAATATATGTATTTATATTAAATAAACTTCTCTTTTAGCAAAAAATAAAACATAAGTAAATAAATAAAAACAGGTAAGCTATGGAGACAGTAAAAAGACCAGAGGTTATGGAGGAGGAATGGATGAATAGGTAGAGAGGATTTCAAGGCAATGAAATTCTGTGACAGTATCATGGTAGACATACATCATTAAACATCTGTCCAAACCCACAGAATACACAAAAAAGTGTGAACTCTAATGTAAACTGTGGTCTTTGGATGACGCTGATGTATAAATCCGTTTCATTAATTGTAACAAATGTACCACTTTTTTGGGCAATGTTGCTAATGGGACAGGCTACACATGTGTGGGTCAGGGGTATACATGGGAAATCTCTGTACTTCCTGTTCAATATTGCTGTGAACCTAAAACTGCTCTAAAAAGTAAAGTCTATTAAAAATAAATGAATAAAAATAATAAACAAACAATCTTGTGAGTGAGGTCTCAAATGAAGAACACAGACTTGTCCAGAGCTCACCTCCCTCCCAACTGCCCTGTGTGTCTACTCTCTATACAAACTCCATCGGGTGACTACCAACTCTTTTATTCAAGACTGCTGCCAGTGTCCTGAAGTCTTATGTTCTCCATGCAGCAGTGAGTTAGCTGCTTTTGCTTTACTGCATTTATATGACTGAATTTCAGCTAATGGGTTATGAAAAAAAATAGGTGGAAAAGGTGGAAGACAAAGGTAAAGGTGATACTATCTGCAGTACATCTGTATCTGCTTTCCCTTACATTCTACAAATAAATAAAAAAACAAGTCTCAGGGGGAAACACTGTTACACAAATTTTGCTCCAATTGTTCAAAGGGTGGTCTGAGTCAACTTACCTGAACACTATACTGTGCAAGACGGAGCTTCTCTGGCTTCATCTTGATCTTCTCCTTAGGTTTTGGCTTCTGTTCTTTGCCTGAACTTAAGCATTTCATAGTAGCTGCAGCATGTGTAAGAATGCGGTCCTTGCTGCAGTAGGCCAGGTTGGGCTGCACCACAGTGGAGCGCCCAGGTCTGGTACACTTGGAGGTGCCTGGAGCCTCTACCACCTGCAGAGCAAAACAGGGAGCTTCAGACAGTGTGCTTGCCAATTTCAGCAGTTAAAGTGCTGTGTAAAATCACTATGTGTAGTACCAAGCTCACTGTTTTTAATTAAGAGATGTCAATAATATTTTTAATATGAATAAAATCCTATCTTTACTTATTCAAACTACATGAGTGTATTTCCCCGAGGCAAGGTATTCACATTTTAACTGTCCTTCAAACCATCTGTAGTGGGCAGAACTCTAAGGTGACCCTTAGGACACCTGCCGCTGGTACATATGCTCTGTATAATTCCCTCCATCTTGAGCACGAGCAAGGTCCATGCACACGATGAGATTTCATACCCACAATCAGGTTCTCCTATAGGGCAAACGTGCAGTAATTGCACAGGTAAGCAAGGTCCCAAATGAGATGACCAGAAAGGACCCTTAAGAGAGAAACTGGCCTTTCCTAAAGAGAGGAGACTCCATTGCTGATTGTGAAATAAGCTACCCTGCTTTGGGAAGGCCAACCAACTTTAGGATCTGAGTACAGCTGCTAGATAAAATACGGGACACACAACTAAATCTGGATTTCAGATAAACAAACAAAAAATATTATATAAGTATGCCACAAAAATTGCATGGGACATACTTATATACTGAACAGCATGAGGGATTCTGGAAGGGGATCTTTCCCCTGCTGAGCCTCTGATGAGACAAGAGTCACAGCCTGACTGCAGTCCTGTTAAGATCCCAATCAGAGGGCCCAGTGAAGTCATGCCCAGGCTTGAGAACAACAGAAACTGAAACCATAAATGTGTGATGTTCTAAGCTAAGTTTGAGGTAGTGTGGTATATAGTAACAAAAACCTAATACATCACAAGATGTACACTTGGTTGCTTCTGTTTTGATGGTCAAGACTAAAATACACATGAAGGCATCCCTCAAATGTACTTAAGTGAAAACTTATTTCTCAAATTAAATAATTAACATAGTTACTTTTCTTCCACAGAATCTGTTTTACTTAGAATAAAGTTTTATATAAGCTTAAGTAAAACACATTGATGATAAAGATGAAATGGAGAAATTTTCCTATTAATTTTTCTTAATGACTGTGATTTTAACAGTAGTGTCATATTTCCATTTAGTCACTCTTAATACTTTCATGGCACATTTATTTAAATGGCTCAGTCCTTGCACTTCCACCTTGCAGCTAACAGTGCAAGAGTGTTCATAAGGCAGAGATGCTTTGAGACACAGCAACCTCAAAGCCTCCTGTTTGGTTGGCCCCAGTTAGAGGACAAGCTGCCAGGGTAGGGGTGGGCCAGGGACTCAGGAAGGCCCAGAGTGAAACATGCTCTGAGTCATGTCCCCTCATGGGCACTGGAATGGAGATTATGATTATGTGACATCTCTCCTCAACAGCAGAAGCTGACATATGTGGAAAAAATGATGAAGAATCACAGTCCCAGAGGGACATAAAAACCAGGTAGGAAGGAGTGTCAAGGAAATAGCCACAAGGCAGAGAAATGACACACTGAGCCAAGAATAGTGAGGGTCAGACTGATGCAGGCACCAAGACCACTCAGGGCTTCCCACACCAAGATGGCAAAAGAACCACAAGGCAGCTCGAGATGGTGTGTGTGGGTGGACAGGAGGGCACACGCATTTCAGCAATTCAAAAACAATGCTGCTGATACACATAAAATACATAAGTAACATCAAGAACATGGAAATAAAAGTGATTGTTAAGAATTAAGTGCACAACAGCTGATGAGGTAGGTACAGATGCTTGTCCAGATGGTGTGGGCAGGAGATGGGGGCAGAGCTCAGGAAGCCCCACCCAGATGCAGCACCTGTCTTGGTAGAAATTAGCTTATTTCAAGATAGAAACTTTCCCAACCTTGATATTTCTACCAATAGCAAGTCTGGAACCCATAAGTTCATCCCCTTAATGTTTACCTCAGTAGGCAAAATACTCACAGGCTGGCAAAGCTTGAGTTTTTTCTTGCCACTTGGATTTGCAGCTTTCTCAACTCTCCTCTTTATCTTTCGGTCTTCACTAGATTTTTGCTCCACTGTTCCTGTACTTGTAAACTCTGTGTCATCAGCATCTCCAGGTCTAAATTTAGTTTCCTGATGGTCTGTGGTTTCTGCCTTAGTCTCATCCTGCACTTGCAGAACGGTGCAGTTTGGGCAGATATAATCTTCCCTGTTCCTTTCCAGAAGCCTTCCTCGAGCCTGAGAAGCGCCCCCAGAATTGCCACAAAACCGTTCTTCACATCGGTCACAGCAACTCATAAACCTGAAATCATAAAATAATGATATTAGGAATGGGACGTGAGGGACAAACACTTACTTTTTGACAAATTAAGAAGTCCAATAGGTTTTAACATTCTATTGCTTAGAAAATGCAAATGTACATAAAAGTACAGAGAACGGAACAAAGAACACATATGTCCCTCTACTGATTTTACTAACATTCAACTAAATTTGTGTATCCTTTTTTGGCTGGAGTGAGCTATAGGCTTTCCAGGCATTGTACCCTAACTACTTCAGTATATGTCTCCTCAAAACAGCAGTGATGCCTTTGTCCCACCAACAAGCCAATAGAGATTCCTTAACACCAAAGTCTAGCGAAGACTCTGAGCTGCCCCCATGTCCACAATGGGGTTCCACCAGTCTGCACCTGGCCCTCCGCTGTCTCCCAAGGAACAGTCTATGGGAGCACTCTCTGACAGATTACTGAGACCACGTGTGGGGTACTCGGCAGCCACTGGCTGCACATGGCTGGGTGGGGGCAGGGAGCTTCTCACCTCCTCCCATGCTCATCACTTTGACTATAAACAGCCACATGTTGGGTGGCTACCACAGGGGAGGGGTGGCTCTAGGCAGGCCTTTCATTCCTTTTTTGATAATGATGAGTTCGTCTTTTTTGAATAAACAAATTATTCATCCAGCCTAGCTTTGTAACATTTAAAATCAAAACAAATATAAACACTATTCTCATCACCCGGATTTCTTTTAAAGCTGGGGCAGCCCATCCCTGTCCTCCCATGACCCACCTGTTGTTACGAGGCTGGAGACACATGCAGTCCAGGGTGTTGGGGTCGTGCAGCTCACATTCAGGCTTAGGCTTGCCCGAGTCCCTGCTCTCTTCACCTTTCACTTGCTGAGCTGCTGTCCTCTCCCGCTGACTCTCTTGGTCATCGGTCACTGCCTGGGACACAACCCTCTGGACAGTCTCTGGCTCTTGCTTGCTGGGCAGAGCATTCTCGACAGTATTTCCTGCCTTGACATGCACAGTGTCTGTGGGATTCTCCTCTCGATGCTTCTTTCTTAGGTGATTCTGGATGCCATTCAGGGGCCTGTCAGGTGGCTCTTGCTCTCGCTTTCTCCAAAGGCGATTCTGAAGCTCCTTCAAAGTCAGGCCATCACTGTCATTGTCGGAGGTGTCCTCCTTTTCCTTGCTTCCTCTGGCCTTTCCAGAAGAGGCAGGTCGCTCCTGTACACTCAAGGAACCAGAGTGGGGGCCACTTTTCATCTCAGAGGTACTTCCTATCCTCCCTTCCAAGGCAGTTTCAACATCTGGGACTGGACAAGACATTGGCTCACTGGAATCTTCAAAGGAGACATGAGCGTTCTTCCTTCCTTGGCACTGAACTATTGTAAGGGATTCCTCCACTGGCTCGGTGCACTGTGGCCACGTCCCACTGCATCCCAAGGCCAGGCTGTGCTGCCGTGGGGGCTGCTGCCCCTGTGAGCCTGCCTCCACATCTCCCACACTCTCTCGCTTAGCAACAGTTGTTCTTCCGAATCCCTTGGTTTTGATGAAGGCTTTCCTTGTGGGTTTGATCATCTCAGGTGCGTCCTCACTGCGCAGGTCACCTTTACCTTCCATACCTAATGAGAAAATGTAATCACATCATGACCAGCAAGCCACTGAGCAAAAAGATGACACAACCTCAACCACACACAAGAGGGAGCACAACCTGCCAAAATGTAAATAAGAACAGGATGAAATGGAACAATCCTCTACCTACAAGATGTGGGACTATGCATGAAGTAAGCCCTGTTGACCAGTGTTTCATGAAGTGTGGCACGTGAAGTGTGGCACATAAGATGATTTCAGGAGACTCATTAAAGAAACTTTAATAGTTACATATGTAATGTTTGGTAGGAAAAAACAGTCAGCAACTCAAATGTGTCCTGCTGCCATTTACCTGCTAAGGACAGGGCTTTACAAAACAGGGATCAGGGAACAAAGGAAATAAGCTCCAGCACAAGTTTGGTAAAGACATGATCACAGAGTGAGGTCGACAGCCAGCCAGCAAGGGGACTAGCCACATCTAATTGGCTCTGGAGTCCTAGGCTGCAGACCACCCTGCTGGAGATTACATGTAGGGGAGAGGACCAGCTGAGCCCTGGCCTTTAGCTGCCCTGACCCAGGACCAGGAGGGATGCTGCTCTTGGACCCTCCATACCAGCCTTCCTGCTGGCTGAACTCTGAGTGATCCCCTTGGGTGCCATGTGGGAGAAGCACTGCTTAGATTCCACAACGTTGAGAGATAACAAACAGGCATTGTTTTAGTACACTGAGTTTCTGGGATATTGTCAACAGCAACAGATAACTGAGACACTTAGAAAATATGAACCTAGGCAATAGCTTTAAAGTATAACACTTTTCTCTATTTTTTTCACTTTCTAATAGGTTCTAGAGGATCATGTTTGTGAAACTTTTGCTCTTGTTTAAAACAACAAAACCTGAAAAACAGTACATACCATGAGAATTCTTTTCCAAGCTGTCCAGCTTTAATCACATTTAAATGCTAATGATTCTGGTTTCTGCGATGTTCCACCTGAGGGAACAGACAGGTATTAAATGAAAACCTTAAAAACATAAAACACACAACTTAAGATCACTTGCAACCTAAATTTTTCTTTTTGCTTCCATCTAAATGTTGTCACTTCCCAGTTTCCTATCCAGCTGTAGGTGCTGCCTGACTGCAAACCTGACCCACACACTCCTCAGTCACCCAGAAACTGGTGAGGCATGGACCACACCCCTTCCTTTATGCCCCAACATGGCTAAACTAAACCAGGCACCAACACTGACCCTGCATCAGCATGGAAACCCCAGGCCCCCAGTAGTGTGCAGAGGATCCTCTGTGATGGTGGCAACACAAAGGGGGGCTTACCATGCCAGCTGGGGACACTGGGCAAATCACACTGAGCTGCTCTCATCTAGGAGGCAATGCTGAACTGAAAAGGTCATAGGTTTGAAATGTGAGAAATAACACAAAAAGCAAAGACATGCTCCTTATCAGTACATACAGCAGAGCTGTTACTATACTACAGTATACTACATTATACTTGTAATAGATAATTATAATACAACGCTAAATTACAATTGTTTATTCATTCTTGCTAAATATTTTACTTTTTGTGAAACAGTTTCTTTGCTTACACAAATCAGCAAACTTGCAGTAAATTTGATAGACATTTTAAAAGAAAGTCAAGTCCCAATTTTCTTATAACACTTTGAATTTCTACTAAAGATGCAGTCTGAGGAGCCTGCACCAAGAAGGGCATGTGGAAGCAGTACCTCTACCACTGGGACCTGCCTCTGTGGGGAAAGCTTTCTGTAGGAGGAATAAAGGGACGCTGTGAATCAAATTCTTTTTGTTTGTTTCTTGGGTGGCTGGCCGGTAAGGGGATCCAAACCACTGACCTTGGTGTTAGCATGTAAACCTAATTCTTAACAGATGATTTTCAAATGAAAACTTTAGGCAAAAGTTTAGAATATTTCAAATAAATATGAATGTTCCATTATGTCAATCTCCTTACAAATAAATCCCACTTTATTAACAGAAGACACAAACTTATTAAGTTAAAATTTAGTTATTACCATTTAACAGTACTGATACATTACAAACCCAATAATGAAAGCTTGGATACTTTTTTTGCTGGAATCCTAAATACAAAACAAAAAACAAAAAGCAAACAAAAAAAACCCCAAAAACCTAGCTGACAAAATCTCTTGGTTCAAGTAGACAGCCAGGCCTCACAACACCGTTGTTGTTGGTCACTGTTCACAAGTAACAGGATTCATATTTTCAACATCTCACTTTATCTAGAGATACTAAAAGAAAATTAAAAAATAATTTTTTATAACTCTTAAATAACTGTAACTAAAGCCACATATCAGTAGTTTTAAAATAAAAAGGCACTACACTTTCCAAGTGATCTTATATGTGAATGTACATTATGTTACCCACAAATACATCTGGGGAGTTAGAAAAAAGCACATAACACCCTCTTTAAGGACTTTATCACAGAAAGGCAGATATTACCAGTACACTCAGAGAGAAGGGACTTAGAGAGGCCGGGAAGGAGCGGACAATCTTGGGTTTGCCCAGGAGGGCTGGCAGAGGCACAGAAGATGAAGGCTCAGAGGTCAGCCATCAGACATCTCCTTCTTTCCAAGTATAAGCCTGCTTCAGAGGTGAACTCAGCTCAACAAAACCCAGCACAGAGCAGAGAAACACGAACAAAAGGTGAAAAGGCTGAACAAAATTGTATATGAATATAACTATTCAAAAACTCATAATATTGTAGCTATGTCATCATTTTAATCAAAAAACTAAGAAAATCTTTAGAAGACTAATGTTTACAATTACTAAACATCAATGTGGCACAGTTAATCTATGTGTACTTAAATAACATTTCTCCTTCAGATCCTCTTTCAATAGTCACACCTAAACACTCACTTGAGATGCTTTTATTTCTAGGTAGGACCTGAATATCTACCTTTTTCTAGCACATCTGCCCCAGAGCCCACCCTCCTGAGCAGTGCTTACCACCTCCTACCTTCTCACCTGCTCCAGCTGCCACCTCTAACTGTGGTCTCCCTGGTGACCTCGGAACAGAGAGGAAAACATTCCGCCTCATCCTTTTAAAGAGATGGTGACCATTTAGTGTTCATTGATTAGCCCAATGACATCATCACGGTCACATAATCTTTTCAGTTTAGTAAACCTACCCTCAAAATGCCTGCTTCAAGAATTCAGAAACTACCTGGAAATACATTTTTATATTTCACAAGACTGAATATTTATAAAAGCAATGTTCTCAGGAATGAAAAACCAGTTTTAAAAATTCAAATTCTATATTAATCTGAAAACATGTTTATGGATTTAAGTTCTGAATAATCAGAAAAAATATAGTAATTTCTGTTAAGTAGAATGAGATAAAGGACATATTCAGAACAGATGGGATCATTCCACATATGCAAAATTGATATCTTTTTATAATTTCTTCAACACTGGGAATCTAATATAAAATTTCAGTTAGCTTGTGAAATAAAAATATATGTATACCAAGGCAAAGTAAAACAAAAAGTTGTTAAATTTCTAGCACAACTTAGAATTAGTGTATCACTCTACCCACTACCCAGCACATTACATGGGGAACATGGTCAATCACACCATATTAACACTTTTTTTCTCAATAGGAAGAGAAAGGTGGGCTTCTCTGAAACTAGGAAAGTAAACAAACTGTAGGGTAAGACTGAATGTACTGAATTTAAAATTATCTTTCTACATTTCTAAGCACAAATTTCTTCTCAGCTGAAAACTGCTCTACTTCCTACTAACTAGAAGTAGGGATGATGCTATGAAATCTAAGGTTAAATATTATGTATGCATACATTTGTTCGTGCGTGCGTGCACATGCACACATACATGCAGAAACCTGGACTGCCACAATGGAGCCTATTGTCCAGGCCCAGGACTTGAAGCACTGGGAACCTCTCCCCACTCCACCTCCCAGCCTGAACCACCTTGGCATTTGAGTATTCCAGCCCTACCCTGACTTCCTTCTGGCGGACCTCTATACCAGAAGTGGGAAATGTGGAGGAACACACTGCATCTGGCCAATAGGAAATACCCTCTGCCGATTGCAAAGATGTACTGGCCAATGACAGAGGCCTGTGTATACATGCTGCTCTCCACTAACTTCCAGCCTTTTAATATAAAATGTTTGCTACATTGAGGCCTCTAAATGTAAAGAGGTTACCAATGTATGATAAAGTAAAGTTAAAAATGTCAACTCTTGTAAATGTCCATTTTTTTATTGTTTTGAACCCTAAGGCTATATTAAATAAAGTGATAAAAGTGGACATTATTGATTTGTTCTCAGGCTTTAAGGTAAAGCATCTAGTCTTTCACCATTAAGCATGATATTAGCAGTACTTTTATATAGGCACCCTTTTACAGGTCTAGAAAATTCCTTCCTATTCCTAATGTGCTAGGAATTTTATTATAAATGGATGTTCGATATGTGAAATATTTTTGTGTCAATTGAAGTAATGTTTTTGTTGTTCTTTAGTCTATTATACTGTGTATTGTATTAATTGACTTTTGAATGTTAAGTCAACGTTGCGTTTGTGAAATACTCTAATTTGGTCATGGTGTTGGTCATTTTTATATATTCCAGGACACAGTTTGGTAAAGTTTTTAAAGGACATCTGTGTCTGCATTCATTAGGGATGCTCATTCATATCATACCTTACATGTGATGCTTTTGTCTGGCTCTGATATCAACATAGATCTCATGGAATGAACCGAGGAGGGTCCTCTCCTCATTTTTTTTTTTTGTGAAAAAAGGGGTTGTGAATAATTAATATTGATTCTTCTTCTTATTTTGTAGAATTGATCATGCAAGACATCTAATTCTATGTTTTTCTTTGTAGAAAGATTTTAAAAATTATTTCAATTTCTTTACTTGTTGTAGGCCTAACTATATGTATTCCTTAAGTTTACTTCAATAATTTGTGCCTATCAAGTAGTTATGTCTCATGTGTCATATTCCATGTTTCTAAATTTTCTATACTGTTGTCATAGAAGGTTCAGGAAGTGCAACATAAAAGAATGAAGCTTTGGTGTGAATAATGAATGACCAAAAGTTTCTTCTGATATAGGATGGAGAATATGACTATAATTACTGTACTTAATACTCATATTTATTGTGTGAGTCAAACAGTTATTAAATCTAAAGGAAAACAGTGAAGCATTCCATTCGACTTCGGATTTCATCAAGATAGCACATTAGCCTACCTCTGTTTTTAAATCAGTTTTTACACACATCAGAGAAGCAAATTTTAATAAAAACAGATACAAAATAATTTGGTAAATGAAAAATAAATTAAACAAATAAAATGTGACAAATCAGAGTATTTACTTAGCCCTCCCAATGTTAGAGCTAAGAGTTTAAAATGTATAACAAAAAGATTCATGGAAAATGACAAAACTGACACATTTATAATCATATTAAGTGACATTACTACCATTACAGAAATAAAAAGTTTTGGTATACAACTAAATTAACATTAAAAATGACAAATAATTTTATTACAAAGTTTGACTAATTAGGCATGGAGAAAAATTGACAGCATTTTTTACTAGTAAGCAGAGGTTACATATTATATTCCAATATTAGAAGAAAAAATTTAAATAGCCAACTTTTGGGTCTAAAATATTATTAATTTTATGAAAGCAGAAATCTAACAGGTTACATTTTTAGGCAGTATAAAATAAAAACAGATACTTTAAATTAAGTTGGAACCAATAAGTAATATCGAGCCACATGCAAATTTTATTTAAGACTAATATTATTAATTTATAAATCAAATGAAAAATCCAAACACATTATTTTTAGAGTTGGGGACATGATAATAAGGAAGGATGTTGATTGAAGCCAGAAGCCCTGAATTCAGGTAAATAGTTGGATGAATATGAGCTTAACATAACAGAAAAACAGTAAAATTGGCTGTATCCACATTGGTACTGTTATAAATTTGTGTAAAACCTAAAATTAACTTTTCGTTATTGAAAAATAAATTACCTCTCACAAATTGTTATCACCACATGGTATATTTGGGAGAGGGGATGTTCCAAATTAAGGAACTTGGGATGTCTCATCAGATGCTGTTGGGTGCTGCACAATATCTACATGAAATATTTTACTCATGTGTACCCTGTGGATATTTGTGCTTTTAGGGAAAATGTTATGTATTCCCAAAACTTTTCATGTATACAATTAAAAGTCCTCAAGAAGCTTCAAGAATTCTTAAAATGCTAAACAGAGTTAAAGGAAATTATGAGAACGTCACAGGAGCAGAAGTAAATCCAGAGAACAATGTAGAATAATCACACTAAGAAGACCTTCCTTCAGATACTGACTGATCACAAAGATGTCAAATCTATGTGGATTTCTAACTTGTCCCCAGGAAAACTGAATAAACAAAAAAATAATGTGATTGCAGCCATCCTAAATGTGACATTTCAAAAAATTGTGAACCAGATTAAAAACTATAATGAACCCAAGAAAATAAGGACAAAGTATTGGAAAAAAATATACACAAAAGCTATGCATATTGGGATTATGTTTTGAAATTTTAAGCAAATACAATTTTAAAAAAAGAAAATCAATGTTAATTTTTGTGAAAATTGGAAACTATAAAATTTAAAAGAATATTTGAAAAAAAGCAAAATAGAAAATACACAGTATACAAACATATCCAGTTAATAAACAATGTACAGGTTAGCTATTAAATTAAACTAGGATGATGAGAGGTTTAGTGAACTAGAATATTGAGCAGAATGAATATAGCTAAAACAGTAAAGTGACACTTCATAAAATACAAATATAATTATACATAGATGAAGATTAAAAGTAAAACGCACCTAATTGTTTGGATAGAATGAAAATAATAATAAAAATAATCAAAAACATGGTGATTTACAAATTTTTAAAAGATAACCAGACATAGATCTTTGAATTTTTAAGTGCATCATTTCAAAGGAGAGTTTTAAAAACCTTAACAGAAATAATAGTCAAGATTTTTAACGGTAAAAGGAAAAAAATCTTATAAGAAGTGAGAGAGAGAAAATCTACAAAGTGAGATAAATTTAAACACTTTCACAAGGAAAAACACTGTGATATTTGATACCAATAGAGGCTTCTTAAGATTATACTTCAAAGGCTGGCTGGTTAGTTCACTTGGTTAGAGTGTGATGCTGATAACACCAAGGTCCACGTTTTGATCTCTGTAATGGCCAGCCACCAAAAACAAACAAAAATGTTTTCTTGTATGAAAGTTTGAGAATCACAATGAAAGACTGAGAGCCACAATACAGGAATATCCACTTATGGCGGATACTGAACTAAAGGAATCACATACTCCTTGGCAGCATCAGCTTCAGAAAGTAATTAGATATAAAAAGAAGTAATTCACACATTTTAATTAAATAAAACAGCAAATTCTTTGCTGTGTAAACATTTAACTGAGAGTATAAGAATCTATTTTTCAGCAAATATTTTCTATCTCTAAGCTGTTAAAAATTGATACAACTTCTGTTGCATATTTTGCAGAACATTGATTATCCTCTTAAAAAAACTGAGCAGCACCAAAGTACCAACAGTGACAGATATTGATCACAAGCCTCTGGCACCCAGGAGGACAGGGCCACAGGCCAATAACAGGGTTGAGAAGAATGAAATGTGGAAGGAAGTCCACTAGTACATGACCACAAACAAACTCACTAGCAGCAGGATGGTCTGGGTGGCCCTTTTCTCTGGAAAGATTCTCAGGGACAGGCTGGTACTACGGAAATGCTGGGATCACCTCTAATGCCTAGACTGTAAGACCAAGAGAATCACCATGTATGCACTTGAAGAATGATCCCTTCAAAGGAGACATTGCTGGATCCTGTCAGAGTAAAAACATGTATGTAATACAGTTCATGGGTGAAAGTGAGCAGTAGTTAGCACTGCTATGTGGATGAGGGCCAAGTGACAGGTGATCAGACCAGTGGCCTAGGCCTGTGATCCAGAAAGAGCGTGAAGATACAGACGAGAAGAATGAAGGTGCTGGCTATGAGTCCAATGCCAACTTGGAAAAGAAAGGCATTTTTAATAATATAAATTGAAATTGATCATTTTACTGGCAAAGAAGAAACATCTGAAAAAAAGAAATAGACCTCTTATCACTAATGTTATTTACCCCATAGTCAAAATTATCACCAACATCATTTGAACTTTACCCATTTATGCTGATTTACCTTCTTTTACATGAATTCTTAAAAGTACAGTCTGAATATTCTTTTATCTATCAAATACTCAATATACATTAATCACCAACACATCCACAATCACACATGTGCAGGGTGCACATTATCTATACTTCTGTAGCACCTGCGATTCACTGTTTAGAGAGCATTGCTTTACTATCTTTATTTAATTCTTGCCACCAGAGCAGTGATGTGCATATAAAAATAAACCATGGTTGTCTGTGAAAATGAACTGAAGTAAATTTCATGCTAATTAGAAAAGAATCACCCAAAAACGATTTTTTAATAAAAGTTGGGTGTGGTTTACCTTACATCAAATCCTTTGACACTTCTCTCTTCTTCATCAACACTCTACACTTAACTACCCTTGTCTTTACATGATGAGCATCGTGATGATGGAGCCTAATCTTCTTATCATAAAGTCAGCTGATTATTAACCTTGATTCTATCTGCACCTAAATTTCACTTTGCCACATTCCCTAATATATTCACAAGATAAGGGGATTAGGGTGTGACATCTTTATGCCAACTGTATCTCCTCAAAATAATCCCAGCTCTCTCCCAGTTTACTTTCTATACCATAGACCTCCCATGTACAGTATTCATCTAATGAAGGAAATTGCTTAAGCCCTGCTCTCAATTTAAAGAGGGCAGTACTTTTATCTACTTTGTAACATCCACGAGATTGCATCAAAATATTTATATGGTGATTCTTTTCTTCAGACTTCAGTTATGAGGATAACCTCCTATGCCTTTAAAAATACTTAGGTCTCCAATAGTAAAGACAATTCCACTCCTTCCTTCCTTCCATCCTCCTTTCCTTCCTTCCTCCCTCCCTCCCTCCCTTCCTTTCCTTCCTTCCTTCCTTTCCTTCCTTCTTTCCTTTCCTTCCTCCCTCCCTCCCCCTTCCTTCCTTCCTTCTTTCCTTCCTTCCTCCCTCCCTCCCTCCCTTCCTTTATTTTAGATATTCATAAGATACAAACCCAATTGTCACCTCTTTTGCCCATAATGTGAGAGCCAGATTCATACTGGGGGCATACACATTACCAGAAATTACTTTTGTACCCTGTGTCCCTACCCAGTTATCCCCCAACCTTCCTCCCCTTCCCCCGCCACTCCAATTGTAGACCTAGGAATGATCCCTCCCTGTGTAAGACCAATGCAGACAATTCCACTCTTGTCTTAACCAAGAGATATCTGTATCAGAACCCTTTGTAAATGTTCACAGAATGATCCTGAAATCACTTTATCATGATATTTCCCTGAATTCAGGCATTATTATTTTATCAGATTAAACCAATCTATGGCTTAGAACAATTCAACTGTATGACACACACAAAAAATCCACACATTCACTATATTTCTTTTTAGATGGTAGACTGTTCAATTAGATTTTAAGATTATACAGGCTCATAAATATAAATATGGAAAGCAATGCAGATAGCAGAAAGTGCTCTTGGGTCATCCTCAGAAAATTATAGCTGAAGCAGAACATTGTTCCACACTTATGACTTATGTATCTATGTATATCATAGATATATAATAAGCACATACACATATATACATATATATATAACAGCATATGTTATCACATGCTAGGTTAAGAATTTCAAGAAAGAACAAAAATACATGGAATGCTTATATATATTTTTGCTCTTTCTTCAAATGCTTAATTTAGCAAAGAACTCATTTATTTATCTCAACTGCCAGAACCAAAAAACTGGTAATCCCAACAATATACATCTGCACTCTCAGCTCAGTTGAAATCTGTTGGCATGTTCCACTTGGGAAAACACCAGGATAATATTGATTTATGCACAATGGTCCCTACATTTTAAAGTTCACCATCTAGTGCAAGGAAAACAATATTTGGTCATGAACCACTAATTTATGTGTAATTATTTAATAATTACATGTCTGAACCATTTTGTTATTGCCCTGTGTATATTATAGGCCATATACCAAAATGAAATAAAATAGTAGAAAAAGTAACATAGATAAGATTTTAATGTTTCTTTTCTCACCCCAAGGTATATCCAGCTCACTTCCTCTAACTCATGGCCCCACTCTGTAACCGAATATCACATCCTGAGCAAAGAGTGTATCTGCTACTCCATCATGTGCATCCTTCTCCGATGAGACTCTGGAGGGCACTGGTGCTCAGCCTGGACTGGGGAGGACCGTGGTTCCCATGAACTGGTGTTACCAGATAGATCACAAGACAGTCTGCTAAATATAAATTTCAGTTACATAATGAAAGTCATTTCATAGATAATTATTATGAATTACATGTATATATAAAATATATAATATATCCCTAGATATTACATAGAAGTATTATGTGCAAATATGCAAAGATTTTACAGTTATACTAAAAAGTTATTTGTCTTTCTTAATTTTACACTTTACTCTGTGTCCTGTATTTTTATTTGGTGAATCTGGCAACCCCAACATAAAATAATACTGGGATTTGAAAACATGGTACATACTAGGAGAAACAGGATAGAAGAAAAACTCATCGAGGTCGTATACTCTAGTCTGAGTGTGAAGGAGAATTGGGTCCTAACACCTTAAAGGTCCTGATGCCTTGAAAAGTTAACAAACCTGAATGCACATCTCAGCACTCACTGTCAGCAGTGACAACCAGGCTGTCCTTGGGCTGAGGGTAAAGTCCCTGAGCATAATCGGAAGACAGATGATGCAGATCAAGTTCATCCTCACTATTCTTACTTTCAACTTAGAATATTCTTAGTATTGTAAGCCCCAAAGAATATCAGCAGTCATAACTGTTGTAGGGAAAATAACATGGACAAGGTACCAAAGACTGGTCATAATATCTATCGGTTTAGACCAGATGTCCAAAAAAGAGAATGAGTGTAATGAAAAGAGGAAGCCACTTACAAACCCAATGCTATTTGCATTAAAAAATATTTTATTTTTAGAAAATGAAGTTCAATAACATTTATTTTCTCATATTTATAATAATATCTAATATTTAGACTTGTATTATTTTAGGAATGACATCATATTAACACGTTCTTCACATTCTTCCCGATTTATATTTAAGTATAAACCTATGAGGGTACATTAAAAACTTCATGGAAAAAGAGAACTAAAAGATAATGCCAATCTTCCCATGATCTTTTTAATGTATCCTTATATATCACAAAACAACATCCTCTGTCTTATTTTATTGTTATAATAGTAAAAAATATCACATTCCTCATCAATTTCACTATATTTTATGCACAGCACTGTAAAACCTATGACTGGTCACTGTCCTCTATGCGCCAGGAAGCCTGGTCAGGATCAGTCATGCCCATCCTCAGACATCCTCCCTATACATGGAATGCAGGGGCTTTTAACAAGAGAGAATTTAAGACAAACTTCTCTAATGTTCAAGAACAAAAGTTTTCTACTGATCAAGTTTTTTAACGTTATGATGCCCTTGTGAGCCACAAATGGACAATTTCTGCCACTTTCTTCTATTTTCTACCTTATCATGATTCCATCCTCTCTGTCTTCAATTTCAAAGACACATGAGCATTAGAAGGCATTAAACTGACTGAACTCACATGTTAACTTGTGAATTTCAACAACTAAATAGAAATTTACTTAATTTTTGTAAATATATTTTCATATGGAGCTAGTTACAATTTGAATCTTTCAGAGAAACAAGTAGGGAGACTAAATTTAGATTTTTTAATAAGGAAATGACATGTCACTCACATTTGTAAATTATTATTTTCTCATCACTAAACAATCTCATACAAGCTAATAGATAGAACATTTTATGTTTTCAAAGATTTAGAAAACACCAAATATTAAATTTAAAGAAATATTTGAAATTATGATGAACATTACTACTCATTTACATAAGGTAGTCATTCACTCTACAGAGATTTGATATATAGCAGAAGATAATGTTTCCAGACAGTTTTCTGGGAACAACAAAAAACAAAACCCTGTATTCACATATATATATGTACACACACACATATATATTGTCATCTCATAAAATTTCATTATTATAAAATGTTAAAAAAGTCTCATGTTTTATGACATCATTAGCTACATAGTCCTACAACATTGGAAATATACTAAAGGATCTCTAAAGTTAAGAAAACACAGAAATCTAATTCAATTATTCTGAATTAGTTTAGATTTACCATGCCTTAAAAGATAAAAGGGTCATAATTTCATAAAATTTGTTGTTGTACTAATTTATTAAAATAGTCAAATAAAATTTCAATTTAAATGTAACATCACAAAATTTCAAATTTCTTTCCACAAATCCATACATTTATGTGCTGACTTTAACAAACACTTACTGATTACTTACAATTCAGTGAGATATAAGAACAAAATTATGAGAGAATTACAGACATCATTGAGAAAATCCTGCTTCCTTTCACCACCCACCTGAGTCTTGAGCTGTCACTATTAATGAAGCTGAGAAACAGACACTCACCCTGCTGAGTCCTGGAGTAATTATGTGCATGTGAATTGTGGTCACTAAGACATGGCTGTAAGGAAGGAATGCTGTCAGCTCATCTCCCTCTAGGCATGCAATTTTTATACCACCTGTAGATGCAGGACATCCCAGGCCTTGGGATTGTTAGAAACAGGAGTCAACAAAGGGAAAACTGATGTTACTTTATTCCTGGGAAACAGCAGAGCACGAGAAGCTGGGTTCCAAACATTTCCACCTGTGAGCTCAATGTCTTAGGCAACCTTACCCAGGCGGGTTGTCTGATCTCAGTCCTTGTCAACAAAAACAGAATTAAACAATAGTTCTAAATTCAATTATTATTTTTTTAATTTTCAGGTCAGACTATCCAAAGTATCCTTGCTGACTCAGGAGATTCCTGGTGGCCTTCACACATGTTCTTCAGTTGCCCCTGGATTTCAGGATTTCAGATAGTCTTTATACTACTTTTTGGGGAATGGAAAAAAATGGACCTTCATGTAACTTCCTAGGCAATGGACTCTTTCTTCACAGGACACAGCCCTGAGCCAGCAAACATGGTATAGGATCCAGAATGCATACAACATTTTATGCCCATGGCCCAACCAGTTTGGGAGGTGCATTTTGGAGGACAGAGAGAAAAGATCCACTCAAGCACCACAGAGGGACGGAATGTGCACTGTCCTTACCAAGATACCTTGTACTTTTTTTTAAAATTTAATTTTATTTTGTCAATATACAACATGTTTGATTACTGTGGCCCATTACCAAAACTTCCCTCCCTCCTCCCTCCCAACAACCTCCTATCTGTTCGCTTGTCATATAGACCTCAAGGAATTGTAATTGTTATATCTTCTTCCCACCCCCCATTTGTGTATTTACTTATTTTTAGATCCCACCAATAAGTGAGAACATGTGATATTTCACTTCCTGTGCCTGACTAGTGTCACTTAATATAATTCACTCTACGTCCATCCATGTTGTTGCAAATGGCAGTGTTTCATTCATTTTATAGCAGAGTAGGGTTCCATTGTGTAGATGTACCACAGTTTCCATATCGACTCATCCGATGATGGACATTTGGGCTGGTTCCAATTCTTACTTATTGTACATACACCTGCAATGAACGTTGGAGAACAGGGATGCATTCAACTTGATGATTTCCATTCCTCTGGGTAAATTCCCAGCAGTGGGATAGCTGGGTCATGTGGCAGATCGATCTGCAATTGTTTGAGGAACCTCCATACCATTTTCCATAAAGGCTGCACCATTTTGCAGTCCCACCAACAATGTATGAGAGTTCCTTTTTCTCCGCAACCTCGCCAGCATTTATCATTCACAGTCTTTTGGATATTACCCATCCTAACTGGGGTGAGATGTTATCTCATTGTGGTTTTGATTTGTGTTTCCCGAATGCTGAGTGATGTTGAGCAGTTTTCATGTGTCTGTTGGCCATTTGTATATCTTCCTTAGAGAAATGCTTATTTAGCTCTTTTGCCCATTTTTAATTGGCTTACTTGTTTTTTCATTGTAAAGTTGTTTCAGTTAACTGTATATTGTGGATATTAATCCTTTGTGAGATGTATATTTTGCAAATATTTTCTTGCACACTGTTTGTTGCCTTTTAACTCTGTTAATTGTTTCTTTTGCTGTGTAGAAGCTTTTTAGTATGATATAATCCCATTTATTTATTTTTCCTTTGGTTGCCTGTGCTTCTGGAGTGATATTCATGAAGTCTGTGCCCAGTCCTACTTCCTGAAGTGTTTCTCCTATGTTTTCTTTAAGTTTTATTGTTTCAGGGTGTATATTAAACCCTTTAATCCATTTTGAGTTGATTTTAGTATACGGTGAAAGGTATGGGTCTAGTTTCATCCTCCTGCATATGGATATCCACTTATCCCAGCACCATTTGCTGAAGAGGCAATCTCTTCCCCAGTGTATAGACATGGTGCCTTTTTCAAAATCAGATGGCTATAGCTGTGTAGGTTGATTTCTGGATTCTCCATTCTCTTCCATTGATCGGTGTGTCTGTTTTTATGCCAGTACCATTCTCTTTTGGTTATTATAGCTTTGTAGTATAGTTTAAAGTCAGGTAGTGTTATGCCTCCCGCTTTATTTATTTATTTTTTTTGCTCAGCATTGCTTTGGCTATGCATGGTCTTTTGTTATTCCATATAAATGTCTGCATAGGTTTTTCCATTTCTGAGAAAAATGTCATTGGAATTTTTTTTTTAAATTTTATTTTGTCGATATACATTTTGGCTGATTATTGCTCCCCATCACCAAAACCTCCCTCCCTTCTCCCTCCCCCCTCCCCCCCAACAATGTCCTTTCTGTTTGCTTGTCGTATCAACTTCAAGTAATTGTGGTTGTTATATCTTCTCCCCCCCCCCGGTTTTGTGTGTGTGTGTGTGTGAATTAATATATTAATTTTTAGCTCCCACCAATAAGTGAGAACATGTGGTATTTCTCTTTCTGTGCCAGACTTGTTTCACTTAATATAATTCTCTCAAGGTCCATCCATGTTGTTGCAAGTGGCAGTATTTCATTCGTTTTTATAGCTGAGTAGTATTCTATTGTGTAGATATACCACATTTTCCGTATCCACTCATCTGATGATGGACATTTGGGCTGGTTCCAACTCTTGGCTATTGTAAAGAGTGCTGCGATGAACATTGGGGAACAGGTATACTTTCGACTTGATGATTTCCATTCCTCTGGGTATATTCCGAACAGTGGGATAGCAGGGTCGTATGGTAGATCTATCTGCAATTGTTTGAGGAAACTCCATACCATTTTCCATAGAGGCTGCACCATTTTGCAGTCCCACCAACAATGTATGAGAGTTCCTTTTTCTCTGCAACCTCGCCAGCATTTATTGTTCAGTCTTTTGGATTTTAGCCATCCTAACTGGGGTTAGATGGTATCTCAGTGTGGTTTTGATTTGCATTTCCCGGATGCTGAGTGATGTTGAGCATTTTTTCATGTCATTGTAATTTTGATGGGGATTGCATTGAATTTCTAGATCACTTTGGGTAGTATGGACATTTTCACAATGTTGGTTCTTCCAATTCAAGAGCATGGGATATCTTTCCATCCTCTAGTGTCTTCCTTAATGTCTCTCAGCAGTGGTTTGTAGTTCTCATTACAGAGTATTTTCACATCCTTGGTTAGCTCAAAATTATTTTATTTTTTGGTGGCTATCAAGCTTTCTTGATTTCTCTTTCTGCATGTTCACTATTGGGGAATAGAAATGCTACTGATTTTTGTCTGTAGATTTTGTATCGTGCTCTTTTGCTGAAATCATTTATCAACTCCAAAGTTTTTCTGTAGAGGCTTTAGGCTTTTTGATATATAGGATCATGTCATTTGCAAACAGGGACAGTTTGACTTCATCTTTTCAAATCTGGATACCCTTTATTTCCTTCACTTCTCTGATTGCTCTGGCTAGTACTTCCAGCACTATGTTGAATAGGAGTAGTGAGAGTGGGCATCCTTGTCTAGTTCCTCTTCTTAAAGGAAAAGTTTTCAGCTTTTCCCCATTCAGGATGATAGTGGCAGTGGGTTTATCATATATGGCTTTAATTATGTTGAGAAACTTTCCATCTGTACCTACTTTGTTTAGAGTCTTTATCATGAATGAGTCTTGCACTTTATCAAATGCTTTTTCAGCATTTATGGAGATGATCACATGGTCCTTGTGCTTGATTTTGATATGATGTATTGCATTTATTGATTTGCATATGTTGATCCAACCTTGCATCCCTCAGATGAATCCCACTTGATCATGGTGTATAATTCTGGATATGTGTTGCTGCATTCTGTTAACTAGTATTTTGTTGAGGATTTTTGCATCTATGTTTATCAAGGATATTGGCCTGTAGTTTTCTTTCTTAGTTGTGTCTTTACCTGGTTTTGGTATCAGGGTGATGTTTGCTTCACAGAATAAGTTTGGGAGAATTGCCTCTGTTTCAATCTTTTGGAAGAGCCTGTACAGAATTGGTGTCAATACCTCTTTGAATGTTTGGTAGAATTCTGCTGTGAATCCATCTGGTCCTGGGCTTTTCTTTGTTGAGAGCCTTCTGATTACTGCTTCAATCTCTTTTATTGTTATTGGTCTGTTCAGATTTTCTTCATCTTCTTGGCTCAGATTTGGTAGTTTGGGTTGAGAAATTCATCCATTTCCTCCAGATTTTCAAATTTGTTGGCATATAGTTGTTTATAGTAGTCTCTAATGATTCCTTGTATTTGAGAGGTATCAGTTGTTATATAACCTTTTTCATTTCTAATTTTTGTTATTTAGGTCTTCTCTCTTCTTTTTTTTGTTAGCCATGCTAATGGTTTGTCAATTTCATTTATCTTTTCAAAAACCAACTTTTTGATTCATTGATCTTTTTTACTGTTTTTTGGGCTTCAATTTCATTAAGTTTTGCTCTGATCTTAATGATTTCTTTCCATCTGTTAACACTGGGTTTGGATTGTTCTTGTTTTTCTAGTTCTTTAAGTGAAGTATTAGGTTGTTCACTTGCCATCTTTCCATTCTTCTGAAGTAAGCATTTAATGCCATAAATTTCCCCCGTAGTACTACTTTTGCAATATCCCACAGGTTTAGGTATTAGATATCATTGTTTTCATTCATTTCAATAATTTTTTTGGTTTCCTGTTTGATTTCTTCTTGGGCTCATATGTCATTAAGTAGAATGCTGTTTAATTTCCATGTGTTTGTATTTGATTTCTAATTTTAATCCACTGTGGTCTGAAAAAATATAGGGGATAATTCCAATTTGTTTGAATTTGTTTAGACTTGATTTGTGACCTAACATGTGATCTATCCTGGAGAATGTCCCATGTGCTGATGAGAAGAATGAATATTCTGAGGTTGTTGGATGGAATGATCTGTAGATATCTGCCACGTCTAATTGGTCTACAGTGTTGTTTGATCTTGTGTTTCTCTGCTGATTCTTTGCCCAGATGATCTGTCCAGTATTGACAGTGTAGTGTTCAGGTCCCCTGCTATTATGGTATTAGTGTCTATTTCCTTCTTTAGCTCTAATAGGGTTTGCGTTATAAATCTGGCTGCTCCAACATTGGGTGCGTATATATTTATGATTGTCATGTCTTCTTGATGGATCAATCCTTTTATTATTATGTAGTGGGCCTCATTATCTCTTTTTATGGCTTTTAGTTTAAACTCTATTTTATCAGACATAAGAATAGGTACCCCAGGTCGTTTTTCATTTCTGTTTGCATGGTAAATCTTTTTCTATCCTTTCACTCTTAGTCTATGTGAGTCTTTATAGGTGAAGTGGATCTCTTGAAGGCAGCATATAGTTGGGTAGTCCTTTTTAATCCAGTCAGCCAGTTTGTGTGTTTTTATTGGGGAATTTAATCCTTTTACATTGAGTTGTTATTGGAAAGTGTTGATTTACTCCCAGCATTTTATTGATTTTTGTTTGGATGTCTTAAGTGTCTTTTATTCCTTTCTTTCTGATTTAGTATTTGTCTTCTGCATTTGTTTGTTCCCTGGGTTGTACATAATTTTTTTTTTCTCTTCATTGTTGGCATTTTTATATTGCTAGTAGGATTTGATTCTTCTTGAGATTTTAGGTCAGTCAGTTGTTTTTCAGGTACCAAGCCCAGTACTCCCTTGAGAATTTCCTGTAAGGATGGTCATGTGGTAGAAAACTCCTGCAGTTTTTGTTTGTCTGAGAAATATACTATTTCTCCTTCATTTTAGAAGGACAGCCTTGTGGGGTAGGGTATTCTTGGCTGGCAATCTCTCTCCTTTAGTATTTTCAATACATCATATCATTCCTTTCTGGCTTTTAGGGTTTGTGATGAAAAGTCTGATGCTAGTCTGATTGGAGCTCCCTTATAGGTGATCTGACGCTTCTCTCTTGCAGCTTTTAAGGTTCTCTTTTTGTCTTTGAATTTTGCCAATGTGACTATAACATGTCTTGGAGAAGACCTTTTGGGGTTGAATACAGTTGGGGATCTTTGAGCTTCCTGAATCTGAAGATTTGCATCTTTTCCTATACCTGGGAAGTTTTCTGCCACTATTTTGTTGAATATGTTTTCAATGCAATCTCCTTTCTCCTCCCCATCTGGAATACCCATGACTCAGATATTTGAGCGCTTAAGGTTGTGTGATATCTCTCTTAGATTTTTTCAAATGTCTCTAATTCTTTCTTCTTCTTCTTTTTTTTTTCTGCCTGTGTTATTTCAAACAGCCCATCTTCAAGGTCAGAAGTTCTCTCTTCTGCTTCTGAAAGCTTGCTGGTTAAACTCTGTTGTGTTTTTTATTTCACTGACTGAATTCTTCAGCTCAGCAAGCTCTGCTACATTCTTTTTCAGGGCATTGATTTCCTTGTACATTTCTTCTTTTAGGTCCTGTATACTTTTCCTCGTTTCATCGTGTTGTCTACCTGAGTTTTCTTGTACCTCATTTAGTTTCCTTAGAATTATCACTCGAAATTCCTTGTCAGACATCTCAAGGGCTTCTTCTATAGAATCTAGAGCTTGAGAGTTATTACCCTTTGGTGGTGTACTTTCTTGATTTTCCATATTTCTAGTATCTTTCCTTTGATGTTTAGTCATTGTGGGAGTTTATTTCATGGTCCACTGGCTCAACACTATTGTCTGGCTAGGATGCTGCTAGGGCTGCCAATTTGGCACAGCTGCCTCAGTGTCTGCATGTTTGCCCACTGGTACCTTGGATGCATGCTCACCTTGGGTCTTGGGCCTCTCCTGGGAGGCACTTCTCTGGTCAGTGCACACTCAGCCAGGCTGCGGATGGAGTTCGGCAGAGGCGAGGCCTACCTGCTGGGTCACACATTGGCACCACAGGACACGTGGTCTCTGTGGATCTTGAGCCTTTCCAGAGGTGCACGTCTCTGATTGGCGTGCACTTGGCCGGGCTGGGGCTGGAGTCAGGAGGTGGCGGTGAGGCCTACCTGCCCAGTCATGTGCTGGCACCATGGGCGTGTGGTCTCCGCAGATCTCGGGGCTCTCTGACAGGGCACCTCTCTGGTCGGCACTCACTTGGTCAGGCTGGGGATGGAGTCAGGTGGCGGTGGTGATGCCTACCTGCTGGGTCGCATGCTGGCAATGCAGGGTGCATGGTCTACACAGATCTTGTGCCTCTCTGGTGGGGTGCCTCTCTGGTCAGCGTGCACTCAGCCAGGCTGGAGATACAGTACTGCAGTGGTGAGGCCTGAGGCCTACCTCCTGGGTCACGTGGTGGCACCACAGGGCATGGGATCTCCATGGATCAGATATCTTATTTCATCATGGACATCAGGCTCATGTGGTGGTATGTTCTGCCACCCTCTCGGTCTCCTGTGTTGTTTCCACTCACAGAGATGTTTTCCTTCCCACACTCTACACTATCGTATGTGCAATAAAGTAATTAGAGCATCCTGAGCATCAGACAACTTGTATTTGCTTCTGTGACACCCATCAACTACATCTCTGTCATAACTATCTATAATTTTAACCTTACCTTTAATCATGACTCCCATGGGTGTGGTAAACTTTCTTAAATACCATATGATGCTAAATTGGAGACGTTTTCCCACTGAACTTACAGATCCTCCCTGAAAGCAACAGGTCTAAGTGTGTTTGGATTCAGCATGGTGCACCTCTCATGTGCCATCTTTGAGGCTGTAACAAATAAATCCTCCATTTGGCTGCAGTCAGGATCACTTGATCCCCAGACTTGTACTGTCTTCAATCACAGTTCTCCCTGCCATCTTCATGCCGGTCCCATCTATCATCAGCTGCCATCACAATGACCTTGGTGTTCAATCCAGTCAGCTTAATCAGGTCCTGATCTATTTTTGCTCTTGGAAGCTTTTCAACTCCTTCTTTATAAATGTTTTTGTCCCATATTCAAAAAAAAAAAGAAAGCAAAATAAAACAAAAAAACTGTTCGAGAATTTTATACTCACAAAAAAATATCTATTATGAATAAAGGTTAAATAATAACATTCCAGATGAATAAAAACTGAGCCAAATTGTTGCTAGCACACAGACATTATGAGAAATACTAAAAGAATTTTTTCAGGCTGAAAACAATTAAGCTCAGAAAATAATTTCAGTGCATAAGGAAGACAAAAAGCACTAGTAAAGGTAATTATACAATTATAAGATAAAATAAGTGAATTTTTTTATCTTTAATTTAAGGGGACTATGAAACAGAGGGTATTCAAGGATCGCCTCAAAGCCTCACTCTTTCACATTATTTTTATACATATACTACCTCAACAATGGCAGAAACATGGAATACTAAAAGTAGTGAGCAAATTCATACACAAATAAAAAATTATCGAAACAGAATGAAAGAGTAATAGAATTACTTTAATAGGACTAAAAATGTAAAGATATTAAATTAATTTAAAAATCTTTCAGATCAAGATCTGAAAAGAATATCCCAGATTGTTTTGGTGTCATTGTCACCATGTGATTACCTGCAGCACCTCGGACCCCTCCCAGAAGAAGATCCTCACCAAATGTGTCCCCTGGAATGTGGACTTCCCAGTTTCCAAATGATGAAGTTTGGATGTGTTGTCCCCTCCAAAACTCATGCGGAAATTTGATCTCCAATGTGGCAGTGTCAGAAACTGATTGAGTCATGGCCCTCATGGATGGATTAATGCTTTCCCTCGGGGAGGAGGGGTAGTGAGTGAGTTCTCACTCTATTAGTTCCCACAAGAGTTTGTTGTACATAGGACCCTGGCACCTCTTGCTTCCTCTCGCCATGTGATCTGTTCGTACCCACCAGCAGCCTGCACTTTCCGCCATGAGTAGAAGTAGCCTGAGGCCCATGCCAGATGCAACTGTCCCAGAATCATAAGCCAAATAAATCTCTTTTTTATAAATCACCGAGTCTCAGGTATTTCTGTTATAGCAACACAAAATGGACTAAAACATGAAAACTGTAAGAAATAAATTTTGTTTCTTTATAAATTATCCAGAAAACTGCCTCATACAGCCACAATCCAAATTCAAATAGTATACATTAAATATGCAATTTTTTGTTTTTATATCAATTGTATCTTTACAAAACTGTAAAAAACAATAAGCATAAAGCACCATATAGTTAAAAGAAAATCCCAACTGACACAGAAAAAAACTTTAACTATATCCAGCAACCACTTATAACTAAAACCCTAAACAAACCAAGAATTACAGTAAACTTCTACAAACTGATATATGGCATGGATGAGAAGCCTACCATAAACATACTTAATGGCAAAAATAGAATGCTTTTCCCATAAGATTGGGGACAGAGCAGAACTGTTCACTTTTACTACTTCTATTCATCACTGTACTGGAGGTTTTTGTTAAAAACAAAACAAAACAAAACAAAAAACTGTCAATGAGTAGAAGGAAAGACCTGGTGTTATAACAACTAGTATTCAGCAATAAGAATGATTTAAATACTGATACTTGCCTCAACAGGAATGGAGCTAAAAAACATTAAGCTGACAGAAAGAAACCAAACACAAAGGGTCACTCACATACTGTGTGATTCCTTTTAAAAGACATGTCCAGAAAAGGTCAATCTCTAGAAACAGAGTAGAGATCAGTAGTTATCTATGTCTGGGGGAAATGGGAAGTTACTGCAAATAGCATGAAGCTTTTGGAGAGGCTAATGGAAATGTGCTAAAGTTGGACAAAACATATGGTCTTATAACTCTGCAAATATATCACAAAACAGAAGATGTGCACTTAAAACATGATAACTCTCTCAGCAGCCTGGGTCCTGAGGTGTACACTTCTGAGAGGCACCTGAATTCCATCCCAGAAGAGTACATATAGGACTTATGCCTGCCTCTGCCCATGCATGATGGGGGCTGAAGCCCCACAGGTGCCACTGAGTGACAAGGGGCACCTGAGGCTCCAAGGACTGCTGAATGCACGTGATCTCTCTCTCTCTCTCTCTCTCTCTCTCGGTCATGGTGGAAAACTGGATATCCACAAGAAAAAAATTCAGATTGGACTCTTATGTTACACAATACACAAAATCAACTCAAAATGGATTAAAGATTTACAAAGAAGACCTAAAATGATAAAACACCAAGAAGAAAATGGGAAAAGTTCCATGACATGGGTTTTGACAATGATCTTTTTGGATATACACTAAAAGCACAAAAACTAATGGAAAAATAAAGGGGGACTATATCAAACTAAAAAGTTTCTGCATAGCAAAGAAGATCAATAAAAGGAAAAGGGGAACTAAGAAAATATTTGCAAATCATATTTTCAGTAGGAGAGTAATATCTAAAATACATAAGGAACACATAGAACTCAATAGCAAAAACAAACGAACAAACAAACAAACAAAAAAACCCACCAAATAACCCAAATAAAAAATGAGAAAAGAGTCTGAACAGATATTTTTTCCAAAGAAGACATGTAAGTGGCCAACATGTCTTTGAAAAAGTGCACAACATCACTAATCATCAGGGAAATGCAAATGAAAGCCACAGTAAAATACTACCTCACAACTGTTTGGCTATTATCAAAAAGTCAAAAGATAATATATATTGGCCAGGATGTGGAGGAAAGGGAAACTTGTAAACCGCTGGATGGAATATAAATTGGTACAGCCATCATGAAAAACAGTATGAAGGTTTCCCAAATAAAATTATAAATAGAACTCCCATATGAGCTAGCAATCCCACTTCTCAGTATTTATCAAAGGAAATAAAGTCACCATCTCAATGATACCTGTACTTTCATGTTCATTTCATCATTAGTCATAATAGCAAAATATAGACCTTAAACAAAGAAGAAAATCCTACCATTTGTGATAATATGAATACAAAAGGAAAGACCTGGAGGCCATTAGAAGAAGTGAAATAAGCCAAACACAGCATGTACCAAATCAGAAAACAAAGCGATACATGGGAAAAAAAACAAAACAACCACCCCCAAAAACAACAACAAAAAACTAAACCAGGATCCCCAAACAGTACCCATTAGGTCTTATCCATGGATAAAGAGCAGTGGGGTTTGACAGGAGGAATCTTATCACTACTGGTATGTACTCTGCTGGGAGCAGGGGGTGATTCTTCTAGACTCTCTTCTCTCTTGGCTCTAACTCCAGGAACAATTGCCAGCCCTTTCTCCCCTAATCAGGGTGCTCTGGCACCTTTAATCATAAACATTGGGTCCAAAATAAGTCCCAGGAATACCTCATTAAAAGAGTATAAGTCCCTTTAGCACTTTTCATAAGTTATCTCTATGATCCTCAATAACTTTGAGTTACCTGATAATCACCCAGTTTCTGGAGCTGCAGAGCTGAATGCCATAATAAGGACTGGTCCAGCTCAACAGTCTGTTTCCCTGTGACACTCATATGTCATCTCCTGAAGAATCACAGGAGGCAACATGAAACAGGGTGCTTAATTGGGGTGGGAGGTGTAACCAAATGTTAGAAGCTCAGTAAGTGTTTGTTGAATTAGTAAATATATTCCTCTTAGAAAGTTAACATAACTTGAATTTAAGACGATAGAGAAAATAATCAAAATGAAGCATGTTTTCCAAAACCCACTTTCTTAAGTTTCTTGAACTTGGTGTGGACGTCTTGTTCTTCAGATAAACATTTGCGGTAGAACTGCTGATTCACGGATCCATGTATAACCTGCTGGTTCTAATAAGCCGTTTAGATATTGTTAAGTATAGCTGGGGCATGAAGCTTATGCTTCAGATTGTACACAGACGCTTTTGGCTGCCATTTGTAATCAGTAACCAATGATTGTGATTCTTCTGTTCCATGAGAAAAAAACAAATGTACCTGGAGCTTTCTCCTCCCTTTCAAAACTCCCCTATAAAATGCTTTGCTTGTAGCAAACTATGAAGCACTTTCCAACTGTTGGTTAGTGTTTTCTCGGTCAATCCTCACATTTGGCTGCCTATAAACTTCTCTAAAAATATTTTCCTAGACAGCCATAATAGTGGTCGACAAACTTCATACATATTAATTTTTCTTATGTAATTTAAATGTCTTTAAAAATAACACTTTTTATTAGCATATTATTTCACATCGTAAATTTTCTTTATGCCCCTTACTCGACCTACTACTCCCTTGACCCCTGCCCTCCCCCCACAACTGGTATCTTTAGGTTTGTTCTCTCCTTCTGAAAGTTCAACATATTATTGTGGTCTTTTCTTTCTTTTTTTTTCTATCTTTCCTTCTTTCTTAGCACTCTTAAAATTAAACATATACCATTTCATGGAGGCATTTAATGGATACCAAGTGTGTTCTCTCACGAGAATGGTATAATATTAAGCTTTCAAATATTTGCCACTTTGTGCTGAAAGTCACAATTTACTTGCCCACATTCAAATTGTGGGGTTTATACACTTTACAGTCATTGTAATTGTTAAAATGAACCTATCTGTATGAAACTCTTTATCTGTCTCTGTAAGTTTTTCCACAGGACTGACCCCCAGAGGTGGTAAGTCCTTGGGTAAAAAGGGAAAAACAAACACCTTAAAACTCTTGATAGAAGTTTCTAAAATGTTTTTCAGAAAGTTTGTATAGTTTAACCTCCTACCAGCATTTCACTGTGTTTGTTTAGCACCCATCGTTGTTTATAGTAATGGTAACTTGAAAGGGGTCACAAAAGTGGAAGTGAAGAAAAAGTGACAGACTTGACAGGTTTATTCAAGCCAAAACCAAGAATATCAAATATTGGTTGGTCCATGAGAGGTTAATAAGATTTTTCTGATAGAGAACATAAAGGAAAAAAAAGATTTTTTCTTTTGTATTGTAAGTTATTGTTATTAAGATTGTTGTTTGTTTTGTTTTGTTTTTATTGGAAAAGGCTGTATTATGTGTTTGAGGAGATAAGTTTATAAATCATAGAGTCCAGAGGAGAGTCCCATAAGATACAGGAGTTCTGCTAGGATGGGAGAAAATCCAGAACTGACTAGAAACACTGAGCTAAACAAAAGCTGTCTAGAGAGAGAATATCAATAAGAACAAACAGCAAGCCTTCAACACGTCATTTAAACTGTTGCATTTGAACACAAAAAAATAACTAAAAGGAAGAGCAAGAGAGGCTGATGAGAAAGCAGGAAGTCAGTGTCAACTTAAACCATGGAGAAGTGTAAGCACCTACTTGGAGATAAGAAGTAAGGTAAAGAAACAACTCACCCATGGACAGAGCCAGGAAGACATAGTTGACCTGAACAAGGTGAGGTTTACTTCACCACTCCCATGTGGAGCAGACTATAAAGCACACTATCTGTCCTTGACTTTGACTTGCTTTTTAACCAAAATTGCAAATAGGGATTTCATTTCAACCACTAATGTTTTAGCACTAATTATGAGCCATGCATGGTGAGTACAACTCTGAAAAACAGTCCTTGCTCTCTGTCACACCTACATGACAGCTAAAAATACTATATTTAGAACTATTTCAAAGATTTAAAATTTACTTTAGAAAAATAAACAATATTTTTTCAGGCATCCAAAGTCTTAATATATTATAAATGTCTATAACAAAATCCACAGCAAGTAGCATTAATGCTGAAAATTTTGGAGCAGTCCTAGTAAAATGAGGAATAACACAGATTGTGTACGATCAATGACCAAATAAAACCATCCTCGTATTCCCTAATATAGAATGAAAAGCAAATGTAAAGTCTAAAGGCATTTAGAAGATAGTTATCTTTAAAAAAAACATTAATGAACTGTAGAGAAAAGCAGATGGGGAAAATTAAATCTGTTCCTCTGAAATTTACTGAGAGGAGAGGCAAATCAGAGTTCAGTGGGGATATGGCATCTGTGCAACCACCAACTTGGGGGTACCAGTAAATTTTATTGCTGCTGTGTTAGAGGAACTTCAGAGCCAATTTAAATAAACTACTTCAGGTTTGAGGTGTCAGAAAAATCCTGAGCCAAAGAAAAGGACTGAAATGCTCTGTTTAGATAAGATCAAGTAGACCCATTACTTCCTTCTCTTCTCCTCTGAGTACAAGTATAAACCTTTAAAATAACAGAAGGGACACCCATAGGAGAATTTGAAATGCAGTAAAATCAAACACCACAGGGGCAGGACATCAGTGTTCCCACCCCAACTGAATTAGGAGACACCTGGTGTTTTCTTCAATCGGTCATCAGAAAGAAACCAGGAAGGTGCACACCTTCCGGAATTGAACCTGATCTCTTTGACAACACATGGTGACCACCCATGCCCAGCATGATCTGAAAAGAACAGATCTGGAGCCCTGTGGACAATCAGTGGCCAGTAGAGCTTATCTTTCTCCCTGCAAGTCCAGACACTCCCCACCTAGAGATGCCAAGGCAGCCAGGCAGCACCTGCACAAACAGCACAAAAGAAAAAAGAAAAGAAAAAAAAACTGGCACAAACAGCGTCCTCTCCCAGGAAGATGGCTATGCAAGTATGTCATGTCACAAGAAATTCTTCATGTTTCTTGCCTTCCAGGAGGAGAGTGTCCAGGGACTGTGGTGATAGCTCTGATGTGATGTGCTCACAGACTTGGACAATGGTACTCACAAGTAAGCACACAACAATCTGCCCCTAGCACCAATAACTTCATGTTTCTTCTGTACACAAAATACATTCATTACATTTCAACAGTCTCAAAAGTCTTAACACATTTCAACATCATCTCTATCATCTCTGGTCCAAACACTCATCTACATCTTCTAAATCATGTCCAGGTAAGTTTTGAGGTATGATTTATCCTGAGGCAAAGATTATCTCTAGCTGAACCTGTGAAACCAGACAAGATATCTGCTTCCAAAATAAGATGGTGAAATAGGTATAGGGTTTAAATTCCCATTCTTAAAGGAAGAAACAGGAAAGAAACAAGGATTATTAGATGCAAGCTATTAAAAAACCTGGCAGTACAAATCCATCACATCTTAAATATTGAAAATTATTCTCTTTGGGTCTGTGCGCTGCCTTCCAGGCCCACTGGGGGGCAGTGTCACCCCAACAGCCCTGTGTGGCAGTCCTGCTGTTTTAGCCTGGTGGGATACCACCCACAATGCTCTCTGCAGGGGTCCTACCCCTGAGCTCCTATGTGACTTTCCTGCCAACATGACATTCTAGTACAGACCAATACATGTGGTTCTGCTTAGCACAGAAGGCCCCTTTGAAACAGAGGTGGAAATATCCTTACCCCTGATGCACATATACTTTGAGCCTATAATGGTAGTGGTAAGCTTGATAATCTTTAAAATGCCTTTTGGGTCCTTCTCTTTTCTTGAGAGAGAGTGTATGTTTGCAGCCAAATATCTCTATTAGTCCTGTCCTTTAAAATTCTAGAATTCTGATTCTAAGGTCTGGAGGGAAACACACACAGCCCAGCAGGCACCGAGGTGAGCTGAGACCTGCACAGCACCAGGAGCTTAGTCTACTTTTCCTTTTCAGGAAAGCTAGAACAGGAGCCAAGGTGGTTTAATATATAGATACTGCCAGACCTTCTGTAACCACAAAGACAGTTCACCACTACAGTAGCTGCCAGGGCCACTCTACAGGCAACCTGCCAATAACTTGACTACATTGACATGAGAAGAGTCACCAGTAGAGCCTGCGAATAGAGGAGGAAGTCTTTATCCACATAGCCAAATCCAGAGTAACAGAAGAAGCAAGTCCTCTACCAGATGACCAAACATCAATGGAAAACTACTAGTACAAAAAAGAAGAAAAAAAAAAAAACATATGACACCACTAAAGGAAAACAGTAACTCTCAAATTCCAGACCCCATAGAACAGGGGATCCTTGAAATGTCTGAAAAAGAATTCTGAGCAATTATCTTAAGAAAGCTTGAAGAGTTAAAAGACGACTCCATTAGAGAATACAAGGAAACAAGAAAAACTACCTAGAATATGAAGGAGGAAAATTACAAAGAGAATAATACCTTAAAAAAGAATGTAGAACTCCTAGAAATGAAAGATTCATGTATAAAAGTAAAAAAAAAAACTACAAAAAGCTTAAGTAGCAGGCTAGAGCAAGCAGAAGAATTTCACATCTTGAAGATGGTCTTTTTGAAATAACCCAGACTCCCATAAAAAAGGAAAAAGGAATTAAAAATAACAAAGAAAATTTGAGATAGCAGACAACCTCAAGCACTCTCACATCTAAATCATGGGTATTCCAGAAAGGGAGGAAAAAGGGAAAGGTATTGAAAACCTGCTCAAGGAAATAATAACAGAAAACTTCCTGGGGGTAGGGAGAGATGCAGACCTTCAGATCCAAGAAGCTCAAAGTTCCCCAAAAAGATACAATCAAAAAGATCCTCTCCAAGACACATTATAGTCAAATTTGCAAAGCTCAAAGACAAAGAGAGAATTCCAAAAGCAGCAAGAGAAAAATGTCAGTCACCTATAAGGGAACCTCTAGCAAAATAATAGCAGACTTCTCAACTGAAATCCTACAGGCCAGAAGAAAGTGGAATGATATATTCAAAACAATAAAAGAAAAAAATTGACAGCCAAGGATTCTTTACCCAGCAAGGCCTCCTTCAGAAATGAGGGAGAAATAGTGTATTTCCCATACAAACAAAACTTGTGGGAGTTCACCACCATATGACCAGCCCCGCAAGAAATTCTTAAGGGAGTTCTGTATCTGGAATCTGAATAATGAATGTCACTACCACAGATAGATACACAGCAAAGAGCAAAACCTGCTGTCAAAACAAAAATGCCAGTGAGAAAGAGCAAAAAGCTAAATCATGCCACCTCAAATACCCAACGAACAAAGAAGAGAAATAAAAGGGGAAGTAAGGATCAAAAGACATTTAAAACATTTTAAAAAAGGCAATTAAATGAAAAGAATTAAACAATATCTGTCAGTAACCACCTTAAATGTGAATGGATTAAATTCCTCATTCAAAAGGCACTGATTTACTGATTGGATTAAAAAGCCAGACACAAGTATATGCTGTCTTCAAGTGACCCACCTCACCTATAGAGACACACACAGACTAAAAGTGAAGGGATGGAAAAATAGATACCATGCAAATGGAAACCAAAAATGATCAGCAGGAGCTCCTCTTATATTGAATAAAGTAGACTTTAAACCAAAAATATAGAGAGAGACAAAGAAGGAAACTATATAATGATAAAAAGATCTATCCAGCTAGAAGAAATAACAATCATAAATACATATTAACCCAATACTGGAGCACCCAGGTATATAAAGCAAACATTCTTAGACCTAAAGAAAGAAATAGGCCCTAATACATTAATAGCGGGTGACCTGAACACCATTCTCTCAGTATGGGACAGATCTTCTAGGCAACAAATCAACAAAGAGACACAGGATTTAAATTACACATTAAACCAACTGGACCTGGCGGATATACAGAGAATGTTTCACCCAACAACTATAGAATATACTTTCTTCACATCAGCTCATGGAACATTCTGCAGAATAGACTACATATCAGGTCACAAATCTAGTCTCAACAAATTTTATAAATTTGAAATCATTCCAAGTATCTTTTCAGACCACAATGGACTAAAATTGGAAATTAATAATAGGCATAACTCTGGAAACTATATAAATACATGGAAACTAAATAATAGGCTCCTGAACAACCAATGGGTTCAAGGAGAAATTAAACAGGAAATCAATAAATTTCTAGAAACTAATGAAATTAAAGATACATCATACCAAAACCTGTGGGATACTGCAAAAGCAGTACTAAGATGCAGATTTATTGCAATTAATGCTTCTATCAAAAGAACAGAAAGACTTCAAATAACCTAAAATAATGCCTCAAAGAACTTGTAAAACAAAAAAAATCCAAACCTAAAGGTAGTAGACAGTAAAATAAATAAGATCAGAACAGAATTAAATGAAATAAACACCAAAAAACAATAGAAAAGATCAACAAAACAAAAAGTTGGTTTTTTGAGAATATAAATAAAATAGACGAAGCATTAGATAGGTTAACAAGAGACTCCTTTTAACCATGAAAATTCATAGCCATATCTGAAGTTTGTGTTTAAAAATTCTAAAATTTGAGTTTCAAGATGGCGGTGGCTGCGGCGGTTGGCGCGGAGTAGCTGAGGTGGAAAAGGCGGCCACTGGGCCTCAGGCAGCCGGAAAACTTGTGGACCTTCCTCTTGCCATCTCTTAAGGGAGGACCGCTGCTAGTGGCCGGTTGTGGGGGCTGACTGCCACTTTGCCCCCGGCAGGAGAGGCTGGCTCATTTACAGGCAACAGCTTTGAAGTGTGGAGCAGGAAAAGAACTGTTTCTTAGCTGCAAAAGCGAGTCTCGAAACAGGGAACACGGCACCAGGGCTGCTGTGGATGCAGACAAGATCCCGGGGGCCGGGGCCGCGCTGAAGGCGACCAGCTGCCCTATTCAGGATTTGAGGTTTCAGGTCGGCATTAAAGAAGATTCCTGGGAGCGCCAGAGCCGCGCCGCGACTGAACAGCCCGAGGCAGCAGCGGCCGAGAACGGGGAAGGCAGCAAACCAGAGGCAGAGAGTGAGCACCCGACCTCGCACAGCCCTGTGAATGACCCCTGCCCAAGCCCTGTTCGGGGGGCTGACGCCCACCCGGCTCCCGCCTGCATCACTGGTTCACTCACCGCCCCGGGGCTGCCTCCATTTTCCCAGGTGCTGGCAGCTCCTCCCGGCTCGGCTGTCACTGAGCCTTCCCACTTGCTTGGCCCGGCGCAGGGCTTTCCGGAGCCTGCGGGCCGGCCTCCCCTCCCACTCGCTCTGTGGTTCTCTGGCGGGGCGGGTGGCGGGGGGGCGTCCCAGGCCAGTGTCGGGAGGGCAAGGAAGTACGGGGGGGCCGACTGTCACTCCACCACACCCTGGACTCCGGCCCCCGGTAAACTTCCTGTTACTGGGAGGCAGATACCATTTCTGCAGCCACCAGTTCGGAAAAAAGCCTAACCAATCTCTGGTTGGGAATAGTGTGGTAGAAGAGTTCCCAGGTCTGCTTGAACCTGCCAGACAGCTGGCTGCAGGTGGGCGCTAGATTCGGTCTATGCCGGGTGGATACAAAAGTGAACAAGTCCTGAGAAAGATCTACACAGTGCTACAAAGGTACCCAGAGCGACTGGTCATGTGTGCCTACCAGAAACCTGGTAGACTTCCTGGGCGAGGCGGTGCCGAGCAGGGTCTTGAAGGCCCAGCTGATAGACGAGGGTTGCAGAAGAAACGCCCCAGCCCAGCACAGTGCGCACAGAGTGGGGAGACGTGTGGTCAGGGAGGTGGAGACTCCACAGAAACCACACACCCTGTGGGGTTGCCACTGCACGATCCAACAGCCTGGGCCAGAGCACACGGAACAGGGAGAAGTCCTGAACAGGAAGTGAAAGCTCAACAGAGATCACACACCCTGTGGGACGTGATACACCAGCCCAGCAGAGTCCAAGCTGAACAGAAAAGTGGCTCCCCGGAGAAGCCCAAGACCCGAGGCAACCACACACACAAGGCACTAGAGGCCAACTGAGCAGTCACGGAGGTGGCCATACGAAATTGGCAACCACAGCAACATCCTAGTTAGTCATTAGTCTCAAACCGGTGGACTGTGAAACCCCCTGCCACAATGAATAAACATCAAAAAAAAGATACCAGAAATACAAAAAATCAAGAAAGTACACCTCCAAAAGTTAATAAATCTCAAACTCTAGGTCCTATAGAACAAGAAGCTCTTCAAATGACTGACAAGGAATTTCGAGTGATAATTCTAAGGAAACTGAATGAGATACAAGAAAACTCAGCTAGACATCATGATGAAATGAGGAAAAGTATACAGGATCTGAAAGAGGAAATGTACAAGGAAATCAATGTCCTGAAAAAAAATGTAGCAGAACTTGCTGAACTGAAGAAGTTATTCAATGAAATAAAAAACACAATGGAGAATTTAACCAGCAGGCTTGTCCAAGTTGAAGAGAGAACCTCTGAACTTGAAGATGGGCTGTTTGAAATAACACAAGCAGACAAAAAGAAAGAAAAAAGAATCAAGGACATGGAAGAAAATCTGAGAGAGATATCAGACAACGTTAAGCGCTCAAATATCCGAGTCATGGGTATTCCAGAAGGGGAGGAAAATGGAGATTCCATTGAAAACATATTCAACAAAATAGTGGAAGAAAATTTCCCAGGTATATGAAAATTCACAGATCTTCAGATCCAGGAAGCTCAACGATCTCCAAACATATTCAACCCAAAAAGGCCTTCTCCAAGACATGTTACAGTCAAACTGACAAAACTCAGAGACAAAGAGAGAATCTTAAAAGCTGCAAGAGAGAAGCATCAAATCACCTATAAGGGAGCCTCAATCAGGCTAATATCAGACTTTTCATCAAAAACCCTAAAACCTAGAAAAGAATGGGACGATATATTCAAAATACTAAAAGACAAAGATTGCCAGCCAAGAATACTCTACCCTGCAAGGCTATCCTTCCGAAATGAAGCGCAAATAGTATATTTCTCAGACAAACAAAAACTGCGGGAGTTCACTACCACACGACCACCCTTACAAGAAATCCTCAAGGGAGTACTGGGTTTGGTTCCTGAAAAATAACTACCACTGCCATAAAAACCCAAGAAAAGTCAATACCCACTAGTATAATCAAAAATGGCATTCATGAAGAGAAAACAAGCAAACAAAAATGCTATCTACAACCTAAGGAACCAACAAACACAGAAACCAAACAGTAAATCAGAAAGCAAGGAACAAAAGACACCTAAGACAACCAAACAACCAATAAAATGCTAGGAATAAATCAACACCTTTCAATAACAACTCTTAGTGTAAAAGGCTTAAATTCCCCAATGAAAAGACACAGACTGGCTGACTGGATCAAAAAGGAGGACCCAACTATATGCTGCCTACAAGAGACCCACCTCACCCATAAAGATTCACACAGACTAAGAGTGAAAGGATGGAAAAAGATTGACCATGCAAACAGAAAAGAAAAACGAGCTGGAGTAGCTATTCTTATATCTGACAAAATAGACTTTAAACTAAAAACCATAAAAAGAGACAATGAGGGACACTACTTAATGATAAAAGGACTGATCCATCAAGAAGACATAACAATCATAAATATGTACGCACCCAATGTTGGAGCAGCCAGATTTATAAAACAAACTCTATTAGACCTAAAGAAGGAAATAGACACTAATACCATAATAGCAGGGGACCTGAACACTCCACTGTCAATATTAGACAGATCATCTAGGCAAAGAATCAGTAGAGAAACACTAGTCTTCTAAACAAGACTCTAGGCCAATTCGAATTGGCAGGTATCTACAGAACATTCTACCCAACAACCTCAGAATATTCATTCTTCTCATCAGCACATGGATCATTCTCCAGGATAGATCACATATTAGGTCACAAATCAAGTCTCAATAAATTCAAAAAAATTAGAATTATCCCATGTATCTTCTCAGACCACAATGGATTAAAACTAGAAATTAATAACAAACGAAACTCTGGAAACTATACAAACACATGGAAATTAAACAGCATTCTACTTAATGACATATGGGTCCAAGAAGAAATCAAGCAGGAAATCAAAAAATTTATTGAAACTAATGAAAACAATGATACATCATACCAAAACCTGTGGGATACTGCAAAAGCAGAATTGAGGGGAAAATTTATTACATTAAACACTCACTTCAGAAGAATGGAAAGATGGCAAGTGAACAACCTAACACTTCACCTTAAAGAACTAGAAAAACAAGAACAATCCAAACCTAAAGTTAGCAGACGGAAAGAAATCATTAAGATCAGAGCACAACTGAATGAAATTGAAAGCCAAAAAACAATTCAAAAGATCAATGAATCAAAAAGTTGGTTTTTTGAAAAGATAAATAAAATTGACAAACCATTAGCATGGCTAACAAAAAAAAGAAGAGAGAAGACTCAAATAACAAAAATTAGAAATGAAAAGGCGATATTGCAACTGATTCATCTGAAATACAAGGAATCATTCGAGACTACTATAAACAACTATATGCCAACAAATTTGAAAATCTGGAGGAAATGGATAAATTTCTGGACACAAACAAGCTCCCAATACTGAACCATGAAGACGTAGAAAACTTGAACAGACCAATAACAATAAAGGAGATTTAAGCTGTTATCAGAATGCTCCCAACAAAGAAAAGCCAAGGACCAGATGGATTCACAGCAGAATTTTACCAAACATTCAGAGAGGAATGGACACCGATTCTTTACAAACTATTCCAAAAGATTGAAACGGACGCAAATCTCCCAAACTCATTCTATGAAGCAAAAAACATCCTGATACCAAAACCAGGTAAAGATATAACCAAAAAAGAAAACTACAGGCCAATATCCTTGATGAATATAGATGCAAAAATCCTCACTAAAATACTAGCAAACAGAATACAGCAGCACATATGTAAAATTATTCATCACAATCAAGTGGGATTCATCCCAGGGATGCAAGGTTGGTTCAACATACGCAAATCAATAAATGTGATACACCATATTAATAAACTCAAACACAAGGACCATATGATCATCTCTATAGATGCTGAAAAAGCATTTGATAAAGTTCAGCACTCATTCATGACAAAGACCCTCTATAAGTTAGGTATAGAGGGAAAGTATCTCAACATAATTAAAGCCATATATGCCAAACCCACTGCCAATATCATCCTGAATGGGGAAAAGCTGAAAGCTTTTCCTTTAAGAACAGGAACTAGACAAGGATGCCCACTCTCACCACTCCTGTTCAACATAGTGTTGGAAGTACTAGCCAGAGCAATCAGAGAAGAGAAGGAAATAAAGGGCATCCAGATTGGAAAAGATGAAGTCAAACTGTCCCTGTTTGCAGATGACATGATCCTATATATCGAACAGCCTAAAACCTCTACAAAAAAACTCTTGGAATTGATAAATGATTTCAGCACAGTAGCAGGATACAAAATCAACACACAAAAATCAGTAGCATTTCTATTCTCCAATAGTGAACATGCAGAAAGAGAAATCAAGAAAGCCTGCCCATTTACAATAGCCACTAAAAGAATAAAATACTTAGGAATTGAGTTAACCAAGGAGGTGAAAAATCTCTACAATGAGAACTATAAACCACTGCTGAGAGAAATTAGAGAGGATACAAGAAGATGGAAAGATATCCCATGCTCTTGGATTGGAAGAATCAACATAGTGAAAATGTCCACACTACCCAAAGTGATATACAAATTCAATGCAATCCCCATCAAAATTCCAATGACATTTTTCTCAGAAATGGAAAGAACTATCCAGTCATTTATATGGAATAATAAAAGACCACATACAGCCAAAGCAATGCTGAGCCAAAAAAATAAAGCTGGAGGCATAACACTACCTGACTTTAAGCTATACTACAAAGCTATAATAACCAAAACAGTATGGTACTGGCATAAAAACAGACACACTGACCAATGGAATAGAATAGAGAATCCAGAAATCAACCCACACACTTACTGTCAGCTGATCTTTGACAAAGGCACCAAGCCTATTCAGTGGCGAAGGGACTGCCTATTCAGCAAATGGTGCTGGGATAACTGGATATCCATATGCAGGAGAATGAAACTAGATCCATACCTCTCACCATGTACTAAAATCAACTCAAAATGGATTAAGGATTTAAATATACACCCTGAAACAATAAAACTTCTTAAAGAAAACATAGGAGAAACACTTCAGGAAATAGGACTGGAAACAGACTTCATGAATACGACCCCAAAAGCACGGGCAAGCAAAGGAAAAATAAACAAATGGGATTATATTAAACTAAAAAGCTTCTGCACAGCAAAAGAAACAATTAACAGAGTTAAAAGACAACCAACAGAGTGGGAGAAAATATTTGCAAAATATACATCTGACAAAGGATTAATATCCAGAATATATAAGGAACTCAAACAACTTTACAAGAAGAAAACAAGCAACCCAATTAAAAAATGGGCAAAAGAGCTAAGTAGGCATTTCTCTAAGGAAGATATACAAATGGCCAACAGACATATGAAAAAATGCTCAACATCACTCAGCATCCGGGAAATGCAAATCAAAACCACACTGAGATACCATCTAACCCCAGTTAGGATGGCTAAAATCCAAAAGACTCTGAACGATAAATGATGGTGAGGTTGCGGAGAAAAAGGAACTCTCATACACTGTTGGTGGGACTGCAAAATGGTGCAGCCTCTATGGAAAAGGGTATGGATGTTCTTCAAACAATTGCAGATCGATCTACCATACGACTCAGCTATCCCACTGTTGGGAATATACCCAGAGGAATGGAAATCATCAAGTCAAAGGTATACCTGTTCCCCAATGTTCATCGCAGCACTCTTTACAATAGCCAAGAGTTGGAACCAGCCCAAATGCCCATCATCAGATGAGTGGATACGGAAAATGTGGTACATCTACACAATGGAATACTACTCAGCTATAAAAACGAATGAAATACTGCCATTTGCAACAACATGGATGGACCTTGAGAGAATTATATTAAGTGAAACAAGTCTGGCACAGAAAGAGAAATACCACATGTTCTCACTTATTGGTGGGAGCTAAAAATTAATATATAAATTCACACACACAGACACACACACACACACACAGACTGGGGCGGGAGAGAAGATATAACAACCACAATTACTTGAAGTTGTTACAACAAGCAAACAGAAAGGACATTGTTGGGGGGGGAGGGAGGGAGGTTTTGGGGATGGGGAAACAATAATCAATCACAATGTATATCAACAAAATAAAATTAAAAAAACAAAAACAAACAAACAAAAAACCAAAAGTCCTTTAACCAGGAAAACTACCTTTTAAAAATGAAGATTAGTGTAGAAAATTTTAAAAAATGAAGCATAACAAAAAGAGAGAAAGTCAATGACACAAATGTGGGGTCTTAAAATACCAAGAAAATTGGCAAACATTTAGCTAGATTGACCAAGATATAAAGAGAAACCTAGAATTGCTAGAACCAGGAAGATAGAGGGACATTAGTACAGCCCTTACAGAAGGATTTAAAGAAAAAAATGCTATACACAATAAGTAATTGTATGCTGAATAAATTAGATAACTTAGATGAAATGGACAAATTTCTATAAGGAAGTGGCCAAAACTGATTCAGGGAGAAATTGAAAATGCAAATAAGCCTACAAATAAATGAGCATTTTGTAGTACTAATCAAAGCACTACACACAAAGAGAAGCCCAGGCCTAAATAGCTTGACTACAGAATGTTCTTCCAAATATTCAGAGAAGATTTAACACCAATTTTTAAATAAACTTTTTCTATGAAGTAGAATAGGAATACACTTCAACTTATTTTATACCAGTATATCAAAACAAGATAAAAATATCACAAAAAAATAAATCAATATCTCTTTTTCAAGTAAACACATAATACTGATCAAATACTAGCAAACTTAACCTAGAAACATAGAAAAATAAGTATTCAACATGACCATGTGGGGTTTGTTCCAAAGATGTAAGGTTGGTTTAATATCCCCAAATCAATTAATGTAATATATCATAGTAATACAGTAAAAAACAAAAATCACATGAGTACCTCAAAAGACTCCAAAGAGATCTGGCAAAATTCAACCTCCTATCATGATAAAAAAAATAAATAAATAACACCCACCCCAACACACTAGAAATAGAAGAAAAATTGCTGAACCTAATATTGAGCATCTATGAAAAACCTGCAAATAATATATGTAATGCTAAAGGGCTGGATGCATTTCCCCTAAGATCAGTAACAAATAAGAATGTCTGCAGGGCTCCATGGTGGGATGAGGCAATGTGTTGGAGTGAGGCTCCTGACCAAGCTCTGTCTCTACTTTCCAGCAAGGCTCCTGAAAGTCTCCATGCTTGGGCAGAATCAAGGAGCACAGCTCACAGCAGAGTCTCCTGATGGGCTTCTTTGTTTCACCAGGGGTGCAAGGTCACTCATGGAGCCAAGGAGTTCCAAATTCATGTGGCCTGGCACTGAAGTCCCTGCCTCTATTCTTCCTTCCTAGCTTTCCTCAAGTGATCCACCCATGTCAGTTACTTTAGTATTACAGAGGAATCCAGAAAGAAGTGAGCCTGTAGGGTAGTGTCCTGAAAAACCAGGAAAGTTAGACATCTTCATTGGTCTCTTTCTTCCTGGTAGAATCACATGGCAAGAACTGTACAGCATGTACACTCCACTACAGTGGCTTTGGGGAAGGGGGTGATGCAGATAAAGTGAAATTGTTTTTATGGTTATTTTTGTTTGTTTTTTCTCTGCTAGTGAAGCATAACATTTTCTCTGGGTTCCAGGATTCTCACAAGAGTATTCTCAGTCAGGCAGGTGTTTAATCTGTGTTTCTGTGGGGCTGGGTGGACCAAGCCAGGAAACATAAGCTGTCTTTCCATTTGTTAGTGTTATTAACTTCTTTCAGCAAAGTTTTGTAGTTTTCAAAGTAAAAGTCTTTTGTCTCTGTGGTTAAACTTATTCCAAAGCGTTTTATCCATTTTGATGCTACTGTAAATGAAAAAATGTTTATTTCTGGTGTATAGAAATGCAATTTAATTTGGCATGTTAATTTTGGATACTGCAACTCTGTAGAATTTGTTTATGGATTCTAGCATTTTTCTCTATATGTGGAATCTTCAGTGTTTTCTACATGGATCATGTCATCTGTGAAGAGATAATTTAACTGCTTCCTTGACAATATAAATGTCTTTTTTTCTTTCCTAATTGCCACGAATAGATCTCCAAGAACAAAGTAAAGTAGAAGTGGAGAAGGCTGGTATCCTGTTCTGACCCTGATCTTAGTGAAAAAACCTTCAGTCTTTTACCATTAAATGTGATGACTTCTGTTGTTCATGCATGGCATGGCACGTGTATGGTTTTTCATTCATACATTGTAGTTTCCTTCTTTTCATAGATTTCTGAGTGCTTTTTATCATCAAAGGGTGTTAAATGTGTCAAACACTTCTGCATCAATTGAGATGACCATGATTTTTTTTTTCTCATTCTACTACTATGGTGTGTTACATTGTTTGACTTCCATATGTTGAACCATTCTTGCATTCCCAGAATAAATCCCACTTGATCATGGTGTATAACCCTTTTGATATGCTTCTGAATACTGCATGCTAGTACTGTTTGAGGATATTAACATCAAAATCCATAAAGCGTATTTGTCTTTTCTTTCCTTGTAATGCCTTTATCTGGCTTTGGTTTCGGGGTAATGCTGGCCTTATAAAATGTGTTTAGAATAAAATTTCCTTGCCAATTTTTTGGAAGATTTTGAGAAATGGGATTAATTCTTTACGTGTTTGTTAGGATTAACCTGTGAAGCCATCTGGTCCTGGGTTTTTCTATGTTGGAAGATTTTTGATTATTGCACCAATAACCTTCATAGTTATAGCTCTGTTCAAATTTTCTATTTCTTCATGATTCAGTCTCGGTAGATTGTATATTTTTGACATATCCCTAGAGATTTTTTGAAGAAGTTCTAAGACATGCAGTTCTTTTTAGATGCAGTCCTGTTATCCAGGATCGCTATTGATGTCCTGGTAAAGTGTTAGAAGGGAAAGTATTCTAGAGACATATGATTTGATTTTGTGAGCCTGTGCTCCTGGGCTGTGACTTTCACAACTGCCTTTCAGTTACCTCCTCAACAACCCTAAGTCGAAGCAGAAAGAGCTGACGGCATTGAAGTTGAGTATTTTCTTGATGTACTTTAACAATGTTGAAGTTAATTCACAGCCTATTTTGTAGAAGCATAAAATCCAATCAGCACCCATGTAACTTTTTATCTTGTATATTATTTTAGTAAGCTTTGGGTTTCCAATTAGGTCACATTGTAAACCTTTGTTTCAGTTTGTATTCTTTTTATGTGGTAGGGGTTGCTTTGATGTTGAGATGAGGAGGGGTAAAAATGTACCTGTGCACCCTATCATATTTATAAGTTTCTTCCTCTGGAGATCCTCCAGTGTCATCATTGTTACAGACCACCCACATGGCAATAGTTGCATTATAGGGTTTAAAGACCTTAAGTCTGTGTCTGGTTGAATTAACTCCTTTGTGGTGGCACAGGGGTATCATGGGTAACATTCCCCGTTGTGAAGCAGGTTCACTGTGCACTGGTTAACAACTTCTCTGAGTATGAGACAGAACACATTCACATAAAAGTTACATGAAGTGGACTTATTATTACAGATACAATGCAAAGGAGAACAGAAGTCTAGGATGCAATGTGAGCTGCTCCTGCAAGGCTCAGGAAAGCTACCCAGGAAAGGAGACTACCCAGGAGAGGAGACTACCCAGGAGACTTGACTGCATGTGCCCCTCTTGCACCACAGCAAGGACCACAGAAAAGCAGCCCACCCTGAATTTTATATCCTGAAATAATCTGAGTCACTGGACAAAGTGTTGAAGAACATCTTGCTGTGGGGGAATTGTAACAGAGCCTGGGCTTTTCTGACCACTCTCTCGTAATCCCAGGATGTTGCATTCCCAGAGTATTCTACAATTTCCTTAATAATTACAAAAAAGAAAAAGTGGAGAATTGGGTTAGGGCAAGACTACCGAGTGAACTGCCCTGCATCCTTAACATTGACACATCAATATCTGTTGAGACAGAGGCATTGGCAGTAGCAGCAGTGTTAGTACAGGTATTTAAGTATCCCTGTGAGCCATTTGCTATTAGGTTTCTAGATTTACACATACCAAATGGCTGCTATTTTCTTTTCTTTCTATGAAAATTATGTCACAATATTTTGCATTTCTACTCACGTGAAGTTGCAAGTTTGATCACTGATAGTGTGGATCACTTGTGTGGTTAAGGAGATGAGTTCAGAAGCCCAACAACCAATATTGGAGGAGACTACCTCAGCTTCCAAGGAGTGCTAAACACCAATTCTGCAATTAGTGTCCACATGCCATAAGGTCATTTTGTCAAGATTATCTAGCACTGTGTTTGCAAGATAAGGCCTTTGGCACATTGGTAAGCAGCAGCGCTAATGAAAGCGCACACACTGGCTAGGAGGACTGCATTGGCAGAACAGTTTAGTCACTTCATTCCACACTTGTGGAGAGGCTAAAGCCAAATGCTTCTTTCCCTTTTCCTTCCTCATTAGTGCCTGGACTATGAGAAATCATAGATGTGCATTTCATCAGGACAGTACACATGACAGCAGCAAGAAAAGCAGCAGGAAATGACAAGGCCACTACTCTTGCCTGTACAAAAATCACTCTTATTAGGCAACTGGATAATGGGCTTAACTCTCCTCAGGGTGGGGGTCCCCTTCCTTTCTGCAACTTCACAAAGGACAATCCCTGAGCCTGTCTCAGGGGGTTACAATAATGAGCAATGTTCAAATGCCTACACAAATCATTCAGTGATGGTGATCAGACTAGTTGCAGTGACCACAAAGCTATAACCTGACTCTTGGTACTCAGAACTAAAGTGCCAATTGGTTACAGTGTGTTGTTTTTCCTGCCTTCTGAGGTGGGTGCCTGGGAAACTACTTGCTAAACACAGTCTGAACCGAATGACAGATCAGGCTGAGGCATAGTCAATGAACCATTTATGTCTAGGGAATGAGAGTGTTTTAGTGTGTGAAGAGATGAAAACACTGGATAAAGACCACAAAATGCTGTGTAGAACAAAGTGAAAGCCCATCAACAATTAGTGTTTCTGACACAGGTGACTTTTGATGCATCATGGAACCAGTTAGCCAAGAACAGTTAAAGTTGAGCAGATGTCCTGGGTCATGGTTGGTCCATCCTGTTTGCATTTCCAACTGTTTCAATAGCCTGCCATGAACTGCATTGGTGAGGGGGAAATTAGCACTCTAGGGCTACTGGCAAAGTACAGAACTCAACACCTTCTACTAGACAGATAAGATTGGCAGCAGTTATTAGTTACAAATGCTCACAGAAAGGGGAGGAGGAGGATACTGCAAGGTATGAAGGCTGACAGCGATCGCACTTTGGAGCAGAAACAAGAAACAGGTAATGTGGGAGGAAAGCTTTGTGGTGTCAAGAAGGTGAGATCTTCCTTGGTTCCCACGGGAAGTTTTGACTGGTTTGTTTGAATAAATCTGTGGGCTGTCAGGGAACAGAAACATATACTACAGACTGATAGGACGACTATACCATAGTGTTGCAATATATTATAAATTACATATTATATTTATAAATACATATACACAAATACACATCCTACATATACAAAATAATGGCATACTATATGAGGCTACACAAATATCTAAATATAGATGCAAAAAGCCTAATAAAATACTGGAAAATTTAACTTACCAGTACAGGTTGAGTACACCTTATCCAAAATGCTTGCAAGCAGAAGTGCTTTGGATTTTTTTTTTCAAATTTTGGAATATTTGCAGAATACTTACCAGTTGCATATTGCTAATCTGAAAAATCTAAAATCTTTAATGATCCAGTAAGCATTTCCTTTGAATATCATGTCAGTGTTCAAAAAGTTTCAGATATTGGAAGTTTTGGGATTTCAAATTTTCAGATTAGAGATGCACAACCTGTATATAAAAAGACTTATACTCCATGATGCAGATAAATTTCATCTAGAAACGCAATGCTGTTTCGCATCTGAAAGTCAATTGATATAATACACCATATTAAAGGAAAAAATGTCAAAAACAACAGGATCATTACAATACATGCAGAAAAAAATACTAGAAAATGTTTAGCACCTCTTCAGGATGAATGGTAAATAATAAACAGACAAGAACTTCCTCAACTTGCCTTAAGGCATATATGCAAAACCCACAGCTAACATGCTTGATGGTGTGAATGAATGTTTTCTCACTCAGATTAGACACAACAAATGGTCCTATCACAGGATCTCTCATTTCAAAGTGAACTATCCAAAAAAACAGCCTAAAATAATGACAGAGTAAAGAGCAACAAATGAAAATAATAATTCACATGCAACTATAATCTATACTAAAATTTACATACTTAAGAATTGATACCAATTATTTATTAGCAAAGAAAGCAAAAGATACTGCTTTATGCAATAAAGAATAAATTTTCCCATTAGAAAAAAGATTGAATATATATAATGAGGGATATCCAGAACTTTCAATATAAGGCCAGCAACAAATTTTCAACAATTAACAAAGACTCATTTTGCAATGGCCCATTAATCAAAGAGCAATTAAACAAATGTATAAAAATAAAAAATAGTTTACCTTCAGTATGAGTGCTTTTATGTTTTTAAACATTAGTGGAAAAACTGAAGGCTTCACACATTTTATATATATATATATGTATATATATACATATACATACATTATGTGTACATGTATATATGCATATGTATAAACGTGTATATATACACACACACATTCACATATATATGTATGTGTATATATGTGAGTGTGTGTGTGTATATATATATATATATTATGTTTTTGAAAAGAACTAAAATATATGAAGGCATTACCACATTTCTTACAGAGTATTTTTCTCCAGTATGAGTTCTCTCATGTATTCAAAGGTAACTAGAACATCTATAGCCTTTACTACATCCTTTATATTCATAGGGGTTTTCTCTAACATGAGTGCTTTGATGTAATCAAAGGGAAATGGAAACACTGAAAGCTTTTACCACATTTTTTATATGCAGAGGACATATTTTTGTCAGTATGAGTTCTTTTATGTTTTCAAAGGCAACTGGAAAGACTAACGTTTTTCCAACAACTTTAACATTCATAGAGTTTTTTGTCAATAATAGTTATTGCATGTCTTTGAAAGAAACTGAGAAAACCAAATAATTTACGATATTTTTACATTCAAAGTGTTTTTCTCCAGTATGAGATTTTTCACGGCAATAAAACACTCCCATATGATACTGAGATGGTGGATATATGATACATGCGTTTGTCAAAAATCATACAACTGTCCAACACAAAGACTGAACCCTGATGTAAAGTATGGACTTTATTTAATGTATTGCTTCATGAGTTTTCATCATCACCAAATATAATATATTGGTTTATCAATTGAAACAAATGCACTACACAAACACAACACATTAAAACATAGAGGAAACTAAGAATTGAGAGAAGAAATTCTCTGTAATATCTGTTTGATTTTTCTGTAAACATAAGACTACTCTGAAAAATAAAGTCTATTAAATAAAAAAGTGAATAAACTACCATTCTGCCGAAGATTTACAACTGCATAAACAAGGAATAATATTACACACAAACAATACCACTTATGCTAATTAAAAATGTAATAACAGATTATGCTGAGAGGGGTGCATCCACAGGTTATAATACTATAAAGGAAAGCAGGAAAATTATCATATAATTCACAATACTGCCTCCATCAGAAAAGATATGAGATGACTCAGACTTCAGAAATCATATCAAGTGCGGTGAGAGGTGTGAAGGGTTCTTTCAAGTCTATACCTGGTTGTCATTTCACAGACTTACCTTTTACAATATTTCAGGTGACAGTGCAATATATTTTTTTCTACATATGTAAAATTTATTGTAAGTTTCCAGAATGCAAACTCAATATACACACATCTTATTGCATTTTGAATTGCTATCAAAAGTCTGTTGAAATGAATTATTAGAAAATATCATACCCTAACAAAACTAATTTTCTTGAGGTCCTAAAATGTCTAATCAACGATATAAAATGATTATAATAGAAAATTATACATTAAAATACCTCAAAGCATAATAAAATTAGTTGAAAGACAGCATATGTCCTTAGGAAAGAGACTGGACCTTACCATGATCTAAGCTCTCCCAAACAGTTTGTTTTACTAGATTCCATAAAATTCACAAACAGTTTTGTTTTGTTTATTAGTGAACTTAACAAACAAACAAAACTACCTCTAAAAACTGAAGATGAAGACAAATGATTAAGAATAGCTGGGATGTTGTACAGAGCACTGTTAGGGAGTGCTATGTACTGAATGTTTATGTACCCCTGATAATGCATGTGTTGAAATCCTAAGCCCCAAAGTGATGGTATTAGAAACTGGCATCTATAACAGGTAATAAGGTTAGATGACATTATGAAGAAGTCCTATAAATGTAATTAGAACCCTTATGAAAAGAGACAGGTATTTATCCATTTCAGAAAAGAAAAGATGTAATTTAATTATTTACATGATAATAAATCCTTCACTATACAAATGCTCATATTTACTACTTCTTGGTGTTGCCATGCTTGTCCCATACGATTGAGCATTAATCTGCCAAATCCAGATAAAAGGATACAGAACAGAGTTATCCACTATCACAAATAGCCAGCCCGCAAAAGAAAAAAACTGTTTTGGTGAATCTTTACAATTCAACAATTTATCTATCTCACTATTTTTGTGGAAAGACATCCATTTTCTGCAGCCACAATAAAAAAGAAAATTTCTCTATTTCTTTTCCCCAGTAGCATTGTCAAAGCTAAGCCCTCAAATTCTATTTGAAATTGCCCTCAAAAAGGAACAGACCTGAGAAACTTACTACACTCATTCTGAGGGGGGAAAAAAGGTAAATAAGAATTTTTAAGTAAGGGACTATAAGACTAGTTTTTTTGTTTGTTTGTTTTTTCTTAAACCCACATTTCTTGAGTCCTTGGAAATATTTTCTTATCTTTCAAGCTCTACTGATGAGATGTATTTTAAAATTAATTAAAATCTGAGGCTCCATTAAGTGAACATGTTTTAAAGGTCACAAACACAGGGAAAGGCAGGTGCTGACTAGAATGTATATATCTGACTGCAGTGTCAAGTAAGGTCATCCTATCACTTGGGACATCCTCCTGCCCCATCCTGCTCACTGAAGTGCTCAATGATCACCTTCATTGAGATACCAGCATGTGATTGGCTGAGCACCCATGTGACTCCAGGGAATGAAAACTGGGGTTGGAGGAGAAAGTGTTAATGTCCCAAGAGGTTAGCTCTTTAGATGAAGGTCCTACCATGACACTTTCCACCTGGCCCAAGGCATCCAGCTGCTCCCCTGAGAGGCTCCATCCACCCCCATCCCTCAGGCTGTCCTCTGGGAGATGACCCAGGGGCTGACATTCACTAGACACTCCAAGAAAAATGGCTGCTGTGCGCACCTTGCATCAGGCCCAGACAGTTCTGAAACCCAGGACTAGCAAAAGATAGGAGGGCAGGGAGGTTGAGAATACATCACTCTGTAAAGCTTCCAAAGAGGAAAGCTTAACCCAAGAATATTTTGATAAGATGTCGTGCCTAGAGAAAAGAAAAGGAGGGGAGACACAAATATTCTCTTTACAGAGGAGTGTCAGGCAATTATTCTCTGCTTTCCTGCCATGGGAAATGTTCAAAAGCTATTTTTTAAAGAGCCATCAATTTTTCTGTGAAAAAATGATAAACAATTAAAATACTGTGTTTGAAATGTAGAATAAATGAAAAACAGTTGACAATATTGTTGAGAGGGGAAGCTGGCACTCAGGAATGTGGAGAAGGAACTGGAAAAATAGGATTTTACTGCAAGCCTTAGAAGACTAGGGCTGGGGGGACAGGGTTGTGGATTTGAGATCCAGCTTCACAGATATTTGGAAAAGTCAAGGGAAAACCAGTCCCCTTTGGAGTGTTACAATAACAATAATGGAATACGGGGAAATTTGGCTGAAGTAGCTGCAGGGCGCTGAGTTCCTACCTGACAAAAATGAAATCTACTTCAAAGGCATTTCCTGCAATAAAATTTAGGCTTAAGCAAGCACAAACCGTCAACCTCTCATTACACAACCAGGAAATTTCCACCAGGATAGTCCAAATAAGGTGACTACATAACTGCAACCAATCAATTATTTAATTTGCTTTGCTTCATCATGTACCTTATAAAATGTCTTTCCTTCAAGCCCTTCCAGTGGACCCCAAACCACAAATCATGACTGGGGACTTCTCACGTGATTTCCTTCTTGCTCAAAGAAACCCTTTTAACATTTTAAGGGTGCCTCAGCTTAATTTTTAACAGGAGACAGAAGTGACTGAGAACCCCACAGAAGAAACTCCTTCCACACATGAACCTCATACACCGGGTAAGGATTCTTCCAATGATCCTTCACCATCCACGCTTGATCTGGGGAAGCGCGAGGCTACAGGTGGGAAGCTGCACATTGAGGGCTCCAGGTTGCCAAAGTCGCCATGCTGAAGTCACCAAAGTGGAAAGGACAGCATGCCTTGGGTCCCAGCTACTGCCCAGCATCCACCCTGCATCTGGAGGGGACAAAGGGCTGAGATGCATCAGCGGCAGACTCGGGGATGCAGATACCTGAGCTGACTGCATGGAGGCCCGTGTCCCACACCAACCGGGTTCCCGCTGGTTCCACACAGCCACCTACCCCATCTCGGGACCCCGGCCCCGCACACTCACCATTTCCCAGCTTCCGGGGTGTCCTGGGACCTCCCTGCAGATCTCCCAGTTTGTGTGGGTGACAGGGCTACAGAGGCTGCGGTGGAGCCACCCCGGCCTCCCAGAGCAGACGACACGGAGCTGTGAAGGCCCACCAAGCTTGGTGGGAACAAGAGACAAAAATCGCGCCAGATTGTGGAAGGACGACCCCACCTCCCCATCTGCGTGCCTGATTGTAGTTCCCACCCCAGTGCCTGTGATTGGACAGAGCTCCAGGTCCCGTCCCCTCAAGTTGAGTGACAGGAGATGGGAGCAGATACACTGCTGAATGAGGCCAGGATGACAAGTTCTAGGCTGCAGCTCTTTTCAGGCAGGGTATCTTCCTTGCTCTGGGAACTGACCCTGCCACAGGAGACATTTGTGTTTAACCTTGTATATAGGGTTATATTCACTTATGAACTGTATGTACATCAGTATATATATGTGCATATGTTATTCACAAGTGACAACAATATAAGCACAATTATTTTAACATTTTAAGGTTTTATAATCTTCCTGGTCTCTGGTGTTATGAGGGGTGGGGGCAGCCTAAGCTTTGAAAAGGGAGACAGTCCTCTAAAGCAGTGACGTCCAATAGAAATAAAATGTGAGCCACGTGTATAATTTTAAACTTTCTAGTAGCCACACAAAAAAAATAAAAAGAAACAGGTAAAATTGATGGTGGTAATTTACTTAACTCAATATATCCAAAAAATTTTCATCTTAATATGAGCAATATAAAATTATTAATGAAGTATTTTCCTTTTTTTGGTACTAAATCTTCAAAATTCTCTGTTTTGTGCATCCAGCACATCTTAATTCAGACCAGCCACATTCCAGGTGTTCAGTGGCCACACATGGACCTTGGCTGCCACATTGCAAATGCAGCTGAGGGTTCTGATGTCCTTGACATAAGGAAGGTGAAGGGCCTGAATCCCCCTTCTCTGTCAGAAGCAAGGGAACACCCCTCCCCACCAACAACTCTCCTCAGGCCCAAGGGTGGGAGAGTTGGTGTAGAGTATGCATAAAGCAAATGTACTTCACAGGGCCTGGTTTTCCAAAGCCTTACAATTTCAAATATTGACCTTGCAAAGGACAGGAAATTTTCCCAAGGATATATAGTCTCTGTTGTAAGATAAAGAATTGTAACACAGCAGCAATGTTGATGGCTCAAAGAAAGACAGGCTACTGATTGATATGTAAAGATGCTGGGAAATTGCTGTAAGAAGAGAATGCTTGCTAAAATCAAGCTTTTGTTAGTGGATCAACTTAACTGCATGTTACCAGCTTCCATTGTTAAACTTGTTAAACTGTACTTAGCAAAAACCCCACCTGTGTTCTCTTAAACTGTACTTAGCAAAAACCCCACCTGTGTTCTCTTAAACTGTACTTAGCAAAAACCCCACCTGTGTTCTCTTAAACTGTACTTAGCAAAACCCCCACCTGTGTTCTCTTCCTGTAACTTCCTGGGGTGGAAAATAAATGCAGAAAGAGAACCCCAATTCATGGTTAATTTCCCAAATGGAAGGAATGCCTCTATCTTGAGGGTTCTGGGAGATTAACCCCTTTCTGGGGCTTCTCACTGCTCAGAAGAGATGGGCTTTGAGTAATCTTCAGTGGCTCCATCACCCAGGGGAAAAGGGGCGACAAATCTGTGGGAGGCAAAGCAACAAGTTGGTGCCTGGAGAGGCAGCAGGAAGCTGCAGGCGGACAGTGACCAAAGATAGACCACTGATTCCCACGTGCTGCTTGGTGTGGGCCCATTTCCCCTTGCTAAAGATCAGACAGCCATGGAAAAAGAAGGGTCCCAGAAGGAAGGAACACCATGTCCTAACAACTGTCCACTGCCTTGTCCTACAGTTTGGATTTGGAGGGAAAAGATTAAAGGCAAACTTCTTATCTTGCAATTTGGCCTTGACCTTAGGGGATCACCGAACTGTTAGTAGAAGAATAAATACCTCAGAATATTAATATTTATCTGATGATGCCATGAGTGAACTTGTTACACTTTAAAACAAAACAAAACTGCTGTTATTTTGAGACACTGAGTTAGAATTTTTGTGCAAATATGTAATATTAAAATTCGTATTGATGTATAACATGCATATAAAAATATATGCACTTTCATGTAAAGCTCAATGAATTATTACAAAGCAAATACACTTGTGTAAGCAAGAAGTAGAACCAGCCTCACTCATGCCTCTTGACAATCACTTTCTCCCACGCTTCTCTCCAAAGGGAACCAGGATCTTAAGAGCTAACAATGTAGATCAAACTCATTTTATAGAAGTGCTTTTTACACAGCATTTTAATCATATACAAAAGAAACAAAATAGTACTATGGACCTGCCACCCAGCCTTTTTTTTTTTTTTGAAATTTTAATTTTCTTTTTGTTTTCTTTTTTTATTGAAGCGTAATTGATTATACATATTTGGGGGTACAGTGTTAACAACAGTCTCCTGTGTACAACATGTGATGATCAAGTAAATATTAGATATTTGTAATTATTCTTTATGCCACTTACCCAATCTCCCCCCAACATCCCCGTATCCCTCATCCCTCCCACCTCTAGTAAACTTGGATTTGTCCTCTCCTTCTGAAAGTTCAACGTGATTCATTCTTTCTTTCTCTCTCTCTTTCATTTTAACAACTACCAATCATGTGCCATTTTCACTCCATCTATACTGAAACAAATTTCCCCCCCTCTCATTATCGTTTTTTAGTTTTTTTTATTTATTTTTTCCTCCTGTGGGCTCAGATGTACATCAATGGCAAGGCACAAATCTTAAATGTACAGTTTTGACAAATAAATACACCCATATAAACTTCATCTTTTTAAACCGATAATATTTTAATCATCAGAAAATTTTCTTGCTCTCCTCACCAGGCAATGTTTTCCTTCCCCAGGGGCAATTTGCTGCCGTGGTACATTTCACACTGGTTCATTTTCCCTGCAATCATACAACATGTACGAGTGCTGTCTCATTCAGCATGCCTGAGGTTCACTCGAGGTGTGTGCCTCAGCAGTTGTTCCTTTGTATTGCTGAGCAGTGTTCTGTTGTATGAATGCTCCACAACTTGTACATCCATTTCTCTACTGATGGGCACTTGATATTATTTCCTGTTTTTAGCTATTATGTCTAAAGAAACTATGGAAGTTTTTAAACACATTTAGTATTTAATTTTTATTAGCATTAAATGACATCTCTTCATACTTATAGTTGTTGGTCCAGGGATTAAAATATGTATCTTTAACATATCAGAATCTACTTAGAGTCAATATTGTACTGTTTTAATAAATGTAAAACATAAAAGCCTTGTTGCACAACAGTTCCATTTACCTCCTGTCATTTCAGCTACTGTTATAAATTACATACTTACACATTCTGAATCCCCAAATACAGTGTTTATAAAGTTTGAGTTAAACAGCCATAGGCTTTTAAAGAAATTAAGAGAATAAAAAGCATTAATAAATATTTGGAGCTAGATATTTTGAAACTTTGCAAATACACTGTTTCTCCTTAAAGTTTCACCCACGAGTTTTCCATTCACCAGTGAATCTTGCCTATTACTCTGGATGTCTAGTAGTGATTTTATCTTTTGCATTATCCATCTACATTTACTACTTGGAATTCTTCTGTAAGGAAAATTTGTCTGTCTCTCTCCCTCCCTTAATTTGTTTCTTCCTTTCTTTCTCTCTTCCTTTCTTATTTAACCATTTTTGGTATGAGTATCGACAAATGGATATTTATTTTAATTTCTGAGTTATAATCTAATGCTATCATTATTTATTTTTTCCTCATGTTATTCTAGCTTGGGACATTGGGAGGTTTATTAGGTTGGTTCCTTTTGACATGTCCCTATTCTTGGTTTCTGTGTGTGTGTAATTTTAAAGCACTTTCCTACTTTTCGGCTCTGCAAGATGCTCTAGGCACATCTTGTATTTTCCATTTCCAGCTCTAGTGTTAGCCATTTCTCCAGAAAGCCATGGTTCTTTTTATTAAAAGATGGCATTTAGAAACCAAGATCTGGGTGCTAGGTGTTCTCATTTATACTGGGCTGTGACTGCCTCTTGGTCCTCTCAGCAAAGTTTGAAAATGCACATGTGAATATAAATTCAGGTACAAACACATATCTATATCTATCTACTTATTTATCTATCTGAACAGGCAGATTAAAATAGACACTAGATTATACTTTCTAACTCCAATCTACCACCAGAGGGTTCACTCTAGCACTTTCCTTAGATTATTTCTAACTTTTTTTTACCTACTGTGAGAAACTATGCACTAATTATCTGACATTTATTCACTTCCATATAGTTTTGCAATTCCTAACCCATATCCTTGTGAGATAAAAAGTCACCATCGAGAGCACAGTGTCTGTGTACAGTTATCGAGTCACACAATATCCAGTCAAAAGACTGTTTTCCAAAGTTACTTAGGTTAGAAACTTAGAGTCATTTAGAATAAGAATAATACACTTGAATGTGTTATGTGTTCAAAAACATTAAACATAAAAAAGTCAAAATAAATTGGAGACTAGATAATGAATTACAACTAATTCAATGAGAGAATAATGTATTTTAAACAATAATCCAACAAAGCAAAATTGACAAAAATGGACAAACTGTTTGAAACAGAAACAAATGTTGCCTAAAAGTAAAAGTTCTCAAACACACTAGTAATTTGAGAAATGTGATTATATATGGCATTAGAAGTCCATTTAGATAATTTCACCTAATGTAGTAAATATTTTCATAATGTGTTTGTGAGGGTGTCAATCCAAAGAAAATTTCAAAGCTGGTAATATAAGAGAGAACTGAAGGAGGTCCCAAGGATATGTGAAGACAACACTATGACCCACATCTTTCCCTGAAATAATTTTTTAAAACATTAATAAAAATTTTAAAATGTCCCTTGGATGAGATTCGGCTAAATAGAGAAAGAGGACACCAAGGAGGCTCACCTGGATATGAAGAGGAGAAAACAGAAAAATGAGGCCTGTCTTGCAATCTGGGTGTGCCCACATGACCCAGACTTCCGGTGTGACCCACCTTCCCCACATGTCCCCCATGTAACCTCCATAGCAACAGGAGACATTCTGATCAAACATTATACAGTTTGGAGGTTTGTCCCCCAAACCTTTGTCCCCACAAAGCTCATGTGGAAATCTGATCTCCAATGTGGCAGTGTTGGGAACTGTTTAGGTTATGAGGGGTGGATCCTTCATGAATAGATTAATGCCCTCCCTTGGGGGGGTGTTAGTGAGTTCTTGCTCTCTTAGTTACCATTACAGCTGGTTGTTAAGAGCCTGGAACCTCCCCCCTCTCTCTTGCTTTCTCTCACCATGTGATCTCCTTCCACTTTCCACCACGAGTAGAGGAAGCCTGAGACCTGTGCCAGATGCAGATGGCAGCTGTCCCAGAACTGTGAGTCAAATAGGCCTCTTTAAAAAAAAAATTACACAGTCTCAGGTGTTCTTTTCTAGCAACACAGATATGAACTATTACAGAAAGTTGGTACCAAGGAGTCAGACACTGGAAAATATGGAAGCAGCTTTGGAACTGGGCAAAGGTTGGAGGAGTTTGGAGAACTCAGAAGAAGGCAAAAAGAGAAGGGAAAGGTTGGAACTTCTTAGAGATCCTTTAATGGTTGTGACCAGAATGCTGATAAAAATGTGGACAATAAAGGCCACGATGATGAGATCTCAGACAGAAATGAGGAACTTATTTGGAACTGGACAAGAGACTACCCTTTCTACATCATAGCAAGAAACTTGGCTGCATTCTTTCCATGCCCTAGGGTTTTGTGGAAGGTGGGACTTAAAAGTTAGGACCCAGCATATTTGGTGGAAAAAATTACTAAGGAGCAAAGTATTCAGACAACTGCATGGCTATTTGAAATTAACTATGCTCAGTTATGGCAGGAAAGGCATGATATAAAGCTGGAATTTGTAATTAAAAGAGAAGCAGAAAATAAGGATTTGGAAAATTTGCAGCCTGGCCATCTGGTAGAGAACAAGAGAGCATTTTCAGAAGAATCCAAGGGTGCAGAAGGACTGACTGCTAAAGACATTAGCATGGCTATTAGGCAACCAGGTGCTAATAGAGAAGACAATGAGAGAAAGGCCCTAAAGGCATTTCAGAAGTCTCCCAGTGACACCCCTACAATCACAGGTTGAGGCTTCGGTTCTGCTGCCCTGCTGAGCCTTGGGAAGCTGCTCCCTGCAACCCAATCACTCTGGCTGGAGCAGCCTTGCTTAAAGTGGGCCCATGTGTGGTTCATGCTGCCGCTCTGGAGAATGAACATTGGAAACCTTGGAGATGCCCACGTTGTTTAAAGGCTGAAGGTATGCGGAATGCAACAGCCGTGGAGGTACAGCAGCCTCCACCCAGATATCAGAGGTTGTATGGAAAGGGCTGGGAGTTTAGGCAGAGACTTGCTGCAGGGGTGGAGCTACCACACAGAGCATCTACTAGGGCAATGCAGAGCAGAAATGTGGGGTCGGAGCCCCCACAGAGAGCTCCCATTAGAGCAATGTCTAGTAGAGCCAAGGGAGCAGGACCACTTCCAGGACCCAACAACTGTAGGGCCACTAGGAATGTGCAATGCCAGCCTGGAAAAGCCACAGGCACCACTGTTGCCCAGTGGGCTGCTCCTGGTAAAGCCACAAGGGCAGGTCTGCCCAATGCTTTGGAGACCTGAATCCCCCACTTTGCCCAGGACACTGAACTTGGACTCAAAGGAGATTATTTTGGAGCTTTAAGGTTTAATGTCTGCCCTGCTGGGTTTCAGAGTTGTTAAGGCTGTTTATTCTTTCTTCTGGCCTATTCCTCCCTTTTGGAATGGGAATTTATACTCAATGTCTGTTCCACCGTTGTATCTTGGAAGTAGATAAATTTGTTTTTGATTTTTACAAGTTCACAACTGGAAGTTTTGCCTTCAGTCTCAGATGAGACTGCACTTTGAAGTTGGTGCTGGAACAACCTAAGACTTTTGAGACTATTAGAATGGAATGACTGTGTTATGTATTTGAGAGGAACATGAGTTCTGAGGGACAAGGGGTGGAACAATAGAGTTTGGATATATTTCCCCTCTAAAGTCTATGTTGAAATCTGATCTCCAGTGTGGCAGTGTTGGAAGCTGTTTGGGTCATGGGGAGAAGATCCCTCATAAATAGATCCATGCCCTCAGGGTGAGTGAGTTCTTGCTCTATTAGTTCCTGCAAGAGATGGTTGTTTAAAGGACCCTGGCACCTCTCCTCCCCCTCTCTCTTGCTTCTCACCAGGTGATCTGTTTACACCTGCTGCATGCTCTGCCACTTCCCACCATGAGTAGAAGCAGCCTGAGGTTCATACCAGATGCAGCTGACCTAGAATCATTAGCAAAATAAACTTTTTAAAAATATAAACTACCCAGTCTCAGATGTGCTGTTATAGCAACACAAAAACAGACTAATACACTTGCCTTACATGATCTCTCCTGTGGTTCCACTAGAATCACAGTAAGTGTCAAAGTCCAATCAGGTGTCCACAGACCAAACATGATGTGGCCCTATCTCACCTGCCTGAAGCTGAGGCTTGATGAGCTCTCACAAGGCCCTCTTGCTGTCCCTGCAGAGACCCTGAGGACCCTGCTGCAGCACTGCCAGGAGGTGGAGGGTGAGGTACAGAGGTATGAGCTTGCAGCCCAGCCTGACTCTGCCCTGCCCCTTCATTCTGGTAGAGTATGAGAAGCCAAAGGGTGTCTTCCCCATTTGGCCCAACAGCTGGCAGTAGTGTTGAGGGTCACTCTCTTGCTCATGTGATAAAAGTTCATTTACTGCATTATCAATTAAGTTTCTTCAGTCAGTGTTAGTTCTGTGATTTTATTCATTGCCACCCAGCTCATCACTGTCTATTCACTCATCTGCCTGCTCATTTAGGCATCCAGCCAACCACCTCTCTATCCTCTCTATTCATCCATTATCTTTCCATCCACCCAACTGCTTGTCTACCCATCTCTCCATCTCTTGAATACTTATCTAGAAACACTTTTAATTCAAAGATACAAAAAGGTTGAAAGTTAAGAGATGGAAAAAGATATTCAATGAAAACAAGCATAAGACAGCTACACTGGCTGGCCATACTAACATGAGACAAAATAAATGTTAAGAAAAAAATGCTACTGAGGATAAAAGGGGACATTTTATAATGAAAAGGGACAAGCCATGAGGATATCAATTACAGACATACATGCACATAACAAAGAAGCCCAACATTAAACGAAAACACGAAAAATTAAAAAAGAAGTCGACTGTTCTACATAAATATTTGGAGACATCAACTGCAACCTTCAAGAACGGATAGAACAGCTAGGCAGAAGACTGACAAGAACAACATCTGGATGACATTTTAAAACAACATGACTTAACAGATATTTATTAAGCTCACACCACCCAACAACAAAATACACCTTCTGTTCAGTGCACATGGAACATTTTCCAGAAAAGACCATTTGCTAAGCCACAAAAGAGCAACAAATTTAAAGACTGAAATAATACAAAATATTTTCTCTGACCACAATATGTTTAAATTAAAAATCAGTAACTGAAGGATATTTGACGAGTTCACAATTATGTAAAAAACAAGCAACATGCTCCCAAATAGCCAGTGAGTCATAGCGAAAGTCACAAGAAAAATTAGAAACACACTGAGATGAATGAAAAGTAAAACACAATATGCCAAAACTAAAAAAAGGACTTAGAAGAACACTGATAGCCGTAAACCTCTGTATATATGTACCTACATAGATTTTTTTTAAAAAGAAATATCTGAAATCAATGAGTTAACCTTTCAACTTAAAAACTAGTAAAAAGGGCAACCCACTTAGCTCAGTTGGTTAGAGATTTGGTGTTGCAACACCAAGGTTAAAGGCTCAGATCCCCATACCAGCCAGCCATTAAAAAAAAAAAAAAAAAAAAAAAAAACCAAACGTAGAAAAGGAAGGAAACCTAATCCTCCATCAGGAGGAGGAGGTGAAGAAAATAAAGATTAAAGATTAGAGTGGAAAATGATAATGAAATGACAGTGCTGTGCTCTATGCCCACTGTTACCAGAGATTTGGGGACAGAAAAGTGGCAGGTGGAAAGGGACCTCCCTCTCCAGCAAGACCCCCTCTCTCATGAACCCCATTCCATTCCACTAGCTCCTATCTGTTTTTGGAGCTAGGTCTCCACAGGGGCTCTGGGGGTAGTAAGGGGATCACCAAGGACTACAGGAGGCTCCTTCAGTGGAAAGAGGTTCTGGGGACATTGATAGGTCTGCAGGCTGCATGGGTCCTGCAGCTCTCCTCCTGGGACTTCAAGCAGAGCCTGGGCTCTGAAGACCTCCCATGTGTTCTCCACCTTGTAATTCAGGTTCTCCAGGGCTGTGGGATATTTGCTGTGCTGTTGGCCAATATTTTCTTGCCTTCATGGAAAACATCAATGAAAGTCAATATTTAGGGCATTCTGCATTGAATGCTACTAGCCTGTTGACTCTGAGGTTTATGTGTTCATTAATTACTTTAATCTGGTTTCACCACCTTCTTATCTCCATTTATTAAACCTTTACGAACCCATGGAAGAGAGTTGACTGTACCTCCAACTATGATCATGAATTTGTCCACTTCTGTAAGTTGACTAGTTTTCAATTTATATATGTTAAGTCTCAGTTGTAAAGTGCACAGACACTAAAAATATTACACCAACCTGACAGACAGAATGTTTTATCAGTATAGATTTTGCTCCATCTCTAGAAATAAGTTTTGCATTACAGTCAACTCCCTGTGGAATACGTATACATACTTCGGCTTTGTTTTGGTTACTTTTTTTTTTATGTACAATACACAAAATGATTTCTCTTCAAATCAGTATTTATACTAATATTTGTGGTCTGCATCTCATGATCAGCATCTGGGGGATGTCCAAGGGGTATGACCATGGCCAATAAAGTTGTTCCCAATGGGCAGAGGTGGAGGTCACCCACCTCTTACCTATAGAAACTTGACCTCTTACCCACAGAAACTTGAGATAGTGTGTACTGTTTCAAATCATTAAGTTGGTGGCTATTCCTTATGCAATATTAGGAACCTAATGTTAGGCATAAATTTCCCCAAAGAGAGCAGCCCCGGATTGGCTATTTCAGTGACCCTTCACATTGTCATTCATGCTGGTTCTATAGTGTTCTGCCTGCCACCCTCAGGCCCCATAACCAAGGACCATATTATGCAACCAGGGGACATGTCCACAAATAGCAATGTCCTTCCATCAACAAACCATCTTTTCCAAGTCTCTTGTTTTTGGAGGAAACTTTCCCAGACATGTCACAAAATCCTCTAGTAAGACACTGAACAGAACTGTGTCACATGCTCAGCCCAAAAGGACCACTCGAGAAAAGAGTAGTCTCAGCTAATTATACAATGCTTAGGAAAAAATAAATCCCTGAATAACTCGGTACAGAGGAGGGTAACAAAACCAAACCAAAAATCTGTCCCAAGGTGAAGATGACCTTTTGCTATCCAGTCTGTTGGAGCCTCCTACCAATTTATTATGCAGTAATTTTATAAAGTATGATGATACCTACTGCCACCACAGCTGCAGAGTATATATGGAAGTACTAGAAAAAGCTTATGGAGAGATTCATGTTATCTTTTAATCTTATTCTTCCACAAACTTTCTGAAATACTCTCACATTGTTTACCAGGTGCCAGGTAATACCAAAAACACTTTGCTTACTTAATTTACTCTTCACAATGACCATTTGACGCAGGTTTTATTCCTACTCTCTTTTTGAATAAGAAGAAACAGAAGCACAGAGTGGCTACTAAAATCGGAAGTCATACACAGAGGAGCCAGGAATTATCCTGTTGCCCCATAAGTCACAAGACACGCACTCAATCACTGCAAACAGAAACATAAGAGATTTCTCAGTTACACAGTACTTGGTACATACTCATCTATGATGCAGTCACATTTAAAGACATGAGAAATAGAACGGAGGAGAAATCTTTCTTCCAGACACTGCTTTCCACTGAACAGAATACAATGAGTACTGTTGTACACAGCTTTTTAGATTAATTCAGACTTAAGCCGTTAACAGTTATGTGCCTGATTTGTGCACTTGTATGGCAATGTTTTTATTCAGCTCACTGGTTCTGTGTTGGCTTCAAACGTAATCATCTTTTTTACTTTAAAAGGTTTAATAATAATGGTCACACACTAAGAGAGTAAAGAAAAGTGTGTAATATGTAACGCTTTAGACTTAATATATTTAATGACATGAAAAAACCTAGAGTGTCACTTAGTGTGAGAAATCCTATTGAAAGTCACTCTATTATGCTACATGTACATGTTCCCTACCAACAGCTTTGCTGGGTTCCATTAAGTAACATTTCTCTTAACATAACATCCTCATATGCACAAATGCTAAACATTTGAGGGCACTGTTCTGTGCAGTGTAGGCTGTTCTGCAGGATACTTGGCCTCTACTCAGAAGATGCCAGTATTAGTTCTTATACAATTAAGTATGTTACTTTTCTTTCTTTTTTTTTTTTAAGAGGCTAGCTGGTATATGAATTGAACCATGGACGTTGATGTTATCAGCACTGCACTCTAACCAACTGAACTGACCACATTCAAATGTTTTTAAAAATACTTTTAAAAACATATTTAACATTTCTATTTAAAAATTTACATCCTTATTACATAAATGATAATTTCCTCTCATTTAAATTTGCTAATATAAAATTCAAAATGTTCTTAAAATGTTTCAGACACATTAAAGATATTTATAAAATTTTACTTTGTTTTTACCACCAAAGGACATGTGCCTGATAAAATGCTTGATAAAATTTTCCCTATTTATTGCATTGTTTTTCCCCATAATTTTAGTTTTTCATAAACACACTTGAAAATAGAAAGTGAGAATACAAATTTCTTTCCTGTGTGAATCTTCTGATATATAAGGACAGGCAACTTTGCTCAGAGAGTTCATAAATTTAATTAGCTACAATGGTCTGTATGGGTCATAAAGCAAACAAAGAAAGCACACATCCAGTGGCTCAACAAAGCAAGTATTATTTCTCACTCATGATAAAATAAAAATGGAGATTTGTGGATAGAGGTGGGAAAATCTCTGTGCTAATCAATTTCTTCTGTCTTAAATCATGCTGGCCTTCTCCCACCTTCTCTCTTGGTTGCAAAGGCCACCCTGAGGGTCTTCTGCACTTGAGTCCCAGAGGACATGTTAAATCAGGGAGCAATGCATGGACACTGTCTTGTTGCCAGGCCTAGAAGTAATCATCAGCACCTGTGTCCATTTGCCCTGCACAGAACTCAGTTACATGGTCCCACACACTGCAATAGAAGGCTGAGAATGCAGGCTACATGTTTAATTTAAAGAAATTCTTATTACAATATACATAGGCAGTATCTGTCAAAAAATAAATTTCTCCCCTGTATGAGTTCTCTGATGACGGCTGCAATACAAATTCTTTTTTTTTTTTTTTTTTTTTGTCTTTTTCGTGACCGGCACTCAGCCAGTGAGTGCACCAGCCATTCCTATATAGGATCCGAACCCGCGGAGGGAGCATCACTGCGCTCCCAGCACTGCACTCTCCCGAGTTCGCCACGGGCTCGGCCCTGCAATACAAATTCTGACATTCATTACAATCCACTTTCCACATCTGTGGGTTCCACATCCACTGGTTCATTAAACTGTAAATTGAAACTATTTGAAAGATAAGCAGTAAAAGCAAATAATGCAACAATACACACAAAAGCAACTACTTACATAGTACTTACATTGTATTCAGTAGTATAAGTAAACAAAACAAAATGTAAAATATACATCAGAATGTGCATGGGTAATATGCAAATACTACACCACTTTACATAAGAGACTTCAGCATCCACCAATTTTTGTATCCTTGTGCAGTCCTTGAAAAAATCCCCTGCGGAAAACTTGGGACAAGTGTAAATTAATAGGGTTTATCCTATGGGAGTTCTCTGATGCACCTTGAGGTGTGCCTCCGGGAAAAGTATTTCAACACTCATTCCAATCATAGCGTTTTTTCCCTTGTGTATGGGTAATGAGAGCTCAATTCTGGCAAAACAACTTCCCACAGTTATTACATTAATATGATTTCTCATCTGTGTGAGTTCTCTGAAGTACACAGAGATGGGATTTATGGTAGAAAGTTTATCTTCATTCCTTTCGTATGGCTTCTCACCTGTGTGAGTGCCTTGATAGCAGCTGAGGTGTGATAGAATCCCAAGAAAGCTTTTTCCACATTCTTTACATTCATATGGCTCCTCACCTGTGTGAATTCTCTGAGTCCTGCTGAAGAATTACTTCTGTTAAAAGGTTTTTCCACATTTGTTAAATTCATAAGGTTCCTCACCTATGTGAGCTCTCTCATGTTCCACGAAGGATGATTCTTGTAGAAAGATTTCCTACACTCATTGCATTCATAGGGTTTCTCACCTGTGTGAGTTCTCTCATGTACAGCAAAGTGTGAATTCTAGCAGAAAGATTTCCTACACTCTTCCATTCATAGGGTTTCTTGCCTGTGTGAGTTCTCTGATGTACATTGAGGTCTGACTTACCATGGAAAGTTTTTCTATATTCTTTACCTTCATATGGTTTCTCAATACTCTGATGCATACTGAGGTATGATTTAAAGTAGAAAATTTTCCTACATTCTTTACATTGATATGGTTTCTCACCTGTGGGAACTGTGGAAAAACCTTTCACTGGAAGTCACTTTGTTGAGAAGTGACTTCCAGTGAAAGGATTTTCCATAATCATTACATCCACAGGGTTTTTCTCTTCTGGGAATTCTCTTATGCACAGTAAGTTCTGAGCTCTGAAAAAAAGTACTTCTCACATTCATTACACACATAGGACTTCTCCCTATATGTGTTCTGATGTGCAGTAATGTATGATTTCTTAATGAAGAATTTCTTCCATTCACTAGATTTGTAGGGATTCTCTCCTGGTTGTATTTCCTGGTGTTTAGTGGGTTTAGACTTTTTATAGGATGTTTTCCCGTATAAATCACATTGAAAAGTATTCCCTACTTCTGTTATTACTTGAGCAATGACAGCTGATTTATCACAGGCTTTCCCATATTCATTATAATTACAGGTGTCTTCCATATGAACCATCCTATTTGTGTTGGAGGCTTTCTCTTGCCCACTATATTCAAAAGGCTGCTGTCCAGTTTGAATCTTGGGATGATGACTTAGGTACTCATGATTTCTGTGAGATTTCCCAGTTACAATGTGGTCATCAGGTTTCTCTTCCAGCATGCATCTCATCAGGCTCTCCAGAAAGAAGTGCAATCTAACAATCATTAAGCTCCCCATGCCTCATTTCTAAATAGTTTCCTCTCTATATAGTCAGATTTGAAATATAGTTAGAGCTCAAATCAAGTGTGTTTTCCTAACTGAACTCTCTCCTCAATGTATTGCTGTTTGTGATTACAACTTTCCACAAATGTCTACTGTGGCTTTCCTGGTACCTCTCAGTTAGGCCATCGACTATCTGAACATCTGATGGGAGAAAAAAAAAATAACCATATCCATGATCCACAGTAAGCACATCTTATTGAAATCTCATGTAGGGGAAAAGAAGGGAGAGGTAAAGGTTTCTTCTAATAGTAATGGCATCAAAATTTATGAAAATCAATAATGGGTATTGGATTTATGACTAGGTTTTCTTCACATTGACTTAATGCAATAAATGGTACTAATATATTTTCTAATGTTAAACCATGTTTTCCTTAGCTTCTCTATTCATATTCTTTCATCTTTAATTCACGTATATTTGGTAAAAAGTTTTATCTACTGCCTAGTCCTAGTTCTCAACAAGTGCTTATCACCTGCTGTTTGTTTACCTTGTTATTTTTCTCTATTTTATTCTAGAACCATAAGTGTCTTATGCTGCCCTTTTCCTCATTTTTGTGCTTTGAGATGGCAAGGTTTGCATGGATCAGCTACTTTCAGGTACAGGAGCAAGCAAAGTTTCTAGCACATATGCAGGAATGTGGCTGAGGTTAATGACTTCGTATCTGTGTTTCCATAGTTCTCATTCTTCCCTGAAGAATGGGTACAGGCATCTAGAAGTTTTTCAAACAATAAGATCTCCTTTTCCCAACAGCAGATAAAGAATGCCTTCTCAAAAACCTTCATTTAACTAACTTTCTTTACTTCTCAAACCATTATGTTAGGGAGCTCCAGACCAAAACCTTGTGCACCCTCTCCTTGCTTTTCTAAGACATTTTGTTCTGCAATCCAGGCTGTGCCCACCAACTTTGCAAAATTTTTTTGGCGCCTTCTAAATTAAACTTGTATTCTCCCCCAGATTTTTGGCACACACACCCTGTGCTTGACAATTCACTGCTTCTGAAGGCTTTTGTATTGTGCATCGAAATTTCAACTGTCTTGAGTTTCATAGAAAATGGAATCTCCTGAGAAGAAGGAAATGCTGACTTCAAAAGCCACTGCCAAACGGAAATCTGAGCCCCTAAACATAAAACTCTTGGTTCACTTGCCTTGAGACCCAGAATCTCCAAGTTCTCCTCTAAAGTCCACTTCTTTCCAGGATTCAATCTTAGGTCTTCCTCAACTTCATAATTTCTGATGTGGTGGTACACAGGCTGAGTCCTGGACCTCTTTTCTCATTTTATCAACTTCTGAGGTGTCCTCCTGTACAACTTTAAATAACATCTTTAGGACACCAATTTCCAAATTTGCATATCCAATAGTAATGCCCACACTCAAATTTAGAATTTGCATTCATGTACATATTATAGGTCAAAATGTAAAAAGAGTTAGTTTGAACTGAAGCTGTGCCAATGTAAACAATAAACTTCCTAAAATTTTCTTCTCTGAACGTCCTTCCTGAATTCTCACATTCCAATTTTTTCTCTCTCTAGTAAAACAGTCCTTGCAATTTTTATTCAACTACTTAACATATACTATTTTCTTGTTTCTCTCTCATCAGAAGGTAAACTCCATAAAAGGAAGACATTATTTAGATTACTGCTGTCATAAATACAACTACAAAATTACCAGTGCTTAAAATCTGTTTGGTGAAGATCATTGAAAGAATAAATAAATGTATGAATAAACATCATGCTGTAGTATGAATGACCCCATAAAATTCATATTGATGCTTAACCCCATCGTAACTGTATTAAGAGGCTTGGAAATCTGCCTATGGTATTTGAAAAGTGGAAATTTTTGGAGGTGAGTGGATAGCAAAGACAATGCCCTTACGAATGAATAAATCCATTCATGGATTTCTGGGTTAATGGCTTAATAAGATATCAGTAAGTAGACAGACGGTTTTATAAAGGCAAAGAGAAAGCATGTTGCCTTGCTTTTGCCGCTCTAACCATGTGATACCCTGAACCACTGTGGGACTTTGCCAAGACTCCCCACCAGGCAGAAGGCCTTGAAAGATGCAACCCCTTGACTGTGAACTTCTCACAGCCTCCAGAACCAAAATAAATATACTTTGTTTCTTCGTAAAATACCTAGTTTGGGGCATTGCTATGAACAACAGAAAACTGACATGGGCAAGACAATGGAGGAAAAGGGGGCAAATCAAAATTGTGAGAAACTGAATAACAAAGAAAAATATTTAAGAAGAGAAAGGCAGAGAAAGATTTGGGATAAACAAAAAAATTCAGATGAGAGCTCCATTTAAGATGGCAGACTATAGGTGCCCAGCACACAATCCCCCCACAGAAGGGGTCTAGAGGAAGGTGAGGACAGCTGGGATCAGCACAGGAGGAATTCCATGTCCCTTGTGATAAGAAGAGTCTACTCAGCCATGTGCACTTTCAGGTAAACCCCTATTTTTCCTGCTCCCGCTCACCTTATTCCTGCTGAGGTAACCAGCACCATTGTCTGGCACCAGGGCTGGGGTCCATCTTCCCCTGTGGAAGTTCTTCCTGCTCCTCATAGTGGCCACTGGTGCACCCGGCTGCATGACATACCCATGCAATCTGCAGCCGTGGCCCCAACCTCTGGAGCTGCACATGGACATACCCAGCCCTAGCCAGTAAACAGCCCCTGGACCCAGATACTAGAGTACTGCACTGCTTGGTCACAGCTTCTAGAGCCCGATTCCTGAAGGCTTCTACTGTGAGAGCCTTGAGTTGCTCAGTAGTAGCCCCTGGAGCTCCATACCATATGTCTTCCACCATGGGAGCCTTGAGGTACTCAGCTGCAGCTCCCTAAGCCCCATCACTTGTGGTTTCCACTGAATGAGCCTGGAGCTCCAGGCAGCAACCCCAACAGCCCCAGTCCTTTCAGCTTCCACAGCAGGAGCCTTGAACCACTTGGAAGTAATTCCCAGAACCCCACCCCTTGTGGCTTCCAACAAGGGAGAATTGAGCCACAGGCAGCAGTCCCCAGAGCCCTTTTCCTTCCAGGTTGCCCACTGGGAGACTTGACCCACAGAACAGTATCCTCTGTAGACCTGCCACTTGTGGCTGCTGCTATAGGAGCCTTGAGCCACCTGGTTGCACCCTCCAGAGCCCCACCTCATGTGATCTCACCACAGGAGAATTGGGCCACAGGCAGTAGTCTCTGTAGCCCTGTCCCGCATGGCATTTGCCCAGACTCACACTCTTTAGTCCTGCCTCATTCAGTTACATGACAGAAACCCTGCACCACTGGAGACCACAGCCTCTGGAGCCCAACCCTTCATAGCTCCACGACCAGAGCATAGCACTGCCAGGCCACAGCCCCAGGAGCACCATTCCACATGGTCCCAGTTGCCCTCAGCCACATCATACCCATCAGTGCCACCAGTCTAATAAGTCTACCTGGAACAACTGAGTCTACCTGAAATTACTGAAACTACAGAGTCTACCTGGAAACCAAACTAAAACATCCTACACAACAGGCAACAAAAAAACAAATCTGCAAGAAGGACTCTCTCCTCAAAAGCACACAAGCAACTGAAGATACAACTGCTGCAACAGATGATCACAAATCAATCTAGAGATATGACACACCCAAAAGAATACAATAACTCAAATACCAGTTCTAAACCACGAGAAACCCTTGAAATATGAGAAAAAGACTTTTGAGAAAGAATCTTAAGGAAACTCTATGAGATACAAGAAGAGGTACATAGTAGACTCAATGAAATGAAAAGAAAAAAAAAGCAATCAAATACATGAAGGAAGAAATCTTCAAAGAGATTAATACCCTAAAAAAGGATGTAGCAGAATTCATGGATCTGAAGAACTCATTCAATGAAATAAAACCCACATTTGAGAGCTTAGGCAGCAGGCTAGGACAAGTAGAAGAAAGAATTTCTGATTTCAAAGACAGTGTTTCCTAAGTAAGCCAGCAGACCAAAAAGGGGGAAAAAAAAGAATTTTTATGAAATGAAGAAAATCTTTGAGAGCTATCAGACAACCTTAAGGGTACAGAGACCCAAATCATGGGTGTTCCAGAAAGGGAGGAAAAAGAAAAAGGTATTGAAAACCTACTCAATGAAGTAATAGCAGAAGACTCCCCAGATATTGGTAGAGAACCAGTTTCAACAGGCTCAAAAATCCCCAAACAGATTTAAACCGAGAAGGTCCTCTCTGAAACGCACTGTAGTCAAACTAGCAAAAGTCAAAGAGAAAGAGAATCCTGAAAACAGGAAAAGAAAAGTGTCAAGTAACCTATAAGGGAGTCCCCATCAGACTAACATCAGACTTCTCAGCCGAAACCCTACAGGTTAGAAGAGAACAGGATAACATGTTTAAAGTTCTAAAAGAAAAAGACTGCCAGCTAAGAATACTACACCCAGCAAGGCTATTCTTCAGATATGAGAGTAATAGTGTGTTTCCCAGACAAACAAAAACTGTGGGAATTCAGCATCACATGTCCAGCCCTACAAGAAATCCTCAAGTGAATCCTGCACCTGCAACCCAAAAAACAATATTCACCACCAAGAATACACAAGAAACAACAAATTCCACCAGTAAAGCACATACACAAATGAGAAAGAGAAACTATATCACACTACCTCAAAAAAAACAAAAAAACTCTAAAGACAAACAACAATAGGGAAAGAAAGGAATTAAAGATATTTAAAATCACCACATGAAAATAACTAAATGACAGGAGTTAGACGGTATCTTTCAATAGGAACCCTAAATGTAAATGGATCAAACTCCCCACTCAAAAGACACAGAGTGTCCAGACGGATTTAAAAGCTAGACTCAACTGTATGCTGCCCACAATATACCCACCTCATGTATAAAGACTCACACAGACTAATAGTGAAAGGATAGAAAAAGATATACCACATAAATGGAAACCAAAATAGAGCAGGAGTAGCTATTCTTATATCAGATAAAATAAGACTTGAAACCAAAACCTATCAAAAAAGAAAAAGAAGGCCAATATATAATGATAAAATTATCTATCCACCAAGAAGACATAACAAATATAAATATATATGATCTCAAGATTGGTACAGTCAGACATATGAAGTAAACATTATTATACCTAAGGAGACAGACCTCAATACGATAATAGTTGGGGACCTGAATGCCTCTATCTCAGCATTGGACAGATCCCCTAGGCAACAAATCAACACAAAAACACAGGATTTAAACTATACTTTAGACAAAATGGACACTAGAGAATATACATTCTTCTCATCAGCACCTCAGCACCTGGAACATTCTCCAAGATAGACTACATTTTAAGTCACAAATCAAATATCAACAAATTTTTTAAAAAACGGATATGATTTCAAGTATCTTCTCAGGCTACAATGGATTAATAGTATAAATCAATAACAAGTGAAACTTTGGAAACCACAGAAATACATGGAAATTAAACATCATGTTCCTGAATGACTTATGGGTCATAAAATAAACAGGAAATCAAAACACTTTTTGAAACTAATGACAACAACGACACATCAAACAAAACATATGGGATACTGCAAAAGACATACTAAGTAAAACTGATTGCAATAAATGCTTAACATCAAAAGATTAGAAAGATTCCAGAAAAGGAACCTACTGCTACATACGTAGAACTGGAAAAACAAGAACAATTAAATCCCAAAATTAGTACACAGAAAGAAATAATTAAAATCAGAGTAAAAACAAATAGAGACTAAAAATATGACACAAAGATCAATAGAGAAAATGGTGGTTTTCTGAGAAGATAAACACAGTAGACAAATCATTAGCTAGGAAAACTAAGAAGAGAGAAGACCCAAACAACAAAAGTTGGCAATAAAAAAGGAGACATGACCACTGATACCACAGAAATACAAAGAATCTTTAGAGATTACTATGAACAACTATACGTGAACAAATTTGAAAACCTAGAGGAAATGGATAAACTTCTGGATGCATACAAACTACCAAGACTGAGTCAAGGAGAAAAAAAAAAAAAAAAAAAAAACCACCAAAAATGAGCAATGAAATTGAAGCAGTAACCAGAAATCTTCCAACAAACAAAAGGCCAGGATTGAATGGGTTCACTGCTGAATTTTACCAAACCTTTAAAAAGGAATTAATACCAATTCTTTTCAAACTATCTCAAAAAGTTAAAATGGAGGCCATTCTCCCAAACTCACTATGAGGCCAGCATCACTCATAACAAAACCACACAAAGATACAACAAAAAAGAAAACTACAAGCCATTATCCTTGATAAACACAGACATAAAAATCTTCAACAAAATATTAGCGAACAGAATACTGCAGTACATCAAAAGGTTGTACATCATGATCAAGCGGGATTCATCCCAGGGATGCAAGGAGGGTTCAACATATGCAAATCAATAAATAAGATACACCACATCAACAAAATCAAGAACAAAAGCCATATGATCATATCAATAGATACAAAAAAATAATTTGACAAAATTCAACATCCCTTCATGATAAAGACTCAACAAATTAGGTATGGAAGGAAGGTATCTCAACAAAATAAAAGCCATATATGACATATCCACTGCCAATATCATCCTGAATGGGGAAAAGCTGAAAGCTTTCTCCTTTAAGAAAGGAACAAGACAACGATGCCTGTTCTCAGCACTCCTATTTAACCTTATATTGGATGTACTTGCCAGAGAAATTACATAGGAGCAAGAAATAAAGAGCATCCCAGGAGGAAAAGATGAAGTCCGATTGACTCTGTTTGGAGTTGACAAGATCCTATATATAGAAAACCTGAGAGACTGTATCGAAAAATTCTTAGAGCTGACAAAAAAAATTTAGTAATGTTGCAGGATACAAAATCAGTACACAAAAATCAATAGTCTTTTTTATACTCCAACAACAAACTAGCAGAAAAAGAATTCAAGAAAGCAACACTATTTACAAGTTACGAAAAAAACAAAATATCTATGAATCAATTTAAGAAAGGAGGTCAAAGAATGCTACAATGAGAACTACAAATCACTGATGAAAGGAATTAAAGAGGATACCAAAAGATGGAAAGACTCTCCCTGTTCATGGATTGGCAGAATCAATGTAGTGAAAATGTCCATACCACCCAAAGCTGTCTAAAGATTCCATGTGATCCGCATCAAAATACCAATGACATTCTTCGGAGAAATAGGATAAACAATCCACACATTCATATGGAACAACAAAAGACCACAATTATTCAAAGAAATCCTGAGAAAAATAAATAAATAAAGCTGGAGGCATTATCCTTCATGACTTTAAAATGTATTAAAAATCTACAGCAACCAAAACACCACGAAACTCACATAAAAACAGATAATCAGACCAATGAAACAGAGCACCCAAAAATCCACCCACATATTTACAAACAACTGATCTTCAACAGGGCACCAAGAACATACAATGGGTAAATTAATAGTGTTAGGAAAACTGGATATTCATATGTAGAAGAATAAAACTGGACCTGAAGCCCTTGCCATATACCAAAATCAACTCAAAGGGTTTAATCATATAAGACCTGAAACATTAAAACTTGAAGAAAACACAGGGGAAACTCTCCAGGATAAGTCTTTATGAATAAGACACCAAAAGTACAGGCAACAAAAGAAAAAAAATAAACAAATGCAATTATATCAAACTAACAAGCTTCAACACAGCAAAGAAAATAATCAACACAGTGAACACACAACCTCAGGATGGAAGAAAGGGAGAAAATATCTGCAAACTATGCATCCGACAAGGGACTAATATCCAGAATATACAAGGAACTCAAAGAACTTTAGAGTAAAATAATAATAATAATAGCAATCCAATTAAAAAATGGGCAAAGTAACTGAATGACATCTCTCAAAGGAGGACATACAAATAGCCAACAGGTACATGAAAAAATGCTCAACATCACTAATCATCATGGAAATACAAATCAAAACCACACTGAGATATCATCTCACCCCAATTAGACTGGCTAATATACAAAAGACAGAATAACAAATACTGGCAAGGATGCAGAGAAAGGGAAATCTCTCAGCACTGTTGCTGGGCCTTTGAAACAGCACATTGTGGAGAAAAGGATGGCAGTTACTTAAACAACTACAGACAGAACTACCATATGATCCAGCCATCCCACTACTGGATATATATCCAAAGGAATGATGTATTAATGTGTTTCTGCTTCTTATGGTAAAATACACAGAACTGGGTATTTTGTAAAGAAAATGAAATTTACTGCTTACAGTTTCTGAGGGTAGGAAGTCCGAAGTCCAGGGAATACATCTGGTGAAGGCTTTCTTTGGTGGTGACTTCGGTGACAGCAGAGTATCACACTGCAAAAATGGTGGAGCAGAGACAGTGAGAGAGAGAGACAGACTCTCCCCTCTCTTTTTTTAAAGCCCTCTGAACCATGACCCTCACCACCACTTTTAATCCATTCACTATGACAGGGTCCTACAATCTAATCACCTCTTCATGGCTCCACCTCTCAATTGCCATATTAGGATTTCCCACCCTCCTAAAGTCACAGTACGGGCAAGTTTCTAATACATAAAACTTGGGGGACACAATTCAAGCTTCAGTGAGCTTCAATCCACTACAAATGGAAATCATCATGTCAAAGTGATACCTGCAATCCCATTTTTATTGCAGCTCTATTTCCAATAGCCGGGCTATAGAACCAACCTAAATCTCCATCAATGAGTGACTGGATGAGGAAAATGTGGCATGTATACACAATAGAATACTACTCAGCCACAATAAAAAAAGAAATTACGCCTTTTGAAGCAACATGGATGGGCTTGGAGAAAATTGTGACACAACCCGAGTACAGAAAGAAAAATACCACATGTCCTCACTCATAAGTATTAGCTGAATTCATAAATAAACAAGTGAACAATAAGGAAAGAGAGAGAGAAAGAGAGAGAAAGAAATAGTGATCACAATATGTAGATTTTCTAGAAGAAGAGAACAGAACTGTAGTTACTAGATGAGAAACAGGGAAGGGAAGAGAGAGGGAGGGGGGTTAATGAGAAATGAATGAGAAATTGGTTAATGGACACCGGGAATGGTTATGAATTGTAATGATGAAGAAGCTATCTTGATCTGACCATTACACACTGTACACTACTACCAATAGTCAATTTTGCACCCCACAAATATTTATAATCAACTATGCTTCAATAAAAAATAAATGGAAAAAATATTTTTAAAATGTAAAAAAAAACTAAAATGAAACAGAAGAATTAAGAATTTTGATCATAAATTAAAATTGTCAGGTGACATTTTTATAAATTGATGTTTTAAATCAATGTGAAACAAAAAAAGCCAGTGCACTGTAGGTTGCTGAACTCATGACCACTTTATAAAACTATAACATGTTTGTTTCATAAAAACATGTCTGATGTATAGCTATTGTATGGCCCCTCATTTACACTGGTTTGATTATTGGTTATACTGACTTCTAAAGGTATATAACATGCTCTTGCAAACTTTTAAGTTTTCAGGAGGACAGGATATTTAGAGATTAAACTAGTTTCTATCCAATTCCTTTGATCTGTCTAACATCTAAGAAGCTAATAGAAAAAAAGACTTGAATCTTGGACACCTTTGGGCTTCTAGACCTACAGACTTATGTGATTAACTGTGAGGGACGTGGGAGTGGAAAATAAAGTTAAGACTTCAAGGACGGACAACAGGACCCTTGCAGAAAAATCACAATGAGAAGGCAGGTGGCGCACTTGGCTGCACATACTCAGAAAGAGCCTGGATATGTGGAGGGGGCAGGAAAGCTGTCCCAGATGTGATCTGACTCTCTGGAAGCACCTCTGTGAGAGACTGAGGTGGATATAACCATGTAGCAATAGAGGTAGTAAGAAAACAGAAAAAAATTCCTATGGATTCCATGTGAGGTGTGAGAGAAAATAGAGTCAAATGTAAAGTATTATTTTTCCTGATTCATTACGTAGAATGCATGTGTAAAACACAATCCAATAAGATGAAATAAAATGTGAAAACATTTAAAAACTATTTAGGAGAATAAAATGTGGGGGTATACATGTGACAGTCATCCTTGGAGATTATATAATGCATGTGTTTTCTGCAAACAGACAATCTGTGTTCAGATCTGGGATCTAGGGAAAAAATAGTAGAAACAGCAGAACATGACCAGCAAATGCTGGGCTTTACTCTTCCCTGCCTCCCTGCCCATTATGCACTGACTAACCTTGTAGGCTCTGGTTGAGGATTTCTTCTAATGTCCATGACTCTGCTCCCTGCTCCAACTCGCAGATCACCTCACATTTGGGAATGTAGCAGCCTGTTAATAAGAAACAACACAGAACTTTGTAAACCTACTAAGTCAGGTCCTTAGAAGAATGACAAGAGCTTGGCTTCAGAAGCTGTGCAATGAAAGGGCCACTTAGAGACTGATGACATTTACATTCTCCACTCACATTCCCCACAAAATGGAATCTTACCTAAATAGAATTCAACCCTATAAGTGGTTCCCATATTTATCAACAAAGAAGAAAGTGGTGCTCCTAGGACTTACTATGGAGTTTCACTCACCCAACACCACCAGGCTGCTACAGGTCTTCAGCATCACATCCCTGCACAGGCTCCTCTGAGCATCATCCAGGTACTGCCACTCCTCCCAGGTGAAATCCACAGCCAAATCCTCAAACGACACCAATCCCTGTAATGACACATTTCTCTTCAACTCAAATCATCAGCCCTGGATCACATAACAGGAACCTGGGAGGGGCAAACTTCTATGTGTGTGTGTGTCATAGGTGTGTTACATAAGATGCAGCTTCTTTGTACTCGACATGGTGGGAGAAAGAAAAATCACAGAAGACACATTCTGCCTTTTAATAATTTATTAATTACTAAAAACATGATTACAAAGCTTACCTTATAGGTCTAGAATCATTCTTGTTGCTAGTGATAAAAGTATGAATAAAGTCCTGCTCCTTTAAGGAGCTTACGATCTGGTATGAAGACATAAGTATAAACACATGCCTAAAATCTTATGTTACATGAACTAATTTAAACAAAAGTTCAATACAGACAGGGATAAGAAAGAAGGAGAAAATATTGTTCTGCTTCATATGCAGTTTGCTGTTCACTGAAGTGACAAAAGATGTTTTAGCTCTTCCATGTGAACCATGAGTTCTCAAGAATATGAGGTAGTAGCAAGAGTTAAGTCACAACAGCACAAGGAACATACAATGCGCTAATGGAACTACACACAACACCGTGTCTAGGTAAATGATGCTGTGCTGAGATGATAGACAAATGCAATATTGAAGAAAGTGATTATGGAGTGATTCTGCATTTAAATATTTGGCCCAATTTAAACAAGAAAACATTTTATTCACTAATTTTTTAAAATTACTTACAAATGAAAAGCACATACAAAGGTATCCCAAAATGTATTTCTTACATGCGAAAGCATTGTTCGTGTCCACGTGCCCGAGACCAGCTCCGCAGGATTCGTTGGACCTGAATAGGTGGTGTGGCTTCAGCGAGGAAAGAAAAGACACGGACCACGATGTCTAGTGCATCAGTGGACAACAACCATAAGAATCTTGCTTTATTTATGTTTTTTTTACTTAACCTTTTACATGATGATTTATCTTTTAATCAGAACATTTCTTGTTTTGTTTCTATTGAAAAAGAAAGATCAATACGTTCCAAGGCACTCATGCTGTGACAAAAACATCTACTCATGCATCAACAGTTCACCCCAAAGCCTGTGGCTTGTGGCCAGGTAACTATACAATAGCAGCATGCTTGGCTTTAAAGAGCGTCACACTTTTAGTTTAAACTATAATTCTTAACCTTTTAAACTTACAATTTAACCCTTTTTTAATCTTACACTTACTATACTTGATTTCAATAACATTGATTAGTTATGTTTGACAATTTAATATTGCTTATACTCTATATTGATCATTTTAATTTATAAACAAAATCACAATGTTTATACCTTTTATTTCCCTGCCAATAGACTCCGGGAACAGCACAGGTGACAAAGTGAAAAGTTAAATGATCCTACTCAAACTAACAAAAACACACTTTATTGTTACCAAGGAAAGAACACGTTCTTGGTAAATCAAGTGAAACTGTGGGAGTGGGGAGAAACAAAGAAATCTGTAACTGGTTGATGATCAAATAATTGTAAACACCACAGCACTCAGACCCACCACCTCCCTGTTGGATGTGGACAGAAATCCAACATAATAACTTCATTCCACATGTACAAGAACATGACCACAGCCACAATGGGTCCATGCACACATCACTAACAAAAAAGATTAATAACAAAATTAAACTGATCAACCCATACCAAGAACATGCATCAAAAACACCTTTAGTAGTGACAATGCCTTTTAAATAAACCAGTTAATTTTGATGTATTTTAACATGTCCTTTGAGAAACTCCAGGGAATTTCCCAAAGCCATACTAAGCCAAAAGGTTAGGCTGTTTAATTCTGGGAAGACTCGTCAAGCAACCAAAGGTGAACAAAGAAATTCCATGGAGCCGTGCCACACACACGGGACCCCCTTGTAGCCTGCAGAACGGCCCTCGACAGCCACTACAAGGTAAACCCTGACACTTTCCAAACCAAGGGTATAAATAATGAGTCACTATAAGAACAGGAAAGTTATATTACTAGATTTGTATTTTAACATTCATCCACTAGAAGGAGAATGGGAAAAGGCAAGGGAGACTCAGAGGGGAAGAAAACAGGGTAAGAGATGACCACATACATCAGGACACAGAGCAGCAAACACAGAGCAGTGGGAAGTAATCCTATAAAAGGGAACAAATAACAAAAAACAAAAAAGCAGAAACAAACAGAATGTGGTAGAAATTTGTTCTGCAGAGGGTATAAAGAAGAGTTTTAGTCCAAGGCTAAGGCAGCTACTAAGGTACTGGCACTGTAAAGTGAAATTTGGAAAATAAGAGAAAAATATAATGAGCAGAGTGACACAGATTCAGACACTTTACATTTGAAATCTCTGAGGAAATGTCCAAATAGCAATTGGATATATGATTCCAGGGTTCAGGAGATAGATCTGAAGCTAAAGATTTGGAAACCTCAAGATAAAGATTTGGAAAGTATCAGAATTTCAGTGGAACCCGAAGCTGCCATCAGAATGAATGAACCTAAGAGATTGAAAGAAAACACACACACGCGCACACACACACACACACACCCACACACACCAAATAATTCTTTAATTATCAAAGACATCATGAAGGGACTTTTAGAAATATATTTTAGGTTTCTATTTTTCCACACAAGAAGCTTGGAAGTCACCATTCCATCCCAACAACAACTAAAAACTTGAACAGCCTGAAAAACTAACAACTCTTCTTAGATCTGTGAAAGGGAAGGACACAGGGCAAACCACTGTCCCCGATTAGAGAGGAAGACAGGAAAATATCCATAGTCACGGCTTACAGAAGAAGACTTAGTAGTGGGAACCACCATGAAAACCAGTGCTGGATCAGGACAACCTGAATTGTGAGTGACACATTGCTGGAGGCTCAGTGCAAACTACTCAGAGTTAAAAACTCCAGGGGAACCCAGTCATAAATGGGCCACCAAAATACTGTGCAATTCACCTCCAAGAACTCCACCAAGTTTCTAAAGGAAATACTAAAGAAAATTCCCCTCCTGCTTCCACCTGTGAGAGGGGAAGAGGCAAACTCTTTTGAAATATGCCAGAACACTCTGTTCTTCTTAACAAGGCTTCAAGAAAAACTACTTCACGAGAGCCTAACCTGTTGTACTATTATCAGAGCCTACTCAACCTGGGTAAAGGGAAATAACTAACTCCAGCCCTCTCTAGCCTTCTACATGGAAGAAGGGAAATACCCAATTGTGGCCCACTCCAGACATCTTGTCCCATGTAAGGAAAAAGAAAAAAACAAATGAAAAAACACTTATAAAGTTGACAGACCAAAGAAAGAGGCTCATTAAGAGAATGAGACAATGATAGAACTATAAAACATTTCTGCTACGGTCTGAATGTATCCCCACAAAATCGACAGTTTTAAACATTAACATAATTAACATTATTAAACATATTAAACATTGTATCCCCCCAAAATTAACTTTATAAGTGTTGAAACTTAATCACCAATGCACTGGATTTATGAGGTGGATCCTATGGGAGGAGATTAAGCCATGAGGGCAAAGCCCTCAGAGAGGAATTAGTGATCTGATAAAAAAGACCAAAGAAAGCCTCTTGGCCCCTTTCACCATGGAAGGACATAAAGCAGGTGCCATCCATGAGGAATGGGTCCTCACCACGCAGTGAATCTACTACAGCCTAGATCATGAACTTGCCAGCCTCTAAAACTAGAAGCAATATGTTTCTGTTGTTGATATACTGCCCACTCTAAGGTATACTGTTATAGCCTCCAAAACAAGCTAATACAGCTTCTCCTTCTGCACACCTTATGAACACATTACTGAAGATACATTACAGCACTTCCTTTCCATAGCACATCATGTCTGGCTATTTAAAACAATTACAAGGCATTCTAAAAAAAATTACAAGGCATTCTAAAGCACGAGAAGCATAACTTGAAGTGATGCATCAAAACAACACATGGATAAGATGTTGAAATCATCAAGGGATAATATGTTAAGAGCATAAATGGATAAAGCAGACAACATTCAGCAACAGATGTGCAATATAAGCAGAGAGAAAAAGTCCTAATAAAGAACCAGAAAGAAATACTACAGATCAAAAACACTGTAACGGAAGTAAAAAATGTTTTTCATTGATTTATTAGTAGACTAGCCACAGCTGAGGAAAAAAAAAAAAAAAAAAAAATACCGGGCTTGAAGACATGTCAAGAGAAACTACAAAAACTGAAAAGCCAAAAACAAACAACAACAACAATAAAACCCCTCAAAAAATAAAACAAACAGACAAAAAAAAAAAAAGATGAAAAGAACACAACATAATATTCAAAGACTATGGAACAACTATGAAAGATATAACATATAGTAATGAGAATAACAGAAGAGAAAAAAAAAATATACCTGAAACAATAATGTCTGAGATCTTCCACAAATTAATATCAGACACTAAACAAAAGATCCAGGGAGGAAAGATAACACCAAACAGGATATAGGCCAAAAATCTATATCTAGGAATATAATTTTCAAAATACAGAGAATCAAAAATAAAGAAAAATCTGAAACAAGCCAAAAGGGGGAAAAAATCTTACCCAGAGAGTAACAGAAGAATTACATCCACCATCTCCTCAGAAAGCATGCAAGCAAGAAGAGAGTGGAGTCAAATATTCAGTGATGGGAGAAGAAACCCATCAAACTAGATCTGGAAATAGAGTGGGATTTAACCAAACAACTCTAAATAATACATGGGCCCCCAAAAAAATCTCAAGAGAAATTTAAGAGAATTTTTAACTAAATAAAAATGAAAACCCAACTTATCAAAATTTGTGAAATACAAGAAAAGCAGTTCATTAAAAAAGTTTACGGCACTGAATTCATATATTTAAAAAGAAGAAACATCTAAAATTAATAATCTAAGTTTCTACCATTGGAAACTAGAAATAAAAAGAGCAAACTAAATCAAAAGAAAACAGGATAAAATAATTAAGAATTAGAGCAGAAATAAATAATATTGAAAACAGGAAATCAACAGAGAAAACCAACAACAACAAAAAATCTGGTTTTCTAAAAAGATCAGTAAAATTTATAAGGCTATATCCAGGCTAACTAAAAAGATAAGGACACAGTGCAGAAATTACTAACATTAGCAGTACCAGGATATTACTACAGATCCTGTGGACATTAAAGAATAATAACTACTATGAACACCTCTCTGTGCACACATTTGATAACACAGATGAAATGGATCAATTCCTCCAAAGAAACAATTTGTCCAAACCCACACAAGAAATACACATCTGAATAGGCTTATATTATGAAAATTGAGTGAATAAATAATAGCCTTCTAAAGAAAAAGCACGTGGCCCAGATGTTTTCACTGGTGAATTCCACCAAATTTAAGGAAGAAATTACACCAATTTCCTATAATATATTTCAGAGAACAGAAAATGACATACTTCTCAACTTAATCTATGAGGACAGCACTACCGCAATACCAAAACCAGACAAAGATATGACAGGAATAGAAAACTACAAACCATTATCTCTCTCATAAACATACATGCAAAAATCCTCAACAAAATATTAGCAAACCCAAGAATTATCCAACATAACAAAGTGGTATCTATTCCAAACACACAAGGCTGGGTTATATTTGGACATAAATTAACTTAATCCATCATATCAAAACACTAAAAAGGAAATAATCACAAGGAATTAAGTAATAAGTAATCACAGCAAGACTGCTAGACACAAAGTTAATATACAAAAGTCAATCACTTGCCTATATACAGCAACAAACAACTATAGGGCTGTGGCCCTTCTAACACTAAGGGCTGTGACCCTACTAGGCTAAAGGTTAAAGCCTGTGAAATACATGTTTTATTAATGCGAGTACCCTCCACAATACATAAACAAAACGTGGTATATACATACAAAGGAATGTTATTCAGCCTTAAACAGAAAGGAAATCTTGTCGTATGCTACAACATGGAAGTTTGAGGACACTATGAAAAGTGACATAAGACAATCAGAAAATGACAAATATTTTATGGGTCCACTGATATGAGTAAAATTTTTAGAAAAACAAAGTAGAATGGTGGTTGTCAGGAGCTAAAAGGAGGGGGAAATTGAGAGTCAACATTTAATGGGTATGAGTTTCAGTTTTCCAGGATAAAAGGTTCCGAATATCTGATGCAAAACAATATGAGTATACTTAACACCACATAAATGTTATGAAATGGTTAAGATGATAAATTTGATATTATGTGTGTTTACCAAAATTAAAATAAGTTATGTTTTTAAATTATTTTAAGGGCCAATAGATGAACCAAACTAAAATATTAACAAATATTTAATCAACTGAAAATAAGTTAGGGAAGGAAAAGCAGAGGATCAAAAAGCAGATGAGACATACAGAAAATAAGTAGCAAAATGATCGATCCAAATCAAACCTTATTATTAATTTGTTTAAATGAAATAGGACTAAACACTTTCCATAAGGCAGACTGTCAGCTTTGATAGGAAAGTAAGATGCAAAAACACACTATCCACAGAGATACACTTTAAATACAAAGACACAAACAGACTAAAAAAATGGAAAAAGATATGCTCCACAGACACTAATCCAAAAAGCTTAAGTGGAAATATTAGTAGTAGCCAAAAGGAAACTTCAAGACAAAATATATTACCAGAAATAAAAAACACTTTCACCATAATAAAAGGATCATATGTAAGGATAACACAACAATTATAAATGTGGCTGTGCCTAAACACAGAGCCTCAAAGTAAAGTCTTGTGTTGCTTAACAACTGAAATATGTTCCAAGAAATGCGTTATTAGGCAATTTTGTCATAGTGTGCACCTCACAGAGTGTACTTACACAAACACACCTAAGCGGTATGTTATAGAGTACTGTTTTGATCACTGTCATATTTGTGCTCTGCTGTTGACTGAAACACCATTATGTGACACATGACTACCTGAAACAAAAAACAACAGAACTAAAGTGGGAAATTGACAAATTGACAATTATAAATAGAGAATTAATACTCCTCTCAGTAACAGATGGGACAACCAAATAAAAAATAAAAAATTTAGATTAGTTTCTAAATAAATGAATAAAAATAATCTCATATTTTACGTTATGATACCAAACTACGACTGTGAATTTAAAATGTTTGGTTAAGAAAACACACAGATTCTGTATAACATTGGGGTTGGCAATAATTGATTCAATATGGTACCAAAAGCTTAAACAACAACAACAACAACAACCACAAAAAAGATAAGTTGAACTGTATAAAATTAAAATATTTTCTGCATTAAATGAGACTATCTACAGGGTGAAAAGGCAACCCGCTAAGTCTGGGAGAATATTTGCAAAGCATGTATCTCATAAGAGATTAATATCTGGAAAAAAAAATGTATATATAAACCCTACAACTCAAAAACAGGAGTAAAAAATGGACAGAAAAAGATACACAAATTGCTGATAAACACATGGAAAGATAGTCAACATCACTAGTCATTAGAGAAATGCATATCAAAATGACAATAAAGTATCACATTACACCTATTACAATGGCCATCACAAAAAAACAACAAAAAACAGCAGGGTTGGCAAGGATGTGGAAATTGCAATCCTGAAGCATTACTGGTGAGAATATAAAGTGTGGAAGATGCTATGGAGATTCCTGAAAAAAACTAAACATAGAATTATCATAGGATCCTTCAACTCCACTGCTAGGCATAACCCAAATTACGTGAAAGCAAGAACTAAAACAAACATTGGTACATGTATGTTCATAGCAACATTATTCACAATGGCCAAAAGGTGGAAGCAACCCAAGTGTCCACTGAAGGAGGAATGGCTGAACAAAATGTTCTCAATACAAAGAACAGAATATTATGGAGCTTTAAAAAGTAAAATTAATTTTCATTACAATATGGATGAATCTTGAAGATGTTATATTGCATGAAATAAGTGAGTCACAAGATGACAAACATTGTAAGATGCCACTTTACGTGAGGCTCCTAGAGTAGACAAATTCACAGAGATAGAAAGTGGAATAACGCTTGCCACGTCCCAGAGTTCAGGGGAACAGGAGTTTAGTGTTTGATGAGTAGAGAGTTTCATTTGGGGAAAATGAAAAATATCTGTCGATGGATGGTGGTGATGGTTGCAAATTAATGTGAACATACTTAATGCCACTGAACTGTAACCTTAAAAATGATTAAAGGGTCAAATTTTATGTTATGTATAATTTATCACAAAACAGTCTGTTTTTAGCCAACTATTAACCACAGCTTTAATGCATAATTGAGGCATACATTTATATTACCCTACTAATTTTTAAGTGATTAGCTGAAATAACAGAATTAAATATAATCTTTAGAGTTAGAAAACATGAAAAGCCATTTTTGAGCTAGAAACCTATAATTTTGTCTAAGTACAAACTACTGCTAAAATTACTGAAGGACACAGCAAAAGGTACAAAAGATTAAAACATGTGCTATTTTCATTCTTTGCACGTGTTTCTCTTGACTCTCATTCAAAGGTATCCCAGTAACTCCTATGACTGTCACTTGTCAGTAGCACAGCTCAGGAGGCACAGAATCTCATCGCTGAGCAAACACGCCCTTCAGGTTCTGCCAAGAGTGACATTTCTAATGTTAAAAAAGAAAGTTACTGTATCCATTTTTGAGTACCAAAAGTTCCTACCCTTCTATGGGCACTGCATGTAGCCATTAGAATAAACATTTAAAAACACAGAAACAAAGGTAGCAGGATGTGATGCCAGATGAGACTGCAACTGAGAGAGAGGGAGGAGACCAGGAATAATCCCCTGTTGGTGGTTTGGGTCAAGGCTAGCAGGTAGTAATACTATATATGAGGGTGCTTCAAAAAGTTCATCGGAAAATAGAACTAAAAGATAAGAGGAATCTTTCCGTGAAACTTTTGAAGTACCTTTCTTATATGGGAAGAATGGTGCATGTGTTTTCATTGTGGATTTGTTGAACTTGAGATGACGAGCAGCTCAGGTCACATGGTAACTTGGTGGCCCATAGTCAAGCGTTCAGTTTCTACTAAGGCCCAGTAGCAGGCCAAGAGCTGTTTCTCAAAAGGAAAGTCGTTATCTGCGGATGATGGCAGAGCCTTGGTCCAAAATCCTAAGGGTCTCCTCTGTGATTCACCTATAGGGGCCTGCCAAAGGCTCCGTACTGCATCCTTATCTGCCACTGCCACTTCAAAGACCATTGTGTCTGCTGGATCATATGGCCCAAGGGGCAGTGCAGCCTGCACAGCAGCCGGGACCTGTTGCAGACCCTTCTGCTCTGGGCCCCAATCAAAAATAGCAGCCTTTCATGTCACTCGGTAGATGGGCCGGATAACACCCCCAAGTGAGGATGTGTTCTCCCCATCAAAACTCATGAGGAAATTTGATCTTCAATGTGGCAGCGTTTGAAACTGATTGAATCATGGGGGCGGATCCCTCATGAATGGATTAATGCTCTCCCTGGGAGAAGGGGGATTAATGAGTGAGTTCTTGCTCGATTAGTTCCCCCAAGAGCTCGTCGCTTAAAAAGACCCTGGCACCTTCTCTCTCTCTCTCACTTCCTCTCGCCATGTGATCTGCTTGTATCCGCCAGCTGCCTGCCACTTTCTGCCATGAATAGAAGCAGTCTGAGGCCCATGCCAGATGCAGCTGTCCCAGAATCGGAAGCCTAATAAACCTCTCTTCTTTATAAATTGCCCAGTCTCAGGTAATTCTGTTATAGCAACACAAAATGGACTAATACACTAACAAAGAAGTATTTCCAGGAGATCACGGATAGTAATTTCAAATATGGCAGAAGATTCAAATAAAATAAAGCAAATAAGCAGTCTTTGGATTGGACACCTATTTAAGTTTCTGGTGAACTTCTGAAGAACTGAACTAAGACTACATTGAGTTGGGCAAAGTGCAAATTAGCAATGAGAATACTCATCAGAAAGTATAACATTTGGAATGGCTGTGGTACAACCTGCATATACAGACCAGCCGAGAGAAATGTATGCAATTATTTAAGAAACTGTAAAAGGGCTGGCAAGTTAGCTCAGCTAGTTAGAGCTCAGTGTTATAACACCAAGGTCAAGGGTTCGAATCTCCCTATAGTCCTCCCCACCCCCCCCCAAAAAAACCTGCAGTAGATTCTATCCTCCACACATTCTAGGTTTTATCCAAGAAACAGGTGGGGACTTGCAAGGGCTGTTTGGGACCACAGTATTTTACTAATTCCAGAAAAACCTTACTAACTGGTTTGTGCTTTAGCACTAGGTAACCATTACCACTGCAGAACCCTATTAATTTCCAGGTCAGCAGTAAAACACTGTCCATTACATCACCTACGTGACCAATAAAGACTTTGCTTCAGACTTCATATCCTATGAGAATTTAGCATGTTCTGTCTTAGTCCGTTTTCACATTGCTATAACAGAATACCTGAGACTGTGTAATACATAAATAACGGAGATTTGGCTTATGATTCTGGGACAGCTGCATCTGGTATGGTCCTCGGGCTGCTTCTACTCATGGAAGAAAGTGGCAGGCAGCCAGCAGGTACAAGCAGATCACATGGTGAGAGGAAGCAAGAGAGAGAGAGGGGAGGTGCCAGGGTCTTTTAAACAACCAGCTCTCATGGGAATAGAGCGAGATCTCACTCAGGCCCCCCTCCACCAGGAAGAGCATTAATACTTTCTTGAAGGATCAGCCCCCATGACTCAAACAGCTCCCAACACTGCCACATTGGGGATCAGATTTCCACATGAGTTTTGGTGGGGAAAGCACGTCCAAACTCTATCATTCTCCTCTTAGGGTCAATTCCAATCATATAATAAATGTGTCTTTTTGCCATGGTATCAGAAAGACCAGAGACCAATTTGCATTCAACTTAGATGGCCGTAAGGCCTTGTAACCTGCCTTTATCAACATGTCAACTTTATCCTGCTTATGTGTATTTCTCTGATGCTGAATTTTGTTTACATTTCTCCATTTTTAATTAAACTCTTATAAAGCTCCTAAAATAAAATGTAAAACAAGCTGAGGAATAAATAAACAACTTACCAGAGATGTACGCATTTTCTTTGCTCTTGAAAACACATAGAGGACTCTGGAATTGTACCTCGAAGAGAAGGTGAATGGAGGCGGTCATGAGAGAAATGGTGACACTTGCTCCTAGAGTCTGCTGTGCAAAGTGCTCTACACAATAGCTGGAAAAAACAAAACGAAATAAGGTTGGCTGTGGGGCAAGAGTCGCTTACACAAAAGCAAGGGCAGGAAAGACCTCATCAAAAGAGCACCCACAATTCTATTCATTGGTAGAGATTAAACACACGATTTATCCTTAGGTTAGTGAAAATATTGACTTGCCAGTGATTTGGTAACAATTAATGTTACTGTGAAGAAATAATTTAAAAATTTTAAGGATGGTTGAATAAATTACACTACATCAAAAAAAGGCACATTATGCCCTCATTAAAATTGACTTTATAGAGAAATACTTGGGTGGTACTAACTATGTTCCTATTAATACATATGTACTATATAGGACTCTAACAATAGTATAGCCACTAGAACACCTCTTGCTTTTATAGACCTAAACTTCATGGAAGAAAAGCATCTGCAAACTAACATTTTTGGCCAATGATTTATAGGAAAAAAGTGCACATAATGTATATTAATTGCAGCACACTTTTCCAGTAATGGTTCCCAATGACACGTCACCTTGTATCCACACCTTCATGTAGTTCCCTCCTACAATGACCCCAGGCTTTGCCATTTCACTTGTTTTGGTCAATGGGACACGAGTAAAAGGGATATGATCATAGTTCTGAAAAGTAGTTGCACAACAAAGTTTGCCTTCTTGGAATACTGTCATTTGGGGAAGAAGCCCGAGGGCATGCCTGTTGGAAACACATGCCCTATGCAAGAGCCAGCACAAACCACCAGACACGTGAGTGAAGTCTTCCTAAGGAACCAGCCTCAGTCAAGGAACCCGAAGCCTAATGCCTCACTTGTGCTCCCATGTGACACCAGCATAGATACTGCCCAGCTCAGCCCAGCCAAGAATGCTGACTCACAGAATCACAAACAGATAAAATGGTTGTTTTTCAAACCAGTAAGTTTTTGTTGATTTGCCCTGCATCAAACTCTGCTACCTGTAATCCCCCAGAACTCAAGACGTTTTTAACGTATTGATGTAGGAGAGAAAGAACGAACTATATGCCAATTACAATCAACAGAACTTCACAATCACATGTAGAAATTTTCATAAACATGATAAATGTCAACCAGATGGACCTTGGCCAGGTTGCTGGCACTCATAAGGCCACGTGACCATCCTTTCTATGGCTGCCACCCTCCGCATAGGGTCCCCACCATCCCTCTACTCCCCCAACCGTCCCTTCTAGGCCCCACCGTCCCCCAGTTCCCTACCTTGCTCCTTCTGTCCCTTTCCCGGTGCAGGCCTCATCCCACCTCCTTCCCCCAGCCCTTGGGACTTTGGGGAGAGGACAGCTCATCACCTCTTCGTCCGGGCGGACCACGCCGAGGCACAGGCGGAAGCGCTTGGGCACAGGACCAGGCCCAGGCGAGCGCCGCCGCCCACCTGAGGAGCTGCAGGAGGCTGCAGGACGGCGAGAAACGGCCGTTTACAGCGGAGAACCGTTTACGCGAAGAACCGAAGAACCGGACTCAGCAGATGCGGCCCTGTGCCTGCGCGAAGCCGTGTGAGCGCTCGCGCGCCTGCGCGGGCTGAGGGCACCGGACGCGCATGCGTGGAGGCTCGGCGAGCCGAGGCTTGGATCCGGCGGGAACAGCGCACTTGGGCACCGGTTCAGTACCTGTCCCTTGCTGTTGCCGCTGCGGCCTGAAGCGATTCGCAGGGCTTGGGCATCCGGCCACAAGAATAAAACATGTAGGAAACAGCCAAAATATTTATGGTAAGGATCTCTTCTTCCAAGACAGTACCTTAAGCTTGACATCCCATAGCAAAGACAGAAGACAAACAGCCGAACACTGTATGAAGAGATCCTTTTATAAAAGTCTTAATACCATTCATAAGGAAAGAAGCCTCATGATCTAAGCATCTCCTAAAGGACCCACCTCTTAATGAAATGCACTGAGATAAGTTTCAATATAAAATTTGGAGGGACACATTCAACTCATAATGAAAAAGAAAAATTCACAAATACGTGAAACTAAACAACATGCTCCAGAACAACTCATAGGTCAAAGTATAAATCAAAACATTGATAAATAAATTAATTAATTAATTAACAAACAAACAAATAATATTATGAGAAAAACAACAAAGGAGACATGACATATCAGGACAGCAGTTGTAAAGGAAAGTTTGTAGTAATATCTGCATTAAAAAACAACCTCAGAAGAACCACCTAATATTACCACTGGAGGACTAGAAAAGTAAGAATAAACAAAGCCCTAAGTTTGATATTTCCCCAAAGAAGGGGTGAAATATCAAAAATAAACAGAGAAAGAAATAAAATAGAAACTAATAAAACAATAGAGAAGGTCAACAGAACTATGATATATGTTTGTTTTCTTAAAAGATAAACAAAGTTGATAAAACTTTATCTAGGTTAATAAGAAAGAAATGAGAGGACACAGATAAATAAAATAAAAAATGAAAGAATATATTACAACTGACGTCGGAGGAAAAAAAAAAAACTAAGAAACTAGTCTCCTGAAGTTTACAGCAACAAAATGGATACCTAGAATAAACTATTACATTTTTACACACATACAACTTACAAGGACTAAATTATGAAGAAATAGATAATCTGAACAGACCAATAACAAGTAAGGAGGTTGAGTAAGTAGTAGTAGTAGTAGTAGTAACAATAATAATAATAAAATTCTCATTAAATAAAAACCAAGAACCCAAGGGCTTCAGAGTTAAATTCTACCAACCACTTAAAGAAGAACTAATATCAATTCTTCTCAAATTTTTCCGAAACTTTCAGGATGGAACACTTCTGATCTCACATTAGAAAGCCAGTATTACCTTACACAAAGCCAGACAAGAACACCGCAAGAAAAATAATTACAGGCCAATCTCACTCATAAATTCAGATGCAGAATATCCTCAGCAAAATACTAAGAAACTGAATTCTACAGCACATTAAAAGATTTATTCACGGGCCGAGCCCGTGGCGCACTCGGGAGACTGCGGCGCTGGGAGCGCAGCAACGCTCCTGCTGCGGGTTCGGATCCTATATAGGACTGGCCGGTGCACTCACTGGCTGAGTGCTGGTCACGAAAAAGACAAAAAAAAAAAAAAGATTTATTCACCATGAAGAAGTTAGGTTTATTTCTATGAGGTAAACGTGTTTTAATAAATGCAAATCAGTAAATGTGATCTACCACATTAATGGGATAAAATACAAAACTATGTGATCATATAGATACAAAAAACAAAAGCAGTTGACAAAATTGAACATGCTCTCAGCAAATGACTAAAAGCTCTCAGTAAATTAGGTATAGAAAAACTGTACTCCTACAGAATAAAGGCAATCTATGACAAGGCAATTCTAACATCATATTCAATAGTGAAAACTTGAAAGATTTCCTCCAAGTTCAGAAATAGACAAGAATACCCACTCTTTTCACTTCTATTTACAATAGTACTGGAAGTCCTTGCCAAAAATTTAAGTAAGAAAAAGAAAAAAAAAAAAAGATCCAAGTCAGAAAGAAAGAATACTGAGAAATAAATTTAACCAAGGAGGTGAAATGTCTGTACACAGAAGACTATAAAAAATTGATGAAAGCAATTGAAAAAGACAAAACTAAATGGAAATATTTGGTGTTTATTATTTTTAAGAATTAATATTGCTAAAATATAAATGATGCCTAAAGTGATCTACACATTCAATGCAATCTCTATCAAAATTCTAAGGCCATTTTTCACATAAATAGAAAAAATAATCCCAAAATTTGTATGGAACCACAAAAGACCCCAAATAGATAAATAGATGAGCAAAAAGAACAAAGCTGATGGCATCACATGACCTGATTTGAAAATATAATGTAAGGATACAGTAATTAAATAGAGCATGGCACTAGCATAGAAAAAGATGTATAGACTAGTGGAAGAGTATAGAGAACCCCAAATAAATCCATACTTTTATGGTTGATTGATTTTTGACCAAAATGCCATGAACACACAATGGGTAAAGAACAGCTTCTTTAACAGTGTCAGAAACACTGAATATCCACATCCAGAAAAATAAAAATGGGCCATATTTTACCCCATATCTATAATGTTTATAAATATAAACCTAGAATAAATCAAAGAATTAAACCTCAGACCTGAAACTGTACAACTACTAGAAGAAATCACAGGGTAAAAGCTTCATGACATTAGCCTGAGCAAAGATTTTTTGGACATGATCCCTCAAACACAGCCAACTAAGGTAAAAATAGACACATGAGATTTCTTAAAACTAAAAAGCTTATGTAAAATGAAGGAGACAATCAACAGAATAAAGAGACAACCTACAGAATAAGAAAAGCATCTGGGAACCGTACATTTTATAAGTGGTTAATATCCAAAATATATAAGAAACTGAACTCAACAGCAAGAAAACAAACAACCCAATTAAAAGGAGTGGGAAAAAAAAAAACCTCTTGAAAATATATTCACAAAAGAGGATATATAAAGGATGTCAAGCATATGAAAAAATAACGTTCAACATCACTAGTCATCAGAGAAAGGCAAAGATGCAGCTAATAGATATGACCTCACAGCTGTTAGCATGGGTATTATTTAAAAAGAAAGAAATAAAACACTTGGAATGGGAATGGAGAAAAGCAGACGCTTGTATACTGTGTGTGGGAATGTAAGTTGGTAAAGGCATCATGAAAATTAGTATGGACATTCCTCAAAAATATTAAAAATAGATGTGGGGAAAATAGAATAATTTGGTCAGGGCCCTCACCTTGGGTCCGGTTGGGTGTGGTTCAGCATTCTTTGTGAGCAAATTGTGTGTGTGGGTGTGGGTGTAGATGGGTGGGTGGAGTTCGTGCACATGCACGCCAGTGTATCTTTTTAGTTTTGTTGCTATTGCGTTCCTCAGGGGGAGGGAGAGAGCAAGAGAGAGAGAAAAGAGAGAGGTGGAGAGAGAGAGAGAGTTGAGAGAGAGTTTGAGTAAAGCAGTTAGGTGGGCATCGGCCTTGGGCATCTGCCCGGTGCAGCCATGCTTTTCCAAACCTATGGATGCAAGGAACTTTTGGCTTGTTATCTAGCTCACAGACCTGCATGAAGAGGTCTGGTGACCTGGCCTGGTGTGTGAGGGGTCTGGGAACCCAGCCTGGCATGTGAGAAGGGTTCGTGGCCCAGTCTGTGAATGGGCTTGAGGGGTCTGGGAGCTCCAGACCCAGCCCTAGCTCAACAGTCGGCCCAGTCATGCAGGATTACCAGCAGGTAAAAGAGCCCCACAACTGGTGTGGTGGCCTAGCCAGACAATAAAACAACCATATGATTCAGCAATTTCACACATGGGTGTGCATCTAAAATAAATGAAATCAGTATGACAAAGAGATATTTGTACTCCTGTGTTTATTGCAGTATTATTCACAATAGCCAAGATAGGAGGTTAATCTACATGTCCATCAGGTCTAAATAAACAAAGAAATATGGTATATATAAACAGCAGGATACTTTTCAGCCTTAAAAAAAGAAAAAGAAAATCCTGTCATTTGTAAGAAAGTGGATGAACCTGGAGGCCATTATGCTAAGTGAAATATGCACAGAAAGACAAATACTGCATGATCTCACTTATAAGTGACTCCAAAAGAGTCTTACTCACAGAAGCAGAGGACAATGGTGGTTACCTGGGGGAGGGGGGAGGTGGCAGATGGAGACATGTTGGTCAAAGGATACAATATTTCTGATAGAGAGAAGGAGTAATTTCAGTATGTATATGTATATATAGTTGTACAACATGGTGACTATAGTCACCAATAATGTATTCTATACCTGAAAATTTCTAGGAGAGTAGATTATAAAAGTTCTCACCATAAAACATGATAAATATGTAAGGTAATACATATGTTAATTAGTTTGGATTTTTTTCCTTTCCACAATGTGTACATATTTTAAAACTTTATAAACACGTACAATTTTGTCAATATAGCTAATTAGTTAATTTTTAAAAAGAGAAAAAAAATTACACTTACAATAGAATGAAAAAGAGTAAAATTCTTATTAAAAAAAAAAAAAACAACAACCAAGGGCTAGATATGTGTGCTTGTAGAAAACTACAAAACATTGATAAAGAAATTAAAGAAACAAATTAATAGACAGGTATCCATGTCCACAGGCTGAAAGAATATTGTTAAAATGTTCATAAAACTTAAAGCAATCTGAAGATTCAAAGCAATCCTTATCAAAATGCCAGTGGTGTTTTCTTTTTAAGAAATAGAGAAAAAAATACTAAAATGTGCATGGAATATCAAAGGACCCCAAATAATCAAACCACATGTGACAACGAAAAGCAAATCATTGGCCCTCACACTTTCTGATTTCAAAATGTATTACAAAGTTACAGTAATCCAGACAGTGTGAAACTTGCACAAAGACAGACATTTAGACACATGGGATAGAACGGAAAGCTCGGAAATAAAATCTCACACGAGGGTACTTCAAAAATTTGTGGAAAAAATAGAATTAAAAGATAACTGAAGCACCCTCATATATGGTCAAATAATCCTCATCAAAAGGCAAAACTACAAAATCAGGAAAGACTAGTCTCTTCAACAAATGGTGCTGGGAAAACTGGATATTCATGTGCAAAAGAATAAAGTTGGGCCCTTATCTGACACCATTTAGAAAAGTGACTTAACTGAATTAAAAACCTAAAGGTTCCACACCTTGGTTGCCTGTGATTGTGCTCAAATGCCTCCCTGAAAATCTCCCAGTCACTTGTAGGCTATCGTGGGAATTATCAGACATATCTGCACACGTGGCTGGGGTGGGGAGCAGCAGGTTACAGACATCCCATGAGATTCAGGGAGAAGAAAGCAGAGAGAGAACTCAAGAAAAGCCTGTCAAATGCTTTACAACTGAAGACCCACAGGTGACTCCCAGGGCCCTCTTACCTGTAACAGAAGACAAGGTGGGACAGACACTTCCCACAAATGATGGAGGCAGACATAATGGTCACCATCCAGACTGGTTTAAGAGGACTCAGAAAATGAATAAGAAATAGTATTTTCAAAATGAACAAACCCACATCTGAAATCTACGGCCAAGATCTAGTCTATTTCCTTTAACATATTTCTTGTGTAAAGTTTTACTTATTTTTTTGTTTCATTTTAGCCACACACTCCCTTGACATACTTTATTTTCTGCACATTCTTCTCCTTTGGTGCTAATATTTTTTTTCCTAGAAGACAAAATTATGAAGTGTGCATATCCTCCATCATGCCCACTAACATTATTAATATTTGAACTTCCAATTGACACTTCATGGGAGTGAAAACCAACCCTCAATTATGCAGCAAGAAGCTGCAAGGATAACTGGGATCAAGAGGGGTTAACTATTCATTCATCAACTCACCCAGTTTTTAATAGAGTCTGATTTTCCTTCAGAGATTGTATGAGTTTGTGAGAGAAGGTTGTAGAAACAGAAGGAAAGATGAGTTGTTGGTTTAAAACCTCCATAGATGTGATTCCCAGTATGTGAAGTAAAAGCATTTATTTAAAAATGCAACGTCACTTCATGATTAAACACACTCAACAAGCTAGAATAGAAGGAAACTTTCTCAAACTAATAAGGAATAGTTGCTAACATCTTACAGCTACTTGTGAATAATTTTTTTTAGGTTCAAGATGTTTACATCAAAAACTGAACTGATTTTTTGAAAGAAATTATAGAATACATGAAAATACATGTCTTGTTTATGTATCTAACATTCATTGTTAACATGACAGTACTCCCCCAAATTAAATGTAGATTCAATAAAATCTCTATCAGAACTTCAGTTACATTTTTCTTCCAGAAACGCTCATCTTAAGATTTCTATAAAAGTGCAAGGGAACAAGTATAACCAACACAATACTGAAAAAGGACAAAATTGGAGGACTCGCAATTCCTGATTTCAAGTCTTCTATAAAGCATCAGGAATGAAGACAGTGTGGTACTGACAGAGCACACAAAAATACATACGTATCAGTAAAATAGAATTGAAAGTCAATAAATAAATCTTCATATTTGTGGTAAATTTATCATCAACAAATGTGAGAAGACAACGTAAAGGTATAATATAGGATTTTCAACAAATACTGCTGAGAAAATTGGATATTTACAATAAAATAATGAGGTTAAACTCTTGCTGTAGAACATACACAAAAATTAACTAAAAATGGATCATAAACCTAAATGTAAAAAATAAACTGCAAAACTCTTATGAAAAAATATGGAAGTAGAGTTTTGAGACCTTGCTTTGGGGAATGCTTCCTTAGACATGACACCAGAGGAACTGTGACCGGCAGCTTAGGTCATGTGACTACCAAGATGTGCAAATGTGAACCTTGCAGTAGAGGCATTTTGGTGTATTTCAAGCACTCTTTTTCTTCATCCCATTTAACATTGGTGTTGGAGAATCAGTCAAATATGCACACTGACCTCAAGGTCCACATGGCTGGATGCTGAGATGATGCATGGGCAGCATTTTTCATGAGAAGCTCTCATGGTGAATAATGTCCCTCGGCTGTGGCCATGCAGAAGGTCTAGGACTATGGACATTGCTCTTGGACCTCAGCAAATTCTGGCCTGGGGTTCTTCACCAGTACTTGCGTATTATATTTCTATATGTTACAGGGAGAACAATACTGTATATATGTACAGTTTTATATAGTTTCTTTCTAAATCAGCTAAGAGAAGAAAGTAGAAACAATGTGCATGTATGTTGCCTTTTAAAGTTTCTCATTTACCTTTACTGCTGCCCTGTGTTTTTTTGAGTGAATTTGAATTGCTGTCTGGGGTCACTGGCTTCCAGCCTTAAGAATTTTTAAAATATCTCTTGTAAGGTCAGTCTGCCAGCAACACATCCTCTCAGTTTTGTTAATCTGGGTACAGTCTACAGTTCACCTTCATTGTTGAAGCATAGCCTTTTCCCTTCTTTCCACTTTATGATAAACTGTTATGCCAGAACAAAATCATTATAATGCCATCCTTAGATTATCCTAAACAGTAGACACTATTCTCAATCTTATCAACTATCTCCAGATCCTCATGGTAATAATCTCTGAGCAATTTTGGTCTCATTCTACCACTCAAGCCCACATCAACCTTAATGACTCAAGCCAGGCATTTCCCTGTTTGAAGAGAAACTCCGGTAGCAGCTGGGGCTTTGAGAAACCCTTGCATAGAACTCCTGGCCTAGTCTGTGGCAGAAACCAGGGAAGAAAAGGGAAAGTGCAGTCCCATCACATACACACACAAACACACAAAATCAAATAACTAAATATTTGATTGATATATAGATGGATGGATGAACAGAATCTGGGAGTTGGGGCAAATAACTCTCAGACACTGCAAGTGTAAATTGGCACAATGATTATGGAGTGCACCTACCCTGTGACCTGCTATTTTATTCTACTATATACACAACAGCATCTTTCCAATTGTGCAATGAAATCCATCGGAGACTCACTAATTAGTTTATTGGATGAAAATAAGCATCTTTTAATGAATTGGAAGAAAGTTACCATAATAATTTCTGGTTTGTTAAACAACTTCAAGAATGATTACATATTATAATGATGAATAAGTTAACTATCCTGATTCGACCATCATACAACTATTGATAGTTAACTTTGTACACCAGAAATATGTATAAAAATTATCTTTCAATAAAAAATATAAAAACATTTAAAAAATAAAAATAATGTAAATTAAAATAGGGATATAATTCTTTTTAATACTTTAAAATGCATGTGTAGAAAACAGACTTAGGCTCTACAGCAGCAATACCTATATCAGAACTAAAAATAAAAAATACTCATTCATATCATCTAATAATTTGCCCACACGGAATTTTGTCTTTATTCCCCCAACATCCCTGTGAGGAAAATGGAGTCAATATAGTCAGGCCCCCTCGCCTCATATCTGGCTGGGTATGATTCAGCACATCTGTTGCAAAAAAATTATACGAGTGGTGTGACTGCACGTGCACGCCCACATGCTCCTTGGCTTGTTGCCATTGTTGGTACTTTCAGCACGGAAGATAGCGGCTCTGAATCTCTGGCTGGAAAGCTCACATTGGAATAAAGCATGTCAACTTTTCCAGTGGCCACCTGCTTTTTTATTCAACTACCTGAGTCACAACCCGCACAGCATGGGGCAGAGGGGTCTGCGATCCAGCCCAACAACTCATGTACTTGGCAGCAGGATTCTGAGCAGGTAAGGGAGCCACTAGCCCCTTGGGAAGGGGAGAAAATGTGGCTCCCTTTGGTTATGTGGTACCTGGTGTCTGCTTTCCTGTTGACCGGGGTCTGGCTGTTACTCACTGTACTATGAGTCAACATGGACCCAGTACTCCATGAAGTAGCATGGCTTTGAGATTTGCCACAGAAAGCAGACTTGTTGGAAGCACGGGTACTTGTTCTGGAGGCTCAAGTACAGCAACAGGTCACACCTGCTTTTGACACTGGGGATGATGATGAACCCACTGGTGAGTTGGAGGAGGCTGTGCCTCCCCTGGCATGACCTGTTGTGCATCAGAAAATGAAGCATGAACAGCCCGTGGGACCAAGCAGACCCAATTTATTACTTATGTCCCCTATAATCAAGCTGAGTTGGTTGACTTAAGGAAGCAGTTTCAGCAGAAATAGGGTGAACCCCTAGCTGCCTGGCTGCTGCAGTTATGGGCCATAGGGATGGATAGTTTGATGTACTCTGGTGATGAGATGGAAATGTTAGCCTCTATCACCATGTATCCATCACTGCACAGCAGTTACAGAACAGCTGCGGATATGCACTGGGACAGGATAACCACTCCTTGATGGAACGGGTGAATGCAGCCATCCAGACTCTCTGGACTAACACCAGAGAACTGCCACAAACTGTGAATAGATGGAAAATGTATGCTGAGCTGGTTCAAATAATTCAGAAGCTGGGGGATGCAGCAGTCCATGTTTAACGTGAACACCTGTGGCCCAGATGATGAATGTTTTACAGGCAGTATGAGAGATGTAGTCCTGCAAAATGCTCCATCAATGACCTTTGGGACACTGATGGCCATAATGGCCCCATCCATTGGTTGCCCTATACTTGAAGTAATGACTATTATGGCCACTCTGGGCAAAGCAAAGGGGAGGAGACAAAGTGGTTCCAAAAGGTGGTGAAAACTAGGTCCCCAAGAAATTCTCAGAGTGTTGCCCCAAAGGGACCAAGCAAGATAAGCCATATGCAGATGTGGTTTGATATGGCAGGAGTTGATAGGGAAGAAAATTGTCTGGCAGCCAAATGTGGTCTTGTTTTCCTTGTGGAAACAATTGCACACCAAACAGCATTTCACTAAATGTCCAGAAACAGGTGGAAAGCAAATTTAAAAGATTTTTTGGTTACTCCCTTGGAGGTGGATGGTCTGTTATGTTTCAATTAGGGGGCAGGCCAAAGTGCTTATGTTTTGGGGGCAGAAAAGGACTGGAGGCTCATGTTGAAATGGCAATACATTGGTCAAGGATAAATGTGCAGTGTGTATTGGCATTGGTGGATACATGGCAACCCAGATAAGTTTCTGGGGGCCACAGTGAATGTTGATGGTTATGGAGGACATTCAATTAAAGTCAAAGCTGTGTCTTGCCACTGGGCATAGGACGATTGCCCCCTCATGTATATACTGTATATGTATCCCCAGTACCTGAATACATATTAGGTATAGGTGTATTTTATGGGTTACACATGCAAATAACAGTTGGAGAATTCCAGCTGCAGATATGGACAGTAAAGCCTGTGCTATGGGGACATGCTAAACATGACCCACAGGTATTACTCAAGTGAAGATTTGTAGTCAATGTGAAACAATATTGCCTGCCAGGAGGACGTATGAAAATTGGTGCCAATATATTGGAGTTAGAAAAAGTCAGCATCACTTGTCCTGCACATAGCCCTTTTAACACCCCGGTATGACCAGTGAAAAAACCTGATGGGACCTGGAGGATGACTGTGGATTATCAAGAACTGAACAGAGTAGTGCCTCCTTTTCATGTGTCTGTGCCTTCAGCATACGACTTGTTGGATCAGCTGATGACACAGCTAGTAACTTATCATTATGTACTGGAACTTGCAAATGTTTTTTTCTGTATTCCAATCTCAGTTGATAGCCAAGATCAATTTGCCTTCACCTGGGAAGGAAGACAATGGACTTTTCAAGTGTTGCCCCAAGGCTACCTGCACAGCCCAATCATCCGTCAAGGTTTAGTTGCTGGGGACCTGGCCAAGTGGACTAGGCCCAGCATGGTTACGATGTTTCATTATATAGATGATGTCTAACATTCTTCACAGAAATGAAAAAAACAGTCTTACCTTTCACATGGGACAACAAAAGGCCTGGCTGAGCAGCTTATGTTGTCTCCATCACCTGGTATTAAAATGTACATGCTTCCTTTGCTGGTGAAGCCTAGTTGGGGCCAACGTGGCTCCCCAAATTGGCAGATGTTCCCGCCAGCCCTCCTGTCCTGGGGCTCTGGCTGCTGTGACAGATTGGAAGACAGGGCCCCAGGAATCCCGGAGGTTCTAAGTGTGTGTGAAGGAACCAACCAGAAGGGGAAAGGTGGGGGGCTCAGGTGCTGCACATCACATCCCTAACAGCCCTCCTCTTGAGGCGGGCACCTCCCCCCAAAGACCCCGCCTGCCCCACGTGCAGAATAAAGCAAGGTTGAGAAAGCCACGCTGCTCAAACAAATGGATACTGGGAGGTCGACCCAGGTCCCTGTGGTTGTACCCTGTTGATGTGGGGCAGGCTGGCTTACCCTGGACTCAACTTCTCTCATAAGACAGATCCAAAGTAAGGGACTGTGACAACCAGCACTCCGCTCACTCAGGCTGGGTTCTGTATGTGAGAAAAATACATATTATAGGAAGGCCCAGAGGGAGCTATTGCCGGGAGGAAGGCGGAGAGCACTTCATGCAGAGACAGGAGAATGGGAGCACACCATGTTGCAGGAGGGCAAGGAGAGAATTTCCTCAAACTGCCAGATAGAGGAAGAGAACAGAGGCAGATGAGGTGGTCCCAGTGCCAGAGGCCTGGGGATTGGGCTGGGTTGCAAGAGGAACACTATCAAGGATGGGACCAGAGGAGCTGGCTAAGCTGAGCCCTGGATGGTTGACAGAAAGGTGCATCCAGTGGGGCAGAGCATGGACAAAGCCCCTGAAGTGTCTGCATGAAGACCCCCCTTGGGCCAGGCCATGGTATGAGTTCTCAGCCGGTGGGCCCTAATGCCTGTGTGGTCAGCCCCCAAGCTGCATTTTGAGGAAAAGCTGGAGGACCTGATGGGCCCACACAAGGACCTCTGGGAATTCCACATGAATCTCTCAAATCCATTTCTTGCTCCTTCCACAACTTCCCTAGCAACACCAGGACCAAACCACAGGGTCATACCCAGGTCTTCTCCTCTCACCTGCAACACCAGTTCCTAAGCAAGCCGTGGTGGTACTAACGTCAACATCACCCTGAATCCAGTCGCTTGTTACCACACTTGTGACCACCCAGCATCCTCATCACTGATCCTGCTAACCCATCCCTGCTGCCCTCTTATGTCCATTCAGAGGCCAAAAGGATGCTGGTAAAACAAGGTGGAGCCATTCTTCATGGCCATGGATGTGTATGGGACCATCACAGGCCCAGGTGAGAAAGTGGGGAGCAAAGCAGCCAGCGTTTGCCCCCAATGGATCCCATGCACCAAACAAGAGAATGGAGAGAGAATGGATGTCAAGAGGGAACTGGTCAGTGGGGTCACCAGAGGGATGAAGGGGAGAAGAGCTGCAGCTGTGCTGGTAAGTGACTCTCCTGACAACACCCTGGATTTATAGTGTTTGCAGTTTTTCTGTTGTAAATACTCACACTGAACCAACTTGAATGCTTACAAAATTTCTAAACATCAACAACGATCCTCTCCAGCACAACACTGTAGTGAGAGAGGTCCAGGGGGAGGGAATGGCCTGTGGAAAGGTCCTGAGACTGGACCCTGGCTGGTGTGCATGGAGGAGTATAGTAGTAGGAAGTGAGGCATGGTGACCAACTAAGTGACTAGATCCAGGTGGGCTTCTCTGAGGTATGGGGGAAGCTGGGAAGATGTGGATGGGTGGCTAGGAGGGAAGACCTTAGAAGGAGGGTGGCCCTTACCTGTCCTCACCTGCTCATCACCCTCCCGGCTGCAGAGGAACTGGTCAAGGTGAAGGTGGAGGCTATGAAGCCGCAGCTGTGTTCCCTGTGTGAGCCCGGCTGCAGAGGAACTGGTCAAGGTGAAGGTGGAGGCTATGAAGCCGCAGCTGTGTTCCCTGTGTGAGCCCAGGACCCCTCCACTGTCACCTAGGGCTCTTCCTCCACAGCCAGGAGTCAGCAGCCATGGGGCAGGTGTGGAACTGGAGGGTGTACGAGGAGAGGCCAGTGGTGACTGCCATAGCCCCAGCCCCACAGGCAACTTTTCCCAAACAGGAAGACCAAGGAAGCCGCAGAGCTGGATGTGGAGCCCCCATTCTTCCCCCTGCACCACAGAGGCTGAGGAGCCTCTCCTCCCCTCTGCTCCTGTCTGTGTCTCTTCACACCCCTCTTGACCCACCTAAACCCTTTCCCTTTCTCCCCCATCCCACCTTATCCCACTTCATTCCTCTCTACAGCTCCCTCCTTCCTACACGCTGAGGGCTGGGAAATCACAGATGCAGGTCCTTGCCCAAACCCAGTGCATACATGAGCAAGGGGTTGGCCCGAGAGGCAGTGAGCCCTGGAATCAGGTGGCAGGGAGCAGAGACAGCTCCTGAATGGGGCTGGGTGACAAAGGGCAAGAATGTTCCTGGAAAGTCCTGAGAGGAGAATCTGGGGGAAGGGTGTTCCTGCAGAAGGCATGGTCAAGGTAAAGGCATGGAGGTGTGGTGGTGGTGGTGGAGCAGGAGAGGATGGTACATGTGCAAACGTGGGTGAAGACCCCCACCCCAGACCCACACCTCTCACAGACAAGTCCCAAGGCCTTACAAGTCCTCAGGAGAAACACTGGGAGCCACCTACTGGGAGAGCCTGATGCCTTCAAGAACAGGGAGAAGAGACCCTGCCCTGACCTGGGGCTGAAGGAATTGAAGGGCCATTGTGCTTACAACTGGCCTTGGCTGAGTCTGTGCTGTGGGAAAGATGTGGGTGTGGCTCCAGACCCCTGGCCCCTGAGGCTGGGTGAAGCCTTGGCCTGACTCTCCTTCATGGCCTCGGCCACAGTCACACTGCAGGTGCTCAATAAATGTTTCCCCACCTGCCAGTCTCTGGATCACTCCTCTCTAGGACCTGACAGGTGTTCTGGGTCCCCAGGCAGAAGGATGCAGACCTGAAACCCTCTCACAATAGGTCTAGGGGGTCTCAGAATTGAAGAAAAAGAGAAAAATGAAAGAAAAGAGGGTCAATGAGCTGGGATCCAAAGGCAATCAGTTCCATGCTGTAGTCCCTACTGTATAGCTGAGAAATAGAAACATAAAGGTAGTTTCCCCTTTCATGATCATAAAATACATAACTAAGGCACTTGTTGGCAGAAACATAATGTGTTAGAAATCCTCAATGTGCAGGGAGCCAGTCAACGAGGACTTAAATTGTGTCTACCTGATGCAAATTTTAAATCTACCAACATAAATCGACCCACTAAAGCCAATGATGGGAGTCAAGGTCTGCATCTCCCAGGTCCAAATACACTGAATTAATGACAAAGAGATTCCTTCTCTTGACAAGCAACCCCACCACGGAGGCCAGTGACACTGACATCGTAGGTTGGAGAGAGAAGCCCACCCAGGTTCCAAGACTGGAGAGCAGTTTCCATGGGAGAATGGAAGAACATGGCAAGGTAGGAAAATTCTTGTCAGTCCAGGACATTAGACAACAAACTTAAAACTCGACCTCTCATCTTTCTACCTATGAGAAGGGGCTAATCACATTTGTGTTATTAATGACCCAACACCTAACATCAAGTAGAAATTAGATAATATATTGAACCAAATGGCAACAAAGACATCACATTTACACACTGCAATTCAGCTAAGCCCGTGATTAGAAAAAACTTTATAGCCTTGTTTACTTCACCACAATTAAACAAATAAATTAATAAAAGGCCTTTGACAAAATTCAACAATTATTTGTGATTTAAAAACCTCATGTAAAGCTAGGAATAAAAAGTAAATTCCTTCACTCTTATTGGTGACATGTTTAAGGTACTTCAGGTTCAGAACAATTTAAGTATGCCTGGTATATTCAAATACAATTGACCACCGTACTGGAAATGCTAGACAATAAAATAGGTAAGAAATAATGACATAAAAATTTCTGACTAAGTAACCTACAAGCCGAAAGAATCTACAAAACAAACAAAGAACAAACAGAAAAAGCACAGATAGGCTAAATGAGTATAAAAGGTTGCTAAATATAAAAAATCAACTCTGTGTAAATGCCAGGACACTGGAGCAAAAACGGCAGTGCTGAAGAAAAAAGATATGCTATAGCAATAGCATTAAAGAAACACATCAAGTGAGGAAGAGCATCCCAGCCAAAGGCAGCCTCGCAGTGACAGGTCAGGAGAGGCTGGCACGGGCTCCAGTGCTCCTCTCTGCAGGGATACACCAGGAGGCACTTCCTCTCTCAGATCAGGAGCCATCTGTGTGTGCACAGAACACCTCAGACCCAGGGACCCCTATATAAAGGGTGGATTGAGCTTCTTACACCCTGCTGATCCTGCAGGCATATTTTCACTGTGGGCCAGCCCCAGCAGAAGAGCCCTCTTGTGTTCTCACCAAGACCAGGTAAAAACCTGGTCAATCACCACATTCACTACTATCAATAAATAATGGTGACAAGATGATATAAACCTCAGCCAAACCTAGCTAAGACCCACTATTAATCATTTCCTTTGACAACTCAATCAGGGCTCAGTTCCAGGTAAGTCACTCACCCCAGCAAAACAGCTCAGTTCATTCCACACCTCCTGGAATTAACACAGACAGTAACAAACAGCAAAAATAAATTAAAAAATAGATGCTTACAATATCATAAAAATACTATGACTTAGGGATTAATATAATGACATGTATAAGATCCCCCCTCCAAGAAATAACATAGTTTAGAAACCTAAATAAAAAATAATCATGCTCATAATTGGAAGATCATTATTACAAAGATGTTATTTCCTCTAAAGATGATACATGCATCTATTACAATATCAATGAAAAACAAGTCATTTTGTGTAAATTCACTGCTGATTTGAAGAAGAATATAAAAATGCAAAGGGTCCAATAATCTCCAACATGCTTTTGAAAACCAACAGGGTGGGGAGATGTCTCTACAGGGTATCAGAACATGCTACGAAGGTACAAGGAATAAAACCTTGTGGTATTGATGGAAAGAGGGACAAATGACCTAAAGAGAATCTAGAAAGAGGCTGGTGCATGTTGCACAGCTGAGAAAGAGCAGAGATTGCTATGCAAAGCTGTTTTCAATTTTTAAATCAATGTTGCTGCATCAAATGGATGTTTATTAGAAAAAATTTAATAACATTTGATCAGTATATCCTACCATACAAAAAGACATTTCACATTTAAGTGTAAAAAGTAATTTTGGAAAAAATCTTTATAACTTTGTTATGAGTAAAATGCTCTTACATTGCATTTTTATAAACCATAAATTCTAAAGAAATTCTGATGAATTTCTATGAAACTTTATTAGAACTTAGTAATTTCTGCTCATCAGAAACATCATTAAGAGTGTGTAAGGGTAAGACAGAGTGGAAGAAAAAATGTGCAGTTCACATTTCTAACAAAGGCCTTATAGTGCAGAATACATGAAGAACTACATATTTCCAAGGAAAAAGACTTCCCAATAGAAAGAGAGCCAAGCCACTTCAATGAGCACTTTACAAAGGAGAAGACATTCCAATGACAAATGAATACATGAAAATGTGTACAAACTCAATAGCAATTAGAGAAGTAGAAATTAAAACCGGTAGAAACTACTGCATACTCATCTGAATGCAAAAACACTGACAACAAATGCATGAAACAATAAAAAACACACTACAGATCCAAGAGTTGGCAAAGACAATGAGCAACTGGAATTGATAAGCACTGCTGGTGGCAGTGTCAATTGGCAGAGCCACTTTGGACCATGGTTTGGAAGCACCTACTCAGGCACGCCCATGAACCAGCAATTCCAGTCCTAGATGGGACAGAAATGCACCAAAAGATTTTACAAGGAAGTTGTAACAGGACTAGTTGAAATAGAAAAATAGCAGTTTCCGCAAGAGAAAATGGAGAAGATAGTGAGTGGAAGAGGCCCAAAGATTTCCTGAGGCAGTGCTCATGCTCCATTTCTTGACCTAGGTGGTAGTTACATGGTGTGTTCCCTTTGTGATTATTCATTGACCAGTATGGTTTCGATATTTGTTCTATTATTTTTTTTAATGCTTTGCTCAATGAAATCAAGTTCATTAAATAAAGGGTGGAGAGGAGGAGCAGGAAGGAGGGATAATACAGGGGCATGAGAAAAATTTTGTGATAATAGGTATGTTCATTATATTGGTTGTGGTGATGGTTTCTTGGGTGCATACATATGTCCAAACATAAAAGTATATACCTTAAGTATATGCATTTCTTTCATTTCACTTATACTTTAATTAAGCTGTTAAAGATATAGAATGAATTTCAAACAAAAATTAAAAGAAAACATATAGTCTTAAATAGGTAAAATAAGAAAAGACTAAGAATATATTAGCTAATCATTAGTTTCAGTACAGTGAAAAGAAAATGTTTAAGCTAGTAGAAGAAAATCATAATAAAAAAATCAAAGATACTGAAAATAAATATACGACGGAGAGGATTAAAAAATCCAAATGCTGGTTCTGAAAAAGAAAAAAAGGGATTGAAAAAAACAGACTGTTTGAAATTTAATTTAAAAATTACATATTATATAATTTTAACTATGTATTTTCTAAGTATAAATTTAAAAATATATATTCATAAATTGGACATTAAAATAAAAATTTTATTCATCAAACAGTACTGGTTAAAGGATGTAAATAGCAGTCACAGAGAGAAATTAATTGCCTCACAGAAAACCAAATACTTTTATTAAAAAATAGACAAGACAGAGAGACCCAAAGAGAAAAGCAGGCAAGAGTCTTGAAGAGCCACTTTACATAGAAGATTTGAGTGTTCAATAATCATATGAAACATGGTAAACATGTAGAAATTAGGAAAATACAAACTAAAACCACATCAGATAGACAAGACTATACAGTATTGATAAGGATGTGGAATATCTTGAATTATCTTGAAATATCTTGAATTATGAAGTTGGAGTGTATGTTGTTTTATCCATCTGGGAAAACTGGCTTTTAGAAAACATGATTCTTCCCCACCATACACATAAATGCTTCAAAAGGGATACACATAAGGTAGAAACCGTACATGGTAGCCATATGACCATTCAGTTTACTTTATAATACAATGTCCAATAAATTACATAAAGCACTGAACACTTTATTATAAAATAGGCCTTGTGGTCTGTGATTTTTGCCCAACTGTAAGCTAATGTAAGTGTTCTGAGCATGATTAAGGTAGGCCGAGCCAAGCTGTAATGTTCAATAAGTTAGGTGTATTAAAAGCATTTTTAACAACCATATTTTCAACTTATAATGGGTTTATCAAGATGTAGCCCCATCATAATTTGAACAGTGCATGTATTAGTCATAAAGATGTTTGCTGAAACCCGGAGCGCAATGCAAGAAATAACTACTTCAATGGAGATGAAATTGTAGCTAACAGAAAACACAACTGAAGCATACAATAAACGACCTGAAAATTTCAACAAAAGGGTTCAACAGTACACTACAGAAAACAGAAGTCAGCATCAGACTGGTCACTGGCAATCAATCTGGGCAGCAAATTAAATGAATGAATGAATGGACAGCATAGCTTAAGAGACTCATGGCGCACCATCAAGAGAAACAACTTACACATGATTGGTATACCAGAAAGACAAAAAGAGGAACATAGAACATATTTTTTAAATAAATGAACAGTAATGGCAGAAAGGTTCCCAAGCCTGGGAAATAACCTAGAAATCCACATTCAGGAAGCTCAAAAGGCACCAAATAATCTAAATCAAAAGAGACCCAACCCGACACCCTCCGCTGCTCAGCACAGGGATGGGAAAAGCCGACGGTACCCTGATACCGGCGCCCCGGCCCGCCGCTCTCCATGCACTGGCCCTCCGCTCTCCCCTGCTCTGCACAGGGATGGGAGAAGCCGACGGTACCCCGATACCAGCGCCCCAGCCTGCCGCTCTCCACACCACAGCCCGCCACTCTCCACACCCTGGGACCGCTGCTCTCCACGCTCCGGCCCACCGCTCTTCTCTGCTCGGCGCGGAGATTGGAGAAAAAGCAGAGGGTATCCCGATACCGGCACCCTGGCCCGCCGCTCTCCACGCCACAGCCCGCCACTCTCTGCGCTCCAGACCGCCGCTCCCCACGCCACAGCCCGCCGCCCTCTGCGCTCCCGACCGCCGCTCTCCACGCCCCAGGACAGCCGCTCTCCATGCCACAGCCCGCCGCTCTCCACTCCCCGGGCCCGCCGTTCTCCGTGGACCGCCGCTCTCCACTGCTCTCCGCAGGGATGGGAGAAGCAGACGATACCCTGATACCGGCGCCCCGGCCCGCCGCTCTCCATGCCCAAGCCAGACGCTCTCCGTTACTCGGCACAAGGGTTTGAGAAGCAGACGATACCCCGATCCCGGCGCCCCAGCCCACCGCTCTCCCCTACTCGGTGCGGAAACCGGAGAAAAAGCCGACGGTATCCCGATGTCAGCGCCCTGGCCCGCCGCTCTCCGCGCCCCGGGACCGCCGTTCTCCGCGCCACAGCCCGCCGCTCTCCATGCCCAGGCCCGCCGCTCTCCACGCCCGACCCGCCACTCTCCGCAGGGATGGGAGAAGCAGACGATACCCTGATACCGGCGCCCCAGCCCGCCGCTCTCCACTCCCAGGACCGACACTCTCCCCTACTCGGTGTGGAAACCGGAGAAAAAGCCGATGGTACCCCGGTACCAGCGCCCTGGCCCGACGCTCTGCGCGCCACAGCCTGCCGCTCTCCACGCCCCGGGACCGCCGCTCTCCGCGCCCCGGGACCGCCGTTCTCCGCGCCCTGGCCCGCCGCTCTCCGCACCCTGGCCCGCCGCTCTCCGCGGCTCCGCGCATGGCTAGGAGCAGGAACCGCCTGCAGTGAGGCTCCCGGCCCACCGGCGGCGGCTTCAACGGGGCAGGGGCTGCGGCTACTCTCTGGCTGCCCGGGACGACCTACCCCGCTTTCCGCCACTCCCCCCACCAACTCGCGCTCCCGACAAACGGGGAAACTGACTTACCAGGCCTGAGACTTCCAAAGAGGATGGGGAAGCGCGTGGACCCAGCAAAGTTCTCCACCTTGGGGGGAACCTGCTTCTCTTCTTCAGATACTCTTGCGGAGGAGCTTTTCCTGTTCGTTGAAAACAGCAAACCGAGCGAACACCAACGTAGAAACCACTCCTGAATCCAGATCTGCAGAATAGAAAATGCCACAGTGGGCTTGCTCGGCCCATTTATAGACTCTGTATTCAAATGAGGGCTCCTGGAATACGCGTTCTGATTGGATAGTTTTACTACTGTTACCAACCAATCAGAAAACAAAAGGTGAAGAGGCTCCACCAAGGGTACTTTCAGTGGACCTTCACCCCAGGTAGCCTGTGTTTTTATGGAGGTCGTTCTCATGACCCTGAAAGAAAACGTCAAGATGATTAAGCTGTTACTGCCCATCCCCACCTCCACTCAACAACTAGCAACCTGCCATATGCTTTCTGGCTCCGTGGATTTCCTCATTCTGCAGATTTCATAAAAGTAAGTGATCTTTGGTGTCTGGCCTCTTTCACTTTGTAAGATGTTTTTGTGTTAACAGTGACCGTCAGTATTTCATTTTTTTTTGTCTAAATAACATTACGTATATATGGATACGCATGTGTATGAGGGAACTTCAAAAGGTTCAAGGAAATATTTGTATTATCTTTTAATTCTATTTTTCCATGAACTTTTTTGAAGTACCCTCATGTGTGTGTATATATATATATGTACATGTACACAAGAGTGTTATACTGGCAACTCAAATACCATGAGCAGCATTGACATTGGCACTAAAAGTTTCAAAAAAGGCAAATGTCTATGTTAATATTCTGAACAGAAGATATTTACAGTATTCCCTCTATTTACATGGTAGTTGCATGCTTAGAAAAAATCCTAGATATTTTAAATTCATATTCAAGTATATCAGTAGTATTTTGTGTTTTTATGTAAATTTTAATTATTAATAACTGTTTTACTTACATGAATGCTTGGCTAGACATTGAAAATCATGAAAATGAAAAATGTAGCAAGAAAGTTAATTGCAATATGTGAAAACACATATTCTATGGGAAAAACTGGAGAGGACAGAGGAAGGGGATAACTAGAAACATGCTGATTGAATAAAATAGAGCATTGTTAAAGAGGGTTTGGATGACTTGTAAAGGAATTGAGGCTTTAAACTATAGGACACAGGAAACAAATGTACAGAATTCTTAGGTTTTTAAATGATGAGTAAGTTTAAATAAAAAAAATATGAGAAAGATAGATTAAGAATGGGTGAAATTTCAAAGGCATTTCAGAATAAAAATTTTCATGTGTGGAAGTTATTTGGACTGTGGGAGTGAAGCAAGAATCTCAGCCATCAGCTTATTAGCATAAGTTACTTTGTGTACGATAATCAATATAGGAAATGGAAGGAACTGGAATGAATTTGTTAGAGAATATAATTAATCTAATTAGAAGGTACTAAATATTAGTAGTTGTCATATACGGAGATTTAGAAATGAGCTCTGGAGCTCCAAAGTGAGGTTGCAGCTTGAGGTGTGGTTTATGAGTAATTGTTGAAGCTGTGGGCCATGGGTGTACCAGGAGACAGTATATATTAGTACAAGGAGAGCAGGGAGGCCACAACCTTGGGTGTTGGTGAGGGATGGGTGAGTAAAGGGGATAGAGAGAGAGTAGCCAAGGAAAAACACTGAGAAACATATTCTGGAAGACAGAGAGATGAGAAGCTGCAGATAAAAACGTAAGCATCACTTACTAGTATTGTAACTTACGTCTAAACATAATGAAGAAATAGTAAGAGAGAAGAGTTGACACAGAAGTTGTTCCTGATATAGTTGTCCTTTCTTTCTATGTTCTGATTGAGCATTTAAACAGTCAATTCTATAAACTAGGAAGGATAACAATTGCATAGTTTATTTTTACCCTAAATCTAGTATGCAAAGAATTTGAGGAGAAAATGTGAAAAACACTTCAACTAAAATATAAAAAATTCCTTTGTTGACAAACAAAAAGGAAATATATTATATATTTAATTTATAAATTATTACATAAGTTTTCAAATTGCATAATTTCTACAATTGCACAATGACCAAAAATAATGCCTATGAATTAAATAAGTGATTAAGGCATCAATCTCCAAAGTTATAGGGGATGTTGTTTTATATTATTTTTGTTTCTTTTGGTAAATAAAGGCTGAGCAGAATAATAAATGAATTCCTGCTTATCAGTATTTCTTTAGAACTCATCAAACGGTGTGGAGTATGCATAAAGCAAATGGACTTCACAGGGTCTGGTTTTCCAAAGCCCTGCAGTTTTAAATATTGACCTTGCAAAGGACAGGAAATTTCCCCCAGGTTATATAGTCTCTATTGTAAGATAAAGGATTGTAACACAATTTATAACACAAAAAGTTGCTGGCTCAAAGGCAGACAGGTTACTGATTGATATGTAAAGATGCTGGGAAACTGCTGTGGGTAGAAGGAACGTTTGCTAAGATCAAGCATTTGTTGGTGGATCAACTTCACTTCTTGAAAACTGCATTATGGAATGTCTGTGGTTAAACTTGTTAAACTGTACTTAGAAACCCCCCACCTCTGTTCTTTTCCTACAACTTCCTGGTCTGGAGAATAAATGTGGGAAGAGAACCCCAATTTGTGGTTAATTTCCCAAATGGAAGGAATGCCTCTATCTTGAGGGTTCCATGAGATTAACCCCTTTTGGGGGCTTCTCACTGCTCAGAAGAGATGGGCTTAGAGTAATCTTTGGTGGCTCCATCATCCAGGGGCAAAGGGTAGACAAATCTGTGGGAGGCAAAGCAACAAAATAATGTAGATTTGATTAGAATATTTTGCCTATTGTTATACAATATTAAAATAGAGTGTTTATCTTTTTTAGACTATGATATTTACAGGGGACCATTATTTTGGACTAGTCTCTGGTACTAGGCCCCAGCAGACCAGATCAAACTATAATGGAGTCACTTGGGCTTAGTGCCACAGTAATCAAACTATAGCTGGAAATGAGTCAGTTTTCCAAAAATACAGGAGATTCCAGTCAACCTGCACCAGAGTAATAAGTAAGTCCCCTGTGTTTTAGACCTATAAGAAAAGTAAGTTTGAAATGACCCTCAGCTTTTTGCACTGTTTCTGCTTTTTCAGCCCTCTTTTGCCTATAAAACCAACTCCCTCTGATCAGCTCATCAAAACACTCATTTATAGAATGAGGTTTTGCCTGATTCTAGACTCATAAATAAAAGCCAGTTAGATCTTTAAACTATTATTTTTGGAATTTTTGTCTCTTGACACAACAGTGGTCTGTGACCTAATCTATACAGTCTGAGTGAGGGCACTGGATGAAGCCCTGGGACCAAGGGCAGCCCCAGGGAGATTGTGGTGTGGACAGTACCACTGGGTAATGGAGGGTTCATACATGGGTCTACATGTTTTTTGCATGTTCAAAAGGCACCAATAAAGGCTGTGGCTACTTCTGATACAAAGTCCTGGGGTGGCAGCCCTTGACAGGTGTGCATTTCAGGCAGGAGGATTGAAGGAGAAAGCCCATACCTGGAGTGACACACTCCACTTTCACATGCAGAACTTGAGGGGCTCCCAGGAGACCCAACACCACCCCCAGGCCACACTCTAGTATAGGATACACATCTCCAGCCTTCCCTGCACATACACCCCCACCCCTTTCACCTGTCCTAGACAGAGCACAAGAGGCTCTAGCCAAGGCCAGAAGTACATGGAGAAGCAGAGAAGCATAGGATAGGTCCTACCTACTCCTCCTGTTCTGTGCGGCTCAAGAACAACCAATGCTTCTAGGAGGAACAATTTTACCAAATCAGGAAATCCTTGAATGAATGTGTCTGACTAGCACATTCATTCATCCAATCTGCATTTTTGTTTCTAACTATTAATTTTCCATCCTCCAAGTTTGCATATTCATCAGCCCTTGCTTTGCAAATTACAACTGAAATCAACACTCCAGAAAAGGGTGGCCAGGGCCCAGAGTCAGGAAGAAATCTATCTGGAGCAAGTCCTGCAGGGGTCCTGAAGGCTGTCTGGTCAAGGGTGTGACCAGCAGTGTCCTACCAGCACTCAAGGATGTCTGCCCTAGTCCCCACCCTAGCCAGATTGGGGATCCCTGTGCCACCATTTCCTGCCCTGGCAGCAGGAAGGACCCCACCTTTGCAGGCAGCTGGGGCTGGGCCAGGAGGTCACACCCTTAGACCACTATTTGAGATTTTCCTCTGTGCCGCATTCACGGGGCTGTGGAGGGTCAGTGGCCTTGCAAGGAGTGGGCAGTACCCACGTGCCTGGTCCCACCATTGATGATCCAGACGTGGGCGGCCGCGACCCTCCCAGGGGCATAAGGCAGAGCCCTGGAAGGCAGCACCTCTGGGCTGGATGGCGACTGCTGAGTGCTTCCCATTCAAAGTCAGCCCAGACCCCTCACAGGTGGAGAACGGCCAAACGTTGGGGCCACGGGGCTCCGTCCTTCCCTCACCTTCCCGGATTCCCTCCTGCCGGCCAGTCCCTGCACCTCTCTTCATCTTCGGCCAGGTGCAGTGGACACTGTGTCCCTTAGGCCAGGGCCTGAGTATTGGGAGTGCAAATCGCTGGATTCCATCCACGTAGGGAATGGACAGTCTTGGTCTAATCCTCCTCTGGAAGAAAACCTAACAGTAGCGTTTCAGCATTTAGTGCATCTGGATGGTCATAGCTCCCTCCGTATTTATGAAATGAGATTAGATTTACTTTTGTTTGTCAGAGTGCCCCGGGTGAGTCCTGTGACCTCTCCTTAGCTGACATTGTTTTGTCTCATGACATCTTACTGTGCTGTGCACTCTGCCTCAGCTGACTGGTAGAACCTATCAGATTAGTTTATATTCTCCAAAAGGTGAGACTAATTTTCACTGATACTGGCTCAGCAGCCCAGGGGAACAAAACCCCAGAGAAAAAGAGAAATAAGAGAGGATGGCCTTTTCCCCATTCCTCTGGGATGCAAATAGGGAGCCTGGGTAGAGGTCAAATTGTGCACTCACCAAAGCTCCTGCTGTGTCCTTACAGGCAGCGTGTATCCCCTGCCACAGTGACTGTCCGAGGCTGGTGACAGCTGCTGGGGTGTGGACAGTGGGGCTTGCCATCCCTGCTGAGGACGTTTGCCTTTTCCCTCCTGTTGGGATTTAAAGCACTTCTGAAGGTTAAAAGTTGATTTAATACATCATTTGCAAGAGTCCCCCTGTCCCCTGCCTGATCTCAGCATCTGAGCAAAGACTTCACCTTAGAGCACCTTGAGCGTGGTCTGGGCACCCACAGCCCCTTGGGGGACAGTTGGGACATGGAAGGCCATAGACCCAAGGGGTGCAGGTCCTCGCCCTCCCCCCAACCCCCACCTAAACCGTCATCTCAGAAGCTGTGTTCTCGTCCTGTCCCCAGGATGGAGAGGCAGTGAGTGGAGGCTCAGATGGTAGTACCAGAGCCAACCTGCCTCAGGATTTGAATCTAACTCCCAGAATCGTGACAGTTGTGGGGTCTCACTGATGTGTTTAATGTGAATATCCAGATCCTTCACCTGTGAAGCTGGGTGGAAAGAACTGTGCACCACTGGCTTCCACAGGCACCCAGAGGTGGCCCCAGCATCTCTAGAAGTGGGTGCCTGCAGGGGGCCGTTGCATTTTCACTCCCACCCAGACACCCATGGCCCACCACGGAATGGCCCAGCTCCCCCAATGGCCTTGGGCCACAGCAGCCCTACCCACAGCCTTCCCTGCTGGACCCCTGGGGACCAGCCTGCACCTGTGGCTGTTTCCCCCACTACGACCTGTTGCCAAGAAGTCTTCTGAAAAGCCATGGAATTTACGTGCATTTTGAGAGGCACCTCTACATGCTTCACATGGGCAGGTACTAACAGACTTGACTTTGTCAGCCTGGAAGGTGGGAAGCAGATTTATTCTCTGCAGACTGGATAGTCCTTAGCCTCACGCCCCCGTAACTGAAGTTTAATAAATGCTCCGTGGATTCAGCATCCTTCCTGAAGGCCTATATCACTGTTAGGCAATTCTTGTTTTTTCTATAAATGAGCTCATTCTTCTCTCAGCGTTGACCCTTTTTGTCTTCACTGAGGCTTCTGACCCTGGGAGACAGAAAGGAGGTGCCCTCTCTTTAATTTTTTCCTTACTGCCTGTTCTAATTCTTATTTCAAACATGTGACTCTTCCTAGAGTAGCATTAACTGCTTACAGGTTTTTTTAACTATAAAAGGTTGAAAATAAGTTTAAAGTTTAAGATAAAGTAACATAGAACATAGGTTTCTAAATAACGCAGTGAACTAAATCTCAAGGCAAGGAGAAGAATTTGCAGCTGTTTCTTTCTAGGTTTCACTCTAATGCAGAGCACACCAGTGTCCCTCAGCAGCACCTCAGAGAGCTTGGTTCATTGTCATTTTTTGTCATGCTGACTTTATTCTACTTTTATTTTCATCTGTTTTTCCTATAAACTGCATGTGTTGTGCACACTACCTTTTATAGTAATTTATTTTAACACCTGTTTCCCTGCAGTTGTACTTTCCATACAGCAAAATAAGGGTGAGAATAGATTAGCTCAGGACTCTTGGATTCTTACATTACTGGATAAAAGTAAACCATGAAGAAACGTGTGCACACACATACCCACATGCACAGACACAGACACATGCATGAGCACACACATATACATACATATACACACACAGGCTCCCACACATACACACACATGCACAGATGTGCATATATACAGACACATGCTGTGCACACACACATCCCTAGGCCTGTACAGCAGAAATGTTAGAAAAGTTGATTTCTAATTCTTGCCAAGAGCTGAAAACTTTGTGTACCTGAAAAATCATTTAGCCTTTGTAATCCTATTTACCAAATTTTAAAAAAAAATGTGTCCAAGTGTAAAGATTTTAAGTGTTAACATTATTGTTGAATTACCAAAGTTTTAGGTTACTTTGCACTTCGAACAATGCTTGAGTGAAATACCTCAAGTAAGAGAAAATCTTCTAAAAGAAAAGCAAATCTAAAATCATGAAAAAAAAATTTTAAATGTAACCTGCTGTGTCTCCCCCAAACAAATTTTTTTTGTTAATTTTATATAACCTGCACTCATTTTTTATAGTCATCCAAATTCATTAGAAAAATTGTCAGCCAAATGCCACAAGACCTGTGTTCTTTGACAGTCTAACTGGGAGTTGAAGTGGCAAGATATAGCTGAAGCTCACCCTTAATAGATACCTGGTGTGGACAATACCTTGACAGAAAGTTTACCTTGAAAAATCAGAATGCAGAATTAACAGGTTTGTGACAAAGGCTTGAGCAGGTTCCAGCCATGACTGACAAGATAAATAACAGATGCCATGTTCTTCTTAATGTAAAACAAGGGAACAGCAGGTGAGGACTGGACAGGGAAGGAGGGGTCAAAAGAGGCACGTGAACAGCCACAGGGGAGGGGCTTGGCTTGAACAGTGACTTGATGCCCTGGCATCCAGGCTGTGGGCATCATGTGCCAGCTGCGTGGCTTGTGATCGTGCCAGGAGTGTGGGGACGTGATCGCAGGCAGCATCAGCCAGGCAGCAGAGACCACTCCAGGTGTTTGAGCAGAAGGGATTCAGGACAAGGGGTGACGGGTCTCAGGTACTGGTGGAATTGGAGACTCCAGCATATTAAAATCTACCAAAGGAACGCGGTGTCCGTTGACTGAGGTTTGCCCAACACGAGAGAGGTCCACGTTTGTCAGGGTTCCTGTGGGGACGTGGGATTTCAGCAGCGTGGACACAGCCTTCAGGTGTGGTAGAGAGGCCCAGAGGGGCACAGCCAGAGGGAAGCAGCAGGGGGCGCGCGTGTCCCACGACAGCGGATCTCAAGCCTGGCTGGGCGCGCACGTCTGCCAGCGTGTGGACTGCGAGCCTGGCACCAGGGCAGCAGGGAGGGCCGGAGACCGGGGGCCACCGGATGGCTGGGGCAGGGGCACATGTCGCCTTTGAAAGAAGGGCGTCGAGTCAGCCAGCACGTTTCTGTCACGTTTCAATTTGACCCAGTGACTGTGAGAGAAGCGGCTCCGGACCCAGCAGAACCGCGGCTCGGGAATGGGCTGGGGAGGGGCCCCGGCCAGTCCCCACGCCCGGCAGAGACGCGGCCCCGAGCGGCTGCGACCCGCCGAGCCTCCCCCTCCGCGGCGACGCTGCCGCCGGCTGCGCCCTGCGCTGTGCAGCGCCCGCCCTCGGCCGCCGCGCCCGCGTCTCCCGCCACCGCCTCCGCAGCAACTCGCTGCCCCTGGCCACGCGCCACCTCCTGGCTCCTCTCGCCCAGGACCTTCATTCTCGGGACCTCAGCACCCGCATCGGAGCCACCTCCCCCTCACCGCCTCCCCTTCAGGACACCACCAAAGCCTCACCTCTCACCTCTCACCCCTCACCCCTCGGGCGCCTGGGGACCTCAGCCACCGACCAGCGCCGTCCCTCCGCCCCCTCTGTGACCTGAGGAGGCACGAGAAGCAGACCAGTCCGTGTCTTTGCAGACGCAGCAGGTCGCTTCTGCCCCAGCCCCGGCTTCCGCAGCACCACGGCTGCAGCCCGGACGTCGTCCCTACGCGTGGCCGTCCCCGGCCCCCAGGACGCCTGCGGCTGTCCTCGCCTCCGCGGGTGCCACCCTCCACCTGTGCTCTACGGTGACCCGAACTCACGCTTTCATGAGCAAGGAGAAGCCTTCCGTGGGAGACTCCTGTCTCATCCGGAAATCTCGCAGCATTTGCAGGGATCTCTATCTTTTCCCAGAACCTCCCAGCCAGGGATGGGCACCTGCCTTTGTCAAGGGACAGAGGGGAGTTGTCTTGTGCTTCGTGGTCTCTGTCCCCACCCGCCAGCTCTGCCTTGGTCACAGGAAAGCAGCGGAGAGGGCACATCCGTGGACTGCATAGCTGCGCTCGGTAAAACTTCACGGAAAGGCAGGATCCCAGCCACATTTGGCCCGAGGGCCACAGCTGGCCATCTATGCAGACGAACCCAGTAGCAGACACCCCTGGCAGGATCCTCCTCCACCCGGCAGACTCCTGAGGTGTCTCTGCTCCCCCAAGTCCCTCAACCCACCTCTAGTGCAACCCAGACCAGCCCATCACCCCACAGGACAAATCCAGGGAGCAATCTGCCCTCTTGCTAATCAGCTTCACGCTCAATGCCCCTCACACAGAGGACCCTCCTTGGTGACACCTTTTTGTCCTTGTTCCACCCCTATCCTGGTCACCCCACCCACTTCTCCACTCTCGGGCTCCTCGCCTGCAATCGGGCCAAGGTGAACATCCCCAGGGAGCTCAGTCCTGTCTGTATCGGTAGACTAGAAAGTCCTGAGTGTGGACAAGCTCCCCTGCAGGAAAAATACAAACTGATTCATCGTAGAGACTGAAGACCTAGGAAGAAATGGATTTCAGAGGAAGAAAATGGACCAGGGACAGCCTGGGGCTGACTGGCTGCACTGACGGACTGTGGCCTTGGAATGAGCCTTTTGTAAGTTTACAGACACAGAAAATTGATCCATTTGAGGCAAATGAAAACTGTGTTGATAAAGACTCTGTGACTCCTGGAATGCTGAGGTCACCAACTCCAGATCAGGGTCTCTGGTTTGGCTACAGCTGCTGTCTTGCATCGGCAGGGGATCTGCACAGACCCCAGACCCACGGGCCCTTCCGGAGGACAGTCCAGTACCGGCTTTCTCCGTTATCCATGGACAGTTCAACCCTGACAACAACTCACCTCTGGATACCTTTCCTCTGCTGCTTAGTCTGTCCATAGCAGTGAAGCCATCCCCTGAGGCTCTGTGCTATAATCCCTGGGTGTCACATGCACTGACCTGCTCATATCTGAGGCCACTCCTCTTATTAAAAGATATGGGTTTTCTTTAAAGGAACTGCATAAAATTATATATGTTCTCCTTGGTCATAATAAGTCAGGAAGAAGATTCTCTAAAATTATGAAATGATCAAAAGTGACCTGCTGTAAATGATACTACACAAAGTGCCTCCCAGATTCTCTGTGTGAGAAGCTTCAGCTGCTCATGGCTCAGTGAATTCCAAGCCCCTGATCCCAAAGCCCTGAGTTTCTTTTCATTACCTTCTGGATCTGAAGGAGGTGGGTTCTGTGAAATCCAGACAGTGCCTGCTCCACAGCATCTGAGGACAAAAGTCACTCACAAGATTCCAAAGCCTCGACAATGGAATCTCTGCCTTTTATTTTATGACCAGTTGTCCACCATTCCCAAGTAGTGTCCTTATTCTAAAATTGCATCCAGAAAAAATGCATTTACATGGATTTGTGGACAAAGACATGATACAAACAAAGGTGTCATTTTCAAGTAATCCTGAAACTGAATTATTCATTAATAGTTATTAAATGGAATATTTTACAACCTGCGTCAACTACAAAGATTGGCACAGCTTTCTGACATAACCCCAGCAAGTACCTCTTAACAGGACCTTTCTACACCTGTTTGAATGCAATGAGTGTTACATATTTGAAAGCATCTCAAATCTGATACTCAAGGAAACTCGTGTCCGAGTCCTGGGGTTGAGCGGACAGAGGAGGAAACTGAGGCTCCGGCCACGCGTGGGGTGTGGGTAAGCGAGCAGGAGAGCAGAAGGCCTTGAAGGCTGAGCAGCACCTTTCTGCCACCTCCTGGGGGTGCGAGTACGGACGGCCTGGCTGCAGGTGTGGATGGCCGGCTCCGGGTGTAGACGGCCTGGCTGCGGGTGCGGATGGCCGGCTCTGGGTGTAGACGGCCTGGCTGCAGGTGTGGATGGCCGGTTCTGGGTGTAGATGGCCTGGCCGCGGGTGTGGATGGCCGGCTCTGGGTGTAGACGGCCTGGCTGCAGGTGTGGATGGCCGGCTCTGGGTGTAGACAGACTGGCTGCAGGTGTGGATGGCCGGTTCTGGGTGTAGACGGCCTGGCTGCAGGTGTAGGCGGCCTGGCTCCCAGTGTAGATGACTGGCTTTCCCCGGGCTTCCGGGCTGGAGCTTTTCCGAGGTCTCTCCTCACTAAACACACGAGGATGGGGTCTGGCCTTCGATTCCGTGTGGCCCGGAGGGTGCGGGTGGTGGGCGCGCACAGTTCTCTGCATGAGCGAACAACTGCTGTTAATTCTACTTTATCAACCCCCCGCCCGGTCCCGGAACCCTCTCTGCTGTTTACATCAATGGGGGAATGTGGCCTGAGGGTTTCCTTCAGTTTAGAAAATACAATCAGGATTAAAAAACAGCAACAAGGAAAAAACCTTTAATGAATAATTTCAAGCAGTTGCACCCAAGACAACAGGACAATGAAGTCCATAAATAAACAATCCAAATGAGCATTTTACTGCATTTTCTTCATCTGCTCTGTTGTTTTGTCTTGACGGAAGAGTTTTCTTTTTCTGAGAGCAAATCCCAGACATCAGTAGTTTCACTTCCAGAAGTTTCATCAGTGTCTTACCAATAGACAAGGCTTTGCCTACCCAACGCTATTGACAATAATTCCTGTTTTTTTCTGACCTCTGATTCCTGTTCAGAATCCACCTATTATCTAAAACGTGCATGTTTAAAAAGTTGGTTTGTTTGAGTCAGGATCCTAACACGGTTTTGAGGTCTTTTAAGACTTACATTAGTATTGTTTCTCTTTTCTTTTTCTTATACTTTTTTCTTCATCTTTTTCTACTTCATCTTTTTAATGCTGTAGGGGAGGGGGATATGGCTTCCCTCTTCCCTTCTGGGTTCTTTGGATGGGCTACGAATTAAATTGACATAAGACACATCAACAGGAGAAAAACTACTTTAATTGTGTGCATAGGTACAGGAGTCCTGCAAAACATGAGACTCAAGGAAGGGCCAGATGACTGGAGTTTGTACAGCGTCCTGAGCTACAGAAAGGAATAGAGCTGGGGCTTCTGGGGGTGGTGACAAGTTACAGGAGGGTGAATAAAGGTTGTCTTGTTATGCAGAAGGACAAATAGATCCAGAGGGTAGCTCCTTTCCCCAGAACCCCCCACTTTTCCTGGTGTGGAACTAAACAGAGACCACCTAATGAGAAGAGGCAAAAGGCTATTTACTCAGGGCTTGCAGGTAACAGAGCCCTGTCTTCTCCACAGCGCAGGTTACTGGAGGAACACTGAGAGCACATGCACCTGAAGCTGTCCTGGGATAGGCTCTGAGATCTGCCCTGTGCCTGGGGGTGTTTGCTGGGCTTCTGCCCTGTGTGAGAAGCCCGATCAGGTGGGGCAGGTGCACAGCAGCAGCTCTGGCCACGGTGCTTGTAGAAAGTAGAGGGAGGCTGTGGACGATGGTGCAGGATATTGGAGAAGATGAAATGGAAAAATCATCCCATAGGACTGAGGAGCACTTGAGTGCCTGAGACTTTGGACTTCAGGGTCTGACCTCACCCAAGACAGCCTGATGGAGCCAGCACGTGACTGTCAGCATATCTAGCTCTTTTCTACTTATTTGGTTTTGTGAAGTTTGTATGATTTTAATTTTAATTATTTTTGTTTCCATCCATGTTTGCCACCATGAGTCTGAGGGATGGAAACCCTAATTCCAAATCATACAAGTATTATTTGAAATTTACAAAACTGGGTGTAGAAAAAATATGAATAAACTTTCAAATGAAAAGTTTTATGTTTGTAGTATTTATTTTTCTGAGGTATAGGGGAGAAAAACCTTTCCCTATACTCTCTTAGTGAATTAAACTGACAAAAGACAGTTTAACAGAACAAAAGCTTACATATTTTATTTGGTGTTAACTATTTTTTATTTATTTTCTTTTCTTTCTTTCTTTCTTTCTTCTTCTTTTTTTTTTTTTTTGGTGGTTGGCTGGTGAGGGGATCTAAGCCAGTGTCATAACGCCTCGCTCTAACCAACCGAGATAACTGGCCGTCCTGATGCTAACTTTTTAAATAATGTGCATGGGGGCTTCACAGATGTTAAAACAAAAAACCAAAAAACATAAATAGCTAAAAAGTGTGGGGACTTATAGCCACTGTAACAACAGGTGATAAATTGTGGGTAAGTGACTAGACAAAGGGAAGCAGAGGAGGTCTGGGCTTCTTGGTGGTAAATTGTGGGAAGGCAAATACATAAGGAAACATAATAGATAAGGGTCATTTAACAAGAGTTATTTACACAGATCCGCCTCAGTGCTGTCTCTGTCTTTGGTGACAGGATTGTTCTCCTGTGGGAGAGGGGGACACCTTCACAAGGAGGAATTTACATTCTCTTTCTAGGAAGATAGGGGAAGGCAGAGAGTTCTTCCTGTGTCCGTGTTTTTCTCAGCTTCCTCCAGCTCACAATAATCTTAATGTCAAAGTGGCATATTCTAGGGTGACGTATTCCGATCTCCTCCAGAGGTTATAGTTGAAGATCAACTAAGGCAGACACGAGTTAAAGGTGGTAAAGGCAGATGTCACGTGGGTCTACTGCAATAGGGGAAAGAGGCCACCGTGTAGGACTGAGCTCGATTCTGAATATAGTAGGGTCCGCAGGGGGTTCACAGCCAACGAACACAGGCGGTAAGTGCGTGGGACATTACTGAGAGGGGACATCAAGGATAGGGGGCTTCTTGCTAAACTCACCAAACAGGATTCTTGTGAAGGACAGAACACAGACTTAAAAATCAAAGGTGAGGGATGAGGGATATTAGTCCATTTTCTGTTGCTTATAACAGAATCCCTGAAACTGGGTAATTTATAGAGATATATAATTTATTTCTTAGATTTCGGGAAGCTGGGAAGTCCATGGTCCAGAGAGCGCTTCTGCTGAGGGCCTTCTTCTGGGTAGGGAGTCTCTGCAGGGTCCTAGATGGTGCAGGAAATCATGTGGTGAGAATGGCCTGAGCAAGAGAGCTGAACTTCTCCTTACAAAGCCATCAGAACCATGCCCATTAAACCATCGGCACGTTACTCCACGAATGGACCAACCCATTCGGAGGGCACTGTCCTCATGGCCCCTTAAAAGCCCCACATTTTACCACCACAGTGGGGTTAAGTTCCAACTTGAGCTTGGGGGGACATTCAAACCACAGCAGCCTGATGAGATGTCAAGGGTGGGGGGCTCTCTCTAAACTGACCTAGCGGGACTTTTTGCTAAGACTGTGCTAGGCAGGATGAAGACAGGGTCCAAGGCTGAGGCCTCATGGAAAAGAGGGCCCAGAGGCACCTGACTGAAGTTTGGTCAAGGGGTGAGTCTTTGTCATTATTAAAGCTTTGATTTGCTCTAAGACTTCTGGAATGCCACAAGTTGTTGCCCCATCACCATCTGGTTTGTGGGAGCTGAGGGGTGTTTGCACATTTTATAGTGACATTGGCTGGGAGAACAGTTGGCGTTCCTGTAAACCTTAAAGACAGTATTGTATGGAATAAAATATACGGAACACTGAAGGGCATTTGATATCAATTTTTGATATCAGATCCATAGTGCTGTGTGGTGCTGGTGTGGGACGGTACCTGCTATGGGTCAAATGTGTTCCCCCAAAGTTCGTGTGCTGGAAACTTGACCCCCACTTTAACAGTATTAAGAGGGTGGGAAATCCTATTATGGTACTTGAAAGGTGGGGCCTTTGAGAGGTGATTGGATCATGAGGACTACACCCTCAAGAATGGATTCATCCATTCATGGAGTAATGGGTTACCATGGGTGTAGACTGATGGCTTTCTAAGAAGGGTGCTGCTCTTACCTGTGACACCCTACATCACCAGAGGACCCTGTGGAGAGTCCCCACCAAGAAGGCCCTCACCACATGCACCTCCTGGACTGTGGACTTCCCAGCCTCCAAAAGTGTAAGAAATAAATTCCATTTCTTTATAAATGATCTAGTATCAGGTATTCCATTATAAGCTACAGAAAACAGACTAATACAGGACTCTGGTGTTACAGGGCCTGCCCAACTTGTTCTGTCACTGCTAGAGTGAGCAGCACTGAAGCCACATTGGGACCTAAAACTACATGGGCTGTAGACAAATTTTAAAAGGACACTTTTTTTCTTGGCATGTATTTCTGAGTTCTTTCATTTCCCATGGTTATTTGATATTTTAAACCTTGATATGGGGCAAGATGACATTATTTACAGAAACGTAAAGTTCTTTTCCAGACAGCCTGAAGCTGCAGACTTGCCAGGATGCACACCCTATCCAGACCCTGAGATAACCACAAGGATGGGAGCAGAAACCAGGCGGAGTCTTGGTGAGACCTTGCACCCGGCTCCTTGAACGGAGCCCCCACAGCTCGTGTCCCCCTCCGTCCTGCTTTTCATTTCCCATGCTCCCTTCCCTCAATCCCCTCTTTAAAAACCCCTCAGTAAATATGAGTCTGGCCTTTCTCCGTCAGGTTTATTGGAGAGATGGTTAGCCTGACATCTCTCCTCAGGTCACTGGTATTTCTGAATAAAAGCTGACCTCCATCTTTACCACCATTTGACTTTTGAGTGGCTTGTTTTTGAAAGGGAGCAGCCGGACCCGTGCCTGGTAACAACATGACCCTGGTGATTGGCACCCACCTCCTAGTGAGTGCGATGCATGCCCACCTTCCCAGGAATCTGGTGGAAATGGTGTTATGTCTGGTATCTGAAGCCTAGAATTTTCCAGCTCTTTTGAAGTAACATGGAGCATGTCCTTGACTTCTCTATCAGATGGAGATCTTCAGATATCTGGTTCCTACTTTATCAACCCCACACCTTCTCCCAAACCTTGCTCCCTGACCACCAGGTTGTCTCTTCTTTAGCCTTAATATCTTCATGCCTGCCACAATTTCTTACAGGACCTGGTTTCCAGACTTTTTACTAACTAATGTGATTATTTTTCTCTGTAGTCAAACTAGAGCCTGTGCTGTATCTGTCAGGGTTTTGTTGCAGTAACAGACAACCCTGCATCCTGGAGGCTCACCATAGCAAGGTTATTTCTCACACTTACAACATGTACATCACGGGCTTTGTAGGGGAGGGGGAAAATATCCTATACACTCTTAGATTCGGTGACTGGGGACTGCAAATTAAACTGACAAAAGACAGATTAACAGGAGAAAAGACATACATGTTTCATCTTTTTTAAAAAAAATTTACATATGATAACTAAAAAATCTGCTTTGACCAGGTCAGCTAAATTATAGTGCCTTGGGGGATCTGGGATAAGTCAGCAATCATGTCCACCTGTCCTGGAAAACATTATCATAAGACCATTTTACTTAGAAGCAGGTATAATGGCATCAGGAAGCCATACAATAACCTAGAATAATCCTCGTGACCTTCATCCTGGATCCCTGCATGTAGGTTGTAACCTAGTAACAATCCCAAATCTATATGTAATGTACAACAAATAGAAAGCTTGATGAAGAGATGAGGTGGGACTATCTTCTCTCACTGTCCTTTGACCGTTCCTCCTTCTTGTGGTTATAAATGCTCAGTTCTGCTGGTTCTCTTTGGAACTCATTTCTCAGGGTGACCTGACTATGCATTTCCCTGGTTGCAATTGTCATACTGGCTCAATAAATCTTTTTTCTTTTTTTTTTTGGCTGTTTGCCAGTATGGGGATCTGAACCCTTGACCTTGGTGTTATCAACAGCCCCCCAACCCCCAAGTGAGCTAACTGGCCACACTGGCTATAATAAATGCTATACTTTTAATATTTGGCCTCAGTTTCTTTTAGGTCAACACATATATGGGAGATTCACATGAGAACTGAAAACCTAAAGAGGCAGTTAGACCCAGGGGCTTCTATACCATTTTCACAAAGAGCAATAAATTGTGGAGAAGTGACTAGGGAATGTATGGGGGAAACTCATGGTAGATAGACTCACCTCTGGTGATGCATCGATCTCCTCTTCCTGGTACGGGAGAGGGGGCATCTGTACAAATGGAAATTTCCTTTACAAAATTTAAATTTATACCCTGATTTTAGGCAGAAAGGGGGAGGGGAGGAAACTCCTTATGTGTTTGCTGTTTCTCAGTGGCCCTCACTCAAAATAATCAACATATGAAAGTGGCATATTTTAGGGTGGCATGTCCTGATCCATTCAGCCTCCTGTGGGTTTCATGTGACATATCATCACTCAGGAGGCCAGTTCATGGCCTCCACCATCTGGAATGCTTCAGTGATAGGGTTTGGGACACACTATCCAAATACACATCTTTGGCATAAGGATTATTTTAAGCTGATTATTTGAGGAAATAGCCAACAGAGAAGAAACCCTAAAAAGAGAGTAGAAGTTACCCTTTTGTAAGGGAAATTTATATCTATAATGAAAGTCTCCATCTGTAAGGATGGCTCTCTCTTAGCACCAGGAAGAAGGTGACTAACTCACTAGAGACTCGTAGTGAAAACAACACTGACTGAGCTCTGCGTAATGTTTCTTACCTGTGTTTAAGGTGATTTTCCTGGCCACCTATCCAGAACTAGTCTCCCCTTTCTTGGTTCAGAGAAAGATGGTTATGTAAGTCTGAAGTCAGAGCCACTTCTTGGAGATTTACTCTTGGAGATTTTCCTGAGTATCTCCCATGTGTACAGAGGTATGTGTGTTATTAAACTTCTGTTTTTCTCTTGTTAGTCTGTCTTGTGCCACAGGTAGGCCCACCTGAGAACTATGAAGGGTCTGGAGAAAATTATTTTTCCTCCCCTTGATATATATATATATATTTCTTTTTTTAAATTTCCTTTTTTCTTTTTTAAATTTTAAAATCATCCTTATTTTTTACTTTTTTATTTCTTGTAGTTTTTTTTCCTTTTTCCCCTATTTATTTATTTATTTATTCGACCCTCCATATACTGGTGCCTTTGGAAACTAAGCAATAGGGCTCTGTGGTGATATTTAATGGCATCTGCTCAATCTTGCTATGAACCTAAAGCTGCCCTTAAAAAATAAAGTCTGTAAATTTTTTTCTGGTTTGGGAGCCCCACAGACAGTGCATCAGGGAAGGGCAGGCCACAGCAGGGCCTTCCTGGAGGGTCCTGTTGGGGCTGAGGGTGAGGCTGGTATGTGGTGAGGGTATGGAACTTTCATAGCTAGAACTGCCCATTGACTGGAGCACAGCAGGAAGCTTCTAGAAAGAATCCTGGAACCCTCCTGTTGGCCTTACCCTCTGACCCTTCTTAAGGGACAGCTCATGGTGACCAGACAGCCCCCACCATCCCAGCCCCCAGCCACAGGCTTCCCACTGGGCATGAGCCGCTCCGCTCCCCATGGCCATCCTGTGGTCTTTGCATGAGATGCAGGTGGACACCTGCCCTGAGCTGGGCCACAAGGCCTTGGGCTTGATACATGTCAGTGCCCAGATCAGAGGGTGGTCACAGAACATCATAATCTAATGAACACACTTGTACGGTGTCTGCACATGGTGGGTCTCTGTGTTCACTATCTGTGGTGGGCTGAATTTTGTCCCCTCCAAATTCATATGTTGAAGTCCTAACACCCAGAACCTCAGAATGTGGCTGTATTTGGAGAAAGGGCCTTTAAAGAGGTGATTAAGATAAAAGGAGGTCATATGGGTGGGTCTTAATCCCATAGGACTGACGTCCTATAAGGAGATTAGGACATAGACAAGCACAGAGGAATCACCATGTGAGGACACAGGGAGAAGACACTGTCTACAAGCCATGGAGAGAGGTCTTAGGAGACACCAACCCTGCCTACACTTGGATCTCAGACTTCCAGCTTCCAGGACTGAGAGACAATGAGTTTCTGTTGTTTAAGCCATCCAGTCTGCAGTATTTTCTTATGGCCACATGAGCAAATGAATGTATGGTCATTACAATTAAAATTAGCATGTAGTATTTCTTTCTTTTCCTCTCAGGTTTTGGATTTCAGGAAAAAAGAGCATTTCTTGACTGTTGCTCTGGTGGATGAAGCTGGGAAGGGTGAGAAGGCTACAGAACTGTTGTTTGTGGTGTTTATCGTGTGTGGAGAAAGCCAGATGAATACAGTGGGGGCTGAAAAGAACAGAGGTGGGAGACAAAAAGATGGATTAGTCTGGCACTGGGGCCACAATCTTATTGGAAACTGGGGCCCCTGCTTTGTGAGATGTCCTAGTAGTAAACATGCCATATACTTGAAACCAGATTGAATTGTCATTTCTGTTGCTTGTAACCAAGAGTTCTAAGAAACAGAACACAACCTTTAATGTAATAGACAGTGGCTGGATCAGTTTATTCTAATAACAACTGCAGAAGATAAAGGACTTTAAATGAATGCATTCTAATTCTAGCGCACATGGTGAGTCCCAGTGGCCAGTGCCCAGGGTTGTCCCATCAGAGGAAGGGCAGCAGCTGTGCTAGGGGTCCACTCTGACCTCAGGTACATCTGTGCCTATTGGGCAAATATAACAATAACAAAAAACAAAATCTCTCCCCAACCCAGAAAACCCCTCCACAGAGGGAGAAGAGAAAGAAAACCATTTTATTTTTGAGTAAGCATTAAACCAGAACATCATGCGCATCACAGGCAACTCACTAAGAGACTGAAAAGATGAACAGCAACCTCACCCTTTCATCAAGTTGAGTGGCTACCACCCATTCAGTACCTCATGGAGCTCTTGCAATTCAGAGCCAGGTGACATCTAAAGTGAGGCCCATCTCCTTCCAGGCAGCTGGAAGACGGAGTGTTGTCATCACCTCTCGTAGAGTGACTGAGATGCAAAGGATTACTCAGAGCTCACGTATGCAGAGCACTGAGAGGCCTGAAGTGTCTGTCTGCAGGGAGAACTCCTTCAAGAGACAAGGGTCCCAGGCACAGCACTGGGTCAGGTTTTCTCTCAGCTTTTATTGTACAGGCAAGAAAGTTACAGAAGAAACACAGGGGGTTAATCAGTCATAGTGAAAACAAACAAACTGGCTACATGACAATCTTCATTAAAGCAGGTGTAACTTAAAATAGTTCAAGCAGTTTACCATCAAAAGGAGTAATAGAACTAAGCTATGTGACATACAAAAACAATGAAATAATCACTATAGCAGTGCTTAGCTCCCTAAGAAACTCAAACAGCTGAGGGTAAGATGTGGAACATCCCCCAACCACTAACTAGCAGAAGAGCCTTGAAGGGTTTAGTTCACATACTTTCCCATTATTTAGGTTTAGCGGCACCAAGGGCAACTGCCCCCAGAGCAATCACTTTTGCTGTGTTTCAATTCTCTTATCTACATTAAAGACTTCAGTCCTGTGAAAGTTTTTCTGGTTTTTCCCAATCTTAGCATTTGCATGTGTTCTTCTAAAGAGTTGGGCTATGATTTAAACTACAGGACTTTAGTCCTGCTAAACTAAGGACTTTGGTCCTACTACGCTATAGGCTACGGCCCTGTGAAATACATGTGTTTATTAATGTCAGTGTCCTCCACAAGGTGCTGTCTTCCTCGATGGTTATGAAGGAGATCAGAGTGTGCCATCCCAACATATGCTATGAGTACACAGGCACGGGGATTATTTTGAGCTGAAGACAATTGAAGAAACCTTCTTGGAGCTTCCTTTAACTAAAAGCAGAAACTTTGAGAAATGAGGACTGCCGGAAATCTCCTCTCTAGGGGAGTTTTTATGGCCACGCAGAAGATGGAAATTCTGCACCAAGAAGAGTCTGCACAAATAATCCTTACTAAACAACCCTTGTCTCCTATGCATGCCCTAGTCACCTTCCCATAATTCATCACCTGTTAAAAATGGTATCTGAGTGCCTGAGCCTAACAGCATCGTTGGTTTTTCCTTTTTCTCTGAAGCCTCCATGCATGTAAAATTAAAAACTTAAGATGAAAAGTGCATGCTTTTTCTCCTGTTAATCTGGCTTTTGTCAGTTTACTTTGTAGGCCCCAGTTACAAACCTAAGAAGGTAGAGGTTTTTTTTCCTTCTCTAAATTACATTTCAGAAATAGCTCCAATGCCCTTCCGGATATATTCCTGAGGTGTCACACTGGCAAGAGGTTTGTTTAGCCATTAACAAGATTTACATACATTTGAATTTGAAAAAGACAGAGAATGGGGCTACTGCCTAGCTCAGTTGGTTAGAGCACAGTGTTACAGTGCCAAGGTCAAGGGTTTTTATCCCAGTGGCAAAAGAAAAGAGAAGGACAGAGGATGAAGTTCTGAAAGAAAGGGTTATATTTGCCCTTACAGGGTCTCCACCTGTTCCTCGCCCTCCCTCCCCACCCCCTCACCCCCAGCAAAATGTGGATATTCAACAAATACTTGCTAAAATACTGCATCAGCCTAGGATTTCAGTATTAATGTTCTGTTAGGGACCCCTGGTTATTGGGCTGAGATGCTATTTTTCCTTTATGGTAAAACAATTGGAAACAGCCTTAATATCCTGAAAAGGAAACACTATAAAATAATTAAGGAGAATCAGAAAGCTCTTATGTGTCCTGGTAAGCTGTTAGGTTTACTAAAAGACAGGTCAGACAACATATATGCACATTTCGGTAAAAAGTCATAATTAGATGATTGTATAAGCACCTCTTGAAAAATATACAAGAAACTCCATCTGAAGGGAAAATTAAGGGCTGAGAAACCCCCTCCAATTGAAAAAGATTCAATTTTCACTATATAAACTCTTGAAATTCTTAAATCTTATACCATTTCTATAGATTGTCTTTTTAAAAATAAATAAAATTTTGAAGTGAAAATGTCAGCCAAGTCTTAACAGTTACAAGGCGGCTGTCCCTTCACTGTGACGGTCAGTGGCACTCTTTCAGTGTGATGCTGCTCCCTCCAGCCCCCATGAAGTTATTAACATTGCAGAGAAGATGAGAGAAAGAACCAGGCACTCCTGAAAAATGGTGTGCTCCATTGAACGGAAAGGAAGACGGGCCGCCGGAAACAGGACAGCAGGGTCACGGCATCTGTGTTCAACCCTGACTCCTAGTCAGGAAAGTCCATTGTGTCGTGTAAAGACAAATCCAGGTTGTGACGGACTGAATGTCTGTGTTCCCCTGAATTCCCTATGTTGAAATCCTAACCCCAAGGTGATGGGGTTAGGAGCTGGGGCTTTGGGAGATGATTAGATCATGAGGGTGGAGCCCTCATGAGTGGGATTAGTTCCCTAATGAAAGGGACCCTAGAAAGGGTCCTCACCCCTTCCACCATGTGAGGACACATGAAGAAGCTGCCATCTGTGAACCAGGAAATGACCTTGAGAAACTAAATCTGCTGGCACCCCATCTATGACTTCCAGCCTTCAGAACTGTGAGAAATAAATTTGTACTGTTTAAAAGCCACCCAGGCTATGGTATTTTGTTATAGCAACCTAAACAGAGTAAGACGACATAAGACAGATTAACAGGAGAAAAGCATACATATTGCATTTTTATATGTACCAGGGCACCTTCACAGGAAAATGAAGACCCCCAAAGTGGTTCGGCCTACGTGTTTACATACCAGGTTGAGCAGAGTAGTGACTTGTAAAAAAGTAACTAAATTATATGAGGCTAAACGAAGATACAAGTTATTTTAACAAGGTGTGTATTTTTCTCAGCCTCAAGTCCCCATCTCTGGTGATAAGAATCTTTCTTGTCTCCTGGTATAGGAGGGCATGTTACGTATGGCAGTCACATCCCCTGCTTTCAGGAAGAAAACAGAAGTGCCTTTTTAAGTGCCTTTAGCTCAAGGTAATCCACATGCCCACCTGGCATATTTGGGGTGGCGTATTCTTTCCTCTGATGCCCAGCCCTCTTTCCCTTCCATTGTTTATTTTCAGGGTTTCCGCTGCATTCTGCTGGTAAACGCTCCACTCTGAGGCTGTCTCTGTAGCATTCAGGGGCTCACAGAATTCAGTAAAAGGGGAACAAATGTCTACACTTCAACTTTCTATTCCCACATGAGTAGGACCGGCAGGACAGCAACAAAGGCCCCAGTCCTAATTGTAATAGTTTCATAGTTTTATAAAAATGATTCAAATTTTCCAGGTGGGACTAAATTGGTTCTCATGACAAACACTTGAAAACAATTAACTTAAAAACATTCAAGCAATTGTTTCCTACCACAGAGGGCAGCGTTACTTGTTCTGTATTTAGAAGCTATTTCCTGAGCGACCCCAGTTATATCACAAGAGGGAGAACCCGAGCCTCTCCTCAGTGCTCTCTCCTCTTCCAGCTTTTCTCAAGTCATCTTCTCTCTGCACCACCAAGTTGGTGGCATGGTATCTGGAGAGTGAGAAGGCATCCCCATGGGACCCAGTTGGTACATCCCTGTCCTTGGCCACGCTGCCCAGTTCTCAGCACGACTCTCCAGCTTTGGGTCCACATGGTTTTGAGTCAAGGATTCACATGGGACCTGACATGCATGTTGACTGCAAACCCCTGGACGCAAAACCCTTGCTGGGCTTTATCAGTCCTGCTGCGCTTCCTGGACAGGTCCATGTCTTTCTGCTCAGAATTAACACTGCCTAGTGCAGAGCTGTGCCCCTTCTGCACAGACAGTCCTGGGATGTAACACAAATGTGTGTGTTGGAAAGGCTTCCTTGAGTACTGTATTATTAGTCTGCTTCTGTTTATAACAGTCTCTGCGTACTGTTTCTGGACAGTCCTTCAAGGATTTGTCATCAGCTAACTTAAGTACATTCTAAAAGTGGAGATTTTAATTGTGTGCGTACTCATTTAGTTGCTATAGCGTTTGAATTGAGTCGGCAGGATAGAAGCCGGGCTCAGAGGCTTCCAGATCCCACTATTGCATTCTGAGAGCCTCTTACTCACACCCCTTGCTATTCATAAGAGCACTTTTTACTATCATTGCTTCTACGTGCAATACAAGCCTCCTTCACTCAACTGTAAGCCCCTGGAAAACCGAGTGGCCAGTGACAGTAGGGAATGGATTTTACTGTGTTCTCAGCACCAGACAGTGCCTGGCTTCCAGTAATTTAATAAAGCCTTTAGTGAACAATTGTAATTTGTACCAAAGAAAGAAAATTCTTACATCCGTATCCTTACAGCCATTCTCAAGTTATCCCGACCTAAACTCCACTATTGGGTTCCAGGCTAACCACCCTGGTGACAGGATTTCTCCTCAAATTGATTCCTCGCCCCTCGTCCCCAGATTATCAGTCTACTTTGTAGGTCTGGGAAGCCTGTTTCAACGTGCCAGCATGTGGGCCATCAATGCCAGTCAATGCCAGACACTGCTCAGGAAGTTAGCTACCGGGGTAGAGCACCTCCTTGCATTTAGGCTGTTAACACGTGACTCTGGACTTCTGGCCTAACTGGAGATGGGATGAGAACACACACGCCTCTAACCAGCCCAACAGCAGATGGGCCAAGCTAACAATGCACCCACTCACTGGGCTTCCAACCTAATTGGCACTAAGCCGAGTTAGCGCGCGCCTATCTAGGCTGCCGTCTGAACAGATGCTCCAGTTCGTGCAGACAACTAGCGGGGCTCGTAACCTAACTGGCATCGGGCTGAGTTACCGCAAACACCTCATTAGGTTTACCTACCTACCTAATTGGTAAGCGAACAGAGGGGACAGAACCGGCACCGACCGCCGGAAGAAGCCCCGTGGACGCCCGGCAACCCGCCATGTTACAGCCACTTTCTGTACCAAACGGGTGGCTCTTAAAAGAGCCTTTGGAGTGACAGGACCTCAGGGCGATCGCCCCTGGAGCCTAGACCCACGTCCCGCGGAGACGGAGCGCGAGCTGCATGTCTCTGAGCATGATGGTGACACGCTTGGCGTGGATGGCGCACAGGTTGGTGTCCTCAAACAGCCCCACCAAGTAGGATTCGCAGGCCTCTTGGAGCGCCATCATGGCCGAAATCTGAAAGCGCAGGTCTGGCTTGAAATCCTGCGCAACCTCTCGCACCAGCCGCTGGAACGGCAGTTTGCGGACCAGCAGGGCGCTGGATTTCTGGTAGCAGCGGATCTCGCGCAGCGCCACCGAGCCGGGCCGAAAGCGGTACGGCTTCATCACGCCGCCGGTGGCCGGGACGCTCTTGCGGGCTACCTTCGCGGCCAGCTGCTTCCGCGGCGCCTTGCCGCCGGTCGACTTCCGCGCCGTCGGCTTGGTGCGAACCATGACAACGAGGAGGCTCCCGCTGTCTCCGCTCCCGACTGGCACTGAGAGGCTCAGCGCTCTCGCTTTTATAGAGCCCGCAGCGCTCCCATTGGTTGGCCGCCGGGTGGCGCGACGGCAGGCTATGCTCTGATTGGCTCTTAAGGCGCTCATGCACTGGGTCCCTGGGCAGGCCCCGAGGTGCTGGCATGATGTGCCTGGTTTAACCAAAAGAACTTCAATAAGCTTTTATGGCACTGCAATTAGAGGAACATTAACCCATAACATGCAACAAAAATGATTTTGCTTTTTGGAACTATTTAACAAATAAATTTGACATTACAATTAACAGCAACATACTGTTGTATTTTTTTTTTTTTAAAGATGACTGATAAGGGGATCTTAACCCTTGACTTGCTGTTTGTCCTCAGCACCACGCTCTCCCAAGTGAGCTAACCGGCCATCCCTATACAGGGATCCGAAGCTGTGGCCTTGGTGTTATCAGCACCACACTCTCCCAAGTGAGCAACGGGCTGGCCCCAAATTTCTTAAATATTTTATAACCAAGTTTATGTCATTTGCAATCAATGACAGTCCTACTTCTTTTTCAATTTTCAGAATTTTGCTTATAATTCTTATGTAAGTTTTGCTGGCAAAATTTTTAATTCAGTGTTAAATAGAATGGGAATAGTGGACATTCATCTTTTGTTCTCCGAGTTTGAGATAAATTAGAGCACAAGGGTTTCACCATTAAGTATAGCATTAGCTGTAAATTTTTTCTAGGTCCACTTTAGCAGGTATAGAAAGATCCCTTCTATTCCTAGTTTGCCAGCAGTTTTATAATAAATGGATGTAGGATTTGGAAAATGTTTTCGTGTGTCTGTTGAGAGAATCTTTGCAATTTTTGTTTAACCTGTTAATATTCTGTATTGAATTAATTGATTTGGATGTTAAGTTGAAATTGCATCTGTAAAATAATCCCATTTGGTAATGGTGTATAATCATTTTTCCATGTTGATGAACTCAGTTTGCTAGTATTGATTGTGGATTTCTATATCTGCATTTATCAGAAATTTCCATTTATAGGGCGGGCCCTGTGGCTGACTTGGGAGAGTGTGGTGCTAGTAGCACGAAGGCCATGGATTTGGATCCTACATAGAGATGGCCAGTGTGCTCACTGGCTGAGCATGGTGCAGACCACACAGTGCCAAGGGTTGCGATCCCCTTACCGATAAAAAATTTTTTTTCATTTATGTTATATTTTCATGTGATTTTTTGTCTACTTCTGATATCAAGGTAATGCTACTTTCATAAAATGAATCAAGAAGTGTTATCTAATCTTTTCATGTGTGTTTGTGACTAAAAAGAGTTCATGGACAAAAGGCTTGAGTCAGTACCTCTGTGTTTAGGCATGCTTAGGCAGGTAAAACCCCCAGGTAGCCCTCCAGCCTGCCTTTACAGAAAGCAGGAGCTAACACCACCATGACCCAGGAGGCCCCACAACACTTCTGTGGAAGTCATCAACAACAGCCAGCACCACACTTTCTACCACAGCAAGCATGCTTGCCACCACAGTAACAGCCACAACCTCTGTGCAGGTGGCCTGCAGCATATTCAGCTGCACTGAGACAAGTAGAGTCACTAGAGGAGCCTGGAAAAGGAGAAGGAAGAATTCCTCCTCAAAGTCCACTCCAGAGTGATACAAAAAGAAACTGATCTACCAGATGACCAGAAATCAATGTAAAGATACTAAATATATGGGAAAAAAGAAAATGTGACACTAGCAAAGAAACAAAGTAATTCTCAAGTACTAAACCCTATAGAACAGGAAACCCTTGAAATGACTAAAATGGAATTTGTAGTAACTATCTTAAGGAAACTGAAAGAGATAAGACTCAGTTAGACAACACAATGAAATGAGAAAAAGTATCCAGAATATGAAGGAGGAAATTTAAAAATAAATTAATACTTTAAAAAACAATGCAGCAGAGCTCCTGGAAGTGAAGGACATATTCAATAAAATTTAAAAAAAAAAAACCCACAAGCAATAGCTTAAGCAGCAGATTAGAGCAAGCAGGAGAAAGAACTTTTGATCCCCAAAATGATCTTTATTAAATAACCCAGGAAGACAAAAAAAATTGGGACGGAGGGAGAAAGGAATTTTTTAAAAATGAAGGAGGTCTAAGAGAGCTAGCAGACAACAGTAAGTGCACAAACATCTGAATCATGGGTGTTCCAGAAAGGGAGGAGAAAAGTAAAGACATTGATAATCTATTCAATGAAATAATAGGGGGAAACTTTCCAGGTATACAGAGAGACCATTGCCTTCAGATTCAGGAAGCTCAAAGATGCCCAAACAGATTCAGTCCAAAAATATCCTCTACAAGACACATTATAGTCAAACTGGCAGAACTGAAAGACAGAGAGAATCCTAAAAGCAGCAAGAGAAAAATATCAAGTCACTTATAAGGGAGGCCCCATCAGAATAACAGCAGACTTCACAACTGAAACTCTACAGATGAGAAGAAAATGGGATGACACATTCAAAATACCAAAAGAAAAAACTGCCAGCCAAGAAAACTATAACCAGCAAGGCTATCCTTCAGAAATGACAGATAAATAGTGGTTTTTCCGGACAAAAACAAAACAAAACAAAACAAAAACTGCAGGAGTTTATCACCACATGACTAGCCCTGCAAGAAATTCTCAATGGAGTCCTGCATCTGGAATCTGAAAAATAATGATCCCTATCATGAATACACAAGAATGAACAAAACCCACTGGTAAAACACAAATGCAAATGAGAAAGAAAAAGGAAACTAAGTCTTTCCACCTCAGAAAACCAACAAACATTGATGACCAACAATAAAAGGGGATGAAAGAAACAACATATATTTAAAACATCTAAATGAAATGTGATCAAATGCTGGGAGTAAGACAATACCTCTCAATAATAACCCTAAGTGTAAATGAGTTAGTTTAACTCTCCAGTCAACAGACACAGACTGATGGATTGGATAAAAATTAGACCCAACTATATGCTGTCTTCAAGATACTCACCTCTCCTGTAAAGATGCACACAGACTAATAGTGAAGGGATGAAAAGAGATATAGCATGCAAATGGAAACAAAAAAATGAGCAGGAGTAGCTATTCTCATATCACATGAAATAGGTTTTAAACAAAAACCATAAAAAGAGACAAAGAATGCCACTATATAATGATAAAGGGATCTATTCAGTAAGAAGACATGACAATCACAAATATATATGCACCCAACACTGGAGAACCCAGATATATAAAGCAAACACTATCAGACCTAAAGAAAGAGATAGACCCAAGCATAATAATAGTGGGGCACCAAACAACACTTGCTCAGCATTGGACAGATCATCCAGGCAACAAATCAACAGATAAGGACAGGATTTAAATTATGCTTTAGAACAATTGGACTTGGCAGAGATCTAAAGACCATATCATCCAACAACCACAGAACACACATTCTTATCAGCACATGCAACATTCTCCAGGATACACCACATATTAGGTCAGACATCAAGTCTCAACAACTTTAAAAACTCAAAATCACCTCAACTATCTTTTCAGACCACAATGGATTAAAACTAGGAATTAATAACAAGAGAACCTCATAACACTATACAAATACATTGAAATTAAATAACAGGTTCTGAATGACCTATGAGCCCAAGAAGAAATTAAACAGGAAATCAAAAAATTCTAGAAAATAAAGAAAATCATATCAACATCTGTAGGTTTCTGCAAGAACAGTACTAAGAGGGAAGTTCATCACAATAAATATTTACATTGATATAATAGGAAGATTTCAAATAAACAATTTAATGCTACTCCTCAAAGAACTAGAAAAACAAGAATCATCCAATTCCAAAGTTAATAGATGGGAAGAAATAATTAAGATCAGAGCAGAAGTAAATGATATACAGACCCCCAAAATTATGCAACAGATTAATGAAACAAAATAGAAAAAGTATTAGATAGGTTAACAAAAAGAAAGAAAGAAAGAAAGAAAGAAAGAAAGAAAGAAAGAAAGAAAGAAAGAAAGAAAGAAAGAAAGAAAGAAAGAAGACCCAAATAACAAAAACAGAAATTAAAAAGGAGATATTACAACTGGTACCACAGAAATGCAAATAATCATTAGACACTATTACATACAACTATACACCAACAAATTTGACAGCCTAAAAGAAATGGATAAATTTCTGGACACAGACAATCTACCAAGACAGAACCAAGAAGAAATAGAAAACCTGAACAAACTAGTAACAAGCAACAAGATTGAAGCAGTAATCAGCAGTTTCCCAACAAAGAAAAGCCCAGATCTGGATGGCTTTACTGCTGGATTCTTCCAAACATTTAAAGATGAATTAATACCAATTGTCTTTAAACTATTCCAAAAAATTGAAACAGAGGCCACGCAACCAAACACACACTATGAGGCCAGCATCACCTTATACCAAACCAAACAAAAGTACAATAAAAAAAAGAAAACTAAACATCAATATCTCTGATGAACATAGAGGCACAAATCCTAAATAAATTACTAGCAATCAGAATACAGCAACACATCAAATAAATTATACACTGTGATCAAGAGGAATTCATCCCAGGGAGTCAAGGATAGTTCAACATATGCAAGTTAATAAATATGATAAACCACATCAACTACATCAAGGACAAAAAAAAAAGATTACCTCAATACTTAACAGATACAGAAAAAGAATTCAACAAAATTCAACATCCCTTAATGACAAAGGCTCTCAGCAAATCAGGCATAAAGGAAAGTACCTCAATACAATAAAAGCCATAGATGACAAACTCACTGCCATATCATCCTGATAAAAGCTTTCAGCTTTTTTTGAAACAGGAACAAGATAAGGATGCCCACTATCACCACTCCTACTTAAGACAGTATTGGAAGTACTCGTCAGAAAAATCAGGCAAAAGAAAGAAATGAAGGGCATCCAGATTAGAAAGGACAAATTCAAACTGCTCCTGTTTGCAGATGACATTATCCTATATATAGAAAAGTCTAAAGACCCTACCCAAAAAGTCTTAGAGCAGATTAACAATTTTGGTAATGTTGCAGGATACAAAATCAATGCCCCCAAATCAGTAGCATTTGTATTCTCCAATAATGAATTAGCAAAAAATAGATATCTAGAAAGGAAGCCCATTTATAATAGTCACCAGAAAAAATAAAATATGTAGGAATCAATTTAAACAAGGAGGTGAAAGATCTCTCCAACAAGAACTACAAATCGAATACCAGGGCTTCCAGTCAAGATGGCAGAATAAACGGTTCCCAGCGTCACTCTCTCCCACAAATCAACCAATTTACAACTGTAAAAATGTAACATCAGCCAAGCTCGGGCTGCTGGAGCACAGGGAAAGAGGAGGAGAGAGACCTATGGAGTTCATGAAGGAGGGAGAAACTACAATGAGAGAAAGAAAAAGCTGCTCTGAGAGTTTCTGGCTGCAGCTGCTTTAAGGCTGGAGCTGCTGAGCACACAGAGCAGGAGCCTGCAGAAGCCACAGCTGTGCGCTTCAGATGGCGTTACTTGGAGGCGGCAGGAGAGAAGAGGGCCTTGGCAACCCCCAGGAAAACAAGACCACTAACAGAGTTCCCATGGACCCATGCAGGAGCGAGGAACCAGAACAACCAGAAAAAGGGAGCCCCTCAGAGGCTGGCGAGTCATTGCAAGGGACAGCACCAGGCCGGTCCCGTGGGAAGTGTTTGTAGCACAGTCGTTGGGGGAGACATGCCCACCAGGAGAACACTGAGACACAGCAAGGACAGCCGATCTGCCCCCCAATCAGCACAGGACCACTCAGAGGAGACTGGTCAGGAATGCAGAATTGCATGGGGTGCAGTTTGATGAAAAACTCAGGCCCAAATCAGAGATTCTACAGAATACAGATCCACTGGGTCTCTGGAGAGCTGGAAATACCTATAAGATCAACCATTAAACCCCGAGCTGCACAAAAAGCCTTCCCTAGGGAAACAGCAGCAAAGCAGCAATTTAAACAACCACACACTCAAATACTGGTTCCCACAGGAAGTTCCCCCGTGTTAGAAGCAAAGGACAAAAAATTAGTTCTGGCCTGGGCACACCACCAGCCAACAGCACCTTGGGGCCTGCCTGGGAACCAGAGGCTTGGATCTGCCGACCGGACCCCACTCCCACTTCCAGGCAAACTGTGTCAGTGCCTCAGGGCCAGCATGGGGATCCCAGGCATGGAGAAGGGGAATGGACCCTCCTCCCACAACCAAGCACACCATGCCAGCACCTCTGCACCCACCAGGGGACCCAAGGTATGGAGAAGGGGACCAGACCTCTCTCCCATAACCAGGCACATCTAGCCAGCACCTTGGGTACCGCCCAGGGATGCGAGGTATGGAGCCAGGGACCATACCCTACTACCACAACCAGGCACAACATACCAGCACCTTGGGGCCTGCCGAGGGACCCAGTGCCTGGAGAAGGGGACTGGACCTCTGTCCCACAACCACGCACACCAAGCCAGTGTCTCGAGGCCTGCCAGGGACCTGGGGCATGGAGAAGGGGGACCGGACCACCCTCCTACAACCAGGCACACCATGCCAGCACCTTGGAGCCCACCTAGGGACCCAGGGAATGGAGAAGGGGACCAGACACATGCACACACGAATACACGTGTGTACATGGACAAACACATATACACACACATGCATGCATAAACATGTGTACTCTCAAACACACCCATGCTTACAAATATACACATGTGCACACAGCACACCAACTCAGGTGCACACACATGCACAACATGTACACAATTACAAAGCACATGTAGACAGAAATATACATACATATGCATACATGCAAATGCACAAAGACGTACTCAGCCATGCACAAACACATGTACACAGAGAAACACATGTAAACACACACACAGGCACACACACAAACATGCATGCACATACACACTGGCCCACACACAGACTCACAGAGACATGCACAGGCACACACACACATAAACATGCATGTACATACACACTGGCCCACACACAGACTCACACAGACATGCACAGGCACACACACATAAACATGCATGTACATACACACTGGCCCACACACAGACTCACACAGACGTGCACAGGCACACACACACATAAACGTGCATGCACATACACACTGGCCCACACACAGACTCACACAGACATGCACAGGCACACACACATAAACATGCATGTACATACACACTGGCCCACACACAGACTCACACAGACATGCACAGGCACACACACATAAACATGCATGCACATACACACTGGCCCACACACAAACTCACAGAGACATGCACAGGCACACACACACATAAACGTGCATGCACATACACACTGGCCCACACACGAACTCACAGAGACATGCACAGGCACACACACACATAAACGTGCATGCACATACACACTGGCCCACACACGAATTCACACAGACATGCACAGGCACACACACACATAAACGTGCATGCACATACACACTGGCCCACACACAAACTCACAGAGACATGCACAGGCACACACACACATAAACGTGCATGCACATACACACTGGCCCACACACAAACTCACAGAGACATGCACAGGCACACACACACATAAACGTGCATGCACATACACACTGGCCCACACACAGACTCACACAGACATGCACAGGCACACACATGCGAGCACACAGGCACCCTTTGGAGTTAGAATATGTAACCCCACGCAGTGGAGGTCCACAGCTTCGCCTGCCTACTTCACGGGGGTGCTGTTGGGACCCAGTTAGGAAAGGGATTTGAAAATCGTTTCCAAACTCCAAGCACCACCCTCCTCTATTTTTCTGCAATCCCGAAAGTCATGGCGTCTATGGACTGCACACATTCGGAGTCTGTCCCCTGGGAACTTGATCAGCGCTTCCTGCGCCCTAGCTCTTGGCGTCAGCTCTCTCCCTGGTCCTCAGGGCTGGGGGACGTTGTCTACGCGGACAGAAGCCAGGGATGGGGAGCGTCCAGTGAGCTGGGGGTCTGACTCAGTCTGGGCAGAGGCTGTCATCAGGGCCCTGGTCACCTTCGGTCCCGGGGATGTTCCTTTGTTAATGCCGGGCTCATCCAGGTGACCGCGGTGGGTGCCTGAGTGTCCACGGTTCCCACGTATCACCCTCTGCAGGGACAGAACGGCCGGGAGCGGCGGGAAGGCGCTGCCGTTAGAAGGCGGGGGTGGACCCGGGGTCCTGACCCAGAGGCCGCAGGAGGGTGGCCTGCAGGGCCGGTACTCACAGGGAGGTGGCCCTCGCACCACGCCAGGCGTCCGGGGCTGATCGGCGATGGCCGGGCCGCGGGGGACTTGGTGGCGTCAGCTGGGTCAGGGTGGGGGAGGGGAGGAGAGTGGAGGAGCCTCGGCGTCCTGGGACAGCCAGGAGTGGGGCCGCCTTGTCCTGGGCAGGGGGATGGACAGGAGGTTTGCTGGTGGGGGAGGGGCTGGGGGACAAGGGAGGAAAGGGGGCGGCAGCCTGTCCGCTGTGTTTGGGGTGAGTCATTGGGAGGGGAAGGAGGTCCCTGTGGAGGGGGCGGGAGAGGGCGCCCCCGTGGGCGGTCGGTGAAGGGGGTCGGGGGGACAGGCGGCAGCGAGCAGGGGCGGGTGCCCCCCTGGGAGGGTGAAGCGGGTCGCCGGGGGTAGCGATCCCCCAACTCTCCCGGGCATCGTCGGTGTCGGGTCCAGGGTTGAAGAGAGGGGGCGTCCGGCTTAGGCGGAGACGGTGGGCGGGGCAGGCCGGGCTGCGGGGAGGCGACAGGTAGGTCCGGTCCCCTGGGGCGGGGCGGGGGATGTTACGAAGCCCCGAAATGCCGCCCCCCAACCCTGACCAACCCGAGTCCTGGGGTTGGGCGGACAGAGGAGGAAACTGAGGCTCTGGCCACGCGTGGGGTGTGGGGAAGCGAGCAGGAGAGCAGAAGGCCTTGAAGGCTAAGCAGCACCTTTCTGCCACCTCCTGGGGGTGCGAGTACGGACGGCCTGGCTGCAGGTGCGGATGGCCGGCCCCGGGTGCAGACGGCCTGGCTGCGGGTGCGGATGGCCGGCTCCGGGTGTAGACGGCCTGGCTGCAGGTGCGGATGGCCGGCTCTGGGTGTAGACGGCCTGGCTGCAGGTGTAGATGGCCGGTTCTGGGTGTAGACGGCCTGGCTGCAGGTGCGGATGGCCGGCTCTGGGTGTAGACGGCCTGGCCGCGGGTGTGGATGACCGGCTCCGGGTGTAGACGGCCTGGCTGCAGGTGCGGATGGCCGGCCCTGGGTGTAGACGGCCTGGCTGCAGGTGCGGATGGCCGGCTCCGGGTGTGGACGGCCTGGCCGCGGGTGTGGATGGCCGGCTCTGGGTGTAGACGGCCTGGCTGCAGGTGTGGATGGCCAGTTCTGGGTGTAGATGGCCTGGCTGCAGGTGTAGGCGGCCTGGCTCCCAGTGTAGACGACTGGCTTTCCCTGGGCTTCCCGGCTGGAGCTTTTCCGTGGTCTTTCCTCACTAAACACACGAGGACGGGGTCTGGCCTTCGATTCCGTGTGACCCGGAGGGTGCGGGTGGTGGGCGCGCACAGTTCTCTGCATGAGCGAACAACTGCTGTTAATTCTACTTTACCAACCCCCCTCCCGGTCCTAGAACACTCTCTGCTGTTTACATCAATGGGGGAATGTGGCCTGAGGGTTTCCTTCAGTTTAGAAAATACAATCAGGATTAAAAAACAGCAACAAGGAAAAAACCTTTAATGAATAATTTCAAGCAGTTGCACCCAAGACAACAGGACAATGAACCCCATAAATAAACAATCCATATGAGCATTTTACTGCATTTTCTTCATCTGCTCTGTTGTTTTGTCTTGACGGAAGGGTTTACTTTTTCTAAAAGCAAATCCCAGACATCAGTAGTTTCACTTCCAGAAGTTTCATTAGCGTCTTACCGATAGTCAAGGCTTTGCCTACCCAACACAATTGACAGTAATTCCTGTTTTTTTCTGACCTCTGATTCCTGTTCAGATTTCACCTATTACCTAAAAGGTGCGTGTGTAAAAAGTTGGTTTGTTTGAGTCAGGATCCTAACACTGTTTAGAGGTCTTTTAAGAACTTACATTAGTATTGTTTCTCTTTTCTTTTTCTTATACTTTTTTCTTCATCTTTTTCTACTTCATCTTTTTAATGCTGTAGGGGAGGGGGATATGGCTTCCCTCTTCCCTTCTGGGTTCTTTGGATGGGCTACGAATTAAATTGACATAAGACAGATCAACAGGAGAAAAACTACTTTAATTATGTTCATAGGTACAGGAGTCCCGCAAAACATGAGACTCAAGGAAGGGCCAGATGACTGGAGTTTGTACAGCGTCATGAGCTACAGAAAGGAATAGAGCTGGGGCTTCTGGGGGTGGTGACAAGTTACAGGAGGGTGAATAAAGGTTGTCTTGTTATGCAGAAGGACAAATAGATCCAGAGGGTAGCTCCTTTCCCCAGAACACCCCCCCCCCACTTTTCCTGGTGTGGAACTAAACAGAGACCACCTAATGAGAAGAGGCAAAAGGCTATTTACTCAGGGCTTGCAGGTAACAGAGCCCTGTCTTCTCCACAGCGCAGGTTACTGGAGGAACACTGAGAGCACATGCACCCGAAGCTGTCCTGGGATAGGCTCTGAGATCTGCCCTGTGCCTGGGGGTGTTTGCTGGGGTTCTGCCCTGTGTGAGAAGCCTGATTAGGTGGGGCAGGTGCACAGAAGCAGCTCTGGCCACGGTGCTTGTAGAAAGTAGAGGGAAGCTGTGGACGATGGTGCAGGATCTTGGAGAAGATTAAATAGAAAAATCATCCCATAGGACTGCGGAGCACTTGAGTGCCTGAGACTTTGGACTTCAGGGTCTCGCCTCACACAAGACAGCCTGATGGAGCCAGCGCGGGACTGGCAGCATATCTAGCTCTTTTCTACTTATTTGGTTTTGTGAAGTTTGTATGATTTTAATTTTAATTATTTTTGTTTCCGTCCATGATTGCCCCATGAGCCTGAGGGATGGAAACCCAAATTCCAAATCAAACCACTATTATTTGAAATTTACAAAACTGGGTGTAGAAAAATATGAATAAACTTTCAAATGAAAAGTCTTATGTTTGTAGTATTTATTTTTCTGAGGTGTAGGGGAGAAAAACCTTTTCCTAAACTCTCTTAGTGAATTAAACTGACAAAAGACAGTTTAACAGAAGAAAACCTTATATATTTCATTTGGTGTTAAATGTTTTTTTATTTATTTTCTTTTCTTTCTTCTTTTTTTTTCTTTTTTGGTGGTTGGTTGGTGACGGGATCCAAACCAGTGTCATAACGCCTCGCTCTAACCAACCGAGATAACTGGCCGTCCTGATGCTAAGTTTTTTTGTAATGTGCATGGGGGCTTCACAGATGTTAAAACAAAACCAAAAAACATAAACAGCTAAAAAGCATGGGGACTTATAGCCACTGTAACAACAGGTGATAAATTGTGGGTAAGTGACTAGACAAAGGGAAGCAGAGGAGGTCTGGGCTTCTTGGTGGTAAATTGTGGGAAGGCAAATACATAAGGAAACATAATAGATAAGGGTCATTTAACAAGATTTATTTACACAGATCCGCCTCAGTGCTGTCTCTGCATTTGGTGACAGGATTGTTCTCGTGTGGGAGAGGGGGACACCTTCACAAGGAGGAATTTACATTCTCCTTTTAGGAAGATAGGGGAAGGCAGAGAGTTCTTCCTGTGTCGATAAGTGCATGAGCAGAGTAAGACATAACCACAGTGACCCGATTATTACACAACATGTACGTATCAAAGCATCAGATCGTACCCCATAGATAGTATAATCACAATGTCAATAAAATTTCTTTAAGGATGATAAAAATGTGAGCAATTTTAATAATACAACTCAACTTAAAGCCACATAAGCTGCGGCTACACATCTATGAGAATGGCTAAAAGCCAGGGGTCGGGGCCGGGCCGAGCCGCCAGCCCTCGCGAGCCCGGAAAAAGCGAGCGGAGAAGAGCCGAGGCCTGGAGCGGTTCCCACGGGAGAGGCTCCGCAGCCGAATTGCTCTCGTGCGGCGGGCGGGCGGCTGCGGATCCCCCAGCGTCAGGAGGGCGGGGGAGCCCTGGTCCGGCACCGGAGGGCGGCCGGGCGGGCGGCGGGGCAGGTGCTCCCCTGAGCCCCCTGGCGGTGGCGGACCCGGGACTGTCACAGGCGCCGACCATGGTTGTCTGCCGCACCGCCGCGGGCAGCGTCCCCCTCCCCGGCACGCGGCACGCCGGCGGCGGACTCCGGCACCTGGGAGCGCATCGGCCAGCTCAGGGCACAAGGCGAGCGGGCACCTTCCTGCGCAGCTGGAGCAGGTCCCGCGCGTTCCCCCGGGGCCGGCAGCCTCCGAGTCGTGCGCTCACGCGGCGGGGCCCTGCGATCGGCCCGCGCCCCGGCGACTGCCGTTCCTGCGGTGCGTCTGCAGCCAGCCTTTGCTCTTGCGGGAACAAGTGACCCAGGCATCTCAAATTGCAATATGGTAGAAGCAGAGAGAGCAGAGCAGAGACTAACCTCTCATGTGCTCTACTTTTAAAGTCCTCAGAACCATGCCCCGGGCCACTATTATTAGTCCATTCACTAGGGCGTGGTCCTACAATCTATTCAGCTCTTCAAGGCTCCACCTGTCAATTATCATCATAGGATCTCCCGCCCTCAACAGTTAGAATGGGGTCAGTGAGGTTGGGGTGGGGGGCATCCGATCTACAGCAGTTCTTAACAAACTACACATAGAAGGTTTGTGCCTCAGTACAATAAGGGCCATATATGGAAAATCTACAGATAATGTTATGTTGAATGGGGAAAAGCTGAAATCCTTTCCTGTCATATCAGGAACAAGACAAAGATACCCACTTTCTCCACATCTATTCAACACAATTCTGGAAGTCCTAGCCAGACCAATGAGACAAGAGAAAGAAATAAAAAGAACCCAAGACGGACGGGAGGAAGTCAAACTGTTTCTTTCTGCCGATGACATAACCTTATATATAGGAAACCCTAAGAGACTCTACCCCCCAAAATTAAGAACTAATAAACGAATTCAGTAAAGTTACAGGATACCAATCAACATACAAAAGTAGCATTTCTATATACTAGTAGTGAACTATCTGAAAAAGAAATTAAGAAGAGTTCCTTTTAAAATAGCTACCATAAATATACTTAAAAATAAACTTAACTAAGGAGGTGACAGATTTCTACAATAAAAACTATAAAACGTTGAAGAAAATATTGAAAAGGACTGAGATAAATGGAAAGATATCCTGTGTTCACGGTTTTGAAAAATTCATTTTGTAAAATGGCCATTCCACCCAAAGTGATACACAGGTTTAATGTAATACCTATCAAAATACCAATGATATTCCTCACAAAAATAAGGGGAAAAAACCCTAAAGTACATATGGAAACAGAAAAGGCCCTCAAATAGCCAACGCAATCCTGAGAAAAATGAACAAAGATGGAGGCATTATACTACTTGAATTTAAAATACGTCACAAAGCTATAGTAACCAAAACTGCATGGTACAGGTACCAAAACAGACACCTAGATTAATGAAACAGGATAGAGAGACCAGAAATAAATTTATGCATCTACAGACCACAGATCTTTGACAAAGGCGCCAAGAATATTTGCTGTAGATTGAATGCCACCCCCCCCCACCCATCCGCTAACTTCAATGAGATTTCAACCCCAGTGTAAATGTTGAGGGTGGGAAATTCTATTATGGTAATTAAAATGTGGGGACTTGAAGAAGTGATTAGACTGTAGGACCATGTCTAGTGACTGGATTAAAAATGGTAGTCATGGGCATGGTTCTCAGGGCTCTAAAAAGAAAGTGCACGAGCAACTATCTCTCTGCTCCACCATTTCTGCCAGTGAGACCTCTGTGTTGCTGTAAAGCCACCACCAAAGAAGGCCCTCACCATAAGTGTTCCATGGCCTATGGTCTTCCCGGACTATAAAACTCTAAACAATAAATTACGGTTTTTGAAAAGTTACCCAGTTCCAGAGAAGAAACAGAAGTGGACTAAAACAATATATGTATGTGTGTGTGTGTATATATATATATATATATATATATATATACACATATATATGTATATATATATATGTATATATATATGTGTGTGTGCGTGTATATATATATATATATACACACACACATATATATATTCAGAAAAAGAAAGTCTCTTTAATAAATGGTGCTGGGAGAACTGGATATCCACATGCTGAAGAATGAGACTATACTCCTACTTGTCATCATATACAAAAATCAAATCAAAATGGATTAAAGATTTACATGTAAAACTCAAACTGGTGAAACTACTGGAAGAAAACATAGGGAAAATGATCCCCTATGGAAACGACACGGGGTTGGGAAGTGATTTTTCAAAATAAGTCTTCAAAAGCACAAGCAATAAAAGCAAAAATAGACAAGTAGGAATATATCAATCGAAAAAGAATTCCCATACCAAAGGAAACTTTTAACAGAGTAAGGAGACAGTCTACAGAATGGGGGAACATATTTGCAAACTGTACATCTGACAAGGGGTTACTATCAAGAATACATACGGACTTAGCAAAAAACCAAATGACCCAACTGAGAAATGGGCAAAGGATCTTAATAGGCATTTCTCAATAAGTACATCTCAGAAGACACACAAGTGGCCAACAGGCATATGAAAAAAATGCTTAACATCACTAACCGTCAGGGAAATGCAAATCAGAACAAGATATCACCTTGCTCTTGATAGAATGGCGACTATCGAAAAGACAAAGGACAAAAGAAAACTAGTTTTGATGAGGATGTGGAGAAAAGCGAACACTTGCACACTGTTGGTGGGAGTTTAAACCAACACAGCCTCTATGGAAAACAGTAGAGAGGCTCCTCAAAATATGAAAACTATTATTACAATTCTTCTAGCAATCCCACTCGTGGGTATATACCAAAAGGAAATGGTATGTTGAACAGGTATCTGCACTCCGATGTTTACTGCAGCACAATTTATAATAACCAACATCTGGAATCGACCTAAGTGTGCCACCAATGGATCAATAGATTTTAAAATGTGGTGTTTATATACAATGGATTATTATTCGGCCATAAAAATAGAATGAAACCTGGTCATTCAATGCAATATGGAGGAACTTGGAGGACAGTATGTTAAGTGAAGGAAGCCAAACACAGAAAGACAAATAGCATGTGACCCCTCACTCCTTTGCAGAATCTTTAAAAAAAGAAGTTGATAGTATAGAGGCAGAACAAAGAACAGTGGTTACCAGTGACTGGGGAAGTTGGGTGCGGGGGAACAGGAAGGGGTTGGCCAATGGGTAAAAATTCAATAAGAAGGGAGAGAGAAGTTCTGATGTTCCATGGCACGGTAGGGTGACTATGATTAACAGTTAAGTTTTGTACATCACATGATACGTGTATGTTTTCACCACCCAAAACGATAAGTGCACGAGAGGAGTAAGACATAACCACAGTGACCCGATTATTACACAACATGTACGTATCAAAGCATCAGATCGTACCCCATAGATAGTATAATCACAATGTCAATAAAATTTCTTTAAGGATGATAAAAATGTGAGCAATTTTAATAATACAAATCAACTTAAAGCCACATAAGAGGCGGCTACACATCTATGAGAATGGCTAAAAGCCAGGGGTCGGGGCCGGGCCGAGCCGCCAGCCCTCGCGAGCCCGGAAAAAGCGAGCGGAGAAGAGCCGAGGCCTGGAGCGGTTCCCACGGGAGAGGCTCCGCAGCCGAATTGCTCTCGTGCGGCGGGCGGGCGGCTGCGGATCCCCCAGCGTCAGGAGGGCGGGGGAGCCCTGGTCCGGCACCGGAGGGCGGCCGGGCGGGCGGCGGGGCAGGTGCTCCCCTGAGCCCCCTGGCGGTGGCGGACCCCGGGACTGTCACAGGCGCCGACCATGGTTGTCTGCCGCACCGCCGCGGGCAGCGTCCCCCTCCCCGGCACGCGGCACGCCGGCGGCGGACTCCGGCACCTGGGAGCGCATCGGCCAGCTCAGGGCACAAGGCGAGCGGGCACCTTCCTGCGCAGCTGGAGCAGGTCCCGCGCGCTCCCCCGGGGCCGGCAGCCTCCGAGTCGTGCGCTCACGCGGCGGGGCCCTGCGATCGGCCCGCGCCCGGCTACTGCGGTTCCTGCGGTGCGTCTGCAGCCAGCCTGTGCTCTTGCGGGAAGAAGTGTCACCTCCAGAAGGAAGGTCGACTTCTCCGGCAGATGAAGGAGATGCTGGCGAAGGACCTGGGAGAGTCGCAGGGCGGCACGTCCTTTGAGGTCCTCTCGGCCTCGGCGCTCAGGATCCAGCCTGCCCAGAAGGAACAGGAGGCAGCCAGCGGCAAAGAATCCTTGCAGGACATGAAAACGATCCAACGCCCTTAGAGCGTGAGAAGAGAGACCTGGTGAGCCAGATGCAGCAGCTGTGGGCCGCGCTGGAGAGCCACGAGGAGCAGCTCGGCGACTTCATCTGCGGCTACCAGCAGCACCTCAAGGAGAGCGAGGACGCGGTCAAAGCCCTGGCCGAGGAGGAGTGGGAGCTGCGGCGCCACTGCAAGGAGGCCCCAGACCACGCCACTGTGCTGCGCTCCCAGCTGGACCTCGAGGACAACCGGATGAAGGAGCTGGAGACCGAGCTGCCCATCGCCAAGCAGTCCTTAGCGACGCTGACCGGGGATGTCCCCCAGCGGCATTCAGTCCCCATGCTGGGCGACACTGTGCTCAAGGGCAGCCGGGAAAGGGCGGTGCAGGCGGACCTCAGCTGAGCGCAGCCATCCCACAAGATCAGCACACTCCCTCCCACTCACCGTTCTCGCCCCCACCCCCTCAGCACCCTGCAGACCAGCAAGCGATCGGAGTGAGCACCTGCCACTCCCGGCAGCCCTCCGCCGTCTGCAAGGCGTCTGCCACCGAAGGCGACCTGTCGTCCACACCGAGAGACGTCACCTGCCCTCCATCATGTGTGGGAAGTGTCTGTTCCACCTTGTCTCCTGTTACAGGTAAGAGGGCCCTGGGAGTCACCTGTGGGTCTTCAGTTGTAAAGCATTTGACAGGCTTTTCTTGAGTTCTCTCTCTGCTTTCTTCTCCCTGAATCTCATGGGACGTCTGTAACCTGCTGCTCCCCACCCCAGCCACGTGTGCAGATATGTCTGATAATTCCCAAGATAGCCTGCAAGTGACTGGGAGATTTTCAGGGAGGCATTTGAGCACAATCACAGGCAACCAAGGTGTGGAACCTTTAGGTTTTTAATTCAGTTAAGTCACTTTTCTAAATGGTGTCAGATAAGGGCCCAACTTTATTCTTTTGCACATGAATATCCAGTTTTCCCAGCACCATTTGTTGAAGAGACTAGTCTTTCCTGATTTTGTAGTCTTGCCTTTTGATGAGGATTATTTGACCATATATGAGGGTGCTTCAGTTATCTTTTAATTCTATTTTTTCCACAAATTTTTGAAGTACCCTCGTGTGAGATTTTATTTCCGAGCTTTCCGTTCTATCCCATGTGTCTAAATGTCTGTCTTTGTGCAAGTTTCACACTGTCTGGATTACTGTAACTTTGTGATACATTTTGAAATCAGAAAGTGTGAGGGCCAATGATTTGCTTTTCGTTGTCACATGTGGTTTGATTATTTGGTGTCCTTTGATATTCCATGCACATTTTAGGATTTTTTTCTCTATTTCTTAAAAAGAAAACACCATTGGCATTTTGATAAAGATTGCTTTGAATCTGCAGATTGCTCTAAGTTTTATGAACATTTTAACAATATTAATTCTTTCAACCTGTGGACATGGATACCTGTCTATTAATTTGTTTCTTTAATTTCTTTGGCAATGTTTTGTAGTTTTCTACAAGCACACATTTCTACCCCTTGGCTGTTTTTTTTTTTTTAATAAGCATTTTACTCTTTTTCATTCTATTGTAAATGTAATTGTTTTTTCTCTTTTTAAAAATTAACTAATTAGCTTTATTGACAAAAATTGTACATGTTTATAAAGTTTTAAAATATGTACACATTGTGGAAAGAAAAAAAATCCAAACTAATTAACATATGTATTACCTTACATATTTATCATGTTTTATGGTGAGAACTTTTATAATCTACTCTCCTAGAAATTTTCAGGTACAGAATACATTATTGGTGACTATAGTCACCATGTTGTACAACTATATATACATATACGTACTGAAATTACTCCTTCTCTCTATCAGAAATATTGTATCCTTTGACCAACAGGTCTCCATCTGCCACCTCCCCCCTCCCCCAGGTAACCACCATTGTCCTCTGCTTCTGTGAGTAAGACTCTCTTGGAGTCACTTATAAGTGAGATCATGCAGTATTTGTCTTTCTGTGCATATTTCACTTAGCATAATGGCCTCCAGGTTCATCCACTTTCTTACAAATGACAGGATTTTCTTTTTCTTTTTTTAAGGCTGAAAAGTATCCTGCTGTTTATATATACCATATTTCTTTGTTTATTTAGACCTGATGGACATGGACATGTAGATTAACCTCATATCTTGGCTATTGTGAATAATACTGCAATAAACACAGGAGTACAAATATCTCTTTGTCATACTGATTTCATTTATTTTAGATGCACACCCATGTGTGAAATTGCTGAATCATATGGTAGTTCTATTGTCTGGCTAGGCCACCACACCAGTTGTGGGGCTCTTTGACCTGCTGGTAATCCTGCACTGACTGGGCCAACTGTTGAGTTAGGGCTGGGTCTGGAGCTCCCAGACCCCTCAAGCCCATTCACAGACTGGGCCACGAACCCTTCTCACATGCCAGGCTGGGTTCCCAGACCCCTCACACACCAGGCCAGGTCACCAGACCTCTTCATGCAGGTCTGTGAGCTAGATAACAAGCCAAAAGTTCCTTGCATCCATAGGTTTGGAAAAGCATGGCTGCACCGGGCAGATGCCCAAGGCCGATGCCCACCTAACTGCTTCACTCAAACTCTCTCTCAACTCTCTCTCTCTCTCTCCACCTCTCTCTTTTCTCTCTCTCTTGCTCTCTCCCTCCCCCTGAGGAACACAATAGCAACAAAACTAAAAAGATACACTGGCGTACATGTGCACGAACTCCACCCACCCATCTACACCCACACCCACACACACAATTTGCTCACAAAGAATGCTGAACCACACCCAACTGGACCCAAGGTGAGGGCCTTGACCAAACTATTCTGTTTTCCCCACATCTATTTTTAATATTTTTGAGGAATATCCATACTAATTTTCATGATACCTTTACCAACTTACATTCCCACACACAGTATACAAGCGTCTGCTTTTCTCCATTCCCATTCCAAGTGTTTTATTTCTTTCTTTTTAAAAAAAAGCCATGCTAACAGCTGTGAGGTCATATCTATTAGCTGCATCTTTGCCTTTCTCTGATGACTAGTAATGTTGAACGTTATTTTTTCATATGCTTGACATCCTTTATATATCCTCTTTTGTGAATATATTTTCAAGAGTTTTTTTTTTTTCCCCCACTCCTTTTAATTGGGTTGTTTGTTTTCTTGCTGTTGAGTTCAGTTTCTTATATATTTTGGATATTAACCTCTTATAAAATGTATGGTTCCCAGATGCTTTTCTTATTCTGTAGGTTGTCTCTTTATTCTGTTGATTGTCTCCTTCATTTTACATAAGCTTTTTAGTTTTATGAAATCTCATGTGTCTATTTTTACCTTAGTTGGCTGTGTTTGAGGGATCATGTCCAAAAAATCTTTGCTCAGGCTAATGTCATGAAGCTTTTACCCTGTGATTTCTTCTAGTAGTCGTACAGTTTCAGGTCTGAGGTTTAATTCTTTAATTTATTCTAGGTTTATATTTATAAACATTATAGATATGGGGTAAAATATGGCCCATTTTTATTTTTCTGGATGTGGATATTCAGTGTTTCTGACACTGTTAAAGAATCTGTTCTTTACCCATTGTGTGTTCATAGCATTTTGGTCAAAAACCAATCAACCATAAAAGTATGGATTTATTTGGGGCTCTCTGTACTCTTCCACTGGTCTATACATCTTTTTCTATGCTAGTGCCATGCTCTATTTAATTACTGTATCCTTATATTATATTTTCAAATCAGGTCATGTGATGCCATCAGCTTTGTTCTTTTTGCTCATCTATTTATCCATTTGGGGTCTTTTGTGGTTCCATACAAATTTTGGGATTTTTTTTTTTTCTATTTATGTGAAAAATGGCATTAGAATTTTGATAGCGATTGCACTGAATGTGTAGATGACTTTAGGCATCATTTATATTTTAGCAATATTAATTCTTCAAAATAATAAACACCAAATATTTCCATTTATTTTTGTCTTTGTCAATTGCTTTCATCAATTTTTTATAGTCTTCTGTGCACAGACATTTCACCTCCTTGGTTAAATTTATTTCTCAGTATTTTATTCTTTCTTTCTGACTTGGATCTTTTTTTTTCTTTTTCTTACTTAAATTTTTGGCAAGGACTTCCAGTACTATTGTAAATAGAAGTGAAAAGAGTGCGTATTCTCGTCTATTTCTGAACTTGGAGGAAATCTTTCAAGTTTTCACTATTGAGTATGATGTTAGAATTACCTTGTCATAGATTGCCTTTATTCTGTAGAAGTACAGTTTTTCTATACCTAATTTACGGAGAGCTTTTAGTCATTTGCTGAGAGCATGTTCAATTCTGTCAACAGCTTTTGTTTTTTGTATCTATATGATCACACAGTTTTGTATTTTATCCCATTAATGTGGTAGATCACATTTATTGATTTGCATATATTAAAACATGTTTACCTCATAGAAATAAACCTAACTTGTTCATGGTGAATAAATCTTTTAATGTGCTGTTGAATTCAGTTTCTTAGTATTTTGCTGAGGATATTCTGCATCTGAATTTTTGAGTGAGATTGGCCTGTAGTTTTTATTCTTGCAGTGTTCTTGTCTGGCTTTGTGTAAGGTGATGCTGGCTTTCTAATGTGAGATCAGAAGTGTTCCATCCTGAATGTTTCGGAAAATTTTGAGAAGAATTGATATTAGTTCTTCTTTAAGTGTTTGGTAGAATTTAACTCTGAAGCCCTTGAGTTCTTGGCTTTTATTTAATGAGAATTATTATTATTATTATTATTACTACTACTACTACTACTACAACTACTACTATTGCTCAACCTCCTTACTTCTTATTGGTCTGTTCAGATTATCTATTTCTTCATAATTTAGTCCTTGTAAGTTGTATGTGTGTAAAAATGTAATAGTTTATACTAGGTATCCATTTTGTTGCTGTAAACTTCAGGAGAGTAGTTTCTTAGTTTTTTTTTTTCCCTCTGACGTCAGTTGTAATGTATTCTTTCATTTTTTATTTTATTTATCTGTGTCCTCTCATTTCTTTTATATTAACCTAGATAAAGTTTTATCAACTTTGTTTATCTTTTAAGAAAACAAACATACATCATAGTTCTGTTGACCTTCTCTATTGTTTTATTAGTTTCTATTTTATTTCCTTCTCTGTTTATTTTTGATATTTCATCCCTTCCACTGACTTTGGGCTTTGTTTATTCTTACTTTTCTAGTCCTCAAGTGGTAATATTAGGTGGTTCTTCTGAGGTTGTTTTGTAATGCAGATATTACTACAAACTTTCCTTTACAACTGCTGTCCCGATCCTGTCTGTCCTGATATGTCATGTCTCCTTTTTTGTTTTTCTCATAATATTTTTATTTGTTTGTTTGTTAATTAATTAATTTATTTATCTATGTTTTGATTTATACTTTGACCTATGAGTTGTTCTGGAGCATGTTGTTTAGTTTCACGTATTTGTGAATTTTTCTTTTTCATTATGAGTTGAATGTGTCCCTCCAAATTTTATATTGAAACTTATCTCAGTGCATTTCATTAAGAGGTGGGTCCTTTAGGAGATGATTAGATCACGAGGCTTCTTTCCTTATGAATGGTATTAAGACTTTTATAAAAGGATCTCTTCATACAGTGTTCGGCTGTTTTTTTGTCTTCTGTCTTTGCTATGGGATGTCAAGCTTAAGGTACTGTCTTGGAAGAAGAGATCCTTACCATAAATATTTTGGCTGTGTCCTACATGTTTTATTCTTGTGGTTACCAGGAGGCTTACATAAAACATATGATAGTTATATCATCTTAATTTGAGCTGATAACAACTTAACTTTGATTGCATACAAAAACTATACACTTTTGTTCTTGGCCCACATTTCATGCTTTTGGTGTCATAATTTACATCATTTTTATATGGCATATTTCTTAAAATTTTTTTGTAAATATTGGAATTTTTAATACTTTTGCCATTTATCTTTTATACTAGAGTCACAAGTGATTTACACATCTCTATTACAATATTAGAGTATTCTGAATTTGTCTATACATTTATCTTTATTATTGTGATTTTTATTTTCATATGTTTCCATGTTTTTCATTATTGTCCTTTCATTTTAATTTGAAGGACTCACTTTAGCATGTCTTGTAAGGCAGGTGGCGGTGATAAACTCCTTTCTTTTGCTTGCCTAGAAATGTCTCCACTTCTTTATTTCTGAAGGACAGTTTTCCCCTGCAAAGTATTTGTTTGGATTTTTTTCAGCACTTGAATATACTCATCTCACTAACTCTTGGTTTGCAAGGCTTATGTTGATAAGTCAGGGGAAAGCTTAGTGGGGGGTTCCTTATATGTGATGAGTCTTTTGTCTGCAGCTGCTTTGAAGACTCTCTCACTGTTTTTGAATTTTAACAACTTTATAATTAGTATCAGATTATATTGTATGTGTACGTTGATCTTGCCTGAGGTTCTTTGAGCTTCTTAATGTCCACATTCCTCCCAAGATATAGAAATTTTCAGATAGGATTTCTTTAAATAAACTTTCCTCCCCCCTTTATTATTTCCCCATTTTGACCCTTTTATTTCTCTCTTCTTCTCTGAGACACCCATAAATTGATATGTACACCTTTCATGGTGTTCCATGGCTCTCTTTTGCTTTCTTCACACTTTTCTATATTTGTTGTTGTTGTTACTCTCATTGGTTAAAATCTGCTTTATAGCTTGCTAGGTCTTTCTTCTGCATGTTCAAGTCTGCTGCTGAAGTGCTCCATTAATTTTGTCAGTTCTGTCATTGTATTCTTTAGCTCCAGGATTTCTGTTTGGTCCCATTTCTATGGTTTCTATTTCTTTTTTAAACTTCTAATTTTGTTTATGCACTTTTTTCCTAATTTTATTTTGTTTTCTATCCGGGGGGTTTTTCATTGTAGCTTTTTTTTGTTTGCATCTCATTGAGCTTCATCAAGATGATTATTTTAAATTATTTTTCTACCTATTAGTAGATCTCTGTTTCTTTGAAGTCAGGTGCTGAGGCTTTATTAGTTTCCCTTGATATTATTTTGTTTCACTGATACTTTGCTATTTGTTAGACTTGCATTAGTGTCTGTGCATGTTAAGGGGTAAACTCCTCTTACAATGTATACAGACCAATTTGGGCAGGTTAAGGGCTTCTCCTTTTTGGTTCTGAGTACATATGAATAGGTAAATTTGGTCCTCAACATACATGCACTTTTCTATCCTGCCAGCCATGACTTAGGGAGTAAACATGACAGGACTTCAATAATTCCAAAACCCTGACAACCTGATTTATTCCAGGAAGGGCCCTTTTCATCTCTGCCACACAGGCACACACAGACACAGACACACAGACACAGACACACACACGCACAAATACACACATACACAGAGAAAAGAGGGATGGGTAAAGAATTGTCCAGATAGGATCACAGGTGAGGACTGGCCTGAATAGGCCTGTCCTGGGCTACCTTGTGTACCTGTTGGTGCCTCCTAACAAATGGCCAAAGGTGTCAGGGATGAGGGCTGAGCCAATATCTGCATCATCAAAAAATGCTCCCCAGGCTTTTCTGAGGCAAGCCCCTCAGAAAGTCAGGACACAGCAGGAGAACATCTTGCTCTCTTGAGCCTCTCCTGTCAAGTGAGTTGAACAGGGAGCTGTCTCTAGAATGTAGCTGCCTGGTTACCAGAGTTCTAAGTTCTTTTTTGATCTATTACCCTCTTCTCCTAATGTCATCTCATTAACTGTACACAATTCTGCAAACACAGCCCTTCCTCAGCCCCCTGAATAAAAACTGAATGCAGCCAATGTTTCAGGTTCAAGGACACCGAGCTAAATCATAACCCCCTTTTACTTACCATTTCTGTTACCCCAGACAGGTCATTTTGTCTCCTAAGGCCTTCCCAGTCTCCAACATGCACAATGGGACTCATGCTACCAGCTCCTTCCTAAGAAATTAATCAGGTTCATACAAAATAAAACTTATAAAACTCATGGATCCTTGTCAGATGTAGATAATGCACACATTTAGAGACAAAAGGATTACCAAAAAAAAAAAAAAAAAGGGAGAGGTAGCATGGAATAAACCTCAAACAGGGCTGTGTTCTAGCAGTTTGATCTTGAGAAAGTCCCTTCCATTTTTGGCCTCATTTTTCATTCTGCACTGGTAAAATGTTGACATTAAATAAAATACAGATATTTTTATCCTTTGACAATAAGTCTTTAATGCCTTTCCATTATATTCCGAATTAGACACATGAGCCTCCCCTCAGCCTCTGAGGTGGCAGCCTCCACAACAGCTCCCGACACTGCATGGTTATTCACTCACTTCTGACCAACAGAAAAGAAAACAAACGTCAGAGTATCATTTCTGTCTTAGTCATTTCAGACTGTTATAATAAAGCTTTATAGACAGAATAATTTATGAACAACAAAAACTAATTTCTTACAGTTTGGTGGCCTGGAAGTCTGAAATCAAGGTGTGTTGCTTTGCCTTCCATGGATTTGTCACCCCTTTTCCCTTGGGTGATAGAGCTGCCAAAGATTACTCAAAGCCCATCTCTTCTGAGCAGTGAGAAGCCCCCAAAAGGGGTTAATCTCCAAGAACCCTCAAGATAGAGGCATCCCTTCCATTTGGGAAATTAACCATGAATTGGGGTTCTCTTCCTGCATTTATTCTCCAGATCAGGAAGAGAACATAGGTGGGGTTTTTGCTAAGTACAGTTCAACAAGTTTTACAAGAAAAGCTGGTAACATTCAGTAAGACAAGCAAGGTGATATTCTATCATGCAATTTGCAAGAAGTTAAGTTGATCCGCTAACAAAAGCTTGATTTTAGCAAACATTCCCTTCTTACCGGCAATTTCCCAGTATCTTTACATATCAATCAGTAACCTGTCTGTCTTTGAGCCAGCAAACTTGCTGTGTTAAAATTCTTTATCTTACAACAGAGACTATAGCCTGGGGGAATTTCCTGTCTTTTGCAAGATCAATATTTGAAACTGCAAGACTTTGGAAAACCAGGCCCTGTGAAGTACATTTGCTTTATGCATACTCCACAAAGGTGTCAGCATGGTCAGGTTCTGGTGAGGATTCTCTTCCAGGCTGTAGACTGCAGAATTCAGGTTGTCTCCTCACCTGGCCAAGTAGGGAGGAGAGAGCCTTCTAGGGTCCATTTTATAAGACCGATCATCCCATTTGTGAGGGATCCAGCATCATGACCTAATTACCTCCTAAAGGGCCCACTTTCTAAGCCCATCACATTGGGGGTTAGGATTTCAACATATGATTTTGGGGGAGTACAATCCACACCATTGCAATTTTCAAGATTTAATTACAAAAATAATGTGATTTCCTTTTACTTTCTTCTGTGTTTTCTCTCTCTTTCTCTGTCTCACCAATTGTGTTTCTCAAAATGTGGATGTGAGATCCTATGTTATCCACTGCCCCACGTAGAGGCCCACATGGCAGATACCTGAGGGAGTATCCAGGCCAACAGACAGAAAAAAACTCAGGCTCTCAGTCTAAACTGAAGTCTTCCAGTAACCACATGAGTGATCTTGAGGGTGGATCCTCCCACAGTCAAGCTTCAGTTGAGACCAGAGCTCCAGCCTCATGAGAGACCTTGAAAGGCCCTCAGCTCACCTATGCCCAGATTCTGGTTCACATAAATTGAGATGCATTAAACATGTGCTGTTTTAAGGTGCTAAGTTTTGGAGAAATTATTTCAGAGAGGAACATATAACTAACCCAGTCTCCCGGATCAGGGATCTTGCCCTGGCATCCTCCCTCCCTCTGCTCTTCTACGTCTCAGGCTCCACAGCCACACTGGCCACCTTTCTAACCTCCTGGGGTGCGCACTCTACTCATGAGGCATTCTCACCTGTGCAAAGACAGTAATTTTTGTCAACTTCTCAATGAGGATATCAGAAACCCAACAGGATCTGGTCTTTTCTCTGGACAACAGATTCAAGGTCTAGTGTACTAATAGATTGTGCCCTACCCCAAGTCTCACCCACTCAAGCCCCAAGCCTTTCTCTGCTTTAAAGAACCTTCAGAGAGTGAAAAGCATTTTTACCAGGGAATCAGAACACAATGGATCTTTGATGGAGAACCAAAGCCAATAGTCACTTTCTGGGCATCTGAAATACCTGGGGTCACTTAATCCAAGCATCACAATTTATGTACAAAAAACTGCCACATTTTTTTATGTATCCCCTGGTACATAAAAATAGGGTAGCTGAGCTCATACTCATTCCAGATGCCCACATTAGTAGACTTCAGGACTTCAGTTAAGTCCTTTTACAGCTGTGCTGGTGATGGCCCTGGCCCAGGCACAACCCTGGGAATCTTTTGGATACTTCTGCTCCTGCTCTGGGCCCCTCAGCACGTAGCCAGAATGGATGTCACTGTCCCATAGCAGAGCTGCCTCCATCTCTTCCCCCATTACTTTCTTAGTGTTTGCTTCTCCTCTATTTCCACCTCCATCGTATTTACTGTGTGTGTGTGTGTGTGTGTGTGTGTGTGTGTGTGTGTGTGCGCGCGCGTGTGTGCGCACACTTATATGGGCATGAGTAAAGAAAAATATCCCTATGTGGAGAGAGAGTGGGCAGGGGTCTTTTAGGTTTTTAACAACTCTCATTTTTAGAAAAAAATCCTGATGGGAAGAGGTGGAGCCCTACCTAATATTCTGGACTCTGCCCACCTCCTGTGGTTTAGGCCAGTCTTAGTCTCTTTTTAGGCCTCAGTTTCCCAACTGTACTATAAAGAGTTGGATGTTGAACAGTGTGTGTGCTCAGAAAATCCATGAATTAGGACTCCATCAAAACCATATCGAGTGTCAATATGGGCCAGACTTAGATGCACAGGGGTTTACAAGCCTTATGACATGGCCAATGCAGTGGGGCACATGAATACAATCGGTTATATCCAAAACTTTTTTCTGGTTAATCCCAAGGCCAGTAGACATAGTGATTTGTTCAAGACTCTGGAATTACAAGGTCTAGATTTGTGTCCTGGACCTTACTACTTTCTATCTCAGAGATCTTGGCCAAGTTACTAATTCTCTGAGCCCCAGTTTCCTCACCCGTAAATTGGACTAGTTATGGTTTCTTTTTCATGTTGATGGGATTAAATCCTATGAGTAAATATTAGTTCTTGTGTTGATCCCTGTTGTTTTTCATTCTATGGGTTATGACAAGACAAACAAAGGCCTAGGAAAGGAGAAGGATGAGGTTTCAGTCAAAGACATTTTTAAGGAGATGGGTAAGGAAGAAAAGATCAGAGATGCTGCTGAGTTGCAAGAGAAAGAGTCCAACAGCCTTACATTCCCCTCTGACCTCCTGCTCATCCAAAAACACAGAAAGTGGACTACCATGGTAACCTCTAGCTAGTTTGTTTTTTTAGCCATGACATTGACCAGTATGTATGCAAACTGAAATGCCACCCAAAAGCCAAACATAAATGTGCATGTACCCATTTATTTCCATATCTGTTCAAAGATTTCTGGAGAGGGAGCTGTAGGATTTTAGTTCTTGCGGTGGGATGACTGGTTACTTCATCACTTCCTTTGTCAGCAACATGTGAAAACATTCACACATGGGAGGAAGGTAGGTGAGACCACTGTAGAAGGGGCCTTGGCTGAGTGTGGGAGACCCCAGGAAGGAGTCATGCCCCTGACCCCATAGAGAGGTCTGGTTTTTGACCGGCAAGGGGATCGCAACCCTCTGCATGGTGTGGTCAGCACCACGCTCAGCCAGTGAGCTCACCGGCCATCCCTATATAGGATCCAAACCCACGGCCTCAGTGTTCCCAGTGCTGCACTCTCCCGAGTGAGCCACTGGCCAGCCCAGTGCTTCTTTTAAAGCAGTAGTCCTTGGTGGCTTTTTTTTTCTTTTTGTATTTTTTTTTTCTGATAATACAAGGCATACATACTTCTGTAGAAAATTTGGTCAGGCACAGAAAGAGAAATACCACATGTTCTCACTTATTGGTGGGAGCTAAAAATTAATATATAAATTCACACACACACATACACACATACACACACAAACCGGGGGGGGGGGGAAGAAGATATAACAGCCACAATTATTTGAAGTTGATACAACAAACAAACAGAAAGGACATGGTTGGGGGGGAGGGGGGAGGGAGAAGGGAGGGAGGTTTTGGTGATGGGGAGCATTAATCAGCTACAATGTATATCGACAAAATAAAATTAAAAAAAAAAAAAAAATTTGGAAAACATATGAGAGTTTTCTGCTTCTTGTGATATGAACTTTCTTTTGCTGCCCACTGTCCTAACCCTGTCTTCGAAATTTATCTACATTATTGCATCAAGCCTTCAAATTCCCATGGCCCACATAATTATCTACTTCTCGGGTAAGGAGATCAAGGTCAAAGGGTTACTTGTGTGCCTAAAGTTATACTTTTGAATCCAAGCAGTACAACCAGTTGGCAGTCCAATTTTATCTCTGTGAAGGGTACTTACAACATTAATTGCACAAAGGCACAAAAATAGAAGGAAATTTATAGAGAAATGTTTGTAATATTGAGAAACTGAAATCAATTCAAAAAAGCTAATCAATTGGGAATGGTCAAATAATTATGAAACATTCATTTTAATGAATTTCATATGGTCATTTAAAAATTGAAATATATCTGCAGTTATGAAACAATTTGAATAGTATGATTCAACTTTTATTTGAAACACATCACATATGTGTATCTATTTATGTATATCTATATCAATATAGTCAATATCTATATCTATTTATGTAAATATCTATGTCCATAAAAGTGATAGTTCTGTGAGAATAGGGAAAATTTCTACATGTTGGTATTAGTTGACTTTTTTTCTTTAAAAAAGACTAAGCATTTCAATTGTTTGGAATAGGCTGAGAATTGGTATTAATTCTTCTTTAAAAGTTTGATTGAATTCAGCTGTAAAGCCTTCCAGACCTGGACTTTTATTTGATACAAGGTTGCTAATTACCACTTCCATCTTCTTGTTTGTTATTGGCCTGTTCAGGTTTTCTATCTCTTCTTGGTTCAGTTTTGGTAGTTTGTATGTGTCTAGAAACTAATCCATGTCTTCCAGATTTTCATATTTGTTGTCATACAGTTGTTTATAATAGTCTCTAATGATTCTTTGTATTTCTGTGGTATCAGTTGTAATGTCTCTCTTTTCATTTCTGATTCTTGTTATTTGGATCTTCTCTTTCTCTCTTTTTTTGTTAACCTAGCTAATGATTTGTCTATTTTATTTATCTTCTCAAAAAACCACCTTTTCATTTTGTTGATCTTTTCTATTGTTTTGGGGGTCTCTATCTCATTTAGCTCTGCTCTGATCTTAATTATTTCTTTCCATCTACAACCTTTAGGTTTGGATTGTTGTTGTTTTTCAAGTTCCTTGAGGTGTAGTGTTAGGTCATTTTCATGAAGTCTTTCTGTTCTTTTGATATAAGCATTTATTGCAATAAATCTGCCTCTTAGCACTGCTTTTGCAGTATCCCATGGGTTATGGTATGATGTATTTTTCTTTTCATTAGTTTCTAGAAATTTTTTGATATCCTGTTTCAAACTATTCTGAACAATTGAAACAGAAACTACACTCCCAAACACAATCTAAGGCAAACATAGCTCTGATACCAAAACCAGATAAAGACACAACAAAAAAAGAAAATTACAGGCCAATATCCTTGATGAACCTAGATGCAAAAATCCTTGACAAAAATCCTAGCAATCAGGATACAGCAACATATTTAAAATATATACACTATGATCAAGTGGGATTCATCCCAGAGATGAAAGGATAGTTCAACATATGAAAGTCAATCAGTGTGATACATCACATCAACAAACTCAAGGTCAAAGACCGTATGATTATCTCAGTGGATGCTGAAAAAGCATTTTCCCAAATTCAACATCCCTTTATGATAAAGACTCTCACCAATTAAGTATAGAAGGAAAATATCTCAAAACAATAAGAGCCATCTATGACAAGCCCACCACCAGTTTCATTCTGAATGGGGAAATACTGAGGGCCTTTCCCTTAAAAACAGGAACCAGACAAAGATGCCCACTCTTACCACTTCTATTTAACATAGTACTGGAACTAGCCTGAGCAATCAGTTGAGAGAAAGAAATAAATGGATTCCAGATTGGAAAAAATGAAGTCAAACTTTCCCTATTTGCAGATGATATGATACTATATATAGAAAAACCTGATGACTATCAAAAAACTCCTAGAGCTGGTTAATAACTTTAGTAACATTGCAGGATACAAAAAAAAAATGCCCCCAAATCAGTTGCATTTATATATTCAAATAAAGAACTAACAGCAAGAGAAATAAAGAAAGTAAGCACATTTACAATTGTAATGAAATAAAGTACCTAGGGATCAATGTAACCAAGGACATGAAAGATCTCTACAATGAGAACAACAAACCACTTCTTAAAGAAATTAAAGAAGACACAAAAAGATGGAAAGATATTCCATGCTCTTGGATTGGAAGAATTCATATTGTGAAAATGTTTATACTACCTAAAGTGATCTATGGATTCAATGCAATCCCCATCAAAATACCAATGACATTCTTCACAGCAATAGAAAAAAACCAATCTTACCCTTCATATGGAACAACAAAAGACCCCAAATAGCCAAAGAAATACTAAGCAAAAAAATAAATGAATAAAGCCAGAGGCCTAACATTACCTGACTTCAAATTATACTACAAAGCTATTGTAACCAAAACAGCATGGTACTGGTATTCAAATAGACATTCAGACCAGTGGAGTAGAATTGAGAACCCAGAAATCACCCTTGAGGCTTACAGCCATCTGATATTAGACAAAGGCAACAAAATTCTACATTGGGGAAAAGATTCCTCTTCAAAAAGTGGTGCTGGGAAAACTGGATATCCATATGCAGAAGAATAAAGTAGGTATGCACCTGTCACCATACACTAAAATCAACTCAAAAGGATTAAAGACTTAAGCATAAGATGTGAAACTGTAACATTACTAACAGAAAATGTAGGTGAAACACTCCAGCAACTAGGTCTGGGCACAGACTTTATGAACCTGAGCCTGAAAGCACAAGTAGCAAAAGAAAAAATAAGCAAGTGGAGCTATATAAAACTCAAAAGCTTCCGCACATCAAAGGAAATAATTAACAGAATGAAATGACAACCTACAGAGTGAGAGAAATTTTTTGCTAACCTATGCATCTGATAAGGGATTAATATCTATAATATACAAGGAACTCGAGCAATTAAACAGTAAAAAACAAATAACCCAATTAGAAAATAAGCAAAGGAGTTAAATAGACATTTTTTAAAGGAAGATATACAAATGGACAACAGGTACATTAAAAAATGCTCAACATCATTAGTCATCAGGGACACGCAAATTAAACTACATTGAGATGTCACCTCATGCCAGTTAGACTGGTTATAATCAAAAAGATGTTGAATTCAACAAATGCTGGTGAGGGTGTGGAGAGAAGGGAACACTCCTACTGTGTTGATTTGACTGTAAATTAGTACAACCACAATGGAAAACAGTATGGAGGTTTTTCAGACAACTACAGATAGGTCTTCCATATGATCCAGCAATCCCACTTCTGGGTATATACTTAGAGGAATGAAAATCATCATGTTGAAGGGATCCCTGCACTCCCATGTTCATTGCAGCTCTGTTTACATTAGCCGAGACATGAAACCAACCTAAGAAAACTGTGGTATATATACACAATGGAATACTACTCAGCCAAAAAAAAGAATGAAATTCTGCCATTTGCAACAATATGGATGAGCCTGGAGAAACTTATATTGAGTGAAACAAGCAAAGCACATAGAGATAAATATCACATGCATTGACTCATATGTGGGAGCTGAGAGAGAAAGAAGGAAGGAAAGAAAGACCACAGTAGTGCTTTGGACTTACAGAGGGAGAGAACATTCCTTGGGGTACAAAGTAGCGTTGGGAGGAAAGGGGGAGGGAGAGGGAGGCTGGGGATAACTGGGTGGGGGACATAGGGTACAAATGCAATCTGTGGTACTGGGTATGCTGCCAGTATGAATCTGGCCCTCACATCATGGGCATGAGGGTGACATTCAGCTTTGTATCTGAAGAATATTCATAACCAATAAAAAAATAAATACAAATTAAAAAGATTAAGTGTGTTTAAATTTTAAAATGGCCCATTTTCCTGAATTTTCACCATATACTTTTTGTTCTACGTTTTATCACTTTTAATGCCTTTCATTTAAATATCATTATTCCATGAGTTAAAGTCACTGACTATAAAAAGTAAAATTCCATGAACCACGATGGCAGGGACAATTTTGCCTTGTGCGGAAGAGTATATCCAGTACCCAGTTGCTTTGTAACACTCAATAGTCCATAGTTCCCCAAAGGAATATTTTTAATATAAGGAAATATTATAGCATGGGTAATTTACGATCTAACAGGTTTGTGAAGATATTACATCAACTAGTAAAGTCTTAAATATCTCAACTTGTATTTTTCCTTAATTTAGGTAAATACATGTAGATAGATTTTTTAAAAATTTAATGTACAGTAAAATACATTTTCTTCTTTAAAAATTTTATTTTACTTTGTCAGTATACAATGGTTGATTATTGTGGCCCATTACCAAAACCTCCTTCTCCCCTCCCTCTCCCCCCTCCCTCCCAACAACCTCGTATCTGTTCACTTGTCGTATCAACTTCAAGGAATTGTAATTGTTATGTCTTCTACCCTCCCTCCAGTTTATTTCTGTATTTATTTATTTATTTTTAGTTCCCACAAATAAGGGAGAACATGTGATATTTCTCTTTCTGTGCCTGACTCATTTCATTTAATATAATTCTCTCTAGGTCCATCCATGTTGTTGCAAATGGCAGTATTTCATTCTTTTTTACAGCTGAGTAGTACTCCATTATGTAGATATACCACATTTTCCATATCCACTCATCTGATAATGGACATTTGGGCTGGTTCCAACTCTTGGCTATTGTAAAGAGTGCTGCGATAAACATTGGGAAACAGGTATACCTTCGACTTGATGATTTCCATTCCTCTGGGTATATTCCCAGCAGTGGGATAGCTGGGTCATATGGTAGCTCTATCTGCAATTGTTTGAGGAACCTCCATACCATTTTCCATAGAGGCTGCACCATTCTGCAGTCCTGCCAACAACGTATGAGAATTCCTTTTTCTCCACAACCTCGCCAGCATTTATCATTCACAGTCTTTTGGGTGTTAGTCATCCCAACTGGGGTGAGATGGTATCTCAGTGTGGTTTTGATTTGCATTTCCCGAATACTGAGTCATGTTGAGCATTTTTCCATGTGTCTGTTGGCCATTTGTATACCTTCCCTTGAGAAATGCCTATTTAGCTCTTTTGCCCATTTTTTAATTGGGTTACTTGTTTTTTTTTGTTGTAAAGTTGTTTCAGTTCCTTGTATATCCTGGATATTAATCCTTTGTCAGATGCATATTTTGCAAATATTTTCTCCCACTCTGTTGGTTGTCTTTTAACTCTCATAATTGTTTCTTTTGCTGTGCAGAAGCTTTTTAGTTTGATATAATCCCATTTGTTTATTTTTCCTTTGGTTGCCCGTACTTTTGGGGTCTTATTCATGAAGTCTTATCTATATAAAATCAGTGAATGAATCTGAAGCAGTTTGTTTCGCTCAGGTACAAATTTAAAAAAACAAACTAGCATAAACAATAATTAAATTTAAGGCAATATTTCTGCAATACAGATTCAGCCTATGAAGAATAAGCAGCTCCTTGTAAGATACGACAATCTCTTCCCCTTGAGGGAGGATCAGAAAATCTCTTGAAAAGCAGAAAATCAAATGCATGGAATAAAGTTCAAAAAAATTCTATGGATGCATAATAAATTTTAATTAGAGCAAGCAGAAAAAATTTGATACTGGTTTATGTATAGATTTTTTGATATTTATTTATTTTACACTTGAAACAACTGATTATACATATTTATGGGGTACAGAGTTGACTATTAGTATCTGTGTACAATATGTGATGATCAGATCAGTATATAACATGCCCAGCACTACAAATCATAACCATTCTTGGTGTAATTACCCAGTTTCCCCCTAACTCTCCTCCCCTTCCACTCTCCCACTTCTACTGATCACAGATATGTTCTCTCCTTCTGAAAGTTCAATGTATTATTTCAGTCTTCCTTCCTTTCATAGTTAGAGGCAAAAATTTCATCTTCAGCTTTCTAGGAACACCCCTAGGCTTCTAAGCAGGCTGGCTGTGGCCTTGAATATGAGTTTCAGGCCATCCCCTTTTGTTTTGGGGGGTTCTGGTTGTCCTACCTGGTTTTCAGGTACGTCAGAAAATATTTGGCCTTTTTCAGGTAAAACTTCAGTGTTTCCTTTTGACCTCGCTGCCTCAGTTGGTCTAAGAGCTCATTAATAACAACAGGAAGCAGAAGTGAGCCAGGAGAGCTCGCAGAGTGTTAGTGACATAGGGAGTCCCAGCTGCTGGAACTGAGGCTCAGGTGCCGGGGACAGGCCTGGGACTTTCTTTTTTACAATAGGGGCACCAAATATGTCACTGCTGTCACTGTCTTCACCCCAGGTTCTTGGGCTCTTCTCTCTGTCTGAATATTCTTTCCTGCCCTCCTTACACCCCATGTGACCCAGGTCAGATGGGACTCTTCAGGGACACCCAGTGTACCTTGTCAGTCCCTTGCTAGCTACACCATCCCATGATACTTGCTCCTCACTGTCATCACCAGCCATCCTTGAAATCAGACTCTGAGTACGTCTCCCCACCAAGACTTTGTGATTTCCTGTGGTGAGGGGTGAGTGCCAGAGGCAGCTGCTCCACACGCCCCAGTCTCAGTCTCCCTCTTCTGCACACTCGTACAGACATTTTTCATTCCAGGAACCCATCATGTAGCTGGGATCTGGCTCAAGAGATCTCTGCTATGTCCATTCAGTCCCATGAACACAAGCAAACCTCATTTTTCTCATCTTCACTCATTTTATAGCTTTGGTTTGTACATTTGGGTCTAGGATCTGTTTGAATTATTTATTGTTGTTGTTGTTTCTGGTATAAAATACGGTCAAAGTTCTCTCTCTTTGCATCTGAACCCTGTCTGAGTTCACAGGCCTCTGTGTTGAGCCCTCAGGGCAGACAGTCTTGTTTTGACCAATTTCTCATCCCCCTGGGAGGCCCAGATGGTGGGGGCTTCACCTTGTTCTCCAGACTGTGCTTCTGCTGATGCTGCTTCATCCTCTTCTCGAGCCTAGTTCCTGCACTGCCAGCACACTCTGGTGTGCCTCCCACAGCAACATGACCTCCTATAAGTAGCTGAAGAGGTTTGAGCTTTATCATGCCATCTACTTTATTAGGGCATCGAGTGATTTCTGAAATGGCAGAACCAAGAGAAAGCACTTTTAGGGCTGACCCACCCAGCATAAGAAGGACCCCCCCTATGGCTTCCTCACTGGACAGAGAAAGCGATGTATCTGCAAGGACTGGCCATCCCTGCCTGGGCACCATCCCTCAAGGTCAACTTCTGGGCCATAGCTTGGCTCAGGGCCCTTCCTTCTCTGGGGTAGTGTTTCTGGTCTTCCCAAAGCCACATGTATGGAATGGCTGACCGTGTTTCATATATCTAGACATGTTCCATATTCCACTAAAGTCACTGACTGAAAAAATGTAAAGTGAGGACCATAGAATAAAAAAGAACAAACATTAGAATCCAGCCTGGGCTCTCAGAGGAGCAATACAGATTTTGGTTTGGATTATTTTTTTGTGTATGTATGTGTTTCCCTAAGTCACATCATCTGGTGCAAACATCACACCTGTTCTTAAATCCTCATTTCAAACCCCCACCCTTTAAAAAATATTTGTCTTATGTCATCATCGGTGTCACATGACTGCAAACTATGCCCTAAAGTCTAAATGTGACTATGACTCTGCCTATTTTTTCAACCCTGTGAGTTAAGCACAGATTTTACATTTTTAAAATAATTGATACTACACAGCTATAAAAAAGAATGAAATACTGCCATTTGCAATGACATGGATGGACCTAGAGAGAATTATATTGAGTGAAACAAGTCAGGCACAAAAAGAGAAATATCACATGTTCTCACTTATTTGTGGGAGCTAAAAATAAATAAATAAACAAAAAAACCAGGGTGGGGGGCTGGGGGGGAAGAAGACATAACAATTACAATTCCTTGAAATTGATATGTCAAGCGAACAGAAAGGACATTGTTGAGAGGGAGTGGGGAGAGGGAGGTGGGAGGCAGGTTTTGGTAATTGGCCACAATAATCAACCACGTTGTATATTGACAAAATAAAATAAAATAAAATATTTTAAAAAAAGAAATAAAAACCTCAAATATAGTTTTGACAATGTGAAAATTATATGAAATTTATATCGAAGAGTTGATAAATATTTTTGGAATACTGCCACACATATTCATCTCTGCATTATGTTAAAAGATAAACGTAAGCACATTAAAATTATAAAGAGTTTGTAAGAGCATTTAGTGACTTATGAATCCAGCAGCACTAGACAACAGATAGTTCAGTACCCTCCTGAAGAGGCGACCAAAAACAAAGCAAAACAAAAAAAACTTTCATAAGGTGTTCAGACAAGCAAGGCAAATAAAATATTTGATTGGTTAAAGGAGAAAGATCCTAGCTTGAAGTTAGTTGACAGTTTCTAATTGGTTAACTGTAAATTTTCTTCTACTGTTTATATTGAATTACGTTTTGTTATTCTGAGGTAAAAACCAAAGGTGATGAAGTCATCTCAGGCTGATGGGCTCCCAGTTAACTATTGTAACAGTTTTCCTTATTTTGGTCAACCTCTCACTTATGAGAAATTGACACAAACTCAGGCACAAGTGCCACTCTGTGATCATCATGGCTTATTTGTCTTTGATTCAGCAGGCAACTCATAAGTCACAACGGCAGGCTTATTGAAACATTGTTTTTCCTTTTGTCATTCTAAACAGAATGAGAGCATCTGGCATGCCATTGATGGCTGTGAACATGCGTTTGCGATTCTTGGGAGAATAAAGTGCACAGGGAAGAACACGATGGTGACTATGAAAATAATACATAGAGACTCATGTAAGACGTTTAGCCTCAGTTGCAACAAACCAAGTCAAATAGAAAAAACAAAACAAAACAAAACAAATAGGAAAAACAAAGGCTAATGGCTATAACAAAGTATAAACACAGACTCTGAATCTAAAGGGGAGTTAGTCAAGATTTCTAGATTTGAGCTTGAAGCACGTTTCCCTGGTTTGCAGATTAAATGTCTCTGGTTACAGCATTGGACATTTCAGTAAATTCCCTGAGAGGTTCATGAGTCAGCATGTATAAAGGTTGTTCTATGAAATTCATATCAAATGATCCAGCCTACCATGTAGGGCTTCAGGAATAGAGTAGTTTGTAGATAGATAACATAATCACAAAGATGATAAACAAGACTAGAATATTATATTTGGAACACTATAGTTTTCTACTAAAGTATAATTTTTATCTACCAAGATAATCACAGTAAGACTAATTACTCCTTTTAAATATATCTACTATTATTAAACATGGTCTGATTATTTACATAACTGCAGTAAGGCTCATTATTAATCATACATGCTTTGCTTAAACCTTTGAAAGTCTCGTTAGATTAGAAATCCATGCTGAGGACTTGGCATCAGAATTTGCCTGCAGTATTTATAGTTTGGAGTGAATCCTTCTTCTTGAGGGCCGACAAATACATTTTAAGATTTCTAGGACTCATGTAAGGCTGGAAAACCATTAATGTCAGGAGCCAGTGCAGTTTTTTTTCCAAGAGGTTTTATTGACTTAAGGTCAATAAACTCAATAAATTTAGACGTCATTCCTTAAAACTATCTGGTCATATTTGGTTCAATACACGTTCTCAAGTATAACATTCCAGCCAAAGTCTTGGTGATATAACAGATGTTTTTAATTATGTGCTGTTGTCAGAAGCACAGAGTTTCATTATATTTATGCAAATAACTTCATTACTATAAAATAATACTCACTAATGTTTTTCAAATTCTAGAGAAATCAGGTACAGAGAAAAAGTAATTGCTTTATCTTTGTTCACAAAGGTAAACTTTGTAAATTAAAGTAAGCCATAGAGAGCTTATAATAAAAAAATCAGAAATTTTAAAATAAAAGTATAATTAAAAGAAATCATTATTCCAAATCAGTTTATTCAGTTCCTTGTAATTAATTTTTGTCCTGCTTGATGTTGGGTTAATAGCTCCAGGACCAATCAGATTTTTGTTAGAGTTCTAGAAATTCTTCCCCTGACTGATGGTATGATGTTAAAGTTATTAGAATACTATACTAGTCACAGTCTTCATAAATCTTTTTGAAGTCACAGTATTTACAAAAGCTTTGAGAAAATCATTACCATAAAACAATTAACTGTGGATGACAAATGTCTTAAAATGGTCAATGGTAAATATCTGACATATAATATTACAATTTAGAAGAAATTTTGGTTATTTCTGTGGTATATGACATTCAAAAATAATAATCAAAAATTTGACTGATTACAATATACCTAAACATATCAGATTTTTAGAAGCTTTATACAATTTATGAACACTCATATTAATATCATATATATGTAAAAACAAAACTTTAAAAAAGGTTTACCATTACTTACTATTTGACAATGCTTCACCCACAATTTAGCATATAAAATAAGCCAAATTCGTTGAACATTTTTTCCTCTCATATGTACAGAGAGAGCAAATACTTCTTCCGTATTCCAGGGGCCCTCTGGAAACTCCCCCAAATCATTAAAAATAAAAAAGAACTTAATTTAGAATATGCCTTTGCAAAGTCTGTGGATAATATCATACAGTTTAAGTCACTTGATTATACCAGAGTCACAGGTACACTGTAAACCAATACTTAGTCATTTAACCAGGGCAATAGTTAAAATATTTCAATGACAAATGCAAAAAGTTACATAGTTGTAGCAAAAAATTAAATATTTAATAAAAGAACTCAGTTTTCCTAAGTAATCAGAGATCTAAGAACACAACATGGAACACAGGAATTTTCCTTAATAAAACAAAGAACTTTTGTTTCCTAGTTCAGTTACTTAAAAAGTAAAGTAAAACCTTTCACAATTTCTTACTAAGAACAGACCAAAACTCCAAGAAGTCTTTGTCATTTTAAATAAAATAAAATTCTAGTTTTGAATCAGCAGACTTTTAATATTAATAATCAACTAAGAAAAATACTTAAAAATAATTCCTTTCAATTCTTAGCCAGTTTGATCACACATACAATTTTTTTTCAAGATTTCCCTTCCTTAAACCTTCTGCAAGTTTTATATATCTGTCCAGTTTTGTTGTATACTTTTCTCTTTCTTATTGTGGAACAACCAGTCATTCAACAGTAGAACAAAAATTAGTCTTTGTCTCTCTCAACAAACTGTTAAGAGAAACAAATCTTAGTTGTTCATTACTCCTAGTTTCACTCGAAAATATGTCTTACTTTCCTTAAATATATAGGTGTTTTACATATCGTTACCAGACAGTATATCCAGGTTCTTGATCAATGAAAGAAGAATCTTTCATGGACCAGAAAGAGGAAAGGAAGAGGGAGACAGAGAAATGGAACATGATAGGGCTTTATTACCAAGAGAAGGTATGCACCAGAGTGCACGGGCACCTCTGCCAGAGAGAGACACATGTGCTCCTTGCCTTCTCCATCCTCTCCATCCTGTGTGCAACCCCCTAATGGCTGACCTCTGTCCCTCCTGTCCCACCTGGTGCTCCAGCCCTGGATGATCTAGTCTGAACATTTATGAGCAGCCTCCCTGGGGCATGTGCCTACTCTGTCCTGCCTCATATATTGCTTATGGTAATTTCAATTATTACACATTATTAGAATTTTTAACTCTTACCAATTTGCAGTAAAAACTAAATATAAGCCATAGTAAACTGTCACACCACCATTCTGTAGATTGGAAAAGCTATGAATAATAATTTTTAGAAGAATTTGTTTCTCTATAGTACAATTTTTCAATGGGGCACAGGGTATGTTTGCTAACAGACTCAGATATCTTTAGTTATTCTGTAATAAGAAGCCAAAGTAGGTAAAACTATGCTTAGCAACTAATTTGTCAAGATTTTATTTTATTTGAAAATGATGTGTGTATTTTATGAGTATCTACCATTTATTTTAACTTAGCAAAACTCCAAGGGTACAAGTTGCTGAAGATATTTGGAAAATTATTTTTAGGTAGACATTGTTGACCTAGAAGAAACTCATGCCAAACATATAAAACATAGGATTTATCGAGCCCCAATGACAATTGCAACTGGGAAAATGCATAGGCCAAGTTACCCTGAGAAATGCACTCTGAAGAGGGCCAGCAGAGCTTAGCATTTTATAATAACAAGACAGAGAAAAAGTCAGATGAGAAAGAGAGAGAGAGAAGACAGCCTTGCTCGAGTACTTCATTGGTTCTTCTAGTGGTTGTACGTGACTTATAGATTTGGGAATGTTATTGGTTTACATCCTACATGCAGGGATCTAGGGTAAGAAGAATCAGAATTATTTTCGATTAATTTATGACACCCTGGTGCCATGCTGACTGACTCTAAGTAAAGATAGTCTTATAATAACACTCTCAAGGACAGGTGAATTGACTTATTTCAGGTCTCCCAAGGCTCTATAATTTAGCTGGCTGTGGACACAGGGGCCTGACTAGAATGGGAGTGCACAAAGGACAAAAGCCTTAAGTGCACAGGATCAGAACGTTACATGCTGGAAACAGCACATGCTGGAAAAAGTGACGATGTTCTGGTTCATTAGCAGGGAACACTGAGATCATTTTCTGTCCTGTTCACACACTCCTTTCCATACTTCTTTTGATACTATGCTCAGCTTGTTCCTTAGCCAAGGTCTTGACATTACAATAAAAGCCAAGACAAGCCCAAGCGTGGGGCTGGATCTACTTCCTCCTTTCTTGTGGGAGTTAGTTTGCTGTAGTCCCTCCGGGCCTCTGATTGCTTTCAAGTATTTGGTCTCTAAGTAATCTTTGCATCCATGTCACTGACAGGATAGTGACAGCTGACCTGATCAGAGTTGATTGTTTGTCATCATTTCCCTCTTTTGGTTAAAAAACCTTTCATCTGAAAGCGTTGATGATGTCGGGTAGACATTTAGGTCCCTCACTCCTGGGAAGGCTTATTCTCAGAAAGTTATGTGCCGTGTGAGAGGAATCAAAAATAGGCTCTGGCATCTAGGGATGCCAAATTTTAAGCATCTTGAAGAAGTAGAAGGGAGAAAAAGGTAAATCCAAAGTTAACTAACAAAATTCAACATCACTTCATGATAAAAACTTTCAACAAATGAAGTATACAGTGATTGTACCTCAACATGATAAAAATGATATATGACAAACTCAGATAACAGCTCGCTGTATGTATTAGTCCATTTCTGTTGCTTGTAACAAAATACTTGGAACTTGGTGATTTATAAAAAAAAAAAAAAAAAACCCAAATTTATTCTTACAGTTTTTGAAGCTGGGAAGTCTAAAGTCCATCCAGTGATGGTGACAGTGATCCAGGGGTCTCACATTGCAAGGTTATGGAAGCAGAGAGACAGAGAGAGCAAGAGAGAGAGGCAGACTTGCCTCTTCTTTTAAAGCCCTCAGAACCACACCCCTGACCACCATTTTTAATCCATTCACTATGGCATGGTCCTATAATCCAATTGCCTCTTCAAGGCTCCACCTTTCAATTACCATAATAGGATTTCCCACCCTCTTAACAGTCACAGTGGGGGCTAAGTTGCTAATGCATAAAATTTGGGGGACAAAATTCAGGCTTCAATGAGTTTTCCGGGGACATAATTCAATGCACTATATTCTGCCTCTGACCCCCCAAAACTCGTGTCTTTTCACATGCAAATACATTCATTTCATCCCCAAAGTCTTAACTTGTTTCAACTCAAAAGCCCAAAGTTCAAAGTCCCATCTGTGAAATCAATACAAGTTATCTACTTCCAAGATACAACGGTGGGACAAACACAGGGTACATATTCCCATTCCAAAAGGGAGAAATAGGCCAAAAGAAAGGGATAACAGGTCCCAAACAAGTCCAAAACCTAACAGGGCAGGCATTAAATCTCAAAGCTGGTGAATCAAGTACCTTTGACTCCATGTTTGACCTCTTCTGTATGCTGGTGTGGGGGTCGGGCCCACAAGTTCTTGGGCAGCTCTGCTCCCATGGCTTTCCTGGTCTCACGCCACACTTCAGCTCTCAAGGCTGGTGTTCCACTCTGGTAGCTCCACAATTCTGGGGTCTCCATGGCAGTCCCTCTCTCACAGCTCCATTAGGCATGGCACTGATGGGGTTTCTCTGCTGCAACTCTGACCCCACATTTCAACTTGGCATAGCTCTAATGAAGACACTATGTGGTGACTCTGCTCCTGTGACAGATCTCTTCCTGGGCCCCCTAAATTTTCCACACATCCTGTGAAATCAGGGTGGAGGCTCCCAAGCCTTCCCAGCTCTGGCATTCTGCCAGCCTGCAGACCTAACAACAGGTGCATGCTGCCAAGGCATTCAGCTTGTATTTTCCAAAGCTGCATGTCTAGCCATACCTGGGGCCAATTTAGCCATGGCTTGAGCAGCCAAAGCAGCTGGGATGCTGGTGCCGGAAGCAGCTCCCCGAGGTGGCCCTAAGCAGCAAGCCTGTAGAGAGTGCCTCAGGCCTGTTCCCCAAGACCATTCTGTCTCCTTAGGCCTCTGGGCCTGTGATGGAGGGGCTGGTCCCAGAGGCTTCTGCAATGCCTTCAGTGCCTTTTCTCCTCTCTCATGATAATCTCATTCTTTTGAGTTAATCTTCTTAGTACCATTGAATACCCTCTGCTTCTCTACTACATGGCTAGGCTGCAAATTTTCCAAACCTTTGCACTCTGCTTCCCTTTTATATTCTGGCTTTACATTGTACCTTTGCTGCCATAACTCAGTGTAGGCTGTCACAAGTAGCCATGCAGCTCCCTTAATGCTTTGCTGCTTAGAAATTTCTTCAGCCAAATGCTCTGGTTCACAACTCCTAAGTTCCAGCTTCCACAAAGTCCTAGGGCATGACAACACAGTCAAGTTCCTTGCCAGTTCACAGCAAGGGTGGTCTTTGCCCCAGTTTCCAATAAACTCCTTCTGATTTCTGTCTGAGACCTCCTTAGAATGGTCTTCGCAGTCCATATTTCCATCAGCATTCTGCTCTCCACCGTGTAACCAGTCTCTAAGACATTCCAAACTTTCCCTCATCTTTTTGTCTTCTTCTGAGTCCTCCAAACTCCTCCAACCTTTGCCTAACACCCAGTTCTGAAGCTGCTGCCACATTTTCAAGTATTTGTTATAAGAAATACCCCACTTCTCTGGTACCAATTTTCTGTATTAATCCGTTTCCATTGCTTATAACAAAATACTTGGAACTGGGTTATTTATAAAGAAAAACAAATTTAATTCTCACAGTTTCCAAGGCTGGGAAGTCCAAAGTCCATCCAGTAATGGTGACAGCGACCCAAGCATCTCACATTGCAAGGTTATGGAAGCAAAGAGAGCAGAGAGAGCAAGAGACAGAGGCAGACTCTCCTCTTCTTTTAAAGCCCTCAGAACCACACCCCTGACCACCATTTTTAATCCATTCACTATGGCATGGTCCTACAATCCAATCACCTCTTCAAGCCTCCACCTTTCAATTACCATAATAGGATTTCCCACCCTCTTGACAGTCACAGCGGGGGCTAAGTTACTAATACATAAAATTTGGGGGACACATTTCAAGCTTCAATGAGTTTTGGGGGGACATAATTCAATCCACTACACTGTACAAAGAAAAGGTAAAAGCTTTTTCTCCAGTATCTGGTAAAACATAAAAATGTTCACTTTTCCCACATCTTTCCAACATTAAAGTCCTAGCTAGAGCAATTAGGGGGAAAAAAAAAGCAAATTGAAAAGGAAGAAGTCAAATCATCCTTATTTGCAGATAACATGATCTTGTATATAAAAAAACCCTAAAGACTCCACTAATGTACTTTTAGAGCTAATAAAACAGTTTAGTAAAGTTTCAAGGTACAAAATCAACATACAAAATCAGTAGTGTTTCTTTTTTTTTTTTTCTTTTTTTTTTTTAAATTTTATTTTGTCGATATACATTGTGGCTGATTATTGCTCCCCATCACCAAAACCTCCCTCCCTTCTCCCTCCCCCCTCCCCCCCAACAATGTCCTTTCTGTTTGCTTGTCATATCAACTTCAAATAATTGTGGTTGTTATATCTTCTTCCCCCCCCCCGGTTTGTGTGTGTGTGTGTGTGTGTGTGTGTGAATTTATATATTAATTTTTAGCTCCCACCAATAAGTGAGAACATGTGGTATTTCTCTTTCTGTGCTTGACTTGTTTCACTTAATATAATTTTCTCAAGGTCCATCCATGTTGTTGCAAATGGCAGTATTTCACTCGTTTTTATAGCTGAGTAGTATTCCATTGTGTAGATGTACCACATTCTCCATATCCACTCATCTGATGATGGGCATTTGGGCTGGTTCCAACTCTTGGCTATTGTAAAGAGTGCTGCGATAAACATTGGGAAACAGGTATACCTTCGACTTGATGATTTCCATTCCTCTGGGTATATTCCCAACAGTGGGATAGCTGGGTCGTATGGTAGATCTATCTGCAATTGTTTGAGGAACCTCCATACCATTTTCCATAGAGGCTGCACCATTTTGCAGTCCCACCAACAATGTATGAGAGTTCCTTTTTCTCCGCAGCCTCACCAGCATTTATAGTTCATAGTCTTTTGGATTTTAGCCATCCTAACTGGGGTTAGATGGTATCTCAATGTGGTTTTGATTTGCATTTCCCGGATGCTGAGTGATGTTGAGCATTTTTTCATATGTCTGTTGGCCATTTGGATATCTTCCTTAGAGAAATGCCTACTTAGCTCTATATTAACAGAAAACTATCAACTAACTAGATAAAGAAACTCATTTCCAATAGCTCCAGAAAAGAAAACTTGGGAATAGATTTGACCACAGTGGTAAAAGATCTCTACACAGAAAATGAAAACATTGATAAAACTTTGAATAAAACACAAATAAATAAAAATATATTTTGTATTCATAAATTTAAAACAATTAATACTGTTACATTGTTTATCCTACAAGATGCTATCTACAGATTCAATGCAATCCTTTTCAACATACTAATGACATTTTCCACAGAAATAGCCAAAAAATATTAAAAAATATATGGAATCACAAAGGCCTACTAATAGCCAAAGCAACCTTAAACAAAAAGAACAGAGCTCAAGGCATCACACTACCTGACTTCAAAATACACTACAAATCTGTAGTAACAAAAATGGCCTGGTGCAGGCTTAAAGACAGACACATACACCAATAAAACAAAATATAGAACCCAGAATTAAATTCACACATTTACACATGATTGAATTTTGACAAATATGACAAGAACACACTACGGAGTTATGACAGTCTTTTTAATAAATTATCTTGGGAGACTGGATATTCACAGGTAGAATAATAAAATTAGACTATTATCTCTCATCATATAGAAAAATCAACTCAAAATAGATTAAAGACTGAAATATAAGACCTAAAATTATGAAACTACTAGAGAAAAATAAATAAAACAGGGAAAAATCTATTACATTGCTCTGGGCAATAATTTTTTTGCCAATATCCTCAAAAGCACATGCATAAGAAGCAAAAATAGACAAATGAGATTACATAAAAGTAAAAAGATTTTCACAGCCAAGTAAACAATAAATGGAGTGAAGAAAAACCTAAAAATGATTTAAAAATTTTGCAAACTAAGCATCTGATAAGAGGTAAATATCTGAATTAGAAAAGGAATGCAAACAACTCAATAGCAGAAATTAAATAATCAGGTTAAAAAAATTGGCACAAGGACTCTATAAACATTTCTCAAAAGAAGACATACAAATGGCCATCAGTTATGTAAAATATGCTCACATCATTAATCATCAAGTAAATGCAAATTCAAACCACTATGAGATATCACCCCATTCCTGTTAGAATAGGTATTAGCAAAAAGACAAAAATAATGACTGTGTCCACCTTTTTGCATCCTCTTTAATTTCTTTTAGTAATGTTATGTCATCCTTATTGAAGACATCTTTCACTTCCTTGGTTAAATTGATTGCTAGGTACTTAATTTTTTTGGTGACTATTGTAAATGGGTGTGCTTTCTTGATTTCTTTTTCTGCTAGTTTATTATTGTAGTATAAAAACACTACTGACTTATTGTGTGCTGATTTGTACCCTGCAACATTGCTAAAATTGTTTATATATATATCATATATAAATATATATTTATATATTTATATATATTATATATAATTTATATATATATATATATATACACACACACACATAATTAGGTCATCTGTAAACAGGGACAGTTTGACCTCATCTTTTCCAATCTGGATGTCCTTTATTTCTTTCTCTTGCCTGATTGTTCTGTCTAATTCTTCCAATACTTTGTTAAATAGAAGTGGTGATAGTGGGAATCCTTTTCTTCTTCCTGTTCTTAAGGACAAAGCTTTCAGTTTTTCCACTTTCAGGATAATATTGGTGATTGGTTTGTCATATATGGGTATTACTGTGTTGACATACTCTCCTTCTACACCTAATTTGCTGAGATCCTTTATCATGAGGGATGTTGAATTTTGTGATTTTTTTTGTCAAAAATAGATGATTTTTTTTTGCATCAGTTGAGATAATCATACAGTCTTTGTCCTTGATTTTGCTGATGTGGTGTATAACATTTATTGACTTGTATATGCTGAACCATCCTTGCATCCCTGAGATGAATCCCACTTGATCATAGTGCATGATTTTTCGGATGTGTATTCTGGTCACTATTATACTGTGAGAATTTTTGCATCTGTGTTCATCAGATATTGATCTGTAATTTTCATTTTTGTTGCATCTTTGGTTTTGGTATTAGGGTTCTGCTGGCTTTATAGAATGAGTTTGGGAAAGTTGCCTCTGTTTCAATTTTTTGGAATAGATTGAAGAGAATTGGAATTAATTCCTATTTAAAGGTTTGATAGAATTCAGCAGTAAAGCCAGCTGTCCTGTGCTTTTCTTTCTTAGGACACTGCTGATTACTGCTTCAATCTCATTGCTTGTTATTGGTCTGTTCAGGTTTTCTATTTCTCCTTGGTTCAGTCTTGGTAGTTTGTACATTACTAGTAGTGGCAAAGGGGGAGGAAGAAGGGGTTTAGGAAAAAAATTGGGTAAGGAGCACAAAGAATACTGGGGTGAGATGATATCTCATTGTGATTTCGATTTGCATTTCCCTGATGATTAGTGATATTCAGCATTTTTTAATATACCTGTGGGCCATTCATATGTCTTCTCTTGGGAAATGTGTATTTAGCTCATTTGCCTATTTTTTGATCAGATTATTTGCTTTTCTGCTGTTGAATTGTTTGAGTTCCTTGTATATTCTGTATATGAATCTCTTGTCAGATGCATAATCTGCAAATACTTTCTCCCATTATGCAAGTTGTCTCTTCACTCTGTTGATTGTTTCCTTTTCTGTGCAGAAGCTTTTTAGTTTGACATAATCCCATTTGTCTGTTTTGCTTTTGCTGCCTGTCTTTTCAGATTCTCTTTTAGACCTGTTAAATTGCATAAATTAGAAAAGATGAAGGACTTTATTTTTTATTTAATTATGAAATATTAATATGCATATATTATCTAGATTGTTGTAACTGAGCTTTACAATATTAAACATATGAGTGAATGGAATGAGAGCAAATGGCTAAATTGATTTTGAAATCTCTAGTGTATATTTTTAATAAAAATTTGCTGATGTACATTGATTAAAAAATTTCAAGGAATTCAAAAAATTACTCATAGCTTCAGTATTTTTTTTTTTTTCTGTGATGGTTCCTTTCACCAATCCTATTTTGGTTTACTTTTCAGGAAAATGCTATATTTTAAAAGTTATTATGAAGTATTATTTTTCTTTAGTTTTGTTATTTGAAACATTGAATGTTTAAACTTTTTCCTTTGAGGATTAAGAATCTTAACTATAACCAAGCCCAGAAGTGACCGTTCGTATATTTCTTGTGTGTATTTGTGTTATCCTGTGAATGCCATGAAAAAGACTCCCTTTCCAGGGTGGCCATCCTGAGACTGGACTCTGTGACTGCAAACCACATGTGACTGGACAGCAGTGTGACTGGTGCTTGGTAAGATGCTTACTGGTCATTGCGTACAATTAAAGTATTTGTTATTGATATGTGTAATTGACACCTTAGCCCTTGTTCTGGAAATTGAATTCCTGCCAGAAAGAGCTGACTCCTTAAGCATGGCTGGTGAATGCTGTGAATCGTGTCATGAATACTTTATGATTCTGTCAGACATCTTGTGTGTGATTTGCTGACATTCTAGTGTGTGCAGTTGCTTATTGAAACACATGTTGGCCTCCATGATTGTTCCCCTCTTGTGAAATAGCATGGCTACCATGGGATGGACATGAGGCTTGGCTGCCTGCCCTGTGGCTGCAGCACAGCAAGCTCCGTGTCGGATGACTGCTTGGATGAAGGACAGTGTCACTGTGTCCCAGGCGTGGCTGGGGAAAGGTGCGACAGATGTTCACCTGGCTTCTGTGCATACCAGGATGGTAGCTGCACACGTAAGCACTTGCATTTTTGTTTGCCACTCTGTAGTGATTTCCAGACTTTTTTTTGAGCCCTCCTTTGACTTCTGACTTACTTCTGTTACGTCCTTTAACTTTTGCTCTCCTTTACATGTAGGATTTCATACCTTCGTTTTCTGTTTCCTGATCCCTGTCAGGGTCCAAGCATAAGTTCTGGTCATGGCTCTGTCACCTGCTAATGGTGTGAGCATAGATTAATGCTTAACTTCACTTAGCCTTAGTTTCCTCAACTGTGAAATGGAGAAGCTCATTATCATGTACATCAAGAAGTTCTTGCAAGTGTTGTACGTAAAGCCCTTACTACGGCACTCGGCATGCAGTAATGCCCAGTATTAGCTCTGTCTGCTTTTCTCACCCATCGAGCTCTTTTCCAGTCTTCTCTGTATTTCTCCCACTGTGTCTTGATTATCCTCTGCCAGAAGCATCTCCTGACACAGAGGAACAACCACCTCTGCGAGACATGGAGGGGTCTTGGGAATCATGAGGTGTCTTTTAGGATCTAGAAGAATGGTTTAGATTATTAATAAAAGGGAAATAGCTTGTAACATCAACTCTTGCCCCATTAAAGACATCGATCACCCCGATCTGTAAGCTCATACTTGTCTGTCTTTTAGCCTGTGGCTGCCCACATACTCAGAACACCTGCAATCCTGACTCGGCTACCTGCGTCTGCCCTCCACACACTCAGGGTCTGAAGTGCCAAGAATGCGAGGACAGCTTCTGGGGCCATGACCCGCAGCACGGCTGCCAGGTGCGCTAGTCTGCATTGCTCTGCTGGCAGCAAGTTTCTGCCCTTTTCTTCTAGCCATTCTGTTGGTTTTAACCTGCTGAATAGCTTTGTGGTTTATGTTTAATGCACAGTGCAGGTCATAGGAATCAAAGTGGAGGAAGCAGCGCCCTTAAAACGCCTTATTCTAGGTTTTGAACCTCGCTCTGAAAGCTATGGTTAGAAAATCCAAAATGTTTTATGCTCTTTAAATGTATTCTGCAATGTGTACTCTTTTCCAAGTGGAAGTCATAAGTCACTTTATTGGGGGGGTTTATGTCCAATCTGTGAGGGCTGCAGTTTTCCATGTCACTTTCTTTGGTTATGTACAAACTAAGCTTATGTTTTGAAAACAGTGGAAAAATTACTTGACTTCTAAAATATTTTGCTAGACTGTTTTGACCTATTAAATTGCACATCAGTGCATAGTTCTGGCCCAGTGTGCATGTGTCACTAAGATGCAGACATGTCCAGAAATCAGGGCAGTCCTTATCTCCTGTTGGCACAGGGCAGGGTAAATCCATGTAGCGATAGCGAGATAGTGAGAGAGAGATCAGTTCATTTGTATAGTTTCCCCACATTTTGTATTTTCCTCTAGCCCAAATATGTGCACATCATGCAAACACAGAAGCCACCTTTTTGCTTACGTGGTTTCTCTCTCTCAGGCCTGTAATTGCAGTCATGAGGGGTCAGCCAGCCATCAGTGTGACGCGATCACCAGCCATTGCCAGTGCAAGTTGGATTTTGGTGGACAGAGCTGTGATCAGTGCTCCCGGGGTCACAGAGACTTCCCAGATGGTGTTCCCTGTGACTGTGACCTGAGGGGGATGTCAGTGGACATCCTGTGACCTGGAGCAGGGTCTCTGCAGCTGTGCACAGGAAAGCGGTGCCTGCACCTGCAAGGTATTTGCCAGGACCTTCCAACCTTCCTCTCTCCTGCTCAGTCAGCACTGTGGTGACTCTTGGGCTTTCGGCTCTTTAAATAAGCTGTGAGATTTTAGATGCTTCCTCTAATGAGTTCACACTTCCTTCCACGTCTGGGTTTAGAGACTGTTATGCTTTTCTAAAATGATGGAAGATTCTCAAAATGGAACTTTTACTACTTATTACAAGTGTCAGATGCTGGAACTGATTTGAAAAACACGCTGAGTTTTCTATCATGTGTTCGAGTGGGCTGAGTAGCTGATCTATTTTGAATATACAGGTAACACAGGTAGCACAGGGCTTCAAGACTGGGGGCTTTATAGCTGTGTGGTAGTTATTTTGTGTGTGTGCTGTCCAGGTCGAAGGAAATTGTGTTTATGATCTTCCCAGGAGGTAAGATTTCAATATCATTTTTAATTTCATACGTTTCCATTAGTTCTCCCAGTGGCCTTTCTCATTAGGGAGTCCTTGCACCTTCTCTGGTCCTTTCCCCATGGGGGGTGAGATGGAAGTCAGGGATAACGGACACGAGGAAGGGAAGACTCATGTAGATATTATGGTCTTTGAGTAATGGAGACACCAGTTTCCGTAGTTTGGGCTCACTCTACCTTATGATAACAGTTATCATTACAGACAACGAGGACAGCAGGGACAGCCTTAATAATCCCTTGGTCAGGGCTCCTCTACGCTGACTGATCTTTAGAACCATCTGGGGACTCAAGGCGATTCCACGGCTTTCTCAGAAGATTCCCATCAGGGAACCTGCATTTTCCCAAAGCTTCCAAGATGATTCTGATTAGCAGCCACGCTTGGGGATCACTGCTTGAGTCGCTGGTGGGAAGAACCGATGCTCAGAGACGTTAGGGACTTTGCTCAAGGAAACAGCTGGTTTCATGACGTTTGTGAATCTAAAATTATTTTTGAGTTTTACTTTGTTTTTGTTTGTTTGAAAATGGCATCTCTTTTTTTCAGGCAAAAACAAGTCCATTATTTGTTGTCCTTTAGGAGAATGTCCTTGGCCTCCAGTGCATTGAGTGTCAACCTGGCACCTTCGCTCTCTGTGAGGATGACCCCCTTGGGTGGCACCCATGCTTCTGCTTTGGGCTGTCACACCTCTGCTCAGAGTTGGAGGGTCACGTGAGGACCCCAGTAAGTGGCACACACGGCTAAAATGGTCCATTTTTATCCCTCTCCCCTCGGGAGGGGGTGGAGGTAGGAGGGACACTCAAATACTTACATTAAATGTTGCTCTTACGGCATCAGACTCTCTAAAAAGCTGATGCGGGTTAGTATATGAATCAGAGCTCCAATTCTGCTGTCCGAGGAAATACATCGGGCTTGAACTGAAGGCGTTTGGTGTTGCTCCTTTGCTAATCTATCAGCAGCTTTAGTTGGAGAGAAATAAAACTGTAACATCTCAGCAGTCTCCTCTCTATAACTGAACACTGCTCCCGTGTAGCAGTAGTTTGACCCAAAAGGCAGGAGCTTTAAAAGCACTTTCAGTTAATATTAATCCAGAGGTTGAGTTTAAGAAAAAAGTCTTTACTCCTGTTTTAATAATGACACTGTTTCCTCTCTGAAACAGTGGTGGAATCTAACAGATCCAGTGTGGGTGGATAATTCATATTCTGAAGTGCATTTTTTCTCCCTTTGATGACCAGGTGACTCTGGGCTCAGATCAGCCTCTTCTGCGTGTGGTTTCTCAGAGTAACCTAAGGGGCACCACCGAAGGGGTGTATTTCCAGGCCCCCGATGTCCCACTGGACGCCGTGACAGTCCGGCACCATGTCCAGGCAGAGCTGTTTTACTGGCGGCTGCCAGAGCAGTTTCAGGGAGACCAGGTTAGTCACAAACCCAGTCCTTATTTCCTGGGGGACATGGATATAATGTAAAATCACAATAGTATGTGCTGGCCTATCAGTAAAAGATGTGGTTATTCATTTCCTGTTCTAAGTGGCAATGGAGAAGTTTAACACTATAAAAACCCTCCCAAATGTATGGATCTTTAAAATTTTTCATTAATTTAAAAAATCTTTTAAAGTTCAAGTCATATTACTTTTCTTCTTCCTAAAGCAGTCATTTAACAGACATATATTGTATTTACAAATATAAGTTCCACAGAAGCCTAGGTGCTATGCCTTGGGAAGCCCTTCTCAAGAAACTCACTCATTTTGGGGCAGGGAACTACTATAAAAGTCATGAAAGGTATTGCTTGCACTTTGGTTTATATAAACATTAGAGTCTGTGTGTGAATTCACTCTAATCTTGAAAATTTGCAAATACTAGTGCACATGCAGTGCTCTTGTTGATATAGATAATGTTTAATTCAAAGGAGCATGAAACTAATTACCATATTGATTTGTCATTTTGGAGCTCACCTTTGTTGGTGACATCAAGAAGAACTTAGCTTGTGTCAATTTAATAATCCATAATTAAGTAGAATTAGAAGGAAGTAAATTTTAGACGACATATTTTACTCACGTATGAGCGTACTTCAAGAAGTTCATGGAAAATTGGGATTAAAAGATAATACTAATCTTTCCCTAAACTTTTTGAAGACTCCTGGTGTTTTTAACCAAGGCCATGTCAGAGAAGTAAACAACCATTTACTGTCTGATAGCTCATGGCCTACAGGGGCAGACTAAAGTACAGCGAGGCCTTCTCTTCCTCGGATGGCAGCAGCACCTCCAATTTCGAGCCTCAAGTTCTTCTCAAAGGAGGTCGGACCAGAAAGCACGTCACTCACACGGATGCACCAGCCCCAGAGACTGGAGTGAGACAGGAGCTGGAAGTAGAAATGAAAGAGGTGATGTCGTGATCCTTTCATATAAGTGCCTTAGGGTGCGAATGTGGCTATGGATGTAACGAAAGCTCAAAGCAATTTACAAAATGAGCAACAAGACCCTGGAATCAAATTTCCTATGGGTTTAGCAAGATTTCTAAAAATTATTCAAATTTCATATTTTCAAGAAATATATGTTGGGCTTACGTTAATTTAATGGGAATTGCATCTTAAATCCTTTATCTCAGTACACTAGCCTCAGCCTGTGTAGGTATAACGGTACGGAAGTCTGGAGACCTGCTGCAGTTTGGGAAGTGTCTGCTCATTCCTCCAGCAGATATTTATTGAACGTTCACCGTGTGGCTGGCACTGCCTTGGGTAATGTGTATCTGTTGGTGATAAGACTGGCACTGTGCCTGCCCCTGTGGCAGTTACAGCTCTTCCTCAGTTAAACTTTGTGACATGCACAGAATAGGGCTCACCTTTGGACAAATTTATAGAAGAAACACATTCTTTGTGAGTTCATAATGCCTTGGAGAATTTGTACTCTGAACCTGATTGAACATGTTTCTCATCCACAGAATTTTTGGAAATATTTTAACTCTGTTTCTGAAAAACCTGTCACACGCTCAGATTTTATGTCCGTTTTTAGCAATATCGAGTACATTCCCATTAAGGCATCATATGGTCAAGGATTACAGCAAAGCAGGTAACTGAAATCTTCTAGAATTTTGAATATTTTTCTTACTTGAAACCAAACTGGACAGACTCGACTCACTTTATTGCCATCACCTACTATCTTCACTAATACATCTTCATTCCTTACCAAAACCTTGTTGCATATTAATATCATTATGAAATGTGTGAAGTGTGACATAAATGCTCCACCTACCATGCTAACATGGATTTAAAATGGAAGTACACGATGGTGGAGTCTTAAACAAAGATAAAATGTAAAAAACATACACATTTTTTGCTATTTTCTGCCCTTGCAAACAGCAGTGCCCATTTCTTTGTAACAATGTGTAAAGAATAATGTCACCTACTCATTAACACTTTAGCCTGCAAAGAAAGCCATCAAGTCTTGGCCAAACCAGTTCTTCAAGAGGTCTTCCCCGTGCACTTTCTGTAACATTATTTTTAAATTCTAAAATGTTGGCTGAGGACCGTCGCTGTGACACGACAGTACTAATCGCATGAACACAGTTCATTTACAGTCGTCAGTAGGAGCTACTCGGAACTGGGAGGAAGGCCGTGGTCTCACATACACGCAAATATTATGTCAGCAGCAATGTTTCTATAAAACTTTCGACTGTTAGCATTTCCTCTCTCACTTCATAACATCAGCGTTGCACAGAATCTCAAATATTTCGATGGAGGTCGGCAGAAAGGCTGAAGAGCTGCACCAAGAGAGGGAGGCAGCGTCCCTTTTAGAAAACTGTCTCTGTCCCCCTGGCACAGCTGGATTTTCATGTCAGGTAAGGAGACTTCCGCTAAAATCTGCTCCCTGGGTTTGAGTTGAAATGTGTTTGTTCCAGCAACTCCAAGTGATGAACAGAACTCATGTGTACCTATTATATCATTTTTTTTCTCTTTTTGAATTAAAAACATTTTTTCTATTTTTGTAAAATATACATATCATCAAATTTGCCATATTAACCACTCAAGTGGACAGTTCAGTAATGTCAAGTACATTCACACTGTGACCCATCTCCAGAACTGCTTTCATCTTGCAAAGTGGAACTCGGCACCCACTCAGCGGCAGTCCCCATCCCACCCTGTCCCCAGCCCCTGCAGCCACCATTCCAGTTTCTGTCTCTGAACTTGACCACTCTAGGTACCTCATATGAGTGGAATCACACAGTATTTGTCTTTTACTGTCTGGCTTATTTTATTTAGCATAATAAAGATGAACGATGAGGTTCATCCATGTTGTAATGTGTCAGAATTTTCTTCCTTTTTAAGGCTGAATAACATTCCTTTGTACGGATATACGATATTTTATTTATCCATCCATCTTTTGATGGGCACTTGGGCTGCTTCCACTTTTGGCTATTATGGATAAGGCTTTTATGAACATGGGTGTACAAATATTTGTTCGAGATGCTGCTTTCAATTTTTTGGACATATGAGGGTCTTCAAAATGTTAACAGAAAAACAGAATTAAAGGATAATATGAATCTTTCCATGAACTTTAACACTTCATATACCCAGAAATGGAATTGCAGGAGCATGTGGTAATTCAGTTTCTAATTTTTGAGGATCTCCCCGCAGTGTTCTCTGCAGGGGCTGCCCCATTTTTCATCCCCACCGACAGGGCACAAGGGTTCTGACTGCTACACGTTTTCACCAACACTTGTTATTTTGGTTTTTTGATGGTAGCCCCACTTTGACAGGTGTGAAGTGGTATCTCACTGTGGTTTTGATTTGTACTTCCCTAGTGACAGTGATGTTGACTTTCTTTTCATATGCTTGTTTGCCAGTTGTATGTTTTCTTTGGAGAAACATCTGTTCACGTCCTTTATGCATTTTTCAAGCAGAATGTTTGTTCATTTTTTTTCTACCCTTTGTGTCCCCTCAGGACTGTGCCCCTGGGTACCACAGAAGGAAGCTCCCAGAAGGTGGTGGCAGGGGACCCTGCCCTCTGCTGGCTCCTTGTGTGCCCTGCAGTTGCAACAACCACAGTGACGCTTGTGACCCCAAAACCGGGAAGTGTCTGGTATGCTTGTTTGTGTGGGTGCTCGCCTAAAGTTAGGATTAGAGTAGACAAAGTGTGTTTAAAATTCTGGTCTATGCTCATAGCAGTTCCTGGGTTTACTGAGGTGTTAAATTTAGCTAAATATAAAATATAAACATTTCCTTCAGGAAGGCTTAGCTAAGAGGTCTGCCATTGTCAGTGACATTCTTGTATACATATTCCTTCCATGATGAATTTGTTTGTGGGCATCAGTTTGGGAACAGTTACACGGGCCGTGTCTTTGTTTGCAGTACTGGTGTAGTCATAGCAGATGAATCTTTATATCTTTGAGCTTGAAGTCTCACCCGGAGGCTCTAAAATAAGTTCATGCCAACATTGAAAATCGATTTCTCTGTGTAAAACATTGCCCTCTCCTCGCATATTTTTTTTTAAATGCATGTTCTCCTGGAGAACAGAGTGAATTATTTATGGTTTAGTATGCATTTGCTTCTTGGTCACCTTCCCCTAGACCAAGATTGATCCCGGGGACATAAGGAGAGCTCCAGCACTGAAAAGTACCAAGTGACCCAGACAGAAGTCTTGTGGCCCCAACTGAGGATAGATTCTTATGTCCGTGTTGTTTAAGCCAATGAGGCCTTACTGGTAACATAAAATAGTCTGAAACCCCCAAAATCTCATTCTTTACAATAACTCAAGTGGGAACATTGGCTAGTTGTATAAATTGTGCGAAGATTAACTTGCCTCAGGTAAAATAACTCACTGAAGGGAAACAAGCTGCCCACCAAGAAGGACGCAGCTGAAGCCCTCGAGGTTCTCGGTGAGGCCTGACACAGGGACCACAGGGACCCAGGACAGACACCGGGACTGTGGGCCCCAGCCTGGGCTTCCTCTTCCTCCAGTCGGAGGCGTCTTTCGTATGTGGGATTCCACTTGGAAAAGTGCTGAGCGACAGCAGTGCACAGGTGAATTGAGGAAAAGAAGTACCACATGGTTTTCCTCAATGAGAAAGATATGCGTGAACCTTTGCTGACCCCATTACATGTATGGAATCGAATAATTGTTCTAGTCATACATGGTGAAATGGACTTGATGAAGATGCAGATCGCTGCGACACTGTTTTAAAGAAATTTTTTACTCAGCTTATGGTCCAGGCAAAAGCAAAGGCCTAATAGAGAAAATGAGAAGATCTCAGTTAAGGATTTAAGGAAAATTGATTTCATGCAAATAAAGTGAGATGTAATTAGCTGAGATGGTCCCTTGGCCATTCATGGGGACAGAGGTCACACACATAGTTTAAGTTGATCAGTTCTTTCAAGCTTTATCTTTCCTTGGTGTAGTTATTTTAACAAGATTAGGTTTTCCTAGGACATTAAATTATTATTTTGCCTTTTTTGCCCAAATCCACTAGAACAAAGTTATAGGATCAGCAGTTGTTGATTTGTACCCCAGAAATAGCCTTAACCTAATCCATGAAAGATCACCTTCAGCCAGGGCCAAAAGTCTCCCTAGGGTAGGCAGTGGCTCACAGCTACCAGGAAGCTCCCTGCTCCAGGGGTGATGCCTGCATGTTACCTGGAACCCATGAGAGAGCTCATCAGGACACAGCAGTGCCATACACACGGCCAGAAGACCAGACACAGATTCTGAATTTAGGCTGCTGACCTGTAATCTCATGCTGCTGAGCAGAACATGCTCGGTTCAGGCTTTCTCCCCTTTTTACAGATCTGTGTTCTATGACTGTCCCAGTGATTTCTCTTTGATTCATGGTTACCACTTATTGCCAATTCCTGTAACCAAAGCCCATTCTAAACAGAAAAATGTGCTCAAGTTTAGAGTACAGAATTTCAGGGTTGTAAGGGACCTTTTATTCTTGTCAGAGTCCCTTCAGATCTTAGGTCTGAGCTAGCACATCCATCGCAAGCCCTTATTTAATGCACATTTACACTCCTTCAGCCATGGGGAGTTCACTCCCAAAACAGCTCAGCTCACCTGGGGCTGCTCTGATTCTTCCTGGAACTGATATCCGTGGATCACACACCTGTTGTTGCTGTTTCATTCTTTGAGCCGTTGAGATAAACCACTAGATCAGATTTAGTCATGAAAAGTGGTAGTATCTTAACAAATAACTTGTAAAACTACCTGATCCAATCCCACTTTCCCCTGTCCAAAGGCCCTGATCTTGGCCCTCTGGTCACATAGCCTCAGTGTATGTACCTGGGGTCATAGGGAATGGGTGGGTCCATACACCCTCCTGAGGTAGGCATGTCACTATCTGTCCTCAGGGGTCATGCCCAGAGCCTAATGCCTTTACTGCAGGGACAGCTGGGTCTCCCGACCTAACTCCAGGTGCTCTGGCTCCATGTCACAGCCTGGGAGTTTGTCCGCCCACTTGCTGCCACCTTACCCTCTAAGACCCTTACATTCTTCCCCCAACACAGCACCTGCATCCCTTCTCTCTTGCCCTTTGACCTCAGGACCTTGCCTTTCCTCCTTAGTCTTCACCTTGCTCTATCACTTTTGTGGTTTAGTGCAACAGTTCACTTCCCTTTGACAAAATCTCCTAGGCACCCTCTCTCTGCTTGTATAGGTGGGTGTCAAGGCCTTTGTGAGTCTGGTTTTGTCATCCAGTATATAGGGGATTCCTCTCTGCTTCATGGCACCGGGCCATTGGTTCTAAACGATTGATCAGAAGTATGAGCTGGCAGGGGATGGGGAGACTGAGGACCAGGGAATTACCCTGGGTGTCCTGCTGCCCCGTGCCCCACTGTCCCCTTCCAGGATAGGCAACTGAACCTTTTTATGTCACTGAAAGATTGGCAGGGATTCTCTGTGCATTTCTCACACAACAAATTCACCCCGCGCTTCAGTTCTCATTTGTAGGTCCTTATTTTCCTGCCACTCTTTGGGGCAGCTTGTCTTCAATTCTCTAGGGTCTTGAAAACCAGGAATCACATCATCTGTCATGTTAGGGGGAGTTTTTAATGCTGGAGGTGGTTTAGCAATGGAAAACCTGAAAATCTGCTTCAGTCTTCTTTTATTATTTACACTAGTATTTAACCCATTTATTTTTTAAGAGAGAGGTTGCAAATTTTATTTCTAAACAGGGATCAGTTTTAGGGGCCAAATGGATCCCAGTAAAATATGTTTTCATCATGTAAAATAGGAATGCAATTTTACAATAGAAAATACTGGAATTTTTTTCATTTAATAGAGACTTTAAAATAGCTTTTAAAAACATATAATGAGATTTCTTCCTGTGTCATCTCTTGCTGCAAAGGATAAAAGCACGAGTTGGTTTGAGAGTTTGCTCAGGGGCTCTTCCGTGTCACCAGTCTTCCTGTCCCAGCTGCGTCAGAAGCGGAGTCTCTGTGCAGCGGCTGAGCTGATAGTGGTGAATTGAGCAAAAGCAGATTTTAAATTGGAATGAGGTGGCAAGGACTGCTTGATCTTTTAGCTTTTTTTTTTAAACAGGAAAACCATAGGCCCAAATGATGACATAAAATTTAACTGAAATTTACTTGGTTATTGCAAGAATCTACTGGTGGTGCTCTAAAACAATGAGCTTTCCTCCCTCATTGTCTGTTTTCTAAAGCATCTATTTTTTTTGTTTCTGCTGTTTCAACGTAGTACATGCATGGGATTGTTGAGCCCTGACTATGTGCAAAACCAGTGCTTCAAATCATTTCTTTGGCTCACCGTGTATGGTAGATCCCTATTCTAAGGTTAGGAAAGCTGGCTGCTTTTAGGGGCCCTGTGTCTGTTTTCCTTAAGAAGAATGTACTGGTAATTTCTAGGCTGTGTTAGATGCACACAGTCTTATGATGAATGAAAGTCACAGAGCTAGAAATATTTCCAGGATTTAAAAAACATGAAGAAAAATGCTCTACCTTCCTTAAGAATTTTTTTTTAAAAAGCTAGCTGATATGAAATATGATTGTGCTTATTAGCTTTTACCAGATAAGAATGATTTTTAACAATTTCCATTGTTTCCCTCTCCTTTTGAAAAATGCGGCCCAGAACTGTGGTGATAACACGACTGGTGCCCACTGTGATGTGTGTGCTCCCGGCTACTACGGGAAGGTGACAGGCTTGGCCAGTGATTGTTCTCCGTGTGCCTGTCCTCACAGCCGCCCCGCCAGGTGAGCCCGCACAGGTGCAGCCTGGCATGCAGGCTCCTGTGGCTAGAACTTCCATTTTTTGCCTCATTTTCCAGGGTCTCTAAGTGGTCTATATTAATGAACATTCTGCATGTGTTGAGAAGGCTGATTTTAAGAAAAGGCATTCATTCCTAAAAGCATTTCAAGAGAATCTTCAATAGCAAAGGATCTGTGTTGGTATTGGGCGTTAGAATGGAACCAATTAAAGAAAGGACTTACAGTTTTTTGTTTTTGTTTTTTTAACTAACTTTAGCTCCCAGCCTATGTATCCAGTCTGCATAGAGATGAATTATTAATTTTATGAATAATGATACAAAAGAATTCAATTCATATTTAATTTCAGGGAATGGGGTTAGAATGTATATATGCCAGTGCCTGATTAAGTGCTAAAATACTACCTAGTGATAATTGGGACCAGTTTCTGTTCTGTCCTCATGATGCTTGTATAGAATTACCTAAGTGAAAAAAAGAACCAGAGAGTTGAAGTGGACATTGGAATATCAACAAGTCCTCCTCTGGTTGAAATAAAAATTGTAATTTATTTTTAAAAACCCATTTTATTATTGCTTAGAGTATTTGGCAAGGCAAATATAAAAACATATAAAAATCAAATGCTAAAGTTTGAATCGTCTATCTTTTATCGCCTCCGGGTAAGTGATGCTCGAAGGTGCACACCGTCCCTGTCAGCCAGCAAGCGTCCTCACGTTTGTTTCTGCTATTACTTTTTTTGTATTAAATCTGTATATAAGTGGGAGCTAAGAAATAAAGAAAGAAAGAAACAAAAATCACAATAATACAGTGAACGTTCAGAAGGAGAGAACAGAACTGAGGTTACTAGAGGTGGGAAAGGGGGAGGGAGATCAGTGAGAAATTGGTTAGTGGACACGAAGAATGATTCCATTTTACTACAATGAACGTGCTAATTATCCTGATTGGATCATCAGGGATTGTACAAAAGGATTGATAGTCAGCTCCATACCCCACAAATATGTATAATCACTTGTGTTTCAATAAAATAAATCCGTTTATAAATTTTGACTCATCAATTCCATTTCTGTAGTCTGTGCAACAGAAATTCTTGCATATTTGTGTAAAGATGGATATATTTTGGCATTGCTTGTACTCACCAGGAATTGGGGAACAATGAAATACCTGCTACAGGGGATGGATTATATACATTGTGGTCCATTCCTAGAGTGAGATATTGTACAAACACTGAGAAAAGAATAATGTACATCTGTAGGAACAGAATTAGAGAAACGGCCAATTGAAGTACGTGATTGAATATGTAGTGTGATGCCATTTTAGAAAATTTTACATCAGTATGTATGTGTATATCCGCATCCACAGCTCTATGGCTATATGTGCCCAGAGAAATATTTGTAAGGATAGTTCACTCTTCTATTTTGCACATTTCTGTACTGTTTGAATATTTTACTTCCTCAATCAAAAAAAGATTATAACTGTCCCTAAAGTTCATGTTAATAAATTAAAGTTTGCACTATTAGGAAGAGATTGTGTGGGTATGAACATTCTATATGTGCTCTGAATCTGAGGCCATTAAACACACGCTTTACTTTCTGCATATTTTGTGTTTCTACTGGCGTTTGCTTCTTTACCATTTAAGGAGGGAAAAAAGTCAGAAGTAGTGAGAGGCTGATAACTCACGATGGAAAATTCATCTTACTAGCCAAAAAGAACCATTCTAACTGTAGGGGTTTGTTTGTTTGTTTTAATAGCTTGCAGGTACCCAACGTAGCCTCTAGATGGCGCATTGGTCATTTAAAATGTGGAGGCAGAAGCTGTTGGAAAGGAAGGAGCCAAAAGTTGAAACCCAAGAATGAGGAGATCAGCGTCCTAGCAGATTATTAACCTCTGAGTGGCTCTATCGTTACTTTCAGCACGTCGCTGTCTCTTGACCTTCAGGCTCATTTATTTTCCAGTTCCACCCTACCTCACTGCTCTCCTCCCCCTTGGCTTGCACCCTTGCCTTTTCTTACACCCGGTGGAGTTCTATTCCTGGCATTCGTCCAGCCCTCTTCTCCCTGCTGCATTTCAACTCTCTGATCAGCCTGTCACCTCGTGTGCCAGGTAATTCTTTACTTAAAGCTCAGAACAAGACCCTTTCTACCTGGGATGCTCTCTTGTTGGGTGACTGATTAGTTATAATCTGTATAACTAGCACTCACGGGATTGTCACTGGACAGGGGTCTCATGAATGTCTTTTGGATACAAGATATGCACACACTTATATTAGTTACATGTTATTTTCTTTCTTTCTTTCTTTTTTGCCCAATAGATTGTAAGCTCTAAACAGCTTGTCTAATCATCCAGTGTAATCCTATAACTTTGAGAACACTATGGTGTATCCTAAGAGTAATGAATAAATACCTTGAGAAAGATTTAAAGTTGTAGATCTGAAAATTCAAAAAAAAAAAATCTTTTCTTCCAGTTTCAGTCCAACTTGTGTCTTGGAAGGTGATCGTGATTTCTGCCGCGATGCCTGTCGCCTGGGCTATGAAGGACAGTATTGTGAAAGGTACACTGTTGAGTTATCACATGGAAATTGCTAGGAACCTCTGCTCCTTTTATACTGTATTGGACATGTTTACTGTAGTGATTTGGGAGTCGTTATCAATTTGGATGTGCATGATTGATATGGGACCTCGTTCCTGTTCCAAAACAAGTTCTCCTGAGGTGAATGGACCTGTGTCTTTTGCATTTCACTTGGCAGAAGTGATTATTTCCTGGGGTAAAAGCTGGTTTGTGTGTTTACTTGCTGATGTGGAATGTAGACCTGCCTATCTCCCTTGCTGCAGGTGCTCCTCAGGCTACCATGGAGACCCCCGCACACCAGGGGGCAGTTGTCAGAAGTGTGACTGCAGCCCACATGGCTCTGTCCATAGCGACGGTGACCGTGCGACTGGGCAGTGCACTCTGCAGGCCAGGGGGCCGCCGGGCTGCGGTGCGAGGAGTGCCAGGCGAGGCACACGCTGGTGGCGAGTGACTGTGTCTGTGCGTATTTCTCTTCTATGTGCTTGCCGATGCTTCTCCTCTTGAATGTTCCTTGTGAGGAAGAAAGTGGCCACGGCTCCCTATCATGTCAGCAGAACACAAAAAGTCCTATTTTATCATATGTTTGTTTCATTTTACGATTTTGACTAAGCACGGATGGCTGTTACATCTGCCGTACTGAACCTTCAGCCCAGTGTCTCTGAGCTGAGGCAGGAGGTCCTGGGACTGCGGCTGCACTTCTCTGGCAGTTGACCCAGCTCAGAAGTTTCCTCTTTGTAGTTTAGCTGTGGGAGTTTCCTTAGCGGGGCCAAGGCCAGTCAGTGCAGGAGAGGAAACACCTGTGGGGCTGTCACCTGCAAAGCTTCAGCACTTGGCTGTACTGGACTTTTTGTTGTGTTTTCCAGCTCTGATTTACTTCACTGGCAAAGGCATGAGGTAGTCATCCTGGGACACCTTCTCAGAGGATCGTGGGGAACATAGGCAGGAATGTTAGGATCACTGGAGAGGTTTTTGCTTTCATTTGTATGTTTGTTATCAGCAAAAACACCCCGTAATTTTCTCCAGCATTTGTGCTTGCTGTGGGCGCGTCTGCAAACCACCCAAGGAAGTGCAGAGCAGGCTGTGATAGGAACCAATGGGTTTACTGCAGTTGGTCCAAGCTAAAGTGAGCAAAGGCTCTGGAAAGGTCAGAGCAGGGTGATGGGATGTACCAGCCCCGAGGCCAGTCTCGGGCTCAGTTGTTTCTTCTTGGATGACCCAAGGGAAATCACTCATCTGATCTGTCTCAGCCCTTCTGGAGTGAGAGTGAGGTCAGATGTGGGACCCAGGGGCCTTGGAGAGCACTCTGCTGCATTTGTGCCTATCACAACCAGCCCAGCAACCCCGTGGGAGACGGCAGGCCGCACTGCAGGAACTTCAACTCGGCGTTTTTTCTTTCTCTTTTAGCCTGTGATGAGGAGTGTATGGGTGTGCTGCTGCATGACTTGGACGATGCTGGAGACGCCATTCTTCCTATGAACCTCACTGGCATGACCCCTCTCCCCTATGGAATTTTGTCAACCCAGAGAACGCAGCTAAATATATCTGGGTAGGTACTGGGAGTACAGAGATGGATAGAAACGTGGGTCACTGAGAGGTGCAGTCTGTGGGGGAGAGAGGGCTCATTCTGTCTGTTGTCCCTCCTCCCCGCATAGGACTCTCACTTCCATCGTCCCCCACTGGGAGGTTACTGGCCCTCCCTTGGAGGTGGCCGGTGACGGGGACCCCATCACCTCCAGCACTAATGTGTCTCACTGTGGGTCAGCTCTGACTGCTCACGAGTTGCTCCGTAGAGACCTCCTTATAGCTTCCACCCCCACTGCCCTTGTTCTGCCTTTTGGAATAAGACAGAGTCAGTTTGCTGCTCTTTAAGACAGACCTTTGTGTATTTGAAAACAGCTGTCCTAGTACAAGTTCAGAAAACATCTGGACAGTGTCTTCTTCAGTGGGGCATATGCTGAAGCTGAGCCACTTTCTTAGTACGTTCACTGGAGCTGCAGGGCACAGAGCCGCTCCTCCCCGGACGGCTGCATGTCTCTGGGAGTAAATCAGAGCTTTATGTTTGTCATCAGGGTCTGGGTCAAAAAAGCGTGAGTGTTTAAGAAATTGACTTAGTAGGCAGCATGCTACTCTAGCACTTTTAATTCTAATTGGAAAAAATGTGGTTCTTAAATTTTGCTTAATACCTGTACATGAGAATTTGAGATAATCTACTCACTGTGTCATGCAGTAACAGAAAGGATCGTCATTCCTAAATGCCTTTTCTTAGATAAAAGTTTTCCCTAGGCTTAGGCACGCACGCACGTGCATGCGCATGTGTGTTAGGATGGGCTGGCTCCATGATCCTTTCTTGTTTACAACGGTCCTTTTGCTATTATGGCAGTAAAGAAAGGTTAGGAAACTCTAAGAGATGTTTTTATGTGTTTTGTTGAGACAAATTTGATAAATTGTAGGAAAAATTTGTCCTAGCCCTTCTCGTTATAATCACCATCATATACTCCTGGGTGTCATTTGGTTTAGATCACCCACAGCATTCCTGCCTGCATCGGGGAGGTGACAGTTAACAGCAAACAGCTGTACAAGGACATCCCGGTGTCTGCCTTTGCAGTGAACAGGTGCTATGCAGTGGCCCAGGAAGGAACTTTCTTTGAAGGGAGTGGATGTGCAGCTCTTGGTATGTATCATCAACAATCCCAAAAGAAAGCTCTGGGATTAGCCTATACTCTAAGACGATGTGACCTAAGAAGCATATGACAAGACAGGACCCAACTGGACAAGGCTGCGGCAAGACCACATTTAGTAAATGTTCTAGTTATTCCTAATTTCTTGACTCTTACTGTAAAGCCTCCTTACCTCTCTTGTTATCCAGCTGGGCTGATGCAGTCATTCTCTCACCAGGAGTGTTGTGACACCTGACGGAGGCCAAACCTGGGGTGCTGGCTTCACCTGTATTTGCCCCAAATTTATGTAAGGCCCACTCACTGTCCAAGTTAATACAGGCCTTTGAATTAAAAATCAGTAGCATGATGTGTGTAAACCAGCCAGTGCCAGGCTCCAGCCCCCGCCAGGCTCCTGCCCCCGCCAGGCTCCTGCCCCCGCCAGGCTCCTGCCCCCTCCAGGCTCCTGCCCCCGCCAGGCTCCAGCCCCCGCCAGGCTCCTGCCCCCGCCACGCTCCTGCCCCCACCAGGCTCCTGCCCCCACGAGGCTCCAGCCCCCACCATGCAGCCTTCTACGTTCTCAGCTGCCAAGCTCTGGGAACACCACCTTCTCCCATTTCTCCTTCAGCCCCAGGCAGGCCAACAACCACCTGCTATTGCTGATTTTGCTTTTCAGCTCTTGTAACCCTGAATAAAACATCATTCAATTAAGTCCCCACTTTTAAAAATGCTAGTGTGGGCTCTGATACTCTCAGTAAATGACGATATGCCCAGTATGTTGATACCAGGAAAAGCAAGTAGCGTATTTAGGGATTATAGGGAAAGACAGCCGCAGGGTGCATGCTCGCACAGGCACTTACGGTGATGGACGAGAGCGTTGCATTTCCTTGGTTAGGAATTGGAGGTACCATATGCACTGCAAGGCTCTTGTGTAATGAGGGTGTTGTGACCTTGTGAAAGTGTCTGCCCGGTTCAGTTAAATGATTGGGATAATTAGTGTGATCTCATTAGTAGTCAGTTTTTACAGTTTCAAAAAAATTCCAGAACCTTGCTAGAACACCTTTTTGGGAATCACTTTCATCCTCTTTGTAATAAAATGTTTGTGGAATTCTCATAATTGAACAACCTTAATCCTGCCCTTTACTGGGGCCCAATGAAAATTGTCTTTACCTTGGATTAATTCTGTGGCAAATAGTATTAGAATTTTAGTGAATAGTATTGTATCAACATTCCTGTATATTTCCCTCTAAAACTGTAGAATAAATATTTTAAAGGCACTCGACATTTTTATCATAGGTACAGAGGTAATAGAAAAATACTTTCCAAAAAGCAATCGAATTTAATGATACTTAATAACATTCCATTCATTTCTAGAGAATGTTCAATTGTAAGCTCTAATTATCAAGATTCACCCTTTTATTCACCTACAATGTCATGTTAAAATTCATCTTCAGGAAACTTTCATTATTCAACAAGAACTTGCCAGAATTATGTATTAAAATGAAGTAATATCATTATACTTGAAAACTTTTTATTTTCTCCTTTGATCTCTTAGAATTATCACTGTCCTGTTGGATGAAGCCAATTCTGTAGAAATGAAGTTGGGCCCATTAGCAGAGGGCAGGACAGTAAATGTGTCCAACCCGTACGGGGGCGGAATGCCAGAGGCTGAGGGGACATCAGTGTTCAAAATGAGAAGCTCAATCCATGGCTGTATCAGAAACCTCATCTTTAACATGGAGTGAGTGTAACTGTGCTCTCAGCCTGTTTTTGCACTTTCTGATCTTTAATGTTGAGTGCTAACACTAATTTGCAAACTATTTTTGCTGTTTGAGGTTGCATAAAATTCTGCAAGTTTCTGAATAACAAATGAACCTCGTTGTTCTATCGTGAAAGTCCCCCCAAATGGATTTTATTGGGTTAGAATGGTGGCCAGATCTGGTCACAATACTTTAAAAAAAAATTGTTGAACATTCACTCCACAGGATTGTCAGTAAATACCTGAGGTTAAAGTACATGTTTGACAGGCATTTGAAAGAATGTAGAGATTTTGTGGTGCACATTTCTTGCTGTCCTGGACACATTGCTTTAAAGGAGCCTTTTACACTGGGATGCTAGCAGCTTCTGATTATTAATGGTCCCCCCTAAAACTGCCACTGTATAATTAAGACCTGGAAGTCTGCATTCCCTGCATGGAGTTCATGATGAGGAGGAGCATTAACGTGTGCCCATGTCTGACTCCTACCTCCTGACTTACCCTCTGCCTCTGCTCGGTGTGCTGATGCCACACAGCGGTGCTCTGCCCCATGCCACCACAGTCTGCCCAGGAGAAACTGGATATGCTCTGAGCATCAGGAGACAGAGGCCCCCTCCTGGCTGGGCCACTGACTGCCCTGTGACCTCAAGCAAGGACTTGGGTCCTTCATGGTCACAGTGTCCTTCTCAGTGAAATTATCTCTTAGGAGTCTCTGAAATTTGAAAGAATAAAACATAGCATTGGATTTTAAGACAATTATCATGTTAGAACCTTGGTTTAGCTATTTGTACAGTCTCATATTTACTCAACCAGTTGTCTGTTCATTCATTCATTCACTGATTATGCATCTTCATGCTTCTGAAAGCCATGAAGCTGTGGAGCTGATAGGGCAGAAATGTTTCTGTGCGGTTCACAGCCGTGCCCTGGGAAAGTGCCAGCGGGATCTGTGCAGGCAAAGGATATGGTGCTGGAACTTCAGAGGAAAAGGACAGATGACAAGTGCAGCTCACCAGGCTGCAGGAGGAGGCGATGGCATTTGAGCTGACTCCTGCAGGATGCTCAGGAATGGCTAGGAGGTTCAGGTGGGGATGGGCTAGGGGGAGGGTGGCCATTTCAAGCAGAAGAATTAAACAAGAAAATATATAAGATGGTACAGTCATCCCTTGGTATCCATGGGCAATTGGTTCCAGGACCCCTTAAGATACCAAAATCTGCAGATGCTCAAATCCCTCATATGAAATGATGTAGTATTTGCATATGTAACCTACATGTATCCTCCTGTGTACATTAAACCATCTCTAGATTATTTAAAATATCTAAGTATAAATGCTAGATAGAGTTGTAATACTGCAGTTTTTGTTTTTATTACCTTTTACTGTTTTATTGTTATTTTGTATTGTTCTATTTTGGCTTTTGTTTTTCTAATACTTTTGGTCACGGTTGGTTGGATCCATGGGTATGGAACTCACGGATGCAGAGGGCCGACAGTGTATATGGACACTTAGTCACTGTGAAGGGTGGTCAGTTTGGTTACTCTAAGTGAAATATATTAGTGGGTTTTAATGGATTTAATTGTGCAGTAATCAAATGACATGGATTCATGTATTGGTTTATAATAATCTTAATTTTGAAAACACTTTCAAGTTTGTATCTAGACTGTTGGATTTCACCAGTGCGCTTGGCTATGAGCAAGTAGACTTAGACACCTGCGTGCGTTCAGAAAGACAGAGGCTGGCTCTTCATGGAGAGGACCACGAACTCCTGCCAGAGTCCCTGGGTCCACCAAGTCCAGTAAGTGTGGCTTTTTTTAATGATATCCATCAGATCCAGGAAGAAAAAGAGAGCATTCTCCAGAGGAAATTAGAGTGGGAGCTGGTTAGAAAGACACTGGGCAAGCTGAAACTGGGGCTCTGATGCAGAGGGAGGAGGTGGTAACCTCAGTGCCCAGTAGCCAGGGCGGCCTCAGGTTGCCGAGCGGAGGGAGAGGGCCTCCTGGTGGGAGCTGAACCATGTCCTCTGCTCCCTCTCTCCACCTGCCCTCAGCCTCCCAGCAGTGCCTTCCATGGGCAGAACACCCAGAAGCCATTTATCCAGGTAGTCGAGGAGAAGTGGTTGGCAGCCATCATCTGCTGTGACAAAGAGCCAAGTGGGGCCAGCGTGGGGGTGGTTCTCTGAGCAAACTCTCAGGATAGCAGACTGAATCGCTCGGGCACCCTGACTGGGTTGACATACGACAAGCTTTTGAGCAGAGTTTCTATAAGGATTCATTGTCACTTTAGATTTAGTTGGGAAAATATGAAAATAAGTACTTAATGTAAGCTATTGGACACAGCATTGTTACTTAAAAAAAAATTGATTCATTTAGAGAAAGCTAGGTTTGACCAAATAATTTTAGTGGCAGTCATTGCTATTGTTCATTTTCTCCCCTTCTGATGTCCCTATCTCCTTGGTTGAAACCATGCACTCTATTAATTTAGAAGAGGGCACAGTCATTCAAAAGCAGTACCTCCTAAGCAGGACCGATCTTTGAGTTGAGCACAGTTTTCTTGGTAGCATGCACCCATCCCAAGCTGAGAGTCTGGGATCTCTCTAGACATGGGTCAGCATGTGGAGTGCTGTTGGGGCAGCTGCAGGTGCCCACACACCTTGTCCGGTCTCTGTATCCTCTGTCCCGGGGTCTCAGAGCCACTCCAGCCTGGGTCCCCTTGTCTACACCTGACTCCTGCCTATGTGCACTTGGAGATGTCAGACTCTGACACCCTGCGAGAACCATGGGCACTCTCTGTTCCCCAGTGCCTGTGCTGCAGCAGCCCCTCAGTCACTGGCATCCTCAGGGCCACTCCCAGAGCCTCAGGACATGGTAGGGGCCCCATGTATAGCAAGGCCATTGCCCCTTAGGCCCAGTGAAAATTTGTGGGATGGACTCCAGTGAATTTAAGTAAACTTGAATGGGATTGAGGTGAAAGAGAGAAGCTCTAACTGCATTTTCAGAGAGATTAAGGGCTGGCAAGTACATTATTTAAACTGAGGGTTAAATGAGTGCAAGCTCGCATTTGTGGTTGTTGGTGTCCTGATGTGATTGCTGTTGAGAAGCTTTCTTCATGGAAGCACCTGTATGTTAGTGGAGGAAGCTAAGTATCCCTGTGCATCTCTTCCAGGAACAGTGTGCAGTGGACACAGCTCCAGAGTGTGTTCCCAGTGCTCACCAGTTTGGCCTCATGCAAAACAGCCATTTCGTGTTGCCTTTTAATCAGTCGGCTGTCAGAAAGAAGTAGGTATTTTTCTAAAGTCCTTATGAACCGTCTCATTGCTAGATGAAACAGGGAGGTATTCTCCTCCAAAAAAGCAACAGAGTCTTTTCCAAATGAAGCTTCTTTTATTTTATTCTGCAGTGTTCGACGTGTGACCTAGGGGCAGCTGTGAGAAGGTGAAGAGGCAGGAGCACAGCGTTGGTGAGACCGCACGCTTAGCTCATGGTGGGATGGGTCCTGCTCCTTCTGTCTGACCCCTGCTGGTTGACAGCTGGCTGCCACCTCTCTGTATGTCTGTAGGAAAGCATGTAGGTATCTGTCTCAGTCAGTCTGCCTTCCAGAATGCCAGGTACCCTGGATCTGTCATCCTCTGGACTTTAACCCCTTCTACTTGATGCATTCACTCATCTGATGCAGTTGTTTATCCAGACTCTTTCACTGTGGCCCCCCAAATCTCTGCGCCCCTCCCCCAGCCTGCAGTTCTGTCTGGCCCTCACTCCTGCCTGGCCCAGAACCCTGCTTCTGGGAAGCCAGCTCGTCCCAGATCTCAAGGCCCGGAGCTTGCGATTCCCAGGACTCTTGTATTGCTCCTCTCTCCTCCTTCAAACCTCAGCTCACACGCGGGTCTGCAGAGTGCTTTACTCACCCTGCTTCTGGTCTTCTTCCAGATTCAGTCTCTTCTCATCAGCAATTTCATTCCAGTTATTACAGCTGTAATGAACAGATGTTGTAAACCTACATCTATTAAAGTTTTCTCAGATTCCTTAAAAATGATGGATGCTTTCATCTTGCTGTAGGTGAAGACAGAGTACGTTAAAAGAAAAGGCTTCGTGACTGTTGACGGCCACGAGTCCCCCATGGTGACCACGGTGCGGGATGGGACCACACTGGACGTGGAGGGGATGTTGTACCTAGGGGGCCTTCCCTCCAGCTACAGGGCCAGGAACATTGGACATGTTATCCGTGTTTCTGTGTGGAGCCCGCTTTGCCTGGTTGTTGTGTTTACTTTGTAGAGCCACATAGTTCTCCACATGTTTTTATTTAAATGACCTTGTTGAACCCAGGGCTCAGCTACAAGATGCAGCCCTGTCAAAGCACATGCACAGATGGCGTGGGGGGCTTCCCCTCAGAGCCCGAGCAGCCTCAGCACCCGTTCTGCAGCCCCTCAGCCCCAGACGAGTCAGCAAAGTCCAGCCGGTTTGTATTTGTACGTTAGTAGACACAGCATCCTTGATTTCCACAATATTTCACTAAAATAATAAAAAACACTTTTAATGCATTATTAGCAAAGATACTGAAATGGTAGCTCTAAGTTAGATGTTCATGTGAAGTATTGTCACAATTAAATTTTAAGAACCAAAAAGATAATATCTTACTGTGTTTTGTTCAGACATATTTGATAAATTGTAGGAAAAATTTGTCCTAGCCCTTCTCGTTATAATCACCATCATATACTCCTGGGTGTCATTTGGTTTAGATCACCCACAGCATTCCTGCCTGCATCGGGGAGGTGACAGTTACCAGCAAACAGCTGTACAAGGACATCCCGGTGTCTGCCTTTGCAGTGAACAGGTGCTATGCAGTGGCCCAGGAAGGAACTTTCTTTGAAGGGAGTGGATGTGCAGCTCTTGGTATGTATCATCAACAATCCCAAAAGAAAGCTCTGGGATTAGCCTATACTCTAAGACGATGTGACCTAAGAAGCATATGACAAGACAGGACCCAACTGGACAAGGCTGCGGCAAGACCACATTTAGTAAATGTTCTAGTTATTCCTAATTTCTTGACTCTTACTGTAAAGCCTCCTTACCTCTCTTGTTATCCAGCTGGGCTGATGCAGTCATTCTCTCACCAGGAGTGTTGTGACACCTGACGGAGGCCAAACCTGGGGTGCTGGCTTCACCTGTATTTGCCCCAAATTTATGTAAGGCCCACTCACTGTCCAAGTTAATACAGGCCTTTGAATTAAAAATCAGTAGCATGATGTGTGTAAACCAGCCAGTGCCAGGCTCCAGCCCCCGCCAGGCTCCTGCCCCCGCCAGGCTCCTGCCCCCGCCAGGATCCAGCCCCCGCCAGGCTCCTGCCCCCGCCAGGCTCCAGCCCCCGCCAGGCTCCAGCCCCCGCCAGGCTCCTGCCCCCGCCAGGCTCCAACCCCCGCCAGGCTCCAGCCCCCACCAGGCTCCTGCCCCCGCCAGGATCCAGCCCCCGCCAGGGTCCAGCCCCCGCCAGGGTCCAGCCCCCACCACGCTCCTGCCCCCGCCAGGATCCAGCCCCCGCCAGGGTCCAGCCCCTGCCAGGGTCCAGCCCCCACCACGCTCCTGCCCCCACCAGGCTCCTGCCCCCATCAGGCTCCAGCCCCCACCAGGCTCCTGCCCCCATCAGGCTCCAGCCCCTGCCAGGCTCCAGCCCCCACCAGGCAGCCTTCTACATTCTCAGTCCCCACTTTTAAAAAAGCTAGTGTGGGCTCTGATACTTTCAGTAAATGATGATATGCCCAGTATGTTGATACCAGGAAAAGCAAGTAGCGTATTGCTGGATGATTCCAAAGGGATTATAGGGAAAGACAGCTGCAGGGTGGACATATCCACAGGGCAGGGTGGTGCCAGGTGCCTCATGGCTGGAGATGAAGGATGGGCCTGCCCCTGCTCTAGTCTGGCTTACCCCAGCTGGCTGCATGTGTCTTCTTTAAAAGCACTACGAAGGCTCAAGTGGGTGAGTGACTTTTTGGTGAGGATGGAGCTCGGTCCAGAGGAAACATGCGAGCCAGGCCCCCTGAACCTCAGTGGGAGCCCAAATGCGCAGCCAGCCAGCCCAGCCCATGCCTCTCTGAGCCTGAACCAGCCAGGGCTGGGCAGGGCTCACTCCTTCCTCGGGGCTGTCCTTGTGTTTTTTAGTTAAAGAAGGCTACAAAGTCCGATCAGACGTCAACATCACACTGGAGTTTCATACTTTCCTCCGAGAATGGCGGACTCCTGGGGATCAGCAGTGCCAAAGTGGATGCCATTGGCCTAGAGATTGTACATGGCAAGGTAGGTGCTTCATCTTCATGGGTCCCCTTCCTGCCAGTGCCCAAGACAGCACAATTGAGAAGCAGTAGAAATACCTAGATCCAAATTTCATTTACCCACTTGAATGGACTTGAGAAAAGATTCAGCTAATATTTAAAAACCAGATAATCCTAAAAAGCTATTTTCTTTAATATATTTGAACTTAAACGTACAGCAAAATTGCCACTACAATACAAACGACTTTTTTTTTCCTGAACCAGTAAGCTGCCCACCTGATACCCTATCCATTATAATACTGTTTTCACTTTTTATGTGTAAATAATTTTAGATTCATAGGACGCTGCAATGCAGTGCGCAGGGAAGTTCCCACACACCCTTCACCAGGCTTCCCAGGGGTAGCCTGGTGCATAACTGTGGGCCAACATCAAATCCACACCATGGACATCAGCACAGCCCACGGAGCTTGTTCAGTTGCACAATTATGTAGGCACACATGTGTGTGTATTTTTACACAATTTTATCGTGTGTCGCTTGTGATACACATGGGTCACCATCACTAAAATCAAGATACTTATTGTGCCATTACCACGAGGCTCACCTGAGCTACCCCTTCAGAGCCACGCTCGCCCCTGCTGCCCCCCTCACCTCTGGCCCTCACTAACTTCCTCTGCAGCTCTGTCGTGGTTATTTCACAAGTGCTCCATAAATGAGTCTGCACAGTGAGCATCCTCTTAAGCCTGGCTGTTTACACTCAGCCTCATTTCCTGGAGGTTCATCCAGGCTGCTGTGTGCATCAACCGTTCATGTCCCTTTACTGCGGAGAATCACTCCATGGGATGGATGTACCACACTCCAATTTTCTAATTATTTTTTACACAAAAATATAATCTTTTCCTATATTTTTTTCTATAACTATTTATTTTCTATAAATTTTCAGCCTCTCATATCCCTCTCATGTCAGAAACAAAATGAACTCAACCATCGTCAGTACTTTAGTCTCCTCTGCTTTAAAATTGACTCCTTCAGAGTTTCTCCCAGTTCTCAGACTCCGTCCTCTCCCCTTTGGGGCCATCTGGGTGCAGCAAGATGTAGGGAAGGAGTCGCGATCACCCTTTACTTTTCTGCTTGCCCCTCCTTGACAGCGGTTGAGGTGTGGCTCATGCTCCTGGTCTTCAGGTGGCAGCATCTGTCCTCTGGGCCCTTGGCCAGTTAGTAGTGAGGACTGCATGGGGACTGCTGCTGGTGTTTGGCCATCGCCCCTTGTGCGTCAGGCTCCCCATCCCAGTTGTCAGGGTGCTGCTGCCTCTTCCACCTTCAGCCACCTTCCATCTTCCCCGCGGGGTCATGTGAGAACTTGGGAATTCCTGCCATGCCACACGCAGGCCATGGGGAATGGCGGTTTCTCAGGTCCCCTCTCTACCTAACTACACTTTGCCACCATTTCTATTATAGAGTGGACAAGTCCCCACTGTGGACAACTCAGGTTGTTGCAGGAATAAGATGCTTAAATTCCCCAGCATGTCTGCCGCCTGGAAGGCAAGGAACAAATCTCTGTTCTAGATCCCCCTGCATGTATTCAGTTGTTTCTAGTATTTCTCTACTTACTCCCCACTGGATTCTTGACCCCTCGGGTGTCCTATAGAGGGGGTGGGGAGGATCTAAGGAAGTCCCATCTGACCTCTTGTCCTGCACCTCTTCTCCTGTTACTTCACATCCAAACACACCTGCCTCTGCTTCGTATTCCTGCCTCTCTGCGCTGCAGCCAACAGCCAACTTCTTCCGCATTTGTATTTTAAAAGAATTTTGAAACACTTTCTATGTACACATTTTTATATAATATCTATGAAATATTATTAGAAATATGTAATCGCTATAAAAAATGTAATTTCTAGTATACTGTATATCCTCTATTATTGGCTTATTTATTGTTCTTTTAAAATATTTTTTAGTTGTTGCCCAAAGGTTTGTCATATACATCTTTAGCTTGTCACAGTTCACCTTGAAACAATACTGAGCAGCTCCAGTGGTGTAAGAACTTAGAGCGGTGCACTCGCGGCCTTCCCTCCTGGCTTAGTCTGCTCAGGCTCCCGTGACAAAGTACCACGGACTGAGCGGCTTCAACAGCAGAAACTGATCTTCTCCCAATTCTGGAGACTAGATGTCTGAGATCAATGTGTCTGCGGGGTTGTTTTGTCCGAGGCCTGTCTCCTTGGCTTGCATGTGGCCTCCCTTCTCCCTGGGTCTTCACATGGTCTCACTGCTGTGCCATTCTGTGTCCTAATCTCCTCTTCTGACAACGATACAGTTGTATTGGACTAGGACTCACCCTAGTGACCTCATTTTAACTTAATTATGTCTTTAAAGACCATATCTCCAAATATAGTCTTGTTCTGAGGTACTAGGGGTTAGGACACCAACATGTGAACTTCGAAGAGATGCAATTCAGCCCACAACACCTCCCATTTTTGCAAAACTTCTATGTTTTGTGTTACCACTCACTGTGGTAGAGCATCTACAGTTCGTCAGAAGGGAATTAGTAGATGATCTTCGTAGCTGCCATCGACTAGTATGACACTGACACCCTCAGTAAACCTATTTACTCTGAAAATGATCTGAAATGTGGTCCTGAAAATGCGGCACTCATTTGGGGATGCAGCATGGCTCAGGCTTGTTGCCATGGAGGTGGCCGTTGCCCTTTCTGAAATTGGGGACTAGCATAGGTCTGAATCCTTTAAGAGGCTATTGTTCAAAACCATTGTTTGTTTTTCACAGTTAGCCCTCCTTTTTAACAGAATGCTGTGAGAGTATCCACTCCAAGAGCATTATACAAATGGACTGTGTTCCTCAAGTACAGAAAAACTCAGCAGGTCACTTGCCCGTGTCTGCTTGTTTAGGTCTTGTTTCATGTCAACAATGGTGCTGGCAGGATGACAGCCACATATGAGCCCAGACCTACCAGCACTCTCTGTGATGGAAAATGGCACACACTTCAGGCTCACAAAAGCAAACACCGTGTTGTTCCAACTGTCGATGGGAAGACAGTGGGTGCTGAAAGTCCACACACCCAGTCCCCCTCGGCGGACACCAACAATCCCATTTATGTTGGTGGCTGTCCGGGTACGACCTGACACCTGCTTTGCACATCCACTTTGAAGGGGCGCAGCACTGAGGGAAGTTCTACATCAGGCACGTATAGGATAGGGATTGAGAAAGATCTGTGGTTTGAGTGACAAGGCCTTTACCATTTTAGGAAAGCTATTTCAAATATCTAGGAATTCTTAAAAACAATAAAACAATCTACATAGACAAGATAATTATTAGGTAAGACCGTGAGAACATTGCATCCGACGTGAATTGAGCGGGCTGACGTTAGTGAGGTGGATCGTCGTAGGGAAGTCCCAGAGTTGAGAATCGTTTTAGGGGCAAACGCGTGACTTATCCTCTCCCATCAATTTTGAATTAGAATTACTCATTTCAGATGAGCCAAGGAGTTATTACAAATAATAAAGGTCTGTTTTATGAGTATTTAAGTCACAACTATGCCTTCAAATTAATATAGATTAAAAGATTTCTGTGAATTCTGCTATTCACTGAAGCCACATATGTGAACAAACATTCTTCTACTTTAGGTGGAGCAGCTACTTGAAATTATTTTTGTTCCTGTCGTGCTACCTCTGTCATTCGACAAAATTGAGCAAGGTTTGTCTTTTCTTCTTTCCTGCACAGCCGAGGTGAGGCAGAACGGCCTGAGCAGCCAGACCTCGTTCCGGGGTGTGTGAAGCTCATGTTCACTGAGGGCCCACGTGTGCCATCCTACGACTTCAGCAGCGCTTGTGCCCTACAGGGAGTTTTCCCTCACTCCTGTCCTGGGACTGCACCCTGACTCCAGACAAAATCCTCACTTGCAATCCTTGCTTATATTTTGAGGAGAATTATTTTTCTGAATTAAAATCTCTTCAATTCAGATTTCATTTCCAACTCAGGTTAAGTGTTTCCACAGAGAAATGTTGTGTTTATATTAAAGTAAAGCCACATGTACAACGAATACCTCTATTCAATCGTCTAAAATGTAAGTTGAATTAATCGGCTGTCTTTTTAAAAGCTTCTTTAAAATAAATATTTGTAAAATACATATTGAGTGTTTTGTGGATTACTTGACAGTATTTCATATTTTGCATTATGAGCTTTTAAAAATAAAATATTGCAGACTATAATAGATTAACACAGAGTATAAATGCTTTCGTTTCTTTATGAAAAATTTAAGCTCTAATTTCGACAGCAGACAAGCAGTGCCAACTGTTGCCACATAATCCTTCAGAGAGGTTCCAGCAAGTCATGGGAGGCAAAGGGAGCAAATCAAATGACAAAACCTCCCTTTGACATGTCCCTGTTCTATCAGGACCTGATCTACCAGTGCATTTTGCAGGACAGACAAAAAAAAAAAGGCATCACGGCAAGTTAGCTCTTCTTTTATTGTCAATTTTATTTTCACCCCTTGGAATGAAACAATTTTCCTTGATCAGCTACTTTTTTGGGAGAATGTGTGTAATTTGAAAAGAAGGAAAACTTAAAAACCGTATGTATAATTGTCTATTCTTTTAATGGACTAAGCAGCTATAAGCCCAGATTTCTGGAGTCTCGTTTGGTCCCCTCCAAATGTATTTTGTTTCTGTTCAGTGGCCATGGCTGGAGTCAGAATGTCTGCTACCCCATATGTTCCAGAAAAATGATTTCATTTTTCAAATGCTTATTGAAGGGAGGTCTCTACCTCTCCTATCAATGGCCTACTTTTCCAATATGGAAGAGGATTTAATTTCTACGTCTGCGAGAGGTTTTAATTTGCTGAACAGGAAAGGCAACTGTGGTTCTGGTCCCTGTCCCTCTTCTGTGCTTTGCTTATGTTTCTGAACCCTCGTGGCAGTCTGTGTACCTCTTGGCAAATATATCTGAAATTTGTCATTCTTTCCCAATTAAATAACTGCATGAAGATAGTTCTTAGAGAAAGAGAGCAGCCAGTTGCAGAAGTGTTGATTGTTCTGTTGGATCTGACAATTTATAGGAATGCAGACCCCTGCAGTCTCAAGGCTGCAGTCTCACTTGGGCAGCTGAATTAGGAAGGTGGCATGTACCTTCTCAGCAGCAGTGCAAATGCACAAGGAAATTCTGGCTTCCACGGGTGGCCTTTCTGTTCATGTTTCTATGGAAACTAGCTCAAGCATTCTATATATTGGCCCACTGTGTTGGGTGAGGAAGTGATCAAAACCAGGACAGAGGGCACAGACTATGGAATTGCCTTGGACTCAGGCCCTGCCTTTCTCCCCCCACCTGCATTCATTCATAGAGTTAAAACAGAATTTGGGCTTCCATGGTTGTAACTGTTCACAAGGCCTCTCTTAAAGGGTCCCATCAAGAGAAAGGCCACTTCTCTCCCCTTTGGCCTTTCACGGAGCACAATGTAGAGGGGTAAGTTTAGGTTGTTAATTTGAGATCTGTCTTGTCTTGATGTCAGCATTTACTGCTACAAATTTCCTTCTGAGTACTGCTTTACTGCATCCCCTGAGTTTTGGTATGTCGTTTCATTTTGATTTGTCTCTAGGTATTTTCTAAGTTCCCTTGTGACTTCTTTGGTTCATGAATTGTGTGAGTGTGTTGTTTAGTTTCCACGTGTGATTAGGGTCAGGCAGGATCTCTTCTGCATCTGAGGGTGTCAGTGTCTTCTTTGTTCTCTTGCATCAGAGAGTCTGGACGGACGCAATGGGTGGAAGCTACAGGAGGCCAATTTAGATTTGACTGAACATTAAGGATTCGAGAAGCCAGACAGTGGTCACCTCCCCACTCCTGGGCTGGCTGGACATTTGCCAGGGAGGCTGGGCCTTATTGTGAAAAGAGCGTGGCTTTGGAAATGAGAAGTCTCTCGGCTAAAGGTTTGGGGCTGGTCAGTCATTTAATTCTCAAAGCTTGAATTTCTTCCTCTCTAAAATATTGACAAGAATATTCTCCCTGGAACCTCGTACGTTGTGGAGGAGGTTGAATTTGATAGCAGCATGTGAAAGTGCTTTGCACAGTACTGGTGACAAGAGGAGCTAACAATTAGTATTTGCTCCTGTTCCAGTACTAGTAAGGCTTGCTTTATGCAGTCTCATTTAATCCTCACATCAGCTCTTTGTGGAAGGCATTTTTATCATTATCCTCACTGTACAAATGAAGAGACCATGGCTCAGAGAAATTAAGTATATTTCCTAAGGTGCTACAGTAGGTAGGAGCAGAGTAAATACTTGAATTTATGCAGACTGACTCAGAGCCCATTTGCTCAGTTCTGCATTATTGAACCCAAATCCAAAGTTTCTTTTGTTGTTCTTGGTATATTATAGAACCAGCTCCTAATATGCGCAAGACACTGAACTATATTTCTTCTAAGTCCAGCAGTGAGATTCTAATAAACTCTACCAGCAGGCCTTTCATTATTACAGCTTAATTTCTCTGAGCCTTAAGTAAATGTTTTATCTATAACAGAATCCTATCAACGTGTAAATATCCTTGAGATGGTCAAAAGAGTAAGAGAAGGTGCCTAGTGACAAACACACCGATGAGAACATTCCCTAATAAAAGAACACGGAGGAGAGTTGCATGAGGAGATAATATTAAACCATGTGCCTCTCAGCTAGTGCTTCTCAGGTTGCTCCTGGTGAAAGGTGAGTTTATGTTTTTTAAGTTTTTTAAAAAATTTTCAATCCATTATGTACTTTTATTTTTGTAAAAGACTACAAAAATGATTTACTAGAAAAATGAAATGGAAAAAGCAGACATAGTATAAACCTAGTTTTTAATTAAATACAGAACAACAAAACCACATTTTATAACTATCATTAGAATAAATATAACAGAAAAGAATTTTAAATCAATACACATTCATTGAAAGGATGTATATAGATGATTAATACAGAGAATCCTTATTGTACTTGTAACATTTTGTCATTCTACAAATGTGCTCACTTTTTGTTATTTATCTAATATAATTTGGGTTTATGACACTATCTGCAGCAGATAATGTATATCTAAAAGACTTCTATGTTTTGTTTTAATAACTCAAGTTAGAGAATCTAGTCTCAGAAGTATGTTGATTGCTAAATATAAGAGGAGATTTTAGTTTCAACAAGTTCGAAATACTCATTTTTAACTTGGATCTAAAATGAAGTAAGTGATGCTGTATTTTCAAAATTCCTTTTCAATCCATCAAAAGGTAGTTCCACAATTTATCCCACAAAGTTAGAGTTACATCTCAAACGCCTTTTATTGAAATTCCCTTTCAATGAAAGACATAGAGCCATGATTTTCCTCTACATGGATTTTCTATTAATAGAAAATAGAATTAAAGCATTCTGTCAAGTTCATAACTTTTTATTAAAAAGTTTACAACTTTTCTGTGTGGCAATATCAGGATCATCACCTACGTCACCGAAAGTCATTGTTAAATTATAGAACATGTCAAAAATCTTGAAACTGTGCTTCTGAGCTTCTTTTATTTTTGTCCTTCAGTAACATTCGTTTACAAAAAAGGGCGCCAGGCCTCCTTGCACGAAGCATAAAACCGTTACAAATACTGAGGAGAGCAAACACATAAGCACGGCTGACGGGCTGGTTTGCACTTAAAAACGTTAGAACCAAACTATTTCTATGTTGTAGAAACATGACGTTTCTCATTTTGTGGAAATATGAAGAATTTGTTTCGTATGTTCAGATGTTTTGACACAACCTTTCTGCTTCCTGAAGATCCTCACTCAGCATGAAGTACCAGTTGTGATAAACTTCTAGGTCATTCAGTTTCGGAAGGAATAATCTTCAGTCCCCCCACTCACTTTTGCTGTGTCACTAAGCACACTTTTTAGTTCAGCCGACATATTTCACAGCAGGAAATGGGTATTTTTCTACATGAAAGCAGTTCAACACTGACGACACTCAGCCTCGGAGTTCTCAGCCCGAGGACTCTTCCCAGTGTCGCTTGCACGTGGTGGCGCCGTGAGGACTCGCTCCTACGCGGAACTGCAATTCCTAGGCACAGGCGTGGGCCGTGTCATCCTTCTTAGTTTTTCAACACAGAACTATTGCGTTTGTCAGCAACTGTCTTAGTCTGTTTGTGCTGCTGTCATGAAATACCACAGACCGGGCAATTTATAAAGAACAAAAATTCATCTCTCACAGTTCTAAAGGGTGGGAAGTTCCAGAACAAGGCGCCAGAAGGCTTGGTGCCCGGGGAGGGCCTGGTCTCTCCTCCAAGACAGTGTCTTGTTGACGTGGCCTCCAGACGGGCTGAAGGCTGTGTCCTCACATGGCAGAAGGGACGAACAGTGAGAAGAGCGCTCCCTTCCACCTTGGGATAAGGCTGCTAATCGCACACTTTTCTCAAGTGCTTAATTACGGCCCAAAGGCCACAGCTCTTACACCGTCGCGTTGGGCATTAAGCTTCAGCGTGAGTTTTGAAGGGGACACACATCTAAACCACAGAAGCAATAAAGGCAGAAAAAAACTCTGTCTTTCCATCGTCAAGTTCAAATTACATAATACTCAAACAATTGTCATTTTTGCAATATCTGTGCGTTTGTCAAGTTATCATGAACAATAGCTGACTTTAAGTTGGCTTTGTATCTTATTAGCCAGTTCCCGAACACATCCGATCGGAGAGTGGTCCTTGAGCCCTATATTTTCTGTCAATGTCACCGAATGTGTCGAGCAAACAACTCCGATACAATATTTTGCTAATCTCTCCGCAATTGTAAATGGTTTTTTACTCTTAGCAACCTGAAGAATGATTCCATGTGACGCCCACCCCCAAACTTTATGTTTATGTGTGAAATACTGGAAATCTACTTTGTCAGCCTTACAATTCAAATGTTTCTTTCTCAAAGAATTCCTTTTTGTTTTGAATTTTTTAAGTAACTTCATTTGAGCACCAGCTTCATTCGTGGTTTCATTAGGCAGCACTTTTCCATAAATAACATCATGATTTTAGCACCTTGCCATATAAATTTACTTGCCAGATGTAGCTACCAAATATATGTGTGTATATGTGCATATGGATATTTATATTAAGTCATAATTAAAAATCAGGATGGTTATAAAACAATGAATTATAAATGAATCATAAATGCGTACAGATTATACGGCGATACATTGCAGTTGACAAACACTAAAATATCACACATTGTAGGGAGGTCCTCATGGGCACCAGTACACAGCTCCTGCCACATGGCCCTCACCATGCCAGCTGCCAGTGCAAGAACCACCAAACTCTCTACCCCTGTTCAATGAGACAAGTTCAGTGACCATGTGCTGGGGCTTCAGGGAAATGTTGTTTTGTTATATGCTTTTCCCAAAGCTTCCTCCCGTCCTTTCTGCGAATCTTGCCTTGGACCAGCAACAGTTTGCCAGTTGGCACTGGACCACGGACCAGGCTCTCAATAGCATTGAATTTCCAGGTAAGCATTGGGTCCTTGGCATTGGTACACATCCAAAATGTAAATCTATGCCGAGGACCAAATGCCTACCTGGAAATGGATGAAAGGCTATGACCATTGTCGCTCTAGTCTGGTTTCACCCAGCTGGTGATGTGTGTCTTCAAAAGCATCACTTCATCTTCATCTTACAGATATGGAAGCTGAGGCTGAGAGGGGGCGAGTGGCTTGTTGGTTGGGGATGGAGCTAGATCCAGAGGAAATGCTAGAGCTGGGTGTCCTGAACCTCAGCAGGAGCCTAACCGTGCAGCCAACAGCCCAGCCCGCCCCTGTCTGAGCCTGAGCTGTCCAGCGCTGGGCAGGGCTCACCCCTTTCTCAGGGATGGCCTTTGTTCTTCAGTCAAAGAAGCCTACAGGGTCTGATTAAATGTAAATGTCACCTCAAGTTTCAAACCTTCTCAGTGAGTGGCACTACCTGGAGATTAGCAGTGCCAAAGTGGATGCCATTGGACTAGAGATCAGAAATGGCAAGGTAGCAGAGCAATTAGGAAACTTTCAACAGGCCTAGCTCCAACTCCCACTTATTCACTCCGGTGGAGTGGAAAAGGTGCAATCAATACTAAAAAGCCAGTACCAAAACACCGTGTGATCACTGTGGCAGTACAGAGACAGTGTCCTTTTCCTGCTCCTGTCCTGGCAGCCCAGACTCTGGGTGGAGGTGGAAGGAGAATCCCAAATTGCTGCCTTAGGCCAAATGGGCTGTCCAGAGTTAAAGTCATTGAACACCCTTGCAATGAATAAATGAACAGTCAGCAAAGGCAGAAAGTGGGACATGGAAAAACTGGATGTGTGTGACCTCAGCCCATGTTTGAGACTCCAAGCTCCTACCTGGAAAGGAATAACCTCTTACATGCTTTATACAGTGCCAGGCAAGACATTCATCAAATCTGTGAGGTCTCCAGACATGGGACTTTCTTTTTTCTAGAAGAGAAATTCCATCTTTCCTTTTGAGTTTCACAAGATATTGATCTGTAAGACCTGCCCTTCCTCTCATAGTATCTCGGGTTTTCATTGTTATAGCTGCTCAGAAGGCCTCTTGTGAAAAAAATCCTCTGTAATTGAAAATCCATTTCCTTTACCTCCAGCCTTTCAAAAAACAGGGTAGAATGACTTGCCTTAAAATTTACCAGCCTAGGCCAGCCCGTGGCTCACTTGGGAGAGTGTGGTGCTGATAACTCCAAGGCCGTGGGTTCAGATCCTATATAGGGATGGCTGGTTAGCTCACTGGCTGAGTGTGGTGCTGACAACACCAAGTCAAGGGTTAAGATCCCCTTACCGGTCATCTTAAAAAAAAAAAAATTTACCAGCCTAATGGCAGGGGCTCTGAACTCACACAGACCTAAGTTTCTTTTATTTTTACTTTTTTTATTTTCAAAGCTTATAAACTTTTCCTTTTTAGAAATGTGTTAAAAATAATAACAAAAATAACAGAAAGGAGAGCAATTTATATGGCTATTTCCCTTCTGGAAACAGATAGAACATGAATGAAACACAACAGCATCAGACATAAAACAGTCACAAAAGAGATGGTACATCTAGTTCAGAGGGTCTCAACCAGGAGGCAGGTGTGCTCCTCAGGAGACATATGTCTGAAAACATTTTTGATTGTCACAGTTGGCATGTGTGTGTGTGTGTGTGTGCACGTGCACGTGTGTGCGTGTGTTGGCATCTAGTGAGTACTGGCCAGGGATGCTTGCTAAACAACCTCCCATACACAGAACAGCCCTAACAACAAAGACTTATCTGCTCGGAAAGGTCAACAGTGTCAAGTTGAAAAAACATGATTTAGTTACATCTTTGTTGCTTTGTGTTGCTTTGCCCCCTCCGGATTCATCACCCCACTTCCCCTGGGTGATGGAGCCACAAAGGATTATGCAAAGCCCATCTCTTCTGAGCAGTGAGAGACTCCAAAGTGGTTAACTTTCCCGGGACCCTCCAGCGAGAGGCATCCCTTCCTTGGGAAATTAACCCCGAATTGGGGTTCTCTTCCTGCATTTATTTTCCAGACCTGGACGTTACAGGAAAAGACATAGGTGGGGTTACAGTTTAACAATATAGGCTGGTAACTTTCAGTGAAACAAGTCAGATGACATTCCATTAGACAATTAAGTGATCTTACAGCAATTTCTCAGTATCTTTACATGACAATCAGTAGCTAGTCTGTCCTTGAGCCAGCAACCTTGCTGTGTTACAATTCTTTATCTTACACCAGAGACTTTATAGCCTGAGGAAAATTTCTAGCCCTCCATAAGGTCAATACTTGAAACTGCAAAGCTTTGGAAAACCAGGCCCTGTGAAGTACATTTGCTTTACCGTATATTCTACACATCTTTAAGTGGTTTTCTAAGGTAGAATTTTTGTGGACTCATTTACATAGTCAATCCTTGATACTTTTGACCCTTTGGGATTTAGCTGTCCTATATATAAGTATTTACTAAAATCAATAAAAACTTTTTTGATTTCCTGTTTAAAGAATATTTGTGAACTGTACAATTAAAAAATCAAAAGATACGTAGAACTACCAAGTTGAGTGTGCTTTACTCATGGCTTTAATAGTTTTTAGAGAAGTAGAATGGAAGTTAGCCCTGCAATTTTCAGGGAAATCTCTTGCTGAAGGAAGACTGTTGAGGGCAACAAATACTCTTAAGAAGGCATCAGTCCACCTGAGATGTGAGTGCAGTCTGAATGCTCTTGTGCATTGTCAAGTCTTTTGGTGAGGGAGCGGTCATGCTATTTCATCCACATATCAACCCTCAGGCCCAGGAGAACCTTCTTTCAGTTTCAAGTGTACTGAAGAGCTTTTCTAGAAGTTCCAAAGTCTGAGGATCTGCCTCTTTCTGTATCTACAGATCAGTGCGGAGGTCCTTGGTGGCGCCTTGTTTTCTGGACACAGAAGTCAGGTTCAGCTGCTGAGCTGGGCCTTCCATTCTCCTCTGCATGTGCATTTTACTGACTCTGTACAACCGTCCTTGGCAGAGATCAGCGACAGTTTATTCAGAACTGGAGATGAGCTCCATGTGGCTGACACAGGCTTCAAAGAATTCCTGGAGCTGAGGTGACAGTTTGTGGAATTTCTCCAGTTGGGGCTTGAGAGTTAGTTTACCACGTCAGTGTGTCCTCAGAAAGCCCCTGCTCTTGGATGGCTCATGTCCCCCTCGGACGGCGCTTCTGTTCAGGTATGTCCGCCTGCACTGCAGGGCGTGGGGTGGCAGAGGAAGACAGGAGACTTCTGATCCCGGGACGTCTGCTTTTGCTGACTGATTCATATCATTTCATCTTGAGGTGTCAGTCACCAAAGGGAGATGGGCAGAATACTTTCCCTCACCGCAGGAGGCAGCCACCATGGCTCCTCTGTGGAGGAATCCACACCCGGTCTGGTGTGGGGGGCACAATCGGCATGGCCTGCGTGGCCTGCCGGTCTCACTTCTGATTCAGAAGGGCACTGGAGTCCTGTTTGTTCTCAAAGACACCGACTGCAGACAGCACTGCAGTCATCTGGGCAATGTTGTCCTTTACGAAATGGAAGACCAGGCTCTCTTTCTAGCAACGTTGTACAAGTTGAGACATAAGAGAACACAGAACAGGAAGATTCTTTTCCTTTTTTCCTAATATTGAGCCTCTTTTATCTATAAATGCTGAATTTTGTCAGGGAAGCATTTTTAAGAAGCATACCCTTCTTGGAGAGTCTGTGCAAGTGATTTAACCCAACCTGATTTTGTGGCCCTCTGTCCTGGTGGCACGCGAGCAGTTTCCTGCAGAGGCCTCAGTGAACACTGAGCTTCATGGGAAGGAGAAGACTGTAGTTTTGCTTTAGGTTTTGTATGGAACTGTTATTTCCTGGTGGTTGTAAGACACCTGTCAAGTGACATGACCAAACTAGGAAAATATCTCAAAAATTGTACTTTAGCAATAACCAAAAGCTCCTCTCCAGCCATCGAATGTAATGTAAACTTTACCTCCTTTAACACCTCCAGTAGTTGCAGGCGGATCAGATAAGGGCTCTTCCTGTCTGTCGCCGCAAGTTCATTCTCAGTGCAAGTGAGTTAAGGTTGGCTTCTGGGGTCACATCTTCAATAATATTGAGGCAGGATTTCAGATTCGCTGAGTTCATAGGAAGTGCGTTGGCCAAGATGACACGTTCATTTGGAAGAACCCCACAGAAGGCTGAAGTAAAACCCTCTTTCCCCCCGCCCCCCAAATGTCCCAGCAGGTGGTGTGTCCAAGGTCCAAGGGATCTACGAGCCTCCTAAAGTCATCTTCATTGTCACGACCATCTGGTGTTAACTGCGATCTGGCACTCGGGATCCCGGTAATTATCATCGCGCACACCGAGGAAACACTGTGAAGGTCACATGCTTCCCTTCAAACCACCGTGAAGTCCGTAGCCAGAGGAGTCTTGGACGGTCTGGAGCACTATGAAGGAGGCGGAGCGATTCAGTCTCTTCCCAGCAATTTTTCCACTGGAAGTTGTCCTTTTGCCCAGGAGATATTCTTCATTGTCCTTGACACCTTACAAATCTTAATATTTTTCCCATGGCCACTTTTCTGGTGCTCTTTTCTTAGGTAATGACAGCGGGTGGAGCGTGGTTTTCTCCCAGGGTCGCAGTGACATGGGGATCCAGGGCACTGACACCACAGCTGCAGCCCAAGTGCAGAGCCCAGACCGAAGGTGAAGGTGCGGGGTTTTCCTAAACAGCTTCACTGAGGTGTAACTGACATACAATACACTTTGCATATTTAAAGCGCGCAATTTGGTAAGTTCGGGCACAGGTACACACCCCTGCTACCATCACCACCTTCAGGATCATGAACACACCCACCACTCCCGGAAGGCTCCTCACACCCCCTTGAAGTCCTTCCCTTCCATCCCTCAAACACAACACGTTGTTTCCAAAAAGACAAGGAGTCAGAAAGCTACCCCACCCATTTATTTTATTTTATTTTATTTTTTATTTTTATTTTTTTGTCTTTTTCGTGACTGGCACTCAGCCAGTGAGTGCACTGCCCAGTCCTATATAGGATCCGAACCCGCGGAGGGAGCGTCACCGCGCTCCCAGCACCACACTCTCCCGAGTGTGCCACGGGCTCGGCCATACCCCACCCATTTAACAAGGCCAGTACAACCTTGACTCCCAAACAAGGCAAGGAAATCATATGACAGTTATAGTCCACTTTTACTTTTGGACTTAGGTGTGAAAATCCTTGATAAAATACTGGCTAATTGAATTCATTAATTATGCCAAAAACACATGGCCAATTACAATTGCTCCCTGTAGACTCCCCTTTTTATTCTCCTGCGTGTTACATTTTTTACTAAATCTTTGTTCATCTTTCCAGTTTTTCTTTCAGTTTTTCTGCATCTTTAACTTTGGCTGATCGACTCATTTTATCCTGACATTGCTGCCTCTTTCCTCACAGGCTCCTGGAGGGGAAATGTGCCCTCGATGAAGAAAGGAAGCTAGAGGGTGGCAATCTCCCACATTTCAAAATGAAAGGGGCAGATCAATGAAAGAAAGAAGTTGTATCCGAGTGCAATGTCCTGAGGCCCTTCTGTTGTTTGTCAATCCCTTGAATGGGCGCAGAGGAAAACCACAGGAGGGCCAGGTGTGACTTCATGTTGCGTCAAAGCTCCTGAAGATACAGACTGCTTCTTGGACCTGGAAGACAGGGCCCAACAGAAAGTTCTTCCATAATAATTCATCTTTTAACTTTCCATTTGGTCTGTCCACGCAGCTGTCTCTAACACTGTCCATGGTATTTAGTAGTAATACCTGACTAAATGCTGAACATCTATTTGTCAACAAACCTTGACCAGTTAAAGTGCTCACTCAGCACCTGAACTGGATGTTGAGGTGAACATGGAGAAAATGCTTTATTCAAGTCGCTAGGATCAAGAGGCATATTGTTCTCACCTTAAAACACTATGGAATCGAGGACTAAACTGCGGTGTAATGGGGTAGAGTGGGGTGGGAAGACTGGAAGGAGGCAGCAGTGGCCGGGCTTTGCAGAACGCGTGATGGCAGCACTTGAGGAATAATCGTCCAGTTTACAGGTGCTCTCAGTGGGGTGTTTGGACTCTTGGGGTGGGGTGGATGGCGGGGACATGACAGCTCTAAGCTGCAGCAGAGTGACCTGCTGTGGAGCAATCGGAGAGCGAAGAGGACAAAGCAGGGTGAGCCTCATCGTGGTGAGCCCGACAGAATGAGCTCGAGCCCATTTCCAGTCGGTCCCTTCTGCAAGGGGCAGCTGCTTTTCTGACGTCTCTCTCCGTAGATTAGTTTGTCCTGCGGCTGAATCTTTAAATGGAATCATGTAGTATCGTTAAAGAGAAATGATCCACGACCCTCGTTAAAGACGGTAAGGCAGACTCTATTCAGGGCGCCTACTATACTGGGGTTTTGCAGTAGGGGAGAGAGATCGGGCTCAACTCTAAACACAACAGGACAAGTGGAGTTTTATAGCCCAGGAGCCAGGTGGGGCTCAGCGGATGGAAAACTACCAAGAGTAAGAAACACCAAGGCTGGGGAGACCCTCGCTAGAGGAACTCTAGGGGTCTCTCCCTGAAGGCAGACCAGGGTGCTCTATCAAGGGTCAGGGATGAGGAATTTGATCATTTATCAGTGGTGGGGATTTTCACTAAACTAACCCAGCAGAATTCTTGCTAAAACTGGACTAAATGGGCCAAGGACAGAGCCCGAGGTTGGGGCCTTGCAGGCTTAGAGGAACCTGACTAGCGTTAGGCCAAGGACTGTCATTGTCAATCTGTACTCTTCCATGTTTGACATTTTTCATGCCATATGATTTTGACATTCACATTTTTGCATGTATTTTAAATTCATTCCTTTACTCCATTATATCAATTAACCACATTTATTGACCCCTTCTCCAGGTTTTGTCTATTATGAATAAAACTGCAATGGACATTCTCGCAGAAGTATTTGTGTGGATATGTGTTTTCATTTGTCTTGGGCAAATGCCTAGGAATTGAATTACTAGGTTATAGGGTAGACAGAGGACTACCTTTGTACTATATTGCCAGTTTTCCAAAGTCGTTCTACTGTTTTGCTCTCCACCAGCAACGTATGCAAGTGCCAGTTGCTCCATATCCTTGCCAATCCTTGGTATTGTATTTCTTCCTAATGTTGAGTATTCTTGCGGCTATGCAGTGCTATCAAGTTGTAGTTTTATTAGTATTTCCCTGATGGTTGATGATGTTCACGCATATTGATTATTTCTATACTTATGTCAAGGGTTCAAGTCTCTTGCCCATTTAAAAAATTGAGTTGTCTTTTTTATGATCGACTCGCTGAGTTCTTTACATTCTGGGTATAATACACGCACACACAAATATATATATTTTTTCTCCCAATCTTTATCTTGCCTTTTCAGTAACAGTATGTTCGCTGAGCAGTAATCTTAAATTGTATGGATCCAGTTTATCAATGATTTCCTTCTATGGCTAAGATTTTTATTGTAGTGTGACATAGTGAGGGCTGTGTGGTAGAGAAGCCCATTCCCAATCTGTTATCTGGGGACATGAAGCTAAGGACTATAGCAAAGTCCTCTGCTGTACAGTGATTAAAAAATGTTACACAAATGCAGAACAACTCTGAGAATGAGGAGTAATATGTTATAACAAAAGTTTGTAAATGTGATAACATTTTAAGAGCAAGCAAGTGATCGTTAGTCGACAAAACTCAGATGAATCTTTCAAGAGCTTCCCCCTGCCCCCCTTCCCAACTTCTGTCTGGGGAGATATAATCTTCTCCTGGGAAGATAAGAGAAAGGGTGAGAAACTGTCTTACTGGGGCCCAGCATCCCTGGAACTCCTGGTACTTTTGAGCCTGCTTTTGTGCTGTGCTGTCAAACCACATTTTGCAGAGGTCTCTGGAACTGAAATAATGCCCTGGGTCACATGGTACAGCAATTAGGCTTTCAGGTTGATCTGGTAGGGGAGATTGCAACTGGCCTCAGGGTCAGAATCTTCCAGGATGGCCGGAAGGGGAGAGCCTGCACTTCCGAGTCTAGGACATGGGAATAGAGAACCTAGAAACACTCCTACTTTTGAAGCCATCGATGAGCTGGTCGCCTGGGAATGACACCTTCATTAACATGGAGCAGAAAAAATGCCTTATTGCAACAGGGCAGGACACTGTACCACGGGCTGACAATTTCCACCACCCTTCCAAACCTATGAACTGGATCCACCGAGAAAGAGAAAGGATTGGGGAGGCGCAGCGGCTCCAGCGCCCACGCTCTGTGCCAAACGCCTGGAGCTACACCCCGGGCAGTCAACCGTATGGAGCGAAGCCGTATTTGTGCGGGCTGCAGAGAGAAAGGGACTCAGAAGGAGACTGCCCGCCCGTCTCACCTGCAGTGATGAAGGTGAAGAGCACGAGGCCCTTTGAGCTGCAGGGAACGGACGTGCCTCAGAAGCGCGCAGTGCCCACGTGTAGGACCGCGGAGTGGCGCCACCCCGGGGCTCTGAAGCGCCACCCGGCAGCCCGAGCCACAGGGCAAGGCTTAAGAGCCCGCCGCTCACAGCCCCCAGTCCCCAGGAAGGGGAAATGACCTGAAAAACCCGTCTCCTCTGTCCGCTGCAGCATTCCCACAACAAGACGATGAAAGCAACAGCAACACACCGCGCCCACCCTTCTGCGCAGCTCCGCTGCGGGAACCAAATGTTTTGGAATCGAATCAAAATCCTCTGCTGCCATCTAGTGGCCAATACCGGGAAAGCAGAATGAAGTTATCTGCTTAGGAGGCAGAGTGGTGAGAGTCTAGGTGTTTAAACGTGCAGGCCAGAAGAGGCCGGGCAGCCTGCGCCCCACGGCTGCAGACGACTGTGCTTTCAGACCCCGCCACCCGCAGACTCTCCAGTGCCTGATGGGGGCATCACAAGCAGGACGTTGTCAAGGAGACTCCAGGACTCTTCACTTGAGCAACTAAAAACTCTTAACGGAGAATTTTTTTTTCTTTTTTTAAATTTAGGTGTAGGTGGAACGGATTTTGGCATGCAGATTTAAAAACCAGTTTGAAACATGCTAAGATTGGAACGTTTAAAAAGGGACTCTGAGAAATTGGATTAAAAGCACGCTGTACTATGATTTGATATGTTAAACACTATTATGGACTGTTATTTGATGTAAATATGCCCATAACCACCAGGATAAAAATATTGGAGTCCTATTAAGAGTAATTGGGCATATAGTGACTGGATCGGTCAAGAGATGAATGGGAGATTACTGTCTCCTGGAAAAAGTCAAATCCTGACGTTCAAATGTGTATCACGTTGTATGTTTGCATGTTAAGTGGGTTGAACATAAAGGTCACGTGGTGGATCGAGTGTAAAGGGTTCACTTTCTCCGTCTCTATGGAAATCTGACTTTAGGTTAACTTTCTAGCTCCTTTCCACCGGGAACCTGGTAAGATAAAATGTCAGCTGGAGAGCAGTGCTGTAAGTACAATCCCGGCAGCTGTTATGATGCATATATTCGCTTCTAACTGTGATTTGTGCGCCTTTCTCTCCTGAAACAGAAAACCTTCTCCTCAACTCGATAGGCAGTGCAAGCACTGACGTGAGGTTCTGGCTAGTGGCACAGCAAGACCGGTGAGGACAATTCCTCACTCAGCCCTGTCCCTGAGTTGTCTTCTTGATGAGCACTTTGAAATCTTGGCCTGACCACCGCGTTGTGATATGAAACTGCTGGACCTTTTCTAAAGGGCCTGTACCATTTTATGCTGCTATTGACGATGTCTAAGCATTCTGGAGTCCAAAAGATGAACAAGTTATTGCTTTTTGGTGTTGTGACCAAGGGAACCTTGAAACATCAATTCTGACACTCCTTCAAATGGAGGTGACTAAGAATGGCATCCTGGGATTCTTTATTGTTTGGGAAGCTTTTTGCCTGTAGCTTTGGCAGACTGGCATGGGGGGATGTTAACTTTCTAAACTGATGTTCAGGGTAGTTTCTATGTTCGGTATATTTTGTGCTTATTATCTGCATCACTAAATCATACTTCTTATTCCTATATACATATTTAAGTTTATTTACTGATATATATATTTTTTTACATTTTGTGATGTTGTTGGGGAGCCGTGGGGGGAGGGGGAGAGGGGAAAGAGGAAGGAAATAGGGTGGGAAGAGGAGGAAGGGCAAGGTTGAGGCCTGTGACACCCCACTCATTCCTGCATGGGAGACCAGGGAGCTTCCAGCAGTGGCTTGGTCATTGCTGAGCTGGGTGCAGATGTCAGAGGGGTGTGACTGAAGCCCACATCCCCCCACTGCCCCAGCCCTGGAACCCAGGGCACTTCCCGTGGTGGTTCAGTGGTCATCACTGGGCTGGTTGTGGGTGTTGGGAGTGTGTGGTCAAGACCCTCAGCCCCCCACCACCCCGGCTCAGGAGAGCCAGGGGTGCCTCCTGTGGCAGCATGGTGGTTGTCCCTGGCTGGTTGTGGGTGTTGATGGGGCGTGGCTGAGGCCCTCAGCCCCCCAACCCTTGGGACTGGTTGTGGGTGTCAGAGGGCATGGCTGAGGCCCCCAGCCCTCCCCCCCCTCCCTGGCTTAGTAGTTCAGGGGACTTCTGGTCCTTCTAGATTTTATAGGTGTTCTTTGGTGATGCGAAACTAGTTAATATCAAACTTTGTCTCTGGTCTGTGGGTATTTTATTTTTTCTTCCAGTTCTGTGTTGGATTATTTGCTGTTCCTACCATTTAACTCTGCATTGGAACTAATTTGCTGTCCTTTGCTTACTTTTAAATGAGAGAACTTCCTGTGGGGACCAGCACTTGAGCCATGTGGTTGAGCTAAATTGCTGCTTTGCTGCTGATTCCCTGGGGAAGGCTTTTTGTGCAGCTCAGGTTTTAAAGGTTGACTTTATAGGTACTTCCAGATCTCGGAAGATCCAGAACACCTGGGTTGTGTAGACTGTTTGGTCTGAGCCTGAGTGTTTTCAGCAAACTGCACCCCCTGCAGTTCTATATTCCTGACTAGTCTCCACTGAGTGGTCCTGCGCTGTTTGGGGGCAGATCAGCTGTCCTCGCTGTGCCCCAGTGTTCTCCTGGTGGGCCTCTCTCCCCAACTGCCTGTGCTCCAAACGCTTCCCATGGGAAGGGCCATGTGTTGGTCCATGGGATGACTAACTGGCCTCTGAGTGGCTCCTTTTTTTCAGTTGTTGTGGCTCTTCACTACTATGTGGGTCCACGGGGACCCTATTAGTAGTCTTGCTGGCCTGGGGGCCACCAAGGCCCTCCTCCCCTGCCACCTCCAAGTAACTTCATAGGAAGGGCACAGCTGTGGATCTGGCCAGCTTCTGTTCCATGGGCCCACCAGGGCAAGACTTGAAGTGGCCGGGACTCGAAATGGTCAGAATGGTCCTTTCTTTATCTCATTGTGGTTTCTCCCACCTTCATGCACTCCGTAGGTCTCTCCTGCTCTTTGCCTGATCTCTGGCAGCCCCAGCTTGGCTGTTGTTGCTTTTTAATAGTTGTAAATATTGGTGGATTTGTGGGAGAGCATGATCCTGGGGGCTGTCTATTCCTCCATCTTGACCGGAAAACTCCTTATTCATATTTCATTGTTGAATCAACAGTTATAGGCTTAGGGGTAATGTAACTGAGAATATAATTGAGAACATAAAAAATGTGGATTACTTGTTAGAACTGGATCATATTGTAACTATTTGCAAAATATCTGTTGTTTAAACCAAACTAATTATTCCTCTAAAACAAGAAGTTGCAGCATTGAAAGATTTATGAAACTAGGAAATGGCTTCCACAATCCTGTTTGACGACAGATTTTTACCAGTTTTATTTTTTTATTTCTATTTTTTATTTTTTATTTTTTAAATTTTATTATGTCGATATGCATTGTGGCTGGTTATTGTTGCCCATCACCAAAACCTCCCTCCCTCCTCCCTCCCCCCCAACAATGTCCTTTCTGTTTGCTTGTCATATCAACCTCAAGTAATTGTGGTTGTTATATCTTCTTCCCCACCCCCCGGTCTTTGTGTGTGTGTGTGTGTGTGTGTGTGTGTGTGTGTGTGTGTGTGAATTTATATATTAATTTTTAGCTCCCACCAATAAGTGAGAACATGTGGTATTTCTCTTTCTGGGCCTGACTTGTTTCACTTAGTATAATTCTCTCGAGGTCCATCCATGTTGTTGCAAATGGCAGTATTTCATTCGTTTTTATAGCTGAGTAGTGTTCCATTGTGTAGATGTACCACATTTTCCGTATCCACTCATCTGATGATGGGCATTTGGGCTGGTTCCAACTCTTGGCTATTGTAAATAGTGCTGCGATGAACATTGGGGAACAGGTATACCTTCGACATGATGATTTCCATTCCTCTGGGTATATTCCCAACAGTGGGATAGCTGGGTCGTATGGCAGATCTATCTGCAATTGTTTGAGGAACCTCCATACCATTTTCCATAGAGGCTGCACCATTTTGAAGTCCCACCAACAATGTATGAGAGTTCCTTTTCCTCCGCAGCCTCGCCAGCATTTATCGTTCAGAGTCTTTTAGATTTTAGCCATCCTAACTGGGGTTAGATGGTATCTCAGTGTGGTTTTGATTTGCATTTCCCAGATGCTGAGTGATGTTGAGCATTTTTTCATATGTCTGTTGGCCATTTGTATATCTTCCTTAGAGAAATGCCTACTTAGCTCTTTTGCCCATTTTGTAATTGGGTTGCTTGTTTTCTTCTTGTAAAGTTGTTTGAGTTCCTTATATATTCTGGATATTAATCCTTTGTCAGATGTATATTTTGCAAATATTTTCTCCCACTCTCTTGGTTGTCTTTTAACTCTGTTAATTGTTTCTTTTGCTGTGCAGAAGCTTTTTAGTTTGATATAATCTCATTTGTTTATTTTTCCTTTGGTTGCCTGTGCTTTTGTGGTCATATTTATGAAGTCTGTGCCCAGTCCTATTTCCTGAAGTGTTTCTCCTATGTTTTCTTTAAGAAGTTTTATTGTTTCAGGGTGTATATTTAAATCCTTAATCCATTTTGAGTTGATTTTAGTATACGGTGAGAGGTATGGATCTAGTTTCATTCTCCTGCATATGGATATCCAGTTATCCCAGCACCATTTGCTGAAGAGGCAGTCCCTTCCCCAGTGAATAGGCTTGGTGACTTTGTCAAAGATCAGCTGGCAGTAAGTGTGTGGGTTGATTTCTGGATTCTCTATTCTATTCCATTGATCAGTGTGTCTGTTTTTATGCCAGTACCATACTGTTTTGCTTATGATAACTTTGTAGTATAGCTAAAAGTCAGGTAGTGTTATGCCTCCAGCTTTATTTCTTTTGCTCAGCATTGCTTTGGATATGCGTGGTCTTTTATTATTCCATATAAATGTCTGGATAGTTTTTTCCATTTCTGAGAAAAATGTCTTTGGAATTTTGATGGGGATTGCATTGAATTTGTATATCACTTTGGGTAGTATGGACATTTTCACTATGTTGATTCTTCCAATCCAAGAGCATGGGATATCTTTCCATCTTCTTGTATCCTCTCTAATTTCTCTCAGCAGTGGGTCTGTAGTTCTCATTATAGAGATTTATCACCTCCTTGGTTAACTCAATTCCTAAGTTTTTTATTTTTTTGGTGGCTATTGTAAATGGGCAGGCTTTCTTGATTTCTCGTTCTGCATGTTCACTATTGGAGAAAAGAAATGCTACTGATTTTGTGTGTTAATTTTGTATCGTGCTACTGTGCTGAAATCATTTATCAATTCCAAGAGTTTTTTTGTAGAGGTTTTAGGCTGTTCGATATATAGGATCATGTCATCTGCAAACAGGGACAGTTTGACTTCATCTTTTCCAATCTGGATGCCCTTTATTTCCTTCTCTTCTCTGATTGCTCTGGCTAGTACTTCCAACACTATGTTGAATAGGAGTGGTGAGAGTGGGCATCCTTGTCTAGTTCCTGTTCTTAAAGGAAAAGCTTTCAGCTTTTCCCCATTCAGGATGATATTGGCAGTGGGTTTGGCATATATGGCTTTAATTATGTTGAGATACTTTCCCTCTATACATAACTTATAGAGGGTCTTTGTCATGAATGAGTGCTGAACTTTATCAAATGCTTTTTCAGCATCTATAGAGATGATCATATGGTCCTTGTGTTTAACTTTATTAATATAGTATATCACATTTATTGATTTGCATATGTTGAACCAACCTTGCATCCCTGGCATGAATCCCACTTGATCGTGATGAATAATTTTACGTATGTGTTGCTGTATTCTGTTTGCTAGTATTTTAGTGAGGATTTTTGCATCTATATTCATCAAGGATATCGGCCTGTAGTTTTCTTTTTTGGTTATATCTTTACCTGGTTTTGGTATCAGGATGATGTTTGCTTCATAGAATGAGTTTGGGAGATTTGCGTCTGTTTCAATCTTTTGGAATAGTTTGTAAAGAATCGGTGTCAATTCCTCTTTGAATGTTTGGTAAAATTCTGCTGTGAATCCATCTGGTCCTGGGCTTTTCTTTGTTGGGAGCATTCTGATAACAGCTTCAATCTCCTTTATTATTATTGGTCCCTTCAAATTTTCTATGTCTTCATGGTTCAGTTTTGGGAGCTTGTGTGTGTCCAGAAATTTATCCATTTCCTCCAGATTTTCAAATTTGTTGGCGTATAGTTGTTTATAGTAGTCTCGAATGATTCCTTGTATTTCAGATGAATCAGTTGTAATATCACCTTTTCCATTTCTAATTTTTGTTATTTGAATCTTCTCTCTTCTTTTTTTTGTTAGCCATGCTAATGTTTTGTCAATTTTATTTATCTTTTCAAAAAACCAACTTTTTGATTCATTGATCTTTTGAATTGTTTTTTGGTTTTCAATTTCATTCAGTTCTGCTCTGATCTTAATGATTTCTTTCCATCTGCTAACTTTAGGTTTGGATTGTTCTTGTATTTCTAGTTCTTTAAGGTGAAGTGTTAGGTTGTTCACTTGCCATCTTTCCATTCTTCTGAGGTGAGCATTTAATGCAATAAATTTCCCCCTTAATACTGCTTTTGCAGTATCCCACAGGTTTTGGTATGATGTATCATTATTTTCATTAGTTTCAATAAATTTTTTGATTTCCTGCTTGATTTCTTCTTGGACCCGTATGTCAATAAGTAGAATGCTGTTTAATTTCCATGTGTTTGTATAGTTTCCAGAGTTTTGTTTGTTATTAATTTCTAGTTTTAATCCATTGTGGTCTGAGAAAATACATGGGATAATTCCAGTTTTTTTGAATTTATTGAGACTTGATTTGTGACCTAATATGTGATCTATCCTGGAGAATGATCCATGTGCTGATGAGAAGAATGAATATTCTGAGGTTGTTGGGTGGAATGTTCTGTAGATATCTGCCAATTCCAATTGGTCTAGAGTATTGTTTAGATCTTGTGTTTCTCTGCTGATTCTTTGCCTAGATGATCTGTCTAATATTGACAGTGGGGTGTTCAGGTCCCCTGTTATTGGGTATTAGTGTCTATTTCCTTCTTTAGGTCTAATAGAGTTTGTTTTATAAATCTGGCTGCTCCAACATTGGGTGCGTACATATTTATGATTGTTATGTCTTCTTGATGGATCAGTCCTTTTATCATTAAGTAGTGTCCCTCATTGTCTCTTTTTATGGTTTTTAGTTTAAAGTCTATTTTGTCAGATATAAGAATAGCTACTCCAGCTCGTTTTTCTCCTCTGTTTGCATGGTAAATCTTTTTCCATCCTTTCACTCTTAGTCTATGTGAATCTTTATGGGTGAGGTGGGTCTCTTGTAGGCAGCATATAGTTGGGTCCTCCTTTTTGATCCAGTCAGCCAGTTTGTGTCTTTTGATTGGGGAATTTAAGCTTTTTCCATTAAGAGTTGATATTGAAAGGTGTTGATTTATTCCTAGCATTGTCTTGGTTGTTTGGTTGTCTTAGGTGTCTTTTGTTCCTTGCTTTCTGATTTACTGTTTGGTTTCTGTGTTTGTTGGTTCCTTAGGTTGTAGATAGCGTTTTTGTTTGATTGTTTTCTCTTCATGAATGCCATTTTTATTATACTAGTGGGTTTGATTTTTCTTGGGTTTTTCTGGCAGTGGTAGTTATTTTTCAGGAACCAAACCCAGTACTCCCTTGAGGATTTCTTGTAAGGGTGGTCGTGTGGTAGTGAACTCCCACAGTTTTTGTCTGTCTGAGAAATATACTATTTGCCCCTCATTTCGGATAGATAGCCTTGCAGGGTAAAGTATTCTTGGCTGGCAATCTTTGTCTTGTAGTATTTTGAATATATCATCCCATTCCTTTCTAGCTTTTAGGGTTTGTGATGAAAAGTCTGATGTTAGCCTGATGGGGGCTCCCTTATAGGTGATTTGACACTTCTCTTTTGCCGCTTTTAAGATTCTCACTTTGTCTCTGAGTTTTGCCAATTTGACTATAACATGTCTTGGAGAAGGCCTTTTTGGGTTGAATACGTTTGAAGATCATTGAGCTTCCTGGATCTGAAAATCTGTGATTTTTCCTATACCTGGGAAGTTTTATGCCACTATTTTGTTGAATACGTTTTCAATGGAATCTCCATTTTCCTCCCCTTCTGGAATACTGATGACTCAGATATTTGAGCACTTAAGGTTGTCTGATATCTCTCTCAGATTTTCTTCAATGTCTTTGATTCTTTTTTCTTTCTTTTTGTCTGCTTGTGTTATTTCAAACAGCCCATCTTCAAGTTCAGAGGTTCTCTCTTCAACTTCGACAAGGCTCCTGGTTAAACTCTCCATTGTGTTTTTTATTTCACTGAATAATTTCTTCAGTTCAGCAAGTTCTGCTACATTTTTTTTCCGGACATCGATTTCCTTGTACATTTCCTCTTTCAGGTCCTGTATACTTTTCCTCATTTCATCATGATGTCTAGCTGAGTTTTCTTGTATCTCATTCAGATTCCTTAGAATTATTCCTCGAAATTCCTTGTCAGTCATTTCATGGGCTTCTTGTTCTATAGGATCTAGAGTTTGAGATTTATTAACTTTTGGTGGTGTACTTTCTTGATTTTTTGCATCTGGTATCTTTTTTTTGATGTTTATTCATTGTGGCAGGGGGTTTCACAGTCCACCAGTTTGAGACTATTGACTAAGTAAGATGTTGCTGTGGTTGCCAATTTGGTATGGCTACCTCTGTGACTGCTCAGTTGGCCTTTAGTGCCTTGTGTGTATGGTTGCCTCAGGTCTTGGGCCTCTCTGGGGAGCCACCTTTCTGGTCAGCTTGGACTCTGCTGGCCTGATGGATCATGTACCACAGGGTGTGTGATCTCTGTTGAGCTTTCACTTCCCGTGCAGAACTTCTCCCTATTCTGTGTGCTCTGGCCCGGGCTGTTGGATCATGCAGTGGTGACCCCACCGAGTGTGTGGTTTCTGTCGAGTCTCCATCACCCTGGCCGCCCGTCTCCCTGCTCTGTTCGCACTGGGCTGGGGTGGGACGTGTCTTCTGCAACCCTCGTCTATCAGCTGGGCCTTCAAGACCCTGCTCGGCACCGCCTCGCCCAGGAAGTCTACCAGGTTTCTGCTGGGCACAGACGACCAGTCGCTCTCGGTGCCTTTGTAGCACTGTGTAGATCTTTCTCGGGACTTATCACCTTCCTCCTGGTATCACGGTTATTTGTGTACTCGTCTTATCTCCCACACCAGAATGCGAGCTCCTCGGGGGAGGAGCCCGCAGCACACGGTTCACCTTTGAATCCCCCTGGCCCGGACAAGTCCAGTACCCCCATGCAGACAGCTCTCCGGCAGGTTTAAGTGGATTTGGGAACTCTCCTACCACACTATTCCCAACCAGAAATTGGTTAGGCATTTTTCCAAACTGGTGGCCACAGAGATGGTATCTGCCTCCCAGTAACAGGAAGTTTACCAGGGGCCGGAGTCCAGGGTGTGGTGGAGTGACAGTCGGCCCCACCTGTACTTCCTTGCCCTCCTGACACTGGCCGGGGATGCCCCACGCCACCAGCCCCACCATAGAACCACAGAGGGAGTGGGAGAGAAGGCCGGCCCGCAGGCCCTGGGAAGCCCTGCGCTGGGGCAAGCAAGTGGGAAGGCTCAGTGAGGAGCCAAGCCGGGCCAGAGCTGCCACCACCTGAGAAAATGGAGGCAGCCCCGGGGCGGTAAGTGGCCCAGTGATGCAGGCAGAAGCCGGGTGGGCATCAGCCCCCCGAGCAGGGCCAGGCCAGGGGTCACTCACAGGGCTGCGCCAGGTCGGGCACTCACTTTCTGCCTCTGGTTTGTTACCTTCCCCGTTCTCAGTTCCCACCACCTCGGGCTGCTTTCTCGGTCCCGCGGCATGGATCGGGCACTCCCAGGAATCTTCTTTTATGCCGGCCTGAAACCTCAAATCATGAATAGGGCAGCTGGCTGCCTTCAGTGCGGCCCCGGCCTCCGGGATCCTGTCTGCATCCACAGCAGCCCTGGCACCATGTTCCCTGTTTAGAGACTCACTTTTGCAGCTATGAAACAGTTCTTTTCCTGTTCCATACTTCAAAGCTGTTGCCTGTAAATGAGGCAGCCTCTCCTGCTGAGGGCAGAGTGGCAGTCACCCCCCACGACCAGCCACCAGCAGCGGTCCTCCCTTAAGAGATGGCGAGAGGAAGGTCCACAAGTTTCTCGGTGGCAGATTTTTAGATTGGTGACTTCACTGCTAATGATAGGTACGGTCATATTGATTTGGTACTTGCACGTGCCGTGTTCTTATGAGATGGGATCGGAGCACTGGGTGGAGGCAGACGCAGTGCGGGAGGCTCACTGAAGGTGGGGAAGCCCTTGTCATCTAAAGACATGAGTTAGGCTTCAGCACAGGCCTGCTGCTGCACAGTGATAGGAAGTGTGACCAGATCACAGAGCAAGTGCTCAGCATGAACCATGGTTAGGCACAAGTTCAGTTCTAAGAGCACACACGTGCCTGCTGGGTAATAAAGCTCAGGTACAACTGCAAAAGCATCGTTCCCGTTCTCCTGGCTCCTCATTCCACCCCGTTTCTGTCTGAAGATACTCGGAGAAAGTGTGGTCTGCTGTGGGGAAGATCAAAGAAACCCTAAAAGGGACCCCACATGGCCCGAACTCCTGATTCTCTTCAGTCTGCTTGTATGGTGCAGTGGAGTGAGTTATGTCCCCCAAAACTCACTGAGGCTTGAATTGTGTCCCCCACATTTTATGTATGTGACTGTTAGGAGGGTGGGAAATCCTGTTATGGTAATTGAGAGGCGGAGGCTTGAAGAGGTGACTGGACTGTAGGACAGTGAGTAGTGAGTGGATTAAAAATGGAGGTCAGGGGTGGGTTCTGAGGGCTTTAGAAGGACAGAGAGGACAGTCTGTCTCTCTCTGTGCTGTCTCTGCTTCCAGCATCTTGCAATGTGAGACCCCTGGGTCACTGTCACCATCACCACATGGACTTTGGACTTCCCAGCCTCAGAAACTGTGAGAAATAAATTTTGTTTTCTTTATAAATCACCAAGTTCCAGTTATTTTGTTATAAGCAACAGAAATGGACCAAAACCTATGTGTTGTCGTCATGAAGTTATCCTCCAAAGTTTTCTTCCAGAAGACTTAAACTTTTAGCTTTCACATTTAGGTCTGTGATCCAAGTTGAATGTTTTGTGTTTTGTGAAATGGGGGTCCAAGTTCATTTTTTCCCAAAGGGACATCCCAGTTGTCACAGCACCGTACTTTAAAAGACTTTCATTCCGCACTGAATTGCCTTGGCAGTCTGTGAAAAATGAGCGATGTGTTTCTGAACGCTAGTCTGTTCCATTCTGCACACCAATATTATACTGTACTGAGTACTGTACCATTGTACTAGTAGGTCTGGAAACAAGTAACAAAAGTCTTCCAACTTGATCGTTCTTTCTCGAGACAGACTATTCAAAGTCCTTTGAATTTTCATATAAATTTTAAAATCACCTCAATTTCTACCAAAAAAAAAGGTGCTGGGATTTTGATAGGGATTTCATTATATCTATAGATGTATTTGGGGGAGAATTCACATCTTAACAATGTGAGTCTTCCAATCCACAAACATGGACTATTTCTCCATTTATTTAGTTCTTATTTAATTTAATAATTTAATTTCTCTTGGCAATGTTTGTGGTTTTCAGTAATTAGGCCCTGATCATCTTTCACTTTTAGATATTTTATTTTTAGATATTTTGTATTTGTGATGCTATTGTGACTGGTATTACATTTATATATTTTTCCCAAGTTGTTTTTGGCTAATATGTAGAACAAAATTGATTTTTGTTATTGACTTCGTATCCTATGACTTGGCTCAATGTACTGTATTTATTAATTCTAAGTAATTTTAACAATAGATTCCTTAGAATTTTCTTTACAGAATTATATAGTCATATCATCTGCAAATTAAATGGTTATATTTATTCTTTTCAACAATTTCACCTTTACTTTTTCTTGACTTACTGCACTAGCTAGGAGCTCCTGTACAGTGTCGAATAGAAATAGTGAAAGAGTCACTTTGCCTTGTTTGTGACCTCAGGGCAGGGTTTCTCAGCCTTGGCACTGCTGACATTTGGGCAGAATAATTCCTTGCTGTGGGGCTTTCTTGCATCGTAGCATGTTTAGCCGCATAGCATCCCTGCCTTCTCACCCACTGGAGGCTACTAGCATCTTCTCTCTCCAGTGGTCACAATTGATAACTGATAAATTACTCTTCTAGACATTGCTTCCAGATATTGCCAAATACTAACTTGGGGACAAAATCACTCCCAGTTGAGAATCACTGTCATAGAAAGAAAATGTTTAATATTAATCACCATTAAGTATGATATTAATTTTAAGGATTCTTTTTTCAAAAATTTATTACGGAAAATTTCAAGCACAAAGAATATGACTTTGAACACTGATATGCCCACCAGCATTCTACCATAAAGTTTTTCTGTATTTGGCCTGTACATATATTTATATATATATATATATACCCATCTATCCTTTTATCCATTCATTAGTCTATCTTGTTTTTAAACGCATTGCAAAATAAGTTGTGGACACCAGTTCACTTCCCCCTAAATATTTCAGTATGCATAATACATATATTGCCTAAAGTTCAATATTTATATATTAGTTGCACATTTTTCTTCTAAGGTAACATTTGCACATAATGAAATGCATGAGTTTTAAGTGAACACTCACTGAGTTTTATTTAAGATTAAGTTTATTTATTAATACTATTTTTTTACATTCTAAGATGTTGCAGGGCAGTTTGGGGGAGGGGGAAAGGGGAAAGGGGAAGGAAATAGTGGGGGAGGAATAAGGAGGGGGGCGTGGTTGAGGCCTGTGGCACCCCCCTCATTCCTGCAGGGGAGACCAGGGGGCTTCCAGTGGTGGCTCAGTCATTGCTGGGCTGGATGCAGATGTCAGGGGGATGCGACTGCAGTTCTCGGCCCCCAACTGTCCCAGCTTGGGAGACCAGGGGACTTCCAGCAGTGATGCAGTAGTCATTGCAGAGATGGTTTCAGATGTCAGGGGGTGGCTGAAGCCCTCAGTCCCCCACTGCCCCAGCTTGAGAACCTGGGGTGTTTCTGGTGGCAGCTTGGTAGTCATCACTGGGCTGGTTGTGAGTATGGGGGCCATGGCCAAGGCACTCATGTCCCCACCACCCTGGCTCAGGAGTCCAGGTGGCTTCCTGTCCTTGTAGGTTTTATAGGTGTTCTTTGGTGATGTGAGACCATTACTAACTAATATCAAACTTTGTCTCTGGTCTGTGGGTATTTGGTTTTTCAGCTCTTTGTTGGATTATTCGCCATTACCACCACTTAAACTGTGCACTGGAACTAATTTGTTGTCCTTTGCTTAGTTCTAAAATGGAGGAACTTTCTGTGGGTACCAGTACTTGGGCCCTGTGGTTGAGCTAAATTGCTGCTTTGCTGCTGATTCCCTGGGGAAGGCTTTTTGTGCAGCTCAGGTTTTAATTGCTAACTTTGTGTGTACTTTGGGTCTTGTGAGGCCCGATATCCCTGGGTTGTGAAGAAACTCTGGCCTGGGCCTGAGACTTTCCAGCAAACTGCACCCCCTGCAGTTCTATATTCCTGACCAGTCTCCACTGAGTAGTCCTGGGCTGATTGGAGGACAGATCAGCTGTCCTTGTTGTGTCCCCGTGTTCCCCAGGTGGGCCAGTCTACCCCACCACTTGCACTCCAACATTTCTCATGAGCTTGGTGATGCATCAGTCCCTTGTGTGGCTCACTGGCCTCTGAGTGGCTCCTTTTTTCAGTTGTTGTGGCTCCTCACTTCTGTGTGGATCCACAGGAACTCTGTTAGTAGTCTTGCTGGCATAAGGGCCAGCAAGTCCCTCTTCTCCCCTGCTGCCTCCAAGCAACTTCATAGGAAAGGCACAGCCACTGCTTTTGCCAGCTGTTGCTCTTTGTGCTCAGCAGCTCCAGGCTTGAAGCAGCTGGGGCTTGGAATCGTGGAAGCAGTCCTTTCTGTCTCTCATCATGGCTTCTCCCACCTTCATGCACTCCATAGGTCTCTCCTCCTCTTCTTCTGAGCTCTAGTGGCCCTGGCTTGACTGTGTTGCTTTTTAATAGTTGTAATTTAGTTGACAGGTGGGAGAGAGTGAAGCTGGAGACTGTCTATTCTGCCATCTTGACTGGAAGCCTCTCACTGTTTTGACAAATGCATGCACTTGTGTAACCCCAAAACCCTCTCACTGTCCCATAGAAATATTGCAAGCCACATATATAATTTTAAATTTTTTAGTAGCTACATTCAAAAAGTAAAAGGAAACTACTGAGATTTATTTTACTAATATATTAGTTGAGCCAATTATATAAAATATTAGAATTTAATAGTAATGGATAGCAAAATATTGCTAATGAGATGATTTATACTCTTTCTTCCCACTAAGTCTTCAAAATTTGGTCTGTATTTTACACTTGGAACACATCTCAATTCAGACTTGAGCACCTGAAATGTGTTCTGCACATGTAGAACATTTCCATCCCCCAGAAAGGCCCCTAATGCCTCTTCCAGCTCCCATACCCACCCCCATAGAGGGAACCATTGCTCTGATTTTTCATCCATACCTATTTAGTTTTTACTGTTCTAGCATCTCATATAAATGAAATCATAAAGCATGTAGTCTTTTGATCTGGCCTCTTTCACTCAGCATCGTTTCTGAGATTCGTGTATGTTGTTTCCTATATCCGTTTATTTCTTTTCATTACTGAGTAATGTTGCAATGTATGAATATACCACAGTTTATTCTCCTATCAAGGGGTACTTGCAATGTTCCCAGCTTTTGGATATTACAAATAAAACCGCTATGAACATCCTTATACAAGTGTTTTTGCAGACATACATCTCCTGTGGGGTAAATAGAATTGCTGATTTAGAGGGCAGTTGTATGATGAGTTTGATAAGAAACTGCTGGACCTTTTTCTAAGGTTCTTCAACACTTGTAATAATCAGTCTTTTAGTTCTGATATTCTGGTAGGTATGTAGTGGCATTTCATTGACTTTAATTTGCATTTCCCTAATGACCCATGATGTTGAACATTTTTTCATGTGCACATTGACCCTTTGTTTATCTTTTTGGGAAGGGAGTGTTCAAGTCATTATGTCCATTTTATTTATTTATTTTTATTTTTTATTTTTTTATTTTTTATTATTTTTTTTATTTTTTTTTTATTTTTGTTGTTGTTGTTGGTTTTTCGTGACCGGCACTCAGCCAGTGAGTGCACCGGTCATTCCTATATAGGATCCGAACCCGCGGCGGGAGCGTCGCGGCGCTCCCAGCGCAGCACCCTACCGGGTGCGCCACAGGCTCGGCCCATTATGTCCATTTTAAAAATTGGGTTGCTTGACCCTTTATTAATGAATTCTTTAGGTATCCTGGGTATCAGTCCTTTGTCAAACATAGGCTTTACAAATATATGTTTTTCCAAATCCGTGGTTGGCTCATTTGATTTCTTAATGGTCTCTTTGGATAAGCAGCAGTTTTAAATTTTATCAAAGTCTAATTTATCAATTTTGCATAAGTGTTTCTGTTTGTTCCTAAGAAATATCTGCCTACTCCTAGCTCCAAAGCTATTCTGTTTTCTTTTAAAAGCCTCGGGGTTTGGGGTTTTATAGTTAACTCTATAATCCACTTTGAATAGATTTTTGTGAATCATGTGAGAGGTTTAATTTTCTTTTTTCTCCATATGGATATCTAGTTGTTCTAGTATCACCTGTTGAAAAGAACTTCCTTTCCTCATTGGGTTGCTTTAGCATTTACATTTGTTGAAAATCAAATGATCATGAAAGTGGGCACCTATGTCTGTTCGCTCTATTCTGTCTCATTGTATACTGTTGATGTCTACCCCACATCATGCTGTCTTGACAGTAATTCTTGAAATCACTTATTTTAAGTCCTCCAACTTTGTTTCGCGTGTGTAGTATAATTAGTCTAGATCCTTTGCATTTCCATATAGATTTTATAATTAGTCAAATTCTAGAAAGAAAAAAAAACAAACAAAAAACAACCCTACTGATGTTACAATTGGGATTGCCTTGAATCTATAGATGTATTTCTGGAGAATTGATATCTTCCTAATTCTCTTTCATTTAGAAACATGGTATAGCCCATACATTTATTTAGCTATTCTTTAATTTCTACAGAATTATTTTGCAGTTTTAGCAGACATGTTTTGGATATATTTTGTTAAATGTATTCAGAAGATTCAGTGTATTTGACGGTTTTTGATACTATAGTAAATGGAAGTTTAAAACTTTTTTAAAAAATTTTCAAGAGCTTTTATTTATTTACTTTTTAAAAATTTTATTTTGTCGATATACAATGTGGTCGATTATTGTGGCCAATTACCAAAACCTCCCTACATCCTTCCTCTCCCCCCTCCCTCCCAACAATGTCCTTTCTGTTCACTTGTCATATCAACTTCAAGAAATTGCAATTGTTATGTCTTCTTCCCCCCCCGGTTTTATTTATATATATATATATTTTGTGTGTGTATTTATTTATTTTTAGCTACCACAAATAAGTGAGAACATGTGATATTTCTCTGTCTGTGCCTGACTTGTTTCACTTAATATAATTCTCTCAAGGTCCATCCGTGTTGTTGCAAATGGCAGTATTTCATTCTTTTTTATAGCTGAGTAGTATTCCATTGTGTAGATGTACCACATTTTCCATATCCACTCATCTGATGATGGACATCTGGGCTGGTTCCAACTCTTGGCTATTGTAAAGAGTGCTGCATTTGCTGCTAGCATAAAAATACAATTGACTTTTATATAATAAATTGCTAAATTACCTTATTAGTACTAATAGTTGAACATACCTTAGGGTTTTCTACATAAATAATAAAAATATCATTTGCAAATAGAGACTGTTTTACTTCTTTTCAGAGCTTTATGTCTTTTATTTTTATTTCTTACCTTTTGCAAAAGGTATCCAGTGAACTGCTGGATATTTTTCAAAATCATGAATGGGTATTAAATTTTGTCAAATGTCTTTTGTGTTTGTTGAAAAGATCTTTATTTATGTATTTTTTAAAATATGTACTAAAAACCTGCCCAAAGCACCAACTCAAACAAATTTAGAAACTAGGTTTTCCTTATTCAATCTATCCTCTACCCGCAGCCACCCACCATTATTATCATGGTGCCAAGTGGCTTTTGCACAAGACCACCAACTGGCTCCTAAGTGACAGAGAGAGGCTCAGATGTAATCCTTCTGACTTTAAAGCTCCTATTATTTCACCAGCACCAGCAAATATAGAAATTCTTGCACAATGTTTTTAGTTTTATTCTCTTCATTTTTATGGATAAATGCAACATACATACTCTACTTAACAATGAAAGCTGGTGGGGCAAAAGAATCAATATTAGCTTTTGAGATGACAGAAAACATAAAACATTGGCATTTTCTAGTGACATGATTTTTCAATCAAATTACAGTTTTCGAAAATAGTTAGAAAATTCCTGAAGGAAAATATATTAATTTTAAATTAAGGTGTGTGTGTGTGTGTGTGTGTGTGTGTGTGTGTGTGTGTGTGTGTGTGTGTGTGTGTAAAATTGTTGAAAATACTTGAATGTACTTCCATGTCATTATTTTTTAGTAAATGACATATTTATGGAAAACAGTAGAAAAATGCCTGTCAGAGGAACTATTAATCCCATATTAAATAGTCTTTTCAGACAAGTAAAACATTTGTAAAAACAGCTGAAATATGCTTGCTAGGAAGAAGGGACATTTTAATCTCATGTTACTTTTCAGTCAAGTGAAACATATGGACAGATATTGATAATGCCTGAAAGAAGAGATGAATATTAATCCCTACTCCTAAAAACCTGCATCTCCACATGGTTAAACATAAGACAATGACTAAGGGACACGAATTCTCTCAGAGTATACTAAAGATCACAGTCACAGAGTATTTTTTGGTTTTCAAGCTTTTCTAAAAATATTTTACATCATTAAATGTATATTATTAAATGTACACTGAAAGCTAACTGAAGTGACTTAAATAATAAGATGTAGGGATGGTATGCAACAAAACTTGTTAAAGTCCATTAATATTTTCCCAATAAAGGCAAGTGAGGTAGTTTGGGCTGTATATTCATTGTAAAGGATTGATATTCCAGTTTGTTCAAAGATCACTGACTCCAAAAATTATATCCCCAAGTGAGCTGCTTAACAAAGAAATCCTCTTTTGCAAAATGGAGGAAAAAACAAGCCAGCTCTAAGAGGTTTTCCAAAGACGTGTTCCTAAAATGTTAACTTCCTCTAATACTTTCCTGAAGGATATTATTTTCTTAATTGTTTGCAAATATACTATTCATTTTTACAGACTGGTTACTGGTCTTTTTAAAACAACTCTTCATAGGGTTGTTTCTTTCAATACACGCATAGGGGACAGACATTTTTGAGTTTTAATTGCAACGGATTGTTTATTCTTTAAGATCGAAATTAGTGAAAAGAAAGTTTTAGCCACAGAAATATTAGACTGTGTGTCTACTAAAAATTCTTCTCTAATCAAACAGTTAACCCTATGACTAAGAATAAAAGCTATATCTAGTGATACTGTTATTGATGAGGCCTTCCATACTATACAGTTATTTGAAAGTTGTCACACATCCTTGAATAAATTGAAGTGATTAAAGTTATTGACTCAGCTAAGTCTTTTCCACCTAAAACCACATAAGGGTTTCCATCTAAAACCACATAAAAATACAAAAAATTTGGAGACACTGTATTTTACCTGTCATCTATCAGCCATTCATTTAAAACTGATCACAAGTTGTAGTATATCTTAAAACCTTTAGTACTTATGTATAGGTTTTAATGTGTTTTCATGTAGTCAAAAGAAGTGAAAATTCCCCAATAAAAATTTAAATGAACATATCTGTGTATTTCCTATATAAAAACAACAGAACATAACTACTGGAATGAGAGAAAACACAATGAGAAAAATCAGTTTTCATATACACATGCAAGTGTGTATGGCAGCTTTTTGAAGAATTTCTCCCACGTCCGGGCATACATTACTGCCATCTTATGCCTTGAGACGCTGCAACTACATATAATAAGATGTTTACTCCTGTTGTTTGAATTGCAAAAATAATAAAAGCATTTTTTTAAAACTCTGGGAACTCACGTGTCATCAATTAGCCACACTTGAAAACTGGTGAAATGTAGGAATAAATACAAACCTATAGAATGCATGTTTACTTTCTAATGGGTTTTCAGGCAAAGGAAATAAAAATTCCCAAACAAATCAAATTAATGGATCATTGTGTTTTCTATAAAAATACAATAAAATCCTAAAGGCCAGAAATGCAATTATCTACATGTTGAATATAGGCAATATTTTGTATAGACATCAAGGCATAACATAGCATATAAAAGACTTCTTCTAAATACATGCTTAAAATATTACCACATTATGTTTTGAGATTTGGTAAATAGAAAAAAAAATTTTTTTCTGCTTTTGTGAGCAACTTTGTCTATTGTTTGAATTGCAAGAGAGAGTTATCTGGGACTTAAAACTCATTAAAACTGATGTAAGTTCATCAAAATCTCAATCTGTGGATTCCAAGCCAAAGTACACATCTGGGATAACTGAGAACTCTGTCCCCATTTCTAGCTAAACCTAGATGGGCTACATCTGTAGTCAGAGGATGAAAGGCAGAGCTGCCTAGCCTCTCGGCACATTTTAGATATGCTCTAAAATAGAAATGTGGGGACTGTGTATTCTGGCCAGTCACAGGTCTGGAAAATGGCACTGTGAGATCTTGACAGTTTTCAGCTTACGAAACATCCATCTGATTTTAAAGCCTAAAGCTAATCCACAGTGCTAAGCCATGTCTATGATTAATGAATGAAAGCAAAATCTGCTTTTACAGCTTATAAAACCTGGGTATAATAGTATTTTTCAGGACTCTTGGAGAAAAGCAGTCCTGTGTTTTAAAATTGGGGCAGCAGAAGTAAATATCTACAGCTGTGAAATATTTAAAAAATGGTATGTTTGATCAGGAAAAGAAATCTGTGTCTGGCACGTGGACAGCCACTGAGCACTATAAACATGATGAGAAAACAAGGGCTCAAAGAAGGTTATGAAAGTATAAGGCACCCTTTGTTAAATTAAGCTTCACTGGGGGGACCTGTGCTCATAAGAGAACAAACTAAAAATATCAATTTTCAACAGTCAATGATACAGAAATGTTCATTTGCACCAGAATGCTGACAATCACAATACAGTATGACATACACAACAATACAGTTTTCTTTAAAGAGAAGTTCTTCCTCCTCCAATTCAAGAGCAAGTCAGAGCATAAATACTGCATGTTTCACTTTGGAAACTGTTTCTCTTAGGAAGGTAAATCTAGATTATTCTGCAGGGCAGAAATTAAGGCTATTTCTGGCATTCTTGCTCAAAAAGGTCAATATATATGTATATAAGTATTAAAAAGGGTCTCTTTCACCCTATGTGTTTGGTAGCATTGGCTGCAAAGAGATGTGTTACTTATCCCCAGTTAGAGGGTCAAGTTCATTTCTGCTAGGAAGTCAAAATACTAGAAATGATTAGAGCTCCATATTCTAGACTGGACTTTTTTCTTGAAGGATCACATCCTTTTTACTTTTATCAAGGAAATGTCAGGAGAAGGCTTCAGCTCAAATGGTGAACCTGCTCCTCTTCCATAGTTCATGTTGGTGATGCCGGGAGACACCACTCAGGCCAGAAACACCAACAGGATTGTGGGAACGAACACATCAAAAGCAGTGTTGCCTTTTCCCCACCAAATGTAGGATCTTCTTGGCATTTAATATATGATAGCAGCCATCTCGGAGAATCTCAAAGACTTGGTTGGGGTTTAATCACCCATTCTGCTTGAGGATTTACATGACATACATCTAATATATAAGCATCTGGATCCAAGCAATGCTGTCCTAAAAGAAAGAAAATCAAAGAATGTTTTCAAGAGTGCGCACTTCTGTGTGTGTGCACGTGCCTGTGTACGTGTGTGTTTGTGAGGTTCAGATGAGGCCAGTATAGTCCTCCCCGCCAAAAGTAAGTTGACGGTTTTAAAGTTTTTAGCAAAGTCTCCCTCTCTTTCTTCCTTGTTTCCTTCCTCCCTTTTTTCTTTCTTAAAGACTGTGAAGACTTTAAATAAATCTCATGTGAAATTGTGGAAAAAACAGACATGCCAACCACAGCTACATTGTTTCCTAGCTTCACTACGCCAATTAGAAAAACATTGCAAGAATACATCTCCAGTATAAACTAACCATTTACGTGCTAATACAGTCCTCTAACAGTTTTACAGATGGTACCTCGACCAGGGCTAGAGAAGATGCAAATCAAGTTCATGTTAGGAAGGGTCATTCTGTTTCTGTACTATGGAAGTAATGCTCATAAGCAGAAGATCCCGAAATAACAACAACAAGGTCATTCCGTGGGGCAAACACATCTGAAAGTCTTCATGGACAGTGAATCTCAAATGTATATAGAAGTTTCAAACAAAACTACCAAGACTTGCTTGCTTGCTTAATTCATTGATTCATCAAATATTTATTGAGAGTTATATGTGCTGGGCACTATCCTAGGGGTTGCAGTGACAGTAAAAACCACTTGTCCTCAGGGCACTTACATTCCAAAAGCAGCAAAAGGCACCTAGCAAATAAACAAGTGTAAGGTAGAGTAAGTCTGACGGTGATAAGAACATTAGAGAACAACCAGGCATGGAAAGCACGTGAGGCAGCAGGGAGGTCTGGTGGAGAAGGTGATGCATGGGCGGAGACCTGATAGAGGCCAGGGACACCCAGAGGGAGAGCATCTGGGAGAAGGAAATTGCAAAGGCGCCAAGGCAAAGCATGCTTGGTGTTCAGGGGGAGGTCTGGAGCACAAATCTGAGAGGCATCGGCTCACAGGTGCACTGAAGTGTCATCAGAGAAGCATCTCCAAGGATGGAGGCCCACAGCTCTGCCGCGCTGAGAGGGTGACAGGTGACAGGACAAGAAGCTGCAGGCAAGAGAGACTCAGCTGAGCAGCCAGCGAAGGTGGGGAAAGTCAGAAGCTTAGGTAGTCCTCAAAATCAGGTGAAGAAAGCATTTTTCCAAGAAGGAAAAAATAACACAGGCAGACCGGGTGAGCGATTGAATTTCACGGCCTGTGAGTTACCTGCTGAGCTCTACAAGAGCAACCCTGGAAAGTGCAGAGGGGCCAGGCTCCCTGGGAGTGGTCTCCAGAGAGAGTGGGGAAGAGGAACAGACAAATGGGAGTAGAGCTGCAGGGGGTCAGGAGAGACTTTTGCGAAGATGAGAGAAAAGATCAACATTTCGTGTGTCCACGGAAACGATGCAGTTGGGAGAAAAAAGCTGCCGATGCAGGGGAGAATTGAGGCACGGACAGAGCAGGACTGGGCAAGAGAGGACGCAGGGGGAGACCGTGCAGGGCATCGGCTGCGAGGACACCCACAGGCCCAGGCAGAGGGAATTTTCTTTTGACAACCCTCCTCCCCCACCACTGCTGGAGAAGGAGGAGGAATAAACTTGGGATGGGAGTAGGAAGTTAGACAAAAAGGGCGTCATGCCTCTGAAAGTTCTTATGATGTCCTCTTCTTTGTTTTACATGGCTCTCCAGAAAGAGACTTTCCAATTCTGAGTCACTATTAAAAGAACAAAAACTACTCCGTACCAACATTAAAATATTCTCATTTGAATTTTGAGAATATTTTAGAAAAGTCATCAGCTATTCTTACATTAGATTTAAAAACAACAAAACAACAAAAACTTACGGATTTTGAATTTTTAAGAAACTTGTGAAAAATGCCTTTACAATAACAGCAACATGTTTCTTTTAGAGTCATCAGAGAATTTAGGAGTAGAGATTATTAAAGAAGGCTTACCTATATTTCCTCCAATTTCTTATAATCTTTGGTTCTGAATCTTAATATGTTCTGATGAACCATGACTAAAAAAAATAAGACAGCAATATAATTTTAATTTTCTTTCATGATCTGAAGTTAATTTTCATATTAAACAACAGGGCAACAAATTCACTCTGCCTTGATGAAATAAATACACCCACAAAAACCTTATTACAACTGAAATTATGACAAAAACAGTTGTTTTTTTTTCTGTTTGACACAGACAAGCAGCTGAGATTCGGAGAAGAGGGGACTATTCCAAACCAAGATGGGACTCTTTGATGCCCTGGGACAACATACAGCCCATTCTATCCACAACTGTCAGCTCCATTTTAGAGAGATAACTGTTATGACACATCGAGGCTGGCCAAGGAGCAGCTGGATGTTCAATATGCTTTGTCACTGGCCACATGACTGAGTTCAAAAAAGGCCAGGCTTCATCTCTATATTTGCCAAAAATTTAATGGCATTCTCGCCTCAGCTAATGTCACATTTCTAAGCTTGCCTTATGCTCTGCAAACTATCTAAGGTTGACTTCATTGCAAATTTCTGGCCTAAAATAAAAGCAAATCAGAGAAGATAGTTGCCCAGTTTAATTTTTTCACCCCAGATTAGAATGCTGGGGTAGAAGAGTTTGAAAGACCATTGCTGATCTCCACTCTAATTCAGGAATGACTTTTAGGATGGTTACTTGAAAAAGATTGTCCCCACCTCTCTACAGAAGGAGAAAAATGCCTACCATCTTAGTTTAATTAAACTTTTGTTGAAAAGGCTATCCTTCTTCTATTGCATTGCTTTTGTACTTTTGTCAAAAATCAGTTACTAGAATAGTCAAATTTCTAGAGAAATAAAGTAGAAGAGTGATTACTAGTGGCTAGGGGCAGGGAGGAATCGGTACAGAGTCTCAGTATAGGATGATAAAAATGTTCTGGAGATAGATGGTTGTGATGGTTACACAACAATATGAATGTACTTAGTGCTACTGAACTGTACCCTAAAAATGGTTAAAACATAAGTTTTATGTTCTGTGTAATTGATAATAAAATTTTTGAAAATTAGTTGGGTGTATTTGTGTGGGTCAATTTCTGGCTTCTCTATGCTGTTCCACTGATCTAAGTGTCTAACCCCACACCGACACCACACCATCTTGATTACTGTAGCAAAAGAGTTGGACTTCATGTCCAATAAGGTGATTCCTCCTACTTTATTTTCTTTTTCAAGATTGTTTCAGCTATTCTAGGACCTGTGCCTTATATATATATATATATATATATATATATACAGAGAGAGAGAGAGAGAGAGAGAGAGAGAGAGAGAGAGAGAGAGAATAAACTTGTACATGTTTACAAAATATTTTGCTGGGATTTTGATAGGAATTGCTTTTAACCTATAAATCAATTTGGGGAGAAGCGACATCATCTTTACTATGCTGTCTTTCAGTCCCGAAAAATGGGATGTCTCTCAATTTGTGCAGGTCTTCTTTGATTTCTTTCATCAGCCTTTTGTAATATTCAGCATACAGATCCTGTACATGTTTACTTATGTTTATACCTAAGCAGTTATTTTGGAGCAACTGTAAATGGTAGTGTGTTTTTACTTTTAGTTTTAAATTTGGCTTCCACATGTTCCAGTATGATTGATTTTTGTGTGTTGATCTTCTATCCTGTGACCTTGCTGAACTAACTTATTGGTTCTAGGAAGTCTATTTATTTTATGGAATATTGTCTGTAGACAATCAAGCCACCTGCAATAGAGACAGCTGTATTTCTCCCTTTGTCATCTGTGTGCCTTTCATTTCTTTTTCTAGCCTATTGCAGCGGCTTCACCTTCCCGAGTACGCGGAATGAGAGTGATGAGAGGGACATCCTCGTTCCTGACCGTAGAGGGAAAGCATTCACGCTTTCATCATTAAGTATGGTGTTAGCTGTAGGTTTTTTAGATGATGGTTATCAAATTGAGTAAGTTCTCTTTTCCTAGTTTGCTGAGAGCTGTAATCATAAATTGCTGTTGGATTTTGTCTAAGTCTTTTTTTATGTATGAATTGATATGATCCTATGATTTTTCTCCTGTTCATATGGTAAATTACAGATTGATGTTTGAATGTTGAATCAACCTTGCATACCTGAAATAAATCCAAAATGGTCATTATAGAATTCTTTTAACACAAGCTGAATTAGATTTACTATTTTGTTGAGGATTTTTGTATCTAAATTTATGAGAAATACTGGTCTGTAGGATTTTTGTTTTGTTTTAATATTGTGTTTGTCTGTTTTTAGTATCAGGGTAATAATACTAGCTTCATAAAATGAGTTGGGTAGTGTTCCTTCCTCTACTACTTTCTGGATAAGACTGTGCTAAATTAGTGTTAATTTTTTAAATGTTTGCTAAAATTCCCCAGTGAAACCATCTGGGTTTGAAGATTTCTTTTTGAAAATCTCTAAAACTTCAGATCTAATTTCTTTAATCGCTATAGGACTATGCAGATTCTCAGTTTCATCTTAATTATGTTTTGTAATTTTGAGTTTTTGAGGAATTGGTCTCTTTTAAGTTTTTGAATTTATGAGCAAAAAGTTGTTCATAATATTTCTTTATTGTCCTATATTAGTGATATCTCCTGTTTTATTCTTGTTACTGCTAATTTGTATCTTTTCTCTTTTCATCCTTCTCAGTCTTCCTAGAAGTTAATCAATTTTACTGCTGTTATAAAATCTGCTTTTTGTTTCACTGATATTCTCTATCATTTCCCTGTTTGCAATTTCATTGATTTCTGGTTATCTTTATTAATTCCTTCCTTCTGCTTGCTTTGGGTTGGTTTTGCTCTGATCTTCATAGTTTCTAAAGGTAGAAACTTCGATAATTAATTTGAGATCATTCCCTCTTTTCTAACATCAACATTTACTGCTATAAATTTTTCTCTCAATACTGCTTCATCCCACACAATTTTGTTATAGGTTTATTTTCATTCCCTGTATTTTAAAATATTTTCCAGACCAGAGAGGCTCCTCCCCAGAGAGGCCCGAGTCCTGTGGTGCCTGCATGTGACTGAGCAGGTAGGCCTTGCCACCACCAGACTCCATTCCCAGCCCAGCCAAGTGTACACTGACCAGAGAGGTGCCCCTTCAGAGAGACCCAAGACCCACAGCGACCACATGCCCAAGGCACCAGCACACAACTGAGCAGGTACTGAGGCAGCTGTGCCAAATTGGCAGCCCCAGCAGCATCCTAGCCAGACAATAGTGTCGAACCAGTGAACTGTGAAATCCCTTGCCACAATGGCTAAACATCAAAGGAAAGATACCAGAAATATGAAAAGTCAAGAAAGTACACAACCAAAGGGTAATAACTCTCAAGCTCTAGATCGTATAGAACAAGAAGCCCCTGAAATGTCTGACAAGGAATTTTGAGTGATAATTCTAAGGAAACTAAATGAGACACAAGAAAACTCAGCTAGACAACATGATAAAATGAGGAAAAGTATACAGGACCTGAAAGAAGAAATGTACAAGGAAATCAAACTCCTGAAAAAGAATATATAGCAGAGCATGTCAAGCTGAAGAATTCATTCAATGAAATAAAAAAACACAACAGAGAGTTTAACAAGCAGACTTGCAGAAGCAGAAGAGAGAACATCAGACCTTGAAGATGGGCTGTTTGAAATAACACAGGCAGACAAAGAACAACAGCAACAACAAAAGAATTAAAAACATTGAAGAAAATCTAAGAGAGATATCAGATGACTTGAAGCACTCAAATATCTGAGTCATGGGTATGCCAGAAGAGGTGGAAAAAGGAGAATTCATTGAAAACATATTCAACAAAGTAGTGGCAGAAAACTTCCCAGGTATAGAAAAGACACAGATCTTCAGATTCAGGAAGCTCAAAGATCCCCAAAGGTATTCAAACCAAAAAGGTCCTCTCCAAGACATGTTATAGTCAAATTGGCAAAAACTCACAGACAAAGAGAGAATCTCAAAAGCTGCAAGAGAAAAGTGTCAAGTCACCTATAAGGGAGCCCCATTCAGACTAACATCAGACTTTTCATCACAAACCCTAAAATCCAGAAAGGAATGGGATGATATATTCAAAATAATAAAAGAAAGGTATTGACAGCAAAGAATACTTTACCCTGCAAGGCTATCCTTCGGAAATGAAGGGCAAATAGTATATTTCTTAGACAAACAAAAACTGCAGGAGTTCACTACCACACGACCACCCTTACAAGAAATCCTGAAGGGAGTACTGGGTGTGGTTCCTGAAAAATAACTACCACTGTCATAAAAACACAAGAAAAATCAAAACCCACTAGTATAATAAAAATGGCATTCATGAAGAGAAAACAAACAAACAAAAACGCTATCTACAACCTAAGGAACCAATAAACACAGAAACCAAACAGTAAATCAGAAAGCAAGGAACAAAAGACACCTAAGACAACCAAACAACCAAGAAAATGCTAGGAATAAATCAACACCTTTCAATAACAACTCTTAATGTAAAAGGCTTAAATCCCCCAATCAAAAGACACAGACTGGCTGACTGGATCAAAAAGGAGGACCCAACTATATGCTGCCTACAAGAGACCCACCTCACCCATAATGATTCACATAGACTAAGAGTGAAAGGATGGGAAAAGATTTACCAGACAAAGGGAAGTTTGACCAATGGATACAAAGTTTCACTTTGGAGATATAAGTTCTGGTGATCTATTACAGAGGAAGGTGACTATAGTTGATAATAATGTACATTTCAGAATTACCAAAAGAGTAGTGTTCTTTTCAGTGTTCTTACCACAACGGAGGAAGTATGTGAGGTCACCAATATGTTACTTGCCTAACTTGCTCACTGCACAATGTACACATGTAAGCAGTTATCACGTGGTGCCCCATAAACATATGCATTGCTAGCGGTCAAAAAAAGTAAAAATGAAAGTCAAATAAAAAGAAACACAGTGCAGTGCTGGCATAAAGTGTACATCAGAGGAACAGAACTGACAGTCTAAAAGCAAGCTCATACAGCTATGACAACTGGATTTTCACAAGTGTTTTATGACCACAACAAATGGTGCTGAGACAACTGAATAGCCACATGGAAAAAAAATGAAATCGAACCCATTTCTAACCCCATACCCAAAAGTGAACTCCAAATGTGTCACAGAGCTAACTGTAAGAATTAAAACTACAGCACTCGTGAAACACAGGAATAATCTTTTATGATGCTGGATTTGGTGATGATCTCTTAGGTAAGATGCCAAAAGCACAAGAACCCATATAAAGAAAGAGTAAATCGGACATTGTCCAAAGTAAAAACTGCTGTGCTTAAAAGGACACCGTTGAGAAAATGAAAAGACATCAGGCTGCACAGAGAAAAAAAAATTATTTTCAATTCATAGATTAAGAACAAGACTATAGAAAGGGCTCCTACAATCAGCAATCCAAAAGACAATTAGCCCAATTTCAAAAATGGTCAGAGGAAGAGTCGGCCATTTCGCTCTGTTGGTTAGAGGGTGGTGTTCTCATACCAAGAGCAAGGGTTAGGATCCCCACACAGACCAGCCGCTGTAACAAACAAACCACAAACCTGCTCAGATAATTCAAATAAGCATTTCTCTAAGAGACAGATAGGAAAGCTCAATAAGCACTGAAAGACATATTCATCGTCACCCATAAGGAAATGTCTATCAATACCGCAGTGAGATAATATGTCGCACCCTTTAGAAGGGCTGTAAATCAAAAAGACAGTCAAGACAAAGTGTTCACGGGGCTATAGAGATATCACAACCCTCATATATTGAGGGAGAGACTGGAAAATGCTACTGACTGCCAGGAACCCAGGTCGGTACTTTTTCAAAATGTGAAATGTAAACTTACTACGTGGCCCAGCAATCCTAAGGCTGGGTACCTACGAATGAAAACTGAAAATCTGTCCCCACAAAAGTTTGTATATAAAACCTCAGATCAGACCCACTTACACTAGTCAAACTGTCAAAACCACACAGAACGCCAAGGAAGAATACTGAAAGCTGCATGAGAGGAAAACACACACACACACACACACGCACACACACACACACACAAACACACACAAAAAGAATCACAAGAAAGTTCTAATATGGATTTCAGTAAATTCTTCAACAGAAAATGCCCAATCCAGTAGAGAAACAGATGTGCTAGTCAGAGAAAAAATTCAACAACAACAAAAGCAACAACAAAGCCTTTCCAACAAAAGCACTGTACGGAGAAGAGTATCCTTCAAACACGGAGAGAGACAATCCTCTCCCAGACAGACGAAGGCCGAGAGGATCCCCCACAGCAGACCGCTCTCCCAAAGCGCTGCACAGGGCTCTTCCAACTCAAAGATGACGCTGACGTGCCCCAGCACCACGTCCGCAGGGATGAAAGTCAGCAGTAATGGAAGTAGAAATACAAAGAACACACTCAACCTGGAACGATGACGATGACGACAAAACCGCTAACGCCCTCCCCCAGTGGCCTCGTCCCCGCCGCCCTCGCACTCGCAGCAGCGGCGATGGCTCACCAGGCCTGGGACCCCAGGACACTGCCCGTGACCAGGAGGCCAAAGCCCAGCTGCACCTACTACTCCGGTCTGGCCCCCGCACCGCCACCCACCGGCTGCTCCCGCAGCAGCCCTGGGACAAGGCCACCGGCGCGCTGGGGATGGACAGACGGAAGGACGGACGGACGGCGGGACAGCGCTGGGCTCCACCAGAGGGGAGGAGGGCGCCCCAGCCTCCTGTCTCTGCCAGCGCCGGGCACCCCGCCCGCCGTCTGCATCCCTCCCCGCTGGCCTCCGCCGCCCCTCCTGAACTCAGGATCCGGGGAACCCTCCTAATGCACCCCGTGCCGCCTCCGTCTCAGCCCGACCACGCTACTCCCCTGCGTCGATCGGGAGCCACAGCCCCCTCACCCGGGTCCTACCGGCTCCACCACGCTGCTCCCCTCGCAGGTCTCCTCCTTCTGCAGCCTCTGCCGCCGCTTCCTCCTCTGCCACCGCTTCATCGTCGCTCCCCGCTCCCGTGCGCAAGGGGACGAGCAGGCACTGGTGCGCCCGCCTGCCCCGCTGCGTCTGGGAGACGGGCGCGCTCCCCGCCTCTCCAGGCTGCCTCAGGGGGAGGAGTCGACACCCCAGATTGGGCGGGGCCAGGCCAGTGCCCAGGCCAAGGGTGGGTGGGAGGGGCGGGAAGACAGGGGGGAAATGCCGGCCGGGGTGTGGGGGAATTACTTGGGATAGTCTATAAAGATAAACAGACCATCCTGCAACCACACACAGTTTCATTTCTTCTTTTGCAAACTACATAATTTTTTTTTCCCCTCAGCTTATTTCAGTGTCTCAGGTATGGTGTGATGGTGGTTATTATACTTACTGAGTGCTTAAGCCTTCAAAGCAGGATATCAAATTTTCTTTCTCTAATTTTTCTTGTCGGGAGAATGAACTTTTTTGGTGTGAAGAGCTGTCAGTAAAGCTAGGCTCCAAAAGGCAAACAGCTATTAGGAAGTTGACCCATGGGTTATATAATAATCTCGATTATAAAATGTGAATTGGTAATCACGGTTATGAGTTTTTATATTCTTCATTAATGTTTACTTAATTTGGGGCTGGCCAGTTAGCTCAGTTTGTTAGAACGTGGTGTTATAACATGGTCAGAGGTTCGGCTGCCCACACTGGTCAGCTCGCCCACCCCTCCACCCCCAATGTTTTTTTTTTTTAACTTAATTTTCATCCAGTTAAACCTATGGTAGTGTTAAGTTCATTAAGATACAAGTGACTAATGAGCATTTCTCTTGATTATGTTTAAAGTATTGAGGGACGAGTCTACATTTTAATAAACTAGTTTTATTTCTGTCTGGTCCTCTTTTTTCTTTAAGCCATACGAATTTGTGCAACTTCTCTCCCCTTTGGCTTTAACCATCCTCTTTTTAGGTGACGTTCATATTTTATGTACTTAGCTTTATGGGTATGCATGCTTTCATATACATACTGTATATGCCATAGCTAGCAATGGAATTCATTTTGAACATTAGTCCCTTTAAATAAATACTGAAATATTTGAATGAATGAAGGTAGCTGTCGATAAAGTTAATGAACATATTGTAGTGAAGTGGATATTATAATGCAAACATTTTGAGAACTCTTAGCTTGGAATTGTCTCCTGAGCTTGAGCCCGTACGATCTGAACATCTTGGGTGCTGACACTTTAAAACCTTGGCTTTGCTTTTTGGAAACAGACCTCTGGGCCTAGCATAGGACCGGCCCTCAATGTATATTTGTTGAACAAACAGATGAGTCGATTGACAACAAATCTGTTTCTCCGTGTGAGTTTTGTCATATCTTTGTTAAGAAAGGAAGTTGGTTATCAAGGACCGTCTACTTTTCCTGTACAGAACTTCAACCTGTTTCTGTTTCATAAACCTGTGCCCAAGAAGAAGATGCAGAATGTCGAGGATGGCCTCCTAGGGAAGAGTCCCACACCACATATTGAAATTCCCATGTGCTGGCTAAAGAACCAGTTGCATTTCTTAAAGGTCACACTTTGGGTTTAGAGATGTGACGACAAAGAACTAAATTAAATAAACTGAAATGAAGTAAACAGTAAATGCATTTCAATGAAGCTCTGGCTTTTCGGCTGGCTTTGCGAGATGAGAAGACACAAGACCAAGACCGTACTGCACAAGCTCAGCCTGCTAGGGCACCTTACCCTGCCTCTGACACGTAAGGACATGAGGACATGATGTCATGAGGACAGGTGGCAGTTTGTACGAGGCCACACTGAAGACGTTACAGTGAACTTTATCTCCTACGGACGTGTGTCTCTGTGTGTATCTATATGTGACATATACACATACGTGAGACATATACACGCATACGGACATACGTAAAAATCATATGTCGGTCGATGTCCTCATCTGCAGCTCTCAACTATAAGTGAGCCTCAGCTGTTCTGTCTGCTTCAGTCTGTCAGAAATCAATATTTAAATAACTCATATTTCAATAAAGACGGGTGCGTTCCACCATTTGAAAGGCGAAGATACGTATGGGCCTCTGAGGACGTAATCTTTCTCCTTTTAGAAGCTGCCTTGTTTGTTTTTTCGTAAAAGACATAGGCCTCCCTCTGCCTAGTCTGTGTCTCTGTTTTGTAACCCGGGGCCTTGCCCCCTTTCCTCTGGCAAGGGTAGAGTAACGCGAGGGTGTACGGCCGCCCACCACGAACAGTATCGGCAGGGCCTGCTTTGATGTCTGACCTTCACTTCTGCGTGATCGTGACACCCTGGTGTGGCAATACCTCCAGGAGGGTGGAGGTTTGGCCGCTAAGTTTCTGTTCCCTGCCAAGTGCTGCGGGAAGGGCTTTCTTCCCTCGTGTCCCACAACTTTCCCGCGTTCTGTCTCTGACCTTCTGTCCACCCGTTATTTCAGCTGTCGTCAACGGTCAGAGGTACTTTTTGAAAGCTGACTTGAGTGCTGTCTCTAAAGGATACAACCTGAGGTCTGCTATCTTCAAACCAAAAGAGATTCCTCACCTGAACCCAACTCTGCTGGGACTTTGATCTCCACCTTCCATGCTCCAGATCTCTGAGGAATAAATTGATGTTGGATATAAGCTACCCACACTATGGTACTTTGTTACAGCAGCCCGAACTGACTCAGACAGAAGTGACATCCCATCACTTGTGCTGTGTTCTCCTGGTCAGAAGGAAGTGGCTAACCACTTAGTGCTGGGAGCCATTCATTGTGCAGGCTGCCACCACATAGGCCGAGGTAAAGCCCATGGGACTGATTCTAAATATCATAGGAAGGCAGTGAAAAGTTTACTATTAGGAGATGACAATACCTGAAATTAATTTCAGTGTGTTATCACTGCAGGGGGGAAAAAAACACCCCAAAAAACCTGGTCACAACAAAGGACTTTCCCAAGATTACACTGCTGGAACTCAGGCCTCTTTGAATTGTATCTCCTGCTATATTTCACTCTTTTTTGTAATTCAAATATCTCCACGTATGTGCACTATGTACATTTGACACTGTATTCATTCCCTTTTGTGTTGCTCTAACAGAATACCTGGATCTGGGTAATTTATAAAGAAAATGAAATTTATTTGCTTACAGTTTCTGAGGCTGGGAAGTCCAAAGTCCATCTGGAGGTGGTGACAGCAACCCAGGGGTCTCGCATTGCAAGATGGTGGAAGCAGAGAGAGGAGAGAGCAAGACAGATTTTTCTCTTCTTTTAAAGCTCTCAGAACCACACCCCTGACCACCATCTTTAATCCATTCAGCACAGTCCCACAATCCGATCCCCTCCAAGGCTCTGCCTTTCAATTACCATAACAGGATTTCCCACCCTCTTAACAATCACAGTGGGGGCTAAGTTTCTAATACATAAAATGCAGGGGATTCAAGCTTCAATGACTTTTGGGGGGACATAATTCAATCCACTACAGACACCAACCCATGAGTTTCCATAAGATTTATCTCATAGACACCTCATGAATTTCGTAGGAAATAAATGCTTGCACAATCCCCACTGGGCATGTTGGGAAACTGGGCAGGTCTTAAAAGACACGATATCCTGTCTTGGATCACAGAAATGGTGAGAAAAAGCAGATTCTGACCAACCCCTGCCTTGAAACCTGGGGCCCTTGCTGCACACCCAAGGGGCTGAGGGAGTGCTGTGTTTGCACACTTGTGTGCAGTTAAGGAGTTGACATGGGGGAAGAGGGTGAGCAGTCGTCAGCCCAGAGAGACCACTGGGTAGATCATACTGAAGGAAGGACCCCATGTCATGGAATCTTATAAGAAGTGACCTCACTTCCTTAGTGATGGACCGCAAGAGAACTTAGAACTCTGGTAACCGTGCAGCTCACTTGGCAAGCAACTGCCAAGAGAGAAAGATGGATTCAGGTCGCATCCCGAGTTTTCGACGATCTCACTTCAGGAATTCCTGGAGAGAGAGCGTGTGGAGACGATGGAGACGTTGGTTCCGTCCTCTCCTCCGATGCCTGTGGCCGTTTGGCAGGGGGCACCCCCAGGTAACACAGGGTAGCCCAATCCAGGACAGTCCACACCTGTGATCCCAGCTGGGCAGTTTTTCACCAAATTCCAATCACCGTGTGTGTGCCTGTGTGTGTGTGCCTGTGTGTGTGTGCCTGTGTGTGTGTGTGTGTGTGTGCAAGAGAGAGTGAGAGTGAGAGTGAGAAAGAGTGAGAGAGAGAGTGAGAGAGAGAGAGAGAGAGAGAGAGAGAGAATAAAGAGGAGGAGAAGGGCCCCTCCTGAACAGGAGATGGTCGCGTTAGGGGATGAAACCCTGGAAGGTCTGTCCACGTCTCACGTTGTGGCTGGAAGGATGGGAAAGTAACTGTTAGGGACCAAGTCTGTATCCTCAGAAGTAAATTCTTCACCTCTAGCTGTTATCTGGTTTCCTCCCTGGCTAGAGGTCTATGCAGATGCTTCTCTGTGCCCGATCAGGGGGGCAGAATTTCTAGTCGGGGTATCTCCCACGGACACAGGCAGGAGGCTGCTGACTCTTACTGGCCCAAATGCCGGCCACTCTCATTACAGAGCTCCACGCAGGAGATCACCGAGGAGGTGTTCGATGGGTCCGAATACCCCATCTCCCTGGACAAGGGGCAGGCGCACCATGTCACCCACCAAGGCCAGCGCTGGTCTAAGGTGAGAGCAGGCACAGAGAGGTCTCCACAGAAAGGAACGCAAAATGACCAGAGTGGGCCCAGGACCCCGACCCAAATATGGGGACTCCCCTGGAAACTATACTCAAGCGTTCCCACTGGAGTGACCCACAGTCCCACTCCCACAGGAATCTGGCCTCTAGTACTACCCACTGGCAACTCGCTTAAGGTGCAAAGTCCCTGTTCTCTCACTTGCAGGACTATAAGAGTAGGCACTTCTGTGTGGTTTCACTCTACACTAGGCCGTGAGTATCTCTGCTCGTTGCCACTCTTCTTACTGTCTTAGCTCCCCACCCCAGGTGTCCTGTGCAGCAGTCAGCCCCACTGCCTCCCAGGTCTCCTCCAAGACTTACAAACCATCCCCCTTATGGGGCAGGGTGTGTTCACACACACAAAAAAGAGAAGTCACACAAAAAAGGGGGTCCGGCTGTTCTACACGTTTGTCTGCAATGGGTCATCTCGCAGAGCACATCGCTGGAGCCCCACCAGGCCGGGAGCTGTGCCCTCCCATGTCTTCATGTTTTCCTGTAACAGAGGCCATTTTCCCTGGCAGTTCAGTCTCTCGGTGCCGGTGGAACGTGACACGGTTCAGTTGTAATTTCCACTTCAGCCGCGCTGCAGGGAACATCTTACGTGTGCCCGACAGACTGTGTGAGCTGGCTAGGGATGCCGTAACACAGCGCCACACACTAGAGGCCTCTGACAACAAAAATATATGTTCCCACAATTCTGGAGGCTAGAAATTTGATGTCAAGCTGTTGGCTGGGGTGGTTTCCCCTGAGGTCTCTCTCCTGGGCTTGGAGACGGCCACGTCCTATACCTCTGTTCACTTGCTCTTCTCTACTGCTTCTCTGTGTCCTTACCACGTCTTCCTGTGACGGCCCGTGTCATGTCAAATCAAAGCGAACACTAACGAATTTACTCAAACTTAATTGCCTTTCCAAAGACCTGTGTCCTACCGCAGTCATCACCTTATGCACTGGGTATTACAACATCAATTGTGAATTTTAAGAAGGGAATACAGTTCAGCCCAGAACATATACTAATCCCCTCCTAAAACAGCCTCCGGGGAGAGGGATTCCTGGGTGAAGAGCTATGCACGTGTCAAATGTTGATAGCTAAAGCCAGATGACTTTCCAAAGTGATGTAGCAGGTGCATGGTCAGCAGCAGTCTCAGAACGGAGCTGCTTCCCTGCCTCAGCCTTTCCTGGGTGTTAACATTCTTTTCGACATTTTACCCGTCTAGAGACCTTGTGGCAAATAAGATGACCGTTTGTTTTCCTTCATTTTCAACCTCGCAACGGATACGTCTCAGTCACAGTCAGCCACTTACCGCACACTTGGTCTTTCTTTTTCCTCAATCGTCTGCTCAGATCTTGGCACTGCAATGGGCTTCCTCCTGCCCCAGAAGCTGCCAGCGCTCCCACTGTGTGGCATCTGGGATCAGCGTGGCTCTCTCTGATCTAAATGAAAGGAGCACAATTGTGTTGTTTAAGTTGTGAGGGTTCTCTTCAGGTGTCTTTCTCTGCACACAGTCTCCAAAATGGGGAGGAAATGAGGTTCCCACCGCCCCCTTCCTTCCCATGCCAGCAGCAGACCAAGCCCCTGGGAGCTCAGTGGGAACCTGCAGCCACAGCTGAGGACAGTTCTCAGCGCCGACCTGTGTGCTGTCGAGCAGCCACTGACATCCAAATGCCTGTGTTTCCTGTGGCTACAGTGGGAGTCATTTTTGAGAACTCACCGGGACAGTGATCTCTAATACAGGCTACTAATACAGGCACTTAGTTGCTCCACAGCTAACAAACCACATTGAAGATACTGCGAAGGTACTACTTTCTTAGTTCTTTTCTGTCCAGCGCCCCCACGTCAACTTTTGCTTTGAGAGCCTATAATCTTTTTCACGACGGTCACTCATGTCTCCCACATGAGCAGATCCCTAAAGGGTTGGGGCTTCCTGGTCTGAGCTCCAGGCCCCAGTTCTCTGGCGATTCACGGTGATGACACTGAAAGCGTGTCCCTCCTTGTTCCTTCCAGGGTAAAAAGGGTCGTACCCTGGACCTGCAAGAGATCCGCATGATGCGGACCCTCCAGCCAGGCACAAGGGCGAAGCTGCTGGAGTCCCTGCTGCCAGCTCTCCAGGGCAGAACGGTCCCCCACTTCTCCACCTTCCTTTGCTCCTACTGGGACTTCGCCACCATCCCACAGTTCCTGGACCAGCTCTTCAGTAGGTGAGTGCCCGCCCCCTCCAAGGCACCGTGGTGACTCTGCCACCTAGAAGCTGTGTCTCGGGAATGCCACTGCAGCACTCTGAGCCTGTTTGCTCCTCTGAGGAGTGGGGTGGCAAGAGGATGAACCCCATCGAGTCTTTATAGGGGCCAAATTTCATAAGACATGGCAAGGAGATGCCTAGTGCCTGGCTCAGCTGGATGCACTGTGCTTGTTCATATTTATTATTTTTCTTTCCTGTTTGGCTGAAAGAGCTCTCTGCCTCATGCCCCCCACCCCCACCCCATGGCCGGTGTCTCTCTGAGTTTGCAAAAGCCCAGAGAAGGCATATCTGATTTAGCACTTTTATTTGAGATTTCTTCTAACTTGTCTTTGTCCTTGATATAGAAAGAACAGGCTCCATGGGCACCAGAGGAAGGGACCCCAGGTCCACTCAGATATCTGGGAATGCTCTGCTTGGGGCTTACTTATTCAACACATTTAGAAGCCCTTCCTTTGTAAAGTCACTTTTCTAGACGCTTGGCATAATTCAGTGACCAAAGCAGACCACAGACACTGGGTCTCAATTCTAGTCATGGAGTGAGATACTCACGGTAGACACCGTGAGCACGTCACGTCCACAGCATGTCAGTTGTGACGCCCTTGTGGCCTCCTCAAGGTGGAGGTGCATTCTCCCGCGTCCTACCCACAATGACAGGCCCAGCACCCAACTAGAAAGTATGTGGACTTTTGATCCAGAGAGAGAGCTCACTGTACCCCAGAGTGCGGGGGCACATACGGACCGTGGCTGGGGAGGGACTGACAAAGCTGTGAATCTGAGACAACTTGTAATTCCCACGAGGGCGCTGAGGTCTGGGGGCTTTCCCTGCAAGTGAAAAGGAGTCCAACGGAGCTGTGGATGGGGTCACAGTCTCCCTGCAAAACAGGGGGAGTCTGGGGCTCACCGCCAGCTCTCGAGAGACACGTCCCCAGGACAGTGGCATCCTAGCTCTGCCCGTCCTCCATCCCACCTCTGTCCCTCCTGACCCAGACAACAGCGGCTCAGGCCTGAAGTTATGAGCAACCTGCCCACAGACCTGCCTGGGGCCTTGGTCCTTAGTTCACAGGTGCACATAGGTGGGTGTCCCATCCTTTTGGAAAACCCATGTGAGTGTAAGGGTGAGGCTCACGAGGGTCTGTACTTGTCCTGTCTAATGGCCAGGTCTGCCACTGTCAGGACCGCCACACAGGGCTTGGGTGGGGGGGGGGGCTGTGTCCTCCAGACAGGCAGTGGCAGGCCCAGGGGCCCAGAACCACTACGCAAGCGTGCCCTGGGAGCACAGCGTGGAAGCAAAGGCCAGCCTCTGACTTTGCTGCCCACTCTCACACTTCCAGCACCATCTGTCACACTGTGGTCACTATGCCGGAGCGTTTCTGCACAGATTTCCATCAGCCCCTGCACTTTCCATCGTTGAAAGTGAAGATCAACCACGTGCAGGTCAGCTTGCCTGGATTGGACACGGGTGCCAGTGTGTACGTTCTGCTGACCAACCTGAGGCACCCAGAGCTCTTTGAGGCAGCAACAGATGGTGAGGGGACCGCAGTCTGGAAGAATTACCAGGGGTGGTGCTTTGGGGCTAGAACTCCCTTTAATGCAGTCAGATCCTTTCCGTGTTTGGAAAGGCCAGTGGGAAATGACTGATGCTGGTGAACCTTTTCTATTTTTCCCCCTGCTCCTGTTTCATGTCCAGAACCACAGGCACTTCCCAGGCAAGCTCTAGAGCCAGTGCCAGCACCTCCGGTAGAGCTGGGGCCCGCCCTGCACTCAGAGTCACCTGTGCAACTGGGTCCACCGCCAGCTTCCGTGCCAGCAGCAGTGCCAGGAGAAGAGCCACCACATGTGATACGGCTGAAGCTAGAGGACCCTTCAAAGCCCTCGTGCCCCTCTCCTGTGGCAACATTGAACCGGCCCCGTGGAGACCTGTGGGACATCAGGGCATTCCCTCCTAAGCTGCTGGCAGAGCAGCTGACTCTGATGGACGCGGTGAGCAGCTCGCCTCTGCGGGGGGCGAGGAGGGCGGTTGCCTAGACAGGCTGTCCTTCTTGCACCTGGTGTCCCAGACAAGCCATTACTCACCAGAGTCCAGTGATCTGGGTCCAATACCAGCTCCACATCTTACCAATGATGTGACCTGGATGAGTTTCTTCATTCCCAAGCCTTCCCTGTCCACATGTCGACAGTCAAGTTGAGACATCAACAGTACCAGTTGCAGAGCGACCCAAGCTAACATGAAAAGGGACAGAGAGAAAGCAGCACGGGGGCCTGGCTTCTCTGGTTGACGGAGGGTGCTCACTGAGGGGCAGCTGGGTTCAGGAGTTACCCACCCATCCTCCCGTGTGACCTCACCAACCTCAGCACTTCTTAGGACCTGAGATGGACTCGACTCCCTAGCAGACCCCCTAAGAGAACCCGTAGTCATAGCTGCCACAGGCAGTGCGCATCTGAGGAAGGAAATAGAACAAAGGGCTCATCAGGATGCACACTGGATGCGGCCTCAAGATGAGCACACCCGAGCCATTTTCTAGTGCTCGGAGCTAGTGAGAACGGCCTGCCTGACCATGCCACTCGTTCCTTGCCTGCCAGTATCAGCTCTTGGGTGCCTTTAGTGGGCGCATAGCCAGATCCAAACTCTTTCACAAGAGTAGCCTGTGTGTGACACACTCTTCCTCTCCAGGAGCTGTTTAGGGAGGTGGTGCCCTATGACTGCCTGGGCTCCATCTGGTCCCAACGCCACAAGAAGGGGAAGGAGCACCTGGCACCCACCGTTCGTGCCACCGTCGCCCAATTTAACAATGTGGCCAATTGCGTCATCACCACCTGCCTTGGGGATGACAGCAGGAAGGCCCAGGACAGAGCCAGGGTGCTGGAGCACTGGATCAAGGTGGCCAGGGTAAGCCGTGGGAGGACCCAGGGGATCCCCTCTCTGCAGACTTGGGAACTGCCTTTTATTAACAACCACCATCAGGGCAGTCGCCTGTGGTCAAGTCCCTGCACAATCCCTGGGCCTTTCCTCTCAGGGCACACTGGCCTTGACCCCCATGTCCCAGTGCTGGAGGCTCACTTCCTATCTGGGCTCTTGGGTTGAGCTAACATCCTCCCTCTGTGAGTTCTGCTCGTGGGGTTCCAGCTGTGCCCTCCCGTGGCTGCCCGGCTCTCTGCCTCATCCAAGAGGGGAGATGTCAGCCGAGGGGCTGAAGCTGGAGCAGGCGGGCTCCAACTCCCCACCTCCTGGTTCATTCTCTTTCCTCCCCAGGAGTGCTTGGTCCTCAGGAACTTCTCCTCAGTCCACGCCATCCTCTCCGCTCTGCAGAGCACACCGATCCATCGAATGAGAAGGACGTGGAGAGAAGTTTCCAGGTGGGTGGGCCTCTTCCTGTAGGAGCACAGGGGTGGACCGGGGACGCCCCCACAGGTTTGGGCATTGCCCCCTTAATGACCGTGGCAGGGACCGGGAGGTCAGAGGCACTGAGGCAAGAATGGGCTCATGACTAGGGTCTCCCTGGGAGACTCCCCGGGAACTTAGCCCAGGATTTCTTACCCCAAGCTAAAGTTTCATTTTGCTTTGTTTTCTACTTTCACTAAGTGTCAGGCACGGGTTTTTACCAAACTGGCAGTTTCAAGTGTTTGCTAGACACAATAAGACCTTGTCCTACTCACGTCTAAACTGTAAAACAGAGCTTCTCAGTTGAAATGGGGACGGGGCCCAGGTGACCAACACGAGAGCCCCTCTCCCAGGGCCCCGGAGCCCATAGGACTCAGAGGAAGCCAGCTGACAACTCTCCTCAAGGCAGTTTGGATTGTTTGCAGTCTCAAAAAAACAAACAGACAGACAGACAAACAAACAAACTTGAACTTACGGGTCGCCCCATTATTCCCAAATTAATCTTTCTTTCTTTCCCCTTCACAGAAAAGGCTCCTGTAGTTTTGCAAACTTATGTAGAAAAGAGAAGGTACTGAGCAAAAAGGTAAAGTAGAGGCTGAGAGATGGGGGCAGGTGTTTGGGGACATAGGCAGAGGTGAGTTGTTTGGTTTTGTTGTGGTGCGTTTTGCTTTCTCACTGAAAGTTGACAGGAAAACTTCAGTCCCGTCTTGCGCGGACTAGCAGGAGAAGGATGTGTCTGCCGTGGCCAGGTGGAGAATGTGGCAGGAGCCCTGGTGACGGGACGCGGTGATGGCAGCCGGGCTGTGCAGGAGGGCAGAGGAGCTGCAGAAGCAGCCAGTGTCCGCCTCGCACGCTGCTCCATCCTGTCGGCACGCGGCTTCCTCCAGGCCGCTGGTGGATGCGGTAGGCAGGGCTTCCTTCGGCAAACTAGCCCAGCAGTTTCTAGGAAGCCAGGCCTCGGCCGCGAAGCCCTGGGCAAGGCACGCCCCCGCCTCCGGCTTCTGTTTTCTCACCCGGAGACCGTAGGGATGACGACGAGCCTGTTGTGCGGGCCTCACAGAGTGGCGAGGAGGTTAACGAGGCTCATGGAGCGTGCCTGTGTCTGCCTCTTCCTCCAGGGGTGCCGGGGACAACGTCGACGACAGTAATATGAGTTCTCAGGGGATCCTCTCCCGATGAGGAAACAGGGAAGGGTGGCCGGGGTGCACGCCCAAGACCGCACACTGGAGAGTGTCACAGGTGGCATCAACTCTAGAACCAGAGCCGCCAGAGGAGGTGGTGGCACTCCACCAGCTCATGAGTCAGATATCCAGAGCTGAAGGTCAGGCGCAGGGGTGGAACTGGGTGAGGCGAAGACAGTCTCATTCACTATCTTACTGTTTTCTGTTGCTTACAACAGAACACCTAAAACTGGGTCATTTTTAAAGAAACCGAGCATTTTTTTCCTACACTTTAGGAGGCTGGAAAGTCCAAGCAGAGGGGGTACATCTAGTGAGGGTCTTACTCCAGCGGGGCGGGGGGGACTCTCTGCAGAGTCAGGGGGTGGCACAGCGTATCAGATGGCAAGAGGGCAAGAGCGTATGTCCACGCACTCTTTAGGAAGCCGCCAGTCCGGTTCCACGATAGCCCACGAACGAATTCGTTCATTCATGAGGGCAGAGTAGTCCTAATCCAGTCACCTCTTACAGGGCCCCACCTTTCAAACAGCGTTGTAGAATCTTCCACCCTCTTAATACAGTTACAGTGGGTATCATGTTTCCACATGAACTTAGGAGGGGACATTCATTTGGACATAGCACTAACCTTGTCCCTGACCCTGTCAGGTGGGGACTGTCAAACTGGCCACCTTGGAGATGAACCATCAGAGAGCCCAGATGAGGCAGCGGCAGCAGAAAAAGGCGAGTGTGTCTGTGACTGGGAGGGGCTCTAGGGAGTAGATGACAGGGGCCCCTCCCTTCCAGCTGGAGGCCTCCACATCCAAAGAGGAGACAGCTTCCACCCTAAGGGGCCTGCCTTCCTGTGGCCAGGGCATCTGAGATGCCTTTGTTAGGGACACCAGGTCCAGGACCTGGAAGAGCTGGCCTGGAGGGGATTACAGAGCGAGGTGTGGCAGGAACCACGTAACCACTGTGACATGAAACGTTCACCACAGAGGTAGCTAGGGGGTACACGGTGTCTTTGGACGCCAGCTGGGGAGAGAGCAGTGTGGCCACAGAGGGGAGGCGCCCGAGGTTGCTCTGTGGCTCCAAGTGGAAAACCTGGCTGGGGGGGGTCCAGAAAGACGAGGTTGATAAGATTTTGATAGAATAAGCCAAGTGTGGACACCCAGGAGCTGGTGCTCATCACCACTACCACCCCAATGTCACAGGGCATCGTCCCCTTCCTGGGAACCTATCTCAGCGACCTGGTGATGTTAGACGCTGCGATGGACGACTATGTGGATGTGAGTGAGCCTGGGGACGGGCAGCTCGGGGGCCAGGACCCTGAGGCTGGGGAGGGGAGAGCCCTTAGAACTCAGCACTCGGCAAACCTCCACTCACGAGACCTCACGGCTGCCCGTGTGCTGGGGGTGTCACGCCCTTCTCACCCGTGAGCGATGGAGCCTCCGCATAAGCCCCCACCCAGTCCCTGTTCTCCAAGTGGACAAGTCGCAGAGCTCAGCTGGACTCAGCCTCTCCCTTCGTTGCTTGCCATGGGAAGAGAGTGAGATCGGGCCCCTCTGATGGCAGGCAGCTTGGGAGTGGCCAGCAGCCCCTTCTGATCAGAGGCTTCAGCATCCTCACTTGTCATCAGGGAGGGCTGAGACAGAAGGTCCTCGATCCTCAGCTCCCATGTCATCCTTCTCCAGAGCTCAGAGCCTGACCTAGGTGCAAGCCCTGTTCTGTGCAAACCCCCTGACCCCGGTGGCCCTGGCCTTAGTGCAACACGGGAACGGGTGAGGATGGGGCTAGAAATGGGCTAGGGGGCCTTTCTGAGAGACTCGGACCATCACTCTTTCAGGGAAAGGTATTCAACACCCAGAAAAGGCGGAAGGTGAGTAGCTGCGGCCCTCGCTCGAGGGAGCGTGGGGATGTGGAAGTCAGAGACGGCCCCTCTCACCCGGGCAGGACACTTCCTGCCTGCATCCCCTGCAACTCTGATGTATTAGGAAGATTTGAGAGACGGAGGGGGGCATCCCATCCCACTGGAGGGTGTGGGAAGGGGACAGGAATCAAGGACACATTTCTGGGGGACAGACTGTTGGAACCCGACTCTGAGATCAGGTTGGGGCACGGATGGGATGGAAGGAGAGGAGGGTATCACTTGAGAGACAAGTCTGCCAACCAGCTCCCTGCTCCATCCCTCCCCCACAAGGCCCCTTTGGCATCTCCCACCCAGGCCCTGTCAGCATCCTGTTTTTTTCTGTGGCCCCAGGAAGTTAAAGTCCTCAGAGAGATCCAGCTCCTCCAGGTGGCAGCCAACAATTACCACATCGAGAAGGAGGAAGAATTCGGACACTGGTTTACCTCCACTGAGTGGCTCAGTGACAACGAGAGGTGAGGGCCTTGCAGGAATTTGACGATAGTCAGGGCATAGGGGACTCTTTCTGGTGGCAGCTGCAGAGAGCCTGGGGCCATGGCTGTCTGGTCAGCCGCAGACCCTGTTGCACGGTGACCCCTGGGGCACCAGGACTCCAGCTAGGGGGCACGCACTGGGAGGGAGAGCTGAGGTGTGGCTCCCGCTAGGTAGACTCGCAGCTGCCTCTCTGTCCTGCAGCTACAAGCTCTCCTGCCAGCTGGAGCCCCCATCCCACTAGGCCGGCGACACCCTCGAGGCAAAGAAGAGCAGGCCCAAGGAAGCCAGGCAGCGGCAACGGCCTTCCCAGCTCCACCTCCGACCGGCCCTGATTCTAATAAATTCAATCCCTTTTTCGGTTTTACCTATTGGAGTGGGTTGAATTATGTCCCCCCCAAACTCACTTAAGCTTGAAATGGGTCCCCCAAGTTTTGTGGATTAGAAACTTAGTCCCTCGAGGGACTGTGAAGAGGGTGGGAAATCCGATTACGGTAATATGAAAGGTGGAGCCTTGAAGAGGTGAGAGGATTGTAGGACCCTGCAGTAGTGAATGGATTGAAAATGGTGGTCGGGGGCGTGGTTCTGGGGGCATTAAGAAGAAGAGGAGAGTCTGCCTCTCTCTCTCTCTCTCTGCTCTCTCTGCTCCCACCATCATGCAAGGTGAGACCCCGAGTCACTGTCGCCACCACCAAATGGCATTTAGACTTCCCAGCCTCGGAAACTGAGAGAAATAAATGCCATTTCTCTTCATACATCGCCCAGTTTCAGGTATTCTCCTATAGCAACACTAAACGGACCAACACACCTATCTTTACCTGGAATCACAGGAGTGTTGTCTTTCTTGGTGTTTTCATTAAAATCAATATAGTCACGTTGCACGTTGTGCGTCTTTCAATATTTAATTTGACGATACCTGATCTTTGGAGATGGTGCCCTATGAACACAGACAGAATAACTGCTTGCGTTTCAACGTGACAGCGAGCTCCAGCAGCGCGCACACGCCACCATCTGTCTTTCCTGCTGAACCGACGGAAGAGCTCTTTCTCGCTGAAAGCTACTGCAAAGCTTTCTGCACCGATCGCAGTTGCGTGGAGCTGCATTTTCTCTTCTCTGTAGATTCTCAGGGTCTAATCTCCTGAGGGAGAAGTGGCGGATCATTTGGTGCTCGGTTTTAAAATATTGTCTCACTCCACATCTTCCCACGTTTTCTTGGAGGGGTGAGAAAGTTTAGATTTTTCAGCATTCTGTGGACACACACGTGTTTCCTTCTTTGAAGTGTGTCCATACGCATGGTTCTCTGTCACCACCGTCTAGTTAAGTACACCAGTCCCTCAACAACACTGTTCAAATGTCAGTACCACAGGCCAGGAACCGTGAGCGAACACCTCAAGTGCTACCGTGCAAACTCGGGGCTCTCCCGTCGGCCCACAGTCCCTACACAAACAACAGATGGGCGTCATCATCAGCGTCCAGTCATGTCCCTCCTTTCCAAGTCTGTTTGGCAAGGGGTGGCTGTGCATCTGTTCCCTACTACACGCACAGACAGCAGCTTGTGTAGCTGTGTCGCCTCCCGGACTCCCAGTGAGAAGCCATGTGGCGGTTAACAGAGACCGACACTCACTCACTCAGGAAAGGGAATTTGCCGACAAGGATGAAAGTGCAACAAAGAAACAAGAAGTGATGAGGCTGGAAAGGAAACTGGAATCAAATGTAAATAGAGGCGGGGAAAGTGGGCAACTGTGAGAATCTTGACACTTCTGCCATTGCAAAGACTCCCACTACTCAGCCACAGTGAAGGTGACCTTACACACACAAATAAGAGAACTTGTCAAAGGAACAGATAGCCCAGAAATAGTGATGCCAGTAACACTGCACATTCAAGGAAATCCCAGACGTATTTCACAGCCCTGAAAGTTCAAACAGTAAAATACTGGAAGCTCGTATGGTCATTCTTAGAGTTCTGCGCTACCACGCCAAGCAAAGACTGCCCGCCACGTGTGTATATTTGCAGATGGGGTGTAGCAGTGCTTCTCGGCTGGGGCAGTTTTGCCTCCCACAAGACACCTTGTAACACCTGTGGAGACATTTCTAGTTTTCACATGAAGGTTTCCACTGGCGTCTAGTAGGTAGCTACCATCATCTCCTACATCGCACCGTCTCATGCCGGGCAAAGAATTACCCAGCCCAAAATATCAAGATTGCCAAGGCTGAGAAGTCCCGATCGAGGGAAATCTTCTTTTCTCCCACCTTTGGGGACCGTTATTTTTATGTCGGTATTCTTTTATAGAACACCATTTCTCCAATAATGCGAGGGGAAGCTTTTTCTAAAATCACGAACCGGATTCCGTAGAAAGGTGGGCGTAGGAGGAAGAATCTTAAAATGGCCTCATGACGTCCGCAACCTTTGCTCTCTGTGTCACCCTCCTCTTTTAAGTGTGGGAAGAATCTGTGATTTTTCCAGTCCGGGTGAATAGAGGAAAGCTGACAGGCTGCTGCCACCATGAATCTGGTCTGTTGTACAAGAAACCACGGAGCAGGCTGGAGAGACACCCTCCAGCTGAACTGTGGAAAGTTTCACGAGGTGGGGAACTGCAGTGGCCCCTAGGCTGAGGGCAGCCCACATTTGCCAGTCAGAAGCTGGGGCTCCCAGTCACACACCACCAGACACGAATGATGCCAACACCCTGAGTGAGGTCAGAAGCCCATTCTTTCCTGGGTGAGACTTCAGATGACAACGCATTTCCGGTGACTACTTGACTGTGTCTGCTGTCATCACTTCTCATCCCTTCTATTCCAGGGAAGGTAGGTGCCCTTCCTTCTCTCCACGGCCTTCTCTTCCACCCCGGCACAGCCCAGCTGCATCACTGCACCCATTTCCAGGGCTTCCTGCCCCCAGAACGCCCAGTGCCTCTGCACAAACGCATCTCTATTCCCATCAATCTGGACAAGCCTGAGAGTTTTCACAGAAACATTCAGGGGGAAAGTTAAAATCACCACCAGGCAGGCGCCCCTTCCACTCTCGCCCTGTTGTTTCCCCCAATTCACTCCCCTATCCCCTCACCTCCTCTTTACTAGATGAGCACATTTCTGCTCAGTGAGTTGTCTTTGGCACACAGCTTTTGAAATTTCGGGAAGCTTCCCTCCCGCCCAAAGAGGGCAAAGAGGAAAAAGTGTGAATAATGTGGAGTTGTGTGAGTTCAAATTCCTTTAGTTTGAAAATCCAAAGAATTCCCATTGTCTGGATGAGAATTTCCAGCTGGGCTTCTCTGAGTCCTAAGGGCTGCGAGGGACTGGGCAGAGGAGCTCTCACGCTGGCCACCTGCGCCCCATCCCCATTTCAACTGAGCGGCTCTGGTTTTACAGTTGAGATTTCAGTTGTGCAAAGAGTTCCTTTGCTGTTACTAAACACTTGATAGTGTCCAACTGGCTCCAGCCTGTGCCTGACAGTTGATAACACTGAATCCTGGGGCAGAACTGCTGGCCTAAGGTCCCAGAAAGATTGACAGGCCTCTTCAACCAGCTCATCGCAGCCTCCAGTGTCCCTGGCCCCAGCGACTTCCAGGCTCACCGAGGAAGCAATGTTTAGCACAACAGAGGACCCCGGTCGTCCCTGGTGCTCCATCCCTGGTAGGGAGATGTCCTCCCTACCTCCCAATGTCTCTCCGTGTCTTCTTCAGACAGTGAGCAGACGTGCCAGGCGGGGTACAGACAATGGCAGAGAGTGAGAAAAACATCCTAAATGGTGGCTCTCCTGAGAAGGAAACACAAAAACCTATGAAACGGAAAGCAGTTCCCGGGCCTTCCAGCTGTGGTCCCCGAGGCAGGTGCTGATGACACGGTCGGCCACACTGCTGAACGGGGTAACGGTGGCATGGACAGTTGCTGCCAGGTGCTCCTTGACCTTCTTGTTCTCCTGGGACCAGCGGGGGTTCCGGTGGTCACAGGGCACCACCTTCTTGCACACCTACTAGAGAGGAGGAGAACTTTGCGGGGGCATGGCCCACCCCAGTTCAGAATCCACAGTATCCTGCAGTCCCCAGGCAGGTGACGGTGGTCTGAGCTGGAGCCCAGGAAGCTCAGCATGTGGCCGGAGGCTGGCAGGAGTCCCTGGGTTGGGTTCTCTACCCACTGAGGGTATTTAAGTACATGATGTCCCAGGCCTACCACTGCTGACGAAGGGTCTGTACCACTGCAGCCAGGTTATTCTCACCAGCCCCACCCCCAGAAGCTGTGCCGGGCATGCACATCTCAAGGTGGCATCTTAACCCATCCTAATGAGTCCTCTGGTCCATTTCCCCATTCAGATTCACACTCCCTTTGGAAGCTACAACTAGGGGCTCTACTTGGGCCTCTGCTACAGTGTCTAGTCCACATCAGGTGCTAAATAAGTGCTGAAGCTGGTGAAGCCTCCTGGCAGGGTGGGTGGAACGGACCCATGGACCTGCCTGCACCTCAGTGAGCATCCTCCATCCCCAAATGGACCAGGGCCTGGCCTTGCTTCCCATACGTCCCAACTCATTTGATCTTCACAGTCACTCCGTGCACCTGGTGCTGTCGGTGCCCCATCTGTACTGTTGACGTGTGGAGAGGAACGTCACAGGCATTATAAAACTAGGTCAGTTCACGTGGTCAGTAAGATGCGTAACTGATACCAGACCCAGATCACTGCACTCTGGTCACGAATGGCTGGTCTGGGACATCAGGTGCAAGAAGGAAGCCTGTCTAGGCCCCACTCTGCAGAGCCGAGCCACTCACCGTGTCCATCAGCATCACCTGCTCTGCCAACAGCTTGGGAGAGAATGCCATGATGTCACGCATGTCCACACTGGGCTGGTTCATCGTATCACAGGACAGGGGTAGAAGGGCTCTGGAGATCGCTCAAGTTCCAGCTCCATCACTGGAGGTGACCACTTCCCTGCCCCTGGTGTGGGCTCGGAAGATGGTCATGGATCCAGTCCTACAGGTGACTCTGGGTGCAGAGCAGGCAAGGCTGGCTCTAGAGCCTGTGTGGGAAGTGCCCGTTCTTCCGGGCATGAAGCAGGTGCAGGAAAAAAAAAAAAAGAAAAAAAAAGCTTCACCAGTATCACCATTTAATGAGGTCAATGGCTCATTTAACGTAACAGGCATTATGACCTTGGACAGTTCCTATGTAACAAGACTACTGAAAATGTTTCATCCAATATACACACAGCAAAAGACAATTAGCCCAATTTAAAAAATGGTCAGAGGAAGAGTCGGCCAGTTCGCTCTGTTGGTTAGAGTGTGGTGTTCTCATACCAAGATCAAGGCTTAGGATCCCCACACAGGCCAGCCGCCGTAACAAACCAACCACAAACCTGCTCAGATAATTCAAATAAGCATTTCTCTAAGTGAGATATAGGAAAGCCCAATAAGCACCGAAAGAGATATTCGTCGTCACCCATAAGGAAATGTCTATCAATACCGCAGTGACATAATGTGTCGTAGCCGTTAGAAGGGCTGTAAATCAAAAAGACAGTCAAGACAAAGTGTTCACAAGGCTATGGAGATATCACAACCCTCATATATTGACGGAGAGACTGGAAAATGCTACAGACTGCCAGGAAATCAGGTCGGTAGTTTTTCGAAATGTGAAATGTAAACTTACTAGGTGCCCCAGCAATCCTACCGCTGGGTCCATACGAACGAAAACTGAAAATCTGTCCACACAAAAGTTTGTACATGAAACCTCAGATCAGCCCCACTTACACTAGTCAAACAGTCAAAACCACACAGAACGCCAAGGAAGAATACTGAAAGCTGCATGAGAGGAAAACACACACACACACACACACACATACACACACAGACTCTCTCACACAAACTGACATGCACACACAGACACACACATACGGACACACACACACACACAAACACACACACACACACACACACACACACACTCACTCACTCACTAAGTCACTCACTCACAAGAAAGTCCTAATACGGATTTCAGTAAATTCTTCAACAGAAAACGCCCAGTCCAGGAGACAAAGAGATCTTATAGTCAAATAAAAAATTCAACAACAACAACAACAAGACAAGAGCACTGTACCGGACAAGAGCATCCTTCAAACAGGGAGAGAGACAATCCTCTCCCAGACAGACGAAGGCCGAGAGGATCCCCCACAGCAGACCGCTCTCCCAAAGCGCTGCACAGGGCTCTTCCAACTCAAAGATGACGCTGACGTGCCCCAGCACCACGTCCGCAGGGATGAAAGTCAGCAGTCATGGAAGTAGAAATACAAAGAACACACTCAACCTACAAGGAAGACGACAAAACCACTCCCCGCCCTCCCCCAGGGGCCTCGTCCCCACCGCCCTCGCACTCGCAGCAGCGGCGATGGCTCACCAGGCCCGGGACCCCAAGACACGGCCCGTGACCAGGAAGCCACAGCCCAGCTGCACCTGCTACTCCGGTCTGGCCCCCGCACCGCCCCCGACCGGCTGCTCCCGCAGCAGCCCTGGGACAAGGCGATCCTGCGTGCTGGGGACGGACGGACGGAAGGACGGACGGACGGCGGGGCAGCGCTGGGCTCCACCGGAGGGGAGGAGGGCGTCCCAGCCTCCTGTCTCTGCCAGCGCCGGGCACCCCGCCCGCCATCTGCATCCCTCCCTGCTGGCCTCCGCCGCCCCTCCTGAACTCAGGACCCGGGGAACCCTCCTAATGCACCCCGTGCCGCCTCCGTCTCAGCCCGACCACCCTACTCCCCTGCCTCGCTCGGGAGGTACAGCCCCCTCACCCGGGTCCTACCGGCTCCACCACGCCGCTCCCCTCGCAGGTCTCTCCCTGGTGTGGCAATTCCTCCAGGAGCGTGGAGGTTTGGCCGCTAAGTTTCTGTTCCATGGCAAGTGCTGCGGGAAGGGCTTTCTTCCCTCGTGTCCCACAAATTTCCCGCGTTCTGTCTCTGACCTTCTGTCCACCTGTTATTTCAGCTGTCGTCAACGGTCAGAGGTACTTTTTGAAAGCTGACTTGAGTGCTGTCTCTAAAGGATACAACCTGAGGTCTGCTATCTTCAAACCAAAAGAGATTCCTCACCTGAACCCAACTCTGCTGGGACTTTGATCTCCACCTTCCATGCTCCAGATCTCTGAGGAATAAATTGATGTTGGATATAAGCTACCCACACTATGGTACTTTGTTACAGCAGCCCGAACTGACTCAGACAGAAGTGACATCCCATCACTTGTGCTGTGTTCTCCTGGTCAGAAGGAAGTGGCTAACCACTTAGTGCTGGGAGCCATTCATTGTGCAGGCTGCCACCACATAGGCCGAGGTAAAGCCCATGGGACTGATTCTAAATATCATAGGAAGGCAGTGAAAAGTTTACTATTAGGAGATGACAATACCTGAAATTAATTTCAGTGTGTTATCACTGCAGGGGGGAAAAAAACACCCCCAAAAACCTGGTCACAACAAAGGACTTTCCCAAGATTACACTGCTGGAACTCAGGCCTCTTTGAATTGTATCTCCTGCTATATTTCACTCTTTTTTGTAATTCATATATCTCCACGTATGTGCACTATGTACATTTGACACTGTATTCATTCCCTTTTGTGTTGCTCTAACAGAATACCTGGATCTGGGTAATTTATAAAGAAAATGAAATTTATTTGCTTACAGTTTCTGAGGCTGGGAAGTCCAAAGTCCATCTGGAGGTGGTGACAGCAACCCAGGGGTCTCGCATTGCAAGATGGTGGAAGCAGAGAGAGGAGAGAGCAAGACAGATTTTTCTCTTCTTTTAAAGCTCTCAGAACCACACCCCTGACCACCATCTTTAATCCATTCAGCACAGTCCCACAATCCGATCCCCTCCAAGGCTCTGCCTTTCAATTACCATAACAGGATTTCCCACCCTCTTAACAATCATAGTGGGGGCTAAGTTTCTAATACATAAAATGCAGGGGATTCAAGCTTCAATGACTTTTGGGGGGACATAATTCAATCCACTACAGACACCAACCCATGAGTTTCCATAAGATTTATCTCATAGACACCTCATGAATTTCGTAGGAAATAAATGCTTGCACAATCCCCACTGGGCATGTTGGGAAACTGGGCAGGTCTTAAAAGACACGATATCCTGTCTTGGATCACAGAAATGGTGAGAAAAAGCAGATTCTGACCAACCCCTGCCTTGAAACCTGGGGCCCTTGCTGCACACCCAAGGGGCTGAGGGAGTGCTGTGTTTGCACACTTGTGTGCAGTTAAGGAGTTGACATGGGGAAAGAGGGTGAGCAGTCGTCAGCCCAGAGAGACCACTGGGTAGATCATACTGAAGGAAGGACCCCATGTCATGGAATCTTATAAGAAGTGACCTCACTTCCTTAGTGATGGACCGCAAGAGAACTTAGAACTCTGGTAACCGTGCAGCTCACTTGGCAAGCAACTGCCAAGAGAGAAAGATGGATTCAGGTAGCATCCCGAGTTTTCGACGATCTCACTTCAGGAATTCCTGGAGAGAGAGCGTGTGGAGACGATGGAGACGTTGGTTCCGTCCTCTCCTCCGATGCCTGTGGCCGTTTGGCAGGGGGCACCCCCAGGTAACACAGGGTAGCCCAATCCAGGACAGTCCACACCTGTGATCCCAGCTGGGCAGTTTTTCACCAAATTCCAATCACCGTTTGTGTGTGTGTGTGTGTGTCTCTGTGTGTGTGTGAGAGTGTGTGTGTGGGTGTGTGCCTGTGTGTGTGTGCCTGTGTGTGTGTGTGTGCAAGAGAGAGTGAGAGTGAGAGTGAGAGAGAGTGAGAGAGAGAGTGAGAGAGAGAGAGAGAGAGAGAGAGAGAGAGAGAGAGAATAAAGAGGAGGAGAAGGGCCCCTCCTGAACAGGAGATGGTCGCGTTAGGGGATGAAACCCTGGAAGGTCTGTCCACGTCTCACGTTGTGGCTGGAAGGATGGGAAAGTAACTGTTAGGGACCAAGTCTGTATCCTCAGAAGTAAATTCTTCACCTCTAGCTGTTATCTGGTTTCCTCCCTGGCTAGAGGTCTATGCAGATGCTTCTCTGTGCCCGATCAGGGGGGCAGAATTTCTAGTCGGGGTATCTCCCACGGACACAGGCAGGAGGCTGCTGACTCTTACTGGCCCAAATGCCGGCCACTCTCATTACAGAGCTCCACGCAGGAGATCACCGAGGAGGTGTTCGATGGGTCCGAATACCCCATCTCCCTGGACAAGGGGCAGGCGCACCATGTCACCCACCAAGGCCAGCGCTGGTCTAAGGTGAGAGCGGGCACAGAGAGGTCTCCACAGAAAGGAACGCAAAATGACCAGAGTGGGCCCAGGACCCCGACCCAAATATGGGGACTCCCCTGGAAACTATACTCAAGCGTTCCCACTGGAGTGACCCACAGTCCCACTCCCACAGGAATCTGGCCTCTAGTACTACCCACTGGCAACTCGCTTAAGGTGCAAAGTCCCTGTTCTCTCACTTGCAGGACTATAAGAGTAGGCACTTCTGTGTGGTTTCACTCTACACTAGGCCGTGAGTATCTCTGCTCGTTGCCACTCTTCTTACTGTCTTAGCTCCCCACCCCAGGTGTCCTGTGCAGCAGTCAGCCCCACTGCCTCCCAGGTCTCCTCCAAGACTTACAAACCATCCCCCTTATGGGGCAGGGTGTGTTCACACACACAAAAAAGAGAAGTCACACAAAAAAGGGGGTCCGGCTGTTCTACACGTTTGTCTGCAATGGGTCATCTCGCAGAGCACATCGCTGGAGCCCCACCAGGCCGGGAGCTGTGCCCTCCCATGTCTTCATGTTTTCCTGTAACAGAGGCCATTTTCCCTGGCAGTTCAGTCTCTCGGTGCCGGTGGAACGTGACACGGTTCAGTTGTAATTTCCACTTCAGCCGCGCTGCAGGGAACATCTTACGTGTGCCCGACAGACTGTGTGAGCTGGCTAGGGATGCCGTAACACAGCGCCACACACTAGAGGCCTCTGACAACAAAAATATATGTTCCCACAATTCTGGAGGCTAGAAATTTGATGTCAAGCTGTTGGCTGGGGTGGTTTCCCCTGAGGTCTCTCTCCTGGGCTTGGAGACGGCCACGTCCTATACCTCTGTTCACATGCTCTTCTCTACTGCTTCTCTGTGTCCTTACCACGTCTTCCTGTGACGGCCCGTGTCATGTCAAATCAAAGCGAACACTAACGAATTTACTCAAACTTAATTTCCTTTCCAAAGACCTGTGTCCTACCACAGTCATCACCTTATGCACTGGGTATTACAACATCAATTGTGAATTTTAAGAAGGGAATACAGTTCAGCCCAGAACATATACTAATCCCCTCCTAAAACAGCCTCCGGGGAGAGGGATTCCTGGGTGAAAAGCTATGCACGTGTCAAATGTTGATAGCTAAAGCCAGATGACTTTCCAAAGTGATGTAGCAGGTGCATGGTCAGCAGCAGTCTCAGAACGGAGCTGCTTCCCTGCCTCAGCCTTTCCTGGGTGTTAACATTCTTTTCGATATTTTACCCGTCTGGAGACCTTGTGGCAAATAAGATGACCGTTTGTTTTCCTTCATTTTCAACCTCGCAACGGATACGTCTCAGTCACAGTCAGCCACTTACCGCACACTTGGTCTTTCTTTTTCCTCAATCGTCTGCTCAGATCTTGGCACTGCAATGGGCTTCCTCCTGCCCCAGAAGCTGCCAGCGTTCCCACTGTGTGGCATCTGGGATCAGCGTGGCTCTCTCTGATCTAAATGAAAGGAGCACAATTGTGTTGTTTAAGTTGTGAGGGTTCTCTTCAGGTGTCTTTCTCTGCACACAGTCTCCAAAATGGGGAGGAAATGAGGTTCCCACCGCCCCCTTCCTTCCCATGCCAGCAGCAGACCAAGCCCCTGGGAGCTCAGTGGGAACCTGCAGCCACAGCTGAGGACAGTTCTCAGCGCCGACCTGTGTGCTGTCGAGCAGCCACTGACATCCAAATGCCTGTGTTTCCTGTGGCTACAGTGGGAGTCATTTTTGAGAACTCACCGGGACAGTGATCTCTAATACAGGCTACTAATACAGGCACTTAGTTGCTCCACAGCTAACAAACCACATTGAAGATACTGCGAAGGTACTACTTTCTTAGTTCTTTTCTGTCCAGCGCCCCCACGTCAACTTTTGCTTTGAGAGCCTATAATCTTTTTCACGACGGTCACTCATGTCTCCCACATGAGCAGATCCCTAAAGGGTTGGGGCTTCCTGGTCTGAGCTCCAGGCCCCAGTTCTCTGGCGATTCACGGTGATGACACTGAAAGCGTGTCCCTCCTTGTTCCTTCCAGGGTAAAAAGGGTCGTACCCTGGACCTGCAAGAGATCCGCATGATGCGGACCCTCCAGCCAGGCACAAGGGCGAAGCTGCTGGAGTCCCTGCTGCCAGCTCTCCAGGGCAGAACGGTCCCCCACTTCTCCACCTTCCTTTGCTCCTACTGGGACTTCGCCACCATCCCACAGTTCCTGGACCAGCTCTTCAGTAGGTGAGTGCCCGCCCCCTCCAAGGCACCGTGGTGACTCTGCCACCTAGAAGCTGTGTCTCGGGAATGCCACTGCAGCACTCTGAGCCTGTTTGCTCCTCTGAGGAGTGGGGTGGCAAGAGGATGAACCCCATTGAGTCTTTATAGGGGCCAAATTTCATAAGACATGGCAAGGAGATGCCTAGTGCCTGGCTCAGCTGGATGCACTGTGCTTGTTCATATTTATTATTTTTCTTTCCTGTTTGGCTGAAAGAGCTCTCTGCCTCATGCCCCCCACCCCCACCCCATGGCCGGTGTCTCTCTGAGTTTGCAAAAGCCCAGAGAAGGCATATCTGATTTAGCACTTTTATTTGAGATTTCTTCTAACTTGTCTTTGTCCTTGATATAGAAAGAACAGGCTCCATGGGCACCAGAGGAAGGGACCCCAGGTCCACTCAGATATCTGGGAATGCTCTGCTTGGGGCTTACTTATTCAACACATTTAGAAGCCCTTCCTTTGTAAAGTCACTTTTCTAGACGCTTGGCATAATTCAGTGACCAAAGCAGACCACAGACACTGGGTCTCAATTCTAGTCATGGAGTGAGATACTCACGGTAGACACCGTGAGCACGTCACGTCCACAGCATGTCAGTTGTGACGCCCTCGTGGCCTCCTCAAGGTGGAGGTGCATTCTCCCGCGTCCTACCCACAATGACAGGCCCAGCACCCAACTAGAAAGTATGTGGACTTTTGATCCAGAGAGAGAGCTCACTGTACCCCAGAGTGCGGGGGCACATACGGACCGTGGCTGGGGAGGGACTGACAAAGCTGTGAATCTGAGACAACTTGTAATTCCCACGAGGGCGCTGAGGTCTGGGGGCTTTCCCTGCAAGTGAAAAGGAGTCCAACGGAGCTGTGGATGGGGTCACAGTCTCCCTGCAAAACAGGGGGAGTCTGGGGCTCACCGCCAGCTCTCGAGAGACACGTCCCCAGGACAGTGGCATCCTAGCTCTGCCCGTCCTCCATCCCACCTCTGTCCCTCCTGACCCAGACAACAGCGGCTCAGGCCTGAAGTTATGAGCAACCTGCCCACAGACCTGCCTGGGGCCTTGGTCCTTAGTTCACAGGTGCACATAGGTGGGTGTCCCGTCCTTTCGGAAAACCCATGTGAGTGTAAGGGTGAGGCTCACGAGGGTCTGTACTTGTCCTGTCTAATGGCCAGGTCTGCCACTGTCAGGACCGCCACACAGGGCTTGGGTGGGGGGGGGCTGTGTCCTCTAGACAGGCAGTGGCAGGCCCAGGGGCCCAGAACCACTACGCAAGCGTGCCCTGGGAGCACAGCGTGGAAGCAAAGGCCAGCCTCTGACTTTGCTGCCCACTCTCACACTTCCAGCACCATCTGTCACACTGTGGTCACTATGCCGGAGCGTTTCTGCACAGATTTCCATCAGCCCCTGCACTTTCCATCGTTGAAAGTGAAGATCGACCACGTGCAGGTCAGCTTGCCTGGATTGGACACGGGTGCCAGTGTGTACGTTCTGCTGACCAACCTGAGGCACCCAGAGCTCTTTGAGGCAGCAACAGATGGTGAGGGGACCGCAGTCTGGAAGAATTACCAGGGGTGGTGCTTTGGGGCTAGAACTCCCTTTAATGCAGTCAGATCCTTTCCGTGTTAGGAAAGGCCAGTGGGAAATGACTGATGCTGGTGAACCTTTTCTATTTTTCCCCCTGCTCCTGTTTCATGTCCAGAACCACAGGCACTTCCCAGGCAAGCTCTAGAGCCAGTGCCAGCACCTCCGGTAGAGCTGGGGCCCGCCCTGCACTCAGAGTCACCTGTGCAACTGGGTCCACCGCCAGCTTCCGTGCCAGCAGCAGTGCCAGGAGAAGAGCCACCACATGTGATACGGCTGAAGCTAGAGGACCCTTCAAAGCCCTCGTGCCCCTCTCCTGTGGCAACATTGAACCGGCCCCGTGGAGACCTGTGGGACATCAGGGCATTCCCTCCTAAGCTGCTGGCAGAGCAGCTGACTCTGATGGACGCGGTGAGCAGCTCGCCTCTGCGGGGGGCGAGGAGGGCGGTTGCCTAGACAGGCTGTCCTTCTTGCACCTGGTGTCCCAGACAAGCCATTACTCACCAGAGTCCAGTGATCTGGGTCCAATACCAGCTCCACATCTTACCAATGATGTGACCTGGATGAGTTTCTTCATTCCCAAGCCTTCCCTGTCCACATGTCGACAGTCAAGTTGAGACATCAACAGTACCAGTTGCAGAGCGACCCAAGCTAACATGAAAAGGGACAGAGAGAAAGCAGCACGGGGGCCTGGCTTCTCTGGTTGACGGAGGGTGCTCACTGAGGGGCAGCTGGGTTCAGGAGTTACCCACCCATCCTCCCGTGTGACCTCACCAACCTCAGCACTTCTTAGGACCTGAGATGGACTCGACTCCCTAGCAGACCCCCTAAGAGAACCCGTAGTCATAGCTGCCACAGGCAGTGCGCATCTGAGGAAGGAAATAGAACAAAGGGCTCATCAGGATGCACACTGGATGCGGCCTCAAGATGAGCACACCCGAGCCATTTTCTAGTGCTCGGAGCTAGTGAGAACGGCCTGCCTGACCATGCCACTCGTTCCTTGCCTGCCAGTATTAGCTCTTGGGTGCCTTTAGTGGGCGCATAGCCAGATCCAAACTCTTTCACAAGAGTAGCCTGTGTGTGACACACTCTTCCTCTCCAGGAGCTGTTTAGGGAGGTGGTGCCCTATGACTGCCTGGGCTCCATCTGGTCCCAACGCCACAAGAAGGGGAAGGAGCACCTGGCACCCACCGTTCGTGCCACCGTCGCCCAATTTAACAATGTGGCCAATTGCGTCATCACCACCTGCCTTGGGGATGACAGCAGGAAGGCCCAGGACAGAGCCAGGGTGCTGGAGCACTGGATCAAGGTGGCCAGGGTAAGCCGTGGGAGGACCCAGGGGATCCCCTCTCTGCAGACTTGGGAACTGCCTTTTATTAACAACCACCATCAGGGCAGTCGCCTGTGGTCAAGTCCCTGCACAATCCCTGGGCCTTTCCTCTCAGGGCACACTGGCCTTGACCCCCATGTCCCAGTGCTGGAGGCTCACTTCCTATCTGGGCTCTTGGGTTGAGCTAACATCCTCCCTCTGTGAGTTCTGCTCGTGGGGTTCCAGCTGTGCCCTCCCGTGGCTGCCCGGCTCTCTGCCTCATCCAAGAGGGGAGATGTCAGCCGAGGGGCTGAAGCTGGAGCAGGCGGGCTCCAACTCCCCACCTCCTGGTTCATTCTCTTTCCTCCCCAGGAGTGCTTGGTCCTCAGGAACTTCTCCTCAGTCCACGCCATCCTCTCCGCTCTGCAGAGCACACCGATCCATCGAATGAGAAGGACGTGGAGAGAAGTTTCCAGGTGGGTGGGCCTCTTCCTGTAGGAGCACAGGGGTGGACCGGGGACGCCCCCACAGGTTTGGGCATTGCCCCCTTAATGACCGTGGCAGGGACCGGGAGGTCAGAGGCACTGAGGCAAGAATGGGCTCATGACTAGGGTCTCCCTGGGAGACTCCCCGGGAACTTAGCCCAGGATTTCTTACCCCAAGCTAAAGTTTCATTTTGCTTTGTTTTCTACTTTCACTAAGTGTCAGGCACGGGTTTTTACCAAACTGGCAGTTTCAAGTGTTTGCTAGACACAATAAGACCTTGTCCTACTCACGTCTAAACTGTAAAACAGAGCTTCTCAGTTGAAATGGGGACGGGGCCCAGGTGACCAACACGAGAGCCCCTCTCCCAGGGCCCCGGAGCCCATAGGACTCAGAGGAAGCCAGCTGACAACTCTCCTCAAGGCAGTTTGGATTGTTTGCAGTCTCAAAAAAACAAACAGACAGACAGACAAACAAACAAACTTGAACTTACGGGTCGCCCCATTATTCCCAAATTAATCTTTCTTTCTTTCCCCTTCACAGAAAAGGCTCCCGTAGTTTTGCAAACTTATGTAGAAAAGAGAAGGTACTGAGCAAAAAGGTAAAGTAGAGGCTGAGAGATGGGGGCAGGTGTTTGGGGACATAGGCAGAGGTGAGTTGTTTGGTTTTGTTGTGGTGCGTTTTGCTTTCTCACTGAAAGTTGACAGGAAAACTTCAGTCCCGTCTTGCGCGGACTAGCAGGAGAAGGATGTGTCTGCCGTGGCCAGGTGGAGAATGTGGCAGGAGCCCTGGTGACGGGACGCGGTGATGGCAGCCGGGCTGTGCAGGAGGGCAGAGGAGCTGCAGAAGCAGCCGGTGTCCGCCTCGCACGCTGCTCCATCCTGTCGGCACGCGGCTTCCTCCAGGCCGCTGGTGGATGCGGTAGGCAGGGCTTCCTTCGGCAAACTAGCCCAGCAGTTTCTAGGAAGCCAGGCCTCGGCCGCGAAGCCCTGGGCAAGGCACGCCCCCGCCTCCGGCTTCTGTTTTCTCACCCGGAGACCGTAGGGATGACGACGAGCCTGTTGTGCGGGCCTCACAGAGTGGCGAGGAGGTTAACGAGGCTCATGGAGCGTGCCTGTGTCTGCCTCTTCCTCCAGGGGTGCCGGGGACAACGTCGACGACAGTAATATGAGTTCTCAGGGGATCCTCTCCCGATGAGGAAACAGGGAAGGGTGGCCGGGGTGCACGCCCAAGACCGCACACTGGAGAGTGTCACAGCTGGCATCAACTCTAGAACCAGACCCGCCAGAGGAGGTGGTGGCACTCCACCAGCTCATGAGTCAGATATCCAGAGCTGAAGGTCAGGCGCAGGGGTGGAACTGGGTGAGGCGAAGACAGTCTCATTCACTATCTTACTGTTTTCTGTTGCTTACAACAGAACACCTAAAACTGGGTCATTTTTAAAGAAACCGAGCATTTTTTTCCTACACTTTAGGAGGCTGGAAAGTCCAAGCAGAGGGGGTACATCTAGTGAGGGTCTTACTCCAGCGGGGCGGGGGGGACTCTCTGCAGAGTCAGGGGGTGGCACAGCGTATCAGATGGCAAGAGGGCAAGAGCGTATGTCCACGCACTCTTTAGGAAGCCGCCAGTCCGGTTCCACGATAGCCCACGAACGAATTCGTTCATTCATGAGGGCAGAGTAGTCCTAATCCAGTCACCTCTTACAGGGCCCCACCTTTCAAACAGCGTTGTAGAATCTTCCACCCGCTTAATACAGTTACAGTGGGTATCATGTTTCCACATGAACTTAGGAGGGGACATTCATTTGGACATAGCACTAACCTTGTCCCTGACCCTGTCAGGTGGGGACTGTCAAACTGGCCACCTTGGAGATGAACCATCAGAGAGCCCAGATGAGGCAGCGGCAGCAGAAAAAGGCGAGTGTGTCTGTGACTGGGAGGGGCTCTAGGGAGTAGATGACAGGGGCCCCTCCCTTCCAGCTGGAGGCCTCCACATCCAAAGAGGAGACAGCTTCCACCCTAAGGGGCCTGCCTTCCTGTGGCCAGGGCATCTGAGATGCCTTTGTTAGGGACACCAGGTCCAGGACCTGGAAGAGCTGGCCTGGAGGGGATTACAGAGCGAGGTGTGGCAGGAACCACGTAACCACTGTGACATGAAACGTTCACCACAGAGGTAGCTAGGGGGTACACGGTGTCTTTGGACGCCAGCTGGGGAGAGAGCAGTGTGGCCACAGAGGGGAGGCGCCCGAGGTTGCTCTGTGGCTCCAAGTGGAAAACCTGGCTGGGGGGGGGGGTCCAGAAAGACGAGGTTGATAAGATTTTGATAGAATAAGCCAAGTGTGGACACCCAGGAGCTGGTGCTCATCACCACTACCACCCCAATGTCACAGGGCATCGTCCCCTTCCTGGGAACCTATCTCAGCGACCTGGTGATGTTAGACGCTGCGATGGACGACTATGTGGATGTGAGTGAGCCTGGGGACGGGCAGCTCGGGGGCCAGGACCCTGAGGCTGGGGAGGGGAGAGCCCTTAGAACTCAGCACTCGGCAAACCTCCACTCACGAGACCTCACGGCTGCCCGTGTGCTGGGGGTGTCACGCCCTTCTCACCCGTGAGCGATGGAGCCTCCGCATAAGCCCCCACCCAGTCCCTGTTCTCCAAGTGGACAAGTCGCAGAGCTCAGCTGGACTCAGCCTCTCCCTTCGTTGCTTGCCATGGGAAGAGAGTGAGATCGGGCCCCTCTGATGGCAGGCAGCTTGGGAGTGGCCAGCAGCCCCTTCTGATCAGAGGCTTCAGCATCCTCACTTGTCATCAGGGAGGGCTGAGACAGAAGGTCCTCGATCCTCAGCTCCCATGTCATCCTTCTCCAGAGCTCAGAGCCTGACCTAGGTGCAAGCCCTGTTCTGTGCAAACCCCCTGACCCCGGTGGCCCTGGCCTTAGTGCAACACGGGAATGGGTGAGGATGGGGCTAGAAATGGGCTAGGGGGCCTTTCTGAGAGACTCGGACCATCACTCTTTCAGGGAAAGGTATTCAACACCCAGAAAAGGCGGAAGGTGAGTAGCTGCGGCCCTCGCTCGAGGGAGCGTGGGGATGTGGAAGTCAGAGACGGCCCCTCTCACCCGGGCAGGACACTTCCTGCCTGCATCCCCTGCAACTCTGATTCATTAGGAAGATTTGAGAGACGGAGGGGGGCATCCCATCCCACTGGAGGGTGTGGGAAGGGGACAGGAATCAAGGACACATTTCTGGGGGACAGACTGTTGGAACCCGACTCTGAGATCAGGTTGGGGCACGGATGGGATGGAAGGAGAGGAGGGTATCACTTGAGAGACAAGTCTGCCAACCAGCTCCCTGCTCCATCCCTCCCCCACAAGGCCCCTTTGGCATCTCCCACCCAGGCCCTGTCAGCATCCTGTTTTTTTCTGTGGCCCCAGGAAGTTAAAGTCCTCAGAGAGATCCAGCTCCTCCAGGTGGCAGCCAACAATTACCACATCGAGAAGGAGGAAGAATTCGGACACTGGTTTACCTCCACTGAGTGGCTCAGTGACAACGAGAGGTGAGGGCCTTGCAGGAATTTGACGATAGTCAGGGCATAGGGGACTCTTTCTGGTGGCAGCTGCAGAGAGCCTGGGGCCATGGCTGTCTGGTCAGCCGCAGACCCTGTTGCACGGTGACCCCTGGGGCACCAGGACTCCAGCTAGGGGGCACGCACTGGGAGGGAGAGCTGAGGTGTGGCTCCCGCTAGGTAGACTGGCAGCTGCCTCTCTGTCCTGCAGCTACAAGCTCTCCTGCCAGCTGGAGCCCCCATCCCACTAGGCCGGCGACACCTCGAGGCAAAGAAGAGCAGGCCCAAGGAAGCCAGGCAGCCGCAACGGCCTTCCCAGCTCCACCTCTGACCGGCCCTGATTCTAATAAATTCAATCCCTTTTTCAGTTTTACCTATTGGAGTGGGTTGAATTATGTCCCCCCCCAAACTCACTTAAGCTTGAAATGGGTCCCCCAAGTTTTGTGGATTAGAAACTTAGTCCCCCGTGGGACTGTGAAGAGGGTGGGAAATCCGATTACGGTAATATGAAAGGTGGAGCCTTGAAGAGGTGAGAGGATTGTAGGACCCTGCAGTAGTGAAAGGATTGAAAATGGTGGTCGGGGGCGTGGTTCTGGGGGCATTAAGAAGAAGAGGAGAGTCTGCCCCTCTCTCTCTCTCTCTCTCTCTCTCTGCTCTCTCTGCTCCCACCATCATGCAAGGTGAGACCCCGAGTCACTGTCGCCACCACCAAATGGCATTTAGACTTCCCAGCCTCGGAAACTGAGAGAAATAAATGCCATTTCTCTTCATACATCGCCCAGTTTCAGGTATTCTCCTATAGCAACACTAAACGGACCAACACACCTATCTTTACCTGGAATCACAGGAGTGTTGTCTTTCTTGGTGTTTTCATTAAAATCAATATAGTCACGTTGCACGTTGTGCGTCTTTCAATATTTAATTTGACGATACCTGATCTTTGGAGATGGTGCCCTATGAACACAGACAGAATAACTGCTTGCGTTTCAACGTGACAGCGAGCTCCAGCAGCGCGCACACGCCACCATCTGTCTTTCCTGCTGAACCGACGGAAGAGCTCTTTCTCGCTGAAAGCTACTGCAAAGCTTTCTGCACCGATAGCAGTTGCGTGGAGCTGCATTTTCTCTTCTCTGTAGATTCTCAGGGTCTAATCTCCTGAGGGAGAAGTGGCAGATCATTTGGTGCTCGGTTTTAAAATATTGTCTCACTCCACATCTTCCCACGTTTTCTTGGAGGGGTTAGAAAGTTTAGATTTTTCAGCATTCTGTGGACACACACGTGTTTCCTTCTTTGAAGTGTGTCCATACGCATGGTTCTCTGTCACCACCGTCTAGTTAAGTACACCAGTCCCTCAACAACACTGTTCAAATGTCAGTACCACAGGCCAGGAACCGTGAGCGAACACCTCAAGTGCTACCGTGCAAACTCGGGGCTCTCCCGTCGGCCCACAGTCCCTACACAAACAACAGATGGGCGTCATCATCAGTGTCCAGTCATGTCCCTCCTTTCCAAGTCTGTTTGGCAAGGGGTGGCTGTGCATCTGTTCCCTACTACACGCACAGACAGCAGCTTGTGTAGCTGTGTCGCCTCCCGGACTCCCAGTGAGAAGCCATGTGGCGGTTAACAGAGACCGACACTCACTCACTCAGGAAAGGGAATTTGCCGACAAGGATGAAAGTGCAACAAAGAAACAAGAAGTGATGAGGCTGGAAAGGAAACTGGAATCAAATGTAAATAGAGGCGGGGAAAGTGGGCAACTGTGAGAATCTTGACACTTCTGCCATTGCAAAGACTCCCACTACTCAGCCACAGTGAAGGTGACCTTACACACACAAATAAGAGAACTTGTCAAAGGAACAGATAGCCCAGAAATAGTGATGCCAGTAACACTGCACATTCAAGGAAATCCCAGACGTGTTTCACAGCCCTGAAAGTTCAAACAGTAAAATCCTGGAAGCTCGTATGGTCATTCTTAGAGTTCTGCGCTACCACGCCAAGCAAAGACTGCCCGCACGTGTGTATATTTGCAGATGGGGTGTAGCAGTGCTTCTCGGCTGGGGCAGTTTTGCCTCCCACAAGACACCTTGTAACACCTGTGGAGACATTTCTAGTTTTCACATGAAGGTTTCCACTGGCGTCTAGTAGGTAGCTACCATCATCTCCTACATCGCACCGTCTCATGCCGGGCAAAGAATTACCCAGCCCAAAATATCAAGATTGCCAAGGCTGAGAAGTCCCGATCGAGGGAAATCTTCTTTTCTCCCACCTTTGGGGACCGTTATTTTTATGTCGGTATTCTTTTATAGAACACCATTTCTCCAATAATGCGAGGGGAAGCTTTTTCTAAAATCACGAACCGGATTCCGTAGAAAGGTGGGCGTAGGAGGAAGAATCTTAAAATGGCCTCATGACGTCCGCAACCTTTGCTCTCTGTGTCACCCTCCTCTTTTAAGTGTGGGAAGAATCTGTGATTTTTCCAGTCCGGGTGAATAGAGGAAAGCTGACAGGCTGCTGCCACCATGAATCTGGTCTGTTGTACAAGAAACCACGGAGCAGCCTGGAGAGACACCCTCCAGCTGAACTGTGGAAAGTGTCACGAGGTGGGGAACTGCAGTGGCCCCTAGGCTGAGGGCAGCCCACATTTGCCAGTCAGAAGCTGGGGCTCCCAGTCACACACCACCAGACACGAATGATGCCAACACCCTGAGTGAGGTCAGAAGCCCATTCTTTCCTGGGTGAGCCTTCAGATGACAACGCATTTCAGGTGACTACTTGACTGTGTCTGCTGTCATCACTTCTCATCCCTTCTATTCCAGGGAAGGTAGGTGCCCTTCCTTCTCTCCACGGCCTTCTCTTCCACCCCGGCACAGCCCAGCTGCATCACTGCACCCATTTCCAGGGCTTCCTGCCCCCAGAACGCCCAGTGCCTCTGCACAAACGCATCTCTATTCCCATCAATCTGGACAAGCCTGAGAGTTTTCACAGAAACATTCAGGGGGAAAGTTAAAATCACCACCAGGCAGGCGCCCCTTCCACTCTCGCCCTGTTGTTTCCCCCAATTCACTCCCCTATCCCCTCACCTCCTCTTTACTAGATGAGCACATTTCTGCTCAGTGAGTTGTCTTTGGCACACAGCTTTTGAAATTTCGGGAAGCTTCCCTCCCGCCCAAAGAGGGCAAAGAGGAAAAAGTGTGAATAATGTGGAGTTGTGTGAGTTCAAATTCCTTTAGTTTGAAAATCCAAAGAATTCCCATTGTCTGGATGAGAATTTCCAGCTGGGCTTCTCTGAGTCCTAAGGGCTGCGAGGGACTGGGCAGAGGAGCTCTCACGCTGGCCACCTGCGCCCCATCCCCATTTCAACTGAGCGGCTCTGGTTTTACAGTTGAGATTTCAGTTGTGCAAAGAGTTCCTTTGCTGTTACTAAACACTTGATAGTGTCCAACTGGCTCCAGCCTGTGCCTGACAGTTGATAACACTGAATCCTGGGGCAGAACTGCTGGCCTAAGGTCCCAGAAAGATTGACAGGCCTCTTCAACCAGCTCATCGCAGCCTCCAGTGTCCCTGGCCCCAGCGACTTCCAGGCTCACCGAGGAAGCAATGTTTAGCACAACAGAGGACCCCGGTCGTCCCTGGTGCTCCATCCCTGGTAGGGAGATGTCCTCCCTACCTCCCAATGTCTCTCCGTGTCTTCTTCAGACAGTGAGCAGACGTGCCAGGCGGGGTACAGACAATGGCAGAGAGTGAGAAAAACATCCTAAATGGTGGCTCTCCTGAGAAGGAAACACAAAAACCTATGAAACGGAAAGCAGTTCCCGGGCCTTCCAGCTGTGGTCCCCGAGGCAGGTGCTGATGACACGGTCGGCCACACTGCTGAACGGGGTAACGGTGGCATGGACAGTTGCTGCCAGGTGCTCCTTGACCTTCTTGTTCTCCTGGGACCAGCGGGGGTTCCGGTGGTCACAGGGCACCACCTTCTTGCACACCTACTAGAGAGGAGGAGAACTTTGCGGGGGCATGGCCCACCCCAGTTCAGAATCCACAGTATCCTGCAGTCCCCAGGCAGGTGACGGTGGTCTGAGCTGGAGCCCAGGAAGCTCAGCATGTGGCCGGAGGCTGGCAGGAGTCCCTGGGTTGGGTTCTCTACCCACTGAGGGTATTTAAGTACCTGATGTCCCAGTCCTACCACTGCTGACGAAGGGTCTGTACCACTGCAGCCAGGTTATTCTCACCAGCCCCACCCCCAGAAGCTGTGCCGGGCATGCACATCTCAAGGTGGCATCTTAACCCATCCTAATGAGTCCTCTGGTCCATTTCCCCAGTCAGATTCACACTCCCTTTGGAAGCTACAACTAGGGGCTCTACTTGGGCCTCTGCTACAGTGTCTAGTCCACATCAGGTGCTAAATAAGTGCTGAAGCTGGTGAAGCCTCCTGGCAGGGTGGGTGGAACGGACCCATGGACCTGCCTGCACCTCAGTGAGCATCCTCCATCCCCAAATGGACCAGGGCCTGGCCTTGCTTCCCATACGTCCCAACTCATTTGATCTTCACAGTCACTCCGTGCACCTGGTGCTGTCGGTGCCCCATCTGTACTGTTGACGTGTGGAGAGGAACGTCACAGGCATTATAAAACTAGGTCAGTTCACGTGGTCAGTAAGATGCGTAACTGATACCAGACCCAGATCACTGCACTCTGGTCACGAATGGCTGGTCTGGGACATCAGGTGCAAGAAGGAAGCCTGTCTAGGCCCCACTCTGCAGAGCCGAGCCACTCACCGTGTCCATCAGCATCACCTGCTCTGCCAACAGCTTGGGAGAGAATGCCATGATGTCACGCATGTCCACACTGGGCTGGTTCATCGTATCACAGGACAGGGGTAGAAGGGCTCTGGAGATCGCTCAAGTTCCAGCTCCATCACTGGAGGTGACCACTTCCCTGCCCCTGGTGTGGGCTCGGAAGATGGTCATGGATCCAGTCCTACAGGTGACTCTGGGTGCAGAGCAGGCAAGGCTGGCTCTAGAGCCTGTGTGGGAAGTGCCCGTTCTTCCGGGCATGAAGCAGGTGCAGGAAAAAAAAAAAAAGAAAAAAAAAGCTTCACCAGTATCACCATTTAATGAGGTCAATGGCTCATTTAACGTAACAGGCATTATGACCTTGGACAGTTCCTATGTAACAAGACTACTGAAAATGTTTCATCCAATATACACACAGCAAAAGACAATTAGCCCAATTTAAAAAATGGTCAGAGGAAGAGTCGGCCAGTTCGCTCTGTTGGTTAGAGTGTGGTGTTCTCATACCGAGATCAAGGCTTAGGATCCCCACACAGGCCAGCCGCCGTAACAAACCAACCACAAACCTGCTCAGATAATTCAAATAAGCATTTCTCTAAGTGAGATATAGGAAAGCCCAATAAGCACCGAAAGAGATATTCGTCGTCACCCATAAGGAAATGTCTATCAATACCGCAGTGACATAATGTGTCGTAGCCGTTAGAAGGGCTGTAAATCAAAAAGACAGTCAAGACAAAGTGTTCACAAGGCTATGGAGATATCACAACCCTCATATATTGACGGAGAGACTGGAAAATGCTACAGACTGCCAGGAAATCAGGTCGGTAGTTTTTCGAAATGTGAAATGTAAACTTACTAGGTGCCCCAGCAATCCTACCGCTGGGTCCATACGAACGAAAACTGAAAATCTGTCCACACAAAAGTTTGTACATGAAACCTCAGATCAGCCCCACTTACACTAGTCAAACAGTCAAAACCACACAGAACGCCAAGGAAGAATACTGAAAGCTGCATGAGAGGAAAACACACACACACACACACACACACACACACACACACACACACACACACACACACACACACAGACTCTCTCACACAAACTGACATGCACACACAGACACACACATACAGACAACCACATACAGACACACACACACACACACACACACACACACACACACACACTCACTCACTCACTCACTCAGTCACTCACTCACAAGAAAGTCCTAATACAGATTTCAGTAAATTCTTCAACAGAAAACGCCCAGTCCAGGAGACAAAGAGATCTTCTAGTCAAATAAAAAATTCAACAACAACAACAACAAGACAAGAGCACTGTACCGGACAAGAGCATCCTTCAAACAGGGAGAGAGACAATCCTCTCCCAGACAGACGAAGGCCGAGAGGATCCCCCACAGCAGACCGCTCTCCCAAAGCGCTGCACAGGGCTCTTCCAACTCAAAGATGACGCTGACGTGCCCCAGCACCACGTCCGCAGGGACGAAAGTCAGCAGTCATGGAAGTAGGAATACAAAGAACACACTCAACCTGCAAGGAAGACGACAAAACCGCTCCCCGCCCTCCCCCAGTGGCCTCGTCCCCGCCGCCCTCGCACTCGCAGCGGCGGCGATGGCTCACCAGGCCCGGGACCCCAAGACACGGCCCGTGACCAGGAAGCCACAGCCCAGCTGCACCTGCTACTCCGGTCTGGCCCCCGCACCGCCCCCGACCGGCTGCTCCCGCAGCAGCCCTGGGACAAGGCGATCCTGCGTGCTGGGGACGGACGGACGGAAGGACGGACGGACGGACGGGCAGCGCTGGGCTCCACCGGAGGGGAGGAGGGCGTCCCAGCCTCCTGTCTCTGCCAGCGCCGGGCACCCCGCCCGCCATCTGCATCCCTCCCCGCTGGCCACCGCCGCCCCTCCCGAACTCAGGACCCGGGGAACCCTCCTAATGCACCCCGTGCCGCCTCCGTCTCAGCCCGACCACGCTACTCCCCTGCCTCGCTCGGGAGGTACAGCCCCCTCACCTGGGTCCTACCGGCTCCACCACGCCGCTCCCCTCGCAGGTCTCTCCCTGGTGTGGCAGTTCCTCCAGGAGGGTGGAGGTTTGGCCGCTAAGTTTCTGTTCCCTGCCAAGTGCTGCGGGAAGGGCTTTCTTCCCTCGTGTCCCGCAACTTTCCCGCGTTCTGTCTCTGACCTTCTGTCCACCCGTTATTTCAGCTGTCGTCAACGGTCAGAGGTACTTTTTGAAAGCTGACTTGAGTGCTGTCTCTAAAGGATACAACCTGAGGTCTGCTATCTTCAAACCAAAAGAGATTCCTCACCTGAACCCAACTCTGCTGGGACTTTGATCTCCACCTTCCATGCTCCAGATCTCTGAGGAATAAATTGATGTTGGATATAAGCTACCCACACTATGGTACTTTGTTACAGCAGCCCGAACTGACTCAGACAGAAGTGACATCCCATCACTTGTGCTGTGTTCTCCTGGTCAGAAGGAAGTGGCTAACCACTTAGTGCTGGGAGCCATTCATTGTGCAGGCTGCCACCACATAGGCCGAGGTAAAGCCCATGGGACTGATTCTAAATATCATAGGAAGGCAGTGAAAAGTTTACTATTAGGAGATGACAATACCTGAAATTAATTTCAGTGTGTTATCACTGCAGGGGGGAAAAAAACACCCCAAAAAACCTGGTCACAACAAAGGACTTTCCCAAGATTACACTGCTGGAACTCAGGCCTCTTTGAATTGTATCTCCTGCTATATTTCACTCTTTTTTGTAATTCAAATATCTCCACGTATGTGCACTATGTACATTTGACACTGTGTTCATTCCCTTTTGTGTTGCTCTAACAGAATACCTGGATCTGGGTAATTTATAAAGAAAATGAAATTTATTTGCTTACAGTTTCTGAGGCTGGGAAGTCCAAAGTCCATCTGGAGGTGGTGACAGCAACCCAGGGGTCTCGCATTGCAAGATGGTGGAAGCAGAGAGAGGAGAGAGCAAGACAGATTTTTCTCTTCTTTTAAAGCTCTCAGAACCACACCCCTGACCACCATCTTTAATCCATTCAGCACAGTCCCACAATCCGATCCCCTCCAAGGCTCTGCCTTTCAATTACCATAACAGGATTTCCCACCCTCTTAACAATCACAGTGGGGGCTAAGTTTCTAATACATAAAATGCAGGGGATTCAAGCTTCAATGACTTTTGGGGGGACATAATTCAATCCACTACAGACACCAACCCATGAGTTTCCATAAGATTTATCTCATAGACACCTCATGAATTTCGTAGGAAATAAATGCTTGCACAATCCCCACTGGGCATGTTGGGAAACTGGGCAGGTCTTAAAAGACACGATATCCTGTCTTGGATCACAGAAATGGTGAGAAAAAGCAGATTCTGACCAACCCCTGCCTTGAAACCTGGGGCCCTTGCTGCACACCCAAGGGGCTGAGGGAGTGCTGTGTTTGCACACTTGTGTGCAGTTAAGGAGTTGACATGGGGGAAGAGGGTGAGCAGTCGTCAGCCCAGAGAGACCACTGGGTAGATCATACTGAAGGAAGGACCCCATGTCATGGAATCTTATAAGAAGTGACCTCACTTCCTTAGTGATGGACCGCAAGAGAACTTAGAACTCTGGTAACCGTGCAGCTCACTTGGCAAGCAACTGCCAAGAGAGAAAGATGGATTCAGGTCGCATCCCGAGTTTTCGACGATCTCACTTCAGGAATTCCTGGAGAGAGAGCGTGTGGAGACGATGGAGACGTTGGTTCCGTCCTCTCCTCCGATGCCTGTGGCCGTTTGGCAGGGGGCACCCCCAGGTAACACAGGGTAGCCCAATCCAGGACAGTCCACACCTGTGATCCCAGCTGGGCAGTTTTTCACCAAATTCCAATCACCGTGTGTGTGTGTGTGTGTGTTTGTCTCTGTGTGTGTGTGAGAGTGTGTGTGTGGGTGTGTGCCTGTGTGTGTGTGCCTGTGTCTGTGTGTGTGTGTGTGTGTGTGTGCAAGAGAGAGTGAGAGTGAGAGTGAGAGAGAGTGAGAGAGAGAGTGAGAGAGAGAGAGAGAGAGAGAGAGAGAGAGAGAGAGAATAAAGAGGAGGAGAAGGGCCCCTCCTGAACAGGAGATGGTCGCGTTAGGGGATGAAACCCTGGAAGGTCTGTCCACGTCTCACGTTGTGGCTGGAAGGATGGGAAAGTAACTGTTAGGGACCAAGTCTGTATCCTCAGAAGTAAATTCTTCACCTCTAGCTGTTATCTGGTTTCCTCCCTGGCTAGAGGTCTATGCAGATGCTTCTCTGTGCCCGATCAGGGGGGCAGAATTTCTAGTCGGGGTATCTCCCACGGACACAGGCAGGAGGCTGCTGACTCTTACTGGCCCAAATGCCGGCCACTCTCATTACAGAGCTCCACGCAGGAGATCACCGAGGAGGTGTTCGATGGGTCCGAATACCCCATCTCCCTGGACAAGGGGCAGGCACACCATGTCACCCACCAAGGCCAGCGCTGGTCTAAGGTGAGAGCGGGCACAGAGAGGTCTCCACAGAAAGGAACGCAAAATGACCAGAGTGGGCCCAGGACCCCGACCCAAATATGGGGACTCCCCTGGAAACTATACTCAAGCGTTCCCACTGGAGTGACCCACAGTCCCACTCCCACAGGAATCTGGCCTCTAGTACTACCCACTGGCAACTCGCTTAAGGTGCAAAGTCCCTGTTCTCTCACTTGCAGGACTATAAGAGTAGGCACTTCTGTGTGGTTTCACTCTACACTAGGCCGTGAGTATCTCTGCTCGTTGCCACTCTTCTTACTGTCTTAGCTCCCCACCCCAGGTGTCCTGTGCAGCAGTCAGCCCCACTGCCTCCCAGGTCTCCTCCAAGACTTACAAACCATCCCCCTTATGGGGCAGGGTGTGTTCACACACACAAAAAAGAGAAGTCACACAAAAAAGGGGGTCCGGCTGTTCTACACGTTTGTCTGCAATGGGTCATCTCGCAGAGCACATCGCTGGAGCCCCACCAGGCCGGGAGCTGTGCCCTCCCATGTCTTCATGTTTTCCTGTAACAGAGGCCATTTTCCCTGGCAGTTCAGTCTCTCGGTGCCGGTGGAACGTGACACGGTTCAGTTGTAATTTCCACTTCAGCCGCGCTGCAGGGAACATCTTACGTGTGCCCGACAGACTGTGTGAGCTGGCTAGGGATGCCGTAACACAGCGCCACACACTAGAGGCCTCTGACAACAAAAATATATGTTCCCACAATTCTGGAGGCTAGAAATTTGATGTCAAGCTGTTGGCTGGGGTGGTTTCCCCTGAGGTCTCTCTCCTGGGCTTGGAGACGGCCACGTCCTATACCTCTGTTCACATGCTCTTCTCTACTGCTTCTCTGTGTCCTTACCACGTCTTCCTGTGACGGCCCGTGTCATGTCAAATCAAAGCGAACGCTAACGAATTTACTCAAACTTAATTGCCTTTCCAAAGACCTGTGTCCTACCGCAGTCATCACCTTATGCACTGGGTATTACAACATCAATTGTGAATTTTAAGAAGGGAATACAGTTCAGCCCAGAACATATACTAATCCCCTCCTAAAACAGCCTCCGGGGAGAGGGATTCCTGGGTGAAAAGCTATGCACGTGTCAAATGTTGATAGCTAAAGCCAGATGACTTTCCAAAGTGATGTAGCAGGTGCATGGTCAGCAGCAGTCTCAGAACGGAGCTGCTTCCCTGCCTCAGCCTTTCCTGGGTGTTAACATTCTTTTCGATATTTTACCCGTCTGGAGACCTTGTGGCAAATAAGATGACCGTTTGTTTTCCTTCATTTTCAACCTCGCAACGGATACGTCTCAGTCACAGTCAGCCACTTACCGCACACTTGGTCTTTCTTTTTCCTCAATCGTCTGCTCAGATCTTGGCACTGCAATGGGCTTCCTCCTGCCCCAGAAGCTGCCAGCGTTCCCACTGTGTGGCATCTGGGATCAGCGTGGCTCTCTCTGATCTAAATGAAAGGAGCACAATTGTGTTGTTTAAGTTGTGAGGGTTCTCTTCAGGTGTCTTTCTCTGCACACAGTCTCCAAAATGGGGAGGAAATGAGGTTCCCACCGCCCCCTTCCTTCCCATGCCAGCAGCAGACCAAGCCCCTGGGAGCTCAGTGGGAACCTGCAGCCACAGCTGAGGACAGTTCTCAGCGCCGACCTGTGTGCTGTCGAGCAGCCACTGACATCCAAATGCCTATGTTTCCTGTGGCTACAGTGGGAGTCATTTTTGAGAACTCACCGGGACAGTGATCTCTAATACAGGCTACTAATACAGGCACTTAGTTGCTCCACAGCTAACAAACCACATTGAAGATACTGCGAAGGTACTACTTTCTTAGTTCTTTTCTGTCCAGCGCCCCCACGTCAACTTTTGCTTTGAGAGCCTATAATCTTTTTCACGACGGTCACTCATGTCTCCCACATGAGCAGATCCCTAAAGGGTTGGGGCTTCCTGGTCTGAGCTCCAGGCCCCAGTTCTCTGGCGATTCACGGTGATGACACTGAAAGCGTGTCCCTCCTTGTTCCTTCCAGGGTAAAAAGGGTCGTACCCTGGACCTGCAAGAGATCCGCATGATGCGGACAATCCAGCCAGGCACAGGGGCGAAGCTGCTGGAGTCCCTGCTGCCAGCTCTCCAGGGCAGAACGGTCCCCCACTTCTCCACCTTCCTTTGCTCCTACTGGGACTTCGCCACCATCCCACAGTTCCTGGACCAGCTCTTCAGTAGGTGAGTGCCCGCCCCCTCCAAGGCACCGTGGTGACTCTGCCACCTAGAAGCTGTGTCTCGGGAATGCCACTGCAGCACTCTGAGCCTGTTTGCTCCTCTGAGGAGTGGGGTGGCAAGAGGATGAACCCCATCGAGTCTTTATAGGGGCCAAATTTCATAAGACATGGCAAGGAGATGCCTAGTGCCTGGCTCAGCTGGATGCACTGTGCTTGTTCATATTTATTATTTTTCTTTCCTGTTTGGCTGAAAGAGCTCTCTGCCTCATGCCCCCCACCCCCACCCCATGGCCGGTGTCTCTCTGAGTTTGCAAAAGCCCAGAGAAGGCATATCTGATTTCGCACTTTTATTTGAGATTTCTTCTAACTTGTCTTTGTCCTTGATATAGAAAGAACAGGCTCCATGGGCACCAGAGGAAGGGACCCCAGGTCCACTCAGATATCTGGGAATGCTCTGCTTGGGGCTTACTTATTCAACACATTTAGAAGCCCTTCCTTTGTAAAGTCACTTTTCTAGACGCTTGGCATAATTCAGTGACCAAAGCAGACCACAGACACTGGGACTCAATTCTAGTCATGGAGTGAGATACTCACGGTAGACACCGTGAGCACGTCACGTCCACAGCATGTCAGTTGTGACGCCCTCGTGGCCTCCTCAAGGTGGAGGTGCACTCTCCCGCGTCCTACCCACAATGACAGGCCCAGCACCCAACTAGAAAGTATGTGGACTTTTGATCCAGAGAGAGAGCTCACTGTACCCCAGAGTGCGGGGGCACATACGGACCGTGGCTGGGGAGGGACTGACAAAGCTGTGAATCTGAGACAACTTGTAATTCCCACGAGGGCGCTGAGGTCTGGGGGCTTTCCCTGCAAGTGAAAAGGAGTCCAACGGAGCTGTGGATGGGGTCACAGTCTCCCTGCAAAACAGGGGGAGTCTGGGGCTCACCGCCAGCTCTCGAGAGACACGTCCCCAGGACAGTGGCATCCTAGCTCTGCCCGTCCTCCATCCCACCTCTGTCCCTCCTGACCCAGACAACAGCGGCTCAGGCCTGAAGTTATGAGCAGCCTGCCCACAGACCTGCCTGGGGCCTTGGTCCTTAGTTCACAGGTGCACATAGGTGGGTGTCCCGTCCTTTCGGAAAACCCATGTGAGTGTAAGGGTGAGGCTCACGAGGGTCTGTACTTGTCCTGTCTAATGGCCAGGTCTGCCACTGTCAGGACCGCCACACAGGGCTTGGGTGGGGGGGGGGGCTGTGTCCTCTAGACAGGCAGTGGCAGGCCCAGGGGCCCAGAACCACTACGCAAGCGTGCCCTGGGAGCACAGCGTGGAAGCAAAGGCCAGCCTCTGACTTTGCTGCCCACTCTCACACTTCCAGCACCATCTGTCACACTGTGGTCACTATGCCGGAGCGTTTCTGCACAGATTTCCATCAGCCCCTGCACTTTCCATCGTTGAAAGTGAAGATCGACCACGTGCAGGTCAGCTTGCCTGGATTGGACACGGGTGCCAGTGTGTACGTTCTGCTGACCAACCTGAGGCACCCAGAGCTCTTTGAGGCAGCAACAGATGGTGAGGGGACCGCAGTCTGGAAGAATTACCAGGGGTGGTGCTTTGGGGCTAGAACTCCCTTTAATGCAGTCAGATCCTTTCCGTGTTTGGAAAGGCCAGTGGGAAATGACTGATGCTGGTGAACCTTTTCTATTTTTCCCCCTGCTCCTGTTTCATGTCCAGAACCACAGGCACTTCCCAGGCAAGCTCTAGAGCCAGTGCCAGCACCTCCGGTAGAGCTGGGGCCCGCCCTGCGCTCAGAGTCACCTGTGCAACTGGGTCCACCGCCAGCTTCTGTGCCAGCAGCAGTGCCAGGAGAAGAGCCACCACATGTGATACGGCTGAAGCTAGAGGACCCTTCAAAGCCCTCGTGCCCCTCTCCTGTGGCAACATTGAACCGGCCCCGTGGAGACCTGTGGGACATCAGGGCATTCCCTCCTAAGCTGCTGGCAGAGCAGCTGACTCTGATGGACGCGGTGAGCAGCTCGCCTCTGCGGGGGGCGAGGAGGGCGGTTGCCTAGACAGGCTGTCCTTCTTGCACCTGGTGTCCCAGACAAGCCATTACTCACCAGAGTCCAGTGATCTGGGTCCAATACCAGCTCCACATCTTACCAATGATGTGACCTGGATGAGTTTCTTCATTCCCAAGCCTTCCCTGTCCACATGTCGACAGTCAAGTTGAGACATCAACAGTACCAGTTGCAGAGCGACCCAAGCTAACATGAAAAGGGACAGAGAGAAAGCAGCACGGGGGCCTGGCTTCTCTGGTTGACGGAGGGTGCTCACTGAGGGGCAGCTGGGTTCAGGAGTTACCCACCCATCCTCCCGTGTGACCTCACCAACCTCAGCACTTCTTAGGACCTGAGATGGACTCGACTCCCTAGCAGACCCCCTAAGAGAACCCGTAGTCATAGCTGCCACAGGCAGTGCGCATCTGAGGAAGGAAATAGAACAAAGGGCTCATCAGGATGCACACTGGATGCGGCCTCAAGATGAGCACACCCGAGCCATTTTCTAGTGCTCGGAGCTAGTGAGAACGGCCTGCCTGACCATGCCACTCGTTCCTTGCCTGCCAGTATTAGCTCTTGGGTGCCTTTAGTGGGCGCATAGCCAGATCCAAACTCTTTCACAAGAGTAGCCTGTGTGTGACACACTCTTCCTCTCCAGGAGCTGTTTAGGGAGGTGGTGCCCTATGACTGCCTGGGCTCCATCTGGTCCCAACGCCACAAGAAGGGGAAGGAGCACCTGGCACCCACCGTTCGTGCCACCGTCGCCCAATTTAACAATGTGGCCAATTGCGTCATCACCACCTGCCTTGGGGATGACAGCAGGAAGGCCCAGGACAGAGCCAGGGTGCTGGAGCACTGGATCAAGGTGGCCAGGGTAAGCCGTGGGAGGACCCAGGGGATCCCCTCTCTGCAGACTTGGGAACTGCCTTTTATTAACAACCACCATCAGGGCAGTCGCCTGTGGTCAAGTCCCTGCACAATCCCTGGGCCTTTCCTCTCAGGGCACACTGGCCTTGACCCCCATGTCCCAGTGCTGGAGGCTCACTTCCTATCTGGGCTCTTGGGTTGAGCTAACATCCTCCCTCTGTGAGTTCTGCTCGTGGGGTTCCAGCTGTGCCCTCCCGTGGCTGCCCGGCTCTCTGCCTCATCCAAGAGGGGAGATGTCAGCCGAGGGGCTGAAGCTGGAGCAGGCGGGCTCCAACTCCCCACCTCCTGGTTCATTCTCTTTCCTCCCCAGGAGTGCTTGGTCCTCAGGAACTTCTCCTCAGTCCACGCCATCCTCTCCGCTCTGCAGAGCACACCGATCCATCGAATGAGAAGGACGTGGAGAGAAGTTTCCAGGTGGGTGGGCCTCTTCCTGTAGGAGCACAGGGGTGGACCGGGGACGCCCCCACAGGTTTGGGCATTGCCCCCTTAATGACCGTGGCAGGGACCGGGAGGTCAGAGGCACTGAGGCAAGAATGGGCTCATGACTAGGGTCTCCCTGGGAGACTCCCCGGGAACTTAGCCCAGGATTTCTTACCCCAAGCTAAAGTTTCATTTTGCTTTGTTTTCTACTTTCACTAAGTGTCAGGCACGGGTTTTTACCAAACTGGCAGTTTCAAGTGTTTGCTAGACACAATAAGACCTTGTCCTACTCACGTCTAAACTGTAAAACAGAGCTTCTCAGTTGAAATGGGGACGGGGCCCAGGTGACCAACACGAGAGCCCCTCTCCCAGGGCCCCGGAGCCCATAGGACTCAGAGGAAGCCAGCTGACAACTCTCCTCAAGGCAGTTTGGATTGTTTGCAGTCTCAAAAAAACAAACAGACAGACAGACAAACAAACAAACTTGAACTTACGGGTCGCCCCATTATTCCCAAATTAATCTTTCTTTCTTTCCCCTTCACAGAAAAGGCTCCCGTAGTTTTGCAAACTTATGTAGAAAAGAGAAGGTACTGAGCAAAAAGGTAAAGTAGAGGCTGAGAGATGGGGGCAGGTGTTTGGGGACATAGGCAGAGGTGAGTTGTTTGGTTTTGTTGTGGTGCGTTTTGCTTTCTCACTGAAAGTTGACAGGAAAACTTCAGTCCCGTCTTGCGCGGACTAGCAGGAGAAGGATGTGTCTGCCGTGGCCAGGTGGAGAATGTGGCAGGAGCCCTGGTGACCGGACGCGGTGATGGCAGCCGGGCTGTGCAGGAGGGCAGAGGAGCTGCAGAAGCAGCCGGTGTCCGCCTCGCACGCTGCTCCATCCTGTCGGCACGCGGCTTCCTCCAGGCCGCTGGTGGATGCGGTAGGCAGGGCTTCCTTCGGCAAACTAGCCCAGCAGTTTCTAGGAAGCCAGGCCTCGGCCGCGAAGCCCTGGGCAAGGCACGCCCCCGCCTCCGGCTTCTGTTTTCTCACCCGGAGACCGTAGGGATGACGACGAGCCTGTTGTGCGGGCCTCACAGAGTGGCGAGGAGGTTAACGAGGCTCATGGAGCGTGCCTGTGTCTGCCTCTTCCTCCAGGGGTGCCGGGGACAACGTCGACGACAGTAATATGAGTTCTCAGGGGATCCTCTCCCGATGAGGAAACAGGGAAGGGTGGCCGGGGTGCACGCCCAAGACCGCACACTGGAGAGTGTCACAGCTGGCATCAACTCTAGAACCAGAGCCGCCAGAGGAGGTGGTGGCACTCCACCAGCTCATGAGTCAGATATCCAGAGCTGAAGGTCAGGCGCAGGGGTGGAACTGGGTGAGGCGAAGACAGTCTCATTCACTATCTTACTGTTTTCTGTTGCTTACAACAGAACACCTAAAACTGGGTCATTTTTAAAGAAACCGAGCATTTTTTTTCCTAAACTTTAGGAGGCTGGAAAGTCCAAGCAGAGGGGGTACATCTAGTGAGGGTCTTACTCCAGCGGGGCGGGGGGGACTCTCTGCAGAGTCAGGGGGTGGCACAGCGTATCAGATGGCAAGAGGGCAAGAGCGTATGTCCACGCACTCTTTAGGAAGCCGCCAGTCCGGTTCCACGATAGCCCACGAACGAATTCGTTCATTCATGAGGGCAGAGTAGTCCTGATCCAGTCACCTCTTACAGGGCCCCACCTTTCAAACAGCGTTGTAGAATCTTCCACCCTCTTAATACAGTTACAGTGGGTATCATGTTTCCACATGAACTTAGGAGGGGACATTCATTTGGACATAGCACTAACCTTGTCCCTGACCCTGTCAGGTGGGGACTGTCAAACTGGCCACCTTGGAGATGAACCATCAGAGAGCCCAGATGAGGCAGCGGCAGCAGAAAAAGGCGCGTGTGTCTGTGACTGGGAGGGGCTCTAGGGAGTAGATGACAGGGGCCCCTCCCTTCCAGCTGGAGGCCTCCACATCCAAAGAGGAGACAGCTTCCACCCTAAGGGGCCTGCCTTCCTGTGGCCAGGGCATCTGAGATGCCTTTGTTAGGGACACCAGGTCCAGGACCTGGAAGAGCTGGCCTGGAGGGGATTACAGAGCGAGGTGTGGCAGGAACCACGTAACCACTGTGACATGAAACGTTCACCACAGAGGTAGCTAGGGGGTACACGGTGTCTTTGGACGCCAGCTGGGGAGAGAGCAGTGTGGCCACAGAGGGGAGGCGCCCGAGGTTGCTCTGTGGCTCCAAGTGGAAAACCTGGCTGGGGGGGGGGGTCCAGAAAGACGAGGTTGATAAGATTTTGATAGAATAAGCCAAGTGTGGACACCCAGGAGCTGGTGCTCATCACCACTACCACCCCAATGTCACAGGGCATCGTCCCCTTCCTGGGAACCTATCTCAGCGACCTGGTGATGTTAGACGCTGCGATGGACGACTATGTGGATGTGAGTGAGCCTGGGGACGGGCAGCTCGGGGGCCAGGACCCTGAGGCTGGGGAGGGGAGAGCCCTTAGAACTCAGCACTCGGCAAACCTCCACTCACGAGACCTCACGGCTGCCCGTGTGGTGGGGGTGTCACGCCCTTCTCACCCGTGAGCGATGGAGCCTCCGCATAAGCCCCCACCCAGTCCCTGTTCTCCAAGTGGACAAGTCGCAGAGCTCAGCTGGACTCAGCCTCTCCCTTCGTTGCTTGCCATGGGAAGAGAGTGAGATCGGGCCCCTCTGATGGCAGGCAGCTTGGGAGTGGCCAGCAGCCCCTTCTGATCAGAGGCTTCAGCATCCTCACTTGTCATCAGGGAGGGCTGAGACAGAAGGTCCTCGATCCTCAGCTCCCATGTCATCCTTCTCCAGAGCTCAGAGCCTGACCTAGGTGCAAGCCCTGTTCTGTGCAAACCCCCTGACCCCGGTGGCCCTGGCCTTAGTGCAACACGGGAACGGGTGAGGATGGGGCTAGAAATGGGCTAGGGGGCCTTTCTGAGAGACTCGCACCATCACTCTTTCAGGGAAAGGTATTCAACACCCAGAAAAGGCGGAAGGTGAGTAGCTGCGGCCCTCGCTCGAGGGAGTGTGGGGATGTGGAAGTCAGAGACGGCCCCTCTCACCCGGGCAGGACACTTCCTGCCTGCATCCCCTGCAACTCTGATGTATTAGGAAGATTTGAGAGACGGAGGGGGGCATCCCATCCCACTGGAGGGTGTGGGAAGGGGACAGGAATCAAGGACACATTTCTGGGGGACAGACTGTTGGAACCCGACTCTGAGATCAGGTTGGGGCACGGATGGGATGGAAGGAGAGGAGGGTATCACTTGAGAGACAAGTCTGCCAACCAGCTCCCTGCTCCATCCCTCCCCCACAAGGCCCCTTTGGCATCTCCCACCCAGGCCCTGTCAGCATCCTGTTTTTTTCTGTGGCCCCAGGAAGTTAAAGTCCTCAGAGAGATCCAGCTCCTCCAGGTGGCAGCCAACAATTACCACATCGAGAAGGAGGAAGAATTCGGACACTGGTTTACCTCCACTGAGTGGCTCAGTGACAACGAGAGGTGAGGGCCTTGCAGGAATTTGACGATAGTCAGGGCATAGGGGACTCTTTCTGGTGGCAGCTGCAGAGAGCCTGGGGCCATGGCTGTCTGGTCAGCCACAGACCCTGTTGCGCGGTGACCCCTGGGGCACCAGGACTCCAGCTAGGGGGCACGCACTGGGAGGGAGAGCTGAGGTGTGGCTCCCGCTAGGTAGACTCGCAGCTGCCTCTCTGTCCTGCAGCTACAAGCTCTCCTGCCAGCTGGAGCCCCCATCCCACTAGGCCGGCGACACCCTCGAGGCAAAGAAGAGCAGGCCCAAGGAAGCCAGGCAGCCGCAACTGCCTTCCCAGCTCCACCTCCGACCGGCCCTGATTCTAATAAATTCAATCCCTTTTTCGGTTTTACCTATTGGAGTGGGTTGAATTATGTCCCCCCCAAACTCACTTAAGCTTGAAATGTGTCCCCCAAGTTTTGTGGATTAGAAACTTAGTCCCTCGTGGGACTGTGAAGAGGGTGGGAAATCCGATTACGGTAATATGAAAGGTGGAGCCTTGAAGAGGTGAGAGGATTGTAGGACCCTGCAGTAGTGAAAGGATTGAAAATGGTGGTCGGGGGTGTGGTTCTGGGGGCATTAAGAAGAAGAGGAGAGTCTGCCTCTCTCTCTCTCTCTCTGCTCTCTCTGCTCCCACCATCATGCAAGGTGAGACCCCGAGTCACTGTCGCCACCACCAAATGGCATTCAGACTTCCCAGCCTTGGAAACTGAGAGAAATAAATGCCATTTTTCTTCATACATCACCCAGTTTCAGGTATTCTCCTATAGCAACACTAAACGGACCAACACACCTATCTTTACCTGGAATCACAGGAGTATTGTCTTTCTTGGTGTTTTCATTAAAATCAATATAGTCACGTTGCACGTTGTGCATCTTTCAATATTTAATTTGACGATATCTGATCTTTGGAGATGGTGCCCTATGAACACAGACAGAATAACTGCTTGCGTTTCAACGTGACAGCGAGCTCCAGCAGCGCGCACACGCCACCATCTGTCTTTCCTGCTGAACCGACGGAAGAGCTCTTTCTCGCTGAAAGCTACTGCAAAGCTTTCTGCACCGATAGCAGTTGCGTGGAGCTGCATTTTCTCTTCTCTGTAGATTCTCAGGGTCTAATCTCCTGAGGGAGAAGTGGCAGATCATTTGGTGCTCGGTTTTAAAATATTGTCTCACTCCACATCTTCCCACGTTTTCTTGGAGGGGTTAGAAAGTTTAGATTTTTCAGCATTCTCTGGACACACACGTGTTTCCTTCTTTGAAGTGTGTCCATACGCATGGTTCTCTGTCACCACCGTCTAGTTAAATACACCAGTCCCTCAACAACACTGTTCAAATGTCAGTACCACAGGCCAGGAACTGTGAGCGAACACCTCAAGTGCTACCGTGCAAACTCAGGGCTCTCCCGTCGGCCCACATTCCCTGCACAAGCAACAGATGGGCGTCATCATCAGTGTCCAGTCATGTCCCTCCTTTCCAAGTCTGTTTGGCAAGGGGTGGCTGTGCATCTGTTCCCTACTACACGCACAGACAGCAGCTTGTGTAGCTGTGTCGCCTCCCGGACTCCCAGTGATAAGCCATGTGGCAGTTAACAGAGACCGACACTCACTCACTCAGGAAAGGGAATCTGCCGACAAGGATGAAAGTGCAACAAAGAAACAAGAAGTGATGAGGCTGGAAAGGAAACTGGAATCAAATGGAAATAGAGGCGGGGAAAGTGGGCAACTGTGAGAATCTTGACACTTCTGCCATTGCAAAGACTCCCACTACTCAGCCACAGTGAAGGTGACCTTACACACACAAATAAGAGAACTTGTCAAAGGAACAGATAGCCCAGAAATAGTGATGCCAGTAACACTGCACATTCAAGGAAATCCCAGATGTGTTTCACAGCCCTGAAAGTTCAAACAGTAAAATACTGGAAGCTCGTATGGTCATTCTTAGAGTTCTGCGCTACCACGCCAAGCAAAGACTGCCCGCACGTGTGTATATTTGCAGATGGGGTGTAGCAGTGCTTCTCGGCTGGGGCAGTTTTGCCTCCCACAAGACACCTTGTAACACCTGTGGAGACATTTCTAGTTTTCACATGAAGGTTTCCACTGGCGTCTAGTAGGTAGCTACCATCATCTCCTACATCGCACCGTCTCATGCCTGGCAAAGAATTACCCAGCCCAAAATATCAAGATTGCCAAGGCTGAGAAGTCCCGATCGAGGGAAATCTTCTTTTCTCCCACCTTTGGGGACCGTTATTTTTATGTCGGTATTCTTTTATAGAACACCATTTCTCCAATAATGCGAGGGGAAGCTTTTTCTAAAATCACGAACCGGATTCCGTAGAAAGGTGGGCGTAGGAGGAAGAATCTTAAAATGGCCTCATGACGTCCGCAACCTTTGCTCTCTGTGTCACCCTCCTCTTTTAAGTGTGGGAAGAATCTGTGATTTTTCCAGTCCGGGTGAATAGAGGAAAGCTGACAGGCTGCTGCCACCATGAATCTGGTCTGTTGTACAAGAAACCACGGAGCAGCCTGGAGAGACACCCTCCAGCTGAACTGTGGAAAGTGTCACGAGGTGGGGAACTGCAGTGGCCCCTAGGCTGAGGGCAGCCCACATTTGCCAGTCAGAAGCTGGGGCTCCCAGTCACACACCACCAGACACGAATGATGCCAACACCCTGAGTGAGGTCAGAAGCCCATTCTTTCCTGGGTGAGCCTTCAGATGACAACGCATTTCAGGTGACTACTTGACTGTGTCTGCTGTCATCACTTCTCATCCCTTCTATTCCAGGGAAGGTAGGTGCCCTTCCTTCTCTCCACGGCCTTCTCTTCCACCCCGGCACAGCCCAGCTGCATCACTGCACCCATTTCCAGGGCTTCCTGCCCCCAGAACGCCCAGTGCCTCTGCACAAACGCATCTCTATTCCCATCAATCTGGACAAGCCTGAGAGTTTTCACAGAAACATTCAGGGGGAAAGTTAAAATCACCACCAGGCAGGCGCCCCTTCCACTCTCGCCCTGTTGTTTCCCCCAATTCACTCCCCTATCCCCTCACCTCCTCTTTACTAGATGAGCACATTTCTGCTCAGTGAGTTGTCTTTGGCACACAGCTTTTGAAATTTCGGGAAGCTTCCCTCCCGCCCAAAGAGGGCAAAGAGGAAAAAGTGTGAATAATGTGGAGTTGTGTGAGTTCAAATTCCTTTAGTTTGAAAATCCAAAGAATTCCCATTGTCTGGATGAGAATTTCCAGCTGGGCTTCTCTGAGTCCTAAGGGCTGCGAGGGACTGGGCAGAGGAGCTCTCACGCTGGCCACCTGCGCCCCATCCCCATTTCAACTGAGCGGCTCTGGTTTTACAGTTGAGATTTCAGTTGTGCAAAGAGTTCCTTTGCTGTTACTAAACACTTGATAGTGTCCAACTGGCTCCAGCCTGTGCCTGACAGTTGATAACACTGAATCCTGGGGCAGAACTGCTGGCCTAAGGTCCCAGAAAGATTGACAGGCCTCTTCAACCAGCTCATCGCAGCCTCCAGTGTCCCTGGCCCCAGCGACTTCCAGGCTCACCGAGGAAGCAATGTTTAGCACAACAGAGGACCCCGGTCGTCCCTGGTGCTCCATCCCTGGTAGGGAGATGTCCTCCCTACCTCCCAATGTCTCTCCGTGTCTTCTTCAGACAGTGAGCAGATGTGCCAGGCGGGGTACAGACAATGGCAGAGAGTGAGAAAAACATCCTAAATGGTGGCTCTCCTGAGAAGGAAACACAAAAACCTATGAAACGGAAAGCAGTTCCCGGGCCTTCCAGCTGTGGTCCCCGAGGCAGGTGCTGATGACACGGTCGGCCACACTGCTGAACGGGGTAACGGTGGCATGGACAGTTGCTGCCAGGTGCTCCTTGACCTTCTTGTTCTCCTGGGACCAGCGGGGGTTCCGGTGGTCACAGGGCACCACCTTCTTGCACACCTACTAGAGAGGAGGAGAACTTTGCGGGGGCATGGCCCACCCCAGTTCAGAATCCACAGTATCCTGCAGTCCCCAGGCAGGTGACGGTGGTCTGAGCTGGAGCCCAGGAAGCTCAGCATGTGGCCGGAGGCTGGCAGGAGTCCCTGGGTTGGGTTCTCTACCCACTGAGGGTATTTAAGTACCTGATGTCCCAGGCCTACCACTGCTGACGAAGGGTCTGTACCACTGCAGCCAGGTTATTCTCACCAGCCCCACCCCCAGAAGCTGTGCCGGGCATGCACATCTCAAGGTGGCATCTTAACCCATCCTAATGAGTCCTCTGGTCCATTTCCCCATTCAGATTCACACTCCCTTTGGAAGCTACAACTAGGGGCTCTACTTGGGCCTCTGCTACAGTGTCTAGTCCACATCAGGTGCTAAATAAGTGCTGAAGCTGGTGAAGCCTCCTGGCAGGGTGGGTGGAACGGACCCATGGACCTGCCTGCACCTCAGTGAGCATCCTCCATCCCCAAATGGACCAGGGCCTGGCCTTGCTTCCCATACGTCCCAACTCATTTGATCTTCACAGTCACTCCGTGCACCTGGTGCTGTCGGTGCCCCATCTGTACTGTTGACGTGTGGAGAGGAACGTCACAGGCATTATAAAACTAGGTCAGTTCACGTGGTCAGTAAGATGCGTAACTGATACCAGACCCAGATCACTGCACTCTGGTCACGAATGGCTGGTCTGGGACATCAGGTGCAAGAAGGAAGCCTGTCTAGGCCCCACTCTGCAGAGCCGAGCCACTCACCGTGTCCATCAGCATCACCTGCTCTGCCAACAGCTTGGGCGAGAATGCCATGATGTCACGCATGTCCACACTGGGCTGGTTCATCATATCACAGGACAGGGGTAGAAGGGCTCTGGAGATCGCTCAAGTTCCAGCTCCATCACTGGAGGTGACCACTTCCCTGCCCCTGGTGTGGGCTCGGAAGATGGTCATGGATCCAGTCCTACAGGTGACTCTGGGTGCAGAGCAGGCAAGGCTGGCTCTAGAGCCTGTGTGGGAAGTGCCCGTTCTTCCGGGCATGAAGCAGGTGCAGGAAAAAAAAAAAAAGAAAAAAAAAGCTTCACCAGTATCACCATTTAATGAGGTCAATGGCTCATTTAACGTAACAGGCATTATGACCTTGGACAGTTCCTATGTAACAAGACTACTGAAAATGTTTCATCCAATATACACACAGCAAAAGACAATTAGCCCAATTTAAAAAATGGTCAGAGGAAGAGTCGGCCAGTTCGCTCTGTTGGTTAGAGTGTGGTGTTCTCATACCAAGATCAAGGCTTAGGATCCCCACACAGGCCAGCCGCCGTAACAAACCAACCACAAACCTGCTCAGATAATTCAAATAAGCATTTCTCTAAGTGAGATATAGGAAAGCCCAATAAGCACCGAAAGAGATATTCGTCGTCACCCATAAGGAAATGTCTATCAATACCGCAGTGACATAATGTGTCGTAGCCGTTAGAAGGGCTGTAAATCAAAAAGACAGTCAAGACAAAGTGTTCACAAGGCTATGGAGATATCACAACCCTCATATATTGACGGAGAGACTGGAAAATGCTACAGACTGCCAGGAAATCAGGTCGGTAGTTTTTCGAAATGTGAAATGTAAACTTACTAGGTGCCCCAGCAATCCTACCGCTGGGTCCATACGAACGAAAACTGAAAATCTGTCCACACAAAAGTTTGTACATGAAACCTCAGATCAGCCCCACTTACACTAGTCAAACAGTCAAAACCACACAGAACGCCAAGGAAGAATACTGAAAGCTGCATGAGAGGAAAACACACACACACACACAGACTCTCTCACACAAACTGACATGCACACACAGACACACACATACGGACACACACACACACACACACACACAAACACACACACACACACACACACACACACACACACACTCACTCACTCACTAAGTCACTCACTCACAAGAAAGTCCTAATACGGATTTCAGTAAATTCTTCAACAGAAAACGCCCAGTCCAGGAGACAAAGAGATCTTATAGTCAAATAAAAAATTCAACAACAACAACAACAAGACAAGAGCACTGTACCGGACAAGAGCATCCTTCAAACAGGGAGAGAGACAATCCTCTCCCAGACAGACGAAGGCCGAGAGGATCCCCCACAGCAGACCGCTCTCCCAAAGCGCTGCACAGGGCTCTTCCAACTCAAAGATGACGCTGACGTGCCCCAGCACCACGTCCGCAGGGATGAAAGTCAGCAGTCATGGAAGTAGAAATACAAAGAACACACTCAACCTACAAGGAAGACGACAAAACCACTCCCCGCCCTCCCCCAGGGGCCTCGTCCCCACCGCCCTCGCACTCGCAGCAGCGGCGATGGCTCACCAGGCCCGGGACCCCAAGACACGGCCCGTGACCAGGAAGCCACAGCCCAGCTGCACCTGCTACTCCGGTCTGGCCCCCGCACCGCCCCCGACCGGCTGCTCCCGCAGCAGCCCTGGGACAAGGCGATCCTGCGTGCTGGGGACGGACGGACGGAAGGACGGACGGACGGCGGGGCAGCGCTGGGCTCCACCGGAGGGGAGGAGGGCGTCCCAGCCTCCTGTCTCTGCCAGCGCCGGGCACCCCGCCCGCCATCTGCATCCCTCCCTGCTGGCCTCCGCCGCCCCTCCTGAACTCAGGACCCGGGGAACCCTCCTAATGCACCCCGTGCCGCCTCCGTCTCAGCCCGACCACCCTACTCCCCTGCCTCGCTCGGGAGGTACAGCCCCCTCACCCGGGTCCTACCGGCTCCACCACGCCGCTCCCCTCGCAGGTCTCTCCCTGGTGTGGCAATTCCTCCAGGAGCGTGGAGGTTTGGCCGCTAAGTTTCTGTTCCCTGGCAAGTGCTGCGGGAAGGGCTTTCTTCCCTCGTGTCCCACAACTTTCCCGCGTTCTGTCTCTGACCTTCTGTCCACCTGTTATTTCAGCTGTCGTCAACGGTCAGAGGTACTTTTTGAAAGCTGACTTGAGTGCTGTCTCTAAAGGATACAACCTGAGGTCTGCTATCTTCAAACCAAAAGAGATTCCTCACCTGAACCCAACTCTGCTGGGACTTTGATCTCCACCTTCCATGCTCCAGATCTCTGAGGAATAAATTGATGTTGGATATAAGCTACCCACACTATGGTACTTTGTTACAGCAGCCCGAACTGACTCAGACAGAAGTGACATCCCATCACTTGTGCTGTGTTCTCCTGGTCAGAAGGAAGTGGCTAACCACTTAGTGCTGGGAGCCATTCATTGTGCAGGCTGCCACCACATAGGCCGAGGTAAAGCCCATGGGACTGATTCTAAATATCATAGGAAGGCAGTGAAAAGTTTACTATTAGGAGATGACAATACCTGAAATTAATTTCAGTGTGTTATCACTGCAGGGGGGAAAAAAACACCCCAAAAAACCTGGTCACAACAAAGGACTTTCCCAAGATTACACTGCTGGAACTCAGGCCTCTTTGAATTGTATCTCCTGCTATATTTCACTCTTTTTTGTAATTCAAATATCTCCACGTATGTGCACTATGTACATTTGACACTGTGTTCATTCCCTTTTGTGTTGCTCTAACAGAATACCTGGATCTGGGTAATTTATAAAGAAAATGAAATTTATTTGCTTACAGTTTCTGAGGCTGGGAAGTCCAAAGTCCATCTGGAGGTGGTGACAGCAACCCAGGGGTCTCGCATTGCAAGATGGTGGAAGCAGAGAGAGGAGAGAGCAAGACAGATTTTTCTCTTCTTTTAAAGCTCTCAGAACCACACCCCTGACCACCATCTTTAATCCATTCAGCACAGTCCCACAATCCGATCCCCTCCAAGGCTCTGCCTTTCAATTACCATAACAGGATTTCCCACCCTCTTAACAATCACAGTGGGGGCTAAGTTTCTAATACATAAAATGCAGGGGATTCAAGCTTCAATGACTTTTGGGGGGACATAATTCAATCCACTACAGACACCAACCCATGAGTTTCCATAAGATTTATCTCATAGACACCTCATGAATTTCGTAGGAAATAAATGCTTGCACAATCCCCACTGGGCATGTTGGGAAACTGGGCAGGTCTTAAAAGACACGATATCCTGTCTTGGATCACAGAAATGGTGAGAAAAAGCAGATTCTGACCAACCCCTGCCTTGAAACCTGGGGCCCTTGCTGCACACCCAAGGGGCTGAGGGAGTGCTGTGTTTGCACACTTGTGTGCAGTTAAGGAGTTGACATGGGGGAAGAGGGTGAGCAGTCGTCAGCCCAGAGAGACCACTGGGTAGATCATACTGAAGGAAGGACCCCATGTCATGGAATCTTATAAGAAGTGACCTCACTTCCTTAGTGATGGACCGCAAGAGAACTTAGAACTCTGGTAACCGTGCAGCTCACTTGGCAAGCAACTGCCAAGAGAGAAAGATGGATTCAGGTCGCATCCCGAGTTTTCGACGATCTCACTTCAGGAATTCCTGGAGAGAGAGCGTGTGGAGACGATGGAGACGTTGGTTCCGTCCTCTCCTCCGATGCCTGTGGCCGTTTGGCAGGGGGCACCCCCAGGTAACACAGGGTAGCCCAATCCAGGACAGTCCACACCTGTGATCCCAGCTGGGCAGTTTTTCACCAAATTCCAATCACCGTGTGTGTGTGTGTGTGTGTCTCTGTGTGTGTGTGAGAGTGTGTGTGTGGGTGTGTGCCTGTGTGTGTGTGCCTGTGTGTGTGTGTGTGTGTGTGTGTGCAAGAGAGAGTGAGAGTGAGAGTGAGAGAGAGTGAGAGAGAGAGTGAGAGAGAGAGAGAGAGAGAGAGAGAGAGAGAGAGAGAATAAAGAGGAGGAGAAGGGCCCCTCCTGAACAGGAGATGGTCGCGTTAGGGGATGAAACCCTGGAAGGTCTGTCCACGTCTCACGTTGTTGCTGGAAGGATGGGAAAGTAACTGTTAGGGACCAAGTCTGTATCCTCAGAAGTAAATTCTTCACCTCTAGCTGTTATCTGGTTTCCTCCCTGGCTAGAGGTCTATGCAGATGCTTCTCTGTGCCCGATCAGGGGGGCAGAATTTCTAGTCGGGGTATCTCCCACGGACACAGGCAGGAGGCTGCTGACTCTTACTGGCCCAAATGCCGGCCACTCTCATTACAGAGCTCCACGCAGGAGATCACCGAGGAGGTGTTCGATGGGTCCGAATACCCCATCTCCCTGGACAAGGGGCAGGCGCACCATGTCACCCACCAAGGCCAGCGCTGGTCTAAGGTGAGAGCGGGCACAGAGAGGTCTCCACAGAAAGGAACGCAAAATGACCAGAGTGGGCCCAGGACCCCGACCCAAATATGGGGACTCCCCTGGAAACTATACTCAAGCGTTCCCACTGGAGTGACCCACAGTCCCACTCCCACAGGAATCTGGCCTCTAGTACTACCCACTGGCAACTCGCTTAAGGTGCAAAGTCCCTGTTCTCTCACTTGCAGGACTATAAGAGTAGGCACTTCTGTGTGGTTTCACTCTACACTAGGCCGTGAGTATCTCTGCTCGTTGCCACTCTTCTTACTGTCTTAGCTCCCCACCCCAGGTGTCCTGTGCAGCAGTCAGCCCCACTGCCTCCCAGGTCTCCTCCAAGACTTACAAACCATCCCCCTTATGGGGCAGGGTGTGTTCACACACACAAAAAAGAGAAGTCACACAAAAAAGGGGGTCCGGCTGTTCTACACGTTTGTCTGCAATGGGTCATCTCGCAGAGCACATCGCTGGAGCCCCACCAGGCCGGGAGCTGTGCCCTCCCATGTCTTCATGTTTTCCTGTAACAGAGGCCATTTTCCCTGGCAGTTCAGTCTCTCGGTGCCAGTGGAACGTGACACGGTTCAGTTGTAATTTCCACTTCAGCCGCGCTGCAGGGAACATCTTACGTGTGCCCGACAGACTGTGTGAGCTGGCTAGGGATGCCGTAACACAGCGCCACACACTAGAGGCCTCTGACAACAAAAATATATGTTCCCACAATTCTGGAGGCTAGAAATTTGATGTCAAGCTGTTGGCTGGGGTGGTTTCCCCTGAGGTCTCTCTCCTGGGCTTGGAGACGGCCACGTCCTATACCTCTGTTCACATGCTCTTCTCTACTGCTTCTCTGTGTCCTTACCACGTCTTCCTGTGACGGCCCGTGTCATGTCAAATCAAAGCGAACACTAACGAATTTACTCAAACTTAATTGCCTTTCCAAAGACCTGTGTCCTACCGCAGTCATCACCTTATGCACTGGGTATTACAACATCAATTGTGAATTTTAAGAAGGGAATACAGTTCAGCCCAGAACATATACTAATCCCCTCCTAAAACAGCCTCCGGGGAGAGGGATTCCTGGGTGAAAAGCTATGCACGTGTCAAATGTTGATAGCTAAAGCCAGATGACTTTCCAAAGTGATGTAGCAGGTGCATGGTCAGCAGCAGTCTCAGAACGGAGCTGCTTCCCTGCCTCAGCCTTTCCTGGGTGTTAACATTCTTTTCGATATTTTACCCGTCTGGAGACCTTGTGGCAAATAAGATGACCGTTTGTTTTCCTTCATTTTCAACCTCGCAACGGATACGTCTCAGTCACAGTCAGCCACTTACCGCACACTTGGTCTTTCTTTTTCCTCAATCGTCTGCTCAGATCTTGGCACTGCAATGGGCTTCCTCCTGCCCCAGAAGCTGCCAGCGCTCCCACTGTGTGGCATCTGGGATCAGCGTGGCTCTCTCTGATCTAAATGAAAGGAGCACAATTGTGTTGTTTAAGTTGTGAGGGTTCTCTTCAGGTGTCTTTCTCTGCACACAGTCTCCAAAATGGGGAGGAAATGAGGTTCCCACCGCCCCCTTCCTTCCCATGCCAGCAGCAGACCAAGCCCCTGGGAGCTCAGTGGGAACCTGCAGCCACAGCTGAGGACAGTTCTCAGCGCCGACCTGTGTGCTGTCGAGCAGCCACTGACATCCAAATGCCTATGTTTCCTGTGGCTACAGTGGGAGTCATTTTTGAGAACTCACCGGGACAGTGATCTCTAATACAGGCTACTAATACAGGCACTTAGTTGCTCCACAGCTAACAAACCACATTGAAGATACTGCGAAGGTACTACTTTCTTAGTTCTTTTCTGTCCAGCGCCCCCACGTCAACTTTTGCTTTGAGAGCCTATAATCTTTTTCACGACGGTCACTCATGTCTCCCACATGAGCAGATCCCTAAAGGGTTGGGGCTTCCTGGTCTGAGCTCCAGGCCCCAGTTCTCTGGCGATTCACGGTGATGACACTGAAAGCGTGTCCCTCCTTGTTCCTTCCAGGGTAAAAAGGGTCGTACCCTGGACCTGCAAGAGATCCGCATGATGCGGACAATCCAGCCAGGCACAGGGGCGAAGCTGCTGGAGTCCCTGCTGCCAGCTCTCCAGGGCAGAACGGTCCCCCACTTCTCCACCTTCCTTTGCTCCTACTGGGACTTCGCCACCATCCCACAGTTCCTGGACCAGCTCTTCAGTAGGTGAGTGCCCGCCCCCTCCAAGGCACCGTGGTGACTCTGCCACCTAGAAGCTGTGTCTCGGGAATGCCACTGCAGCACTCTGAGCCTGTTTGCTCCTCTGAGGAGTGGGGTGGCAAGAGGATGAACCCCATCGAGTCTTTATAGGGGCCAAATTTCATAAGACATGGCAAGGAGATGCCTAGTGCCTGGCTCAGCTGGATGCACTGTGCTTGTTCATATTTATTATTTTTCTTTCCTGTTTGGCTGAAAGAGCTCTCTGCCTCATGCCCCCCACCCCCACCCCATGGCCGGTGTCTCTCTGAGTTTGCAAAAGCCCAGAGAAGGCATATCTGATTTCGCACTTTTATTTGAGATTTCTTCTAACTTGTCTTTGTCCTTGATATAGAAAGAACAGGCTCCATGGGCACCAGAGGAAGGGACCCCAGGTCCACTCAGATATCTGGGAATGCTCTGCTTGGGGCTTACTTATTCAACACATTTAGAAGCCCTTCCTTTGTAAAGTCACTTTTCTAGACGCTTGGCATAATTCAGTGACCAAAGCAGACCACAGACACTGGGACTCAATTCTAGTCATGGAGTGAGATACTCACGGTAGACACCGTGAGCACGTCACGTCCACAGCATGTCAGTTGTGACGCCCTCGTGGCCTCCTCAAGGTGGAGGTGCACTCTCCCGCGTCCTACCCACAATGACAGGCCCAGCACCCAACTAGAAAGTATGTGGACTTTTGATCCAGAGAGAGAGCTCACTGTACCCCAGAGTGCGGGGGCACATACGGACCGTGGCTGGGGAGGGACTGACAAAGCTGTGAATCTGAGACAACTTGTAATTCCCACGAGGGCGCTGAGGTCTGGGGGCTTTCCCTGCAAGTGAAAAGGAGTCCAACGGAGCTGTGGATGGGGTCACAGTCTCCCTGCAAAACAGGGGGAGTCTGGGGCTCACCGCCAGCTCTCGAGAGACACGTCCCCAGGACAGTGGCATCCTAGCTCTGCCCGTCCTCCATCCCACCTCTGTCCCTCCTGACCCAGACAACAGCGGCTCAGGCCTGAAGTTATGAGCAGCCTGCCCACAGACCTGCCTGGGGCCTTGGTCCTTAGTTCACAGGTGCACATAGGTGGGTGTCCCGTCCTTTCGGAAAACCCATGTGAGTGTAAGGGTGAGGCTCACGAGGGTCTGTACTTGTCCTGTCTAATGGCCAGGTCTGCCACTGTCAGGACCGCCACACAGGGCTTGGGTGGGGGGGGGGCTGTGTCCTCTAGACAGGCAGTGGCAGGCCCAGGGGCCCAGAACCACTACGCAAGCGTGCCCTGGGAGCACAGCGTGGAAGCAAAGGCCAGCCTCTGACTTTGCTGCCCACTCTCACACTTCCAGCACCATCTGTCACACTGTGGTCACTATGCCGGAGCGTTTCTGCACAGATTTCCATCAGCCCCTGCACTTTCCATCGTTGAAAGTGAAGATCGACCACGTGCAGGTCAGCTTGCCTGGATTGGACACGGGTGCCAGTGTGTACGTTCTGCTGACCAACCTGAGGCACCCAGAGCTCTTTGAGGCAGCAACAGATGGTGAGGGGACCGCAGTCTGGAAGAATTACCAGGGGTGGTGCTTTGGGGCTAGAACTCCCTTTAATGCAGTCAGATCCTTTCCGTGTTTGGAAAGGCCAGTGGGAAATGACTGATGCTGGTGAACCTTTTCTATTTTTCCCCCTGCTCCTGTTTCATGTCCAGAACCACAGGCACTTCCCAGGCAAGCTCTAGAGCCAGTGCCAGCACCTCCAGTAGAGCTGGGGCCCGCCCTGCGCTCAGAGTCACCTGTGCAACTGGGTCCACCGCCAGCTTCCGTGCCAGCAGCAGTGCCAGGAGAAGAGCCACCACATGTGATACGGCTGAAGCTAGAGGACCCTTCAAAGCCCTCGTGCCCCTCTCCTGTGGCAACATTGAACCGGCCCCGTGGAGACCTGTGGGACATCAGGGCATTCCCTCCTAAGCTGCTGGCAGAGCAGCTGACTCTGATGGACGCGGTGAGCAGCTCGCCTCTGCGGGGGGCGAGGAGGGCGGTTGCCTAGACAGGCTGTCCTTCTTGCACCTGGTGTCCCAGACAAGCCATTACTCACCAGAGTCCAGTGATCTGGGTCCAATACCAGCTCCACATCTTACCAATGATGTGACCTGGATGAGTTTCTTCATTCCCAAGCCTTCCCTGTCCACATGTCGACAGTCAAGTTGAGACATCAACAGTACCAGTTGCAGAGCGACCCAAGCTAACATGAAAAGGGACAGAGAGAAAGCAGCACGGGGGCCTGGCTTCTCTGGTTGACGGAGGGTGCTCACTGAGGGGCAGCTGGGTTCAGGAGTTACCCACCCATCCTCCCGTGTGACCTCACCAACCTCAGCACTTCTTAGGACCTGAGATGGACTCGACTCCCTAGCAGACCCCCTAAGAGAACCCGTAGTCATAGCTGCCACAGGCAGTGCGCATCTGAGGAAGGAAATAGAACAAAGGGCTCATCAGGATGCACACTGGATGCGGCCTCAAGATGAGCACACCCGAGCCATTTTCTAGTGCTCGGAGCTAGTGAGAACGGCCTGCCTGACCATGCCACTCGTTCCTTGCCTGCCAGTATTAGCTCTTGGGTGCCTTTAGTGGGCGCATAGCCAGATCCAAACTCTTTCACAAGAGTAGCCTGTGTGTGACACACTCTTCCTCTCCAGGAGCTGTTTAGGGAGGTGGTGCCCTATGACTGCCTGGGCTCCATCTGGTCCCAACGCCACAAGAAGGGGAAGGAGCACCTGGCACCCACCGTTCGTGCCACCGTCGCCCAATTTAACAATGTGGCCAATTGCGTCATCACCACCTGCCTTGGGGATGACAGCAGGAAGGCCCAGGACAGAGCCAGGGTGCTGGAGCACTGGATCAAGGTGGCCAGGGTAAGCCGTGGGAGGACCCAGGGGATCCCCTCTCTGCAGACTTGGGAACTGCCTTTTATTAACAACCACCATCAGGGCAGTCGCCTGTGGTCAAGTCCCTGCACAATCCCTGGGCCTTTCCTCTCAGGGCACACTGGCCTTGACCCCCATGTCCCAGTGCTGGAGGCTCACTTCCTATCTGGGCTCTTGGGTTGAGCTAACATCCTCCCTCTGTGAGTTCTGCTCGTGGGGTTCCAGCTGTGCCCTCCCGTGGCTGCCCGGCTCTCTGCCTCATCCAAGAGGGGAGATGTCAGCCGAGGGGCTGAAGCTGGAGCAGGCGGGCTCCAACTCCCCACCTCCTGGTTCATTCTCTTTCCTCCCCAGGAGTGCTTGGTCCTCAGGAACTTCTCCTCAGTCCACGCCATCCTCTCCGCTCTGCAGAGCACACCGATCCATCGAATGAGAAGGACGTGGAGAGAAGTTTCCAGGTGGGTGGGCCTCTTCCTGTAGGAGCACAGGGGTGGACCGGGGACGCCCCCACAGGTTTGGGCATTGCCCCCTTAATGACCGTGGCAGGGACCGGGAGGTCAGAGGCACTGAGGCAAGAATGGGCTCATGACTAGGGTCTCCCTGGGAGACTCCCCGGGAACTTAGCCCAGGATTTCTTACCCCAAGCTAAAGTTTCATTTTGCTTTGTTTTCTACTTTCACTAAGTGTCAGGCACGGGTTTTTACCAAACTGGCAGTTTCAAGTGTTTGCTAGACACAATAAGACCTTGTCCTACTCACGTCTAAACTGTAAAACAGAGCTTCTCAGTTGAAATGGGGACGGGGCCCAGGTGACCAACACGAGAGCCCCTCTCCCAGGGCCCCGGAGCCCATAGGACTCAGAGGAAGCCAGCTGACAACTCTCCTCAAGGCAGTTTGGATTGTTTGCAGTCTCAAAAAAACAAACAGACAGACAGACAAACAAACAAACTTGAACTTACGGGTCGCCCCATTATTCCCAAATTAATCTTTCTTTCTTTCCCCTTCACAGAAAAGGCTCCCGTAGTTTTGCAAACTTATGTAGAAAAGAGAAGGTACTGAGCAAAAAGGTAAAGTAGAGGCTGAGAGATGGGGGCAGGTGTTTGGGGACATAGGCAGAGGTGAGTTGTTTGGTTTTGTTGTGGTGCGTTTTGCTTTCTCACTGAAAGTTGACAGGAAAACTTCAGTCCCGTCTTGCGCGGACTAGCAGGAGAAGGATGTGTCTGCCGTGGCCAGGTGGAGAATGTGGCAGGAGCCCTGGTGACCGGACGCGGTGATGGCAGCCGGGCTGTGCAGGAGGGCAGAGGAGCTGCAGAAGCAGCCGGTGTCCGCCTCGCACGCTGCTCCATCCTGTCGGCACGCGGCTTCCTCCAGGCCGCTGGTGGATGCGGTAGGCAGGGCTTCCTTCGGCAAACTAGCCCAGCAGTTTCTAGGAAGCCAGGCCTCGGCCGCGAAGCCCTGGGCAAGGCACGCCCCCGCCTCCGGCTTCTGTTTTCTCACCCGGAGACCGTAGGGATGACGACGAGCCTGTTGTGCGGGCCTCACAGAGTGGCGAGGAGGTTAACGAGGCTCATGGAGCGTGCCTGTGTCTGCCTCTTCCTCCAGGGGTGCCGGGGACAACGTCGACGACAGTAATATGAGTTCTCAGGGGATCCTCTCCCGATGAGGAAACAGGGAAGGGTGGCCGGGGTGCACGCCCAAGACCGCACACTGGAGAGTGTCACAGCTGGCATCAACTCTAGAACCAGAGCCGCCAGAGGAGGTGGTGGCACTCCACCAGCTCATGAGTCAGATATCCAGAGCTGAAGGTCAGGCGCAGGGGTGGAACTGGGTGAGGCGAAGACAGTCTCATTCACTATCTTACTGTTTTCTGTTGCTTACAACAGAACACCTAAAACTGGGTCATTTTTAAAGAAACCGAGCATTTTTTTTCCTAAACTTTAGGAGGCTGGAAAGTCCAAGCAGAGGGGGTACATCTAGTGAGGGTCTTACTCCAGCGGGGCGGGGGGGACTCTCTGCAGAGTCAGGGGGTGGCACAGCGTATCAGATGGCAAGAGGGCAAGAGCGTATGTCCACGCACTCTTTAGGAAGCCGCCAGTCCGGTTCCACGATAGCCCACGAACGAATTCGTTCATTCATGAGGGCAGAGTAGTCCTGATCCAGTCACCTCTTACAGGGCCCCACCTTTCAAACAGCGTTGTAGAATCTTCCACCCTCTTAATACAGTTACAGTGGGTATCATGTTTCCACATGAACTTAGGAGGGGACATTCATTTGGACATAGCACTAACCTTGTCCCTGACCCTGTCAGGTGGGGACTGTCAAACTGGCCACCTTGGAGATGAACCATCAGAGAGCCCAGATGAGGCAGCGGCAGCAGAAAAAGGCGCGTGTGTCTGTGACTGGGAGGGGCTCTAGGGAGTAGATGACAGGGGCCCCTCCCTTCCAGCTGGAGGCCTCCACATCCAAAGAGGAGACAGCTTCCACCCTAAGGGGCCTGCCTTCCTGTGGCCAGGGCATCTGAGATGCCTTTGTTAGGGACACCAGGTCCAGGACCTGGAAGAGCTGGCCTGGAGGGGATTACAGAGCGAGGTGTGGCAGGAACCACGTAACCACTGTGACATGAAACGTTCACCACAGAGGTAGCTAGGGGGTACACGGTGTCTTTGGACGCCAGCTGGGGAGAGAGCAGTGTGGCCACAGAGGGGAGGCGCCCGAGGTTGCTCTGTGGCTCCAAGTGGAAAACCTGGCTGGGGGGGGGGGTCCAGAAAGACGAGGTTGATAAGATTTTGATAGAATAAGCCAAGTGTGGACACCCAGGAGCTGGTGCTCATCACCACTACCACCCCAATGTCACAGGGCATCGTCCCCTTCCTGGGAACCTATCTCAGCGACCTGGTGATGTTAGACGCTGCGATGGACGACTATGTGGATGTGAGTGAGCCTGGGGACGGGCAGCTCGGGGGCCAGGACCCTGAGGCTGGGGAGGGGAGAGCCCTTAGAACTCAGCACTCGGCAAACCTCCACTCACGAGACCTCACGGCTGCCCGTGTGGTGGGGGTGTCACGCCCTTCTCACCCGTGAGCGATGGAGCCTCCGCATAAGCCCCCACCCAGTCCCTGTTCTCCAAGTGGACAAGTCGCAGAGCTCAGCTGGACTCAGCCTCTCCCTTCGTTGCTTGCCATGGGAAGAGAGTGAGATCGGGCCCCTCTGATGGCAGGCAGCTTGGGAGTGGCCAGCAGCCCCTTCTGATCAGAGGCTTCAGCATCCTCACTTGTCATCAGGGAGGGCTGAGACAGAAGGTCCTCGATCCTCAGCTCCCATGTCATCCTTCTCCAGAGCTCAGAGCCTGACCTAGGTGCAAGCCCTGTTCTGTGCAAACCCCCTGACCCCGGTGGCCCTGGCCTTAGTGCAACACGGGAACGGGTGAGGATGGGGCTAGAAATGGGCTAGGGGGCCTTTCTGAGAGACTCGCACCATCACTCTTTCAGGGAAAGGTATTCAACACCCAGAAAAGGCGGAAGGTGAGTAGCTGCGGCCCTCGCTTGAGGGAGTGTGGGGATGTGGAAGTCAGAGACGGCCCCTCTCACCCGGGCAGGACACTTCCTGCCTGCATCCCCTGCAACTCTGATGTATTAGGAAGATTTGAGAGACGGAGGGGGCATCCCATCCCACTGGAGGGTGTGGGAAGGGGACAGGAATCAAGGACACATTTCTGGGGGACAGACTGTTGGAACCCGACTCTGAGATCAGGTTGGGGCACGGATGGGATGGAAGGAGAGGAGGGTATCACTTGAGAGACAAGTCTGCCAACCAGCTCCCTGCTCCATCCCTCCCCCACAAGGCCCCTTTGGCATCTCCCACCCAGGCCCTGTCAGCATCCTGTTTTTTTCTGTGGCCCCAGGAAGTTAAAGTCCTCAGAGAGATCCAGCTCCTCCAGGTGGCAGCCAACAATTACCACATCGAGAAGGAGGAAGAATTCGGACACTGGTTTACCTCCACTGAGTGGCTCAGTGACAACGAGAGGTGAGGGCCTTGCAGGAATTTGACGATAGTCAGGGCATAGGGGACTCTTTCTGGTGGCAGCTGCAGAGAGCCTGGGGCCATGGCTGTCTGGTCAGCCACAGACCCTGTTGCGCGGTGACCCCTGGGGCACCAGGACTCCAGCTAGGGGGCACGCACTGGGAGGGAGAGCTGAGGTGTGGCTCCCGCTAGGTAGACTCGCAGCTGCCTCTCTGTCCTGCAGCTACAAGCTCTCCTGCCAGCTGGAGCCCCCATCCCACTAGGCCGGCGACACCCTCGAGGCAAAGAAGAGCAGGCCCAAGGAAGCCAGGCAGCCGCAACTGCCTTCCCAGCTCCACCTCCGACCGGCCCTGATTCTAATAAATTCAATCCCTTTTTCGGTTTTACCTATTGGAGTGGGTTGAATTATGTCCCCCCCAAACTCACTTAAGCTTGAAATGTGTCCCCCAAGTTTTGTGGATTAGAAACTTAGTCCCTCGTGGGACTGTGAAGAGGGTGGGAAATCCGATTACGGTAATATGAAAGGTGGAGCCTTGAAGAGGTGAGAGGATTGTAGGACCCTGCAGTAGTGAAAGGATTGAAAATGGTGGTCGGGGGTGTGGTTCTGGGGGCATTAAGAAGAAGAGGAGAGTCTGCCCCTCTCTCTCTCTCTCTCTCTCTCTCTGCTCTCTCTGCTCCCACCATCATGCAAGGTGAGACCCCGAGTCACTGTCGCCACCACCAAATGGCATTTAGACTTCCCAGCCTCGGAAACTGAGAGAAATAAATGCCATTTCTCTTCATACATCGCCCAGTTTCAGGTATTCTCCTATAGCAACACTAAACGGACCAACACACCTATCTTTACCTGGAATCACAGGAGTGTTGTCTTTCTTGGTGTTTTCATTAAAATCAATATAGTCACGTTGCACGTTGTGCGTCTTTCAATATTTAATTTGACGATACCTGATCTTTGGAGATGGTGCCCTATGAACACAGACAGAATAACTGCTTGCGTTTCAACGTGACAGCGAGCTCCAGCAGCGCGCACACGCCACCATCTGTCTTTCCTGCTGAACCGACGGAAGAGCTCTTTCTCGCTGAAAGCTACTGCAAAGCTTTCTGCACCGATAGCAGTTGCGTGGAGCTGCATTTTCTCTTCTCTGTAGATTCTCAGGGTCTAATCTCCTGAGGGAGAAGTGGCAGATCATTTGGTGCTCGGTTTTAAAATATTGTCTCACTCCACATCTTCCCACGTTTTCTTGGAGGGGTTAGAAAGTTTAGATTTTTCAGCATTCTCTGGACACACACGTGTTTCCTTCTTTGAAGTGTGTCCATACGCATGGTTCTCTGTCACCACCGTCTAGTTAAATACACCAGTCCCTCAACAACACTGTTCAAATGTCAGTACCACAGGCCAGGAACTGTGAGCGAACACCTCAAGTGCTACCGTGCAAACTCAGGGCTCTCCCGTCGGCCCACATTCCCTGCACAAGCAACAGATGGGCGTCATCATCAGTGTCCAGTCATGTCCCTCCTTTCCAAGTCTGTTTGGCAAGGGGTGGCTGTGCATCTGTTCCCTACTACACGCACAGACAGCAGCTTGTGTAGCTGTGTCGCCTCCCGGACTCCCAGTGATAAGCCATGTGGCAGTTAACAGAGACCGACACTCACTCACTCAGGAAAGGGAATCTGCCGACAAGGATGAAAGTGCAACAAAGAAACAAGAAGTGATGAGGCTGGAAAGGAAACTGGAATCAAATGGAAATAGAGGCGGGGAAAGTGGGCAACTGTGAGAATCTTGACACTTCTGCCATTGCAAAGACTCCCACTACTCAGCCACAGTGAAGGTGACCTTACACACACAAATAAGAGAACTTGTCAAAGGAACAGATAGCCCAGAAATAGTGATGCCAGTAACACTGCACATTCAAGGAAATCCCAGACGTGTTTCACAGCCCTGAAAGTTCAAACAGTAAAATACTGGAAGCTCGTATGGTCATTCTTAGAGTTCTGCGCTACCACGCCAAGCAAAGACTGCCCGCACGTGTGTATATTTGCAGATGGGGTGTAGCAGTGCTTCTCGGCTGGGGCAGTTTTGCCTCCCACAAGACACCTTGTAACACCTGTGGAGACATTTCTAGTTTTCACATGAAGGTTTCCACTGGCGTCTAGTAGGTAGCTACCATCATCTCCTACATCGCACCGTCTCATGCCGGGCAAAGAATTACCCAGCCCAAAATATCAAGATTGCCAAGGCTGAGAAGTCCCGATCGAGGGAAATCTTCTTTTCTCCCACCTTTGGGGACCGTTATTTTTATGTCGGTATTCTTTTATAGAACACCATTTCTCCAATAATGCGAGGGGAAGCTTTTTCTAAAATCACGAACCGGATTCCGTAGAAAGGTGGGCGTAGGAGGAAGAATCTTAAAATGGCCTCATGACGTCCGCAACCTTTGCTCTCTGTGTCACCCTCCTCTTTTAAGTGTGGGAAGAATCTGTGATTTTTCCAGTCCGGGTGAATAGAGGAAAGCTGACAGGCTGCTGCCACCATGAATCTGGTCTGTTGTACAAGAAACCACGGAGCAGCCTGGAGAGACACCCTCCAGCTGAACTGTGGAAAGTGTCACGAGGTGGGGAACTGCAGTGGCCCCTACGCTGAGGGCAGCCCACATTTGCCAGTCAGAAGCTGGGGCTCCCAGTCACACACCACCAGACACGAATGATGCCAACACCCTGAGTGAGGTCAGAAGCCCATTCTTTCCTGGGTGAGCCTTCAGATGACAACGCATTTCAGGTGACTACTTGACTGTGTCTGCTGTCATCACTTCTCATCCCTTCTATTCCAGGGAAGGTAGGTGCCCTTCCTTCTCTCCACGGCCTTCTCTTCCACCCCGGCACAGCCCAGCTGCATCACTGCACCCATTTCCAGGGCTTCCTGCCCCCAGAACGCCCAGTGCCTCTGCACAAACGCATCTCTATTCCCATCAATCTGGACAAGCCTGAGAGTTTTCACAGAAACATTCAGGGGGAAAGTTAAAATCACCACCAGGCAGGCGCCCCTTCCACTCTCGCCCTGTTGTTTCCCCCAATTCACTCCCCTATCCCCTCACCTCCTCTTTACTAGATGAGCACATTTCTGCTCAGTGAGTTGTCTTTGGCACACAGCTTTTGAAATTTCGGGAAGCTTCCCTCCCGCCCAAAGAGGGCAAAGAGGAAAAAGTGTGAATAATGTGGAGTTGTGTGAGTTCAAATTCCTTTAGTTTGAAAATCCAAAGAATTCCCATTGTCTGGATGAGAATTTCCAGCTGGGCTTCTCTGAGTCCTAAGGGCTGCGAGGGACTGGGCAGAGGAGCTCTCACGCTGGCCACCTGCGCCCCATCCCCATTTCAACTGAGCGGCTCTGGTTTTACAGTTGAGATTTCAGTTGTGCAAAGAGTTCCTTTGCTGTTACTAAACACTTGATAGTGTCCAACTGGCTCCAGCCTGTGCCTGACAGTTGATAACACTGAATCCTGGGGCAGAACTGCTGGCCTAAGGTCCCAGAAAGATTGACAGGCCTCTTCAACCAGCTCATCGCAGCCTCCAGTGTCCCTGGCCCCAGCGACTTCCAGGCTCACCGAGGAAGCAATGTTTAGCACAACAGAGGACCCCGGTCGTCCCTGGTGCTCCATCCCTGGTAGGGAGATGTCCTCCCTACCTCCCAATGTCTCTCCGTGTCTTCTTCAGACAGTGAGCAGACGTGCCAGGCGGGGTACAGACAATGGCAGAGAGTGAGAAAAACATCCTAAATGGTGGCTCTCCTGAGAAGGAAACACAAAAACCTATGAAACGGAAAGCAGTTCCCGGGCCTTCCAGCTGTGGTCCCCGAGGCAGGTGCTGATGACACGGTCGGCCACACTGCTGAACGGGGTAACGGTGGCATGGACAGTTGCTGCCAGGTGCTCCTTGACCTTCTTGTTCTCCTGGGACCAGCGGGGGTTCCGGTGGTCACAGGGCACCACCTTCTTGCACACCTACTAGAGAGGAGGAGAACTTTGCGGGGGCATGGCCCACCCCAGTTCAGAATCCACAGTATCCTGCAGTCCCCAGGCAGGTGACGGTGGTCTGAGCTGGAGCCCAGGAAGCTCAGCATGTGGCCGGAGGCTGGCAGGAGTCCCTGGGTTGGGTTCTCTACCCACTGAGGGTATTTAAGTACCTGATGTCCCAGGCCTACCACTGCTGACGAAGGGTCTGTACCACTGCAGCCAGGTTATTCTCACCAGCCCCACCCCCAGAAGCTGTGCCGGGCATGCACATCTCAAGGTGGCATCTTAACCCATCCTAATGAGTCCTCTGGTCCATTTCCCCATTCAGATTCACACTCCCTTTGGAAGCTACAACTAGGGGCTCTACTTGGGCCTCTGCTACAGTGTCTAGTCCACATCAGGTGCTAAATAAGTGCTGAAGCTGGTGAAGCCTCCTGGCAGGGTGGGTGGAACGGACCCATGGACCTGCCTGCACCTCAGTGAGCATCCTCCATCCCCAAATGGACCAGGGCCTGGCCTTGCTTCCCATACGTCCCAACTCATTTGATCTTCACAGTCACTCCGTGCACCTGGTGCTGTCGGTGCCCCATCTGTACTGTTGACGTGTGGAGAGGAACGTCACAGGCATTATAAAACTAGGTCAGTTCACGTGGTCAGTAAGATGCGTAACTGATACCAGACCCAGATCACTGCACTCTGGTCACGAATGGCTGGTCTGGGACATCAGGTGCAAGAAGGAAGCCTGTCTAGGCCCCACTCTGCAGAGCCGAGCCACTCACCGTGTCCATCAGCATCACCTGCTCTGCCAACAGCTTGGGCGAGAATGCCATGATGTCACGCATGTCCACACTGGGCTGGTTCATCGTATCACAGGACAGGGGTAGAAGGGCTCTGGAGATCGCTCAAGTTCCAGCTCCATCACTGGAGGTGACCACTTCCCTGCCCCTGGTGTGGGCTCGGAAGATGGTCATGGATCCAGTCCTACAGGTGACTCTGGGTGCAGAGCAGGCAAGGCTGGCTCTAGAGCCTGTGTGGGAAGTGCCCGTTCTTCCGGGCATGAAGCAGGTGCAGGAAAAAAAAAAAAAGAAAAAAAAAGCTTCACCAGTATCACCATTTAATGAGGTCAATGGCTCATTTAACGTAACAGGCATTATGACCTTGGACAGTTCCTATGTAACAAGACTACTGAAAATGTTTCATCCAATATACACACAGCAAAAGACAATTAGCCCAATTTAAAAAATGGTCAGAGGAAGAGTCGGCCAGTTCGCTCTGTTGGTTAGAGTGTGGTGTTCTCATACCAAGATCAAGGCTTAGGATCCCCACACAGGCCAGCCGCCGTAACAAACCAACCACAAACCTGCTCAGATAATTCAAATAAGCATTTCTCTAAGTGAGATATAGGAAAGCCCAATAAGCACCGAAAGAGATATTCGTCGTCACCCATAAGGAAATGTCTATCAATACCGCAGTGACATAATGTGTCGTAGCCGTTAGAAGGGCTGTAAATCAAAAAGACAGTCAAGACAAAGTGTTCACAAGGCTATGGAGATATCACAACCCTCATATATTGACGGAGAGACTGGAAAATGCTACAGACTGCCAGGAAATCAGGTCGGTAGTTTTTCGAAATGTGAAATGTAAACTTACTAGGTGCCCCAGCAATCCTACCGCTGGGTCCATACGAACGAAAACTGAAAATCTGTCCACACAAAAGTTTGTACATGAAACCTCAGATCAGCCCCACTTACACTAGTCAAACAGTCAAAACCACACAGAACGCCAAGGAAGAATACTGAAAGCTGCATGAGAGGAAAACACACACACACACACAGACTCTCTCACACAAACTGACATGCACACACAGACACACACATACGGACACACACACACACACACACACACAAACACACACACACACACACACACACACACACACTCACTCACTCACTAAGTCACTCACTCACAAGAAAGTCCTAATACGGATTTCAGTAAATTCTTCAACAGAAAACGCCCAGTCCAGGAGACAAAGAGATCTTATAGTCAAATAAAAAATTCAACAACAACAACAACAAGACAAGAGCACTGTACCGGACAAGAGCATCCTTCAAACAGGGAGAGAGACAATCCTCTCCCAGACAGACGAAGGCCGAGAGGATCCCCCACAGCAGACCGCTCTCCCAAAGCGCTGCACAGGGCTCTTCCAACTCAAAGATGACGCTGACGTGCCCCAGCACCACGTCCGCAGGGATGAAAGTCAGCAGTCATGGAAGTAGAAATACAAAGAACACACTCAACCTACAAGGAAGACGACAAAACCACTCCCCGCCCTCCCCCAGGGGCCTCGTCCCCACCGCCCTCGCACTCGCAGCAGCGGCGATGGCTCACCAGGCCCGGGACCCCAAGACACGGCCCGTGACCAGGAAGCCACAGCCCAGCTGCACCTGCTACTCCGGTCTGGCCCCGGCACCGCCCCCGACCGGCTGCTCCCGCAGCAGCCCTGGGACAAGGCGATCCTGCGTGCTGGGGACGGACGGACGGAAGGACGGACGGACGGCGGGGCAGCGCTGGGCTCCACCGGAGGGGAGGAGGGCGTCCCAGCCTCCTGTCTCTGCCAGCGCCGGGCACCCCGCCCGCCATCTGCATCCCTCCCTGCTGGCCTCCGCCGCCCCTCCTGAACTCAGGACCCGGGGAACCCTCCTAATGCACCCCGTGCCGCCTCCGTCTCAGCCCGACCACCCTACTCCCCTGCCTCGCTCGGGAGGTACAGCCCCCTCACCCGGGTCCTACCGGCTCCACCACGCCGCTCCCCTCGCAGGTCTCTCCCTGGTGTGGCAATTCCTCCAGGAGCGTGGAGGTTTGGCCGCTAAGTTTCTGTTCCATGGCAAGTGCTGCGGGAAGGGCTTTCTTCCCTCGTGTCCCACAAATTTCCCGCGTTCTGTCTCTGACCTTCTGTCCACCTGTTATTTCAGCTGTCGTCAACGGTCAGAGGTACTTTCTGAAAGCTGACTTGAGTGCTGTCTCTAAAGGATACAACCTGAGGTCTGCTATCTTCAAACCAAAAGAGATTCCTCACCTGAACCCAACTCTGCTGGGACTTTGATCTCCACCTTCCATGCTCCAGATCTCTGAGGAATAAATTGATGTTGGATATAAGCTACCCACACTATGGTACTTTGTTACAGCAGCCCGAACTGACTCAGACAGAAGTGACATCCCATCACTTGTGCTGTGTTCTCCTGGTCAGAAGGAAGTGGCTAACCACTTAGTGCTGGGAGCCATTCATTGTGCAGGCTGCCACCACATAGGCCGAGGTAAAGCCCATGGGACTGATTCTAAATATCATAGGAAGGCAGTGAAAAGTTTACTATTAGGAGATGACAATACCTGAAATTAATTTCAGTGTGTTATCACTGCAGGGGGGAAAAAAACACCCCAAAAAACCTGGTCACAACAAAGGACTTTCCCAAGATTACACTGCTGGAACTCAGGCCTCTTTGAATTGTATCTCCTGCTATATTTCACTCTTTTTTGTAATTCAAATATCTCCACGTATGTGCACTATGTACATTTGACACTGTGTTCATTCCCTTTTGTGTTGCTCTAACAGAATACCTGGATCTGGGTAATTTATAAAGAAAATGAAATTTATTTGCTTACAGTTTCTGAGGCTGGGAAGTCCAAAGTCCATCTGGAGGTGGTGACAGCAACCCAGGGGTCTCGCATTGCAAGATGGTGGAAGCAGAGAGAGGAGAGAGCAAGACAGATTTTTCTCTTCTTTTAAAGCTCTCAGAACCACACCCCTGACCACCATCTTTAATCCATTCAGCACAGTCCCACAATCCGATCCCCTCCAAGGCTCTGCCTTTCAATTACCATAACAGGATTTCCCACCCTCTTAACAATCACAGTGGGGGCTAAGTTTCTAATACATAAAATGCAGGGGATTCAAGCTTCAATGACTTTTGGGGGGACATAATTCAATCCACTACAGACACCAACCCATGAGTTTCCATAAGATTTATCTCATAGACACCTCATGAATTTCGTAGGAAATAAATGCTTGCACAATCCCCACTGGGCATGTTGGGAAACTGGGCAGGTCTTAAAAGACACGATATCCTGTCTTGGATCACAGAAATGGTGAGAAAAAGCAGATTCTGACCAACCCCTGCCTTGAAACCTGGGGCCCTTGCTGCACACCCAAGGGGCTGAGGGAGTGCTGTGTTTGCACACTTGTGTGCAGTTAAGGAGTTGACATGGGGGAAGAGGGTGAGCAGTCGTCAGCCCAGAGAGACCACTGGGTAGATCATACTGAAGGAAGGACCCCATGTCATGGAATCTTATAAGAAGTGACCTCACTTCCTTAGTGATGGACCGCAAGAGAACTTAGAACTCTGGTAACCGTGCAGCTCACTTGGCAAGCAACTGCCAAGAGAGAAAGATGGATTCAGGTCGCATCCCGAGTTTTCGACGATCTCACTTCAGGAATTCCTGGAGAGAGAGCGTGTGGAGACGATGGAGACGTTGGTTCCGTCCTCTCCTCCGATGCCTGTGGCCGTTTGGCAGGGGGCACCCCCAGGTAACACAGGGTAGCCCAATCCAGGACAGTCCACACCTGTGATCCCAGCTGGGCAGTTTTTCACCAAATTCCAATCACCGTGTGTGTGTGTGTGTGTGTCTCTGTGTGTGTGTGAGAGTGTGTGTGTGGGTGTGTGCCTGTGTGTGTGTGCCTGTGTGTGTGTGTGTGTGTGTGTGTGCAAGAGAGAGTGAGAGTGAGAGTGAGAGAGAGTGAGAGAGAGAGTGAGAGAGAGAGAGAGAGAGAGAGAGAGAGAGAGAGAGAATAAAGAGGAGGAGAAGGGCCCCTCCTGAACAGGAGATGGTCGCGTTAGGGGATGAAACCCTGGAAGGTCTGTCCACGTCTCACGTTGTTGCTGGAAGGATGGGAAAGTAACTGTTAGGGACCAAGTCTGTATCCTCAGAAGTAAATTCTTCACCTCTAGCTGTTATCTGGTTTCCTCCCTGGCTAGAGGTCTATGCAGATGCTTCTCTGTGCCCGATCAGGGGGGCAGAATTTCTAGTCGGGGTATCTCCCACGGACACAGGCAGGAGGCTGCTGACTCTTACTGGCCCAAATGCCGGCCACTCTCATTACAGAGCTCCACGCAGGAGATCACCGAGGAGGTGTTCGATGGGTCCGAATACCCCATCTCCCTGGACAAGGGGCAGGCGCACCATGTCACCCACCAAGGCCAGCGCTGGTCTAAGGTGAGAGCGGGCACAGAGAGGTCTCCACAGAAAGGAACGCAAAATGACCAGAGTGGGCCCAGGACCCCGACCCAAATATGGGGACTCCCCTGGAAACTATACTCAAGCGTTCCCACTGGAGTGACCCACAGTCCCACTCCCACAGGAATCTGGCCTCTAGTACTACCCACTGGCAACTCGCTTAAGGTGCAAAGTCCCTGTTCTCTCACTTGCAGGACTATAAGAGTAGGCACTTCTGTGTGGTTTCACTCTACACTAGGCCGTGAGTATCTCTGCTCGTTGCCACTCTTCTTACTGTCTTAGCTCCCCACCCCAGGTGTCCTGTGCAGCAGTCAGCCCCACTGCCTCCCAGGTCTCCTCCAAGACTTACAAACCATCCCCCTTATGGGGCAGGGTGTGTTCACACACACAAAAAAGAGAAGTCACACAAAAAAGGGGGTCCGGCTGTTCTACACGTTTGTCTGCAATGGGTCATCTCGCAGAGCACATCGCTGGAGCCCCACCAGGCCGGGAGCTGTGCCCTCCCATGTCTTCATGTTTTCCTGTAACAGAGGCCATTTTCCCTGGCAGTTCAGTCTCTCGCTGCCGGTGGAACGTGACACGGTTCAGTTGTAATTTCCACTTCAGCCGCGCTGCAGGGAACATCTTACGTGTGCCCGACAGACTGTGTGAGCTGGCTAGGGATGCCGTAACACAGCGCCACACACTAGAGGCCTCTGACAACAAAAATATATGTTCCCACAATTCTGGAGGCTAGAAATTTGATGTCAAGCTGTTGGCTGGGGTGGTTTCCCCTGAGGTCTCTCTCCTGGGCTTGGAGACGGCCACGTCCTATACCTCTGTTCACATGCTCTTCTCTACTGCTTCTCTGTGTCCTTACCACGTCTTCCTGTGACGGCCCGTGTCATGTCAAATCAAAGCGAACACTAACGAATTTACTCAAACTTAATTGCCTTTCCAAAGACCTGTGTCCTACCGCAGTCATCACCTTATGCACTGGGTATTACAACATCAATTGTGAATTTTAAGAAGGGAATACAGTTCAGCCCAGAACATATACTAATCCCCTCCTAAAACAGCCTCCGGGGAGAGGGATTCCTGGGTGAAAAGCTATGCACGTGTCAAATGTTGATAGCTAAAGCCAGATGACTTTCCAAAGTGATGTAGCAGGTGCATGGTCAGCAGCAGTCTCAGAACGGAGCTGCTTCCCTGCCTCAGCCTTTCCTGGGTGTTAACATTCTTTTCGATATTTTACCCGTCTGGAGACCTTGTGGCAAATAAGATGACCGTTTGTTTTCCTTCATTTTCAACCTCGCAACGGATACGTCTCAGTCACAGTCAGCCACTTACCGCACACTTGGTCTTTCTTTTTCCTCAATCGTCTGCTCAGATCTTGGCACTGCAATGGGCTTCCTCCTGCCCCAGAAGCTGCCAGCGCTCCCACTGTGTGGCATCTGGGATCAGCGTGGCTCTCTCTGATCTAAATGAAAGGAGCACAATTGTGTTGTTTAAGTTGTGAGGGTTCTCTTCAGGTGTCTTTCTCTGCACACAGTCTCCAAAATGGGGAGGAAATGAGGTTCCCACCGCCCCCTTCCTTCCCATGCCAGCAGCAGACCAAGCCCCTGGGAGCTCAGTGGGAACCTGCAGCCACAGCTGAGGACAGTTCTCAGCGCCGACCTGTGTGCTGTCGAGCAGCCACTGACATCCAAATGCCTATGTTTCCTGTGGCTACAGTGGGAGTCATTTTTGAGAACTCACCGGGACAGTGATCTCTAATACAGGCTACTAATACAGGCACTTAGTTGCTCCACAGCTAACAAACCACATTGAAGATACTGCGAAGGTACTACTTTCTTAGTTCTTTTCTGTCCAGCGCCCCCACGTCAACTTTTGCTTTGAGAGCCTATAATCTTTTTCACGACGGTCACTCATGTCTCCCACATGAGCAGATCCCTAAAGGGTTGGGGCTTCCTGGTCTGAGCTCCAGGCCCCAGTTCTCTGGCGATTCACGGTGATGACACTGAAAGCGTGTCCCTCCTTGTTCCTTCCAGGGTAAAAAGGGTCGTACCCTGGACCTGCAAGAGATCCGCATGATGCGGACAATCCAGCCAGGCACAGGGGCGAAGCTGCTGGAGTCCCTGCTGCCAGCTCTCCAGGGCAGAACGGTCCCCCACTTCTCCACCTTCCTTTGCTCCTACTGGGACTTCGCCACCATCCCACAGTTCCTGGACCAGCTCTTCAGTAGGTGAGTGCCCGCCCCCTCCAAGGCACCGTGGTGACTCTGCCACCTAGAAGCTGTGTCTCGGGAATGCCACTGCAGCACTCTGAGCCTGTTTGCTCCTCTGAGGAGTGGGGTGGCAAGAGGATGAACCCCATCGAGTCTTTATAGGGGCCAAATTTCATAAGACATGGCAAGGAGATGCCTAGTGCCTGGCTCAGCTGGATGCACTGTGCTTGTTCATATTTATTATTTTTCTTTCCTGTTTGGCTGAAAGAGCTCTCTGCCTCATGCCCCCCACCCCCACCCCATGGCCGGTGTCTCTCTGAGTTTGCAAAAGCCCAGAGAAGGCATATCTGATTTCGCACTTTTATTTGAGATTTCTTCTAACTTGTCTTTGTCCTTGATATAGAAAGAACAGGCTCCATGGGCACCAGAGGAAGGGACCCCAGGTCCACTCAGATATCTGGGAATGCTCTGCTTGGGGCTTACTTATTCAACACATTTAGAAGCCCTTCCTTTGTAAAGTCACTTTTCTAGACGCTTGGCATAATTCAGTGACCAAAGCAGACCACAGACACTGGGACTCAATTCTAGTCATGGAGTGAGATACTCACGGTAGACACCGTGAGCACGTCACGTCCACAGCATGTCAGTTGTGACGCCCTCGTGGCCTCCTCAAGGTGGAGGTGCACTCTCCCGCGTCCTACCCACAATGACAGGCCCAGCACCCAACTAGAAAGTATGTGGACTTTTGATCCAGAGAGAGAGCTCACTGTACCCCAGAGTGCGGGGGCACATACGGACCGTGGCTGGGGAGGGACTGACAAAGCTGTGAATCTGAGACAACTTGTAATTCCCACGAGGGCGCTGAGGTCTGGGGGCTTTCCCTGCAAGTGAAAAGGAGTCCAACGGAGCTGTGGATGGGGTCACAGTCTCCCTGCAAAACAGGGGGAGTCTGGGGCTCACCGCCAGCTCTCGAGAGACACGTCCCCAGGACAGTGGCATCCTAGCTCTGCCCGTCCTCCATCCCACCTCTGTCCCTCCTGACCCAGACAACAGCGGCTCAGGCCTGAAGTTATGAGCAGCCTGCCCACAGACCTGCCTGGGGCCTTGGTCCTTAGTTCACAGGTGCACATAGGTGGGTGTCCCGTCCTTTCGGAAAACCCATGTGAGTGTAAGGGTGAGGCTCACGAGGGTCTGTACTTGTCCTGTCTAATGGCCAGGTCTGCCACTGTCAGGACCGCCACACAGGGCTTGGGTGGGGGGGGGGGCTGTGTCCTCTAGACAGGCAGTGGCAGGCCCAGGGGCCCAGAACCACTACGCAAGCGTGCCCTGGGAGCACAGCGTGGAAGCAAAGGCCAGCCTCTGACTTTGCTGCCCACTCTCACACTTCCAGCACCATCTGTCACACTGTGGTCACTATGCCGGAGCGTTTCTGCACAGATTTCCATCAGCCCCTGCACTTTCCATCGTTGAAAGTGAAGATCGACCACGTGCAGGTCAGCTTGCCTGGATTGGACACGGGTGCCAGTGTGTACGTTCTGCTGACCAACCTGAGGCACCCAGAGCTCTTTGAGGCAGCAACAGATGGTGAGGGGACCGCAGTCTGGAAGAATTACCAGGGGTGGTGCTTTGGGGCTAGAACTCCCTTTAATGCAGTCAGATCCTTTCCGTGTTTGGAAAGGCCAGTGGGAAATGACTGATGCTGGTGAACCTTTTCTATTTTTCCCCCTGCTCCTGTTTCATGTCCAGAACCACAGGCACTTCCCAGGCAAGCTCTAGAGCCAGTGCCAGCACCTCCAGTAGAGCTGGGGCCCGCCCTGCGCTCAGAGTCACCTGTGCAACTGGGTCCACCGCCAGCTTCCGTGCCAGCAGCAGTGCCAGGAGAAGAGCCACCACATGTGATACGGCTGAAGCTAGAGGACCCTTCAAAGCCCTCGTGCCCCTCTCCTGTGGCAACATTGAACCGGCCCCGTGGAGACCTGTGGGACATCAGGGCATTCCCTCCTAAGCTGCTGGCAGAGCAGCTGACTCTGATGGACGCGGTGAGCAGCTCGCCTCTGCGGGGGGCGAGGAGGGCGGTTGCCTAGACAGGCTGTCCTTCTTGCACCTGGTGTCCCAGACAAGCCATTACTCACCAGAGTCCAGTGATCTGGGTCCAATACCAGCTCCACATCTTACCAATGATGTGACCTGGATGAGTTTCTTCATTCCCAAGCCTTCCCTGTCCACATGTCGACAGTCAAGTTGAGACATCAACAGTACCAGTTGCAGAGCGACCCAAGCTAACATGAAAAGGGACAGAGAGAAAGCAGCACGGGGGCCTGGCTTCTCTGGTTGACGGAGGGTGCTCACTGAGGGGCAGCTGGGTTCAGGAGTTACCCACCCATCCTCCCGTGTGACCTCACCAACCTCAGCACTTCTTAGGACCTGAGATGGACTCGACTCCCTAGCAGACCCCCTAAGAGAACCCGTAGTCATAGCTGCCACAGGCAGTGCGCATCTGAGGAAGGAAATAGAACAAAGGGCTCATCAGGATGCACACTGGATGCGGCCTCAAGATGAGCACACCCGAGCCATTTTCTAGTGCTCGGAGCTAGTGAGAACGGCCTGCCTGACCATGCCACTCGTTCCTTGCCTGCCAGTATTAGCTCTTGGGTGCCTTTAGTGGGCGCATAGCCAGATCCAAACTCTTTCACAAGAGTAGCCTGTGTGTGACACACTCTTCCTCTCCAGGAGCTGTTTAGGGAGGTGGTGCCCTATGACTGCCTGGGCTCCATCTGGTCCCAACGCCACAAGAAGGGGAAGGAGCACCTGGCACCCACCGTTCGTGCCACCGTCGCCCAATTTAACAATGTGGCCAATTGCGTCATCACCACCTGCCTTGGGGATGACAGCAGGAAGGCCCAGGACAGAGCCAGGGTGCTGGAGCACTGGATCAAGGTGGCCAGGGTAAGCCGTGGGAGGACCCAGGGGATCCCCTCTCTGCAGACTTGGGAACTGCCTTTTATTAACAACCACCATCAGGGCAGTCGCCTGTGGTCAAGTCCCTGCACAATCCCTGGGCCTTTCCTCTCAGGGCACACTGGCCTTGACCCCCATGTCCCAGTGCTGGAGGCTCACTTCCTATCTGGGCTCTTGGGTTGAGCTAACATCCTCCCTCTGTGAGTTCTGCTCGTGGGGTTCCAGCTGTGCCCTCCCGTGGCTGCCCGGCTCTCTGCCTCATCCAAGAGGGGAGATGTCAGCCGAGGGGCTGAAGCTGGAGCAGGCGGGCTCCAACTCCCCACCTCCTGGTTCATTCTCTTTCCTCCCCAGGAGTGCTTGGTCCTCAGGAACTTCTCCTCAGTCCACGCCATCCTCTCCGCTCTGCAGAGCACACCGATCCATCGAATGAGAAGGACGTGGAGAGAAGTTTCCAGGTGGGTGGGCCTCTTCCTGTAGGAGCACAGGGGTGGACCGGGGACGCCCCCACAGGTTTGGGCATTGCCCCCTTAATGACCGTGGCAGGGACCGGGAGGTCAGAGGCACTGAGGCAAGAATGGGCTCATGACTAGGGTCTCCCTGGGAGACTCCCCGGGAACTTAGCCCAGGATTTCTTACCCCAAGCTAAAGTTTCATTTTGCTTTGTTTTCTACTTTCACTAAGTGTCAGGCACGGGTTTTTACCAAACTGGCAGTTTCAAGTGTTTGCTAGACACAATAAGACCTTGTCCTACTCACGTCTAAACTGTAAAACAGAGCTTCTCAGTTGAAATGGGGACGGGGCCCAGGTGACCAACACGAGAGCCCCTCTCCCAGGGCCCCGGAGCCCATAGGACTCAGAGGAAGCCAGCTGACAACTCTCCTCAAGGCAGTTTGGATTGTTTGCAGTCTCAAAAAAACAAACAGACAGACAGACAAACAAACAAACTTGAACTTACGGGTCGCCCCATTATTCCCAAATTAATCTTTCTTTCTTTCCCCTTCACAGAAAAGGCTCCCGTAGTTTTGCAAACTTATGTAGAAAAGAGAAGGTACTGAGCAAAAAGGTAAAGTAGAGGCTGAGAGATGGGGGCAGGTGTTTGGGGACATAGGCAGAGGTGAGTTGTTTGGTTTTGTTGTGGTGCGTTTTGCTTTCTCACTGAAAGTTGACAGGAAAACTTCAGTCCCGTCTTGCGCGGACTAGCAGGAGAAGGATGTGTCTGCCGTGGCCAGGTGGAGAATGTGGCAGGAGCCCTGGTGACGGGACGCGGTGATGGCAGCCGGGCTGTGCAGGAGGGCAGAGGAGCTGCAGAAGCAGCCGGTGTCCGCCTCGCACGCTGCTCCATCCTGTCGGCACGCGGCTTCCTCCAGGCCGCTGGTGGATGCGGTAGGCAGGGCTTCCTTCGGCAAACTAGCCCAGCAGTTTCTAGGAAGCCAGGCCTCGGCCGCGAAGCCCTGGGCAAGGCACGCCCCCGCCTCCGGCTTCTGTTTTCTCACCCGGAGACCGTAGGGATGACGACGAGCCTGTTGTGCGGGCCTCACAGAGTGGCGAGGAGGTTAACGAGGCTCATGGAGCGTGCCTGTGTCTGCCTCTTCCTCCAGGGGTGCCGGGGACAACGTCGACGACAGTAATATGAGTTCTCAGGGGATCCTCTCCCGATGAGGAAACAGGGAAGGGTGGCCGGGGTGCACGCCCAAGACCGCACACTGGAGAGTGTCACAGCTGGCATCAACTCTAGAACCAGAGCCGCCAGAGGAGGTGGTGGCACTCCACCAGCTCATGAGTCAGATATCCAGAGCTGAAGGTCAGGCGCAGGGGTGGAACTGGGTGAGGCGAAGACAGTCTCATTCACTATCTTACTGTTTTCTGTTGCTTACAACAGAACACCTAAAACTGGGTCATTTTTAAAGAAACCGAGCATTTTTTTTCCTAAACTTTAGGAGGCTGGAAAGTCCAAGCAGAGGGGGTACATCTAGTGAGGGTCTTACTCCAGCGGGGCGGGGGGGACTCTCTGCAGAGTCAGGGGGTGGCACAGCGTATCAGATGGCAAGAGGGCAAGAGCGTATGTCCACGCACTCTTTAGGAAGCCGCCAGTCCGGTTCCACGATAGCCCACGAACGAATTCGTTCATTCATGAGGGCAGAGTAGTCCTGATCCAGTCACCTCTTACAGGGCCCCACCTTTCAAACAGCGTTGTAGAATCTTCCACCCTCTTAATACAGTTACAGTGGGTATCATGTTTCCACATGAACTTAGGAGGGGACATTCATTTGGACATAGCACTAACCTTGTCCCTGACCCTGTCAGGTGGGGACTGTCAAACTGGCCACCTTGGAGATGAACCATCAGAGAGCCCAGATGAGGCAGCGGCAGCAGAAAAAGGCGCGTGTGTCTGTGACTGGGAGGGGCTCTAGGGAGTAGATGACAGGGGCCCCTCCCTTCCAGCTGGAGGCCTCCACATCCAAAGAGGAGACAGCTTCCACCCTAAGGGGCCTGCCTTCCTGTGGCCAGGGCATCTGAGATGCCTTTGTTAGGGACACCAGGTCCAGGACCTGGAAGAGCTGGCCTGGAGGGGATTACAGAGCGAGGTGTGGCAGGAACCACGTAACCACTGTGACATGAAACGTTCACCACAGAGGTAGCTAGGGGGTACACGGTGTCTTTGGACGCCAGCTGGGGAGAGAGCAGTGTGGCCACAGAGGGGAGGCGCCCGAGGTTGCTCTGTGGCTCCAAGTGGAAAACCTGGCTGGGGGGGGGGGTCCAGAAAGACGAGGTTGATAAGATTTTGATAGAATAAGCCAAGTGTGGACACCCAGGAGCTGGTGCTCATCACCACTACCACCCCAATGTCACAGGGCATCGTCCCCTTCCTGGGAACCTATCTCAGCGACCTGGTGATGTTAGACGCTGCGATGGACGACTATGTGGATGTGAGTGAGCCTGGGGACGGGCAGCTCGGGGGCCAGGACCCTGAGGCTGGGGAGGGGAGAGCCCTTAGAACTCAGCACTCGGCAAACCTCCACTCACGAGACCTCACGGCTGCCCGTGTGCTGGGGGTGTCACGCCCTTCTCACCCGTGAGCGATGGAGCCTCCGCATAAGCCCCCACCCAGTCCCTGTTCTCCAAGTGGACAAGTCGCAGAGCTCAGCTGGACTCAGCCTCTCCCTTCGTTGCTTGCCATGGGAAGAGAGTGAGATCGGGCCCCTCTGATGGCAGGCAGCTTGGGAGTGGCCAGCAGCCCCTTCTGATCAGAGGCTTCAGCATCCTCACTTGTCATCAGGGAGGGTTGAGACAGAAGGTCCTCGATCCTCAGCTCCCATGTCATCCTTCTCCAGAGCTCAGAGCCTGACCTAGGTGCAAGCCCTGTTCTGTGCAAACCCCCTGACCCCGGTGGCCCTGGCCTTAGTGCAACACGGGAACGGGTGAGGATGGGGCTAGAAATGGGCTAGGGGGCCTTTCTGAGAGACTCGCACCATCACTCTTTCAGGGAAAGGTATTCAACACCCAGAAAAGGCGGAAGGTGAGTAGCTGCGGCCCTCGCTCGAGGGAGCGTGGGGATGTGGAAGTCAGAGACGGCCCCTCTCACCCGGGCAGGACACTTCCTGCCTGCATCCCCTGCAACTCTGATGTATTAGGAAGATTTGAGAGACGGAGGGGGGCATCCCATCCCACTGGAGGGTGTGGGAAGGGGACAGGAATCAAGGACACATTTCTGGGGGACAGACTGTTGGAACCCGACTCTGAGATCAGGTTGGGGCACGGATGGGATGGAAGGAGAGGAGGGTATCACTTGAGAGACAAGTCTGCCAACCAGCTCCCTGCTCCATCCCTCCCCCACAAGGCCCCTTTGGCATCTCCCACCCAGGCCCTGTCAGCATCCTGTTTTTTTCTGTGGCCCCAGGAAGTTAAAGTCCTCAGAGAGATCCAGCTCCTCCAGGTGGCAGCCAACAATTACCACATCGAGAAGGAGGAAGAATTCGGACACTGGTTTACCTCCACTGAGTGGCTCAGTGACAACGAGAGGTGAGGGCCTTGCAGGAATTTGACGATAGTCAGGGCATAGGGGACTCTTTCTGGTGGCAGCTGCAGAGAGCCTGGGGCCATGGCTGTCTGGTCAGCCGCAGACCCTGTTGCACGGTGACCCCTGGGGCACCAGGACTCCAGCTAGGGGGCATGCACTGGGAGGGAGAGCTGAGGTGTGGCTCCCGCTAGGTAGACTGGCAGCTGCCTCTCTGTCCTGCAGCTACAAGCTCTCCTGCCAGCTGGAGCCCCCATCCCACTAGGCCGGCGACACCTCGAGGCAAAGAAGAGCAGGCCCAAGGAAGCCAGGCAGCCGCAACGGCCTTCCCAGCTCCACCTCCGACCGGCCCTGATTCTAATAAATTCAATCCCTTTTTCAGTTTTACCTATTGGAGTGGGTTGAATTATGTCCCCCCCCAAACTCACTTAAGCTTGAAATGGGTCCCCCAAGTTTTGTGGATTAGAAACTTAGTCCCCCGTGGGACTGTGAAGAGGGTGGGAAATCCGATTACGGTAATATGAAAGGTGGAGCCTTGAAGAGGTGAGAGGATTGTAGGACCCTGCAGTAGTGAAAGGATTGAAAATGGTGGTCGGGGGCGTGGTTCTGGGGGCATTAAGAAGAAGAGGAGAGTCTGCCCCTCTCTCTCTCTCTCTCTCTCTCTCTGCTCTCTCTGCTCCCACCATCATGCAAGGTGAGACCCCGAGTCACTGTCGCCACCACCAAATGGCATTTAGACTTCCCAGCCTCGGAAACTGAGAGAAATAAATGCCATTTCTCTTCATACATCGCCCAGTTTCAGGTATTCTCCTATAGCAACACTAAACGGACCAACACACCTATCTTTACCTGGAATCACAGGAGTGTTGTCTTTCTTGGTGTTTTCATTAAAATCAATATAGTCACGTTGCACGTTGTGCGTCTTTCAATATTTAATTTGACGATACCTGATCTTTGGAGATGGTGCCCTATGAACACAGACAGAATAACTGCTTGCGTTTCAACGTGACAGCGAGCTCCAGCAGCGCGCACACGCCACCATCTGTCTTTCCTGCTGAACCGACGGAAGAGCTCTTTCTCGCTGAAAGCTACTGCAAAGCTTTCTGCACCGATAGCAGTTGCGTGGAGCTGCATTTTCTCTTCTCTGTAGATTCTCAGGGTCTAATCTCCTGAGGGAGAAGTGGCAGATCATTTGGTGCTCGGTTTTAAAACATTGTCTCACTCCACATCTTCCCACGTTTTCTTGGAGGGGTGAGAAAGTTTAGATTTTTCAGCATTCTGTGGACACACACGTGTTTCCTTCTTTGAAGTGTGTCCATACGCATGGTTCTCTGTCACCACCGTCTAGTTAAGTACACCAGTCCCTCAACAACACTGTTCAAATGTCAGTACCACAGGCCAGGAACCGTGAGCGAACACCTCAAGTGCTACCGTGCAAACTGGGGGCTCTCCCGTCGGCCCACAGTCCCTACACAAACAACAGATGGGCGTCATCATCAGTGTCCAGTCATGTCCCTCCTTTCCAAGTGTGTTTGGCAAGGGGTGGCTGTGCATCTGTTCCCTACTACACGCACAGACAGCAGCTTGTGTAGCTGTGTCGCCTCCCGGACTCCCAGTGAGAAGCCATGTGGCGGTTAACAGAGACCGACACTCACTCACTCAGGAAAGGGAATTTGCCGACAAGGATGAAAGTGCAACAAAGAAACAAGAAGTGATGAGGCTGGAAAGGAAACTGGAATCAAATGTAAATAGAGGCGGGGAAAGTGGGCAACTGTGAGAATCTTGACACTTCTGCCATTGCAAAGACTCCCACTACTCAGCCACAGTGAAGGTGACCTTACACACACAAATAAGAGAACTTGTCAAAGGAACAGATAGCCCAGAAATAGTGATGCCAGTAACACTGCACATTCAAGGAAATCCCAGACGTGTTTCACAGCCCTGAAAGTTCAAACAGTAAAATCCTGGAAGCTCGTATGGTCATTCTTAGAGTTCTGCGCTACCACGCCAAGCAAAGACTGCCCGCACGTGTGTATATTTGCAGATGGGGTGTAGCAGTGCTTCTCGGCTGGGGCAGTTTTGCCTCCCACAAGACACCTTGTAACACCTGTGGAGACATTTCTAGTTTTCACATGAAGGTTTCCACTGGCGTCTAGTAGGTAGCTACCATCATCTCCTACATCGCACCGTCTCATGCCGGGCAAAGAATTACCCAGCCCAAAATATCAAGATTGCCAAGGCTGAGAAGTCCCGATCGAGGGAAATCTTCTTTTCTCCCACCTTTGGGGACCGTTATTTTTATGTCGGTATTCTTTTATAGAACACCATTTCTCCAATAATGCGAGGGGAAGCTTTTTCTAAAATCACGGACCGGATTCCGTAGAAAGGTGGGCGTAGGAGGAAGAATCTTAAAATGGCCTCATGACGTCCGCAACCTTTGCTCTGTGTGTCACCCTCCTCTTTTAAGTGTGGGAAGAATCTGTGATTTTTCCAGTCCGGGTGAATAGAGGAAAGCTGACAGGCTGCTGCCACCATGAATCTGGTCTGTTGTACAAGAAACCACGGAGCAGCCTGGAGAGACACCCTCCAGCTGAACTGTGGAAAGTTTCACGAGGTGGGGAACTGCAGTGGCCCCTAGGCTGAGGGCAGCCCACATTTGCCAGTCAGAAGCTGGGGCTCCCAGTCACACACCACCAGACACGAATGATGCCAACACCCTGAGTGAGGTCAGAAGCCCATTCTTTCCTGGGTGAGCCTTCAGATGACAACGCATTTCAGGTGACTACTTGACTGTGTCTGCTGTCATCACTTCTCATCCCTTCTATTCCAGGGAAGGTAGGTGCCCTTCCTTCTCTCCACGGCCTTCTCTTCCACCCCGGCACAGCCCAGCTGCATCACTGCACCCATTTCCAGGGCTTCCTGCCCCCAGAACGCCCAGTGCCTCTGCACAAACGCATCTCTATTCCCATCAATCTGGACAAGCCTGAGAGTTTTCACAGAAACATTCAGGGGGAAAGTTAAAATCACCACCAGGCAGGCGCCCCTTCCACTCTCGCCCTGTTGTTTCCCCCAATTCACTCCCCTATCCCCTCACCTCCTCTTTACTAGATGAGCACATTTCTGCTCAGTGAGTTGTCTTTGGCACACAGCTTTTGAAATTTCGGGAAGCTTCCCTCCCGCCCAAAGAGGGCAAAGAGGAAAAAGTGTGAATAATGTGGAGTTGTGTGAGTTCAAATTCCTTTAGTTTGAAAATCCAAAGAATTCCCATTGTCTGGATGAGAATTTCCAGCTGGGCTTCTCTGAGTCCTAAGGGCTGCGAGGGACTGGGCAGAGGAGCTCTCACGCTGGCCACCTGCGCCCCATCCCCATTTCAACTGAGCGGCTCTGGTTTTACAGTTGAGATTTCAGTTGTGCAAAGAGTTCCTTTGCTGTTACTAAACACTTGATAGTGTCCAACTGGCTCCAGCCTGTGCCTGACAGTTGATAACACTGAATCCTGGGGCAGAACTGCTGGCCTAAGGTCCCAGAAAGATTGACAGGCCTCTTCAACCAGCTCATCGCAGCCTCCAGTGTCCCTGGCCCCAGCGACTTCCAGGCTCACCGAGGAAGCAATGTTTAGCACAACAGAGGACCCCGGTCGTCCCTGGTGCTCCATCCCTGGTAGGGAGATGTCCTCCCTACCTCCCAATGTCTCTCCGTGTCTTCTTCAGACAGTGAGCAGACGTGCCAGGCGGGGTACAGACAATGGCAGAGAGTGAGAAAAACATCCTAAATGGTGGCTCTCCTGAGAAGGAAACACAAAAACCTATGAAACGGAAAGCAGTTCCCGGGCCTTCCAGCTGTGGTCCCCGAGGCAGGTGCTGATGACACGGTCGGCCACACTGCTGAACGGGGTAACGGTGGCATGGACAGTTGCTGCCAGGTGCTCCTTGACCTTCTTGTTCTCCTGGGACCAGCGGGGGTTCCGGTGGTCACAGGGCACCACCTTCTTGCACACCTACTAGAGAGGAGGAGAACTTTGCGGGGGCATGGCCCACCCCAGTTCAGAATCCACAGTATCCTGCAGTCCCCAGGCAGGTGACGGTGGTCTGAGCTGGAGCCCAGGAAGCTCAGCATGTGGCCGGAGGCTGGCAGGAGTCCCTGGGTTGGGTTCTCTACCCACTGAGGGTATTTAAGTACCTGATGTCCCAGGCCTACCACTGCTGACGAAGGGTCTGTACCACTGCAGCCAGGTTATTCTCACCAGCCCCACCCCCAGAAGCTGTGCCGGGCATGCACATCTCAAGGTGGCATCTTAACCCATCCTAATGAGTCCTCTGGTCCATTTCCCCATTCAGATTCACACTCCCTTTGGAAGCTACAACTAGGGGCTCTACTTGGGCCTCTGCTACAGTGTCTAGTCCACATCAGGTGCTAAATAAGTGCTGAAGCTGGTGAAGCCTCCTGGCAGGGTGGGTGGAACGGACCCATGGACCTGCCTGCACCTCAGTGAGCATCCTCCATCCCCAAATGGACCAGGGCCTGGCCTTGCTTCCCATACGTCCCAACTCATTTGATCTTCACAGTCACTCCGTGCACCTGGTGCTGTCGGTGCCCCATCTGTACTGTTGACGTGTGGAGAGGAACGTCACAGGCATTATAAAACTAGGTCAGTTCACGTGGTCAGTAAGATGCGTAACTGATACCAGACCCAGATCACTGCACTCTGGTCACGAATGGCTGGTCTGGGACATCAGGTGCAAGAAGGAAGCCTGTCTAGGCCCCACTCTGCAGAGCCGAGCCACTCACCGTGTCCATCAGCATCACCTGCTCTGCCAACAGCTTGGGCGAGAATGCCATGATGTCACGCATGTCCACACTGGGCTGGTTCATCGTATCACAGGACAGGGGTAGAAGGGCTCTGGAGATCGCTCAAGTTCCAGCTCCATCACTGGAGGTGACCACTTCCCTGCCCCTGGTGTGGGCTCGGAAGATGGTCATGGATCCAGTCCTACAGGTGACTCTGGGTGCAGAGCAGGCAAGGCTGGCTCTAGAGCCTGTGTGGGAAGTGCCCGTTCTTCCGGGCATGAAGCAGGTGCAGGAAAAAAAAAAAAAGAAAAAAAAAGCTTCACCAGTATCACCATTTAATGAGGTCAATGGCTCATTTAACGTAACAGGCATTATGACCTTGGACAGTTCCTATGTAACAAGACTACTGAAAATGTTTCATCCAATATACACACAGCAAAAGACAATTAGCCCAATTTAAAAAATGGTCAGAGGAAGAGTCGGCCAGTTCGCTCTGTTGGTTAGAGTGTGGTGTTCTCATACCAAGATCAAGGCTTAGGATCCCCACACAGGCCAGCCGCCGTAACAAACCAACCACAAACCTGCTCAGATAATTCAAATAAGCATTTCTCTAAGTGAGATATAGGAAAGCCCAATAAGCACCGAAAGAGATATTCGTCGTCACCCATAAGGAAATGTCTATCAATACCGCAGTGACATAATGTGTCGTAGCCGTTAGAAGGGCTGTAAATCAAAAAGACAGTCAAGACAAAGTGTTCACAAGGCTATGGAGATATCACAACCCTCATATATTGACGGAGAGACTGGAAAATGCTACAGACTGCCAGGAAATCAGGTCGGTAGTTTTTCGAAATGTGAAATGTAAACTTACTAGGTGCCCCAGCAATCCTACCGCTGGGTCCATACGAACGAAAACTGAAAATCTGTCCACACAAAAGTTTGTACATGAAACCTCAGATCAGCCCCACTTACACTAGTCAAACAGTCAAAACCACACAGAACGCCAAGGAAGAATACTGAAAGCTGCATGAGAGGAAAACACACACACACACACACAGACTCTCTCACACAAACTGACATGCACACACAGACACACACATACGGACACACACACACACACACACACACACACACAAACACACACACACACACACACACACACACACTCACTCACTCACTAAGTCACTCGCTCACAAGAAAGTCCTAATACGGATTTCAGTAAATTCTTCAACAGAAAACGCCCAGTCCAGGAGACAAAGAGATCTTATAGTCAAATAAAAAATTCAACAACAACAACAACAAGACAAGAGCACTGTACCGGACAAGAGCATCCTTCAAACAGGGAGAGAGACAATCCTCTCCCAGACAGACGAAGGCCGAGAGGATCCCCCACAGCAGACCGCTCTCCCAAAGCGCTGCACAGGGCTCTTCCAACTCAAAGATGACGCTGACGTGCCCCAGCACCACGTCCGCAGGGATGAAAGTCAGCAGTCATGGAAGTAGAAATACAAAGAACACACTCAACCTACAAGGAAGACGACAAAACCACTCCCCGCCCTCCCCCAGGGGCCTCGTCCCCACCGCCCTCGCACTCGCAGCAGCGGCGATGGCTCACCAGGCCCGGGACCCCAAGACACGGCCCGTGACCAGGAAGCCACAGCCCAGCTGCACCTGCTACTCCGGTCTGGCCCCCGCACCGCCCCCGACCGGCTGCTCCCGCAGCAGCCCTGGGACAAGGCGATCCTGCGTGCTGGGGACGGACGGACGGAAGGACGGACGGACGGCGGGGCAGCGCTGGGCTCCACCGGAGGGGAGGAGGGCGTCCCAGCCTCCTGTCTCTGCCAGCGCCGGGCACCCCGCCCGCCATCTGCATCCCTCCCTGCTGGCCTCCGCCGCCCCTCCTGAACTCAGGACCCGGGGAACCCTCCTAATGCACCCCGTGCCGCCTCCGTCTCAGCCCGACCACCCTACTCCCCTGCCTCGCTCGGGAGGTACAGCCCCCTCACCCGGGTCCTACCGGCTCCACCACGCCGCTCCCCTCGCAGGTCTCTCCCTGGTGTGGCAATTCCTCCAGGAGCGTGGAGGTTTGGCCGCTAAGTTTCTGTTCCATGGCAAGTGCTGCGGGAAGGGCTTTCTTCCCTCGTGTCCCACAACTTTCCCGCGTTCTGTCTCTGACCTTCTGTCCACCTGTTATTTCAGCTGTCGTCAACGGTCAGAGGTACTTTCTGAAAGCTGACTTGAGTGCTGTCTCTAAAGGATACAACCTGAGGTCTGCTATCTTCAAACCAAAAGAGATTCCTCACCTGAACCCAACTCTGCTGGGACTTTGATCTCCACCTTCCATGCTCCAGATCTCTGAGGAATAAATTGATGTTGGATATAAGCTACCCACACTATGGTACTTTGTTACAGCAGCCCGAACTGACTCAGACAGAAGTGACATCCCATCACTTGTGCTGTGTTCTCCTGGTCAGAAGGAAGTGGCTAACCACTTAGTGCTGGGAGCCATTCATTGTGCAGGCTGCCACCACATAGGCCGAGGTAAAGCCCATGGGACTGATTCTAAATATCATAGGAAGGCAGTGAAAAGTTTACTATTAGGAGATGACAATACCTGAAATTAATTTCAGTGTGTTATCACTGCAGGGGGGAAAAAAACACCCCAAAAAACCTGGTCACAACAAAGGACTTTCCCAAGATTACACTGCTGGAACTCAGGCCTCTTTGAATTGTATCTCCTGCTATATTTCACTCTTTTTTGTAATTCAAATATCTCCACGTATGTGCACTATGTACATTTGACACTGTGTTCATTCCCTTTTGTGTTGCTCTAACAGAATACCTGGATCTGGGTAATTTATAAAGAAAATGAAATTTATTTGCTTACAGTTTCTGAGGCTGGGAAGTCCAAAGTCCATCTGGAGGTGGTGACAGCAACCCAGGGGTCTCGCATTGCAAGATGGTGGAAGCAGAGAGAGGAGAGAGCAAGACAGATTTTTCTCTTCTTTTAAAGCTCTCAGAACCACACCCCTGACCACCATCTTTAATCCATTCAGCACAGTCCCACAATCCGATCCCCTCCAAGGCTCTGCCTTTCAATTACCATAACAGGATTTCCCACCCTCTTAACAATCACAGTGGGGGCTAAGTTTCTAATACATAAAATGCAGGGGATTCAAGCTTCAATGACTTTTGGGGGGACATAATTCAATCCACTACAGACACCAACCCATGAGTTTCCATAAGATTTATCTCATAGACACCTCATGAATTTCGTAGGAAATAAATGCTTGCACAATCCCCACTGGGCATGTTGGGAAACTGGGCAGGTCTTAAAAGACACGATATCCTGTCTTGGATCACAGAAATGGTGAGAAAAAGCAGATTCTGACCAACCCCTGCCTTGAAACCTGGGGCCCTTGCTGCACACCCAAGGGGCTGAGGGAGTGCTGTGTTTGCACACTTGTGTGCAGTTAAGGAGTTGACATGGGGGAAGAGGGTGAGCAGTCGTCAGCCCAGAGAGACCACTGGGTAGATCATACTGAAGGAAGGACCCCATGTCATGGAATCTTATAAGAAGTGACCTCACTTCCTTAGTGATGGACCGCAAGAGAACTTAGAACTCTGGTAACCGTGCAGCTCACTTGGCAAGCAACTGCCAAGAGAGAAAGATGGATTCAGGTCGCATCCCGAGTTTTCGACGATCTCACTTCAGGAATTCCTGGAGAGAGAGCGTGTGGAGACGATGGAGACGTTGGTTCCGTCCTCTCCTCCGATGCCTGTGGCCGTTTGGCAGGGGGCACCCCCAGGTAACACAGGGTAGCCCAATCCAGGACAGTCCACACCTGTGATCCCAGCTGGGCAGTTTTTCACCAAATTCCAATCACCGTGTGTGTGTGTGTGTGTGTCTCTGTGTGTGTGTGAGAGTGTGTGTGTGGGTGTGTGCCTGTGTGTGTGTGCCTGTGTGTGTGTGTGTGTGTGTGTGTGCAAGAGAGAGTGAGAGTGAGAGTGAGAGAGAGTGAGAGAGAGAGTGAGAGAGAGAGAGAGAGAGAGAGAGAGAGAGAGAGAGAATAAAGAGGAGGAGAAGGGCCCCTCCTGAACAGGAGATGGTCGCGTTAGGGGATGAAACCCTGGAAGGTCTGTCCACGTCTCACGTTGTTGCTGGAAGGATGGGAAAGTAACTGTTAGGGACCAAGTCTGTATCCTCAGAAGTAAATTCTTCACCTCTAGCTGTTATCTGGTTTCCTCCCTGGCTAGAGGTCTATGCAGATGCTTCTCTGTGCCCGATCAGGGGGGCAGAATTTCTAGTCGGGGTATCTCCCACGGACACAGGCAGGAGGCTGCTGACTCTTACTGGCCCAAATGCCGGCCACTCTCATTACAGAGCTCCACGCAGGAGATCACCGAGGAGGTGTTCGATGGGTCCGAATACCCCATCTCCCTGGACAAGGGGCAGGCGCACCATGTCACCCACCAAGGCCAGCGCTGGTCTAAGGTGAGAGCGGGCACAGAGAGGTCTCCACAGAAAGGAACGCAAAATGACCAGAGTGGGCCCAGGACCCCGACCCAAATATGGGGACTCCCCTGGAAACTATACTCAAGCGTTCCCACTGGAGTGACCCACAGTCCCACTCCCACAGGAATCTGGCCTCTAGTACTACCCACTGGCAACTCGCTTAAGGTGCAAAGTCCCTGTTCTCTCACTTGCAGGACTATAAGAGTAGGCACTTCTGTGTGGTTTCACTCTACACTAGGCCGTGAGTATCTCTGCTCGTTGCCACTCTTCTTACTGTCTTAGCTCCCCACCCCAGGTGTCCTGTGCAGCAGTCAGCCCCACTGCCTCCCAGGTCTCCTCCAAGACTTACAAACCATCCCCCTTATGGGGCAGGGTGTGTTCACACACACAAAAAAGAGAAGTCACACAAAAAAGGGGGTCCGGCTGTTCTACACGTTTGTCTGCAATGGGTCATCTCGCAGAGCACATCGCTGGAGCCCCACCAGGCCGGGAGCTGTGCCCTCCCATGTCTTCATGTTTTCCTGTAACAGAGGCCATTTTCCCTGGCAGTTCAGTCTCTCGGTGCCAGTGGAACGTGACACGGTTCAGTTGTAATTTCCACTTCAGCCGCGCTGCAGGGAACATCTTACGTGTGCCCGACAGACTGTGTGAGCTGGCTAGGGATGCCGTAACACAGCGCCACACACTAGAGGCCTCTGACAACAAAAATATATGTTCCCACAATTCTGGAGGCTAGAAATTTGATGTCAAGCTGTTGGCTGGGGTGGTTTCCCCTGAGGTCTCTCTCCTGGGCTTGGAGACGGCCACGTCCTATACCTCTGTTCACATGCTCTTCTCTACTGCTTCTCTGTGTCCTTACCACGTCTTCCTGTGACGGCCCGTGTCATGTCAAATCAAAGCGAACACTAACGAATTTACTCAAACTTAATTGCCTTTCCAAAGACCTGTGTCCTACCGCAGTCATCACCTTATGCACTGGGTATTACAACATCAATTGTGAATTTTAAGAAGGGAATACAGTTCAGCCCAGAACATATACTAATCCCCTCCTAAAACAGCCTCCGGGGAGAGGGATTCCTGGGTGAAAAGCTATGCACGTGTCAAATGTTGATAGCTAAAGCCAGATGACTTTCCAAAGTGATGTAGCAGGTGCATGGTCAGCAGCAGTCTCAGAACGGAGCTGCTTCCCTGCCTCAGCCTTTCCTGGGTGTTAACATTCTTTTCGATATTTTACCCGTCTGGAGACCTTGTGGCAAATAAGATGACCGTTTGTTTTCCTTCATTTTCAACCTCGCAACGGATACGTCTCAGTCACAGTCAGCCACTTACCGCACACTTGGTCTTTCTTTTTCCTCAATCGTCTGCTCAGATCTTGGCACTGCAATGGGCTTCCTCCTGCCCCAGAAGCTGCCAGCGCTCCCACTGTGTGGCATCTGGGATCAGCGTGGCTCTCTCTGATCTAAATGAAAGGAGCACAATTGTGTTGTTTAAGTTGTGAGGGTTCTCTTCAGGTGTCTTTCTCTGCACACAGTCTCCAAAATGGGGAGGAAATGAGGTTCCCACCGCCCCCTTCCTTCCCATGCCAGCAGCAGACCAAGCCCCTGGGAGCTCAGTGGGAACCTGCAGCCACAGCTGAGGACAGTTCTCAGCGCCGACCTGTGTGCTGTCGAGCAGCCACTGACATCCAAATGCCTATGTTTCCTGTGGCTACAGTGGGAGTCATTTTTGAGAACTCACCGGGACAGTGATCTCTAATACAGGCTACTAATACAGGCACTTAGTTGCTCCACAGCTAACAAACCACATTGAAGATACTGCGAAGGTACTACTTTCTTAGTTCTTTTCTGTCCAGCGCCCCCACGTCAACTTTTGCTTTGAGAGCCTATAATCTTTTTCACGACGGTCACTCATGTCTCCCACATGAGCAGATCCCTAAAGGGTTGGGGCTTCCTGGTCTGAGCTCCAGGCCCCAGTTCTCTGGCGATTCACGGTGATGACACTGAAAGCGTGTCCCTCCTTGTTCCTTCCAGGGTAAAAAGGGTCGTACCCTGGACCTGCAAGAGATCCGCATGATGCGGACAATCCAGCCAGGCACAGGGGCGAAGCTGCTGGAGTCCCTGCTGCCAGCTCTCCAGGGCAGAACGGTCCCCCACTTCTCCACCTTCCTTTGCTCCTACTGGGACTTCGCCACCATCCCACAGTTCCTGGACCAGCTCTTCAGTAGGTGAGTGCCCGCCCCCTCCAAGGCACCGTGGTGACTCTGCCACCTAGAAGCTGTGTCTCGGGAATGCCACTGCAGCACTCTGAGCCTGTTTGCTCCTCTGAGGAGTGGGGTGGCAAGAGGATGAACCCCATCGAGTCTTTATAGGGGCCAAATTTCATAAGACATGGCAAGGAGATGCCTAGTGCCTGGCTCAGCTGGATGCACTGTGCTTGTTCATATTTATTATTTTTCTTTCCTGTTTGGCTGAAAGAGCTCTCTGCCTCATGCCCCCCACCCCCACCCCATGGCCGGTGTCTCTCTGAGTTTGCAAAAGCCCAGAGAAGGCATATCTGATTTCGCACTTTTATTTGAGATTTCTTCTAACTTGTCTTTGTCCTTGATATAGAAAGAACAGGCTCCATGGGCACCAGAGGAAGGGACCCCAGGTCCACTCAGATATCTGGGAATGCTCTGCTTGGGGCTTACTTATTCAACACATTTAGAAGCCCTTCCTTTGTAAAGTCACTTTTCTAGACGCTTGGCATAATTCAGTGACCAAAGCAGACCACAGACACTGGGACTCAATTCTAGTCATGGAGTGAGATACTCACGGTAGACACCGTGAGCACGTCACGTCCACAGCATGTCAGTTGTGACGCCCTCGTGGCCTCCTCAAGGTGGAGGTGCACTCTCCCGCGTCCTACCCACAATGACAGGCCCAGCACCCAACTAGAAAGTATGTGGACTTTTGATCCAGAGAGAGAGCTCACTGTACCCCAGAGTGCGGGGGCACATACGGACCGTGGCTGGGGAGGGACTGACAAAGCTGTGAATCTGAGACAACTTGTAATTCCCACGAGGGCGCTGAGGTCTGGGGGCTTTCCCTGCAAGTGAAAAGGAGTCCAACGGAGCTGTGGATGGGGTCACAGTCTCCCTGCAAAACAGGGGGAGTCTGGGGCTCACCGCCAGCTCTCGAGAGACACGTCCCCAGGACAGTGGCATCCTAGCTCTGCCCGTCCTCCATCCCACCTCTGTCCCTCCTGACCCAGACAACAGCGGCTCAGGCCTGAAGTTATGAGCAGCCTGCCCACAGACCTGCCTGGGGCCTTGGTCCTTAGTTCACAGGTGCACATAGGTGGGTGTCCCGTCCTTTCGGAAAACCCATGTGAGTGTAAGGGTGAGGCTCACGAGGGTCTGTACTTGTCCTGTCTAATGGCCAGGTCTGCCACTGTCAGGACCGCCACACAGGGCTTGGGTGGGGGGGGGGGCTGTGTCCTCTAGACAGGCAGTGGCAGGCCCAGGGGCCCAGAACCACTACGCAAGCGTGCCCTGGGAGCACAGCGTGGAAGCAAAGGCCAGCCTCTGACTTTGCTGCCCACTCTCACACTTCCAGCACCATCTGTCACACTGTGGTCACTATGCCGGAGCGTTTCTGCACAGATTTCCATCAGCCCCTGCACTTTCCATCGTTGAAAGTGAAGATCGACCACGTGCAGGTCAGCTTGCCTGGATTGGACACGGGTGCCAGTGTGTACGTTCTGCTGACCAACCTGAGGCACCCAGAGCTCTTTGAGGCAGCAACAGATGGTGAGGGGACCGCAGTCTGGAAGAATTACCAGGGGTGGTGCTTTGGGGCTAGAACTCCCTTTAATGCAGTCAGATCCTTTCCGTGTTTGGAAAGGCCAGTGGGAAATGACTGATGCTGGTGAACCTTTTCTATTTTTCCCCCTGCTCCTGTTTCATGTCCAGAACCACAGGCACTTCCCAGGCAAGCTCTAGAGCCAGTGCCAGCACCTCCGGTAGAGCTGGGGCCCGCCCTGCGCTCAGAGTCACCTGTGCAACTGGGTCCACCGCCAGCTTCCGTGCCAGCAGCAGTGCCAGGAGAAGAGCCACCACATGTGATACGGCTGAAGCTAGAGGACCCTTCAAAGCCCTCGTGCCCCTCTCCTGTGGCAACATTGAACCGGCCCCGTGGAGACCTGTGGGACATCAGGGCATTCCCTCCTAAGCTGCTGGCAGAGCAGCTGACTCTGATGGACGCGGTGAGCAGCTCGCCTCTGCGGGGGGCGAGGAGGGCGGTTGCCTAGACAGGCTGTCCTTCTTGCACCTGGTGTCCCAGACAAGCCATTACTCACCAGAGTCCAGTGATCTGGGTCCAATACCAGCTCCACATCTTACCAATGATGTGACCTGGATGAGTTTCTTCATTCCCAAGCCTTCCCTGTCCACATGTCGACAGTCAAGTTGAGACATCAACAGTACCAGTTGCAGAGCGACCCAAGCTAACATGAAAAGGGACAGAGAGAAAGCAGCACGGGGGCCTGGCTTCTCTGGTTGACGGAGGGTGCTCACTGAGGGGCAGCTGGGTTCAGGAGTTACCCACCCATCCTCCCGTGTGACCTCACCAACCTCAGCACTTCTTAGGACCTGAGATGGACTCGACTCCCTAGCAGACCCCCTAAGAGAACCCGTAGTCATAGCTGCCACAGGCAGTGCGCATCTGAGGAAGGAAATAGAACAAAGGGCTCATCAGGATGCACACTGGATGCGGCCTCAAGATGAGCACACCCGAGCCATTTTCTAGTGCTCGGAGCTAGTGAGAACGGCCTGCCTGACCATGCCACTCGTTCCTTGCCTGCCAGTATTAGCTCTTGGGTGCCTTTAGTGGGCGCATAGCCAGATCCAAACTCTTTCACAAGAGTAGCCTGTGTGTGACACACTCTTCCTCTCCAGGAGCTGTTTAGGGAGGTGGTGCCCTATGACTGCCTGGGCTCCATCTGGTCCCAACGCCACAAGAAGGGGAAGGAGCACCTGGCACCCACCGTTCGTGCCACCGTCGCCCAATTTAACAATGTGGCCAATTGCGTCATCACCACCTGCCTTGGGGATGACAGCAGGAAGGCCCAGGACAGAGCCAGGGTGCTGGAGCACTGGATCAAGGTGGCCAGGGTAAGCCGTGGGAGGACCCAGGGGATCCCCTCTCTGCAGACTTGGGAACTGCCTTTTATTAACAACCACCATCAGGGCAGTCGCCTGTGGTCAAGTCCCTGCACAATCCCTGGGCCTTTCCTCTCAGGGCACACTGGCCTTGACCCCCATGTCCCAGTGCTGGAGGCTCACTTCCTATCTGGGCTCTTGGGTTGAGCTAACATCCTCCCTCTGTGAGTTCTGCTCGTGGGGTTCCAGCTGTGCCCTCCCGTGGCTGCCCGGCTCTCTGCCTCATCCAAGAGGGGAGATGTCAGCCGAGGGGCTGAAGCTGGAGCAGGCGGGCTCCAACTCCCCACCTCCTGGTTCATTCTCTTTCCTCCCCAGGAGTGCTTGGTCCTCAGGAACTTCTCCTCAGTCCACGCCATCCTCTCCGCTCTGCAGAGCACACCGATCCATCGAATGAGAAGGACGTGGAGAGAAGTTTCCAGGTGGGTGGGCCTCTTCCTGTAGGAGCACAGGGGTGGACCGGGGACGCCCCCACAGGTTTGGGCATTGCCCCCTTAATGACCGTGGCAGGGACCGGGAGGTCAGAGGCACTGAGGCAAGAATGGGCTCATGACTAGGGTCTCCCTGGGAGACTCCCCGGGAACTTAGCCCAGGATTTCTTACCCCAAGCTAAAGTTTCATTTTGCTTTGTTTTCTACTTTCACTAAGTGTCAGGCACGGGTTTTTACCAAACTGGCAGTTTCAAGTGTTTGCTAGACACAATAAGACCTTGTCCTACTCACGTCTAAACTGTAAAACAGAGCTTCTCAGTTGAAATGGGGACGGGGCCCAGGTGACCAACACGAGAGCCCCTCTCCCAGGGCCCCGGAGCCCATAGGACTCAGAGGAAGCCAGCTGACAACTCTCCTCAAGGCAGTTTGGATTGTTTGCAGTCTCAAAAAAACAAACAGACAGACAGACAAACAAACAAACTTGAACTTACGGGTCGCCCCATTATTCCCAAATTAATCTTTCTTTCTTTCCCCTTCACAGAAAAGGCTCCCGTAGTTTTGCAAACTTATGTAGAAAAGAGAAGGTACTGAGCAAAAAGGTAAAGTAGAGGCTGAGAGATGGGGGCAGGTGTTTGGGGACATAGGCAGAGGTGAGTTGTTTGGTTTTGTTGTGGTGCGTTTTGCTTTCTCACTGAAAGTTGACAGGAAAACTTCAGTCCCGTCTTGCGCGGACTAGCAGGAGAAGGATGTGTCTGCCGTGGCCAGGTGGAGAATGTGGCAGGAGCCCTGGTGACGGGACGCGGTGATGGCAGCCGGGCTGTGCAGGAGGGCAGAGGAGCTGCAGAAGCAGCCGGTGTCCGCCTCGCACGCTGCTCCATCCTGTCGGCACGTGGCTTCCTCCAGGCCGCTGGTGGATGCGGTAGGCAGGGCTTCCTTCGGCAAACTAGCCCAGCAGTTTCTAGGAAGCCAGGCCTCGGCCGCGAAGCCCTGGGCAAGGCACGCCCCCGCCTCCGGCTTCTGTTTTCTCACCCGGAGACCGTAGGGATGACGACGAGCCTGTTGTGCGGGCCTCACAGAGTGGCGAGGAGGTTAACGAGGCTCATGGAGCGTGCCTGTGTCTGCCTCTTCCTCCAGGGGTGCCGGGGACAACGTCGACGACAGTAATATGAGTTCTCAGGGGATCCTCTCCCGATGAGGAAACAGGGAAGGGTGGCCGGGGTGCACGCCCAAGACCGCACACTGGAGAGTGTCACAGCTGGCATCAACTCTAGAACCAGAGCCGCCAGAGGAGGTGGTGGCACTCCACCAGCTCATGAGTCAGATATCCAGAGCTGAAGGTCAGGCGCAGGGGTGGAACTGGGTGAGGCGAAGACAGTCTCATTCACTATCTTACTGTTTTCTGTTGCTTACAACAGAACACCTAAAACTGGGTCATTTTTAAAGAAACCGAGCATTTTTTTTCCTAAACTTTAGGAGGCTGGAAAGTCCAAGCAGAGGGGGTACATCTAGTGAGGGTCTTACTCCAGCGGGGCGGGGGGGACTCTCTGCAGAGTCAGGGGGTGGCACAGCGTATCAGATGGCAAGAGGGCAAGAGCGTATGTCCACGCACTCTTTAGGAAGCCGCCAGTCCGGTTCCACGATAGCCCACGAACGAATTCGTTCATTCATGAGGGCAGAGTAGTCCTGATCCAGTCACCTCTTACAGGGCCCCACCTTTCAAACAGCGTTGTAGAATCTTCCACCCTCTTAATACAGTTACAGTGGGTATCATGTTTCCACATGAACTTAGGAGGGGACATTCATTTGGACATAGCACTAACCTTGTCCCTGACCCTGTCAGGTGGGGACTGTCAAACTGGCCACCTTGGAGATGAACCATCAGAGAGCCCAGATGAGGCAGCGGCAGCAGAAAAAGGCGCGTGTGTCTGTGACTGGGAGGGGCTCTAGGGAGTAGATGACAGGGGCCCCTCCCTTCCAGCTGGAGGCCTCCACATCCAAAGAGGAGACAGCTTCCACCCTAAGGGGCCTGCCTTCCTGTGGCCAGGGCATCTGAGATGCCTTTGTTAGGGACACCAGGTCCAGGACCTGGAAGAGCTGGCCTGGAGGGGATTACAGAGCGAGGTGTGGCAGGAACCACGTAACCACTGTGACATGAAACGTTCACCACAGAGGTAGCTAGGGGGTACACGGTGTCTTTGGACGCCAGCTGGGGAGAGAGCAGTGTGGCCACAGAGGGGAGGCGCCCGAGGTTGCTCTGTGGCTCCAAGTGGAAAACCTGGCTGGGGGGGGGGGTCCAGAAAGACGAGGTTGATAAGATTTTGATAGAATAAGCCAAGTGTGGACACCCAGGAGCTGGTGCTCATCACCACTACCACCCCAATGTCACAGGGCATCGTCCCCTTCCTGGGAACCTATCTCAGCGACCTGGTGATGTTAGACGCTGCGATGGACGACTATGTGGATGTGAGTGAGCCTGGGGACGGGCAGCTCGGGGGCCAGGACCCTGAGGCTGGGGAGGGGAGAGCCCTTAGAACTCAGCACTCGGCAAACCTCCACTCACGAGACCTCACGGCTGCCCGTGTGGTGGGGGTGTCACGCCCTTCTCACCCGTGAGCGATGGAGCCTCCGCATAAGCCCCCACCCAGTCCCTGTTCTCCAAGTGGACAAGTCGCAGAGCTCAGCTGGACTCAGCCTCTCCCTTCGTTGCTTGCCATGGGAAGAGAGTGAGATCGGGCCCCTCTGATGGCAGGCAGCTTGGGAGTGGCCAGCAGCCCCTTCTGATCAGAGGCTTCAGCATCCTCACTTGTCATCAGGGAGGGCTGAGACAGAAGGTCCTCGATCCTCAGCTCCCATGTCATCCTTCTCCAGAGCTCAGAGCCTGACCTAGGTGCAAGCCCTGTTCTGTGCAAACCCCCTGACCCCGGTGGCCCTGGCCTTAGTGCAACACGGGAACGGGTGAGGATGGGGCTAGAAATGGGCTAGGGGGCCTTTCTGAGAGACTCGCACCATCACTCTTTCAGGGAAAGGTATTCAACACCCAGAAAAGGCGGAAGGTGAGTAGCTGCGGCCCTCGCTCGAGGGAGCGTGGGGATGTGGAAGTCAGAGACGGCCCCTCTCACCCGGGCAGGACACTTCCTGCCTGCATCCCCTGCAACTCTGATGTATTAGGAAGATTTGAGAGACGGAGGGGGGCATCCCATCCCACTGGAGGGTGTGGGAAGGGGACAGGAATCAAGGACACATTTCTGGGGGACAGACTGTTGGAACCCGACTCTGAGATCAGGTTGGGGCACGGATGGGATGGAAGGAGAGGAGGGTATCACTTGAGAGACAAGTCTGCCAACCAGCTCCCTGCTCCATCCCTCCCCCACAAGGCCCCTTTGGCATCTCCCACCCAGGCCCTGTCAGCATCCTGTTTTTTTCTGTGGCCCCAGGAAGTTAAAGTCCTCAGAGAGATCCAGCTCCTCCAGGTGGCAGCCAACAATTACCACATCGAGAAGGAGGAAGAATTCGGACACTGGTTTACCTCCACTGAGTGGCTCAGTGACAACGAGAGGTGAGGGCCTTGCAGGAATTTGACGATAGTCAGGGCATAGGGGACTCTTTCTGGTGGCAGCTGCAGAGAGCCTGGGGCCATGGCTGTCTGGTCAGCCACAGACCCTGTTGCGCGGTGACCCCTGGGGCACCAGGACTCCAGCTAGGGGGCACGCACTGGGAGGGAGAGCTGAGGTGTGGCTCCCGCTAGGTAGACTCGCAGCTGCCTCTCTGTCCTGCAGCTACAAGCTCTCCTGCCAGCTGGAGCCCCCATCCCACTAGGCCGGCGACACCCTCGAGGCAAAGAAGAGCAGGCCCAAGGAAGCCAGGCAGCCGCAACTGCCTTCCCAGCTCCACCTCCGACCGGCCCTGATTCTAATAAATTCAATCCCTTTTTCGGTTTTACCTATTGGAGTGGGTTGAATTATGTCCCCCCCAAACTCACTTAAGCTTGAAATGTGTCCCCCAAGTTTTGTGGATTAGAAACTTAGTCCCTCGTGGGACTGTGAAGAGGGTGGGAAATCCGATTACGGTAATATGAAAGGTGGAGCCTTGAAGAGGTGAGAGGATTGTAGGACCCTGCAGTAGTGAAAGGATTGAAAATGGTGGTCGGGGGTGTGGTTCTGGGGGCATTAAGAAGAAGAGGAGAGTCTGCCTCTCTCTCTCTCTCTCTGCTCTCTCTGCTCCCACCATCATGCAAGGTGAGACCCCGAGTCACTGTCGCCACCACCAAATGGCATTCAGACTTCCCAGCCTTGGAAACTGAGAGAAATAAATGCCATTTTTCTTCATACATCACCCAGTTTCAGGTATTCTCCTATAGCAACACTAAACGGACCAACACACCTATCTTTACCTGGAATCACAGGAGTATTGTCTTTCTTGGTGTTTTCATTAAAATCAATATAGTCACGTTGCACGTTGTGCATCTTTCAATATTTAATTTGACGATATCTGATCTTTGGAGATGGTGCCCTATGAACACAGACAGAATAACTGCTTGCGTTTCAACGTGACAGCGAGCTCCAGCAGCGCGCACACGCCACCATCTGTCTTTCCTGCTGAACCGACGGAAGAGCTCTTTCTCGCTGAAAGCTACTGCAAAGCTTTCTGCACCGATAGCAGTTGCGTGGAGCTGCATTTTCTCTTCTCTGTAGATTCTCAGGGTCTAATCTCCTGAGGGAGAAGTGGCAGATCATTTGGTGCTCGGTTTTAAAATATTGTCTCACTCCACATCTTCCCACGTTTTCTTGGAGGGGTTAGAAAGTTTAGATTTTTCAGCATTCTCTGGACACACACGTGTTTCCTTCTTTGAAGTGTGTCCATACGCATGGTTCTCTGTCACCACCGTCTAGTTAAATACACCAGTCCCTCAACAACACTGTTCAAATGTCAGTACCACAGGCCAGGAACTGTGAGCGAACACCTCAAGTGCTACCGTGCAAACTCAGGGCTCTCCCGTCGGCCCACATTCCCTGCACAAGCAACAGATGGGCGTCATCATCAGTGTCCAGTCATGTCCCTCCTTTCCAAGTCTGTTTGGCAAGGGGTGGCTGTGCATCTGTTCCCTACTACACGCACAGACAGCAGCTTGTGTAGCTGTGTCGCCTCCCGGACTCCCAGTGATAAGCCATGTGGCAGTTAACAGAGACCGACACTCACTCACTCAGGAAAGGGAATCTGCCGACAAGGATGAAAGTGCAACAAAGAAACAAGAAGTGATGAGGCTGGAAAGGAAACTGGAATCAAATGGAAATAGAGGCGGGGAAAGTGGGCAACTGTGAGAATCTTGACACTTCTGCCATTGCAAAGACTCCCACTACTCAGCCACAGTGAAGGTGACCTTACACACACAAATAAGAGAACTTGTCAAAGGAACAGATAGCCCAGAAATAGTGATGCCAGTAACACTGCACATTCAAGGAAATCCCAGATGTGTTTCACAGCCCTGAAAGTTCAAACAGTAAAATACTGGAAGCTCGTATGGTCATTCTTAGAGTTCTGCGCTACCACGCCAAGCAAAGACTGCCCGCACGTGTGTATATTTGCAGATGGGGTGTAGCAGTGCTTCTCGGCTGGGGCAGTTTTGCCTCCCACAAGACACCTTGTAACACCTGTGGAGACATTTCTAGTTTTCACATGAAGGTTTCCACTGGCGTCTAGTAGGTAGCTACCATCATCTCCTACATCGCACCGTCTCATGCCTGGCAAAGAATTACCCAGCCCAAAATATCAAGATTGCCAAGGCTGAGAAGTCCCGATCGAGGGAAATCTTCTTTTCTCCCACCTTTGGGGACCGTTATTTTTATGTCGGTATTCTTTTATAGAACACCATTTCTCCAATAATGCGAGGGGAAGCTTTTTCTAAAATCACGAACCGGATTCCGTAGAAAGGTGGGCGTAGGAGGAAGAATCTTAAAATGGCCTCATGACGTCCGCAACCTTTGCTCTCTGTGTCACCCTCCTCTTTTAAGTGTGGGAAGAATCTGTGATTTTTCCAGTCCGGGTGAATAGAGGAAAGCTGACAGGCTGCTGCCACCATGAATCTGGTCTGTTGTACAAGAAACCACGGAGCAGCCTGGAGAGACACCCTCCAGCTGAACTGTGGAAAGTGTCACGAGGTGGGGAACTGCAGTGGCCCCTAGGCTGAGGGCAGCCCACATTTGCCAGTCAGAAGCTGGGGCTCCCAGTCACACACCACCAGACACGAATGATGCCAACACCCTGAGTGAGGTCAGAAGCCCATTCTTTCCTGGGTGAGCCTTCAGATGACAACGCATTTCAGGTGACTACTTGACTGTGTCTGCTGTCATCACTTCTCATCCCTTCTATTCCAGGGAAGGTAGGTGCCCTTCCTTCTCTCCACGGCCTTCTCTTCCACCCCGGCACAGCCCAGCTGCATCACTGCACCCATTTCCAGGGCTTCCTGCCCCCAGAACGCCCAGTGCCTCTGCACAAACGCATCTCTATTCCCATCAATCTGGACAAGCCTGAGAGTTTTCACAGAAACATTCAGGGGGAAAGTTAAAATCACCACCAGGCAGGCGCCCCTTCCACTCTCGCCCTGTTGTTTCCCCCAATTCACTCCCCTATCCCCTCACCTCCTCTTTACTAGATGAGCACATTTCTGCTCAGTGAGTTGTCTTTGGCACACAGCTTTTGAAATTTCGGGAAGCTTCCCTCCCGCCCAAAGAGGGCAAAGAGGAAAAAGTGTGAATAATGTGGAGTTGTGTGAGTTCAAATTCCTTTAGTTTGAAAATCCAAAGAATTCCCATTGTCTGGATGAGAATTTCCAGCTGGGCTTCTCTGAGTCCTAAGGGCTGCGAGGGACTGGGCAGAGGAGCTCTCACGCTGGCCACCTGCGCCCCATCCCCATTTCAACTGAGCGGCTCTGGTTTTACAGTTGAGATTTCAGTTGTGCAAAGAGTTCCTTTGCTGTTACTAAACACTTGATAGTGTCCAACTGGCTCCAGCCTGTGCCTGACAGTTGATAACACTGAATCCTGGGGCAGAACTGCTGGCCTAAGGTCCCAGAAAGATTGACAGGCCTCTTCAACCAGCTCATCGCAGCCTCCAGTGTCCCTGGCCCCAGCGACTTCCAGGCTCACCGAGGAAGCAATGTTTAGCACAACAGAGGACCCCGGTCGTCCCTGGTGCTCCATCCCTGGTAGGGAGATGTCCTCCCTACCTCCCAATGTCTCTCCGTGTCTTCTTCAGACAGTGAGCAGACGTGCCAGGCGGGGTACAGACAATGGCAGAGAGTGAGAAAAACATCCTAAATGGTGGCTCTCCTGAGAAGGAAACACAAAAACCTATGAAACGGAAAGCAGTTCCCGGGCCTTCCAGCTGTGGTCCCCGAGGCAGGTGCTGATGACACGGTCGGCCACACTGCTGAACGGGGTAACGGTGGCATGGACAGTTGCTGCCAGGTGCTCCTTGACCTTCTTGTTCTCCTGGGACCAGCGGGGGTTCCGGTGGTCACAGGGCACCACCTTCTTGCACACCTACTAGAGAGGAGGAGAACTTTGCGGGGGCATGGCCCACCCCAGTTCAGAATCCACAGTATCCTGCAGTCCCCAGGCAGGTGACGGTGGTCTGAGCTGGAGCCCAGGAAGCTCAGCATGTGGCCGGAGGCTGGCAGGAGTCCCTGGGTTGGGTTCTCTACCCACTGAGGGTATTTAAGTACCTGATGTCCCAGGCCTACCACTGCTGACGAAGGGTCTGTACCACTGCAGCCAGGTTATTCTCACCAGCCCCACCCCCAGAAGCTGTGCCGGGCATGCACATCTCAAGGTGGCATCTTAACCCATCCTAATGAGTCCTCTGGTCCATTTCCCCATTCAGATTCACACTCCCTTTGGAAGCTACAACTAGGGGCTCTACTTGGGCCTCTGCTACAGTGTCTAGTCCACATCAGGTGCTAAATAAGTGCTGAAGCTGGTGAAGCCTCCTGGCAGGGTGGGTGGAACGGACCCATGGACCTGCCTGCACCTCAGTGAGCATCCTCCATCCCCAAATGGACCAGGGCCTGGCCTTGCTTCCCATACGTCCCAACTCATTTGATCTTCACAGTCACTCCGTGCACCTGGTGCTGTCGGTGCCCCATCTGTACTGTTGACGTGTGGAGAGGAACGTCACAGGCATTATAAAACTAGGTCAGTTCACGTGGTCAGTAAGATGCGTAACTGATACCAGACCCAGATCACTGCACTCTGGTCACGAATGGCTGGTCTGGGACATCAGGTGCAAGAAGGAAGCCTGTCTAGGCCCCACTCTGCAGAGCCGAGCCACTCACCGTGTCCATCAGCATCACCTGCTCTGCCAACAGCTTGGGCGAGAATGCCATGATGTCACGCATGTCCACACTGGGCTGGTTCATCGTATCACAGGACAGGGGTAGAAGGGCTCTGGAGATCGCTCAAGTTCCAGCTCCATCACTGGAGGTGACCACTTCCCTGCCCCTGGTGTGGGCTCGGAAGATGGTCATGGATCCAGTCCTACAGGTGACTCTGGGTGCAGAGCAGGCAAGGCTGGCTCTAGAGCCTGTGTGGGAAGTGCCCGTTCTTCCGGGCATGAAGCAGGTGCAGGAAAAAAAAAAAAAGAAAAAAAAAGCTTCACCAGTATCACCATTTAATGAGGTCAATGGCTCATTTAACGTAACAGGCATTATGACCTTGGACAGTTCCTATGTAACAAGACTACTGAAAATGTTTCATCCAATATACACACAGCAAAAGACAATTAGCCCAATTTAAAAAATGGTCAGAGGAAGAGTCGGCCAGTTCGCTCTGTTGGTTAGAGTGTGGTGTTCTCATACCAAGATCAAGGCTTAGGATCCCCACACAGGCCAGCCGCCGTAACAAACCAACCACAAACCTGCTCAGATAATTCAAATAAGCATTTCTCTAAGTGAGATATAGGAAAGCCCAATAAGCACCGAAAGAGATATTCGTCGTCACCCATAAGGAAATGTCTATCAATACCGCAGTGACATAATGTGTCGTAGCCGTTAGAAGGGCTGTAAATCAAAAAGACAGTCAAGACAAAGTGTTCACAAGGCTATGGAGATATCACAACCCTCATATATTGACGGAGAGACTGGAAAATGCTACAGACTGCCAGGAAATCAGGTCGGTAGTTTTTCGAAATGTGAAATGTAAACTTACTAGGTGCCCCAGCAATCCTACCGCTGGGTCCATACGAACGAAAACTGAAAATCTGTCCACACAAAAGTTTGTACATGAAACCTCAGATCAGCCCCACTTACACTAGTCAAACAGTCAAAACCACACAGAACGCCAAGGAAGAATACTGAAAGCTGCATGAGAGGAAAACACACACACACACACAGACTCTCTCACACAAACTGACATGCACACACAGACACACACATACGGACACACACACACACACACACACACAAACACACACACACACACACACACACACACACACACACTCACTCACTCACTAAGTCACTCACTCACAAGAAAGTCCTAATACGGATTTCAGTAAATTCTTCAACAGAAAACGCCCAGTCCAGGAGACAAAGAGATCTTATAGTCAAATAAAAAATTCAACAACAACAACAACAAGACAAGAGCACTGTACCGGACAAGAGCATCCTTCAAACAGGGAGAGAGACAATCCTCTCCCAGACAGACGAAGGCCGAGAGGATCCCCCACAGCAGACCGCTCTCCCAAAGCGCTGCACAGGGCTCTTCCAACTCAAAGATGACGCTGACGTGCCCCAGCACCACGTCCGCAGGGATGAAAGTCAGCAGTCATGGAAGTAGAAATACAAAGAACACACTCAACCTACAAGGAAGACGACAAAACCACTCCCCGCCCTCCCCCAGGGGCCTCGTCCCCACCGCCCTCGCACTCGCAGCAGCGGCGATGGCTCACCAGGCCCGGGACCCCAAGACACGGCCCGTGACCAGGAAGCCACAGCCCAGCTGCACCTGCTACTCCGGTCTGGCCCCCGCACCGCCCCCGACCGGCTGCTCCCGCAGCAGCCCTGGGACAAGGCGATCCTGCGTGCTGGGGACGGACGGACGGAAGGACGGACGGACGGCGGGGCAGCGCTGGGCTCCACCGGAGGGGAGGAGGGCGTCCCAGCCTCCTGTCTCTGCCAGCGCCGGGCACCCCGCCCGCCATCTGCATCCCTCCCTGCTGGCCTCCGCCGCCCCTCCTGAACTCAGGACCCGGGGAACCCTCCTAATGCACCCCGTGCCGCCTCCGTCTCAGCCCGACCACCCTACTCCCCTGCCTCGCTCGGGAGGTACAGCCCCCTCACCCGGGTCCTACCGGCTCCACCACGCCGCTCCCCTCGCAGGTCTCTCCCTGGTGTGGCAATTCCTCCAGGAGCGTGGAGGTTTGGCCGCTAAGTTTCTGTTCCATGGCAAGTGCTGCGGGAAGGGCTTTCTTCCCTCGTGTCCCACAACTTTCCCGCGTTCTGTCTCTGACCTTCTGTCCACCTGTTATTTCAGCTGTCGTCAACGGTCAGAGGTACTTTCTGAAAGCTGACTTGAGTGCTGTCTCTAAAGGATACAACCTGAGGTCTGCTATCTTCAAACCAAAAGAGATTCCTCACCTGAACCCAACTCTGCTGGGACTTTGATCTCCACCTTCCATGCTCCAGATCTCTGAGGAATAAATTGATGTTGGATATAAGCTACCCACACTATGGTACTTTGTTACAGCAGCCCGAACTGACTCAGACAGAAGTGACATCCCATCACTTGTGCTGTGTTCTCCTGGTCAGAAGGAAGTGGCTAACCACTTAGTGCTGGGAGCCATTCATTGTGCAGGCTGCCACCACATAGGCCGAGGTAAAGCCCATGGGACTGATTCTAAATATCATAGGAAGGCAGTGAAAAGTTTACTATTAGGAGATGACAATACCTGAAATTAATTTCAGTGTGTTATCACTGCAGGGGGGAAAAAAACACCCCAAAAAACCTGGTCACAACAAAGGACTTTCCCAAGATTACACTGCTGGAACTCAGGCCTCTTTGAATTGTATCTCCTGCTATATTTCACTCTTTTTTGTAATTCAAATATCTCCACGTATGTGCACTATGTACATTTGACACTGTGTTCATTCCCTTTTGTGTTGCTCTAACAGAATACCTGGATCTGGGTAATTTATAAAGAAAATGAAATTTATTTGCTTACAGTTTCTGAGGCTGGGAAGTCCAAAGTCCATCTGGAGGTGGTGACAGCAACCCAGGGGTCTCGCATTGCAAGATGGTGGAAGCAGAGAGAGGAGAGAGCAAGACAGATTTTTCTCTTCTTTTAAAGCTCTCAGAACCACACCCCTGACCACCATCTTTAATCCATTCAGCACAGTCCCACAATCCGATCCCCTCCAAGGCTCTGCCTTTCAATTACCATAACAGGATTTCCCACCCTCTTAACAATCACAGTGGGGGCTAAGTTTCTAATACATAAAATGCAGGGGATTCAAGCTTCAATGACTTTTGGGGGGACATAATTCAATCCACTACAGACACCAACCCATGAGTTTCCATAAGATTTATCTCATAGACACCTCATGAATTTCGTAGGAAATAAATGCTTGCACAATCCCCACTGGGCATGTTGGGAAACTGGGCAGGTCTTAAAAGACACGATATCCTGTCTTGGATCACAGAAATGGTGAGAAAAAGCAGATTCTGACCAACCCCTGCCTTGAAACCTGGGGCCCTTGCTGCACACCCAAGGGGCTGAGGGAGTGCTGTGTTTGCACACTTGTGTGCAGTTAAGGAGTTGACATGGGGGAAGAGGGTGAGCAGTCGTCAGCCCAGAGAGACCACTGGGTAGATCATACTGAAGGAAGGACCCCATGTCATGGAATCTTATAAGAAGTGACCTCACTTCCTTAGTGATGGACCGCAAGAGAACTTAGAACTCTGGTAACCGTGCAGCTCACTTGGCAAGCAACTGCCAAGAGAGAAAGATGGATTCAGGTCGCATCCCGAGTTTTCGACGATCTCACTTCAGGAATTCCTGGAGAGAGAGCGTGTGGAGACGATGGAGACGTTGGTTCCGTCCTCTCCTCCGATGCCTGTGGCCGTTTGGCAGGGGGCACCCCCAGGTAACACAGGGTAGCCCAATCCAGGACAGTCCACACCTGTGATCCCAGCTGGGCAGTTTTTCACCAAATTCCAATCACCGTGTGTGTGTGTGTGTGTGTCTCTGTGTGTGTGTGAGAGTGTGTGTGTGGGTGTGTGCCTGTGTGTGTGTGCCTGTGTGTGTGTGTGTGTGTGTGTGTGCAAGAGAGAGTGAGAGTGAGAGTGAGAGAGAGTGAGAGAGAGAGTGAGAGAGAGAGAGAGAGAGAGAGAGAGAGAGAGAGAGAATAAAGAGGAGGAGAAGGGCCCCTCCTGAACAGGAGATGGTCGCGTTAGGGGATGAAACCCTGGAAGGTCTGTCCACGTCTCACGTTGTTGCTGGAAGGATGGGAAAGTAACTGTTAGGGACCAAGTCTGTATCCTCAGAAGTAAATTCTTCACCTCTAGCTGTTATCTGGTTTCCTCCCTGGCTAGAGGTCTATGCAGATGCTTCTCTGTGCCCGATCAGGGGGGCAGAATTTCTAGTCGGGGTATCTCCCACGGACACAGGCAGGAGGCTGCTGACTCTTACTGGCCCAAATGCCGGCCACTCTCATTACAGAGCTCCACGCAGGAGATCACCGAGGAGGTGTTCGATGGGTCCGAATACCCCATCTCCCTGGACAAGGGGCAGGCGCACCATGTCACCCACCAAGGCCAGCGCTGGTCTAAGGTGAGAGCGGGCACAGAGAGGTCTCCACAGAAAGGAACGCAAAATGACCAGAGTGGGCCCAGGACCCCGACCCAAATATGGGGACTCCCCTGGAAACTATACTCAAGCGTTCCCACTGGAGTGACCCACAGTCCCACTCCCACAGGAATCTGGCCTCTAGTACTACCCACTGGCAACTCGCTTAAGGTGCAAAGTCCCTGTTCTCTCACTTGCAGGACTATAAGAGTAGGCACTTCTGTGTGGTTTCACTCTACACTAGGCCGTGAGTATCTCTGCTCGTTGCCACTCTTCTTACTGTCTTAGCTCCCCACCCCAGGTGTCCTGTGCAGCAGTCAGCCCCACTGCCTCCCAGGTCTCCTCCAAGACTTACAAACCATCCCCCTTATGGGGCAGGGTGTGTTCACACACACAAAAAAGAGAAGTCACACAAAAAAGGGGGTCCGGCTGTTCTACACGTTTGTCTGCAATGGGTCATCTCGCAGAGCACATCGCTGGAGCCCCACCAGGCCGGGAGCTGTGCCCTCCCATGTCTTCATGTTTTCCTGTAACAGAGGCCATTTTCCCTGGCAGTTCAGTCTCTCGGTGCCAGTGGAACGTGACACGGTTCAGTTGTAATTTCCACTTCAGCCGCGCTGCAGGGAACATCTTACGTGTGCCCGACAGACTGTGTGAGCTGGCTAGGGATGCCGTAACACAGCGCCACACACTAGAGGCCTCTGACAACAAAAATATATGTTCCCACAATTCTGGAGGCTAGAAATTTGATGTCAAGCTGTTGGCTGGGGTGGTTTCCCCTGAGGTCTCTCTCCTGGGCTTGGAGACGGCCACGTCCTATACCTCTGTTCACATGCTCTTCTCTACTGCTTCTCTGTGTCCTTACCACGTCTTCCTGTGACGGCCCGTGTCATGTCAAATCAAAGCGAACACTAACGAATTTACTCAAACTTAATTGCCTTTCCAAAGACCTGTGTCCTACCGCAGTCATCACCTTATGCACTGGGTATTACAACATCAATTGTGAATTTTAAGAAGGGAATACAGTTCAGCCCAGAACATATACTAATCCCCTCCTAAAACAGCCTCCGGGGAGAGGGATTCCTGGGTGAAAAGCTATGCACGTGTCAAATGTTGATAGCTAAAGCCAGATGACTTTCCAAAGTGATGTAGCAGGTGCATGGTCAGCAGCAGTCTCAGAACGGAGCTGCTTCCCTGCCTCAGCCTTTCCTGGGTGTTAACATTCTTTTCGATATTTTACCCGTCTGGAGACCTTGTGGCAAATAAGATGACCGTTTGTTTTCCTTCATTTTCAACCTCGCAACGGATACGTCTCAGTCACAGTCAGCCACTTACCGCACACTTGGTCTTTCTTTTTCCTCAATCGTCTGCTCAGATCTTGGCACTGCAATGGGCTTCCTCCTGCCCCAGAAGCTGCCAGCGCTCCCACTGTGTGGCATCTGGGATCAGCGTGGCTCTCTCTGATCTAAATGAAAGGAGCACAATTGTGTTGTTTAAGTTGTGAGGGTTCTCTTCAGGTGTCTTTCTCTGCACACAGTCTCCAAAATGGGGAGGAAATGAGGTTCCCACCGCCCCCTTCCTTCCCATGCCAGCAGCAGACCAAGCCCCTGGGAGCTCAGTGGGAACCTGCAGCCACAGCTGAGGACAGTTCTCAGCGCCGACCTGTGTGCTGTCGAGCAGCCACTGACATCCAAATGCCTATGTTTCCTGTGGCTACAGTGGGAGTCATTTTTGAGAACTCACCGGGACAGTGATCTCTAATACAGGCTACTAATACAGGCACTTAGTTGCTCCACAGCTAACAAACCACATTGAAGATACTGCGAAGGTACTACTTTCTTAGTTCTTTTCTGTCCAGCGCCCCCACGTCAACTTTTGCTTTGAGAGCCTATAATCTTTTTCACGACGGTCACTCATGTCTCCCACATGAGCAGATCCCTAAAGGGTTGGGGCTTCCTGGTCTGAGCTCCAGGCCCCAGTTCTCTGGCGATTCACGGTGATGACACTGAAAGCGTGTCCCTCCTTGTTCCTTCCAGGGTAAAAAGGGTCGTACCCTGGACCTGCAAGAGATCCGCATGATGCGGACAATCCAGCCAGGCACAGGGGCGAAGCTGCTGGAGTCCCTGCTGCCAGCTCTCCAGGGCAGAACGGTCCCCCACTTCTCCACCTTCCTTTGCTCCTACTGGGACTTCGCCACCATCCCACAGTTCCTGGACCAGCTCTTCAGTAGGTGAGTGCCCGCCCCCTCCAAGGCACCGTGGTGACTCTGCCACCTAGAAGCTGTGTCTCGGGAATGCCACTGCAGCACTCTGAGCCTGTTTGCTCCTCTGAGGAGTGGGGTGGCAAGAGGATGAACCCCATCGAGTCTTTATAGGGGCCAAATTTCATAAGACATGGCAAGGAGATGCCTAGTGCCTGGCTCAGCTGGATGCACTGTGCTTGTTCATATTTATTATTTTTCTTTCCTGTTTGGCTGAAAGAGCTCTCTGCCTCATGCCCCCCACCCCCACCCCATGGCCGGTGTCTCTCTGAGTTTGCAAAAGCCCAGAGAAGGCATATCTGATTTCGCACTTTTATTTGAGATTTCTTCTAACTTGTCTTTGTCCTTGATATAGAAAGAACAGGCTCCATGGGCACCAGAGGAAGGGACCCCAGGTCCACTCAGATATCTGGGAATGCTCTGCTTGGGGCTTACTTATTCAACACATTTAGAAGCCCTTCCTTTGTAAAGTCACTTTTCTAGACGCTTGGCATAATTCAGTGACCAAAGCAGACCACAGACACTGGGACTCAATTCTAGTCATGGAGTGAGATACTCACGGTAGACACCGTGAGCACGTCACGTCCACAGCATGTCAGTTGTGACGCCCTCGTGGCCTCCTCAAGGTGGAGGTGCACTCTCCCGCGTCCTACCCACAATGACAGGCCCAGCACCCAACTAGAAAGTATGTGGACTTTTGATCCAGAGAGAGAGCTCACTGTACCCCAGAGTGCGGGGGCACATACGGACCGTGGCTGGGGAGGGACTGACAAAGCTGTGAATCTGAGACAACTTGTAATTCCCACGAGGGCGCTGAGGTCTGGGGGCTTTCCCTGCAAGTGAAAAGGAGTCCAACGGAGCTGTGGATGGGGTCACAGTCTCCCTGCAAAACAGGGGGAGTCTGGGGCTCACCGCCAGCTCTCGAGAGACACGTCCCCAGGACAGTGGCATCCTAGCTCTGCCCGTCCTCCATCCCACCTCTGTCCCTCCTGACCCAGACAACAGCGGCTCAGGCCTGAAGTTATGAGCAGCCTGCCCACAGACCTGCCTGGGGCCTTGGTCCTTAGTTCACAGGTGCACATAGGTGGGTGTCCCGTCCTTTCGGAAAACCCATGTGAGTGTAAGGGTGAGGCTCACGAGGGTCTGTACTTGTCCTGTCTAATGGCCAGGTCTGCCACTGTCAGGACCGCCACACAGGGCTTGGGTGGGGGGGGGGGCTGTGTCCTCTAGACAGGCAGTGGCAGGCCCAGGGGCCCAGAACCACTACGCAAGCGTGCCCTGGGAGCACAGCGTGGAAGCAAAGGCCAGCCTCTGACTTTGCTGCCCACTCTCACACTTCCAGCACCATCTGTCACACTGTGGTCACTATGCCGGAGCGTTTCTGCACAGATTTCCATCAGCCCCTGCACTTTCCATCGTTGAAAGTGAAGATCGACCACGTGCAGGTCAGCTTGCCTGGATTGGACACGGGTGCCAGTGTGTACGTTCTGCTGACCAACCTGAGGCACCCAGAGCTCTTTGAGGCAGCAACAGATGGTGAGGGGACCGCAGTCTGGAAGAATTACCAGGGGTGGTGCTTTGGGGCTAGAACTCCCTTTAATGCAGTCAGATCCTTTCCGTGTTTGGAAAGGCCAGTGGGAAATGACTGATGCTGGTGAACCTTTTCTATTTTTCCCCCTGCTCCTGTTTCATGTCCAGAACCACAGGCACTTCCCAGGCAAGCTCTAGAGCCAGTGCCAGCACCTCCGGTAGAGCTGGGGCCCGCCCTGCGCTCAGAGTCACCTGTGCAACTGGGTCCACCGCCAGCTTCCGTGCCAGCAGCAGTGCCAGGAGAAGAGCCACCACATGTGATACGGCTGAAGCTAGAGGACCCTTCAAAGCCCTCGTGCCCCTCTCCTGTGGCAACATTGAACCGGCCCCGTGGAGACCTGTGGGACATCAGGGCATTCCCTCCTAAGCTGCTGGCAGAGCAGCTGACTCTGATGGACGCGGTGAGCAGCTCGCCTCTGCGGGGGGCGAGGAGGGCGGTTGCCTAGACAGGCTGTCCTTCTTGCACCTGGTGTCCCAGACAAGCCATTACTCACCAGAGTCCAGTGATCTGGGTCCAATACCAGCTCCACATCTTACCAATGATGTGACCTGGATGAGTTTCTTCATTCCCAAGCCTTCCCTGTCCACATGTCGACAGTCAAGTTGAGACATCAACAGTACCAGTTGCAGAGCGACCCAAGCTAACATGAAAAGGGACAGAGAGAAAGCAGCACGGGGGCCTGGCTTCTCTGGTTGACGGAGGGTGCTCACTGAGGGGCAGCTGGGTTCAGGAGTTACCCACCCATCCTCCCGTGTGACCTCACCAACCTCAGCACTTCTTAGGACCTGAGATGGACTCGACTCCCTAGCAGACCCCCTAAGAGAACCCGTAGTCATAGCTGCCACAGGCAGTGCGCATCTGAGGAAGGAAATAGAACAAAGGGCTCATCAGGATGCACACTGGATGCGGCCTCAAGATGAGCACACCCGAGCCATTTTCTAGTGCTCGGAGCTAGTGAGAACGGCCTGCCTGACCATGCCACTCGTTCCTTGCCTGCCAGTATTAGCTCTTGGGTGCCTTTAGTGGGCGCATAGCCAGATCCAAACTCTTTCACAAGAGTAGCCTGTGTGTGACACACTCTTCCTCTCCAGGAGCTGTTTAGGGAGGTGGTGCCCTATGACTGCCTGGGCTCCATCTGGTCCCAACGCCACAAGAAGGGGAAGGAGCACCTGGCACCCACCGTTCGTGCCACCGTCGCCCAATTTAACAATGTGGCCAATTGCGTCATCACCACCTGCCTTGGGGATGACAGCAGGAAGGCCCAGGACAGAGCCAGGGTGCTGGAGCACTGGATCAAGGTGGCCAGGGTAAGCCGTGGGAGGACCCAGGGGATCCCCTCTCTGCAGACTTGGGAACTGCCTTTTATTAACAACCACCATCAGGGCAGTCGCCTGTGGTCAAGTCCCTGCACAATCCCTGGGCCTTTCCTCTCAGGGCACACTGGCCTTGACCCCCATGTCCCAGTGCTGGAGGCTCACTTCCTATCTGGGCTCTTGGGTTGAGCTAACATCCTCCCTCTGTGAGTTCTGCTCGTGGGGTTCCAGCTGTGCCCTCCCGTGGCTGCCCGGCTCTCTGCCTCATCCAAGAGGGGAGATGTCAGCCGAGGGGCTGAAGCTGGAGCAGGCGGGCTCCAACTCCCCACCTCCTGGTTCATTCTCTTTCCTCCCCAGGAGTGCTTGGTCCTCAGGAACTTCTCCTCAGTCCACGCCATCCTCTCCGCTCTGCAGAGCACACCGATCCATCGAATGAGAAGGACGTGGAGAGAAGTTTCCAGGTGGGTGGGCCTCTTCCTGTAGGAGCACAGGGGTGGACCGGGGACGCCCCCACAGGTTTGGGCATTGCCCCCTTAATGACCGTGGCAGGGACCGGGAGGTCAGAGGCACTGAGGCAAGAATGGGCTCATGACTAGGGTCTCCCTGGGAGACTCCCCGGGAACTTAGCCCAGGATTTCTTACCCCAAGCTAAAGTTTCATTTTGCTTTGTTTTCTACTTTCACTAAGTGTCAGGCACGGGTTTTTACCAAACTGGCAGTTTCAAGTGTTTGCTAGACACAATAAGACCTTGTCCTACTCACGTCTAAACTGTAAAACAGAGCTTCTCAGTTGAAATGGGGACGGGGCCCAGGTGACCAACACGAGAGCCCCTCTCCCAGGGCCCCGGAGCCCATAGGACTCAGAGGAAGCCAGCTGACAACTCTCCTCAAGGCAGTTTGGATTGTTTGCAGTCTCAAAAAAACAAACAGACAGACAGACAAACAAACAAACTTGAACTTACGGGTCGCCCCATTATTCCCAAATTAATCTTTCTTTCTTTCCCCTTCACAGAAAAGGCTCCCGTAGTTTTGCAAACTTATGTAGAAAAGAGAAGGTACTGAGCAAAAAGGTAAAGTAGAGGCTGAGAGATGGGGGCAGGTGTTTGGGGACATAGGCAGAGGTGAGTTGTTTGGTTTTGTTGTGGTGCGTTTTGCTTTCTCACTGAAAGTTGACAGGAAAACTTCAGTCCCGTCTTGCGCGGACTAGCAGGAGAAGGATGTGTCTGCCATGGCCAGGTGGAGAATGTGGCAGGAGCCCTGGTGACGGGACGCGGTGATGGCAGCCGGGCTGTGCAGGAGGGCAGAGGAGCTGCAGAAGCAGCCGGTGTCCGCCTCGCATGCTGCTCCATCCTGTCAGCACGTGGCTTCCTCCAGGCCGCTGGTGGATGCGGTAGGCAGGGCTTCCTTCGGCAAACTAGCCCAGCAGTTTCTAGGAAGCCAGGCCTCGGCCGCGAAGCCCTGGGCAAGGCACGCCCCCGCCTCCGGCTTCTGTTTTCTCACCCGGAGACCGTAGGGATGACGACGAGCCTGTTGTGCGGGCCTCACAGAGTGGCGAGGAGGTTAACGAGGCTCATGGAGCGTGCCTGTGTCTGCCTCTTCCTCCAGGGGTGCCGGGGACAACGTCGACGACAGTAATATGAGTTCTCAGGGGATCCTCTCCCGATGAGGAAACAGGGAAGGGTGGCCGGGGTGCACGCCCAAGACCGCACACTGGAGAGTGTCACAGCTGGCATCAACTCTAGAACCAGAGCCGCCAGAGGAGGTGGTGGCACTCCACCAGCTCATGAGTCAGATATCCAGAGCTGAAGGTCAGGCGCAGGGGTGGAACTGGGTGAGGCGAAGACAGTCTCATTCACTATCTTACTGTTTTCTGTTGCTTACAACAGAACACCTAAAACTGGGTCATTTTTAAAGAAACCGAGCATTTTTTTCCTACACTTTAGGAGGCTGGAAAGTCCAAGCAGAGGGGGTACATCTAGTGAGGGTCTTACTCCAGCGGGGCGGGGGGGACTCTCTGCAGAGTCAGGGGGTGGCACAGCGTATCAGATGGCAAGAGGGCAAGAGCGTATGTCCACGCACTCTTTAGGAAGCCGCCAGTCCGGTTCCACGATAGCCCATGAACGAATTCGTTCATTCATGAGGGCAGAGTAGTCCTAATCCAGTCACCTCTTACAGGGCCCCACCTTTCAAACAGCGTTGTAGAATCTTCCACCCGCTTAATACAGTTACAGTGGGTATCATGTTTCCACATGAACTTAGGAGGGGACATTCATTTGGACATAGCACTAACCTTGTCCCTGACCCTGTCAGGTGGGGACTGTCAAACTGGCCACCTTGGAGATGAACCATCAGAGAGCCCAGATGAGGCAGCGGCAGCAGAAAAAGGCGAGTGTGTCTGTGACTGGGAGGGGCTCTAGGGAGTAGATGACAGGGGCCCCTCCCTTCCAGCTGGAGGCCTCCACATCCAAAGAGGAGACAGCTTCCACCCTAAGGGGCCTGCCTTCCTGTGGCCAGGGCATCTGAGATGCCTTTTTTAGGGACACCAGGTCCAGGACCTGGAAGAGCTGGCCTGGAGGGGATTACAGAGCGAGGTGTGGCAGGAACCACGTAACCACTGTGACATGAAACGTTCACCACAGAGGTAGCTAGGGGGTACACGGTGTCTTTGGACGCCAGCTGGGGAGAGAGCAGTGTGGCCACAGAGGGGAGGCGCCCGAGGTTGCTCTGTGGCTCCAAGTGGAAAACCTGGCTGGGGGGGGGTCCAGAAAGACGAGGTTGATAAGATTTTGATAGAATAAGCCAAGTGTGGACACCCAGGAGCTGGTGCTCATCACCACTACCACCCCAATGTCACAGGGCATCGTCCCCTTCCTGGGAACCTATCTCAGCGACCTGGTGATGTTAGACGCTGCGATGGACGACTATGTGGATGTGAGTGAGCCTGGGGACGGGCAGCTCGGGGGCCAGGACCCTGAGGCTGGGGAGGGGAGAGCCCTTAGAACTCAGCACTCGGCAAACCTCCACTCACGAGACCTCACGGCTGCCCGTGTGCTGGGGGTGTCACGCCCTTCTCACCCGTGAGCGATGGAGCCTCCGCATAAGCCCCCACCCAGTCCCTGTTCTCCAAGTGGACAAGTCGCAGAGCTCAGCTGGACTCAGCCTCTCCCTTCGTTGCTTGCCATGGGAAGAGAGTGAGATCGGGCCCCTCTGATGGCAGGCAGCTTGGGAGTGGCCAGCAGCCCCTTCTGATCAGAGGCTTCAGCATCCTCACTTGTCATCAGGGAGGGTTGAGACAGAAGGTCCTCGATCCTCAGCTCCCATGTCATCCTTCTCCAGAGCTCAGAGCCTGACCTAGGTGCAAGCCCTGTTCTGTGCAAACCCCCTGACCCCGGTGGCCCTGGCCTTAGTGCAACACGGGAACGGGTGAGGATGGGGCTAGAAATGGGCTAGGGGGCCTTTCTGAGAGACTCGGACCATCACTCTTTCAGGGAAAGGTATTCAACACCCAGAAAAGGCAGAAGGTGAGTAGCTGCGGCCCTCGCTCGAGGGAGCGTGGGGATGTGGAAGTCAGAGACGGCCCCTCTCACCCAGGCAGGACACTTCCTGCCTGCATCCCCTGCAACTCTGATGTATTAGAAAGATTTGAGAGACGGAGGGGGGCATCCCATCCCACTGGAGGGTGTGGGAAGGGGACAGGAATCAAGGACACATTTCTGGGGGACAGACTGTTGGAACCCGACTCTGAGATCAGGTTGGGGCACGGATGGGATGGAAGGAGAGGAGGGTATCACTTGAGAGACAAGTCTGCCAACCAGCTCCCTGCTCCATCCCTCCCCCACAAGGCCCCTTTGGCATCTCCCACCCAGGCCCTGTCAGCATCCTGTTTTTTTCTGTGGCCCCAGGAAGTTAAAGTCCTCAGAGAGATCCAGCTCCTCCAGGTGGCAGCCAACAATTACCACATCGAGAAGGAGGAAGAATTCGGACACTGGTTTACCTCCACTGAGTGGCTCAGTGACAACGAGAGGTGAGGGCCTTGCAGGAATTTGACGATAGTCAGGGCATAGGGGACTCTTTCTGGTGGCAGCTGCAGAGAGCCTGGGGCCATGGCTGTCTGGTCAGCCGCAGACCCTGTTGCACGGTGACCCCTGGGGCACCAGGACTCCAGCTAGGGGGCACGCACTGGGAGGGAGAGCTGAGGTGTGGCTCCCGCTAGGTAGACTGGCAGCTGCCTCTCTGTCCTGCAGCTACAAGCTCTCCTGCCAGCTGGAGCCCCCATCCCACTAGGCCGGCGACACCTCGAGGCAAAGAAGAGCAGGCCCAAGGAAGCCAGGCAGCCGCAACGGCCTTCCCAGCTCCACCTCCGACCGGCCATGATTCTAATAAATTCAATCCCTTTTTCAGTTTTACCTATTGGAGTGGGTTGAATTATGCCCCCCCCCAAACTCACTTAAGCTTGAAATGGGTCCCCCAAGTTTTGTGGATTAGAAACTTAGTCCCCCGTGGGACTGTGAAGAGGGTGGGAAATCCGATTACGGTAATATGAAAGGTGGAGCCTTGAAGAGGTGAGAGGATTGTAGGACCCTGCAGTAGTGAAAGGATTGAAAATGGTGGTCAGGGGCGTGGTTCTGGGGGCATTAAGAAGAAGAGGAGAGTCTGCCCCTCTCTCTCTCTCTCTCTCTCTCTGCTCTCTCTGCTCCCACCATCATGCAAGGTGAGACCCCGAGTCACTGTCGCCACCACCAAATGGCATTTAGACTTCCCAGCCTTGGAAACTGAGAGAAATAAATGCCATTTCTCTTCATACATCGCCCAGTTTCAGGTATTCTCCTATAGCAACACTAAACGGACCAACACACCTATCTTTACCTGGAATCACAGGAGTGTTGTCTTTCTTGGTGTTTTCATTAAAATCAATATAGTCACGTTGCACGTTGTGCGTCTTTCAATATTTAATTTGACGATACCTGATCTTTGGAGATGGTGCCCTATGAACACAGACAGAATAACTGCTTGCGTTTCAACGTGACAGCGAGCTCCAGCAGCGCGTACACGCCACCATCTGTCTTTCCTGCTGAACCGACGGAAGAGCTCTTTCTCGCTGAAAGCTACTGCAAAGCTTTCTGCACCGATAGCAGTTGCGTGGAGCTGCATTTTCTCTTCTCTAGATTCTCAGGGTCTAATCTCCTGAGGGAGAAGTGGCAGATCATTTGGTGCTCGGTTTTAAAACATTGTCTCACTCCACATCTTCCCACGTTTTCTTGGAGGGGTTAGAAAGTTTAGATTTTTCAGCATTCTGTGGACACACACGTGTTTCCTTCTTTGAAGTGTGTCCATACGCATGGTTCTCTGTCACCACCGTCTAGTTAAGTACACCAGTCCCTCAACAACACTGTTCAAATGTCAGTACCACAGGCCAGGAACCGTGAGCGAACACCTCAAGTGCTACCGTGCAAACTCGGGGCTCTCCCGTCGGCCCACAGTCCCTACACAAACAACAGATGGGCGTCATCATCAGCGTCCAGTCATGTCCCTCCTTTCCAAGTCTGTTTGGCAAGGGGTGGCTGTGCATCTGTTCCCTACTACACGCACAGAGAGCAGCTTGTGTAGCTGTGTCGCCTCCCGGACTCCCAGTGAGAAGCCATGTGGCGGTTAACAGAGACCGACACTCACTCACTCAGGAAAGGGAATTTGCCGAAAAGGATGAAAGTGCAACAAAGAAACAAGAAGTGATGAGGCTGGAAAGGAAACTGGAATCAAATGGAAATAGAGGCGGGGAAAGTGGGCAACTGTGAGAATCTTGACACTTCTGCCATTGCAAAGACTCCCACTACTCAGCCACAGTGAAGGTGACCTTACACACACAAATAAGAGAACTTGTCAAAGGAACAGATAGCCCAGAAATAGTGATGCCAGTAACACTGCACATTCAAGGAAATCCCAGACGTGTTTCACAGCCCTGAAAGTTCAAACAGTAAAATCCTGGAAGCTCGTATGGTCATTCTTAGAGTTCTGCGCTACCACGCCAAGCAAAGACTGCCCGCACGTGTGTATATTTGCAGATGGGGTGTAGCAGTGCTTCTCGGCTGGGGCAGTTTTGCCTCCCACAAGACACCTTGTAACACCTGTGGAGACATTTCTAGTTTTCACATGAAGGTTTCCACTGGCGTCTAGTAGGTAGCTACCATCATCTCCTACATCGCACCGTCTCATGCCGGGCAAAGAATTACCCAGCCCAAAATATCAAGATTGCCAAGGCTGAGAAGTCCCGATCGAGGGAAATCTTCTTTTCTCCCACCTTTGGGGACCGTTATTTTTATGTCGGTATTCTTTTATAGAACACCATTTCTCCAATAATGCGAGGGGAAGCTTTTTCTAAAATCACGAACCGGATTCCGTAGAAAGGTGGGCGTAGGAGGAAGAATCTTAAAATGGCCTCATGACGTCCGCAACCTTTGCTCTCTGTGTCACCCTCCTCTTTTAAGTGTGGGAAGAATCTGTGATTTTTCCAGTCCGGGTGAATAGAGGAAAGCTGACAGGCTGCTGCCACCATGAATCTGGTCTGTTGTACAAGAAACCACGGAGCAGCCTGGAGAGACACCCTCCAGCTGAACTGTGGAAAGTTTCACGAGGTGGGGAACTGCAGTGGCCCCTAGGCTGAGGGCAGCCCACATTTGCCAGTCAGAAGCTGGGGCTCCCAGTCACACACCACCAGACACGAATGATGCCAACACCCTGAGTGAGGTCAGAAGCCCATTCTTTCCTGGGTGAGCCTTCAGATGACAACGCATTTCAGGTGACTACTTGACTGTGTCTGCTGTCATTACTTCTCATCCCTTCTATTCCAGGGAAGGTAGGTGCCCTTCCTTCTCTCCACGGCCTTCTCTTCCACCCCGGCACAGCCCAGCTGCATCACTGCGCCCATTTCCAGGGCTTCCTGCCCCCAGAACGCCCAGTGCCTCTGCACAAACGCATCTCTATTCCCATCAATCTGGACAAGCCTGAGAGTTTTCACAGAAACATTCAGGGGGAAAGTTAAAATCACCACCAGGCAGGCGCCCCTTCCACTCTCGCCCTGTTGTTTCCCCCAATTCACTCCCCTATCCCCTCACCTCCTCTTTACTAGATGAGCACATTTCTGCTCAGTGAGTTGTCTTTGGCACACAGCTTTTGAAATTTCGGGAAGCTTCCCTCCCGCCCAAAGAGGGCAAAGAGGAAAAAGTGTGAATAATGTGGAGTTGTGTGAGTTCAAATTCCTTTAGTTTGAAAATCCAAAGAATTCCCATTGTCTGGATGAGAATTTCCAGCTGGGCTTCTCTGAGTCCTAAGGGCTGCGAGGGACTGGGCAGAGGAGCTCTCACGCTGGCCACCTGCGCCCCATCCCCATTTCAACTGAGCGGCTCTGGTTTTACAGTTGAGATTTCAGTTGTGCAAAGAGTTCCTTTGCTGTTACTAAACACTTGATAGTGTCCAACTGGCTCCAGCCTGTGCCTGACAGTTGATAACACTGAATCCTGGGGCAGAACTGCTGGCCTAAGGTCCCAGAAAGATTGACAGGCCTCTTCAACCAGCTCATCGCAGCCTCCAGTGTCCCTGGCCCCAGCGACTTCCAGGCTCACCGAGGAAGCAATGTTTAGCACAACAGAGGACCCCGGTCGTCCCTGGTGCTCCATCCCTGGTAGGGAGATGTCCTCCCTACCTCCCAATGTCTCTCCGTGTCTTTTTCAGACAGTGAGCAGACGTGCCAGGCGGGGTACAGACAATGGCAGAGAGTGAGAAAAACATCCTAAATGGTGGCTCTCCTGAGAAGGAAACACAAAAACCTATGAAACGGAAAGCAGTTCCCGGGCCTTCCAGCTGTGGTCCCCGAGGCAGGTGCTGATGACACGGTCGGCCACACTGCTGAACGGGGTAACGGTGGCATGGACAGTTGCTGCCAGGTGCTCCTTGACCTTCTTGTTCTCCTGGGACCAGCGGGGGTTCCGGTGGTCACAGGGCACCACCTTCTTGCACACCTACTAGAGAGGAGGAGAACTTTGCGGGGGCATGGCCCACCCCAGTTCAGAATCCACAGTATCCTGCAGTCCCCAGGCAGGTGACGGTGGTCTGAGCTGGAGCCCAGGAAGCTCAGCATGTGGCCGGAGGCTGGCAGGAGTCCCTGGGTTGGGTTCTCTACCCACTGAGGGTATTTAAGTACATGATGTCCCAGGCCTACCACTGCTGACGAAGGGTCTGTACCACTGCAGCCAGGTTATTCTCACCAGCCCCACCCCCAGAAGCTGTGCCGGGCATGCACATCTCAAGGTGGCATCTTAACCCATCCTAATGAGTCCTCTGGTCCATTTCCCCATTCAGATTCACACTCCCTTTGGAAGCTACAACTAGGGGCTCTACTTGGGCCTCTGCTACAGTGTCTAGTCCACATCAGGTGCTAAATAAGTGCAGAAGCTGGTGAAGCCTCCTGGGAGGGTGGGTGGAACGGACCCACGGACCTGCCTGCACCTCAGTGAGCATCCTCCATCCCCAAATGGACCAGGGCCTGGCCTTGCTTCCCATACGTCCCAACTCATTTGATCTTCACAGTCACTCCGTGCACCTGGTGCTGTCGGTGCCCCATCTGTACTGTTGACGTGTGGAGAGGAACGTCACAGGCATTATAAAACTAGGTCAGTTCACGTGGTTAGTAAGATGCGCAACTGATACCAGACCCAGATCACTGCACTCTGGTCACGAATGGCTGGTCTGGGACATCCGGTGCAAGAAGGAAGCTTCTCTAGGCCCTACTCTGCAGAGCCGAGCCACTCACCGTGTCCATCAGCATCACCTGCTCTGCCAACAGCTTGGGAGAGAGTGCCATGATGTCACGCATTTCCACACTGGGCTGGTTCATCGTATCACAGGACAGGGGTAGAAGGGCTCTGGAGATCGCTCAAGTTCCAGCTCCATCACTGGAGGTGACCACTTCCCTGCCCCTGGTGTGGGCTCGGAAGATGCTCATGGATCCAGTCCTACAGGTGACTCTGGGTGCAGAGCAGGCAAGGCTGGCTCTAGAGCCTGTGTGGGAAGTGCCTGTTCCTCCGGACATGAAGCAGGTGCAGGAGGAAAAAAAAAAAAAGCTTCACCAGTATTACCATTTAATGAGGTCAATGGCTCATTTAACGTAACAGGCATTATGACCTTGGACAGTTCCTACTTAACAGGACTACTGGAAACGTTTAATCCAATATCCACACAGCAAACTCACCTGTTGTTATGTTTACGTAACATGTTCGTGGGAAGGAAGTAACAGAAAAGAGCAATTCATGAAATTTCATTTCTCTCAGTTCAATTTCACAAACCTTTCCATAGACCTATATTGTTGTGGGCTTCGAAGTAAATACCAAGACTCCCCAAACACTTCTCTGCAGCTTCAAGGAGCTCACCAGCTAGTGATGAGCATGAGCAGATGATTATTATTAAGTCTGTCTTGGATCAGACTTAGGAAATGGGATATGAAGGTGATGGGGACACAAAAAGCACAAATCTTCAGGGTGGTGTTAAAATAATTGGGGGGCCATTAGGCTGAGATAGCTCCATTGCCTTGGGTTCCTCCTACATAAGCAAACCGAAATCCAACTCAATGTCAACTAAAGCCTTACCAATCAGAACCCACCAAAACTAAATTGTAACTAAAAACTTTCCACTTCCACCCATCAAATGCCTCTTCTTTGTCTTGCTTCCTCAAAGAACTACTTATAAACATTTCCCCCGCTCGCCCCCTTGGTGGGGCACTGGACCTCTTGAGATCTGGGGCTGCCAGAGTCCTAATCGTTGTCTGCTCAGATAAACTTGCCAAAATTTCACCGTGCCTGTTTACCTTCTAACAGTGGGCCAAGGATCAACCACATACAGTATACCATTTTGTAGATAATTTTCCAAGAGAAATTTCAGGCTGTTTGTGTCTGACAACGTTGAGTTTTTCTGAGCACACCAATGTAGTACAATTGCCAACTGGGGTACTGGAATGTTATTGTGTATTTTACAGAACAGATTTTAAATTTTGTCTGCCAGAATGACACCATCCCAGTATCCTCTCCAAATAATTTCATGATTGGGCAGGGCGTCTCTGACCTGAATTGCCACCGTTCAACTCTACTTGCCAAGTGCCACCAGCAAGCAACATCATCACGAGGCCTTTCAAAGTTCACTAAGTAACCAACTTATCTAGATATTCTCTGGAATATTCTGATGATCTTCCCAAACTTCTACCTACCAGTATTGACCTTTCCCTTGGGAACCTGGTCTCTCACAGAGCCTGCATCCTGAGGTGCAATCCAGGCTGGATGCCACCTGACTTAGCTCTGACTTTTTCCCCTGAAACGTCCACATTCTTACCAATCCGCATAATTGGAATGGTGGATTGACTTCTGCCTCCCCGGGGAGACAAGGGAGAGAACAGGAATCCATGCACAGAGAGAAAAGAATGCTCAACTATATATACCCTAAGAGCTCATTAAATTTAGAGATTCACTGTTGGGGAAAATGCAGCAAAACTGGGACTACCAAGGCTTGTCTTAACTGAGATGTCCAAGGCTCTCTTTCTTGTACTTAAAAAAATCTTTATTTCTTCTCTTGTCAACAAACGAATAGAGGACTATATAACTTCCTTACTATAACACTTAATAAAATGCAAGTAGAAACATGAAAATGTCTCTTTGCTTTCCTTTGCAACTCCTCTCCAAAGACGCGAAGCATCACCAACAGTTCGGCACACATACCTGTGTATTTACACATATGCACATAGGCACATATAGACCGGGGTGGGCAGTGTTTCGTTCTCTAATGCATGATATATCAGGTCGATGTATTGACCAACTACACTTTCACTGTGTTCTGGGGGTCTCACGCACATGTAAGGTACATACATTGAGCCTACCAAGTTCTTTGTAATTACTGGATAGTGTGATAGCAGGACCACTGAACCAGACATGACTTCCACTCCCGGCTTTGCCATTCACTAGCTGTGTGTCTTGGTCAAGTTAAACGTGGTGCCAGATTCCTCATCAATGAGATGGTACTAATACCACAGTATCTACCACAAAGTATTATTTTAAGACTAACAGTCACAAAACACTTAGACCAGTTCTGGGCACATTTGAAAATGCTTATACGTGTTTGTTAAATTTCAAAGTCCACACATGAATATACCATGGACTATTTAATCATATACCCTTAAGAATATAGGTAAATATGGCTTTAAAGGACATTTCTCTAAGTGGAGTTTCTGGGTCAAAGGTATGCTCATTTAAAAGGAAGTATGTGAGATCACGAATATGTTATTTGCCTAACTTGCTCACTGCACAGTGTACACATGTATGCAGTTACCACATGATGCCCCATAAACATATGCAGTTGCTTTACATTTAGAAAATATAATACATAAACTTGCATATTCTCTTAGCAGTAACAACATAAGCATTTCCCAACATTACTAAAAACTCCTAATAAACATAATTTGTTACAATTAGATAATATTGCATCATATAAAGATACTATGCAGTTCCCTGTTTTGCTCATATAAATAATGCTGCAGTTATATTAGTCTGCAATTCAGATTATTTTCTTGGGCTGGATTCCCAGATATTCTTGGGTCACAGTGTATGAACATTTTTAAGCCTCTTGATTACACTACCAAATGCTGTACAGAAAAATTCTACCAATTTACATACCTATTAGACTGATGCGAAGTGCTAGCTCTTAGCCCTATCACCAGCAATGGAACAAGTGGGGAACTAAGAGTCAAATTTTTTTAATCTGTTAATTTGATATGCAAAAAGTGGCATCTCACTGCTGCTTTAATTTTCATATTTTGCTAATGAACATACATATATGAAAAAATATATATTTGTCACTGCATTTTTTCATGAGCACGGCTAACTTACTCTCTCTGAGTGAGGAATTTCTACATCTAAATAACTGAGACTGTGATGTTCTTTAACCTCTTTTGGAAAGTCATGAAAATGATATCTAAGGAAATGGTTCTCAACAATGGTAGAAGATCAGAATCACCTCTGGAGCTTTTCAAAAATTCATACACACTCCAGAAACTCACACTCAGTAGAGCTTCTATCATATATATTTCCTAAAAATTCCACAGCCATTCTATTAGGCAACTGAATGAGAAGACCACTGGGCTAAGACTGCAACAGTTAAATATCACATCTGTTGGATATAAGCTAATGCATGCAATTACTTAGGCACATGAAAAAGAGCATTATTCCCTAAGTGATCATTTTGTGCTCTGGTACTGACCTTATATCCAGAAAGCACTTATTCACCCTATGAGATCTACTTTTGCGGGGTGATACAACATTGCCCAGAACTGTTAGTCGCAATTCTAAGAATAATCCTGTTTCACGTGGAAAGTAATCTAAACACTGATATATCTTTTGTTTATATACCCAGCACTTGGCAGAAATATTTACGCAGGAGATAGGATAAGTACCTGGTCTGATTTTCCAAAATAGCCCTTCTTCCAACTCAAGGAAAGCTTCTGCCTGTATTTTAGGGGTCAGGGATGAGTGTTTATATTATTTACTGATTTAGGGTAATGTCTATTGAAATATGAAATCCCAGCTCACCCTTCCACCCACCCCCAATCCACTCCCATCTCTAAACCACCAATCATTCCCCTTGCACTTTATTAAGCGACGTACTGAAACAGTCCACGGCTATGAATAGTGGTGCCACCTTCAGCACACTCATCAACCTCACATAACCTGGGCTTAGGAAGTACACTCATTTCACTCTCAGAGCGAGATTAGCTAACACTCTAGTGGTGGAATTTATGGGGGGAAAAGAAGACACGATGTTAGAGAGAAACGTTCCTGCCACATCAACTCTAGTACAACCCTATTTGGCTGGGATACACTAGCATAACAACAGCCTAGACCCGGTCATACTCTCCTAGCATTGCTTGGACCTCAGTGCCACCTCCAGACGAATCCTTTACTGGGGGTCACAAATTGAACTACCACCAGCACAAGAGCTCTGCAAGAGTTATTTCAGAAGTTGTTTCTTCCATCTGGGATGCTGAAAGTGGTCATCTCTTACCACAATAGAGAGACCATTCTGCAAGGAAAACACCAGGTTAAGTGCTGATGACCAGAACCTACACTGTTGGGTCAGAATGGAAGGAGAAAACAGCTGCCCTTGTAAAATGCATTAGTGGAAAACTCACTCCAATCTTCCAACAAGAAAAGCATGGAACAGATTTTCAAAATTAGGTAAAATATGAGTTCAAATGAATTATTTTATCTGTTCTGCAGATAACCTCCCTAACATATCAGCATTACCATACCAGCCACCTTGGGCTCTTGGTACAAATTAATTGACAATGATGGATAGGCTATTTGAATTTCAAAAATTAAACCTTTATATGGCAATTAATATTCTTTATGACTACACTACTGCAGCTCAGGGGGTTGCTTCAATCTCTGAGAAGCAAAGTGAACACTGTTTCATTCTGCTGATCTCTCTCCAGGGTCTATTTGCCCACCTTTGGATTGTTTCTGCCATGGACATCATCCTCAAAAAATCCTCAGGACAGAAAAGCCTGGATGCTACTGAGCATAATAAGATGTGACGACACATCCCAAAGAAAGAGACTTCATTGATGTGTTGAACTAAGTAAAAGAAAAAAGCATTAACAAGTGCACCAAACTTGGTAACTGGAATTAGCAAACCAGGACCCATATCCAAAAGTGTAATCACAAGGTCACACATTCACATCTCAGCATTAGCTGTGTGTCACTGTAAATCACCATGCCAGCACTTTCCCTCCTCTTCATTTTATTTTATTTTTCTAAATTTAGTGTCATTACAAATGCTGTAACTCAGATAAATAAGTACCTATGCGCAAAGAGACTGAATCACAGTATCGATGTGACCCACCAATTTAAATGTCTTTCCTTTTGTATATTTCCATTTCCAGTGACAATATTTCAGTCACTGTGTATTATTTTCTAGTGTTCATTCTTGAAGATTTAGGCATGTGCATAAATTTGCCTGGAAAATCTCTTTACGTCAATTCATTAGAGATCGTACCCCCCTTTTTGAAAATTTGATTCTATAAAATAATTTTTATACTCCCTTTTTATTACTAAAGAATTCATTACCAACTGAAATATAACTTTTCTAAAAGCTCTGAAGTTTTAGATGAGGATACACTGTTAAAATAATCTAGAAATCAAAGTAAACTAGGGCTGGCTGGTTAGCTCAGTTGGTTCGAGTGCAGTGTTATAACACCAGGGTCAAGGGTTCTGAGTCCTGTACAGGCCATCCGCAAAAAAAAAAAAATTAATTAATTAATTAATTAAAATGTTAATGGAAAGTTGCCGCAAGTAATTGGCTGTAAGTTTCTTTTGCAGAGAAAAGTCAAAGTGGACAATAGCAGCAAAGGGATAGACAAACTAGTCTCCCTACCCAAGAACCTGACTTCCCCTATGCATCCCTCTAAATTTCTCTCTCAGTTACTCACATTCACTTGCTTTCTGGCCCCAATGAGCTCTCCAGGCCCTAAATGCCTCCAGTGTTACCCAATCCATCTGCCCTCTTATGCTTAATTTCACCCACATCCTGGTGGAATCTAAAAACCTTCTCCACTCTACTCCAGAGTGGATATTAGACTGATTTTTTGAAATTTCAAAATTATTCAGTGCAGCTTCATAACCTCAGCCTCCACTCGTCTCCCAATAATGCTGTTTAAGTTAGCTTAGTCTGCTATTTAAAAAAAGTACCATAGACTGGGTGCTTTAAACAACAAAGATTTATTTCTCCCAGCTCTAGAGTCTGGGAAGTCCAAGATCAAGGTGCTGGCACATTCAGCCCGCTTCCTGGTTTTCAGAACGTCCCCTTCTTGACATATCCTCACACAGTGGAGATAGGAGGGTCTGGTGTCTCTTCCTCTTCTTATAAGGGCACTAATCCAATCACAAGGGCTCCACCCTCATGACCTAGTCGCTCCCAAAGGCCTCACCTCCTAATAACATCACCATGAGGGTTAGGATTTCAACATGTGAATTTGGGGGGGATGTAGACATTCGGTCCATAACAACTGCCCAGCAATCCTTCCATATCTAGTGTCAGTTTCTTCCTCAGTCCACACAGCTCTCCTGAAGAGTCCTGGCTCACCTCTCTTCTGTTACCATCAGCAAATTATCTCATCCCCTACTCCACAGGAGATGAACATATCAACAGACATTCCCTCAATTTCCTGTTCTACCCGAAACACTAGACCTCCTTCCATTCTATTTTGGTAGAAGAGGAATCATTCCTCCTTCTAAGGTTATCTTTTGCCTGTGTTCAGAATCCCAATTTCTTTGGCCTCAATATGAACCTGGTTCCATATGCTCTCTCGACTATAACTTCAACCTATACGTCTCTTTTGGCTGTTCCTCTTAACAAAAAAACACACTAAAGTCCTGTTCACTTTAAAGAACAATTGTCCCTGGCCTCACCTCTTCTAACTAACAACCTGTATCTATATCCGTCCACCATAACCACCATCCTGAGAGTCTATCCACACTCTCAGTCACATTTCTTCTACACTATTCATTCATCATTATCCAGCCTTTATCTTCATCTCTGACTTAAACTGTGTTTGCCAAAGTCGCCAATGACCACTTTGTCACAATATCTAATAGAACCTCATCTTACGTGACCCCTGACACTGTTGACCTCCCTTCTGTCTGAAACTCCTGCGCTTTGGCTTTTGTGGCAGGGCTCTTCCTGGTTTTTCTTCTACCTCTCAGGTCATTCTTTCTCAATTTCCTGTGAGGGTTCTTCACCCTCTACCACCTCTCAAATTTTGCAGAGTTCCACTTCTTCTCCTTAGCTTCAACCCTCCCATCTTTGGATGATTCATAAATAAATACATCCAGTTCAAATACAGGTCTGGAGTCCTAGACCCACTTATTCAACTGCCTACCAGATATTTCTCCTCAGGTGCCCCACAGCCCAGATATATCAGACTTGACATGTCCAGTAGTGCCCTCATCTCCATCTCCTTTGAAACCAAGTCCCTGTATATAAAACAGAATGGCCCTATCCACCCAGCTGTCCAATTTGGAAATTTGGAGATCATCCTCGAGTCTTCCCTTCCCCTCTCCACTGCATCCATGTTCTGTTATTATTCCCCTAACCCTAACACCTTTTGAACCTCTTCTTACACTTTAGGCTCCTCTAATTTTGTCCTGCATTATTGCAATAGCCTCCTTACTGGTCTCCCTGCCGCCACCTGTACCCACCTCTCAAGTCCCACATATCTTTCCTTTTGAATACCAAAATATTCTGCAAATCCGATCATATGACTCTCTGCTGAAACAACATAAGTGGTACCTCCCTCTTTTGGGAATAAAATTCACATTCTTTCAGGGATAAAATACAAGCTACTTTCTGATGTGACCAGCCTCAGCTCTGGCCATGATTTCCTCCTACCACATACTCAAGCCCTACTGCATTATAGTTCCTGAGATTCTTACACTTGCTGTCTCTGGTTTTTGAACATACTGAATCCTCTTCCTCAAAAAATGTTTCTCTGCCTCATTCCCCACACCTAACTTTTTCCTAGTGGTCATTCAAAATCAGCCTAGGCATCTCCTCGCTGGAAGCCTTGCCGAGAGACACCCATCTCCAGTCAGAGATTCCACATCCCCACTGTCAGGTCTCCCAGGTCCAGGTGCCACTACATCACAGCACTGACCATGCTGTGCCCTCCTCACACACATGAGAGTGTCAGCTCCGGGAGGAACAGGGCCTGGGTCTTGTTGTACCATTAAGTCCTTAACAACCACCATATGGAAAGTGTCCCCCAACTCTTTAATGTGTGAAAGATTTCAGCAAATTCTGGGATTAATCTCATCATCATTAAAGGAATTCACATGAAACACCCTCTGATCCCTTTTACTCTCTGATGCTAACACACCACAGGCACGACAGTGATCCTGACCAGGGCCACAATTTCAAAGGAGCAAGCACACACTACAAGAAAGTACTCAGTTAACTACATCACAAAGAGATCACCACATTGCAAGGAATGTGAGGAGAATTTTCAAAAATTAGTTTTACAAAGTGACAAGTAAGTTCATTTAAAATCTTGCTGATATCTGTTTAAAACATCCTTTTAAAATGTCTTCTGATTGGGAATTGGTGAATTGTGTAGCTATATAAAGATATTAAGTAGCAGGAACAAATTTGCAATGAATTACATATGGAATACAAATTATACTAAATTTTTTTTAACAAAAACTGCATGCCTCTTATTTGTCTTTAGACCTTTGGTTATATCAGACCATATCTTACAGGAGCCTGCTTATGATAAGACTCAGATTAACCCTCCCATCAAACTAGCAGTTACTAAATCTATTTGAAAGAGGTCTGGGACCCTGGACACTGGAGTAGAACAGCTCATCAACTTCTGATTCAGAGTTCCAGATTATTCTTAGGACTCTCAGTATACTAGTTCCCTTTAGGAGACACAGTATAATCAGTACACTTAAGACCAAAAATTCTCATTGGATGGAGTCCAGCCTGGGGACCCAGTCTTCCCAGAAGCTGTTCTGCACAGTTTTGTTAAGCTCACTGCAGAATATCTTCTCATGTTACTCCCTAACAAGGCTACTGAAAGACCTGGATTCCACTCTCACTTGGTCTAAAGGCAGAGGATTGACCAGATGACTTTTCATTGCCTCCTCATAACTTTCTGTAAATGGTTCTGAACTGGGCATATGCATCAGGTGTCAAATTCTGAAAATGGGCCAAATGGCATGCCAGTAACTAAAAATGGAATGTGAAGAATATGCTTCTTACTTTCTACAGCCACAACCATCTGACTGCAGGGTTTTTGAAAGTCTGTCTTTCTTTTTTTAACATGACTGTAAGAAACAAACGATCCTTTTTTGTTTCCATTTTTCCTGCTTCCAAATTCTAAAAAATCTGGAAATATTATCTTTCACTATAAAGAGTTAAAAGGAGATACTGAAAGAGATACTTTTAGTGATTTCTTCATCATTCTGTGATGGCTATTGTCTTAATCTTGTTTCCCTCAAAGCAGAACTTAGGGTAAAGACTTTGGGGGGGATCTTGGGAGGCAGGAATGAGGGCAATAAAGGAGTGAATCAGGGAAGAAGGAAAAGTGAGCAAAGACTGCATGACTGATTTACCCCTGCAGGTCACTGGAGCTCAATTCCATGAGGACTCTGAGCAACAGAGTAAAATGCCCCTCAGAACTGCCCCTCTGAAGGACGATGGGTTAGGGCTTGTGGTCATCAACTCTCCTGCCCCACTGCTTGGGAGGATGTTAATTCTGCCGCATTTTGGGACAGGTTTGGGTTGAGGAAACTCCTGAGGCTTCAAGGAAGAACCCTGGGGTCAAAGGAAGTGGAAAGGCAGGCCAAATGCACAGGCACTGTCCACCGCAGCTGCAGCTGAAATCCAAGGTGGGCCAAGGAGATGTGGCACTGGGACCCAAAAGTGCCAGCTCTAGCTACATGTGGGTAGAGGACTCTCCGTGCAATGTGGTGAGCTACGCTTATTACTTTCTAAAAGCACTTTTCAATTTATTCCACTTCCTGGGGATTTTAATTAATAAATAGTGCACATTTTCTCCCTGCATTATTAGTTTATCTTACAAGAATTAAGAACAAAATGTAAGGGCATCTATAGCTTTAGGAGGTTGTTGGTACACAACTATGGAGACAAAAGAAATACAATAACCATTGGCAGGAACAACTAAGAGGTTACCTATTCTGGAGGGCTTTTACTTACCAACCCAAAGTTCCAGCTTTCTCTTGTAAACAGCATGGTTGTCTCACGTGTCATTATAACAGTTCCTAAGGTGAGTGAAGGCAAACCAGCCCCTTGGGAAGCAAACTTAAGTTTCTGGGAAAGCCACATCCCAGCCACAGGGTCAATCAAAGTTGCAATGCTTAGTCCTGTCTCTTACCTTATTCTAACTGGGATCCATTCTGTCACCCCTAGAAAAGTTGATGCTATGAACACTTTTAGCCAATGTAAGCTGAGCATTTCACACCCTCTCACTGACTTTCACTCCTCCAAAGTCAAGGTCAAGCCATGTCACTAACGAAGCTCTGGAAATATTCTGCTTCCTAAATTACAAACGGTTTCACAAACAATGTAAACAGAAAACTTTAATTTCTGGTACTGTCAAAATGACACCTTCATCAGCTGCCAAATTCAGTAATTATTGTTTTCCTCACCCACTGACAGGGCTGAAATTGAGTGGATCTCACAAGTTCTCAACTCTGGTACCTTTTTTGGTAGGTGTGGGAAGAAAGGATAAGAAAACATCTTGAATAAGGTCAGGGTCAGAGACAGTGAACCATGATCTTTTAACATCTTTTTTACTGTGCAGGCTTTACGCACAAGCTTTTCTCTTGTTCGGAAACACATTTTTAATCACTAACTATATCTAGAAACACTCTTTGAGATAAAGTAATTTGTAGATACCATTTTTGTTTGACTGAGGAAGACCAGATCTACTTTGAGCGACAGGAAATAGGAGTCTGGGGCCCAGGAAAGATGATATTCATGGTAGCCAATGAAAGTAGAGTCACACTAGAAGGTGCATGGGGTGACAGTTGCTGAGCAAGGATGAACAACACAGCAGTGAGAAATCTGCAGCCAATGGAGGCAAACTAATCACACGAGGGGCCAGGAAATCATCAGAAAAATGGGATAGCTCCAGAGGCCACTTCTCTGAACAAAGAGGAATAGGCTGGGGACCACTTTTAAAGTTGAAATGAATAAACTTAAAGAAACATAGTTGGAGAAAATCAGTCTAATGTGACAAACATCCTTCTACTGAGGCTTAAACTTTACTATCTATAATCTGGAAAAGGGTCCCTTTTCTATACGCTTCCTAGGCTCCCTAAACAAGTGTTACTGCTTAACTAGAATAATCTAGTAGATATATAACTTAGGCCAGGTTCCGTTCAACCTACTGATTTCTACTAGCTTTCCAAATTCTTTCCGTGAGTTTTGTGCCCAAGGGAAAATAGAAAATATACCTGTCCTGCATGTTGATCAAACAAGGAATGAGATAAATTTGCAGAAACTTGGGTTTCTACATTTTTCAGAAGTTCATATTTAATAAGACGTGTTCCAAATGATCACTGGCCCATTGAGTTGGCAAGCCTAAGTGCCAATGTTGGCAAACTGAATGCCAAAGTAACTACCAACATGACTATCCCCTTACTATCCCCCACGAGGGTTCTTGGGTCCTTTATATGACAAAGTAAAAAATGTACCTTGAAAACTCTCCCAGGCAGTGACCATAAACCACAAGGCAAAGGTCGTTATGAGGCCAAATGAGAAAACATTACATGGGAACTTTTTGAGTGTAATATTTGTGGCTTGTAGTTGTTCAATCATGTGCTTAGCACAAACAGAAGCTTAATGCATTAGATTTAATAATAGCTAAAATAAATAAATAAATAAGCCATTAAATTTATACACAAAATGATTCAAAGCATTATACCACTAACAGACATGCTTCGTTAAAGTCTGTTTGTCGTTCAGAAGTCAGTGGCAAGGTTGCCTGAGACTCGGGCCTTACGTTATGCCACCACCCACCCATATCTGTCAGAGCTATCAACTGCTCCTGAGATGAAGCAACATTTTCCTTGAACCGGTTTACTTAAATAGTTTCTCCAGCTCCCCAAATAGCTTTGTTTCTATTGAACTGGTGGAGGTCTGACCTCACAAACAAGTTCAGAGCAATTCAAAGTCTGCAAAGGGAAAATGTGCTTTGAGATGAATAGTTGGAGCAAGTCCTTAGTAAGAAGAAAGGCTGTCTTCTGTTCTGTTGTCGTTTTTCTCATATAATCCTACAAACACTTCAGCCATGGTAATCCTTCAGACAATTTACATGGATTTGAGAGAGGCATTACCAACGATACCAGCATGGAATAAAAAATCCATTTGCTTACAGACACCACACCAATGACCAGCTTAGAGAGCCTGAACAATACAATCGCAGCGTTTGTTTCTTTTACTCATTTATTGAATTAGGATCAAACACAATGAGTCAGGGCTTAAGTTCTCCTGGGTGTTCATTTGGCTCTAAGTGTCAAGACCCTCATATGGTGCCCAGGTAACCAAAGATTAATAGAGTTAAGAACTCCTGGAGATGCACTGTGATGCAGAGGCTCAGAATAGAGAATTCAGAAGGTCTGAGTGTGAATGCTAGGTCAGCCCATGACTTGCCAAGTGACCTTACATAATCCTTCTGGCTTTCAGTTTTCTCCATCTACAAACTGAAGAATGTGAGTGACTCAAAAAGAAATTGCCCAGTATCTGCTCCCTTCCCAAGATTTTTACCTTTCTTTCCAATCTGGAGCTGAGTAAACCTGCCATTCCTTCCTACGACTAAAGAAGGCAAGAACCACAAAACATTTTTCTTATTTTCTTTTGCCTGATTTCCTCTCTTTGGAATAGCAGTTTCCAAGATTGAAAATCTAAATATCTTGCCTAGGAAGCTAAAGAAAAAGGAGAAGAGATGTGGTTATAGAAAATGTCATCACAAATAGGCACGGGAAAGGCTCAAGTAAAGCTCCAGTTTTCAAACTGGCAGGTGTTACCTGTTGGTATTCAAGAAAAACAAACAGGGATGTAGTCCCTAGAGATGAGGCATTCCTATGGTTATATAAATATACATCACAGGGTATAAGGGCCAAGCGATTTTTTATTTTGCTATGAAAAAATAAATAATAAAGCATTTACATCCAGTAGTAGGTTGAATGGTGGCCCCCGAAAAGATATGTCCACATCCAAATCTCTGTACCCTCTAAACGTGACCTCATTCAGAAAAAGTCTTTGTAAATATAATCTCAATATCCTTAACTTTATTACATGTTGAAATGAGATCACCCTGGATTACCTGGGTCCTAAACCCAATGACAGGTGTCCTCATAAGAGAAGAGGAAAGAAACAGAGACACAGAGGAAAAGGTCATGTGGAGATAGGAGCAGACTGAAGGGATGTAGCCACAAGCCCAGAAGTCAAGGAATGCCAGCAGCCACCTGCAGCTGGACAAGCAAGGAAGAGACCTCCCCGAGAGCCTTGGGAGGAAGATGGCCCTGCTCACACCTGACTTCCGGCCTCCAGATCTGTGAGAAAATAAATGTTTTATGCCACCACACCTGTGGTTATCTGTTACAGCAGCCTCAGAAACTAGTGCACACTCTCATCTACCTACAATAAAATTCCTAAATTAACCCCTTTTTAATGCACAAAATTGTCCTTTTCACTACTGCTATTTCACTTATATAAGAGCCATCACATATAATGAATTTTACCTAAAGAGCCCCAAGTCCATTCTACCTTGTAGAAATAAATACCTATCAAATAGCTGAAATTAAGTAAATCGGAAACTCTGATAAGTAAAAAGAGAACATAATTTAATGTCCCCAAACCTAGTTTTGTATCCTAATTCTGCCAAGCAGTGTCTGAATGAATTCGAACAAGTCCCTTAACTTCTGAAAGCCTCAGCAGTCTTATCTGTAAAATGGGAATAAAAGCACCATTTACCTCACAGGATCACAGATGTGAGAGTGAAGGGACTGTGCAGAAACTAACAGTGCTTGTCATCCTTATGTTATTTTGTCTTCCCTCCACAAACCGGCAAACACAGGCACTGAGTAAGTCCATCTAAGCGAATCACCAATGGAGACGGCTAATAAGTGTGTGCTTCTGCCAGATCTGGATCACAGGATGTCATCAGTATTCAGCACACACCCCAGAAAGTCTGTTTTTACAGCTGGCCTCTCCCCTGAATTTGAGGGCTGTCTAGCCACGTCCGTGAGAATTGGCATGTAAGTGGGCAGTCAGGCAGGCGCCCCATCGGATATCTGAATGGAGCAGCAGCAAGCATGTGGCCAACCCCTCCACCAAGGTAGGAAAAACTTACTCCAGAGTTCGGTGAACTTCATTCCCGTGAAAGTGCAAAGGCACCGCATGCTTCTCTCTGTTGCCTCAGTGCCTATGCCAGGGACGCTCACCCCAAAGCAGAGCCCGAAGTTTTTTTAAGAGAACAGGTCTTGCAACCTTGGCCTGGGGACAAATGCTGCCACCAGCTGCTTGGCATAAGAAAGCAGATGGGAACAGAGTGTCTTTAATTACGCCAATTATCAATCAACACAAGGTCTACTCCTGACCTCCGCTAGATGGCGCCGGTGTGTTACTTCCCAGCCCAGTGCAAAAAATGGAGCTCACCTCAGGCAGATCATGCCAACTCCCTTTAATTTTCTACTTTATCTACTATCTCTTTTAATCCAATCCCATCTTCTGATATCTTCCAAAAAGCTTCAAAATATCTTATCTGTTGATTGTATCTTTTCCCATTTGCCAGCTCTGTTCTAGATTTTTTTTCCCTTATACCTTTTGGGAGAATCGTTTCAAAGAGATTTTGGGGTGAAAAGGAAATAAATACTTCTGTCATTCCATCATCTTGGCAATGTCACACCTATTTAAAAAACCCACTAGTCAAAAAAAAAAAAGTCCCAGTCTACTCCTTTACCCCCACCCTGATTTACTGAATCAAAATTCACAGATGTGGGGCCTAAGTGTGCAGTTATTTTTCTTTCTATTTTAAAAAATTTATTTATTTATTTATTTATTACTAATATTCATGAGATACAAAGCTGATTGTCCCCCGGCCTGTCCATGATGTGAGGGCCGGAGTCATACAGTGTGCAGTTTCTTAAAGCTCTTCAGGTGATTCTGATGGGCAGCCACAACTGAGAGCTACTGTGAAAAGCCTCTTCTTGGTATAATTAAGGCAGCTTGTGGAGTACAAAATAAATCATTATCAGCGACTTTGTTTTGTTTAGGTACCAGCCTATGCCACCTTAAAAGTTAATTGAAAATTACTAACCCAACTCCAGGACATAACTAGTACTTTGCAATCTACACCCTCTTTCATTGGGTGCTTGTTAAATAAAACACTTGGTGGGGAGTGTCTAGCTAGGATTCTATTCTCATATTCATTTCTTCCTCTGTACCCTCAATAATAACACTTCCCACCTACTTACCTCACTAGTGTTAATTTAAGGAATTTGAAAGCAATTTGAACAAACCTGGTTGACTGAAATGGACAATTAAGTACTATATCAAATCATGGTGTCATCCATTCTGCAGCCTTTACTTGGAGATTTTAACCAGAGTATTATCCTCTTACTTGCCCTCTCCTCACAGTCATACCTTACACAATGCGTTATTCATGCCAGCAAGCGAGTTTCTTTCAGCCCACGTCCACCTCTCTCTGCTGCGTCTTTGCAAGCAATATCACCCGGCCATGGCATCACCATACCTACAGGTTCAGGCCAACCCTCCCCTGAAACAACAGATACAGGGTCTGTATAGAGTCGGGGCTACATGGAGAAGCTCAGACCAGACTGCCTGGGTCCCAGTCTCTACGCCATCCCTTATTAGCAGTGTGGCCTTACGCAGGTGACTTAACCACTCTGCATCTAGTTTTCTCATCTGTAAAATGGGAATAAGAGTAGCACCTCCTTCATGAGGTTGTTTTGAGAATAAAGTGGATTAGAGTCTGTGAAGGGCTCAGAATACAAACCAAAGCATGATATTCTATACATGTCATCCGTTGTCGTTACTCCTGGACAGCGTCATCTGGACACAACCTGGACGCTGCAAACTCCACATGTCTGTAACTGAACTCATTACCAGCCCCTCTAAACCCATTCTACACCTGAATCCCTTACTAGGTAATAGTGTCACTATCGACCCAGTCATCCAAGCTAGAAACCTGGAAGGCATTTCATCCCCTACATCTTCAGCCACCAGATCCTGTCCACTCCACCTCAGGATTCTATCTCAGCAACAGCGCTCTGCACCCACTCTCCCCTCCCAGCAAGCACACACTCCCAGCCTCATGGAAGGAGCCTGAGCTGGGACAAGACGGCAGAGGGGCCTGGCAAGTATGGCCCAGGAGGAGGATGAGCAGAAAGAGGCACAGGGGCCTGAGCCAGCACGGACTAGGCTCTTCCATGTCACTGGCCCAGCGGCCTGTCACCTGCAGATATCTACTGAAGAGCAACAGTGGCTGAGGCTTCTAAGTGCTTACCACATACTAGCTTCTGTTCTAAGCACCTTTCTCATCATAACCTCACTGAACTGTTAGGATTTCCATTGTCCAGATTAAGAGGCTGAGCCACCAAGGTCACAGTCAGTAAATACCAGTCAGGGTTCAAACACAGGAAGTCAGGCTCAGAGTGCATGAACTTCATCACCACGGCCCACTCACTGCCTCTCACCAAAAGGGGCCTGGCCCAGGGCTGGGTCTGAGTGGTGGGGGAAGGAGAGAGCAGCAAGAAGGGAGCCTGAGACCCAGTCCCTGACCTCCCCAAGTTTACCCTCAATTCAGGACTACATACTCAATTTGTACGTACTTGAACAAAACCACCTGCAGGCAACGCAGTGTCTGTTCTGCTAAACAGTGAGTCCTATGGGTAATAAGTTCTTCTGGAGGATGAAGTTTACATCGGGTTGGGATTTCAGGGAGGGAGCCTAGGAAAGCTTGTTCCAGTGGGTTGTTGAATAGCATGTAAGTAAGCATGAAGGAGCAGTGAGAGCTCTCCAAACCAAGTGCGATGACGCTGCAGAGACACCAGGGAGATGTGCGAGGGTAGTTGTTTTAGAAAATTGGCTTCTGCCATCCTGCAGGTAAAGACCAAATGATGCTAACAACAAGCAGCTCTCCGAGAAGCGGTGCATGGCTCCCGCCCTCCCGGTGTTTTCTTCAGACTTGACCACACGTGTGGATAGCGATGCTGCACCTCCTCTGTTTGCAAGTGCCAAGAACCTTTTTACACAAAAGCTCTTTCAGATCTCATCGATGGCAGCTACATTTTTTAAGTGCCTAAAACACACACACACAATAGCACTTCTTGATTCAATGAGTTACAAATATGAATTTTTTTAGGAAGATGATTTTTTAAAATACGAAATAATGTGGAGCTAACATAAACCAAAGATGTATCTGCTTTGGCTTTTTCTCTGCACATATGTACAACAAATACCGCAAGGTTATACAGTGACTGTGGCCTGAATATCTGCAGTGAAAGATTTTGCAGTCGCTTCCCCAAAGCAAAATGTTTATTAATGAAATCTGTTAATTTTAATAGGATTTCTTCTAATATCACATGTGCAACTTACCAACTAACTGTGGCCTTGGGCAAGTTAGTTAACCTCTCTGAGCCTTGGTTTGTTCATCTAGCTCTCATCTCTCAAATATAACTAACAATGTGCCCCTTATACCACACACGGCTGCTTAAGAATTAAATGTAATCACATACGATAACGTGTGATCCAGGTGTGAGGTATGCTATTATTATTCTGACCTAATAGATACAGCAGCATCAAAATGAGCTGGATGCTCTTCTACATGGTGGAAGACTTTGTGGTTACACACAGTAAAGAGGGGTTAAGGCTAAAGTTAAAAGTATTCCCAAATTTCATGTGTTGGAAACTTATTCCCCAGATTCACATGTTGAGTGGAGGTGGGTCTTTGGAGGTGATTAGGACTCCATAAGGTCATTAGGGTGGGCTCTCACAGCTTGCCCTCTGTCCACATGATGTCCTCCACCATGCTGTGAGGAAGCATGAAGGCCCTCACCAGATGCTGGTGCCATGACACCGGACTTCCCAGCCTCCAGAACCAGGAGCTAAATAAACTTTTCTTCATAAATTGCCCTGGCTGTGGGATTCTGTTATAGCAACCCAAAACAGACTAAGGCAACATTCCATGTCTCCTCTTGCAGGAAACACCACAGCCACACCTTCAATCACACAAACTAAAGATCCATGAGTGCACTAAAATACCTCTTTCCTGCACATCCCTGACATCGAATCACTCACCAAATACTACTGAGCCTATACCTTCTAAATATCTAATGTCTCAATGTCTTTCCAGCCCTGTCCTCCTTCTATCCCACCCCCTTTCAGTCCTTCATCCTTTCTCACCTGTGGTCAAAGTAATGTTTCTAAACTGTAAATGTGACAGACCCCACCCCCCCAAAAAAGGTATATTGGACTTCATTAAAAAAAATTAAAACTCTTGTGCCTCAAACAACATTATCAAGACAGCCAAAGATAATCCACAGAATGGGAGAAATATTTGCAGATCATTTATCTGGTAAGGGATCTGTATCCAGAATATATAAAGAACTCTTCAAACTCAAAAATAAGACAAATAACACAACTAAAAAATGGGCAAAGGATTTAAATAGATATTTCTCCAAAGAAGATAGACAAATGGCAAATAAGTACATGAAAAAATGCTCAACATCATTAGTCCCTGGGGAAATGACTAATGCCACAATTGGGAAACGCAAGTCAAACCACAATGAGATATCACTTCACATCCACTAGGATGGCTAGAATAGAAAAGACAGTAACATATTGACGGGGATGTGGAGAAACTGGAGCTCTCATGCACTGCTGGTAAGAACGGAAAATGGTGCGGCCACTCTGAAAAACAGTTTGGCAGTTCCCAAAAAAGTTTAATATAGAATTACCATCCTCTGAATGAAAGAAACTGCTTGAGTTTCTCCATCAACTTAGCTGGTAGCTACCATCAGCACAGATCCCTTTGGGTCGGTCTCATCATCAGTGCTTGAAGTGTCTCACATGCACACGTGCAGAGGTCAAGGGGCACATGCAGGGAGAGAAGGGACTCATGGCCTGATGCTTTTATTGGGCGCACAGTGTTATCCAAACAGGTTTCTTGTGGGGATCTTTAATTGGAAGGTTTGAAGCAAGCAGGCACTACTTCCAGGAGGTCACACCGTGACCGGGAAGTGGTCACTTTAAGTTCTCTGGGAAATGTCTGAATGGTCCACTACAGGAAGTGGTAGGAACGTGGGAAGCCCAGTATGCCTGGTGGGAGAAGTTCCTGTAAGTCTTTAGCTATGGGCTGGATCCATGGGTGGGGCACAGTACTGGAAACCATGTCACGGGTGACTGAGCCCTGCTTCTAGTATGAAAAAGCCAAACATATTCAAAAATGGATGCTGAGGCAACATACATTACAAGCACTCACTACATCATGTAACCCAGCAATTTCACCCCTAGCCACCGCATACACAAGAGAAATGAAAACATAAGAAAAGCCTACATGCAAATGTTCATAGCAATATTATTCATAATAGTCAAAAAGTGGAAACAGGGCCGACCCCGTGGCTCACTCGGGAGAGTGCGGAACTGGGAGTGCAGTGGCACTCCCACTGCGGTTTCGGATCCTATATAGGACTGGCCGGTGCACTCACTGGCTGAGCGCGGTGCAGGCAACACCAAGCCAAGGGTTACGTTCCCCTTACTGGTCGCAAAAAGGACAAAAAAAAAAAAGTGGGAACAGCCTAAGTGGTCATCAACTGAATGGATATTCAAAATGTGGCACATGCATACAATGGACTAGTAGCCATAAAAATGATGTACTGATGCGTGCTACAACACGGATGAACCTTGAAAACACCATGCTAAATAAAAGAGATCAGACACAAAAGGCCACATAGTGTATGGTTCCACATATCTGAAATGTTCAGAATAGACTAACCCATAGAGGCAGAGAGGAGATTAGTGGCTGCCAGGGGCAGGCAGGGGGGTGTTACTAGGGAGTGACTGCTAATGGGTACAAAGTTTCTTTATGGGGTGATAAAATGTTCTAAAATTGATCATGGTGATTCACACATAACCACGTGAATATACTAAACATCACTGACTTGTACGCTTTATGTGAATTATATCTCAATAAAGCTGTTATTTAAAAAAAAATTCTTTGGAGATTCCCACTGTCTTGAGGATAGAACACAAACTGCTGGACTGGCCTCTCTTCCAGCAACTGCCCTGTGCACCCACCAACAAAGAGCTCCCTGCCTCCATTCCCTGACCTGCAGGTACTCTGGCCTCAGGACCTGCAACATCCCCACAGTCCCCAGCCCACACCCACCTGATTAGCAGACTCCTCTCCCTCTAAGACTCAGATTAGAAACCAAACACAACACTTCTTGACTCGAGTTTTCACTGTGACTTTCTCCATTGTGTTATAATCTAGCAAAATTCTCCCAGTTCAAGAGGCTTCAGGCAGTTGCTTTCTTCAAACCAGAGGGCTCTGGCCTTATGACTGCCGAGCACTGGAGTCTTAGGTTTGCTTTCAGTGTTTTCCTACCTCTTCTTTGCTTTAAGGAAGCAGTATAAATCAGTGATTAAGAACAAGAGCTCTAAGGTCAGACCCAGCTTCAAATCTTGGCTTCATCAATTGACTAATTAGGGTAATAACGTAATCATTCGCTTGCCTCAGTTCACTCAACTGAAAAAAATTAGATGATGACAGTATCTGCAGCATAAAGTTCTGGTGATTAAATGAGATTAAATGATCTAAAGGCTTGAAGTGTGCCTAGCACACATAAAGCATGAAAATAGCCACTATTATTAAAATATGATGAACTTAATTTTTTAACATACTGATATAATTATAGCAGCCTTTCTCCTAACTCTGTTGCGAGTCTCTCTGATATTCATTAATTTATTCATTTGACAAGTATCTACTGACTACCTAATACATGGAAAAAATTCAGTGTTAAAACTATACTAAAATTACATTATGTATGTGTACACATGAATATGTGTATATAAACTTAAGTTAATATTGTATAAGAGTAAATAAACTTGGAATGATAGCTTGAGTAACTTCACCACAAGCAAGAATGTGTGTTATTTCTGTTCTGATATCTAGCACGGCTACTGAAAATTCCTTTTGCTTAATTCTTGGCCCTATTGTGAATAGATACTGCTGATGACGGCTATATTTCATTCTCATGGCCTAAATTTGAGTTATTTTCTTGCAATACTGCTCTGCCAAGGGAGAGGAGGATATTGTAGTTTATTTACACTTCTGTTATGGAAAAAAAAGGCTGACAGAAAACTCAAAGATGAGGCTAAAAATGTGTACGTCACCTCTGGGACCTCTTAGGAGAGTTTTGGAAGCAGGGGCTATAACCTGTAGGGAGATTTGTAGAAGCACAGCCTCCCCCAGATGCTTCCTGGGAACTTGTCCAGGAAAGAAGAATGCTGGGCAACATTGGGCTCACAGAGTCGTGAGGTCAAGCTGAAGGAAGAGGACGGTGCTCTGGCCTCACCTCACTGAAGGTGCTAAAATGTCTAAGGAGAAAGTGAGTCCATCACGAGGAAAGTGGTCCGGCAGCAGTCCCCTCCCATGGAATCACATGCAGGTACAGGGAGCTGGAGCCACAGGGTTCTGGCATCTGGCTCCACTGGAGAGATCACCCTTCCTCAAACTATTCAACCGTCTCCACCAAACGTACACGCTCAGCTTCCACCCCTCTTCATGTGGTTTCAACAGCAGAGACCAGCTGGGGGGAACCCAGGAGACAGGCCAACATGTGACTGTCATGTGTTCCAGGCCACATGACTGTCACATCTCACACAATAACAGATCCTGGCTCTGTACTTTAATCTTCACAAGCTTCAGCATGGGTGCACAGCAGGCTCCGCACAGCCAGGCTGGGGCCTGCAAAAGCTTCCCCAGCAAGGGGCTCATCATCAGAGGCTGCCCCGAAGGAGCCTGCAGACCCCTCCCCAAGCTGCCAGCCCGCCGTCCCCTGCCGCTGACTCCTCCCGACTCCCATGGGAGAGCTGGAAATGGGCTCTGCTTCCAGACACGCCTTCCTCCCAGCACGAAGTCAGAGAGGGTTGATGCTCCGTTGCCAGAGAGTGGGGTAAATTATGTCTGAAGTGAGGATGATTGACATTTCCACATAATCAATGACATTTCCCCACTTTCAACTAAGTAACCTCAATCAACTCTCCCAACAGTAGCCAGTTCACTTTTCAGGCAGAAGTGTCCTGAAGGTTCCCCTCAACTCTACCAATCAGATTCGCCAACACTTCTGAGCACCCTGAGGTGCCAGGGATGGGCAAGGGGCTTTCGCACTACTGATCACGGGTGATCTACGAAGATGGAATTTGAGAGTGGGTGGTGACTCCCCAGAGCTGAAGGCCTCTCTGAGGAAGTGACTGAGACTGAGAGCTCAAGGAGTGACTAGGTAAGTGAGGGATGGGGCGGGGGCAGGGAAGCCCTCTGGGCAGAGAGGTCCCAGGACACACCTGAGGCAGGCAAGGACCAGCCTGGCAGGGCCTCAGTAGGGAGGGACGTGGTGGGACTGAGGCAGGAGGAGGAAAGCCCTGAAGGATCCACAGGATTAGGACATCACTGTGTGTAGGCTGTGGTGAGCAGTGCTAGTGACCCACCCAAAAGCCACCTCCCCTTTTCTTCTTCCTAACAAAATCCCAATTTTATTCAAGAATTAGGCTGTGATCTTGTGATTTCAAGAGAGGTGGGCTGGGGCTGGGACTGGGTGTGTGGCCCTGTTCTGACCAAGTGGGTACAAAGAGAAGGCTGCTGGGGACTGAGGTGTCTGAGGACACACACTCTGCCTCGAGCCTCCAACATGTGGGGATAAGATGCTTGATGCTGCTGAGCTTCCTGGACCTGGGCAGGAGGGTGAGACCACAGAGCCAACCCCACAGCCCTGACATTTCACGGAGCAGAGTGAGCGTCTCCTGGAGTAAGCTGCTGACAGCAGGGTTTTCTTTCTTACTGTCCAAAGCATCACCTGGGCATACTCCCGGACCACCTGACTATTTTAACAAGGTTTCAAAACCTCTTAAGGCCTCTAAGGCATCCTATCCTGAAGTCATGGCCACAGGATAATCTACTTGCACAGCTTTTTCTTAAATTCTGGTTCTGAAATCTTTGGCCAGTGGTGACTCTAATCAGTTTGACCTCAGGACCAACACTGGTTACACACTGACCACTTGACCTCTCCTGCTTCTGCCCTGACCATTCACAGAAAGTGGTTGTTTGTAATTCCTTATTCCTCTGGAAGAGAACCCTGAGTTTCTGTAGAAAGAATTAAGTTTCTAAGGGTAGCACCTACAAGCTTTCTACCTCAGGGGAACAAAATCAGTATTTTCCTTTTAAAACTTCTATGTTTCAAGCCTAATAAAGATATTCTAACTTGAAATCAAGATCCCAAACAACAGAAGAGGTGAAAGTTTAAAAAATGTACCTCGAAAAGCAATAATCCCACGCAACTGCATGCCCATGCTGGCTGGGGCCAGCACACGCATGCCCTGTGGGAGGCGGGGGCTCTGGGATTCTGTGGAAATCAGACCCTTCCTCAAAGCTGTAGAGCAGAATGTTCCATAAGCTGCCAGCAAAGTGTACATGGTGTATATCAGACAGGCTCAAAAGAATGGAGATATTAGCAAACTGCTGGAAACAAAGAAATGAGAGGAAGAAAGTGCCCTTGAAACACTCTCGCAACTGTGTAGAAGTCCCACCAGCTTTCCATCTGCCACCTGAGGAAAAGACACACCTCCTATCACTTTTTTTTAAACAGTACATTTCTAATAGTACCCAAGTCACTTAGGTAACAATCTAAACTGCAAACATACATAGATTTACCAATGTCTTAGATCATAGGATGGTTAGGCATTGTGTTTCCCTTTTGTAAACAGGTTAATTTGTGCTCATAATTTTCATTTTCTGCCAAGAATTGGAGTGGATGAATGCGGTGCTCAAGGGGTAGAAGCTGCTAATCACCAAGTAGTCTGCCTGATGATTAAAAGAACAGTCACTCCAACATCTGCTTAAGGCAATTATATTCGAAACTTCCAGGCAAAAACGTCAAGTGAAGTGATTGAGAACTGAAAAATTAGGAATCACCGCAAGAAGGTAGAGGTGATTTAACACTAGCCTACCTTAGACAATCTGTTACTGCAATTCTCCTCATTAACAAATTAAGAAAGAAAAATATATATAATTACATAAAAACTATAAGACATGTCAGTAGATGTAGAAAAAATTCAATCCCCATCCTTTATTTACAAAAAGCCAAACAAAACAAACAACCACTTGGCAAAATACTTGTATAATAAAGGGTATGTACACAATACCTACAACAAGCATGCTTAGTGATGAAATGCTCAGAGTTTCCCTTTACATTAGGCATGCGAGGAAGGTCCATGCCCCATTCCACTTCTATGCGACACTGTGAGACATAAAGGGCCTGCCCAAGGTCACAAAAGCAGTCACTGGGCAAGTCAGCAGGACCTAGTGCAGCACTTTACGTCCTTCATTATGGTTTTGTGCAAAAAGTGCTCCCCTCATCCTCATGCATGAGTCCCTTAAGTATTGTGATTTAAGTTTGTAGGTGCCAGTGGATTTGCTGACATTCTGCAATAGGGATACAGTAAGGGATTAGTCTGTAGAAGGTCTGAGTTTCTACTTTTTCTACGGTAATATAAAAGGGTAGGAATATTAGTATGTTATAAGTTCACTGCAATGAGAGATGAATGTCTCTGCACATACAACAGCACAAAATCACAGACCTAGGACATTGATTCAGATAAAAGAAACACTATGTGATATCATGTCCATGTCTTTACATCAGACTCTTACTTAAAAAAATACTAGCTAGGACTTTTTCAATCTCAGTATTTGATAATTCTAGTTAGCAGGCAATAAGATAGGGAATATATGAATAATAACAGCTTGATTTGACAATACAAATAGCAGTTTGATTTTGAACATATATGTTGTGCCTTGTACTCTACAGAGAAAGCAAGCTCTTTCCTTTTTCTCTAAATTAGATTTAGTTTATCTCAGAAAATTCTAAATTTTAGTGTCTTTACTTAGCCAAAGCTACAAGAAAGGGCAAATTCATACCTTTAAATGCTTTCATGATCAACCAAGAAAGGACAAAGTTAAATGAACAAAGAATTTTACTCAAGAAACTAGGAAGAGGGAGCAAGGCTAGTGAGAGGTTGGTTAATAGACACAAAACAGCTAGATAGTAAAAAGTTCTACAGGTGTATAGTTAAGCTAGGCATCTATAATTAACAGTAATTTACTGCATGCTATCAAATATCTAGAAAAGAGGAGATCAAATGTCCTCATCACAAAGAACTGATTAAGCTTGTAAGGATACACATGCTGATTACCCTCATTTAATCACTGCACATTGTATGCATGTACTGATATTCAACTTGGTGCCTGACAGATAAGAATAAGTAACACATTTCTGTTAAATAATAAATAAGGAATGAAATACTACCATTCACAGCAACATGGATAGACTTAGAGAAAATTATATTAAGTGAAAGAAGCCAGGCACAAAAAGAGAAATACCGCATGTTCTCACTTATTTGTGCAAGCTAATAAAAATAAATAAGTAAATAAACAAATGGGGTGGGGTGGGGAAAGAAGACACAACAATCACAACAATTCCTTGATTTTGTTGAGACGTGAACAGATGTGATATTGATGGAGGGAGGGAGGGAGGAAAGGAAGGAATTGATAAAGGGACATGAAAATCAACTATATTGTATGTTGATTAATTAAAATAAGAAATAAAAAATAAAATAAAATAAAATAAAAAATAAGTAAATAAACAAAAAGAAATTGCATTTCTAAAAAGAAAAAAAAACTAGGAAGAAACCAAACAAATGTATAAAAAGCAGGATGAAAGAATTAATAAAGACAAAAGTAGAAATAAATAAATCAGAAAGATTAACAGTAGAACTGATAAACTAATCTGTTTTATTGTATTCATGCTATGTGGACAGACATACTCTATCCTGGATAGGAAGATTAAACATCGTAATCATGTTAATACAAGTTTGTATCATGCCGAAACATGATAAACTGAGAATAAGTCTGAAAGGACACATAGCAAAATGTTTGTTTTTTCTCCAAGTGGTAATATTAAAGGCAATTCTCCCATTTTATTTTTTTATACTTTTCTGTATTTTCTAAATTTTCCATAATGAACGTATAAATTTCATGACTAGAAAAAATAAGCTATTTTTTAAGATGCTAAATTATTTCTCATTGACACATATATTAAATGTCATGCCAATCAAAAAACCAAAGAGAGAAAATGGACTCACGAAAGACTTCAAGAAGGTCCACCTGGGAGATTAAACATTTTACAAAAGAGTAATGAGTAATCTTAAAGCAAAAAAGAATAATCTTATTCTATAAGATATTTAAACTTAATGCAAAGCTTCAATTACCAACTTACAGTTCAACTGAGTGCCTGGCTAGTAACATCTAATGACATTGCTTCTATTTTTCAATGAAATACCTGTGAATTGAGAGCACAATGGTAACTGATCCTAAGGTGACCCACCACTGAGACCACTCGGCAGCCGAAGGCAGGAATCAGGTTGCAACTAACAGATGAAGCAATAGAGAAAAATCCCCCTGGGAGCTCATGGCACAATGTACTTCTTAAAACAGTGGCAACTTTAAAAGTAAGAAGGGAAGATATTTTTTAACCTCTCTCACCAGTGGATCCCCAAATCACAGACCCAAAGCCTGGAGGAAGCAGGAAATAGGAAGCCATCTCTGCACCTGCCAGCACTGCTTTGTGAGGTGGACAGAACACCAGACAGTCACTACAAATCTCGCATCATGTAACAAAATTCCAGACTGATTCAAGGATTATTTTAAAAATGAAAAAAGTGATTATTTATTTGATCTTGGGCAGGGCAGGGGAAGATCTTTCCAAGCAAAAAAAGGTTAAAAAAGAAAGGAAATGATTAACAGATTTGAATGACACAGCCATTTAGTGTCAAGTGTTGGCAAAGGCTCAGGGAAACAAACCTCTCAAGAACTGCTGGTGGGAACAAACAGGCATAGTATTTCTCAAGGACGATCTGAATGAATGTGTCGAAAGTCTTTAAAAAGTTTACACTCTTTGATTCAGTAAGTCAATGTCTAGGAATTTTTCCAAAAGAAATAATCAGAGAGATAAAAAAAAATTACTTACAATATTGAAAGACTGGAAAGAACATAAATGTTCGATAATATACAAATGTTCAACAATACGGGACTGGTAAATAAATACAAAATATTTATATAATAAAATACCATCTGGCCTTTAAAATAGTGTTTAAAAGAATAATGATAAGAATATGCTCAGAAAATGTTAAATGCAAAATAAAAAGTTAATAACACGCACAAGATGATTCTAAATTTATTTTGACCTGTGAGAGACACACACGCATACAACGCACATACATCTGGAAGAAAACAACAAACTAGTGGTTATGTTATTACTTGGTGGGAAAATTGGTGGGGGGGACTTTAATTGTCCATTACTAGCAGCTAACAGCATGCTAACTGATAGACCGGGCGAACTCTCACTCAGTCTTCAAGACTCAGCTCAGTTGCCACCTCTTCCAGAAAGTCCTCCTATATTAGCCTCTCTTCCCATATTATACTAGGTGCCCCTCCCTTGCGCTAGACTCTGGGCATAGTCTCCATGGTATTCTTTATCTCTGCATCGTACTCTCTGAGTTGATTCACTAAATCCCACCACACTTTGAACTGCCTGTGGTCAGAAATTCGGGTGCTTCACTTTTGTATCCCCAATGCCAATCTGTGTAGCATCTAACAGGTTTTCAAAGTCAGAATTGCTCTGTGAATTTAAAAGCCAAGGAGAGAAATGTTAACAAGGGTGAGCAAATACCGGTAGAGACATCTCTCTTCTTACCTTGGCCAGCAGGCTGGAGACATGTTTAATTTCACCATTCGCCTTTAGTAATTCTTGTCTGAGCTCGGTGCAAGACAGTTCCAGTTCCTCTTTCTCAGCTCGAGCTACTTTCAGCATCTCTTGAACTTCACACCTCTCTGCCATCTGCCCCATGGTACTGGTCTCCATGGCTTTTGGCTTCTGACCCTCCAAATGAGCCTTCAAAGACACATTCTCCATCCTCAACCCTTCCAAGGTAATGCTACATTCTTCCAGAGTCTTGGCCATCACACTGTTATTACGCTGTTCCAGTTCCAGAAACGCGTTCAGTTTTTCATTTTCTTCTTTTAGGTGTTTAATCATTTCTAAAGCTCCTTGGTTTTCTTCCTCGACCTTCTGCAAGCCACAGGTCAGCTGCTGCTGAATGCTGAGCAGCTTCTCTCTTTCACGGCGGCCCTGTTCAAGAATATCTGTGCACTTCTGCTCTAGTTCAAGGATTTTTCCTTCTTGAATGTTGGGCTCTTCATTCTTTACTCGTTCTTGCAAAAGATTTATCAGCTTCTCGTTTTCCTGACTTAGCTGCTCTGCCCTCTCTCGATGCTGATGAAAGGATGTCTCTAAAATCGTCTTCTCATCCACCAGTTTCTCATTCTCAGCTGTCAGTTCCTGCACCATTTGCTGCTGATCTGATAACTCTTGCAGAGTAGCCTGTAGTTCTTCTGCGGTGCTGTGGTGATTTTCTTCCATCTTTTGTATCTTCTCTGTGAGGGAAGCCAAGGACAATTCGCTCATGTTGTTAGGGGAACTCCCAGTGGTAGAACACCTGGAGCTCTTAAAGGGGTTGCTAGTGGAAGACAGGGGCCTAGAGGGTGTCTCTGCTGTAATGTGCTCAAAATCAGAGGCATCTCGTGACAAAGAAGCTTTGGTAACAGCACTACTTGAAGAATCCAATGTCTGTAATGCATTTTCATGTACATGTTTTTTATACTCATCGCTTTCACTTGACAATTGAGTTCCAGTTTGGCCTCCGAAGCTTGACTCTTGAATTAAGGATATCGGGCAGCTGCTGTCACAGGTGTGACTTGCTGCCTCTTCTGAATTTGGTGACTGCTCAAGATAAGTCAGTCTCTCCTTCAAGGCCCGGTTTTCCTCCACTATATCAGCAAGCTCTTTCTGAAAGTTTTTGTTCTTCTCCTCAAGAGCTCTGATCAAAGGTTCTGTGTGGCCTGGGAACACAGATGTTCCATCTACATTTGGGTCTGAAGCATCACTCCCTTCAGTGCTCAGATCCCTTTACTCTTTGCATTTCCTTAGTTCACTTTGAAGCTTGGTAATTTCATTGTCTTTTGCTTTGGCATCTGCCAAAAGTTCCCGAACTTGGGACTCAAGCACAGCCTTCTCCGCACCTTCATTCTCTTGCTTGGGTTTTGTGAAAGTGCTCCTTGGGGGCTTGACAGGGGGGACGGTCCTGGAAGAAGTTGGACTGGACACTGACTTCCTGGGATTGGAGGGTCCATATGGCACAGACCTCTCTCTTGAGTTAGTTACTGCAAGTTCCCGTGGAGCTGGAATTCCTGTCCGTTTGGTTGTTGTAACAGTCCCTAAAGACAGAAGAAAAAAATGGAAAAAAAAAGCAAGCACTTTTATAAATGAGACCCAAATGACTTTGAATCACAGGACATCGTGGACAATGTGGCCATTGCCTTTCGTCCACTTCCTCCTCCTCTAGATACCTGCCCAGTTCTGACTGGGGTTTCTGTACCTCTTCATAGCCTGTGCTTCAGGGGTCACCCGACTCCCAGCCTGAGCTACTCGGAATAATCCCACCCCAGCCACAGTAGCTAGTTCAAGGCAGGAGCACACACCTTGACTAACATCAATGATGCACAAGAAAACATATTCCAGGCAGCTTCTAAAACTGCCCAGATAAAGGAGTGAGAAAGCATGTGAGAGGAGGGATGGTTGGCAACCACTCTGTGCTCACAAGAGGAAGGTGCAACTCAGACAGCAGGGTAAAGGAGGGAGCCAAATTCTTAATGGTATTGTTGAGTTGCTAAATCAAATCAACTCTGAAGTTTAGCCTGTTGCTAGCCTTCCAGTTATGCAAACCAAAAAATGTCCTTCACATAAGTAACCTTCTCTTTCTGTAACTTGCAACTTAATGTAAAGAATCTTACTAATGACTGCATTGAAATACTTACATTTACCAACAAAAAAACAGACTGTAAGGCTGGATAAAGTAACACGACCCAATTATATGCTGCCTACAGAAAACCCACTTCAAATAAAATTATAAAGTAGCTCAAGAGTAAAGGAATGGAAACATAACTTATACCATATAACGATGGTATAAGGTATGTTATCAAATGAAATGCAAAGGAAAATGAAAGCTAAAGTGACCATATAAATCAAACAACAGGCGTTTCTGACCTTAGATTAAGGAAAATTATATATAGATAAAGAGGGACATTACATAATAATAAAAGAGGCAATTAACCAAAAAGATATAATGATCCTTAATGTGTATACACCTAACACTAGAGCCTCAAAATACATGAGGCAAACATGAATAGAACCAGAAGTAGAATCGGAAAAGCTTACAATTATAGCTGGAGACTTCAACACTCCTCTCTCAGTAGTAGAGTAACATGATTGCATACAAAATCAGCAAGGACATAGAAAAACTGACCACCGCCATCAACCAACTGAATCTAACTGACATGTATAAAAAACTGCCCAACAGCACAATATACTTTTTTTCATTGTACATGGGATATTCACCAAGATAGACCAAATACTGGCTCAGTTAAAAAATTAACAAATTTAAAAGTATTGAAATAATTCATAACATGCTCTTTGATCATAATATAAGTAAATGAGAAATCAACAGTAGGATAACAGGGGGAAAAAAAAAAAAGACGAAGCCCAGCAGCTCTGGACCCACCGCCAAAACAGCTACTGAGCCCACATATCTGAACATCCCAAATCTGAAGTGACGATGGGAAGGCTCAAGGACTTCACTGCGAAGTGTCTGACAACTGAGTTCTTTTTAAACTTTAACATAATGAAGATTGAACTGCTATATTCAAACACAGAAAAGTATAGTATTTTTGTTAACTTTTAAAAATTAAGTTCAGGAAAAGCTAAGAATACTCTAATAGACTTTCAGTACTTTTAGGTGCCTAGAGGCTTCACTTGCATCATCCTAAACAGAGGCCTATTTAATTACTCTTGTAAAATGAAGACTGAAACCACTAAGCAATGAAATGTTTTAGCAATGCCAGCTCTCTAGGATCAAGTCATCTTGGCAAATACCGTGAAGAAAACTAAAGTTTCACCATAGCAATGGTCAGAACAGCAGACCTGAGCACACAAGGCTGGTTATCACAGAGGAACTGGCCATTCCTCACACCACCACTAAATTAAGGCTTTTTCTTTTTTTTAAACCTTCAATCATTTGTTAGTTTTGAAGATGGAAAGAAATGAAAGAGAACAGTGGATCAACTTTGTCATTATTTGTAGCCACTGTTTAACTACTGCTGCTACCAAAACTTAGTCTGTTCTCCCTTTAAGTGTTACTTGTCTTATCTAAACTACTAGGAATTTTTTAAAAACATGAAACCAAAGTAAACTTATAAAATATACCCATTTGTATAATATGAAATGTACAGTCCAACTGTATTTTTTATTACATCTGTTCTTTTTTCTTTTTTTTACTACATCTGTCTTTATTTTCCAAATGGTTCTTCCCATCTCTGTACACATTGTTTTGGAAAATGTAAAGAGCACAGTTAAGTTTAGAGAGTTGCTAAAATTCATCATCAGTCCAAACTGTTGAGGTCAGTGGTTGGCTTTTCACTCCCTCATCCTGCCTCCAGTCACACCCACCTTCTCCTTGGCACTGATGGGGAGGTGTAAAACAGCAGCAGAAATGAGGCTCATGACAGAATCGATCAGGAGGGTTCTACATCTAGAGTCTCCTTCAACTACTGTGGGGTAAGCCTCTTTGCTAAGCAATGCATTCTGAAACCCTGAGAATGGGCTGGTGGCCTCACACAACACACCATGGCAAGGTGACAGCTGGGGAGCTGAGAAGACAGGGTCAGTGGCTCAGTCGACACCTATATGTCTTTAAATCACACCCCCCACCAGATCATTACCTACTCCTGCCATCTCCGTGAGGGTGGCTGTCTGACTACAAGAAGTTAAAATAAAAGCAAGCTCCATATAATAACTATGAAGACTCATTAAATTAAAAAAAAATGTTTGGCATGTTACATTTTAAAATGCCAAATAAAAAATTAAATTATACTGCAGTCAATCACAAGTACATCAAACTAAGTATTCAGAGAGTCACAAACTAGAAAGGAACATAGAATATTGAGAACACTTGAGCATTAAGCTGGCCAGTCTGTAATTTTTATGTTTCTTTTTTACAGTCACATTTATGCAATAAATTTAAAGACAGGAGGTAGCGAAACGGTATATGAAAAAATGCATTAATCATCAGAGGAATGCAAATTAAAACCACAAGGAGCTACCACCTCATACCTGGTTAGAATGAGTGTTATTAAAAAAAAGATGAAAGATAACAAGGCTGGCAAGGCTGTGGAGAAAAGGGAGTCCTTGCACTGTTGGTGGGAGTGAAACTGGTACAGCCATTGTGGAAAACAATATGGAGGCCCCTCAAAAAACTAAAAATAGAGCTACCATGTGATCCAGCAGTCCCATTACTGGGCATATATGCAAAGCATATGAAGTTAGCATGTCAAAGAAAAATCTGCACTCCCATAGTCCTTGCACCACTATTCACAATAGCTGAGATATGGAATCACCCTAAGTGTCCATCAATGGATGAATGGATAAGGAAAATGTGGTATATAAACATAACAGAATACTATTCAGCCTTAAACAAGAAAGAAAATCCTGTCATTTGTGACAACACGGGTAAACCTGGAGGACATTATGTTAAGTGAAATAAGCCAGACACAGAAAGACAAATACTGCATGATCTCACTTATATGTGGAATCTAAAAATGTTGAACTCATAGAGGCAGAGAGTAGAATGGTGGTTACCAGGGACTTAGGGGTCGGGGGTTGGTCAAAGGGTACAAAATTTCAATTAAATAGGAAGAGTAAGTTTAAGAAATCTATTGCACAATATGGTGGCTATAGTTAATACAATATATAGTATTCCTGAAAGTCTCTAAGAGAGAAGATTTGAAATGTTCTCACCACAAAAAATAAGTATGAGAGATAATGCATATGGTAAATAGCTCAATTCAGCCATTCCACAATGTATACATATTTCAAAACATCATGTTGTTGTACATGATAAATATATAAAAATTTTGCCAATTAAACAAATTTATTTGAAAAATTAAAAACAGGAGGGAAAAACCCTATCATAACAATATACAGAGAGATAAAGGGGTGGGAAAAGTAAATCTTTTCAGAGAACGAAAAGTATGTTTAAAATAGCAATAGCAAGATCACTTAGATCACGGATCAGGTAACTCAACACCGTTTTCATGGGCTGAAAACAAATATTTTCAGTCCTTTTTTCTTCCCTTGTTTTACCCACAGAAGTTAGGTCTTCTCCCTAACATGAACTGATGAAGGAAAAGGTGACATTCTGAAATAAATTAACCTTCCTTTCATTTCTACAATGAGTACACGTGGAGTACCTGCTTACCATCCACCAAATCACAAAATGCTGCCTCGCTTTCTCAACAAAGAACTTGCTTACACAGCTTCTAAGAACCCAAACTACTAGAAATTTTTTTTACCATCATTCTTCATAAATTTTCTCAAAGAGTTCAATAATTTCTTTATTTTCAAATCTAATTTCCCTCTAATCTTCATCCTTCTCAAATTTCAGTTGTATAGTTGACAAAACAGGAAATAAAAACCAATGCATTATTAAAATAAAAGCAAGAACCATGAAAGGAACTTAAAACAATGATATCACAACATTGGGAGGGGCTGCAAAGTTATGAGCTAAATCCTCATCTATGATAGCAGCAATCAATAAAATGTCTAAATCTGAAAAACCAAAATATAGCAATATCAAGAGAATGAGAAGCCAAGCCACAGACTGGAAGAAAATATGTGCAAAAGACATAACTGACAAAGGACTTTTATCCAAAATACACAAGGAATTCTTAAAGGGCAACAATAAGAAGACGAGCAGCCCAACTAAAAATGGGCAAAAGACATGGATACTCACCAAAGAAGATACAAAAATGGAAAATGATTTTATAAAAAGATGCTGTACATCGTATTACGGAATTATAAATTACAACAAATTTAAAAAATCATTAAGTTCACTACATAACTGTTAAAATGACTAAAATCCAAAACATGGACACACCAAATGCTGGCAAGGACATGGGGCAACAGGGACTGTCATTCATTGCTGGTGGGAATGTGAAATGGCACAGCCACTTTGGAAGGCAGTTTGGTGGATTCTTACAAAACTAAACATACTTAAAAAATCCTTGGTATTTAACCAAATGAGTTAAAACCACATGTCCACACAAAAATCTGCACACGGTTGTTTACAGAAGCTTTATTCATATTTGCCAAAACTGGGAAGCAACCAAGATGTCTTTCAGTAGGTGAATGGATAAATAAACTGTGGGACATCAAGACAATGGAAAATTATTCAGCATTCAAAAGAAATGATCTTTCGAGCCATGAAAAGACATGGAAGAAAGTTAAATGCATATTACTAAGTGAAAGAAGCCAATCTGAAAAGGATACATATTTACAATTTCAACTCTGTGACATTCTGGGAAAGGCAAAGCTATGGGGACAGTAAAAAGTTGCCAGGGGTTGAGGGGAGGGAGGAACAGGCAGAGCAAAGAGTATTTTTAGGGCAGTGTAACTACTCCATATGATACAAGAGTGGACACAGGTCAGCACACATTTGCCCAAACCCACAGAAGGTACAACACCAAGAGGGAGCCCCAGTGTAAACTACAGACTCTGGATGATAATGATTGTCAACCTAGTAGGCTCGTTGATTGTAACAAATGTACCCTCTAGTGGGGGATGTTGATAACAGGGGAGGCTGTGCATACTCGGGACAAGAGGTATAAGGGAGCTCTCTGTACGCCTCTTTCAATTTTGCTGTGTCTAAAACTGCTCTAAAAAATAAAGTGTGTAATTTTTTAAAAGGCAGTATAAGCATAATAAAGTGGTTACCTTCAAGAAGAGGGACTAGAAATGGGAAAGGGTAAGGCAGCAGCAGGCTTTTCACAATAAGCCTCTTGTACGAGATCATTTTTTTTAAGTGTGCATATACTACTCTGACAATAAAAGTTACTATGTGCATATACTACTCTGACAATAAAAGTTACTAGAAAGAAATGTGAACATCTGTGAATACAGTGTGGAAGCTGGCAATCAGCAATCGGTTGGTTTTATAAGTGGCACTGATGCTTTGGAATTAGAACAATTAAGATAAAGAAGTTTGAGGCAACTCAGCAAGCAGAGGCACTGCCATAAAGAACTAAGTCTGTTGTCAAATCACAAGGCCCCACCATGACTGTGGTGGAAAGCAATTCTTTCCACAGCCGGACTGCCCTCTGAGTGGTCCATGGAATGCTTTCTAAAGGGTCACGCATATCTCATAGCAAAGTTAATGGAAACTCTCTGCAAATCAAACAGAAGAAAAAACACAAAAGAATTCTATACTCATACAAATGAACCAAATAACTTGCTCAGTTCGCTTTTTTCTTTAAAAGCAAAGAGTACTATCAATGCTTAGAGAGATTTATCCCTTTTTATAAAGGGATAAATATTTTCTGTCTCATCTCTATCTCACTTTTTAATTTTGGCGGAATGCAAAATTAATTTTGCTCACATTCGCACCTGCTAAGAAATTTAGGTTAGAATTCGGGCCTGCCCCGTGGCTCACTCGGGAGAGTGTGGTGCTGGTAGCACCGAGGCTGCGGGTTTGGATCTTATATAGGGATGGCCGGTGCGCTCACTGGCTGAGCGTGGTGCGTACCACATCATGCCGAGGGCTGGGATCCCCTTACTGGTCAAAAAAAAAAAAAGAAAAAAGAAAAAAGAAATTTAGGTTAGAATTCAATATGCTGTAAAACTACATCCTCCTCTTTCCCAAATACCCATGCCGTACCACAGCCACTATGAACAGCACTCCAGAACAAGGGGACAATCAAGCTTCTGAACAAAAGACCTTAGCATTGAGAAGGAGGCTTGGGCCTGAAGAGGGCACAGTGACTGCCCTGTGCTGGGTTGCAGGCGAGATATGCAGGAGACAATGCCGCAGTGTTTGTGAGAGGAGATAATGGTGTGGTCTGACCAGCCTCTCACAGGTGCCCACGCAAATGGCTGCCTTAGTCATCTCCACAAGAAGTGAAACGGCTGGGCAGGGGGCTCCCAGTGTGCCATGTGAAAGCACAAAGCAGGCAGGACATCTCATTTCCACTGACACTGAAGTGGCCAGAGGAACACGGGGTCCCAGAACTCACTCTGCACACGGCATCTGCTTCCTGCCTGCTGGGTGGGCCCAATGAAGTCCTTATTACCTAACTCAGGAGCTTGGCACCTCTGAACAGAAGTCTTCCAGCACTGTGGGAGAACAAAGCCCCTGCTCTCCAGGCAGCAAACACCAGGATGCAGGAGGAGCGGAGGCGGCGGCGCTGCAGCAGGTGAAGACCTGCACATGCAGTCACAGGAAAGACGGGAAAGCTCGACTTCCAGGCTTGTGAGGCTCAACACCAGTTAGAGCGACCTAGTCAACATCACAATTGAACTCTGACTCCCCAAAATTACACACTCAGCTCAGCTGCAGTCCTCTCTCATGGAGCGCACTGAGAAATTTCCAAGTTTCAATTTTAAAAGATACTAGATTCCTCTGAATTTGCAACTGGAGAAATAAGAGAATTAAGTGCACCCAGCATGCTGAGTCCTATTTGTTTTGATTAACATCACTTTTTTGTTTGTTTGTTTTAACTACCCATGGGTCAAAAGATACAAAGAACTTTAAGGAATCATCTACATTCTTTAAATTGGAGTTTACATTTTTTTGCCTTTTTGTTTTGCTTTTTCTTTAGGCAAACAAATATAAATCAGACTTTACTATCTGGGAAATGATAACGGCACTCTGTGTTTGTGTCACACTTTGGTTTTGGAAGCACCTTCACAGACACTAATTTGAGGCTCACAAAAAAATCACTTAAAGTCTTTTGTTTTGGGGGGGGTTGGGGATATGAAACCTTAACCTTGGTGTTGTAACTCTGTGCTCTAACCAGAGCTAACCAGCCAGCCCTTGGCAAAAGGATTATTATCACTTTACAGATGATAAGGAAACTTAGGATCTGTGAGGCTTCACCATTTGCCCAAGGGTCACATCATAAGTGAAGTACAAGATCACCTTATTTCAGAACTGGAAGAAGCACAGAAATCATGTATGCTAGTTTTTCAGACAAAGTAGCATCAATAGTATCCAATTTCTCTTTCGGTGAAAGAGAACCCAGCACTAGACAGCCCCTGCTACTGCTGAGCAGCTCAATCAGTTGGACAATCCTTCTTTCTATGAAGCTGAATTCTATCTTCGTTAACATGGCACGCAGTGGTTCCAGTTCTGAAACAATCTTCCACATGACATCTGAATATCTGAGGGCAGCTTTGTTTACCCCCGGTCTTTTATTCTTCATTCAAAACATTCCTCATCCTTCCCACCATGCCTTTGGGACCCAGGGTTCATTCATGGATTGAAGTGCCAGGAGATGTTTTGATTTACCAAGATCCCTCTGAAATGTTTGTTACCCAGAATCTCAAAAATGCTGCAAGTATGGTCTCAGTGAGTTAGGGATCCTTTGGCTGCAACAGAAAACCCAACTCAACCTTGCAACAATAAAAAGAGAAGTTTTTGGCTCGCATAACTGAAAGTCTAGGATGAGGTCAACTTCAGGTCTGGCTCGACTGAAAGAACTTCTCAGGGTCAGTTTCTCTCCCTCTTGCTTCCACCTTCTGCCACAGGTCACAGCTCCCGCAGCCCCAGGCCTCACATCTGCACACCACCAACTCCAGTGAAGAGGTAGTTCTCCCCCAGAAGCCCCAACAAATGTCCCCCACATCTCACTCTGATTGGTCCGTGCTGACTGTGGCTCACTGAGGCCAAGGTGATATGCTGACCCACTGGAAGTGGGAAAATGGTGAATAATCCTAGGAGAATTCTTAGGAGAAGAGGGAAGTAGATGCTGGGCTTCCCTGGACTTGAAGGGACAGTTGTCCTTTCCTGGTCAGTTTGGAACCCCCCAGGGGCTCCTGAGCCTCTCTTCTCACTTCTGGAAGAGCAAGTGATGTGTTATCAAAGAACTGCCCACCTCCCAGTCTTCTGACCTCTGGCTCCTCCATCCTGTTGTCAGGTCCCAGCTGTGCTGTAGACTGCTGCCCCCCACCTCCAACTCTGCAAGCCCCACCCACACTCACAACTTTTTACTAAATAAAGCATGTTTTATAAAACAAAACCGAAAATAGTACCAGTAAAATTCTAAAGTCAACAAAAATCTTTTTAAAAAAATGTTAAATTAAGCCTCAAGAAATGACCGAGGCATGTACCTTTCTTCCTCGGTATCCTCAAGGGATTGGTTCCCGTCCCACTCCGTGGATATTCAAAATCGCTTATATCAAATGATATTTACATACTTTAAATCATTTCTACATAAATCATTTCCACATTACCTATAACATCTAATACAATGTAAATGTTATGTAAATGGTTGTTATACTATATACTGGCTGTTTTATTTGTATTACTTTTATTTACTTATTAATATTTCTGGCCTGCAGTTGGCTGTATCCATGCTGCAGATACAGGACCCGCAGGTATGGAGAGCCACCTCTACTGGCCCTTTTGGTGTCACAAGGCCTGACTCTAAACAACGAAGCTAACTGGCCAGCCACTGTACTGGCTCATTCGCCTGATCCGAGCCTGGCTGCACTGACCCCTGCGCGCCTCTGACCAAAACACACGGGGACAACGGGGGAAACCAGGACCTGGGGCGGGGACGGCAGGCACGGGTGGGGCCGGCTGACAGAGGAGCGCGTGCCCGCCCCAGGCCCGGACCACCCCAGGCCCGGACCGCCCCAGACCCGCCCTCCTCGGAACAATACCCGCGCGGAGGGTCGGGAAACCAGGACCAGTGAGCAGTGATCCGCGGCGCAGGGACGGTTGGGGGCCAGTGAACAAAGGAGCATGTGCCCGCCCCAGGTCCAGCCCGACCTACCCCGGACCCGCCGTGGCGTGGCCCGCAGGGGGCGATGAGGGAGCACCGTCCGCCGGACAACGCGCCGCCGGGCTTGCGCCACCGCGATCACCTGAGCCCCCCGCTGCCCACCGCCACCCCCGGCCTGCCCATGCCCCTCACGGTCCACGCCCACCCCGCATGGGCCTCACCTGCCAGCCACCGAGGCCATCGATCCCTCACCTCCCGCCGGTTCCAGCACCAGCGAGACAGCGCCTCCCTGCGTTGGCTCCGTCGTTGTTGTCCTCGTCATCGTCGCTGCCGCCGCCTCCTGCTCCCAGGTCTTCAGCTGCACTCACCGACACCAACGAAGTGCAACTGCACTGCAGAGCCTCCCAGGCGCCCACGGCCACACTGCGCAGGCCACACTGCTATAGATCTACCGCCCCCAGCGGTAATGGCGGAAGCGGAGCCGGTAGCATGGGCAGCTGACGGGGGAGACTTGCGAGGGGAGCACTGGAACAGGTAGTTTGCATTGTTACTCTTTTAAATATGCATACTAATTAATCCAGTACCGCTTAGGAATTTTCAGATGCATTAAAGATTTACAGATAAGGAGGATCATAAATATAGATCCTACGTTTTTAAAAAATTTAAAAATATCTAGACGTCAAATTTTATTCCATTATATTGCACACAGCTAGCTCCAGAAAGAAGAGGCATCTCACTGTCATTGCTTCGGGATCCGTTGCCTGCTTTTCCCGGAAGAAGCAGGTAAACCTTAGGCTCTGGTGTTGGATGGATGGGGCTAGGTGGGAGAGGGTCAGCAGGGACTTGGCTTTTCTTTCTCCTTCTCTCAGAGATCACATGTGCAGTTGAAGAGCATCTTATCCCAGGGGTCAGTTCCAAAGACAGTAGAGAAGGTAAAAATCATTTTTTTTTCATTGCTGAGTGAATTGTTCAGTTCATCCAAGGGTTAAGATTCCTGTGTATGCATATGCACCATATGCACAATCTGCATACTGCACACTGTCTGTATACTGCACGTTAGTAAACTGTGATGGCATTTACAGTTCCTGCTTTGTGGAGGTGAGCAAGGTGGCTCTATGTTATTTGGCCAGTCTGTGTTGATTTAAAGGATAACCAGTCTGGTCAGGCTTTTTTGCCCTTAGTTACCTTTCTGGTTCATAAGCCTTTTCTCCAGACACATTCCCTGGCTTTTGGTTGAATGGCAAGATTTGGTCAGATGTCTTTGTTTTCTTTAGTTTGCCCTACAGATGCTGGAGGAAGCTCCGTTGTTAGTTGCGGGTCCCTGTGTTCCGTGAGAAGCAGATCTGTCTTACCGTCTTGGCCTTGTTTTGTCTCTGCTCTCCTCTGAACCCATTTTGATTGAAGCTGCTCTGTATTGGAGGTCGTCTGACTTACCAGCTTGTCGGGCTGCTCCCTGAATTTTACTTGTACCTTATCAGACTTTCCCTTCTCCTGCTTGTAGGCACTTAGGTATCTTACCTTGGGGCTTTCCACATGAACTTCACAAATGCCCCCAGAAAAGTGGAAAAGGAACTGATGTTTATTTAACAGTTGGTGTGAATCGGGCGCTGGGTGCAGTGTTGCAGGTGTTACTTCATGAAACGTTCACGCCAGCTCCTAAAGGGAAATGCTGCTATTATCACCATTTTATGATTCAATTCTAAATCCACTAACAAGAGGAAAAAATGCTGTATATCGCTATATTTGTTTATAGAAAATATTTGTATTTCTCAAATGGGGGTACAGAGGCTGGAGTTCATTCTTATTTTTAGTCCAATATTCTTATTATTTTAAGCAATTTCATTTTTAATCAAAACAAACTATTACTAGAAAGGCATATATAAAATGTGATGGTAGCTTTCTGATGCCTGTGGCACCTTTAAAGAACCCCATAACTTTGTAAAATACAGTTAGAAGAGTTCAGTCTTAGGTTTGTCAATAGGTAGGAGAGGTATCAGTCAATTAATGTGCATAAGGAAAGATAATTTACTTATTTTTATACTGCATTTACTGAATTTTTTTCTATGTGCAAAATACCATGGGGGAACTGTAAGTTTGAAAAGACACAAGTAAATTTAAGATGTCTATCCTCATGAAATTTTTACATGAGCTCATTTGTTTTTTCATTGTTTGTTGGTTTTTGTTGGAGGATAGATGCTTTTAATTTTATTCAATGCTAATTTTAAAAGAAGCTCAAGATTCTGAGCTCATATGCATGCTTATCTTGATTCTCCATTGTGCTTTGTAGATTTATCATTGCTGGTCATTATTCTGAATTATCCCCACTAAGTTATTATCACAGTTAATCTTAAGACTCTGAAACGATATGCACCATTTGGTGGTTTATATTCACTTGCATTTTTCTGGGGAAAGATACATAACCTGCCAAACACTTAGTATCCCTGCTATAGATCTACAAACATTTTAATGTAATAGGTCCGAGGTCAGCTAAATACAATTTGTTGAATCCTTATAGGTATGAATTAAAGTGTAAAGTAACAGTTATTTCTTTTGAGGAAAATCACCATTGGATACTGACTCATTTCATGCAAAACAAAAAATGAAGAATTTTTCTTAAGTCTTTGTCCTCAGATTGCAATTCATCTCAAACAGTTGTACGTGATATCTATAAAACTCCACAAATAAACAAATGAACAATAATGAGAGACAGAGAGAGAGAGAGAGAGAGACAGAAAGAACAATCACAGTAATATACTGACCTTTTAGAAAACTAGAGGTGGAAAAGGGGAGTGGAGGGGGAGCGGGAGGGGGGCTAATGAGAAATTGGTCAATGGACACAAAGAATGATTGTGTATTGTAATGATGAATAAGCTAACTATCTTGATCTAAACACCACACATTCTCCACAATTATTGAAAATCAACGTTGTATCCCACATGTATGTATAATAAAATAAATAAATAATAAATAAAACCATAATGTTCTTTTTTAACATTTATCAATATATAATGCACATACCATAAATTCACCACGTTAAAGTGATTCAAGTGATTTTAGTATATTCACAAAATTCTTTAACCATTACCACAGTTTCATTAGCACTCACTACTCATTATCCCCTCTCCAGCCTGTGGTAACCACTAATCTACTTTCTGTTTCTATAGACTTGCATATTCCGGACATTTCAAATAAATTAAATCATGTAATATGCATTCTCTTCCAACTGACTTCTTTCACTGAGTATAATCTTTTCAATTCTCATTTATGTCGTAACATGCTTCAATAATTCATTCCTTTTTAATTGTTGAGTAGTATTCCATTCTATGGATACACCCATTTTTTTTTATCCATTCATCTGTTGATTGAAATTTGGGTTGTTTCCACTCTTTGGCTATTATAAAATATAATGCTGTTATGAACATTAATGTACAAGTTTTGTGTAGACATGTTTTCATTTCTTTGGGAGTGGGAAATCTAAGAGTGGAATTGCTGGATCATATGGTGACTCTAGATTTAACATTTTGAAGAACTGCCAAACTATTTTTCAAAGTGGCTGCACCAATTTGCATTCTCAGCAGCAAAATAGGAAGGTTACTATTTCTCCACATTCTCACCAACAGTTGTCATTGTCTGTCTTTTTGATTATAGCCATCCTAACAGAGTGAAGTGGTATATCACTGTGGTTTGGATTTGCATTATTTTAACTCTCTTTTGCTTTTCATATTTCCTGAATAAGACTGTCTAAACACAATAATAGGAATAAATTGAATCCAAGCCTCCAACTCAGTCCAGTCCACGGCAAATTATAAACAGAATAAAAATCCTGTAAATTTAGATATTTACAGTATGTGTTCTATCCCTTTCTATCTTGCTGCAAATAGAATTATTATAAGTAAGCCACTAAAAAGACTTCTCTGTTGTAAATTGTTTGATTTTAAAAGTAGGTCATGCCTAGGAGATAAGTTTTTTGCCATTCTTGTGTATTACTACAAGTTTCAAATTATTTTATTACACAAAAATATTCATGTGTTATTTATAAAATTGTAGATTCATGTTCTCTTCTTGATTACCTTGTACTGTTGATTTCATAGGAAACAACTGCTTTATGGTATTTTCATCTTCAGATGGCTTCATAATTTTAACAAATTATGAAGGTTCCAATGCAGCTCAACTTTGGAACCTGCTGAACGGTTTTTTTGCCCTAGATCCTAAACACCTGTATCTTCAAAGAAGCTGCTGTGCAAGGCACAACCTACTGAGTCATTTTCAAAATACTGAGTATAGGGAGCAGGTGTTCAGTTGTCAGTAACGGAATAAAACAAAGTTACAAACTGGGTTAGTTAGCAATATGGGATGAATAAACTATATTTCTGGACTCATATTTCAATTTGTCTCTCTATTTAGTTTTCAAAATATTTACTAGCATGCTCCACTGCTGAAAGATGAACTTCACCTGACCATAATAGACATCTCACTCCACATCTGTTAATCTCAACCAATTTCTGCTGCATTAAAAGCATGGAAGATTACTTACTCATTCTCTTTTTCTTTCTAGAAAAACTAAGATCCCGTAAATATTTACTTTATGAGAAGGTGCAATGTACTCACTTCATAAATCATGACCTATGAAGACTAGAACAGCTGGTTAAAAGAATTTGTAAAGGTGACATATTAGGTCATCACTTTAAGAACTAAAATAAAAGAGAAAATAAATTTTAAAAAACTAAAAAATTATAATACACTATGTTGTATTATTTTGGCAGCACATTTGACACTCTTCTTGAGAAGTTATAAAGTTCATGAAATTTATGTAAGCCCATGGAACATGAATGTCCTCATAATAGCTAACATTTATTTATCATTTCTGTATAATAGGCATTCTGTAGATATGTTACATGTATAAATTCTTCTAATCCTCAAAACAATACTACGAAATAAAAACTATTAAAATCTGTAAATTTTACAAGAATCATAATGAAAGAATTAAGTGATTTGCACAATGTCAAACAAGTAAGGAGCAGAGTCAAGACCTAAAACCAGGTTCCAGAGCCCATTCTCTCACATATCGTACAATAGTGTCTCTTTATAAGACTAAAATATAGACTGCACATTTTCCATTCAAAAGGAGCAATTGAACATAAACACTTACCTGCTTTCCCATCTAAAATCCCAATAAAAATACAGCAGAGATGAATAAAAAGGAAGAAAATCTGTAACAATTCTTAGGAAAAAAGGTCTAAAAAGGCAGAGATATTTTTATGAGTATCTCTACAAAACAAACATGAAGAAGTATATTGACAATCTGTAAAGGAAAGAGCATAGTCCAGAAAACACTAGGAGAAGTCTGAAGTAAAGATGGTAGTTATATTTCTCAGGAGCAGACAGGCACAAAGCTCAGAATTTGGAGATCAGATTCAGAGTACAAGCACAGGGAGAATGTGGTCAGTCCAATAATCAGGCAGTGTGGAACAGCTGTGGGCCCACCAGCCTCTTTTGTCTCCACACTTTCAGAGTGACTGCAGTGTCAAGGAAAGCCTGAGATGATATTGACAAAGATGGTATGGTATTATTTGCCTGGGAAATCTAGGCTCCTAGGTTGCAAACCAAAATTCTAGGATAAAGATGTTCTTATTCTGGCACTGAAAGTGAACGTAGTCTGTCTAAGATCTCAGTCTGCTCTCCCTAAAATAAAGGCAACAAGTGCACACTTGTTTCTTGTGTACACAGAGCTTGCAGAGAGTGTAGAGGCCAGGGGGAAATGGTCCTTAAAGTCTTCTGAGGGAATCCCAAACAGCTACTAAGACCAGTCAGCACAGTTCTTTATTCAGAAATATTGGATAAGCAGGCTTCCCAGACAGCCCAGAAAGATACCACAAAAGAGAAGGACCACAAAAAATGTATGGTCAAACTGAACGGGGAACAAAAGAGATTACAGAGAATACAGGAAAGGACTTTAGAGTGTACAATCAAACAACAAAGAGACAGACAATATTAGAGACAAGTTAAGAGATAAAGATCAATTCAGGAAATTCAGCATTGTCTAATAGGACAAAGAATCCTGAGAAAGCAGAGAAGCAATAATGAAAGAAATAGTCATTTATATTTTCCCAGTGATGAAAGAAGACAAGGCTTTATTGTCTGGTGGAATGACAAAGGCACACAACTGAATGTCTCTTGGTGAAATATCAGAACCTCAGAGATAAAGATTATACAAAAAACTTCCTTAAAGCAAACACAAAACATAACAGTTTGCCTATAAAGGAAGGAAGATCAAGTGGGTATCAGACACCTTATTAGCAATTCTAGAGGCTGGAAGAAAATGGAATAGAGGGCCCATGATGTTCTGAAGGAAATGATTATTCTAAAATCTAAACCCAAGTATATAATCAATCATCAAACAAGCTTATAGACAGAGTAGAAATACTTTTGCAATATACAAGAACTAAGGAACTTTAACACCACGTACGCTTCTTTAAAAAAATACTTGAAGATCTCCTTCAGGAAAAGTGAAAAAGGATTCAGAATAAAAAGATACTTGGCTTTTCAATATGTATTTTATGAAAATTTTGGGAAACTTTTGGTAAAAAGAAGTTGATCGGGAAACTTTAACATGAATGTAACTAATTAAAAGTATAAAGCATTTTCTAAAGTATTGACCAATTACTTGCCCCTTGTTTTATTTGTAGGAGTTAAGATGAAGAGTCTAAGAAAATCTGCAATTGAAGAATGAGTATCATGATTATTGAATTAAAAACGGATATTTTAAGTAGGTTTGGAATCAGTTGTAGAAGTAAATGGAAAATCATGTAGCAGGAAAAACGGGTGGTACTTTTCTTGCCTTGATTCTCATATATAGGATCAAACACCCTGCTGCTAGCTTGGACAGGTATGCATAGAGAAAGGTGCTCTGCCAGTGACAGAAGATTGAGCTTGACAAGCCCCTGACTCTTCCTAGGCCTCATTTCCATTTGGGGGGAGACATAAGGTATAATTTGGAACCTGCCCTACTGGGTCTCCTCTTGACGGTCTCCACTCTTCTTTATTGACCCAAAGTCATTGGATAGACCTGGCTGATTCCTCCTGGTCCCACTTAAGGAATCAAATAGCTACCTGGAAGGCTTGGTGAGATATGGGAGGGGGATGTCCTGTAGTAGATTAGGACACATTTATTGTAATAGGGGTCCTAATTCAAAGGCCTTTTAAATGTTACACCATACATTAGGTGTACAAAAACAATATACAGGCATTTTAAAACTTACTGTTCATTCTTAATATAAGCTCTAAATAAAACCTTAAGAGTATAAATAAAATATAAGTTAAGCAAATGAATACAAAAAAAAAATAATAATCTTCGATAAATATGCTCCAAGTTAATTTTAAAATTTCCTTGTGTTTATTTAACAAACAAAGTGGGATGTTGTTTTATTAAGAGACAATGTCTTAAATTAATAGCTCATTTATATAATTTCAATAGATACCAAGGAACCACAGATACATCAAAGAAGAGTGGAAAACATGAGTCTCTTTATTTACATTCCAGAGGAATCACAAGTAAAATTTCCAGACACTTAAAAAGTATTGCAAAATGCAAAAGCCCTGATTAATGGTCTAAAATTATAGAATCAGATGAAATGAGGCACATAACTTTTTGAGTTCAATGGATTGCAAATTTCTTCCAACTATGACTCACATAATATAATGCTGGTGACTCGTATCTTACTGTTCACTAACCTCAAATCACACCTGTGCATCTATTACTGAATTTAGAGCATTATGTACCCAAGATAGCAAAGGTTTCTGGCAAAGAATATGCTTTCCTGACTGAAGGTCACAGCAGGTACTGCTGCTGTAAGAGATCACCACCAATGGCCCTCTAAAATTAAATTCCCTTATGCATTCAAGTTAGCTTTTATGTAAATGAGCTACCCTTATGATTCTAAAATGAATCCTTATTGTTATCAGGGAATTCTAAAATAAGTCTTACAGATGATTTTCACAGTTAGCTTTGTTCATAAAAGCCAAGTATTTCCTGGAATGGAACCCCCCAATGAAAGCCTACTTGGAACAATTGACCTCAAGAGCTTCCTTCATTTTGGCTCTTTGTCAATTTAATATGGATCCATCAACTTTTATCAAGTACTGCCTCTGTTAAGTGGGTTTTAGTGACGCTGTTAGCAAAACATCATTACACGAGGTAAATGGAGAATATTAGAAAAAGTAATCATTGCCAACAGAAATAAAATTTAAAAGAATAAATTTGAGTATCCTATTACATATTTAAAGTCAAGATTCACACCTGTCTTCTAATTCATCAAAGGAAATTTGAGTAGTCACCAAGAGTCCAGAGGGTGTTGAAAAATATGCTCCTTGGCAATTCCTCTATTGTATGAATATTATTCAAAGTGACAGTATAGAAAATTTGTTTTACACATATTAATGAGAAGATTATGTTTTTTTATGGAAGAGAGGAAGTTAAATAATTTTCTTTAATTAAAGTCAAAACACCATACTGCAAATATAAAGCATAAAGATCCAAATATTCTCACAAATTTAATAAAATAAATTGTCCAAAATCAATAAGCAGACTTTGAATAGTAATTACAATTGTCAGGATCTTAGTCTGTATATCTTCAGAGTTATTGCTCACAACACCTAACATGAAATATAAGTACTACATTATTTATCCAGATGTTTCTTACCTGGATAATTGCACTTATACAGAACAAAGGTGAGAATATGAAAATTCTCATCTTGAAAGCAAAAGCATCCGTTAATACACAAATACACAGCTTAAAGTTTAATTTGCTTAATTTGTTGATGGAATGACCCATGAAAGCATATGGGAAGTGGCGTGCTTTATTTTATACACTGATTTCACAACCCTTGACCCTGATAGAAGCAAACTGGCAACATAAAGTGTCAGCTGAAGCCTGAAACGAACAAGAAAGATAAACAATATGGTAGCCAAGCCAGGAACTCATAAACGCAGAATAGTTTGGAAAGCCAACATAAAGGCAGACAAGATCTGACATTTTCTCACGCTGCCTTAGATCACACATTATAATGTACATCTCATCTCTGAGTCATCAAAAGAAGTGTAAGTTACATTGTATGCACACTTCTGAAGGAACCTGAGATTTTTTTCATATTTTTTGTGAAAAAAAGATCAGAAACATAATTAGGACAAGAAATATTTTCCAGAAATATCAACTGTCCATAAAACTCATGTTCCAGACAGGTGGGAACCTAAAAAATATAAATAGGTGCTGTAGAATGTCCATATGTATGTATGTACATATGTATAATCTTTATCTCTAAGTTTTTAGTTATTAGAAGAAATGATTATATTGTCTGCTTATTTCTAATTTTTCAAGAGGCCTAAAATGGAAATTGAGAAAAGAGAAGAAAGAAGAAAAGATATGTTTAAAAGTCTTTTTTGGTGACTTCTGGTCTTAGCTACAACATGTAACTAGCTTGAAAGTCATCCCTTCTGTCTTTGCAAGAGGGAAAAAAATTGGACAAACTGAAAACTGATGACTCCTCTTAAAACTACAAGATTACTGAGGATGCAGGGCAAACTGCCAACTGAAAATCTGGAGAGACAAGTGAATATAGTGTCACAGCTGAGATTTGCTTAGCTGGAATGAAAGTCACTAGCATCATAAACTGGTAAGAATAATTAAATGGTAATTTTGACAAACTGCTGAAAGCTAAGTGTGTATAAGCATGAGAGTAAGAAACTCCTAGAGAAGAGTCACATTTTTAGGAGGACCACCCAATTTTGCAGGCCTTACTTCTAGAAAGGTCACGAGGTTCTCATGGTGAATCCAAGAAAGATTTTCCCTACCATGCTTCCAGAAAGAGTGATTATTATAAAAGATGCCAAGAGCCTTCTCCACAACAAAATCCCCCTCTTTAAGGGTAAAGACTTTCACAGAGCCTTATTTCATCTGGTGGAAGAACATTCCTCCAAACCCAGTCTCCTCTAGTTTCTCTCTCACACACGTAAAAGAGAATAACAGCCAACTAGTCAATAGGATTCAGAGTTTCAAAAATTTTAATGGGGACACTCCACCTAGAGGAGGGAGTAGAGGACTTGGGAGGGGAAATGTTATACTCAACTGGAGAAACACTTATGAAGATCACAGCTCAGAGTCAAAGTACCTCTAAAAGACTGAGATTTATTCAGAAAGTTGTAGAATGCTCCCCCTTCCCCACACCTTTCCACCAAACTAACAGGGCTCCAGTACAATAACAGTGAGTTACACCTGAAATACATTCAAGACACAAACATTTTCTGAGGAGGAGGATTTAGGGAAGCCCAAAGTTAAAAGGGTAGACAAAACCAAGTGTACAGGAGAAATTGGATGTGTCTGGTACCTGCAGCTACAGCAAACAGCAAACATAGCCCAACTGCTATGCAGAGTAATAAATTCTCCTGCTGAAGGCCCTTAACTTAAATCAGTCTCTATTAGTGAATACAAGTCAAGCTGTCAACAAAAACTTTTACAGCTTGCCAAAATGCAAGAAAAAAACACTGAATGAATAAAGAAATAAATGACAGCAATATCACAAGGGATTTGGGGGAGGAATTGGTAATACTCTGTTAGAAGGTACCTAATCTACATGTGAAACATAATAGTGTTATCGGAAGGAGGACTTAGATCAGTTACAAATGTATATTCTAAACACTGGGAAAACCTAAAACTTTGAAAAAGATGTTTCATTGATTTACTAAGAGAAAAAACAAAAACAAAATAGAATTATAAATTCACTTAAAACAAGAGAAGGCAGAAAAAGAAGGGGGAAAAAACAAGAGAACAAATGCAATCAATATAGTACAGTTACAAGCAGGATGTATACTACTACAACTATATAAATATCACTTTAAATGTAAATGGTCTAAATACATTCATTAAAAGACAGAGATTGTCAGGGTAGACTTTTAGAAAACAGAATCAACTGTATACAAGTATTGTCCACAACAAAAATACATTGATCTTAAAGAATCAGATAAGTCAAAAGTAAAAAGATAAAGATATACCATGTTAACAATAATGAAAAGAAAGTTAGAATAGCTATATTAATTTCTGACAAGCTACACTTCAGAACAAGGAAAATTATCCATGATAAAGAAGAGCATTACAGATTGATAGTGGATCTATGCTCCAAGAAGTCACAGCAATCTTAAATGTACATGGACTTAACAACAGAGCATCAAAATAGTTGTGGAAAAAACTGATATACCTCCATGAAGAAACAGAGAAACCTATGATTATATCTGGAGACTTCAACACCCTCTTTCAATAATTGATAGATCAAGCTGGCAGAAAATTAGTAAGGACATAGTTGAACTAAACAGCACCAGCCATCAATTGGATCTAATTGACATTCATAGAATACTTCAACAGCAACATTAACCAAGAAGATTTCATTTTAGACATAAAACACAGCTTCACAAATTTTAAAAAAATAAATTATGCAAAAAATATTTTAAATATAACTAACTAGAAGTCAATAACAGAAAAATGCTGGAAAATCTCCAAATATTTGGAAATTAAACAACATACTTCTAAATTTTTAAATAACAAATGAGTCAAAAAGAATTAACAAGGAGAATTTAAACAGCCAGCCAGGAAGAGTAGAAGGTTTTGGCAGTTTCTTAAAAAACTAAACAAAATCTTACCATGAGATCAAGCAAATATACTCTTAGGTATTTACCCAACTGATTTGAAAATTTATGTTTATACAAAAACCTGCAAGTGGATGATTATAGCATAGTTGCCAAGAAAAGGAAGCAATTAGATATCCTTTAGTAGGAGAATGGATAGACAAACTGTGGTATACACATTCAATGAAATATTACTCAGACATAAAAAGGAATAAGCCACCAAACTGAATAGATATGGATGAATCTTAAATGTATATTGCTAAGTGAAAAAATCTAGTTTGAAAGATTGTATTATTCCAACTTTACTGTATTATTCTAATTATATTGTGTTCTGGAAAAGGTAAAACTACAAAGATAGCAAACAGATCAATGGAGGGGGTTGAATAGGAGAAGAACAATGGAATTTTAGGATGGTCAAACTATTCTGTATGATAATATCACGGTTGATAAATGACACGATGCTTTAGTTACAACTCAGAACTTTATAACACAAAGAGTGAATATTAATGCATAAAATTTTTAAAAAATTACTTATGAGGTCCAGGAAAGAAGGCATTGTGTGATAAAAGAATCTAGCAGTATTACAAATGTATGAAACAATCGCTTGAAGGAGGTACGGGTAAAATGTACTGACCTGAGTAACTTTGGAAATGAATGAAGTTTGTGAGATTAAAGGGAAAAGGATCTGTAGATAAGAACTATATTCTTGTGCTCGCTTCGGCAGCACATATACTAAAATTGGAACGATACAGAGAAGATTAGCATGGCCCCTGCGCAAGGATGACACGCAAATTCGTGAAGCGTTCCATATTTTTAAAAACGAATGAAATACTGCCATTTGCAACAACATGGATGGACCTCGAGAGAATTATATTAAGTGAAACAAGTCAGGCACAGAAAGAGAAATACCACATGTTCTCACTTATTGGTGGGAGCTAAAAATTAATATATAAATTCACACACACACACACACACACACACACACACACACACACAAAACCGGGGGGGTGGGGGGGAGAAGATATAACAACCACAATTACTTGAAGTTGATACGACAAGCAAACAGAAAGGACATTGTTGGGGGGGAGGGGGGTTTTGGTGATGGGGAGCAATAATCAGCCACAATGTATATCGACAAAATAAAATTTAAAAAAAAAAAAAGACCAAGATCTCATCAAAAAAAAAAAAAAGAACTATATTCTTATGATAAAGTTACTTCCCATGGGTGTATGGGTTAACAATTATGAAACCTCTGTACATGCATGCTAGAATTGAACAATTTAGCAAATGTGTGACAGGTAGTGGGAGCCAGGTTTCTCACTGGAGAGAGAGGTGACAATAAGCAAAAAAGGGGGCTAGAATGGTTCGAGTAGTAATGGATTGGAGTTGTAGAATCAGTATGAACTCATGTTTAGTTTAAAATAGATATAAATAGTTATAACAGAAATATTTATAGATAAGTGTATGTACATGGGTTAGTATATACAGTCAGCCCTCCATATTCATGGATGCAGAACCTGGGGATATGAAAGGCAGACTCTAAGGGACTTGAGCATCCATGGGGGTCCTGGAACCAATCCCCCATGGATACTGATTGATGACTATATACCTATCTTTCCTTCTCTGTCAAGTGAGAGGCCCTAGAAAAATGACACTCCGGTAGCAATGAAAGGTATTAGGTCTTCTTGGAGAAATGGCTGAATCTAGGACTGGGGCAGGGAAAATACAAGATGAGCCTGAACCATCTTGTGGTGCTAGAAAGTAAGAAAGAGCAAAAATAAAAAGAAAAAAGAGAAAAAGTAAAACACAATGATGAGGGAATGACAGAGGGTACATGTAAAAGAGCTCCCAGTGGCCAAAGTTGAGATAATTTGAGCAACAGAATAAAGCAATATTGGTTCATAATCCAAAGTATAAAATAAACACCATGAGCCCATATTGGTATAAATAAATTATTGAACAAATAAATAAATAAATGTGGAAGACAAAACAAATCTTCCATGCAGAAGAATTCTGAATAATTTCTGTGGATCGTTCACCCTGAAGCAGTTAGAGCATAATTCCCCACCTTAAGTGTGGCTGTGCATAATGACTTCCTTCTAAAGAGTAGAGTGTGGAAAAGGGGGAAAATGAAACTTTAAAGTAGAGAAACTTGAGAAGCATAACATTAACAGTGATAAGTCATGTTAATAGTATGTACCCTTGATATAACGTGCCGAAAACGACACTTTACATTTGTGGTCTTCCTCCCCAAAACCCATTACTTCAGTGTAATCATGAGAAAAAAAAATCAGACAAACACAAATCAAGGTGAAGTCTACTAAATACCTTGCCAATATTCCTCAAAACTATCAAGGTTGTCAAAAACAATAAATCTCAGAAATTGTCACAGCCAAGAGGAGCCTACGGTACCATTATGATTAAATGTAATGTGGTATGATGAATGGGATTCAGGAACAGAAAAAGGACACTAGATGAAGGAAGGAAAGGAGGGAGGGAGGGAGGGAGGAAGGAAGGAAGGAAGGGAGGAAAGAAGGAAGGAAGGAAGGAAGGAAGGAAGGAAGGAAGGAAGGAAGGAAGGAGTCTGAATCAAATATGAACTTTTTAGTTTGTACAAAAGGTAAAAATTAAAAAATATATATGCAAGGACACTTTAAAAAGTTCATGGAAAGATTTGCATTATCTTTCAATTCTATTTTTCCAGAATGTTTTGAAGTACCCTTGTATACTACCCCTTTGCTACACAGCTAGTGGACAACCCCATTTTTCTTTGGGAGCAGCCACGTGCACTACTTTCCTTCATTTACATTGGGAAGGCTACTTAGGCAGAGATCAGACTGCACTTTTCCTGGCATATCCGCCCAAACTCCATTTGTGCTTGTACCAGCTGCCTAGTTTGAGCCCATTTGCTCATTCTAAAGTCCATTCTTGTTATGTTTACTCAGGCTTGCCTCCCTGAAACCATAATCCCTAATTCAAGTCTATACATAAATATTGTGTACTTGTCTGTGCCTTTCTACATCTACTGAACAGCAGGCACCTAATATGACCTTCTGCCTATGGACTTTGCTTGTCTGGAATGTCTGAACACTGGCCTCAGGCCTGACAATCTGACTTTAACTCTTCCTCTTGCCCTCCCAAAGACGAACATAATTAGCAGACGGTGAGCCTCAGACATCAGCTTTGCCACACACCCTTGACAGTATTCTCAGACTTCTCATGTGTCACATTCCCCACGTGGTAATAAGGGTAACACTAGTTCATATACCACAGGTTCAAGATTAGAGTGGGGATGATGGTCTCAACATAATGCCTAAAACATAGCAAATTCACAATCAATTTAGTTACCATTATTAGTAATGTTGTTACTTTTGGCTACAAAACAACTCAGAAACCTAACCTGGTCTTATTTTCTAGATTTGTCAGGAAACAGTGGCGTTTGACACCAGCTCATCTTCCCTGCAGAGTCTGTTTGCTTTCCTAACCTCCATTCTGACCACATCAATCACACCATCATCCATTCCTCTCTTTCAACTCTGCAATAGACACTGGGTTTGTAGTTAAAACCTAGATATTTGTTTTAAAAGTGTCTATTCATAGCAAACCAGCCCTTCACATCTATTCTCTTATTCATATAAGCTATGATTCAGAAATATGGACAAAATTAGAGAGAGTGAGATTCTCTGAGTTTAGCACTCCAATATTTGTGTCTTAGCCATAACTAAATGTGCACTTTTTTCCCTATGGTGCCAGAATGTATTAGGTGCTTTTCTTTTTATATATGAAAGTACATGTCATAGCTGTTACAAGTATTTAGAGATTTAGCAGGATTTTGAGATGATGGTTATTGCCCTTGAGGAAGTCTACATATGTATGTTTTACATCTTCTAAATTAAAAGGTGGGCTGACTGTCAAAGTCTCTCTCAATTCTTTGTTGTTGTTGTTCTTGATATTATATAGCCATGTTATATGCTGAGGGCAACACATTTCTGCTCCTTTTTTTGTGCACATTAAAAATATTTAATAACCAGTAGAGAATTGGCACCAACCAGCTTAAAATGTACGTTGTCTTTAGCCTACCAATATGTGTCACCTGGCCATAAGTGTTTTGCGAATAGCATGCAAAAAGGGAATGGCAATGTGTTAACTTAATCCCTGGTGAAACTTTTCTCCTGTGAAATCAGTGTCACTCTTTCAATAACTGTATATACTAGTGTTTGCAGGTGAGTATAAATGGATGAATAATTTGGAAACAGCATTAACAGAGTGTGCTTTAGCCAATAATAAAATTGTTTAAATAGGTCTCCGCAGTTATGTCCAGATTTCGCCATCTGTTAGTTTGCTTATAAAGCAAAATGATTTTGTAAAAATAAATTATTTCAAGAAATCAAATATATCATGGTTAAATTATATAGCTTTATTCTCTGCTTGAATGAGATGGTTAAGCTTGGTTACTGATATTGGGGCTGGTTCCTGAGATCAGCAGGAAACTCATAGAAAACCCATAGTGCACGCAGAGATCTCTTGACCCAGAGAAGTAGATGGTTTGGTGTCAAGGGGCTTTCTTGTACCTGTATTCTATATTTTTGTTCCTGTTGCTCATTTTTTATACTCAGATTTTAAAATTATTTTTAATTGACAAGTAATAATTGTATATATTGATGGGGTACAATGTGATGTTTTGATACATGTATACATTATAGAATGATTAAACAAAGCTGATTAACGTATTTATCACTTCATCTACTTAGGACTTTTGTGGTGAGAACATTTAAAATGTATCTTTTAGCAATTTTGAAATACACAATACATTATTATTAACTGTGATCACCATACTGTGCAATAGTATAAAATAGCACTAAAGTTGTGCCTCCTCTCTAACTGAGACTTTGTCCCCTTTGACTAACATCTCCCCATCCTCCATCCACCCCCACCCAGCCTCTGGTAACTACCACTCTGCTTTTATGAGTTCACCTTTTTTAGAATCTCCATATAAGTGAGAGTATGTGGTATTTGTTTTTCTGTGTCTGGCTTATTCAACTTAGGATAATATCCTCCAGATACATTATGTTGTTGCAAATGACAGAATTTCCTTTTTAAAAAATGCAGAATAGTATTTCATTGTGTATGTATACCACATTTTCTTTATCCATTCATCTGTGATGGATACTTAGGTTGCTTTCTTGTCTTGGCTACTGTGAATAGTGCTGCAATGAACATGAGAATGCAGATATCGCTTGACATAACTGATTTCAGTTCCTTTGGCTATAAACCCAGAAGTGGGAATGCTGGATCATATGGCAATTCTATTTTTAGTTTTTTGAGGAACCTCCATACTGTTTTTCATAATGGCTGTGCTAATTTACATTTCCATGAACAATATTTTTCTACTCTTGATAAAAAATAAACAAATAAAATGTGATTAAATGACACAACTTTAAAATCTATGGTATTTTTTCCCTCCTAAAGGCAAACGGAATTCCTGAATATCTAGTCTAATAATTTATGGATCCTCTCTTGTAATACACTTTTAATGAGTTCTCCTTTAATCAGAATATTTTTCCCATGTCAATGACAACACATTTCCTACTCCACAAAAATATGGGCAATAAAACAATCACAATAAATCCAGACAGCATTTGAGGTCACACCACATGGCATTCTTAAGTTTTTGCAAAATTCTGTGATGTTTTGAGCTTACTCAATAAGAGGAAAAAGAAAAGTATCTCTCTGTCAACATATTTTGGTGGTTTTAATTCCTTTCCAAGGAATCTCTCAGGGTTTCCTAATTAGAGAAATTTATAGGAAATTTCAAACACTCTAAGTAACTGATGTGTTTTAATTAAAGTCTCAGCAATTGAGCAAATTAACCTTTACATTTTTGCCACATCAAACTACATGTCAGTTTCCAGAAAGTTTCTAAGTAAGCAACTGAGGGAATTATCAAAAACTGGGAAATGTAGACGAAAAGCATTTCTGGGTTGTTACTACAGTATTTTACATGTGTGATTAAATTGATAGCAATAATCTTTCTGTAAGATTAAAAATAATGAAAGAAATCCATTGTTAAAATATAAGGCACTAATATATGTCAATTAATATACAATAAAGTGAAGGACATAGATATACAATTTAAGTTAATGTCTAGCAAAATTTAAAAAATTTAATTTATGCTATGACATATTACTAAACACATATATAAAATTATTTTAAATGATAGTGATGTCAGATAGAGATTGAAAAGATGAACATGAGTTGTGGAATTATTGTTAAATTAATTTTTACATAAAAATTTACATACTCAGCCTAGTCCAGAATTAAATAAAAAAAAGAATTCATGATCTTGTGTTTCATTTTATTGTCTCATTTTATTCATTTAGAAGTCATAATAACTCAAAATCACTTTCAATTACAAATAAACTTAATAAATAAAATAATTGATAGTAAAACATCACAGTGTAAATAGCTAAATAAATACATGGACATAAATTTTCTGTGCTTTTAGCAAAATCCAGCAACTGAAGAAAGTATCTAAAAGAAAATGTTGTGTGTAATTGCCAATAAGGAACTGATTATTTACATCTGAACTTTCCTGGTTATGTGTTAAAAAGACAATCAATTTTTTAGTATTTTAGAATGTGTTTAAGATTTTACAGATAATTTATTAGAAGTAACTCTTAAAATGATTCCTTAGGTTCTATCTAACTTTCACAATGTTCTGTTATGCTATCTCTGCTTTTAATTGTTTTGAATTTATATAAAGGCAAGAAAAAATTTCGGTAAATATTATATATGCCTTTTCTCTTATACATATATCTGAGCAGAAATTTAAAATCCATACTGTTAGTGTGAATTCAAGAAGTTGACAAGGTAACTAGGCTCTCTCAAATAGTGTATATGAAGTTACAGATATCATACATCTTAAGAATTTTTTATTGGTCTAAGCATCAATCTGAAGAAAAAAACATTTTTCCTATACTTACTTTTATATAATCTCTGTATGCTTTTATATAAATCCAGACAACTCTATATATGTTCTAAAACTAACTTTAAAATCATAGATTTTTTAAAAACCTCAAAATTTTCAATTTAAATATATCACTCCTAAACAGGTAATATTTTTATGTCCAAAGTTGCCATACCATAGTAAACTATAACAATCTAAGCAGCAAACTTTCAACAACATATAATTTATTGTGTTGAATTACATTTGCCTTTCATAAAACAATTTCTCAGAGATGGTAAATTTTTTGTTAGCATCTGGGAAGTTGGGATAAAATGATATGTCTTCAGAACATAGCTATCTCAATGTTTAATTATGATTTGTACTAGATTAGTTACAGTTTTTCTTGGGTCTCCCTGACACAGAATTACATCATTTGCAAATAATATTTTGCTACTTCTTGCCCAATTTTTATGCCCTTATTTGCTCTTGTTTAATGGTTTTGACTAATTCTTCCAATATCATGCAAATATTAGTGGCAATAGTGAGCATTATTTATCTTGTTTCTGGCTTTATTGGCAACCCAATTAAGGAACTGGAATTTATTATGTTGTGCACTGGGGTTTGTGTGTATGTGACATTTGTATCTGTGAACTAAATTACTTGGTCATCCTCACTATAATTGCAAATAGTCAGATTCTTGGGAAGGGTGAATAAATTTCCCAGAGTTGTTCACAATCAATAGTAGAGCTGTGTATTAGTTTTCTGCTGCTTATATGAAATACTTGAAACTAAGTAATTTATTAAAAAAACAAATTTATTTCTTACAGTTTTAGAGACTGGGAAATGTAGGGTCCAGGGTGCACATCTGGTGTAGACCTTCTTCTTGGTAGGGATGCAGGGTATCATGTTGCAAGGGTTAAGCAAGAATGTATTTACATATCCTTTCTTCCACCTTCTTGTAAAGCCCCCAATCCACTCCCTGATAACCCATTAACCATTTAAGCTATTAATTCACAAATGGATTAATTCATTCAAAAGGACAAAGTCCTCATGATCCAATAACCCCTTAAAGGCCCCTTTTCAAATGCCATAGTTGGATTTGGATTTCCCACCCTCTTAAAAGTGCCACTTTGGGGATTAAGCTTCAGTGAGTTTGGGGGGTGCATTCAAACTATAGCAAGCTGCTATAAGAATTACCTGCTTTTTCCCCTTGAGAGTTTTTAATTCATCTTACCTCAGTTACTTTTTATGGACCTCAAGGCTTGCTTGCAATTGCCAAATATAAATTCAGGGACTTTAAATCATAATTCCTGCTAAAATTCGAATTGGTTTTAAACTGATACCGATGAGACTTACATATCCATATGGTATTCAAATGCTTTTCTCTCAGATGCCAACTTGTCACTATTTCTCTGCTGATTTGAATGCAAATAAATGACACCTTTTATTGATATCTACTTTGACATTAATGCTGACAGTTTGGCCTTTAAGTGACAGCATCAAAACTGATAGCAGCAACATAAAGTCGATGGATATCTTGTAACAAAATGTGAATTTAAGATTTATTTTAAATAAAGGTGATGAGGGAATTTTTGATCTGGGTCCTTTGAGTAATTAAAATAGACAATGGGTAAATAATAACACTTATCCCAAAATGAAATTTTAAAAAAAGAATTAGAGAATTCCAGAGAAGCATTGTGGAGGGTTATCGTAACTTAAAGACCAAAAAGAAAACAAAGAATAGTAAAAAGGAGGAAGAAAGTGGAAGAAAAGAAAAAAGATAAGAAAAGTTTCAGAAATACAGCAAAACAGTCTGGAAAGTATACTATTATATATTATTTTTCATTTGTTAATTTTAAGATTTAAAGGACAAGGACAGCACATCTCAGAGGTTAATGTGATAATAATGGCTGTTTGTTTTAATCAAACACTAACTGTGCCTCTTCATGTTCCTTCTTTCTAGAATTAGCAAAGTATTTCCACATTGCACTACAGGAGAGGGGGCTGTGTTAAAAATGGGACTTGAAAAAATCCAGTACTTTTATAAAAAATAAAAATGGAAACTTTACAATATTTTTATTACTTAGGACAGTAGTCAAATTGTGCTGTTTCTGTTGGAAGCATAATTAAAATTTTCACTTACAGAAACATCTAAAAAACCACATGGAGCATTCACACCCCAAAAAATACAATGCTCTGTATTCCATAAAGTTAAAGAGATTCAGAAAATACAAAGAAATTAATATTCAGGAAGTGGATGGGCTCAGATATGGGGATGCCTCATTCATTGAAGAGACTTTATCTGGACACTATAGTAAACAGAATAATACCCTCTCCAAAGATGTCCACATCCTAATTCCCAAAACCTAAAAATTTCTTACTTTACATGGCAAAGAGTCTTGGCAGAAATGATTGAGTTAAGCATCTTGAGAAGGGAGATTATCTCAAATTAATGTAATCACAAGAATTTTATAAGTGAGAGAGGTAGAGAGTGATTTAAAGAGGCTACACTGCTGGGTTTGAAGATGTGGGAAGAGGCCATGTTCAAGGGAATGTTGACTGCCTCTAGAAGCTGGAAAAGACAAGGAAAGGAGCTCTACCTTGAAGGCTTCAGAAGGGATGCCACACTCCTGACACTGATTTTTAGCCCAGTAAGATCCATTTCAAACTTCTGACGCTCAGAAGTAGAAGAAAATAAAGTTGAGTTGCTTAAAGCCACTAAAGTTGGGGTAATCTGCCATGATAGCAATAAGAACTAATATGGGGACCAGTAATGAAATAAGCACTGGGGACACAAAGATGAACCAGACACCATTCCTAGTTTAAAAAGATGTATACAGTGGTGGAGATTTGGATTCAAACAGTGATGATTAAGCATGAAAAATATGCATCACTGTGTCACAGTGACACAATGTGATAGTAACATGCTCTGGCAGTAGGGGCACACAGTGAAGGAAGCATTAAATTCTGGCTGGGAGAAATGGGGTAGGTTTTCTTACAAGAGAAAATGCTCAAGGTAAGACATGGAAGAGGTAGTGATGAGGTTCAGGATGTGCTATCTCAAAATATGTTACCTTGACATTTGAGGAAATAGCAGAAGCAGGAAGGTCACTTTCCCCTTCTCCTTCACTGAAGCAGGCCATAAAAGAATTTTCTAACCTTCCTCATAGGTAGGACATAAAACCTCCTTTCCAGAGATATCCACCCTATACCCAGAGGAGAGGAATGCCCTTATCCTTGAAGACATAGTGATGTCAAGAAGAATCTGAACAAACAGGCCTTCCTAAGCTCCCCCAAGTTTATTACCATTAGATCATACCCCTTGTGTCTTCCAGTCATCTCCTTCCACAACTATCCACTTCTTCATCAAATTTGGCATAAAAATACACAAGCTTCCTTGTTTTTTTGGCTCTTCATTTCTGAAGGCTTCCATGTCATATAAAGTTTATATTAGGTAATTTTTTATATTTTTCTCCTCTTAATCTGTCTTTTGTTAGGGGTCTCAGCCATGAACCCAACAATGGACAAGGAAAGAAATCTCTTCTCCCCTACAGTTTGATCCTACCAGGCAGGTGAGGAAGGAAAGTTCTTTCCAGGCAAAAACAATAAGTGCTTGCAAAAGTAAAAACATTCGGTCTGGGAAATTCACACTCAAGAGACTATGAATTTGTTTAGCAAATCTCAATATTTCAGAAAAAGAAATGAAAAGTTTTAATAAATAGTAGAGATAGTTTGGGGGAGAAAATGCTATCTTTAAGTAGCAAGTTTATGGCTTATGGCACATTCTAGTTTTGATGGTGTCAATATTCACATATTAAATTCATTTCAGTATGTTTGGCATTTTACGCCCTGACTATAAGATCAACTTTAGTCTCCAAATCAAAAATACATTCATGAAGTCTGTGTCCAGTCCTACTTCCTGAAGTGTTTCTCCTATGTTCTCTTTAAGAAGTTTTATTGTTTCAGGGTGTATATTTAATTCTTTAACCCATTTTGAGTTGACTTTAGTGTATGGTGAAATGTATGGGTCTAGTTTCATTCTCCTGCATATTGATATCCAGTTCTCCCAGCACCATTTGCTGAAGAGGCGGTCTCTTTCCCAGTGTATAGGCTTGGTGCCTTTGTCAAAGATCAGATGGCTGTAGGTGTGTGGGTTGATTTATGGATTCTCTATTCTATTCCATTGATCAGTATGTCTGTTTTTATGCCAGTACCATACTGTTTTGGTTATTATAGCTTTGCAGTATAGTTCAAAGTCAGGAAACAAGTCAGGCACAGAAAGAAAATTCCACATGTTCTCGCTTATTGGTGGGAGCTAAAAATAAATAAATAAATTCACACACACAAAGAAAAACGGGGGGGAGGGGAAGAAGACATAACAATTACAATTCCTTGAAGTTGATATGACAAGCATACAGAAAAAACATTGTTGGGAGGGAGGGGGGAGAAGGAGGAGGAAGGGTGGTTTCGGAAAATGGGCCACAATAATCAACCACATTGTAGATCGACAAAATAAAATAAAATAAAGAAAGCAAAAAAAAATACAAATTAAGAAAAGACTGTTGAAAAATTAGGGTGAATAGATTTATACTGGAATATCAAGAGAAAATATCAGTTGAATTATTTGTCACTGTCATTCAATTATTAGTTCTCTATTAAGTCTTCATGTTTTTTGATGATAAGGATTGCGTCTTAGATTTATTTGAATATTCCTCTGGTCATATAATGCCGCACTTACATGAACACCATAAATCTTTTAAGAATCAAATCATTAACTGTGCATTTGGTTAACATACAGTAACCATGACTTGAGGTGATTTTCTCTGACACATCAAAGCAGGCTACTGGTTGAATGGATTTTCTTAAACTCCTAAACTTGATATGGTCATGTGTTACAATACTTCTTTTCTAATTTCACTAACTGAAATTGATTGTTCAATAAAGATGTGAAACATACACAACATAAATCATTAACTGTGCATTTGGTTAAACTACAGTAACCATGACTTGAGGTGATTTTCTCTGACACATCAAAGCAGGCTACTGGTTGAATGGATTTTCTTAAACTCCTAAACTTGATACAGTCATGTGTTAAAATACTTCTTTTCTAATTTCACTAACTGAAATTGATTGTTCAATGAAGATGTGAAACATACACAACATGGAAATCATGCCTGTGGTAATAATGGCAGCAATCATTTACTCAGCAATTTCTTTTATGCCAAATACCATGTTAAGTAACCTTGGGCTAGCACCCACCACCACTCCCTTCTGAGAGTGTGAATTATGTTTCTCAGAATCTCCTTCCCTATGGTTCTGGCTTAGAATTTACCAATGAGAACTCACAAGAGATTTGCAAGGTGAAAGTGGAAAAGCAGCCATTATTCTTGGGAGGCAGCTGCAGCCAGACACATGGGCAGGGGAGAACCACAGCAGCCCCCCACTCACTTTGTCACTGCAGATGAAAATGATTGGTGAGATCTCAAAGAACCTGGAGAACTGCAGCAGCTTCCTGGTGAGATGGAGAAAACCACCTGGTTCATGCTTCTGTCTGAGATCTTCAATATCCACTTCTCTGATTTCTCTGACCTCTACTTTTCCAATGCTTTCACAAGTTATTAACCCCCTCATTATATGTATTAAACTCCTTACGCCTGGGAAACATAGTATGTCTCCTGTCTAATAGGATGTTTACATATATTTTATCTAATATTGCTGACATCTGTAAGAGTTAAGTGCTTTTAGAATGAGAGAACTAAAGTTATTAGATTCCATCTGGGGAAAATAGGATAATTTAGTCAGGCTCCCTCGACTCAGGTCTGGGTGGGTGTCGAGCAGCACATTTCTTGTAAACAAGCTGTGTGTGGGTTGAGTTAGTGTGTATGTGCACCAATGTATCTTTTTAGTTTTGTTGCTATTGTGTGTTCTTGAATTTGTGAAGTAGGTTAGCAGGCAGAGAGCTTGCATCTAAAAATAGAGCATGTTTACTCTGCTGGCAGCTGCTCAGTTTTTCAGTGGACTTTGCTGGTAGCAGTTGAGTTTTGGAGTTTCTCCTGTGGACTGCTTAGCTCATAGTGGTGTGTGTGCTGAATAAAGACTATTCCTTCTTCAAGAAGGCTTGAGGGACCATTTTGTCTGGTTACCTAGATCGTAGACATGCGTGTGAAGGGTTCATGAATGGGCTCGAGGGGTCTGTGAGCTCCAGACCCTAGCTCTAGCTCTACACTCCATCACTCCAAAGATTTTACAACCGGTGAGTTGTAAAGCTGTAGATTCCTAATAAGTTTGACTTTACTCTTTACCCTTAACCTCTGTGTAGTCACATGCTTTAATGAGCTTTAAAAAAATGTATTAAGGGCCGAGCCCGTGGCGCACTTGGTAGAGTGCTGCGCTGGGAGCGCAGCGACGCTCCGCCGCGGGTTCGGATCCTATATAGGACTGACCGGTGCACTCACTGCTGAGTGTCCGTCACGAAAAAACGACAAAAAAAAAAAAAAAGTATAAAATTTTGTAAGAAAGATACCAAAGAGCATTTAGACACCAGCCTAACCACTCAATATACCACTCACTGTATATTCAGGAATCAGCCTTTTGAGGACAGTCCTCTAATATTTATATCCAGAATGTTTGAAATTGTCTTGTCTTATTAACATGTCATTTAAATGTCTTCACCTTCTATTTTTTTAAAAAATGTATTTAGCTTCCTAATAAAAATGGTACACACACCCACACTTCTATATAAAGAAAATCAAAACAATCAGAAAAGCAATACACACTTCCATGACCTCATCTGTTCCATCTCTGTCAACTTTCCTTTTAATGGATATTTATGTGACACCAGGTCTTCCACTTGTCCATTAGGTCTCATCCTGTTTTTAACCTAGGGCAATGTTCCAGAAATTCTCTACTCTCTTCCCCACTTCATCCTTTTCCCCCTCTTCACTGGATTATTCTCACCCACATTCAAACATTTCCCTGCCTCCATTTATCTCTCCAGTTAATTAGAATGAACTGACTGTAGTTTTTTTTTTCCTTTTATTCTTTTTCATAATAAAATCCAGGGATAACATATGAAGACTTTCTAAGTTATAATAGTATTGCATGCCTGGATTAAAAATAATTTGGCCATTATCTATTTTATATATACCTGAATGTATTGTGTTAAGGATTTTTTTTTTTTACTATTATTTGTCAAATTATTGGCTTCATATAGTAAATTGAGTGCTGCTCTTTTTCTCTATTGCAAAAAGTCTGAATAAGTTTGTAATGATTTTGTCCTTGAAAATTTGGTAGCAGTCACCTTTAAAACCTTCCAGGCTTAGTTTATTCTTTTAAGAATTGTCTAAGACAACTGAGTTTTCTAATTATAGAACTGTGGAGAGTTTATATTTATTCATTAATCTGTTTATTCTATTAGAACAAGTGTTTTTCCAGAAATATCATCATTATGTTAGTATTTTCATTATTGACTCAGTACTGTTTAATGCATCCTCATATCTTTGATTTTTGGTGAATTTGTAATGTCTCTTTGTTCATACCTTATATATTTGTAACTTCTTTATCTTGTTCAGGTTTGCCAGAAGTTTATCATTTTTACTTGTTTATTCAAAGAACCAACTTGTGACTTTTCTGATCCTCTGTTGGATTTTTATTTCTAGTTCATTTACTTCTGCTATCATTATAATATGTTCTCCTTCTACTTTGTGTTTTCTTTGTTCTTTTTCTAATTTTTAAAATTGACATAACTAAATTTTAATCCCCCTTCTAATGTTCCAACTAAGGATATAAATGTTTCTTGATATACTCCTTTTACTACATTCCAGAATTTCAGAACTGTAGCATTTTAATTATTTTTCCATTTGAAGATGTTGTTGATTCCCATTTTAAATTCTTATTTAATTGGCAGGTCATTTAGAAGTGTGTTTTTGAAGTCCAATACTTTTTTATTTATCTTTTTGTTACAGACTTTTAACTTAATCACAGAACGTCAGAATAACATGGTATGCATGTGTTTTAGTCCATTTTGTGTTGCTATAACAGAAATACCTGAGACTGGGTAATTTATAAAGGAAAGAAGATTATTTGGCTTACGATTCTGGGACAGTTGCATCTGGCACGGGACTCAGGCTGTTTCTACTCATGGCGGAGAAGTGGCAGGCAGCTAGCGGGTACGAGCAGATCACATGGCCAGAGGAACAAGAGAGAGAAGCAAGAGAGAGAGAGATGGTGCCAGGGTCTTTTTAAGCAACAAGCTCTCTGGGAACTAATAGAGCAAGAACTCACTCATTAATCCCCCCTCCCCCAGGGAGAACATTAATCCATTCATGAGGGATCCACCCCCATGACTCAATCAGTTTCCAACACTGCCATCTTGGAGATCAAATTTCCACATGAGTTTTGGAGGGAACAACACATCCAAACTCCATCAGTATGACTATTTGAAAATTTTGAGATATACTTTATTATATGACATATAGTCCATTTTGGTAATGTTTCCTGCCGGCCTACAAATTACTTACATCTACATTATGAAATACAATTATTAATGCTATAACTTAATACAGAGTTGTAAGAAGCATATTGAATTATCTCACAGTTATCACACAAGTCAATCAAATTTTCCTTTGTTTATTTTGAAGTTGTTTTTTAAACACCTCGATTGAGATATAATTCATATACTACACATTTAACCCATTTAAAATGTACAGTTTAATGGTTTTTAGTATATTTGCAGGTATGTACAACCATTATTACAGTCAATTTTAGAGTCTACTTAAAAATAAACTCTGTACCCGTTAGCTATCACTCTCTATTCCCCTTTCATCCCCACCAGCCCTGAGCAATCACTGATCTACTTTCTGTCTCTCTAGATTTCCCTATTAGGGACATTCAATGTGAATGGAATCATATAATACAGAGTCATTTGTGACTGGCTTCTCTCATTTAGCATAATGCTTTCAAGTTTTATCTTAGATGTAGCATGTATCTGCACTTCATTCCTTTTTATGACTAAATAACACTTGATTATATGGATTTACCACCATTTTTTAATCAATTCATCTTCTGAAATGACTTGGGTTGTTTCCACTTTTTGGCTATTACTCATAAAGCTGCTAGAAAGCTTTTGTGTGGACATAAGTTTCATTTCTCTCAGGTAATATGTAGGACTGAAATTGCTGGATCATATGTAATTCTATGTATAATTATTTGAGAAACTGTGCGGCTGGGCACTGAAGTAGCTGTGCCATTTTACATTCCCACCAGCAGTGTATAATTCCTGTTTCTCTAAATCTTTTTCAATACTTGTTATTATCTGACTTTTTTATCCTAGCCATCCTAGTGAAAGTGAACTGATATCTCATTGTGGTTTGATTAACTTTTCCCTGATGACTAATGATGTTGGGCTTCTTTTCATGTGCTTATTGACTGTTTTATATCTTCTTTGGAGAAAAGTCTACACAGACTCATTAGCAATTTTTAAAATTGTGTTAGTTGTGTTTTTATTATTGCTATGACAGTTCCTTATACATTCTTGGTATAAGACCCTTTTCAGATATGTAATTTGCAACTATTTTCTCACATTCTAGAGGTTGTCATTTCACCTTCTGATGCTACCCTTTGAAGCACAAAACCTTTTAATTTCAATGAAATTCAATTTATTAATTTTTGTTACTTATGCTTTCAGTATCATATCTAAAACTCCTTTGCCAAATCCCCAGTTATCAAGATGCTTTCTTCCAAGATGTTTATAGTTTTTGTTCTTACATCTAGGTCTTTGATCTCTATTGAGTTAAATTTTGTATATGGTATTAAATAATGGTCCAACTTCATCATTTTGCTTGTGCTAACACATTTTGAGGTTGTTTTGTTCAATATATATGAGTTTAGAATTTTAATAACTTCCTATTGAACTAAAGTATTTATCCATGTAATTACCCTATCTTTAATGATGCTTTTTGTTAGCACAGACTGATATTGACTGATGCAAAGATGATGACCCACACTTTTTTATATACTTCATATATATTTTGTATGTGTTTTTTCATCCTTTTAACTTTTCTGTGTCTTTGTGTTTTCTTTGTATCCTTTTAAAATGTCATGTTACTGGATTTTCTTTTTATTCAGTATGAAAATCTCTGCTTTTTAACTTGTCAATTAAACCCATTTACATTTATTATGACTATTAGTATATGTTGGACTGGATTATATTGCCTTTCTTTGCTTTTTTCTATAGGTCTTATTTTGTTCTGTTTCTCATTTTTCCTTTCATGCCCTTTTTCAGAGTCAATTTATGTTTTTTGTTTGTCTTTTGTTTAATTCAATTCAATTTTACTGTTATTATTATTTTCCCATTTTTTTTTAAATTACAAAGATGAGATCTGTGTGTCTCATTAACTAAAATATCTCCAAAAACTTGAATAGTAACCATCAGTTGTTAGTTTCAAATAAATGCTTACTGACAGATTGATGTCTAGAAAGCACTTTTCTAGGCCAGCCAATTGTTGGCTTTATTCCTACTTAATGGGCAAATATATTTTAATGCTTTTCTTTTTTTTTTTTTTAGCAGAAACTGTTTGAGGATTGATGTGCAAGACTTTACATTAAAAAAAAAGAAAAAAGAATAATAAATATGCACTCTCTTAGGTTTTATAAATTAGTATCTGCATTTTATAGAAGCTTAAAAATATAGCATACTGAAAGAAATAATAATGTATTCTAATTATCTTATCCAGCCTTATTTACATGTGAGCAAATTGAAACAAAGTGAGGTTATGCAGTCTTCCTGAACTATACATCAAATGCTGGGTTGCTCTCAATTCATAGCTGGGAAATTTTGGTTAATTAAGCTGTTCCCATTTTATTTAAAAATAAAATAAAATAAAATAAAAATAAACCTGTGATGCTGATCTGTGACAATTGTAGGTGATCTGCCCTATGGGATCACTGGTGAATATTACCTTCCAAAAATTGTGGTGCTAATAATTTCTGTGAGTTGACTCCAAAAACTCACAATAATAAACGGTCTAGAGTTTGTAAAAAAGAAGGGCATGTATATCCCCTGAAAATAAGTAAAACACCTCCCACATAATTTTCCATTTGTGCACTCCTGACTTCATTAAAATTGTATACTGATTCAATTACTTGCTTTTATTAATGGCTCCACAGAAGAATAGCTGTTGCTAGAGCATGAAAACCATGATCCATTTTCTTTGATTATTGTTCCGTGATGTTGCTAATTTGACAGCTCCTGCTGAACATGGGCTCATTATTTTCTGTCATCGTTTTGGGAGAAGGAATATCAAATGAGCAGCGAAGTAACTTACAAGAAAGCATACAGCTGATGATAGGTTGGGATAAGTAGTTCTTCTCCAGGCATAGTGAGCGAATAAGCCAAATTGAAATGGTAAGGAATGAACAGCTTGACCCCTGTAAGATCCCCGCTCATCTTTCAAGACTCAAATCACAATAAACCAACCAACATCCCACCCAAGATGAATGTGTCCATTTTCCCTTTTGTGCTCTAGGCACAAATCTCTATATCTATCTCTTTCTCTATCTCTGCCTGTGTATATCTATCTGTCTGTGTGTCTATCATCTAGATATATTTCTAGAATCTTACATCTATAACACACTATTATTTGTTTTTATTTTTGTGCCTCTGTTCCAGACTCTGTTTTTGTCAACCAATTGCTGTTAGAGGAAAACAGCAAAACAAAAAAGTACCATTATCTATAAATCCTTGCAAAATCAGGTCCCCACCTACCTCTCTAGTTTCTTTCTTTCTTCTTCTTTTTTTTAAAATTCAAATATTTTAACATTTACTTGTACGCTCTCTAGTTTCAATTTGCTGCTTTCCCCTGCAGTTGTACTGTACTTATTCATTCTTCTCAAATTTGCCATGTTCTCTCCTGCTTCAAGGTTCTATGGATACTCTAACCTCCTCATGGCCAAACAGCCATATCAACTTCACTCTAGTTCTTCCTTCTTCCTCCTTTCCACCCTCCATTAATTCCTGCTTATCAAAGATAGCTTAAAATCATTTTGTCAGAAAAGCTTTTACCACATTCACCAATTTACACAAAATTAAGTCTCCTGCAGTGTTCTCTTTTGCACCATTAATCACATTGTAACTTTGTTCAGTGTCTACTACACAGTGGTTCTGGGCGCTAGGAGAACATGTCTGTTTTTTTCACCCCTGTACCTCCCAGGACTCTTCAGTTCCTGGCACACACTGGCTCCCATCACGTCTTTGTCAAACCAATTGTTAACTGCAGCATATTTCCTCTCAGCTGTGTACTTCCATTCTGTTTGTTCCTTTTTCATGAATGGCTTTCTCCTGCATGTTGATTTACTTACTTGTCCTTCAAGATCCAGCTTACTCTTTCCTTCTGCCAGAGGTGTTTTGTGCCCAAGCCCCTCTCCTGCTTGATTTGTGCCCCTCTGCTGCATCCCCGTGGCCCACTGAACCGACAGCTCTACCAAGCCCCTGCCACACAGGAGCGCAGATTTTAGCTGTGTATACCCCTTGAAAAACTCTGGCACCTCATGGACAGGGATCATGTTTACTTTTTCTCCTTTAAGCAGTCAGAAAAAAATGCATCATAACCAAACATAGCATCGATGTCACAAAATACTGTTGAAAGCAAAAAAAAAAAAAAAAAAAGAGAGATATTTGGACTGTAATAGAGATCCCACCACTCAAAATTAAAGCTTGCCATAATCATTCACACAATAGAGCTAAGAAAAAAAAAGATGTGATGAATAATGTACATTCACAGTGAGGCTGTTATGATCTTTCTGATAAATACTGTGTGGAAATAGATTAATTTTTCTTTTTTCTCAAGATTATTTGCTCATTTGAGCTACCTGAGGATATTTGTTACTATAAATTTTCCTATAAAGCATAATTAAAAAATATTTCACCCTGTGTTTAACACTTTTCCATCTGATTTGCCGATGCCTAGCAAGTTCTGTGACTTAGATGACAGGGTTATCAAGGGATATGAAAAGCATGAATCCTAGAGTTGTTCATACTGCCGCTTTGAAGAGCTGTCAGTGGCTTTGCTTCTTCTATTCATCTTGAGGGCTTTATATCCAGCAAGAGCTGCTCCAATCTATGTGCAATGGCTAGGCCTTTTCTTTCATTGTTTCATTTTCTTTCATTCTACATGTTTATTTGGGCTTCCTAAGATCCTTAATTAAATATAACCCATAAGGTAGAAAAAAACCACTAGATGGAGACATAAAGGAAAAATCAACACATCGATATGTATATTTTAGCTATACAGTGCTGAACAACTTGCTTTTTGGTTTACTTTCCCCTTGAATTAATCAATTGGTTGAAAAGGTTTCAAGTCATTATCAAATTCAAATTTTTGAAATCTCATTTTTAAGTATTTCATGTAATCTTTGCCACTCAGTAGCTAGACAATATTTGCTACTGTCAGTCGACAAGCCCGACCAAGGCACCAATTCCTTGGTCATTATGAACAAGACCAGTATAAGGTATAAAAGGAGAAATCTTGGAAAGGAAATTTTGCATTTTTTAAATCATCATTTCCAACTCCTCATTAAAAAAAGAAACCCTGAGTTGAAGGAAAGGAAATGTTTGGAGAGGTGGCATGCCATGCTTTAAGAGTAGGGCCCAGGGTTAAGAGCAGGAGACCTGTTAGGAGCCTGCCACTGCATCCATTGGGTTTCTTAGAGCAGGAATGACTTTGACACCTGGACAGTTCCTTTAGCCACCGTGGAGTGGAAGCCATGGGGTGGGAGACCTTGTGACTGTGCCTGTCTCTTCATGGGAGAGAAGAGCTTTCTCTTAGAGAAGGCTACTTACTCTGGGATTAGAGAGCAGGATGTCTGAAGAGATGGGGACCCATCGAGAAGCCTCACTGAGACACAGTGCAAGGTTTCCAGCTGGATCAGCAGACCAAATTAGGTCCAAGATCAAAAGGAGGTAACATTTTCTTTCAGATATTGTGCTAGAGTCTGTGAAAGTGTTGGGAGCTTACATCAAATTCTCAGAAGAGGGAAAAAATAGTCATCAAATTAGATTGAATGTACCTAAAAGTGACAAGAATAATGTTTATGTCACACAGAATTGGGACCCAAGACAGAAAGTAAATAAGGGAAAACAAAGTTAAATTTTGCCTGCTTTTTTGTGTAACTTGCAGTTCGTCTTCACTAAAGAATTATAATGTTAAGCATAAATACATTCTCATGTTCATGAAGTAAAACCGATTGAACTATGGCACCTCCTGCCAGAGACATTTAGAGAAGTAGAGAAAGGATTAAGACCAGTGTTGCCAACATTAAGACATTGTAGAAAATATTAAGAGTGATCAAAGCAGAGAGGGCATTAGAGATTGGTGAGGTAGGAGGAAAACTGAGAGCACGTAGTGTCCTGGAACTATATTCTGTTGAATATAATTTTAATGTTATTTTGTTTGATTTCTTTCTTGCTTTTGATTTATACTCTCTGAGTTTCCTGTATTGTTTTAAAAGATCTTCTATACCTAGAGGTTATAAAAACATTTTTCTAAGTTTCCTTTTAAAGTTTTATAAAAATTTTACTGTTTAAATTCATATTTATGCCATTTGGAATTTACTTCTATATAAGGTGTAAGGTAGGGTTTTAAATCTATATTTTTCCAGATGGATATCAAAATATGCCACACCGTTTTTTTTTAAACCAATTGTTTCCATCACTATATTGAAATGCCACATTCATCATCTACTAAATTTTCATACATAAAGGAATCTGTTTCTGGACCTGAGGTTCCACTGATCCTTTTATGTATGCTTTTGCTAATACCAGACTTTTGAATAAACTAGTTTACTGTTACTTTAAATACCCTGTAATGCAAATCTCTTTCACTATCTATTTCAAAAATTTTGACATTTTCTGCATATTGAATTCTCATACACAAAATTTAAAATCATTTTCTCCAGTGTCAAAAAGAGACCCCATCCCCTAATTTTCAGTACTTGGTAGCTCCATTAGTTGTTGTTAATTTGGGAAAAAAAATTTTTGTTTAGTGATATTGATTCTTGCCATCAGAAATATGGTAGGATTTTTAATTTATTAAGATCTTGTTTTATAGAGCTTAATAGAATCTTATATTCTGTTTATATATAAATTTATTATTTTATTTTATACTTTTGTTGCTACCATGCAGTAATGATTTAATTTAAATATCTAATAGATTATGACCTCAATAGAGAACTTTGATTTATATGCTCTTACATACCTTAATTGTTATTCATTTCTTCTGTTTATTGTATATATTTATGTTTTACAGCATGACATTTTGGTATACATAATCACAGTGAAATTATTACTACAGTTAAGCAAATTAACCTATCATCATCTTCCATAGTTACATTTTGTGTGTGTGTGATAAGAGCACCTAAAGTCCACTCTCTTAGCAAATTTGTATACAATATGTTATTAAAGTCCTCATGCTATAAGTAGATCTCTAGACTTATCCTATATAACTGAGGTTTGTTCTATTCTCTATATCAAATTATAAAGTGAGAATTATTAAGCAACAGTATTGCCATCAGACATACATGCAAAAATTATTTGGTTAAAATTATGGCATTTTAAATTGCTCTAGAAAAATTCAGCTAGAAATTACATACTCTCCAGTATATAAGCTCCCTGTGATAGACTGGAATATTGTCCAATAAATATTCACTTGCATCTTTTTTCCCTTGTGTCAGAGTATAATTGCCCATCCCTCCTTGGAATTAGCCATTTGACCTGTTTTGGCTAAAGGAATGTGAGTGGGAGGTGACATGAGCAGAGGCTTTAAAATGTACAAACAGTTTAGTTTTCCCCCTGGCTTCTGCTATTTCAATGAGATTATGTCCCAAATAATTACCGATTCTAGCATGACATGTAGCAGATCTTAACCTAACCTTTAATCTGGAGCCGAACCCAACCAAAACCACACCCTGAAGCAGTTTATCAGATAACTACAATTTGGCCAACTCCAAGATTAGCAAAGCTTCAGCTGACCTGCAGATCTACAGGTGAGAATACATGCTCATTGTTATAAGACACTAAATTTAGTTTGTTACACAGCACTGTTTTTGTAATAAATAAATGATACAGTACTAAAACGAATGAACACGGGCAACAGTAACAACAGAAAATGATGAATGTTTTAGCATCATTTTATTATTTCTAGCACTTATTTTAGTCTCATTTTACTCTCACTACATACTTCTCCATGATTTGCAGATATAGTACTGAACAATTATAATAGCTTATCTACATATTATCTTTGTTGATAAATTTGACTTTAAGAATTTGACTCATAACAAAGACTATTTTTAAAAAAATAAAGACCACGACAACATGTTTGAAGCAGATATTTGTTACTTAGTTCTCCAACACTGCAATAATCGGACTACACTAAGAACTTCTACAAAGCAATGAGAAAAATAGGAGAAAATGGGCTAAAGCTATCAACGTGCAATGCTCAGACAGAAGAACATGTGTAATCAACACATAAACATGTCCAGTCTCACCAGGAATTTATAAAACAAAAGATTCAAGCATTAGATTAGCGAAACTTAATCAGAAAATATCATGTATTGATGAGTGTACAGACTAATGAATCTTCTTATACTTTCCTGATAAAAGTCTTAAATTCTCATAGCTATAGAGAACAATATGGCAATCTCTAGAAGTCCAGATACATACATAGTGTAGGATCTAACAATTCCACTGGTAGCATCTAGGGCGTCTCTTGCATGTGTACACATGGAGGCAGGTTTAACATTTTATAGCGACCTTATTTTAAGAAAACTCAGATATCAAACAAAAAATAAAACAATAAGTTGTGGTGCTCATACAATGGAACACAACAGCTTTCAAAACTAAAGAACTAGAGCTGTGCATTTCAGCATGGATTCCGCTCATAAAATCTCCAAGCATTTAAAAATGTGTTTTCATTTCATCAGGTGTAATTTCCAAAGTTTCTGATCCTAATAGCAGAATCACAAAAAGGCTTTTTTACTTTTCTCTCAACTAGGCTTGCAAATCCGCTTTGTTGGTAAGAATAAAATCTGGAACAACACTTCTTTTAATTGCTTCTTCTACCTTGCAAGGATGTAAGAGAGTCCAGGGATGTACTGTATCAGATAAACTGTCTTTAGTGAAACTAACATGACATTTAGAAGCATTTTATGCAGTTGGAATCTGTAATTATCCTACATTGTCCACCTATGCTGGTGGTGTATTGCACACCAATAGGTCTTTGCGGTAACTCCCACGATTATGTCACTGCTGTTTCTCTCACCCTTTGTGCTGAACTATGTGCCGTAAGTTTCCACCCTTGCATTACTGGGACCAGTAGGACACACCCTTTCATTTTCTCCTCTGGGTGTGACTCACCATCAATTCCCACACTATTCTCTGTTCTGTATCCTTGATGTCCTGGACATTCTTCTCCCCCATTCTCCTGTGTTCAGTTTAAACTTAGAGGCTGCTAACCTCCGGGAAAACATATTCTTTCCTGACGTTGACCGATACAATCCATCTCTCTGCAAAAGACAGTCCTTCTGTAGTCAGAGGCCACACTTCAGTTTATCACTGTATTTCACATAGTAACCCCCTTTCTCTTCCAGAGGCTTAACCATGGATGATAAAAAGCAATGAGAAGAGCTCCAGTGCTACTTGTTCTAAAGAGAATCACTTATTTTGAAAGTATCACCAATTTCCATATAAAAGAGGAGTAGATAGTTACTGATAGGTAGATAAATCTTATTAGTCTCCCCGGTACATGACAGTTTCATGACCTGAGATAGGCACGATATTCTGACTAACTAAGCCTGTCCCATGTGCAGCAGTCTTTGTATATACCACGTTGCTGAGAAGAACTCCTAAGCATAATTTTGTGGTAGCCACTTTAAGAAAGAGAGAAAAGTAGGTGAGGACAGAGGCTCTTAGTAGTAAACCATTTTGTTGACAACTTTTGATGAAAGTATTATCACTGTGTAAGATTTATTTGTTACTGCCACTAGGAATAGATACTTTTAAGGTGATAGATGCCAAGTGGAATACTGTGATGAGAGGGTCAGGGAAAGATCTCACTTAGCAAGAATGTGTGATTAATTTCCCATCTGAATTTATGAAACAGTGCAGTCGAGGTAGTTCTAAAATAGCAACAAAGTGACTACAAGTGACTGAGCAAAAAATGTAGTAACTGTGGGTGTGATTTAATTTCTTCACATGTTCTGCTAAAAATTCCAGATTTTGTAAGAATGCCATGGAAAAGGTACACAAAAAGGTTACCAGAGTAGTCCCCCTTATTTGCAGGGGATACATTTCAAGACCCCTAGCAGATTCCTGAAACCATGGATAGTACAAACTCTACGCATATCATGTTTTTTCCTATACATAGATATCTATAATGAAGTTTAAGTTACAAATTAGGCACAGATTAACAATAATTAATAATAAAACAGAATAATTATAATATACTGTAATAAAAATTGTGTGAATGTGACCTCTTTCTCTCTCTCTCAAAATATCTTAATATTTTTGGACCAAGGGTGACCATTCGTAGCTGAAACCGCAAAGTGGAACCGTAAACAAGGGGGAACTAATGTATTGCCGTAAGGGATACTGCAAGGAAGAAAGAGCAAAGAGGGATGGCCTCATCCTGAAACACTAATTCCATTCCTTCCATTCTTCCATTTGGAAGCAACTGGTTCCATTTCTTCCATTCACTCAATATATATGCCTTGAATTGCTAATTATGTATGCAGTTTTTTAGGCACTTTAGAATGTGAAGTCAAAAATTTGATTTTTTATTTATAAAATTATAAAATATTTAATGAAATTTTATTTTTTATATTTTTTATTGGTTATGAATATTCATGGAGTACAAAGCTGACTAATACCACTCATGCACAAGATGTGATGGCCAGATTCCTACTGGCAGCATGCGCATTACCACAAATTGTGATTATATCCCATGTCCCCTGCCCAATTACCCCTGACCACCCTCTCTATCTGCTGTGGTCTTTCTTTCCTTCCTTCTTTCTCTCTTATCTCCCACTTATGAGTATGCACATGCAGTATTTTTCCCTCTGTGCTTTGATTATTTCACTCAACATAAGTTTCTCCAAGCTCATCCACGTTGTTGCAAATGGGAGAATTTAATTCTTTTTATGGCAGAGTAGTATTATGTGCATACACACACACACACACACACACACACACACACACACCACATCTTCCTTATCCAATTGTCCATCAATGGACATTTAGGTTGGTTGGTTCCATGGCTTGGCTATTGTTAACAGAGCTGCGATGAACATGGGTGAGCAGGTATCCCTTTGACATGATGATTTCTGTTCCTTTGGGTATATACCCAGAAGTGGGGTTGCTGGATCATATGGAAGATCTACCTGCAGTTGTTTGAGGAACCTCCATACTGTTTTCCATAGTGGTTGTACTAATTTACAGTCCCACCAACAGTGTAGGAGTGTTCCCTTCTCTCTACACCCTCATCAGCATTTGCTATTCCCTGTCTTTTTGGTTACAACCAGTCTAATTGAGGTGAGGTAATATCTCAGTGTGGTTTTAACTTACATTTCCCTGTTGAGCATGCTTTCATGTACCTGTTGGCCATTTGTATGTCTTCCTTTGAAAAATGTGTCCTTTGCCTGTTTTTTAATTGGGTTATTTGTTCTTTTACTGTATAACTGTTTGAGTTCCTTGTGTATTCTGGACATTAATCCCTTGTTAGATGCATAGTTAGCAAAAATTTTCTCCCACTCTATAGGTTGTCATTTCACTCTGTCGATTGTTTCCTTTGCTATGCAGAAGCTTTTTAGTTTGATAAAGTCCCATTTGTTTATTTTTTCTTTCGTTGCTTGTGCTTTGGGGCTCTTGTTCATAAAGTCTGTTCCCAGAAGTAGTTCCTGAAGTGTTTTTCTATATTTTCCCTTAGTAATTTTACAGTTTCAGGTCTTATACATAGGTCTTTAATCCATTTTGAATTGATGTTAGTATATGGTGAAAGAATTTTCCAATTTTCCCAGTACCACTATTGAAGAGGCACTCTTTTCCCCAATATATGTTCTGTTGTCTTTGTCAACTATCAGATGGCTGTAAGCCTGAGGGGTGATTTCTGGGTTCTCAATTCTGCTCTACTAGTCCAAGTGTCTATTTTTAAGCCAGTAGCATGCTGTTTTGGTTACTATAGCTTTGTAGCATAACTTGCAGTCAGGTAGTATTATGCCTCCAGCTTTATTTATCTATTTACTTTGCTCAGGATTGCTTTGGCTATTCGGAGTCTTTTGTTGTTCCATATGAATGTTAAGATTGCTTTCCCATTTCTTTCATTGGTATTTTGATGGGGATTACATTGAATGTGTAGATCACCTTCAGTAATATAGACATTTTTATAATGTTAGTTCTTCTAATCCAAGAGCATGGAATGTCTTTCCATCTTTTTTGGTCTTCTTTAATTTCTTTCAGTAGTGGTTTGTAGTTCTCATTGTAGAGATCTTTCACCTTCTTGATTAAACTAATTCCTAGGTTTTTTTTTTTTTTTACTTGTAAATGGGCTTACCTTTTTGATTTCTCTTCCTGTTAGCTCATTATTGGAGAATATAAATGCAACTGATTTGGGGGCATTTATTTTGTATCCTGCAACATTACTGAAATTATTAACCAGCTGCAGGAGAGTTTTGATAGAGTCATTAGGTTTTTCTATATATGGTATCATGTCATCTACAAATAAGGACAGTTTGACGTCATCTTTTCCAATCTGGATGCCCTTTATTTCTTTGTCTTGTCTGATTGCTCTGGCTAATACCTCTAGTACCATGTTAAGTAGAAGTGGTGAGACTGGGCATCCTTGTCTAATTCCTGTTCTTAAGGGAAAATTCATTCAGAATGATACTGGTGGTGGGCTTGTCATAGATAGCTTTTATTGTGTTGAGATACATTCCTTCTATACCAAATTTGTTGTCTTTACCATGAAGGCAGGTTGAATTTTGTCACATGCATTTTCAGTGTTTATTGAGATAATCATTTGGTTTTTGTCCTTGAGTTTATTGATGTGATGTATCATGTTTATTGACTTTCATATGTTGAACTATCTTTGCATCACTGGGATGAATCCCACTTGATCATGGTATACAATTTTTTTGATGTGTTGCTGTATTATGATTGCTAATATTTTGTTGGGGACTTTTGCATCTATGTTCATCAAGGATATTGGCCTGTAATTTTCTCTTTTTGTTGTGTCTTTATCTGTTTTGATATCAGAGTTATGTTGGCCTTATAGAATAAGTTTGGGAGAATGGATTCTGTTTCAATTTTTTGGAATAGTTTGAGAACTGATGCTAATTCCTCTCTAATGTTTTGATAGAATTCGGCTGTAAAGCCATCAAGACCGGGGCTTTTCTTTGTTGGAAGATTGCTGATTACTGCTTCAGTCTCATTGCTTGTTATCGATTTGTTCATCTCTTCTTGGTTCAGTCTGGGTAGTGTGTATGCATCCAGAAACTGATCCATATCTTCCAGGTTTCCATATTTGTTGTCATACAGTTGTTTATAACAGTCTCTAATGATTCTTCATATTTCTGTGGTATCAGTTGTAATGTCTCCCTTTTCATTTCTGATTTTTCTTATTTGGGTCTTCTCTCTTCTTTTTTTTCTAACCTAGCTAATAGTTTGTCTATTTTATTCATTGTCTTGAAAAACCAACTTTTTCTTTCATTGATCATTTGTATCATTTTTTGAGTCTCTATTTCATTTAGTTCTTCTCTGATGTTAATTATTACTTTCCATCTACTACCGATAGGTTTCAATTGTTGTTGTTTTTCTAGTTCTTTGAAGTGTAGTCTTAGGTCATTTATTTGAAGTCTTTCTATTCTTTTGATGTGAGCATTTACTGCAACAATCTCCCCTCTTTGTACTGCTTTTGCAGAACCCCACAGGTTTTGGTGTGATGTATCTTTATTTACATTAGTTTCAAGAAATGTTTTGATTTCCTGTTTAATTTCTTCTTGGAACCATAAGTCATTCAGGAGCCTATTGTTTAGTTTCCATGTACTTGTATAGATTCTAGGGTATTGCTTGATATGGATTTCCAGTTTTAGTCCATTGTGGTCTGAAAATATACTTGGAATAATTTCAATTTTTAAAAATTTGCTGAGACTGAATTTGTGACATAATATGTGGCCTATCCTGGAGAATGTTCCATTTGCTCATGAGAAGAAAGTATGTTCTTTAGTTGTTGGGTAAAATGTTCTGTATATATCTGCCAGGTCCAGTTGGTCGAGTTGTTTAAATCCTGTGTCTCTTTGTTGATTTGTTACCTGGAAGATCTGTCCCATACTGAGAGAGAGGTGTTCAGGTCACCAACCATTAACATATTAGGGCCTATTTCTTTCTAAGAGTGTTTGCTTTACATATCTGCATGCTCCAGTATTGGGCGCTTACATATTTATGATTGTTATATCTTGTAGCTGGATAGATCCCTTTATCAGTATATACTGGCCTTCTTTGTCTCTTTTTATGTTTTTATGCTTTTGATTTAAAGTCTATTTTATCCAGTAGAAGAATAGCTACTCTTGCTCGTTGTTGGTTACCATTTGCATAGTATATCTTTTTCTATCCTTTCACTTTTAGTCTGTGTGTCTTTACAGGTGAGGTGGGTCTCTTGGAGACAGCATATACTTGGGCCTAGCTTTTTAATCTAATCAATCAGTCTGTGTCTTAGATTGGGGAGTTTTATCCATTCACATTTGGGGGTAGTTATTGGCAGGTATTGTTTAATTCTTGTCATTTTATTGCTTTTTGTTTAGATGTTTGAAATATCTTTTGACCATTATTTCCCCTTTTCTTTCTCTTATTCAATGTTAGTTGGAAATTTGAGGTGGAATGATTTTAGCTTCTTTCTATTTCTTTTTAGAATTTTTGTTTTAATGGAGGGTTTTACTCTTTCTTGTTTATCCGTGGTAGTGATCATCATTATTCAGATTCCAGATGAAGGACTCCCTTGAGAATTTCTTGCAGGGCTGGTTGTATGGTGGTGAACTCCCACAATTTTTTTTTCTTTCTTTTTTTTTTTTTTTTGGTCTGGGAAATCCACTATTTTCCCCTCATTTCTGAAGGAGAGCCTTGCTGGGTAAAGAATTCTTAGCTGGCAATTTTTTTCTTTTAGTATTTTGAATATATCATTCCACCTTCTGCTGGCCTGGAGGGTTTCAGTTGAGAAGTCTGCTGTTAGTCTGATGGGGGATCCCTTATAGGTGACTTGATGCTTTTCTCTTGCTGCTTTTAGAATTCTCTCTCTGTCTTTGAGCTTTGTAAATTTTACTATAATGTGTCTTGGAGAGGATCTTTTTGATTGAATCTGTTTGGGGACCTTTGAGCTTCCTGGAAATGAAGGTCTATATCTCTCCCTACACCTGGAAAGTTTTCCGTTATTATTTCCTTGAATAGATTTTCAATCCCTTTTCCTTTCTCCTTCCCTTCTGGAATAACCACAATTCAGATGTTAGAGTGCTTGAGGTTGTCTGCTCTCTCTCTTAGGTTTTCTCCATTGTTTTTAATTCTTTTCTCCCTTTTGTTTTGTCTGCCTGGGTTATTTCAAAAAGACCATCTTCGAGATCTGAAATTCTTTCTTCTGCTTGCTGTAGCCTGTGCCTTTATTTCACTGAGTGAATATTTTATTTCTAGGAGTTCTGCTATAATCTTTTTAAAGGTATTAATCTCTTGGTATATTTTGCCCTTCAAATTCTGAAATTTTTTTCTTATTTCCTTGTGTTCTCTAATTGAGTCTTCTCTTATCTCTTCAAGTTTTCTTAAGATCATTGCTCAGAATTCCATTTCAGACATTTCAAGGATTCCCTGTTCTATGGAGTCTGGTATTTGAGCATTACTGTATTCCTTTGGTGGTGTCATATCTTCTTGTTTATTTGTAGCTCTAGTAGTTTTTCATATTTGGTCATCTGGTAGAGCACTTGCTTGTTCTATAACTCTGGGGTTGACTATTAGGATGAAGATTTCCTCCTCTGTTGCAGGCTGTACTGGTGATTCTTCTTATTTCAATATAATTGAGTGCGCAGCAGGCTGCCTGTAGAGTGGTCCTGGCTGCTACTGTGATGATGAACTGTCCCTGTGGTGACAGTAGGTGCGTTGGTGGCTATATTACACAAACTTGGCTCCTGTTCTGGCTTTCTGTGGCCTAGGACTGAGCCCCCAGTGCTGTGCATGTCTTGGCTCACTGCAGTGGCTGCTCTAATGAAATTTTAAAATCTGCTAATTCATCTTGTCCTTTTTTGAAGACTTTAAAATACTAACAGCTATTATTTGTTGAACATCTATTATATGTCTAGGACTTTGCATAGATAACTTTATTTTTATAAATACATATACAATAACATTAAGAGATGGTTATTGACTCTGAATATTTTAAAGACTTGAGAAAATAAGTCTCATAAAGGTTAAATGACTTGTTCAAAGTACATAATTAGTTAGTGATAGTGCTGGAATTTGGATGTGAGTGAATTGCATAGGTTTTTTTTCTAAGCAAAGTCCAAGGTCTGTGCTGTAAAGAAGGGTCTAGGAGTCTACTGTAAGCATACACTGGCACTATATTGGACTCAACTTGTAGTAAAACATACCTGCTGACATGATGGAAACAGGTATACCAGAAGTCTGATTCCTATAAGCAACACAGCCTGGGAGCAGCTGTAGATTTGGGAGAGGTTGCATCAATGTGGTTTATGAACCCAAACAGTATTCTTCAAAGCAAGAGTGAATATAAATGTTCTTTATGGTCTGCAGTATAGAATGAAGTAATTCTTTCTGATAGGACTGGGGATGTGGCCAGAATGGGATTCTTGTGTAGCCATGCAACTTGTGATTAACCACTAGGTGGCAATGAGTCTACAGAGCTAGGATAAGCACGAGCTAAGCTATGCTGGATAGGTTGATATGCTTCCTTGCTGGCAGTGAATAAGCACCACTTTCCTTGTCGTGCCCTCCAATATAAATTTATCTTAAATGTTTGATTCTAAACCATACTTTACATAAGCTGCTTTTTTTTTCTCTTTTTTTTTTGTCTTTTTCGTGACCAGCACTCAGCCAGTGAGTGTACCGGCCATTCCTATATAGGATCCGAACCCTCCTAGCGCCACACTCTCCCCAGTGTGCCACGGGCTCGGCCCAGATCAGCTGCTTTCTCTAAGCCTCCTCTAACCTCTTCTCTTATTAGTTGTCTGAGTGTCATTTTTGAATAGGACATGACAGAGCTTGAGTAGATTGTGAAGGAAAATGTTAGCATGTTGATGTAACCCATGTGTAATGTTCTAATATATGATAACGCTAGATGTATTTATTGACTATCCTTTAGGAATAAAGTACACCCGCAATGATAGAGCCATATGAATGAGAGACTTGACTGTCCTATAAATAAACCCTGTCTCTTTATTGCTCACATAAATTCATCTGTTAACACTGCATTTTTAGAAGAAACAATGTTTCTAAACCAATTAAGTTTTGGTGAAACAGAGGGAGTTCCTACCTTCTACAAGTGACTTCTTTTTTTTTTTCTGCTCAAATATACTACATAAAGAGAACTTGAAAACAAAGAGAATATTTATGAACATATGGACATAATATCTCAAAGCAGATGTCAGAGCAAATTTTTAACTTTCCATGGGAAGCTTCATGTATTAAAACTTAAAACTCTTCAAATATAAAACAGATTGATGTGAATTAAATTTATAATGCAGAAACCAAAGAAAAATTATAAACAGAATATAATGTTTGCTATTATGAAAAACCAGATAATATTTTTGGTACTCTTTCAATATGAGATAGGAGTACAGTTGGAAATACATTTAATTAATCAAACATTTAATAAGAACTTACTAGTTTTTCAATAAATACTGGAGCAGTATATGATGTAGGTTTGGTGAATTCATAGGCTCATTGTACAGATTAGACACCGTAGGAAACAAAATGTATTCATTCATCTAAATCTTTCAAGACCTTGTCAAGGGCAATTCCACAGAATCCTGTAGTTAGCAATTCATTTCGCATCAGCCTTGTCTTTTCTGAGTCCCTCTTCCTTGGCTGCTTTGCTGGAGACTGATGACTTCTTGAGAGTTGGCCACTGCTACCTTTCACACACTGAGCTCACCATCCTGAACTTCCCCCATTCTCCAAGTTTCACACTGGACAACCTTGGTAGTGTTATAGCTATCCTAATGCAGACCTGTCTGCCAGTCACTTCAAGAAGGGCTGATAGAGAAACTTTAAGATAGCTCTTTTCTTTTCTTGATAAAGATCTAAGAAGGACATAATTTGCTAGATAAATTTAGTGCAATACAAATTCATTGCAAAATAGAAATCATCATGTCAGAGGGATACCTGCAGTTCCATGTTCGTCAAAGCTCTATTTACAATAGCCAAGATATGGAACCAACCTAAATGTCCATCAACGGACAACTGAATAAGGAAAACGTGGCACATATGCACAATGGAATATTACTCAGCCATAAAAAAAAGAACGAAATTTTGCAATTTTCAGCAACATGGATGAGCTTGGAGAAAATTATATTAAGTGAAGTTAGCCAGGCACATAAACAGAACAATCACATGTCCTCACTCATGAATGGGAGCTAGGAAACAAAGAAATACCATAATAAAATGAACTTTCAGAAGGAGAGAACAGACCTATAGTTACTAGAGGTGGGAAAGGGGGAGAGGGAGGCAGAATAGGGAGTAATTGGGTAAGAGATACAAAAAGTAATTATATTTTGCAATGATGAACATGCTAATAATATTGATTTGATCATAACATACTGTACACAAATACTGATAGTCAACTCTGTACCCCATAAATATGTATAAATGAAAGTGCTAAAAAAAAAAAAAAAAGAATTCCCTGGGAGTAATGATAATAGTAACTCAAAAACTAAAGACTATAACATTGGTTGAGTAAAAATAATCAAACAAAAAACAAATAAATCAATAAATATGTAGATACATACATTGCAAAATATATGGGTCCAGGAGTCAATTAAGTTTTGTAAAATCTGCAAATCATATTTCCATTTTCAAAATTTGCAAGACCCTTTAGCATATGAAGGACTCCTAGAAGTGCTATAGTAATGAAGCCCAGCATTTAACAAACTTACTTGAACACCACATTTTTTGTAACTATTTAATGGTATTTGGGAACTCAACAGAGTAGATGATAGATTAACTAGAGAGCTGACACTGACGGTTCCAGGAAACTTTAAGTTGTTGGAATATAAAGTTTTGTCCTTGAGCTACATTGTTCTATCTGACCCACACTGTCCATGAGCCTGTCTTGCTTGGAAATGGTGGGAAGATTTCCCTCTCCTCCAGAGGTTCCTGTTCTGCCTTAAAGAAGGAAGGGCTTTGATCAGTTTGCAAGCAGTCCCAGAGCTGGCTTATTTTGTGGGAAGCCAGCCTTTCTCCTAGAAGAATATTATTGGAAGTATCCAAGCAGTGGGCTACTGACAGGCAAATTACCACTCTTTTATGAAAGGATTTGTCTTGTTTGTGGCATAAACACATTAATAAACTTTAGGCAATGACCCCCATAGGAGATAATCATACATGTAGCAAAGCATGTTCATAACTTACTGTCTTTATCTGTTTCCTACAGATTTAATAATGCTTATTGTCTGGCTCTAATTATAAAAACAATGATTTCCAATGTTGTACAAAGTACAAAAATTAAATCTACCATAATTCCAACACCTAAGGACAATTACTACTAAAAATTTAGCACAGTTCCGTACTAAGTGTATGTGCTTTTAAACATTTGTCTCACACTATATAATTTCATATTTTGCAAGTTCCATTTAACATATCATTAGGACTTTCCTGTACCATTCAATATTTTTTTAAAATTGCTGATTTTAATGGCTAAATAATATTCCATGCTAATATAATTTCTTTAACCCTTTCACTGTTCTTGGACATTTAAGTGATTTCCACGTTTTATTATTAAAAACCTGAAATGAATACTCGTATATAAATACTTGTTTGATGATTTTCTTTGGATAGATCCCAACAAAGGAAAAATTGCTGTGTCAAATGTAATGAATCCTTAAGGCTCTTGGTATATAGACTTAGAGATCTCCAAATGCTTTAAAAACCATGTGTGTATGTGTGTGTCACAAATTGTTTAATGACAGGGCTATATTCTGAGAAGTGTGTCTTTAGGCAATTTCATCAGTATGCACTCCTCATAGAGTGTACTTACACGATCCTAGATGGTACAGCCTACTACACACCTGGGTTATACGGTATAGCCTACTGCTACTATGCTACAAATCTGTAAAGCATGTTACTGTACTGAATACAATAGGCAATTGTAACACAATGGTAAATATTTGTTTATTTAAATAGGCACAATAAAAATTTGGTTATAATCTTATGGAACAACCATGGTATATGCAGTCCATTGTTGACCAAACATTATGTGGTGCCTGACTCTGTGTGTGTGTGTGTGTGTGTAGTTTCAATTACTCAGTCAGCAAATACTTACTGAGCACCTAATGTATCTATGTGCCACCAAACAGCTATCAAACTGATGAAAAGCATCCAGCTGGTAGCCATACCACTCCTTTCTGGCCTAAGAGGTGGACCCTGCAGCCTCAGAGTCAGCCACATCACCCTAATCCCTTGAAAACTCTGCTCTGGACAGGAGCCCCAGTCCCCCCAACTCTGCTCCCCTGATGCCCAGCCTGTCTTGGGTGGGGGACCAGAGCAGCCCTGAGGCAATACTGTGTCCCCATCCACAAGACAGTATTGAGGGAGTTGAGGTTGGGGATGGGCAGTTTTACTCCTGATTTAACTACACTGAGAAAGAGGCTTTGAACAAGACAGCCAAGATCTCCAACCTGAAAAAGCCTTGAGCCTAGTTTACAAGTTACATATTAAACAAAGGTATGTATTAAATAGATAACAAAACAAAGTATAGAGAAAATAAAATTAGGAAGCTGAGGGATTTTTTGTTTTTGTTTTTGTTTTGTTAAATCTCTAGACCCAAAAAGTCAACCCATTTTCTAAAATTTGGTGTATCTTTAATTAATTTTACAGCTAAATATTTGGTCTCTTTTATCGTTTTTTGTTTGTTTGTATTTCCCCTATGGTTTGTCTACTCAAATACTTTAACTGTTTTCCACTAATTCATGGATTTTTTATTGACTAAAAATGTACAGATCAATTGATCAATTTGTCCCTGAGGGTTGACTTCTTCAATTGATTCCTGAACATTTCCCTGAAAATGTGGTTTTCGATTTCCTTTTACTACATATATCAGAACAATTTCCCGTTAACTAATGTTTTGACTTTTGGTTTTAGTGAGTTGTAGTACAAGTATCCAGGGACAAATTCTTCAATTGAATATGTCCGAGAGACAAATTGTTCGATTGATTTGATTTTTTTAACATGTTCTTTTTTCCCCTTTATTCTAAAATCTCAAGATGATTTGATCTGATGCGTGTTTTCTTTCATTCATTGATTTTGAGCAAAGAATGGATTCTTTAAATTTGAAAACTCCCCTCCTTCAGTTACAGAATAGTTTATTTCACTAATTCATTTAAAATTGCATTAATCCTCATTTCATCCCATTCTCTCTTTATGGAACTCCCATTATAAAGCTGCTGGTATTCTGAAGAAATATTTAATTTATTTTTATCTTTTTCTTCCTATTGAGACAGAGTAGGGCTAAGCCTATGAACCAAACTAACTCCATTTTCTCTGCAGAGGACATTCTGTGTCTTTTCTATTCTTGGCCATGAACCCCCCCAGGGCACGTTATTACCCCATGGCCTGCCTTGATAAAATAAACTGAGATAAGACTGAGATGCAAAACCCATTCCCCAAGGCTCATTAAAATATAACTGTTAGCTTTGTTTGAAACTTATTATTATTTACTCATTCTTCCTTTTCCTATAATTGTAAAAAAATAAGTTACAGTTTAACCTAAGAACTGTGTCCAGTTCCCACATGGACACAAAGATCAAGGTGACCACTACAATGATTTTCTTGTGGGGATGATAATGAACACCACAATTTTGGACCTACTGAGCAGGTGCAAGGTCCAATGTTATAACAGAGCATGTCCCATGCTGCAACCAGCAAGAACAGAATGGACCAACGTGCAGAATGATGTTGGCCTGCACCCCTTAATCCCTTGCCTTATAAAGGACCCTAAACAGCTCCCTTCGGGGGCTAGCTTTCCTATGGCTACCTCCCTTATGCATAAGTCTATCTTCTCATTTGATAAAGCATTGCTTGCTTTACTGCTGGATACATTGTTCGTTTCTATGACTTTGGGACCAAAGAGCCTAATTCAGTAACACTATCACCCCTTTCTTTGTATTTTTGTTTTCATTTCAGAAGAATTACATTTAAAATCTTCTAATGAGGACTTGTATTGATTTTTTAAAAAATTTTGGCTATCATAATTTTAATTTACATAAGTGCTTTTTAAAAATGACATCTTACTCTCATTTCATAAATGTACTAATCATTTTATCAAACTGTGTATTAGTAATAGTTTTCCTAAAGTTTGCTTTTGGCTATCTTGAGTTATCTCCTTGTTTCAAGTCATTTCTTCCTATTTATTTTGGGCTTTGGCCTTGATTTTAGCGGTTTTTTGAAACATCTTGTGGCCCTTGCCTTTAAGCGCCCATTTGAATGAGACGCTACAGGCCCGGTAAGAAATCCAGGTTCAGGGCCAGGATTTCTTAATTAATACACAGCATTATAAAGTGATCTACAGAGTCACTTCTTTCCTTAGGAGACCCCAAATGTCAAAAGATCTCAGAAGTCTTTTTTCTAAAGCAGTCTCTCCAAAATATTCCATTTTCTTGCTTTGGTGACTAGAAGGGCATATTCTTGGTATTCTCTGTTCTTGGAACAGAGATGAGAAATGGGCTTGGAACTCTCATGATTCATGTGCAAATCTTCATTTAATCTCAATATCTTCAATAAACCTCAGCCCCACCCTCCAAGAGATAACAGACAGCTGCCACCTGCTGGGGTGAATGAAAGAGAGTCATGTGCTGCTTGCTTGCTGAGAAGGAGACCTGAGTATTCATCCTCTCTGCATGCACTCAGCTCCCACTCAGATTTGATATCCACACCTCAGCCCATTTCACATTCTTCTTGGTGCATCCCCATTTCAAGCTGTTCTGGGACTCTCTGGAGTAAATCACTATTCCTCTGCAGGCACTCAGTTTTTGTTTTGTTTGTTTTAGCTTTCTCTGCTCTGGTGGGTGGGGGAAAAAGTTAGTGAAACTACATATATATATATTTTTTCTAATTGTTGGAGAAAGAGGTCAAAATTGTGTTTTTTAAAATAATTTATATTCTGAAACACTGAAAACCTTTGCCCCAAAGTTCATGGGGATTTCTACTTGTATGTGCTGGTTGCTAAGGCAGCCCAGCCCACTCTATCAATCATCCTTTTACCAGATAAACTTTGAAAAAATAAAATAAAATTTAGATTTTATAGTCTGGTGAGAATTAACATTAAGATAATTTTATGGTTGAATATGAAGAGCAAAACTGAAAAATGAAGACTAGTGCAGGAAAGACACCAGTGTTATAAAACTTTTATAGCTGGATACATAGCTGGCCCTTAACAACATTGTGAATTGGTCAACATTATTCAACAACCAAATCTATTTTTCCCTGCTTTTTTCCAGGCCTGATCTAAAGCAGATAGTAAAGATTATCAAAGTCCAAAGTTAGCCCCGACCAGAGCTTGAACAAACTTTTTAAAGAGACAGTCGACACATCTACCAGCCCACTGAGACCTCTCATAAGGGGGTAGAGAATCCTTCTCTATATTACCAGAAATGGCATTGTTACGTGTCTGTGTTGCAGAGTTTTGCGGCTAAATCGTTAAATAACAGCATTTCTCTAACATTATATTGACTTAGCTTTATATCCCTGTAAAGAACATAGGTTTTGGAGTCAGAAAATTAGATAAGGAGCCAAATTCTGCGGCCATATAGTAGTGCTATGCGTGTAGATAAGTGTTCATTTCTGAGCTTCAGTTTACCTCAGTCTGGTAAATGAGGATAACAACTTTGCGCTGTGTCCTCTGGACTTTCAGCTGCATGACCAGCACACTCCTTTTCACCCTCAGCCTTTTCTCTGAAACGCCACCTTGCCCTAATTGAATGCTGGCTCTCCCCTGCTAACTACTGCCACCAAGTAGAAGATATTCATTTTCACACATACTTACAAGCTCACACCTGGAAGGTGGGGTGGGCAGCTTCCTCTTTCCCCAGGCACTACCACATCCTGATCTCCTCCCCCCTCTATTAAAGAAGCCCCTACTGCTTTAAGATCTAGGCTGTTAGCATTTAACACTACTCTCTCATCATCACTGGTTTCTACTGACCTCCTTGTCATTTCCCTGCTTCTACTGATGTTTGAAGAACCTGGGTCACAATCTCCTCATCACACCTTTCTTGAAAGGATTTTAAGTTATTTTACTATTTACAAGAAAACTCTGTAATACCCTGTCTTCTCAGCCTTGTGAGCCCTGTCTTACTCCAACACCATTTTGATTAATCTCGCAGAATGCATTTAATTGCTCTTTAGCACATCCAGAAAAGAAGCCAGAGCCTGGGCAAACAAGGGTAAAAGCCAATGACAGCCACTGCTTTTTGCAAAAATTTTATGAGTGAAATGCAGAAGAATATTACAAAAGTGAAAGTTAACTTCATATCAAGTTTGCTTTCTTCAACTACTATCACTCTATTTTTAATAAGTCCTACAGTCTGGAGGCAGGATCAAGAACTATATGCACAAGAAAACACTGAACTGTGAAACAAAATGTCTTTGAGTAGAAAATATTGTTTGTCTCTTGAATTTCTCATGGAATAAAATCATATAGACTGTACTGATGTTGGACTAAAAATGTGTACACTCTTTCTGTAAATTTTTCAAAACAGAATTCAACTCCAAGCTGCTATTAAATCAAACAGAGATAAAAATAGGAAATAAATGCAGTATTCCCTTGGTGTCTGTAAATTTAATGTCTCCTGTTTTGGTTCTCCTCAAGTCACCTACAAGGTCCATGATATGCAGTAATTTTCATGATGGTACACGAGACCTAACACATTGAGCTTTGTAGCGATTAACTGCAATCATAAATAGGAAGGGAGTTGCCAATTTTGAATTGTGAGCAGGCCAGGCTGTTCTGCAGAAGTGGTTTAATGGGGTTGAATGAGCTGAGCCCACCTCTCAAACACAGCTACTCAAGAACCTGAGAATTCCTACATTCTACCTTCAAATTATACCTGAATTCAACCTATTTTTCTGACCTCCCCCACAGCTGCCCTTGTATGGGGAAGAACTGTTATCTCTTGCCTGGACCACTGCAGAAGCTTCTTTGCAGCCCTCTTCTCCTGCCCACCAAAGATCTATTCTCCAGACAGTAGCCCTAGTGATTCCTTTATAAATGTAAATCTGATCAAGTTACACTCACCACACTCACACTCACACTCACAAATCACAGACTTCAAATTCTCCAGTCACATCACATCACTCTAAGGAAAAAACTCAAACTCTTCATCATGACTGATGAAACTTTCTACCTGATCAGGCCTCTGGCCACTCATCCTTATTCTGTTTATATCTACATTATAAATATACAAAATCTATAATCTATAATCTATATATATTTCAAAAGGTTTGTGGAAAAATAGAATTAGAAGATAACATGGATCTTTCCATGGACTTTTTGATGTAACCTTGCATATGTCTCAGTTTGTCATCTCTCTTATCCACTGGAATGTAAAATCCATTTATGCAAAGAGTTTTTGTCTGTCTTGTTCACTGCTGTTAACCCATTGCTTTAAACAAAGCATGCACTTAAGAAGGACTCAAGACATGAATGAATTGAATGAATGAATGAATCTCCTGGGTCCATTTCCTGCCTTGCACTTCAGCCATATTCTCTTATGGTTATACTCTGGGTCTAGCCATCCCCAGAAATCATCTGTCCTCAAAACACAAGTGTTTTATTATTACTACTGGTTTTCTCAAATAGCCTCATAGAAATACTAGTTCAGCTCTTTAACACACTCAGTCCATCGACCCAGGACTTACTCCAGATCTCACTTCCTCTTAATTCAGCTTCAACTTAAAGATCCATCAATAAATCACTCCTTTGCATCAACCTGCAACCCTTGTGTGCTTCCATCATGCTTTCAGAAAACCCATCAGCTAAACTTTTACCTTCTTTGAGTCTGTATTCATGCAGTGCAGTTTTGCAAGAAAAAACTTAAAACTGGTTGGTATCACCACAAATTCATGACCTTGAATGGTAAATGTGTTCTCAATACTTCCTGAAATCCTTTCTTTTTTTTCAAGAGAGAGTACTTTCTTTTTTTCAGGAAGAAATATTTCTTGCCTCTTCCTCTCAAGTCTCCTGCTCTTCTTAACCCCCTTTTCACTTTTAGTTAATTAATGCCTTTGAATTATATCCCACAGAAATATTGAAGACCTAACAAAAAAATATGCCACACATTCTATTTTATTGTATATATTTAAGATTTACAACATGAGGTTTTGATATACAGAGTGAAATTGTTACTACAGTCAAGCAAAGTAACATATCCATCTTCTTCAATAGTTACCCCTTTCATTTTCTTGTGGTAAAAATACCTAACATCCACTTTCTTAGCAAATTTCTAGTATATAAGAATATATTATAATTATAGTCCACAATTATATGTGAAATCTAAAAAAAAAGTTCAATACATAGAAACAGAATAAAGTGGTAGTAACTGGGTGTGAGGGGTGGGAGACAATGGGAAGGTGTAGGTCAAAGTGTATAAATTTGCAGATATGTAGGATAAATAAGTCTGGAGATCTATGCCACATATACTCATGGCTAAATCTACAAACCTAACCTGAACTTGTTCCATTTCTCCTACATCCTATTTCAAAGGAGAAATGCCCTGGCAAGGTCAATACTTTCATATGCTCTCTGCATCACCTCCTGTCTTACCTTTCCAAGGGCTTTACTTCCTTGGCTATCTCCTGTCCTGCATTATCATTCTCATTCTATGGGATTGTTGACATAAGTATAGAATTCACTCCAGAATTTTCCACATTTAAATATAGCTTCTTTGCCTCCACTTCCTTTTCTAGCTATTCCACCATTTCTCTACTTTCCTTCTTGAATTTTTGGAAGCATTTTTCTACACACCCTTTCTCTACTGTCTCACCTCCCAATCACTTTCCCACACTCTCCAATTAGAATTTCATCCTCATCAATCAAAGTTGTTCTTGTCAAAATTATATTAACTTCTCTATTGGCTAATTCAAATGAGTGCTCGCCACTTCTCATCTTGTTAAAAACTCTTCCCGTCCACTCTCTCATCCTTCACTCTTGTCTCTTGTATTCTGTGAAACTTTCTCTTATTTGTTACCTTGCTATTCTTTCACTTTTTCAGCCTGTTCTTTCACTTCTTCCTCCCCTATTACTAGAACTCTAAGCATTGAAATCCCTCAGGAGTTATCCCATACCTTCATTTCTTTTCAATGTCCCCTTCAACTTATCTTTTTAATTTTAATTTCACTTTTACTGTGGCTTTAAATACTGTCTACATTCTGATAATTCCAAACTTTGTATCTCTAGCCCAGAACTCTCCATGAAGTGCTGATCTTAACTCTTAATTGCTTACGCAATATCTGCAACTGGTAGGCTTCTCAGAGATAGATATTTCAAAGCAAAAGACAAATCTGCTTCTCTGTGAATACCTCCTTCTCTGGGTTCATTGAATTGTGTCCATATATTGGAAGCTTAACTCCCACTGTAACTGTTGAGAGTGGGAAATACTATTATGATAACTGAAAGGAAGGGCCTTGAAGAAGTGATTAGATTGTAAAACCATGCCGTATGAATGGATTCATAATGGTGGCCAGAGGCGTGGTTTGGAGGGCCTTAAAAGGAGAGTGAATGAGGAGGTTAGTCTCTCTCTGCTCCATCATTTTTGCAATGTGATACTCTGCTGTCACTGTCATCACCACCAAGGCCCTCGCCAGATGTATTCCCTGGACTTTGGACTTCCCAGCCTCTGAACTGTAAGCAATAAATTTCGTTTTCTGTATAAATCACCAAGTTCCAAGTATTTTCTTATAAGCAACAGAAACATACTAATAAACTTCCCATTTCTGAAAATGGCAATACTGTCTACCCAAAACAGTTGTTTAAGCCAACACTCCAGGAGTTATCCCTAAATCTATTCTTTTCCTCACTCATTACAAGTAATTAATTACTGTCAACTTTACTGCTAATATTCATCTGGACTCTCTCTGTGTTTTTCCATCTACACTGCTGTCACTCCAGTCCAGCTATAATCCTCTCTTTCCTGCCCAGCTGCCCACAGCTTTCTGTCCCCCTGCTTCTGTGTCATGTCCTCATTCTCCATATAATAGCCAAAGTGATCCTCTAAAAATACAGATGGAATCGTATTGCTATTCCTGTGAAGACACTTTTAACTGTGTTCCTCTATACTTGCAACAAAATTGAGACCCCTTACCATGGCACAGGGCCTTATCTGACTAGTCTCGCCATCTCATCTCACATTGCCCTCATCTATCCTCTCTAGGCCCTGGCCCCATTTGCACTTCTTTCTGTTTCTTGAAAACTGTGTACATTCTAGACTTAAGACCTTTGCCTCATTGTCCACTCTGCTCAGAACGCTCTTTCCCAAATCCTAACATATCTGGTTTGCTCTTGTCATTCAGATATCAACTAAAATATCAACCCCTTAAACAGTATTCCCTGACCACCTAAATTCCTTCAGTATTGAATCCTGAGAGTTTACAAGAGTCAAATATCAGTGTCATCATTTGCTTTTCTCTACATCATCTGAAATTAAAGTACTGGTTATAGTGTAATCTTTTGCTCACAGCATAAGCAGAAACTTGTTCTAGTAGTTGAAAACTCCAGTTCTAAATTAATTCTGGTTATAATTGTCATTTATTGCTTTACCAGTAAAACATAATTGAATCTAAACAACATGACTGTAATCAAAAGACACACACACATTCATATAACTGATGTGGCTGAGTATCCAAATGACCACATTCAAGAGATATTGATGAAAAAAGACAGAAGCTTTCACTGCATTTTGACCAACATTAAGCAAGTGCAAATTAGATGTCTTATTTGTCATTTTTTTGAGCAGTTTGGTTCCAATTGTGTTAAAAGTGATCATTGATCACCTGCAGAACCATGGTAGATTGATAAATTAGTTTTAGCCCTGTGTTATTTTGTAAATAAACAGACTAATTTGTAAAACCTCAGACATCATAGATTGGGCATAGTGTAGTAGACTAGCTTAATTACCTGTTAAGTTATCAATGAAAACCAAACAAATATGAAAGGAATGGAAAAATAAGAACTACAATGACAGCAATTATGATGTAGTAGTGAACTCAGTTATGTCAGGCTTGTTTAACAAACAAGACTGGTTTGAGGGAAGATGGTGAGCAAAATAATCAGCTATAAAGGAAGTGTCCAGACATAAAATAAATATTCAATTAATGTGTCACTGACTGAGAGACTGATTGTCTGGAGAAGAACCTTATGTAATATATGTAAGCACAATATAACATGAAGTCAAGCCAGAGGGAATGTTGTGAAATATACTCGAAGACTTGCTTGCGAAACTTATTATTTGGCTAGATAGGGTAGGAGGGTTTTCATTGAATGCCTTCTACATCCATATTTGTATCATCCTAAAGATGCATTAAAAAAATTTCATTGCTAGGAAAAATTAATGATTGAGTAAAGTATAACTTTCTATTCAACTGGGAAAAACATTGAGAATATCAAATGCAGTTGGAGACATGGTAATATGAGCATTCTCACAAACCATTGGTTAGATTGTAAACTGGTTAGACTTTCGAAACTTTAGACTTTAGAATTAGAAATCTCTCTGTCTCTCTCTCTCTCTCTCTTTCTCTCTCTCTCTCTCTCTCTCTCACACACACACACACACACACTCACACACTCACTCACTCCCACTTCTGAAAATGTACTATTATAAATACATTCTTATGTGTGCAAAGACATCTTTTCATCATATTATTATGGTGGTAACACAAAGCCAGAAAAGAAATGTCCACTGAAAAAAATAGTAGTTGAAATAAATGATACATCTATTTAGTGGAATCTTATATTCTCTGTTTAAAAATAACATTGGTAAGGGGGGAAAAGGGAGCAGAGTGATCCTTATGATAAAATCTTATTTGTGTAAAAAATAAAAGACCAAAAAAAAAGATAAATGGGCATTTATACACATTTATAAAAAATATAAGTATTATGTAAATATATAGAAGGATACCAGATGGCTGGCTATGAAACTTTCTGAGAGAATGGGGCAAAGGGAAATTCCACATTTCACTCCATAATAAAATTATATACATGTGTTACTTATGCTCATTAAAAAATAATAACAAGTGAGAGTCTATGAACCTGTTTTAAAGTAAAGCAAAACTAGATCTGTAATGAAAACCAGAATGTTAGATCAGAACACTTAGCTGGAAGCCTTGAGACATGGGTAGTCATGTGATTTTGTGAAAGTAATTATACCCTTGGGTGTCAGTTATTGTGGTTGGTTCAATAATGAATGGCCAACTAGAGATGTCAAGGTCTTAATTCTGAAAACCTGTAAATCTGTTACCTTACATGCAAAATGAGCTTTGAAGATCTTGAGATGAAGAGATTATCCTGTATTATCTGGGTGGGCTTGAAACAACCACAAGGGTCCTTACGAAGATGAGGCAGAAAGCCAAAGCCAGAGACGGTGATGTGGCAACTGAAGGGGAGAGAGAAACAGAGAGATTAGAAGATGCTACACATCTGGCTTGGAAGGTGGTGGAAGAGGCCACCAGCCAAGAAATGCACTTGGCTTCTAGAATCTAGACAAGGCAAGGAAATGGATTATTCTCCAGAGCCTCCAGAAGAAACAAGTCCTGTGGACGACTTGACTCTAGCCAACTCGGATTGAGTTTGGATTTCTGAGTTTCAGAATTATAAGAGAATAAACTTTTATTGCTTTAAGCCACTAAAGTTGCTGCAAATTGTTACAGCATCATTAGAAAATTAATACTGTTTTACAGCCTATAAATTGAGAGAGTAGAATTGGATTATTAATAATATTACATTTAATCATAATTAAAATAGCAAATATTTATAAGTGCTTAATATATGTTATATACTATGCTAAGGGCTTCATATACATCTCATGCAAATCTCACAACGGTCCTATGTGTAGGCTACTATTTAACTTCCCACTTTATACATAAGAAGCCAAAGCTTAGTGAGGTTTAGTAACTTTCCAACGAGTGGCAAATGAGAGATGCAAACCGAGATCTGATTGACTTCACAGCCTTCTTATGGTAGTGGCCATGTGAGCCACTTTTGCAGCCTTAAACCAGGCAAGCCTATGATGCTCACTGTTCCATACGGCTTTCAATTTTAGAGCAATTTTCATACAAACGTGTTAAATTTGTTACAGATAAAGTCTATGTCCCCTGTAGGCATATTTGAATGTATGTAGGTAGTGAGAGAAATGATGCTAGGAAAGCAATACATGCTCTATAACTAACTTATGTCAAAGACAAATAAAGTTGGACACTAGTTTAACTGGTAAGGACTGGTTTTAATCAGTAATACTATTGCAATAAGGAAAAGAGTCCAGCATGAACTAAACTCAACTTCAATTTGTACAGAGGTGACTGAGCATTTTAAAGGGAGAATGAGGAAACAGCAAGGAGGGCAAGTAGGGGCTCAGCAGAGTCAGGGAAGTGAAAAATCACTAAGGGTTGGTCAGTGCAAATTCAATTAGGCCAGCAATGTCTGCTTGCTGGTAATTATTGAAGTTAGGATTCTATCCTCCCACCAAACTAGGAAACAGAAGCCCTATCCTCAGGTGTTGCCTGGAACAAACTGCAAATTATTTTGTCAGTTTTGAGTTTCCTCAGGCAGGCACGTTAAGGTGGTGTAGTGTCATTTTAGCAATGTTGCCTTGAGTTGTTAAACACTGTGTTAGTGTTCATTCAAGTCTTATACACAAAGGTTGAAGCCTAATTGAGAAGGCTCGGGAGATGGGCTAGAGTTTAGTCAGGAGAGAATCTTTGTCACTTAATAAAATGGGCTTTTATTTTCTGTGGTTATATGTAATGTGTGTGGTCTGTGTGATAACAGGATGCATTTCAACAAGGAATCAATCTCATAGATGGACGCTGCTATGTAGGGAAATCAGGCAGCCTTCTTGTTGCTTGGGAAAAGGATTATGTTGTTTGGTGACACGCATTGTGGTCTGGCTAGGGACCCCCTGCTTTGCTGTAGAATGTGCATTAAGACAAAGTACAGTGGACATGTTTCTGAAGCAGTTTGGGTCTAGTGCTGGGACATTTGGGGGCAATAGGACCCAGCGGCATCAAGGAATTGCTGCAAAGCCATAAGGCAGAGCGCTAAAGAGTGGAGGTTCCAGACCACCCTCTTCTGAGCAGCATCGCTTTGATCTGTTTTATATGTGGTTCTGCACAACATTTCATTGGTGGAAGAAGGATAGAGTGAGATGTTGTGCAAGTTTCAGGATGACTCATGTAAAATTTCTCTAAGAGAATACAGATGGCTTCAGTTCTAGGGCCCACTCCATGAGGGGCTTCTCTCAGACTAATACTACACTTTAATTGGATTTCAGTATTCTCATAAAAACTCTATATCAAAGCTTAGGGATCTTAAGACAGAGGCTATTGTGGCTGCTGGGTCTTGTCCAGCTCCCCCAGGCTGGGGTCACCTTCTGGGCTGTCTCTAGGTGCACTCCAGAGTAAGGCAAGTAAATCTCCTTCGTTTCTGCAGGTTCACCATTAATACTCCTGGCAGTTTGCTAACGAAATAGGGAAAGAAGAATTGGTTGAATAGTTCTCTTAAATCACAAAAGAATGTTGGGGTTTTGTTAATTAGCTGTTATTAAGTGAGAATCTCTTTATTCAATTGGGAGTTGAAATTCCCAGTAAACATGCACTAGAGCAGCTACTAACTCCCCCTGTAAAATAAGTAAACAGCCTAGTCAGAAAGAGAAGTTGGTGACATCTGGTTGCCAGGAATAAATAAAATCTCCTATCTGGTGAGAGGCTTTTGAGTTCCCACTTCCTATTCAGATCGTCACAATAACTGCAGCTGGATGACAATACTCTGAGTATTCTAAGCAATCTGCCCAATCGGCTCAGCGAAGCAGCATCATTCATTTTCACTTATTAAAAAATGGTTATTTCTTGTTATGCTAATGGAAATCTTTATTTTACAAGGTTATGATTTACCATGGACCAGATGGACAAGTAAAAATACTTTAGGTATGGCCAAGGTATAATCAACTGTCCTTTTTTCTAGAACATATTCTGTCTTATCTATTCATTACCTACTTTTCCATTAACGAGTAGTGGGAATTTTGGTGGTAACACTCTTCTTAAATGATATGAGATATTTTACCTTGTCTAAGCACCTGCTTAGAAAATCATAACAGAGTGCCAGTAAATAACATCATCCTCCTCCCTGCCCCCACAACAACCCCTGATAAATGGAAACTTGCTGGTGTGTCCTTTGATTGAATCAAAGGTTAATTATCTTTGAGAAACAGTTGCACTAACTGGTGACATTCCGTTTTACTGTTTATCCAGAACTGAGTATTTAAGAAGTAAACAGATTTTAAACAACTGAGCAATAGCTAGAAACACGCAACTACAAAAAGATTTCCATATATATTTAATTAAAATGACCTTAAGCCATCCTGTAATGTTTATTTCAACAAATAGCTCACTCTATGATCACTTTTGTAATATTTGTATGACTTGAACTCTCTTTTAGGTACAATCAGCATTCAAAACATCATTTAACATTGTTGTTTGTGCATCATTAGTGTCTATAAAATATATTATTTTGGGCAAATGATAGAGAGCATTTCATCTATGTGGTTCTCATCTCACATCACCAATTACCACTAGACTGCATGAATTATTTATCCTCTCACACTGGCTTTATATCAAATATTTTGCCATATATGTATATATATACAAATTTCAAAAATCTAAAGGCTAGTTTTATTTTTTGCCTTTTTTTAGGCAAAAGTATTTGGGGGATGGTGACAAATGTCTTAATTAAATGCAAAGCAAAGCTGTGATAAAAGAAAATCTTCCCCCAAAACAGATTATTAAAACTATTTTACAATACAAGGCATTTCAATCCAAATGTTGAAGATTTTATAGTTCTATATGCAATTAACTGAATAAAATTTAAGGCTTGTGGGAGGTGTTTGTTTTACTTTAATATATAAACTTAACCAAATCAATATAAAAAGATGGGGACATATTAACTGGAACTCACCTTGGCTTCAGGATTTTTTAATGGACAAGAAAATAAATCTGTGCTAGAAAATGGAAATGACACTCTGTCTGTGAAGGTTAATTCTACGTGTCAACTCGATTAGATTAAGGAATAAGAAGAAACCTGGTAAAGCTATCTTTTTAGTTGTGTCCATGAGGTGTTTGCATAAGAGATTAGCATGACAGCCTGAGTAAAGTGGGTGGGAAAGACCCACACTCAATATGGGTGGGCACTATCCAATATGTTGGGGGCCTGGAGAAAATCAAAAATGGAGAAAAAAGGTGAATCTTTCTCTCTATCCTCTGGAGCTACGATACATTCTTGTCTCCTGTCCATGGACATCAGGGCTTGCGACTTCAGCCCTCAGGTTCCGGGACTTATACTAAGGACACCATCAGCTTCTTTGGTTTTGAGGTCTTTGGACTTGTACGGAACCACACTACCAGCATCCAGTTGCAGACGGTCCATCGTGGGACTTCTCTTCACAACCATGTGAGCTAGTTGCCCTAATAAATCTCCTCTCGTATATTTATAACATATCCTATTGATTCTGTCTCTCTGTAGAACCCTGACTAATACATCGTCCCATGCCTTCAACCTGTCTTTCATACCACTTTATTAACTGCTTTGTTTTCTTCTGTGGAAATGTGTCTCATCCATTTTATCTTTATTAAGCATTCTCCTTTTCTGCATTTATCACTTCATTGTGAATTAAGAAGTGATGGCAATTCTTGAGCATTTTACTGAATATAAGTTGTTCATACAAAGTAAACATTTTCAAATAACAAAGGAAGAAAACTTATGTGCATTAGGATAGCGTTTGACTTTCTGTAATTCAAATCCAGCCTAAATTTTTCTTGTCCTTTTTCACAGTTCCTTTTCCCTAAAATGGTTTATTTAATGACTACTGGCTTCTTTATTAATTCTTGCCAGTGGCATTCAAATCAAATTTTACTGTCCATAAGAGTTATATGGGAAGCTTTTTTTAAAAATTGTGGATTAGTTGGCTCCACCTTCAGACATTTTGATTCACTAAGTTTTGACTGGAGTCCAGGAATCTGTTTTAATTTTAATGAAAAATGAAAATAGACCGTACACTGAGAAACACTAGAATAAAAAAAGTGCAACTCTGAATTAATCCCAAATTAAGTCTTTTAGCAAACTTGCACTAACTCTTGAAAAATAGAGGGTATACAACAATTTCTAATTGAATCTTTCAGTTTTGATTGACCTTGGAAACCAGACCTAACATGCTCAGTTATAGATTTTCTAATTTTATTCTAATTTTGATTAAAATATTTTACTGGGATACAGATTGATACTATTGACTAAACATCTAAAAATATTTCCTTATGCCTAATGATATCATTAACTAACATTAGGAATAAGGAAATATTTTTAGATCCAAAGAAGCCATTAAAATCTAATTTTGTAAAGAAAAGGAACTGAGAATTGACTTTATTCTAGGTTTTTATATATGCAATAGGCAAAATGATGAACATGCACTAAGAAAAAAATACAGAGGCTAATTAACATTCTCACATCATTTGTTCGCTTTAAGAAACATATGCTAATCAATTTGTTTTACAGAGTAGAGTCTCAATGAAAAACATTTTAATTTAAATTTTTGAAAACAGTGTCAATTGTAGAAACCAGCAAGTAGAGATTACTCATATTTATTATTTTCAGGAACAAAGGATAGACTTCCAAGGTTCTCTTTATAAATCCAAATTAACTGAATAAATAAATGAAAACCTTCACAAATGGACGTATATATGGAACAGGCTCCAGTTTAAAAACAATAGAGAGAGAAAATATAAATTAAGGATTATCAGAAGATGGAGAAAGTTGTAGCCCTGAGCTTCAAGAAGAGTTTTATTAAGAGTATCCCAGCATCAGTGAGAAATATAAATAGGAAAGGCGATTTGCAGGACACATTTAGTTAACCACCCAATTGTGGCAGAACAAAAACTGTACAGAGCTTTGTCCTGTCATCCAGTACCCTGAATTTTCTCCCTTAACTCCCGTTTTCTCTTCTCATAGTACATTTCTCATCCTGACTTTGTTCCCTCCCCTCTGTTGCCTAATTATCTACAGGAAGAAATTATCTTAATCATCTACCTAGGAATAACAAAATGTGATAAATAATAGTTCCTTCCAAAGCACTGAGAAATTTAAGTACCACCAGACAAAGTTTGAGAATCTGTCAAAGGAAGTCATTCAGTGGGTGAAAGAGGCAACTGAACTTCAAACCCAGGTCGGCCTGATGCCAAGTGTGCATTATCTTTTCACCTCCTCATACACCATCACTGAATGCCTCTCTGGGTGTTAGTGCAAGAATCGGTTTTACTTTATTTCGTGGTGAGATATATGACTACTTAAGCGACTTCACCTCTTTTATAACCAACTTGTAGCCGAAGTCTAAGCAACTTGCTGGGGGGGGGAAGGAGTCATATCAGTTATTTGTCATCAACTAGATCATACATTAGATCATTTTTACTAAATTTGATTTTTTTTTCTCTCTCTCTCTTTCTTTGTGGCTGGCCAGTATAGAAATCCAAACCCTTGACCTTGATGTTATAACACCGTGCTGTAACCAACCGAGCTAACCCCCAGCCAGCCCCTGATTTTCTATTTTCTTAAATCAGTTAAAACATATGATCAATGTTAATACACTTAATTGCTTGATAATATATGAGCAGCTAAAATAACCATCATTCTATTTCTCTACTGGTAAAAAGTTTATCAGGTAAACCTTTAAATCCTCAGAAGTAAAACAATAGAAATAGCAACAAAACAAGACAATAGTAATAGATAATATTTGTTGTGAACTTCTTGTATGCCAGTCACTGTCTTTAGCATAGATTAGTCTAAGCCTCACAATGCTATCAAGTGTGTCCTATTTTTATGTCCATTTTGCAGCTGAGGAAACAGAAGCACAGAGCAAATAAGTTCAACCTCATACTATTAGTAAGTGGTGGAAACAGATTTGAAAACACCCACTTTTACTCCACAGCCCTGAGTCTCAACTACAGGGACTAACCAGTGGTGCAGTCCTCCCTGAATAAGCTCATCACTGAATCTTCCTCCTAATGAAATCTGCAAATGAGTTAAGAAGAGGGGGGCTGATTTTGTACTGTTAGCTGTGTCAGGAAACAATCGGGACCCAATTCTGCAATTCACCAAATCTTTGAAAATGGAAAACTGGGTTTTTGAAGTCAAAAATGTATAATAATCTGCAAGAACTATAAATAGGCCTCTTCAGGAGATTCTTTTGTGCCCTTACTTCTTGTGGTGACAACTGATTGGCACTGACACCATGTCAGTGCAGTCTGTGCAAGATACATAGCTGGCTTAGAAAAAAGTAGAAATGAATTATTTCATAGTTACTCCAAAGCACTGTCATGGTGCTTACATCAAAATACAATCATAACAACACCTCATATTTGCAGCTTAGGCAGGGAAGAAGATGATCCAAATACAAGAAATGGAGGGGCAGGCATTAGAGGTGTTGGCCCCTGTAGTAACAACATTTTGCAATTAATTCTTAATTTAAAATATTTTAGGTAATCAACAGGCATTCTGATATACAAATTCTGATATAAGTGTGTACATATATGTGTATATATTATACATATCACTGTATTCACATATATCAGTTTTTTTCCTCCAGAGAAGGATGAATACAAGTTAATGTTCTCTAAATAATTTGAGAGTCTTGCTTAACATTAGTCATGGCATGGTTTTGTAACACAGTGATATTCTCTGTAAGCACGAGGTCATTAATTCTTTCATCATATATGTATTAGTTGCCTACCCTGTGCCAGGTACTGGGACTATAAATATAAAAAAGACGTAGGCCTTGTTTGCAAAAAGCTTAGAGATTTGTTAGGGAGAAGGACAATTAGTTACATGCTATAAAAGCTGTGATCATTGATTCAACACACATTTATTGAACAATTATTCTCTACCAAGCAATAGAAAGGATGCTAAGAATACAAAAGTGATTCCGGCACAACCCTTGTTTTCAAATTGCTCACAAATAGGTAAACAGTCCAAGGGGCCCCTGGAATAGAGCAGCTAACTACTGAGTTGTCTCTGGAAGGATCCTTAAAGGATGTGTTGCCAGAGCAGACCTGCAAAGATATTGGAAACCTTCCAGTAGATAAAGGAGAAGCTCATTGAACAGAGAAGGATTTGTATGCCTTAAAATGTGACTTTATTCAGTAGGAATATCACAGACTTCCCACGACTGAATAGCAGTAGACACTATTGGAGAGTCTGGGCCTTGAATTTGAGTGGCCTTATCTGTGGCAAAGATTGCAATGAACCCGTCTGAGCAACTGAAACTGGCAGCCATTTCTTCCCTAAGCGAAATCTCAAAAGTGTAGTCCTCTGGCATCATTGGGAAACTGGTTAGAAATGTAGCAATGAAGAATACCTGGCCTTACCCCAGACCTACTGAGTCAGATCTGCAGGTGTTTCTTGCATATTCAAGTTTGAGAAGTGCTCCTCTGGGCCAGTGATCCTGAGCTTTAGCTGCATCCTGGAATCACCTTTGGCACGACCCCCACAGATTCTGACTTGTTTACTTTTTTCCTGAGGCCAGAAATACTCATATTTTTTAAGTTCCACATGGGATTCTAACGTGTAACTAGGGTTCAGAAGCACTGACCAAAGACAATATATGCCAAACATGACAGGATGTCAGTCACCTGAACAGTGCTCTGTCCTAGACTAAAGGCTTTGACAATGTGTGTGTGTGTGTGTGTGTGTGTGTGTGTGTGTGTGTGTGTGTGTGTGTGTGTAAGATTCAGTTGCACAGCCAAGTCTGTGAATCAATGATCAAAGAAGAAAGGCACGAACAGGAACTGAAGATACACAGAATCTTGGTTCAGGAGGAAGACCAAGAAATTTTATTGGAATAACAACGTGCTGAAATTATTTCTCTGACAGGGTTGTTTTGAGCTGTATTGAATAGCCTAGGTGCAAAACCTGTGTAAATTATAAAAACACTATAGAATTAACAGTTTGGCTGTAATATACACAAGGAAAGTCACCAAATTCAAGTGCATGGCATCGCCTGATGTTTATGGTGCCTGCCTGGTGGAAATTGGCGGTGGTTCTTCCAGTTTTCCTCTTTCCGTCACTCTGGGAACCTTAGTGTCCACTTGCATCTGAGGGTATCTGATGCTATAAAAGCCCTCAACAGAAAGGGGAAAGGATCACGCTAAGCTATTGACAGCCGTTCTCAATATCGGCTCTTTCAGACTGTCTCAGTGAAAATGTCTAAATATAAATTTTATAAGATTTTTTAAATCAGAGTTCAGTGACAACACTTGGGAAGGTTATTGAAACTAATTTTGCTTCTCAATTCTCTGTGTCATTTCCAAAGATTTTTTTTTTCCTTTTCACAGAAAGGCAATGCTTGTGAACACTATAATAAAAAGGTCTGTGTTTGTATTTCATGTTGACTCATTCAGAGTGAAGCCCTGTGTAACTGCATCTTTTAATGGCTGTGTCTACCCTGAAGAAACTCATAAGGTCACTGAAAATAGGGGATTTTCACTAAAATAGACCTGCCTGGAGAAGTCTTGAATTTCTCTTCCTTGTAAATAGATACATGTTCCTTGTAAAAGCCTTACACTTTAAATTGACAAAAGGAATTAAGATCACTGGAGAAAGGGCATAAAAAGGAACTAGAATACTCCAGAATTATATAACCAGAAAGGCACTCCAGGGATTTAGCTTTTTATTTACTGAAAGAACTGCAACTAGGGAATTATCTTAACCTTAAAAACATCTCCCAAGAAATAGCCATGCTGGCCCTGTTTGGCAAAGGACACCTTTAAGATTATTCTAAGCCAAAGCCCTCCTGCTTGCATCTATCTCCTTTCCAGTTGTCTTCTGTGGAAATGTGCATGTCCTGCTTACAAGTGGCATCTCTTTACAGACCCAAAATCTGTCACTTCAGTTCCCCAACCCTGAGGTAAATCTGGCTTCATGTAAAGTAACCAGAGTGTTTTTTGTTTGATTTTTAGCTCTTCCTCTATTACTAATCTTCCAATTATTCACTTATACTCCTTGCACATAATAGATGATTAATAAATATTTATTGGATTAAATTGGCTTAGTTTATTGCCTCTAGATTGCCAGCCTGGCCAGATCTTGTTTCAGTTATGAGGTCCTAAAATAGCAGCAGATACACTCAAAAGAAGATTTAAATAATCCTGAGTAGTACAAAAAGAATGTTTCACAGTGCTAAATATACATACATGTATTTATTTACTTTTGAGCTGAATTGGGTGTACTCTTAGGGGTTGCAGATACACCTTAGGAGGTCATCCCTTATTCAGTGACTTGAGAATCTATCTAGGAACATGGGGTATCTTCCCAGTAAAACATTATCAGATATGTACTAAGTGATTGATAATTGATTGTGGGCAAATATTCCTGGCCTAAGAATCTGAATGAACTGTCTTCACGAGATTCTTTCTTTTAGTTATTTTATTTATTTATTCCAGTTCAGATCAATTATAAATTTTGAGTACATATTATGATATTATGTACCAAGAACTATACTGGAAATGCTGTTTTTTGTTTTTCTTGGCAGCTGGCTGGTATAGGGATCAAACCCTGAGCCTTCACGTCATTGGCACCACACTCTAACCACCTGAGCTAATGGGCCGGCACAATCCCTGCTTTGAAGACTGTAAAATCTATTTGAAGAGACCTATGTAAACTGTAGTAATAATTCAGATTTGTAGATATAAAGAGAGAGGTTTCATAGGGTGTTGTGGACACACAGAGGAAGGATGCATAGTGGAAGGCTGAGCTGGGAGAACAAAGAACAGATCAGCTCTCTGTTCAGCAATTCCACATTCACAACAAAAGGAGGACAACATCACGAAGAAATCCTCCTCTCTAGGTGGCAGCCTGTGGATTTTCTTTTCACTCCAGGGGTATTTCTGGCAAATAAGACAAACAAGAAAAGAAAAGGGGGGTGGAGGAAAGAAAACAAAGGACAGGAGAGGAGGAAAGGAGAAAAGAGGAGATAAGAGAAAAATGAAAAGAAAATGAAAGAAAGGAAAAGAAAACAAAACCCAGGATGATTTCCCTTGGAAAGCTACTGGAAAACCTGACAGCCACTCTCTCTCTAGCATGTAGCCCTACAGTCTCCCCTCCCTCTTTCTTCCTCATGGTAATATTATCTTCACAATACTGCAGCAATTTTTGTTTGATTGGACATGGGATCTCTAATGGAGCACTTTTTAACCAATCAAACTGGCAGTGACTGATGCTCCTGTCTTTTGATTCTAAAAGCTCCTTGCTGGTTCTGCTCCTTTGAACGTGGGATTCATCAGCCGCCACTGTTAGAGTCCACTCTAAACTCACTAGGGACGGGGACAGACTCCCACTCACCCCTACAGAATCTATCACAAGGGTGAGGAAACTTTCAGTCAGTCACCTCCTGAGGTGAAATGACTTATTCTAATTTAAACCTCAAATAATAATTTTGTCAACCTCACAGAAAAAACCCCATTCTTGTGTTTGTTTATTTCCCGTTCTCTCTAACTGCTCATGTTCTGTCTGGGGTCTCCTTTCCTTAGATCGTGTAGAGAATAGTATTCATGTATACACTCCCCTATCTCTATTATATTTAAACCTGTTTATAACTGTCCAGTTTCCCTCCAAATCTCATAGTCACAAAAATTGCTTTTAAGCCTGTGGAAAAACATTTCTCAAAATGTGTCCCTTAAAGTAGCAGTTTTCGAAATCCTTGGAGAAAGGGGTTTATGGTCAATTAAAAAGTTAAGAAAAATTATGCAAAGTACCTGAACAACCATATGACTAAAATTTTTTTAACATCCCTCAAGGTTATCATTCTAAATATCAGAGTAACCTGGATAGGTTTTTAAAATACAGCTCCATGGGGCCTACCTTTGATTTGCTGAATCAAAATGTTTTGTAGTAAGTCTGAGAAAACTTTTTCTTTAAACTGCCCTAGTTAAATCATGGTCTGGATTCCAGATAGTATTTGAGGGTCTCTATTCTATAAAACTCTTCAACATCCTTTTATTGATCATCTGACAATGCCTCACCATCTTTCTGTTAATCAACTAACTGTTCACAATTCTTCAAATGCAATGCCGAGCAGGAAAGTGGGATTGGACCCCCTACAGGGAGCTCCCACCAGGGAAATGTCTAGTAGAGCCAAGGCGGTGGGACCACCATGGAGACCCCACACTTATGGAGCTACCAGAGTGGAATGCTGGCCTGGAAAAGCTGCAGGCACCATCGGAGCCCACTCAGCTGCACCTGGCAGAGCTGTGGGAGTGAGGCTACCTGATGCTTTGGGGGCCCAAATGCCCCATTGTGCCCAGGGTGCAGGACTTGGAATCAAAAAGATTATTTTGGAGCTTTAAGATTTAATGTCTGTCCTGCTGGGTTTCGGAGTTGTTTGGGGCCTGTTTCTCCTTTCTCCTGGCCTCTTCCTCCCTTTTGGAATGGGAATGTGTACCCAATGTCTGTTCCACCATTGTTTCTTGGCAGTAGGTAAATTTGGTTTTGACTTTTAAAGGTTCACAGCTGGAAGGACTTTTGCTTTTGGCCTCAGAGGAGACTTTGGACTTTGTATTTTTAAGTTGGTGCTGGGAGAAGCTAAGACTTTTGGGACTGTTGGGATAGAATGATTGTATTTTGTATGTGAGAGGAACATGAGTTTTGGGGGGCCAGGGGCAGAATGATGGAGTTTGGATGTGTTTTGCCCTCCAAAACTCATGTGGAAATTTGATCCCCAATGTGGCAGTTTGGGAAACTGATTGAGTCACGGGGGCAGAGCCCTCATGAATGGATTCTTGCTCTCCCTGGAGGAGGGAGAATTAATGAGGGAATTCTCACTCTATTAGTTCCCACGAGAGCTGGTTGTTTATAGGATGCTGGCACCTCCTCTCTCTTGTTTCCTCTTGCCATGTGATCTGCTTGTACCCACCGGCTGCTGCCACTTTCCACCATGAGGAGAAGCAGCCTGAGGCCTGTGCCAGATGCAGCTGTCCCAGAATCATAAGCCAAATAAACCTCTCTTTTTTATAAATTACCAGTCTCAGGTATTTCTGTTATAGCAACACAAAACAGACTAAAACAGTAGCTTTATTCTTGTTAGTCACACCCCTTGCCTCCACCACTACCCCCCCGCACTGCTTTGCTCCTGTGATACTAATGAAGTACACACAATTACCTAAACCAAATAAACAACTGTGGTATATTAAGAAAAGCTAAAGTACATGGAGCTACTTGTTATCCTATTTTCACACTTTTAAGTAGATCTGTTGGCCCATTCCTATTTGGCTCATGCAAATAGATGTAGTTTATTTTTAAAACTAATGTGAATATCTGTATATTTACATATAAATTTATAAATCATTTATTTTGACTGTATGTGCTATCTTAGCACCATAATTAAGGAGCTGCTATCAACCCTTATACTATAATAGCTATAAATTTTACTAGTATAAAGTGAAAATTTCACACTTGTAATACAGAAATTATAATATGAAGCTTTAGTAGAAAGTGATATCAAGTTTAGCATTGAGGAGAGTGAAACAAATATTACAAGTGATTTAATTTGGGGTCCCACCAACAGTGAAGGAAGTTCCTTTGTCTCCTCATCCTCATCAGCATTTGTTATTCTCAGTCTTTTGGATATTAGCCAGCCTAACTGGAGTGAGATGACATCTCAACGTGGTTTTGATTTGCATTTCCCGAGAATTATATTAAGTGAAGTAAGCCAGGCACAGATAGAGAAATACCACATGTTCTCACTTATATGTGGGAGCTAATAAAAATAAATAAGTAGATGTGCAAACAAATAAATGGGGGGGCAGGGAAGAACACAACAATCACAATAATTCCTTGAATTTGTTAAAATAAGTAAACAGATACATTGATGGGGGAAAAGGGAGCGAGGATGGGGGAGAAGAAAGAATTGTTAAAGGGACACAAAACCCAACTCCATTGTATATTGATAATTTTTTTAAAAAAACCAAATATTTAGAAGGAAACATAAAATAAATTGACTTGCCAATAAAAGTCAGCTATTTAACCACACACACACAAAAATTATCATTTAGAGTCATGAAATTTTTTCCTAAACTCTTTTGTTTATTAATTTAACCCATAATATTAAACTTTTATAACTGGAGAAAGGAGTGTTATATGATACTGAATATGTTTATTAACTGTTATATGTGTAAAACTACCTCCCATCAAATACTATGCCTACAAGGGACATAGGCACTGCACTACTGGGATTTTCTTTTATGCATGCACTAATGCATCAAGTGTAAAGGGAAAAGTTTTATAGCAGTCAAACCTGGTTTTCTATCTTAGCTATGTTACTTTCTGAGTGATGTAGAAAAAACCTCTTTAACCTCCATCAGCCTCAGTCTCTCCCTTGGAAATACAAAGATAATCATATTGATGTGAAAGGCATGTTGTGAGTTTCAGGTAAAATTAAATATGCAAAAGCAGCTTCTGAAAAGTTGGCATGTATAAGTAACATTCATACATACGTTCATACCTACATATACAACAGGGAGCACTAGCTGGCAGGGCTTGTCTCTTTTGCTTTGATTGCAACTTATTCACTTTTTTTTGTATTCTGACAGAAAAAAAAGTTAATGTCATGTGAAGGGCTCTGAAGACATGATTCTGAATGCTGTCTCTACAATTTGCTGTTGGTACACCTAGCCAAGTTATCTAAATCCACTAACCCTCATCTTCTTCACTTATGAAATGGACCCATAATAGTTTTCATCTCAGAAAGCTGTTCGAAGAATCAAGTGAAATTAAAGTGAGATGCTCTGTCCTATCACTGGACTTTTGCCCTCTGTTCCTGGGTCCCTCAGGCAGCCATCCAGTTGGTACACACCCAGGTGGTCCTCCTGCCCCATGTTCTCTCCCTCTGCCTTTCATTTGAAGCTGCCAACATCTTGGAAGCTTTGAAGCTTTGCAAAGAAGGGAGAGCCACTGAGAACAGTCTGTAAAGGGCTTTTATTTGAAAATCTAAAAGTGTTCCAGTGGTGTTGAGTTTCCCAGCCCCTTCTGAAATAGAATTTCACTGGAGATGGAAGAAGTGCACCCAGGGACCTCAGCAGCTGAAAGCAGTCCCTGCTGACAGACGGCAGGAGCATGAGACCTCGGGAGTTGCAGGCAGCCCCTGCCACTATTGTGGTCTACCACAATAACCACCACAGCCACTGATGCCACAAGGGCAGCTACAGGCCACAGCAGTAGCCACAGCCACCATGCAGGCAGCCTGCCAAACACTTGATGGCACTGACACATAGAGAGTCACTGGTGGAGCCCAGAAAAGAAGTGAGCAAGTGCAGACCCATGACCCAGTGGCCCAACTCGCAGGGAGAATTATGCTGTCACACATGCTAGCACACCTGGGAGTGGGAGGTGCATGTGCAGCCCACGTGACTGCCTTGATCGAGGGAGAGAAACATGTTGAACCCCCTGAGAGTGCAGAAGCCCAGGATACACAAATAGAGTAAGAAAGAAAATTCCCAGACGCCACAACACATCCTCTAACCAGGGGAATCAAGGACCCAGGAAAAACCTTTACCTGTTGGAAAGAGGAAAGAGAAACCCCACCCAGGGTCACCCACTCAAACTGAGAAGCTCCAGTACACCCTACTGAACCCATCAAGGTCATGGGAAACTAGCCAAGGTACTAACAAGCCCCCCCCAGGGTCACTCACCACAGCCAGTGAAAGGTCACCCAGGTGCTTCTTCCAAGAACTCAAGAGCTTGTCCATGTCTTCAACAAACCAGCACAGTGTCACTAACCTCAGCAAGAAATCACAAAGTGCCCCAATGGCTAGGCCACAGAGGCACTCACACAAAACTACAACACTGAATAGTACCCACAAAGAGACTACACTACTGAATCTACTCAGAACCAATACTAGAAAACACTTCTCAACAGTCAATATGAAACACATCTATAGGAGGAAGTCTCCCTCCTCAAAGTTCACTCCAGAGTAATAGAAGAAGGAACTGCTCTACCTGATGACCAGACATCAATATAAAGATACTATGAATATGAAAATAAAAACAAGAAAATATGACACCACCAAAGGAATATGGTGTTTCTCAAGTACTATGCCCCATAGAGCCAAAATCCTTGAAATGATTGAAAAGGAATTCTGAACAACAATCTTAAGGAAATTGAATGAGATACAAGGACACTCGGTTAGACAACACAATGAAATGAGAAATAGTATCCAGGGTATGAGAAGGAAGTTTGCAAAGAGATTAATACCTTTAAAAAGAATGTGGCAGAACTCCTGGAACTGAAGGATTCATTCAAAGAAATAAAATAAAATAAAATAAAAACATAACCAAGAGCTTAACCAGCAGGTTAGAACAAGCAGAAGAAAGAATTTCTGATGTTGAAGATGGTCTTTTTGAAGTAACCCAGGCAGACAAAAAAAAAAAAAAGGAAAAGAAAAAAAGAATTTAAAAAAATAAAGAAAATCTAAGAGTTCTAGCAAACAACCTTAAGCACACAACCATTCAAATCATGGATGTTCTGGAAGGGGAGAAAAAGGCATTGAAAACCTATTCAATGAAATAATAGTGGAAAACTTCTCAGGTATAGAGATGTGGACCTTCAGACTCAGGAAGCTCAAAGATCCCCAAACAGATTCAATCCAAAAAGTATCCTATTTGAGACACATTACAGTCAAACTGGCAAAGCTAAAAGACAAAGAGAGTATCTTAAAAGTGTCAAGCCACCTAGAAGAGAGTCTCCTTCATATTTACAGCAGACTTCTCAACAGAACCTCTAAAGACCAGAAGAGAATGGGAGGAGATATTCAAAATACTAAAAGAAAAAAACCTGCCAGGCAAGAATACTATACCCAGAAAGGCTATCCCTCAGAAACAAGGGAGAAATAGTGTATTTCTCAAGCAAACAAAAACTGTGGGAGTTCACCATCACACAACCAGCCCTGCAAGAAATCCTCAAGGGAGTGCTGTACCTGGAATGTGAAAAATGAAAATCACTACCATGAATATACAAGGAGAAACAAAACCCACTGGTAGAACAAACACACAAACAAGAGAGAAAGAAACTAAATCTTACCATCTTAAAAAACCAACAAACATCGAAGACAAAAAATAAAAGGGGAAGAAAGGAATGAAAGATTTTTAAAACATTTAAAGAAAATCAACAAAATGCCAGGAGTAAGACAATACTTTGCAATAGCAACCCTATATGTAAATGGATTAAACTCCCCACTCAAAAGACTCAGATTGATGACTGGATTAATGAGCAACACCCAACTATATCCTGCATTCGAGAGAGTCACTTACCTGTAAAGACACACACAGATTTAATAGTGAAGGGATGGAAAAAATATACCATGCAAATGCAAACCAAAAGCAAGAAGCAGTAGCTATTCTTACATTGAATAAAATAGACTTTAAACCAAAAAACCATAAAAAGAGACAAAGAAGGCCACTATATAATCATAAAGGTATCTATCCAGCAAGAAGACATAAAAGTCATAAATATATACGCATCTGACACCAGACAACACAGCCATATAACACAAGCACTATTAGGCCTGAAGAAAGAGATAGACTCCAATGCAATAACAAGATTGAACCAAGAAAAAATAGAAAATCTGAACAGACCATTAAAAAGCAAGGAGATCAAAGCAGTAGTCAACAATCTCACCACAAGGAAAAGCCCAGGACCAGACTGCTTTACTGCTAAATTCTACTAAACCTTTAAAGAAGAATTAATACCAATTATCTTCAAACTATTCCAAAAAAATTGAAAAAGAAGCCATTCCCCCAAACTCATTCTATGAGGCCAGCATCACCCTGATACCAAAACCAGACAAAGAAACAACAACAACAAAAAAAGAAAACTATAGGCCAGTATTTCTGATGAACAAAGTCACAAAAGTCCTCAATAAAATATTAGCAATCAGAATATGGCAACATACCTATAACACCTAATACAACATAAATGTTATGTAAATGGTTGTTATACTATATATACTGGCTGGTTTTTTTAGTATTACTTTTTATTTACTTATTAATATTTCTGGCCTGCAGTTGGCTGTATCCATACTGCGGATACAGGACCCGCAGGTATGGAGAGCCAACTCTACTGGCCCTTTTGGTGTCACAAGGCCTGACTCTAAACAACGAAGCTAACCAGCCAGCCTCTGTACTGGCCCTTTCGCCTGACCCGAGCCTGGCTGCGCCGACCCCGCCCGCCTCTGAACAAAACGCGCGGGGAGAGCGGAGGAAACCAGGACCGGGGGCGGTGACCGCAGGCACGGGTGGGGCCGGCGGACAGGGGAGCCCGCGCCCGCCCCAGGCCCCGCCCGCCCCGGACCCGCCTGCCTCGGAACAATACCCGCGCGGAGGGTCCGGACCCAGGACCAGTGAGCGGCGGCCTGCGGCGCAGGGACGGTTGGGGGCCGGCGGACAGAGGAGCGTGTGCCGCCCCAGGCCCTAACCGCCCTGCACCCGTCTTCCTCGGAACAAGACGCGCGCGGAGGGTCGGGACCCAGGACCAGTGAGCGGCGGCCCGCGGCGCAGGGACGGTTGGGGGCCAACGGACAGAGGAGCGTGTGCCCGCCCCAGGCCCGAACTGCCCTGGACCCGCCTGCCTCGGAACAAGACGCGCGCGAAGGGTCGGGACCCAGGACCAGTGAGCGGCGGCCCGCGGCGCAGGGACGGTTGGGGGCCGGCGGACAGAGGAGCGCGTGCCCGCCCCAGGCCCTAACCGCCCTGCACCCGTCTTCCTCGGAACAAGACGCGCGCGGAGGGTCGGGACCCAGGACCAGTGAGCGGCGGCCCGCGGCGCAGGGACGGTTGGGGGCCGGCGGACAGAGGAGCGCGTGCCCGCCCCAGGCCCTAACCGCCCTGCACCCGTCTTCCTCGGAACAAGACGCGCGCGGAGGGTCGGGACCCAGGACCAGTGAGCGGCGGCCCGCGGCGCAGGGACGGTTGGGGGCCGGCGGATAGAGGAGCGCGTGCCCGCCCCAGGCCCTAACCGCCCTGCACCCGTCTTCCTCGGAACAAGACGCGCGCGAAGGGTCGGGACCCAGGACCAGTGAGCGGCGGCCTGCGGCGCAGGGACGGTTGGGGGCCGACGGACAGAGGAGCGTGTGCCCGCCCCAGGCCCGAACCGCCCTGGACCCGCCTGCCTCGGAACAAGACGCGCGCGAAGGGTCGGGACCCAGGACCAGTGAGCGGCGGCCCGCGGCGCAGGGACGGTTGGGGGCCGGCGGATAGAGGAGCGCGTGCCCGCCCCAGGCCCGGGCCTGACCTACCCCGGACCCGCCGCCCGCCGCCCGCCGTGACCCCCAGCCTGCCCGCGCCTCTCACGGCCCACGCCCGCCCCGCATGGGCCTCACCTGCCGGCCACCGAGGCCGCCGTCCGCAGACCCCCGAGGGCTCCACCGTCGATCCCTCACCTCCCGCCGGTCCTGGCACCAGCGAGACAGCGCATCCCTGGGTCGGCTCCATCGTCGTTGACCTAGTCGTCGTCGCTGCTGCAGCCTCCAGCTCCCAGGTCTTCACTGCACTAACGGACACCTCGGAACTGGAACTGCCGCTGCCGAGCCTTCCAGGCGCCCACGTCCACACTGCGCAGGCGCTATGGGGCGGAGCCTAGCGCAGCTCACCTGGAGACAGAAGATTGACAGCGGGTCTGGGCAGCCACGCCCCCAGCGGTAATGGCGGCAGTGGAACCGGCCGCAGCGGAGCCCACGGCAGCATCGTGAGCGGCGGCAGCGGCGGCGGCGGCGGCGGCGGCGGCAGCGACCGACGGGGGACACTGGTGAGGGGAACGGCGCGGCGGAGCAGGTAGGGCCCGGGTGAGGGGTACTATAGGTATTTGGTAGTGTCAATGACTTGCTGTTCAGCTTTGAGAAGATTATACAATTTATAGTTCTTTTCAAGGAAAGGTATTTTACACTTTTTCACTATTAAAGTAACAGAAATACATTTCAGGGAATCTGAGAGTAAGAATGTCTGTAATTTCACAGCATTCTAATGTGGCTATTCTAGGATTTCACCATATTCTGCTTATTTCTTTCTCACCTTTTCCTTTATATATTTTTAATAGTTTTATTTCTTGCTTTAAAAAGAACACCTTTACTCAGAATTTTTCATACCTTAGAAGTCATAAATTTTAATTTACAGTCTTAAACATGCAGTTGTACAGACATCACCACAATCCAGTTTTAGAACACTTCCATCAACTCGGAAATTTTCCTTGTGCCCATTTGTATTTGATCCGTCTTCCTACCCCCAAGCCACAGGCAACCGCCGATCGATTTTTTTTATAGTTTTTAATCTTTTCTAGATGTTTTATATAAATGGAATCCTATAATATGTAGTCTTTTGTATCTGGCTCCTTTCCCTTAGCATATTTTTAAGGTTTATCCATGTTGTATTCCATGTCTGTAGTTTGTTCCTTTGTACTGCTCAGTAGTGCATTGTATGGATATGTCCCATTTTGTTTCTCCATATATTTTCCTTTCTCTCGGATAGATACCAGGAGTGGAATTTCTAGATTGCGTATGTTTAACTTTCTAAGAAACTGCCAAACTCTTTTCCAAAGTGGCTGTACCGTTTTCCATTCCCACCAGCTGTATATAAGGGTTCCAGTTTCTCTGTATCCTCATCTGCACTTGATATTATCTGCCTTTGTTACAGCCATTTTCGTGGGTGTGAGGTGGTGTCTCATTGGATTTTTATGTGTTTCCTTAATGACAAATGATGTTGATTATCTTTTCACATGCCTATTTGCCACTATTCATATATCTTCTTTGGTGAAGGGTCTATCCAAATTTTTTGCCCCCCCCACGCTTTTTTAATTGGGGTGAGATTCACATATCATAAAATCAATTATTTTAAAGTAAACAATTAAGTGGCATTTACTCCATTCCCAATATTGTGTAACTACCCACCTCTTTCTAGTTCAAAAACAATTTTATCATTCCGAAGGGAAACCCCTATTTCTTGCTTTTTAGCCTAACAACATATTTCCTAAGTACTTTCCTATGTCTTTAAAGTCTCTTTATAAACATCCAATAAATACACCATTTTGCTTAACTGAAAATACCATTGATGAACATTTTTGGGCAAATCTTATTCTTTAGTTAGATTCTGTTTTACTGGGAATCTAACAGTTTATAAAACCTCTCAGCCTTAGTGCCTTTTTTACTTAATAGCCCTGTATAAGAATTAAGGTGGAACACAAAAAACTGGACAAAACAAAGGATACAAAATAAGGGTACATAGATTAGCTTTGGTTGGTGACATTGTTACCATGAAGAGTTATCAGGTTAACAACGTGTTCTTATGTTGTTGCGTGTAAAAAATGTTAGATATACAGAAGTGTGAAACACATTTGTAAATGTAATTGGTGAACTCATGTTTATTTTCAGACAGTATTTTTCCTGGGAGGCACCTAGCAAATTCTTTTGATGTTGAAATGCTTTCAGACCTTTTCATCCGTTTTTTTTTTTTTTTTTTTTGGTGTGGTGAACATGAAGAGGGTGTAGAATAGTAATTGACATTTTTCGTATATAAAGATAATGAGATACTTAGTTTTAAGTTATTTTCTCAGGATATAAGTGTTTGGGCTTCTCTGTATTTGCTCACTGAATGCCTCTTTTCCTCAAATAGTCCATTGTCTAAGAGCCATTGGTTAGGATCTTCTAAGCATTTTGCTGCTGTAGTTTCTATATACTGTTAGGCTTTTGAAGCAGATAATTTTTTTTAAATAGAAGAGTGCTTTTTAAAATTGAGCTATATTTTACATCCCATTATGTTCAGCCATTTAAAATATACAATTTAGTGATTTTGAGTTATTCAAAAAGTTGTGCAAACATCAGTATTATCTAATTTCAGGACATTTTCATCACCCCAAAAGGAAACCCATTTAGCAGTCACTTCCCATATCTCCCCTTTCCCAGCCGCTGGTAACCACTAATCTACTTTCTTTCTTTATGGACTTTGAAGCAAATAATTTTGATTAATCTGATTTTATTTATTTTGTTAGGTAGATGTTTCCTGTAGAAAGAATTTGCAAGTTAAGAAAAATTGTGGACTCATAGAATATCTGTTTCAAAGCTTGGTTAGGCTAAACTCTGAAGCAAGTCTCCAACTGTTATCCCTGGAAGTAGTCAACTTTATCTGAATGGATTTTTCTTTATTAGTAAAATAATCGAAGAACTTGATTCTAGAAAGACTGCAATCCTCAGTATAGAATATCCTCAAAAGGTTAAAGAATTCTGGAATTTAACTTTTTATTTAAATACTAAATTGAGTTTTACTTCTCCTTTAAAGAAGTAAAGATATCTGTATTCTTTTTCAAGTAAAACCTTTTATGTGTGAAATGTGAATGAATTCAGTTTCAACCCCCCTAGAATAAACAGGGCTATTGAATATGTGTTCTTTTTTTTTGTAATTCCCCAGACACACAGTGGATCTGTATGGCGTGTGACATGGGCACATCCTGAATTCGGACAGGTTTTGGCTTCCTGTTCTTTTGACCGAACAGCTGCTGTGTGGGAAGAAATAGTAGGAGAATCAAATGATAAACTGCGAGGACAGAGTCACTGGGTGAGACATTTGTTAGTATTCTGAGGGTGGGGAGGAGGAGATGTGAGCAGCCAGGGAGCATTAGTGTCATAACACCGTGCTCTAACCAACATAGCTAACAGGCCATCAGGAGCATTAGTCCTTCTAAGAATACCTCAGGCACTTGCTAAAATGTTACCAGTCCCCTCTTTACTTACCAGTTCCACTTTTCTTTTTTCCATATTTTCCTCATACTTGTCTTTTAGTTTTGTCTTGGGCCTGAAGTGGTACTCGGGAGTGCCCATGGCATTGTTTAATTGTAACTTTCATGATGAATCCAGAGTATTTACTTTGTATATGATTTTATATACTATATGTCTTATATGGTGTTAATGTATGATTTATTTATTCCTTTTTTTAACTTTTTTGCCTTTTTCTTTTTTGTCTTGTTTTTTTCTGGTTTGTTTTTGGTGGCTGGCTGTACAGGGATCAGAACCCTTGATGTTGGTGTATACGATCATAAGGATATGGTTTTAGAGTACCCTCTCAAATCCTTTAAAAGCTTGCTCTGTTTTGTTTTCTTTTGCTTTCTTACAAAATGCACTCTCCTTTATCTGCGCCTACTTTAAGCTCTAGCTCTGCCCTCATTGCTTGTTTGAGTTTGGGCAAGAACACACGTTGTGTGCTGCTCAAGTTCCTCGTCTGTGAGTGAGAGAACCGAGCTAGGTGATCTTTAAGACCTTTCCAGTGTTTTCATTTTAAGATTTTATCATCCGTATGCTTGTTCTTTCCCTCTGTAATTAGTTTTTTGTAATAATCATACACATGGTATAAAATCCAAAAGTGACAAAATGGTGCACACAGTGAGAAAATGCTCTCCTTCCCTCACCACCTTGGTCTCTCCCTAGAGGCAGCCGCTACTGCAGCTTTTTGTGTGTTCTTCTGGAATGTTTTTTTCTCCTGCCTTTTCATCCCACTTCCCCTCTAATGCATGCTATTGACACTTTTTTCTGATGCATTTTTTTTATTTCTGTAAATATACCTAATATAATAGTCATCATTTTAACTATTTATTTATTTTGGCATCGGGCTGGTACTGAGGATCCAAGCCATTGACCCTGGTGTTATAACACTGTGCTCTAACCAACCGAGCTAACCAGCACACCCCCATTTTAACTATTTGTAAGTGGTGTACTTCAGTGGCAGTAATTGTCCTTTTGTGACTGACTTATTTCACTAAGCAAAATGTTTTCAAGGTCCAACCATGTTCATATATCATGTTCATATATCAAGCATACATCAAGTTCATTCCTTTTTATAGCTAAATAATACTTCATTGTGTGTATGTATACCACCAATGGACATTTATGTTGGTTCTGTACCTTTGCTATTGTAAACAGAGCTGCAGTGAACATGGGAGTGCAGGTATCCCTTTGACATGATGATTTCCATTCCTCTGGGTACATACCCAGAAGTGGGATGGCTGGATTGTATGGAAGATCTATCTGTAGTTGTTTGAGAAACCTCCATGCTGTTTTCCATAGTGATTGTACTAATTTACAGTCCCACCAACAGTGAGGGGCATTTCCCTTCTCTCCACACCCTCACCAGCATTTATTATTCTCTGTTTTTGATTATAGCCAGTCTAACTGGGGTGAGGTGGTATCTCAATGTGGTTTAATTTGCATTTCCTTGATGACAGTGATGTTGAGCATTCTTTCATGTACCTGTTGGCCATTTGTATGTCTTCCTATGAAAAATGTCTGTTCAGCTCCATCGCCCATTTTTTACTTGGGTTATTTGTGTTTTTTACTGTGTATTGCTTGAGTTCCTTGTATACTATGGATATTAATCCCTTGTTAGATGCATAGTTACCAAAAATTTTCTCCCACTCTGCAGGTTGTCATTTCACTCTGTTGATTGTTTCCTTTGCAGTGCAGAAGATTTTGAGTTAGATATAGTCCCTTTTATTTTTTTTCTTTTGATGCTTGTGCTTTCAGGCTCATGTTCATAAAATCTGTGCCCAGACCTAGTTCCTGAAGTTTTTCTCCTATATTTTCCCTTAGTGATTTTACAGTTTCAGGTCTTATACTTAAGTCTTTAATCCATTTTGAGCTGACTTTAGTGTATGGTGAGAGGTGCACATCTAGTTTCATTCTTCTACATATGGATATCCAGTTTTCCCAGCATCACTTATTGAAGAGGCAGTCTTTTCCCAAATGTAGGTTTTTGTTGCTTTTGTCCAATATCAGATGGCTGTAAGCCTGAGGGGTGATTTCTGGGTTCTGTATTCTGCTCCACTGGTCCAAGTGTCTATTTTTATGCCAGTACCATGTTGTTTTGGCTAGTATAGCTTTGTCATATAATTTGAAGTCAGGTAGTGTTATGCCCCTGGCTTTGTTTTTTTTGCTCAGGATTGCTTTGGCTGTTTGGGGTCTTTTGTTGTTCCATATCAATGTCAGGATTGTTTTTTATCAATTTCTCTGAAGAATGACACTGGCATTTTGATGGGATTGCATTGAATCTGTAGATTGCTTTGGGTAGCATAGACATTTTCACAATATTCTTCCAATCCAAGAGCATGGAATATCTTTCCATCTTTTTCTGTCTTCTTTAATTCCTTTCAGTAATGGTTTGTAGTTCTCATTGTAGAGATCTTTAACCTCTTTGGTTAAATTTATTTCTAGGTATTTTATTTTTTTCATGACTGTTGTAAATGGGCTTACTTTCGTGATTTCTCTTTCTGTTAGTTCATTATTGGAGAATATAAATGCAACTGATTTGGGGGCATTTATTTTGTATTCTGCAATGTTACTGAAATAATTAACCAGCTCTAGGAGTTTTTCGATAGAGTCTTTAGGTTTTTTTCTATATAGAGTATCATGTCATCTGCAAATAGAGACAGTTTGACTTCATCTTTTCCAATCTGGATGCCCTTTATTTCTTTCTCTTGCCTGATTGCTCTGGCTAGTACCTCCAGTACTATGTTAAATAGAAATTTTGAGTGTGGGCATCCTTGTCTTGTTCCTGTTCTTAAGGAAAAAGCCCTCAGTTTTTCCCAATTCAAAACGATTCTGGTTGGTGGGCTTGTCATTGATACCTTTTATTGTGTTGAGATACTTTCCTTCTATACCTAATTTGTTGAGAGTCTTTAACATGAAGGGATGTTGAATTCTGTCAAATGCTTTTTCAGCATCTATTGAGATAATCATATGGTTTTTGCCCTTGAGTTTGTTGATGTGATGTATCATTTATTGATTTTCTTATATGGAAACATCCTTGAATTCCTGGGATGAATCCCACTTGATCATGGTGTATAATTTTTTTATGTGTTGCTGTATTCTGATTGCTAATATTTTGTTGTGGATTTATTCATCTATGTTCATCAAGGGTATTGGCCTGTAATTTTCTTTTTTGTGTGTGGCTTTATCTGGTTTTGGTATCAGAGTTGTGTTGGCCTCATAGATCGAGTTTCGGAGAGTATCTTCTGTTTCAATTTTTTGAATAGTTTGAGGAGAATTGGTATTAATTCCTCTTTAAGGGTTTGATAGAAATAATCTATAAAGCCATCTGGACCTAGAATTTTCTTTGTTGGAAGATTGCTGATTACCACTTCAAACTCTTTGCTTGTTACTGGTCTGTTCAGGTTTTCTGTCTCTTCTTGATTCAGTCTGGGAAGTTTGTAAGTGTATGGAAACATCCATATCTTCCATATTTTCATATTTGTTGTCATGCACCTGTTTATAACAATCTGTAATGATTCTTCATATTTCTGTGGTATTGGTTGTAATGTCTCCCTTTTCATTTCTGATTTTTGTTATTTGGGTCTTCTCTCTTCTTTGTGTTAACCTAGCTTATGGTTTGTCTATTTTATTTATCTTCCCAAAAAATCAAGTTTTTGTTTCATTCATCTTTATTATTGTTTTTATGGGCCTCTATTTCATTTAGTTCTGCTCTGATCTTAATTATTTCTTTCTGTCTACTACCTTTAGGATTGGTTTGTTGTTGTTTTTCTAGTTCTTTGAGGTGTAGCATTAGGTCATTTATTTGAAGTCTTTTCCATTCTTTTGATGTAAGCATTTATTGCAATAAATTTCCTTCCTAATACTGCTTTTGCAATATCCCACAGGTTTTGGTGTGATGCATCTTCATTTTCATTAGTTTCAAGAAGTTTTTGATTTCCTGTTTAATTTATTCTTGGATCCATAAGTCATTCAGGAGCCTGTTGTATAGTTTCCATGTATTTGTATAGTTTCCAGGGTTTTGCTTGTTATTAATTTCCAGTTTTAGTCTATTGTGGTCTGAAAAGATACTTGGAATGATTTCAATTTTTTAAAATTTGCTGAGACTAGATTTGTGACCTAATATGTGGTCTATCCTGGAGAATGTTCCATGTGCTCATGAGAAGAAAGTATATTCTTTAGTTGTTGGGTGAAATGTTCTGTATATATCTGCCAGGTACAGTTGGTCTAAGGTATAGTTTAAATCCTGTGTCTCTTTGTTGATTTGTTGCCTGGAAAATCTGTCCCATACTGAGAGTGGGGTGTTCAGGTCACCCACTATTAATGTATTAGGGCCTGTTTCTTTCCTTAGGTCTGACAGTGTTTCCTTTATATATCTGCATGCTCCAGTATTGGGTGCATGTATATTTATGATTGTTACATTTTCTAGCTGGATAGATCCTATTATCATTATACAGTGGCCTTCTTTTCTCTTTTTATGTTTTTCGGTTTAAAGTCTATTCTGTCTGATATAAGAATAGCTACTCCTGATTGTTTTTGGTTTTCATTTGCATGGTATATCTTTCTCCATCCCTTCACTTTTAGTCTGTTTGTGTCTCTACAGGTGAAGTGGGTTTCTTGAAGACAGCATTTACTTGGGTCTAGCTTTTTAATCCAATCAGTCAGTTTGTGTCTTTTGAATGGGGAGTTTAATCCATTCACATTTGTGGTAGTTATTGAAAGGTACTGCTTCATTCCTGTCATTTAATCGCTTTTTGTTTAGATGGTTTAAATATCCTTTGATCATTACTTCCCCTTTTATTTGTCTTCTTCAATGTTTGTTGGAAATTTAAGGTGGCATGATTTAGCTTCTTTCTCTTTCTCACTGGCATTTATGTTTTAACAGCAGGTTTTGCTCTTTCTTGTGTATTTGTGGTAGTGGTCATCATTATTCAGTTTCTAGATGAGGTGGTCATCATTATTCAGTTTCTAGATGAGGGGCTCCCTTGAGAATTTCTTGCATGGCTGCCTGTTTGGTGGTAAACTCTCACAATTTTTGTTTGTCTGGGAAATATACTATTTTTCCCTCATTTCCAAAGGAAAGCCTTGTTGGGTAAAGAATTCTAGGCTGGCATTTTTTTTCTTTTAGTGTTTTAAATATACCATTTCATTTTCTTCTGGCCTTTAGGGTTCAGTTGAGAAGTATGCTGTTAGTCTGATGGGGGTTCCCTTACAGGTGATTTGATGTTTTTCTCTTGCTGCTTTTAGAACTCGTCTTTGAGCTTTGCAAGCTTAACTATAATGTGTCTTGGGGAGGATCTTTTTGGATTGAATCTGTTTCGGGACCTTTGAGCTTCCTGTATCTGAAGGTCTGCATCTCTCCCTGCACCTGGGAAGTTTTCTGTTACTATTTCCTTGCATAGGTTTTCAATACCTTTTCCTTTTTCCTCCCCTTCTGGAATACCCACAATTCCGATGTTAGAGTGCTTGAGGTTATCTGCTGTCTCTCTTAGATTTTCCTCATTATTTTAAATTCTTTTTTTCCTTTTTTCAGTCTGCCTGGGTTATTTCAAAAAGACCATCTTTGAGATCTGAAATTCTTTCGTCTGCTTGCTCTAGACAACTGCTCAAGCTCTCTATTGTTTTTTTTATTTCATTGAGTGAATCTTTTGTTTTAGGATTTCTGCTACACTCTTTTCTAAGGTATTAATCTCTGTGTAAATTTCCTCCTTTATATTCTGGATATTTTTTCTTGCTCACCTTGGTGCCTGCTGTGGCTGTGGGTGCTTCCCTCTGGGGCCTAGGAGTGGGCCCCTAGTGACATGTGGGTCTCTGCTCACCTTGGTGCCTGCTGCCCTGGGTTGTTTAACTTAGGATAATATTCTCCAGGTTCATCCCTGTTACTGCAAATGGTGGAATTTCACTCTCTTTTATGGCTAAGTAGTATTCCATTGTATATATATACCACAATTTCCTTATCCAGTCATCCCTCAATGGATATTTAGGTTGATTCCATCACCTGGTTATTGTAAATAGAGATGCAATAAACATGTGGGGGCAGGTATCCCTTTGATCTGATGATTTCCAATCCTCTGGATATATCCCCAGTAGTGGGATTGCTGGAACATACAGGAGTTCTATCTGAACTTGTTTGAGGAAACTCCATACTGTTTTCCATAATGTCTGTACTAATTTACAGCCCCATCAATAGTGCAGAAGAGTTCCTCTTTCTCCACATCCTTGCCAGCATTTGTTATTCTCTGTCTTTTTTATAATAACCAGTCTGACTGAGGTGAGGTGATACTTCAAAGTGGTTTTGATTTGCATTTCTCTGATTAGTGATGTTGAGCATTTTTTCATATACCTTTTAGCCATTTGTAGGTTTTACTTTGAGAAATATCTATTCAGCTCCATTGCCCATTTTTAAATTGGATTATTTGGGTTTTTTTGCTGTGACCCTGAATAGCCAAAGCAATCCTGGGCAAAAAAAGTAAAGCTATAGACATTACACTTCTTGACTTCAAACTGCATCACAAATCTATAGTAACCAAAGCATCATGGTACTGACATAAAAAGAGACACATGGACTAATGGAACAGAATAGAGAACCCAGAAAACCACCCACATGTTTACAGCAAACTGATCTTTGACAAGGGCACCAAGAACACACTGGGGAAGAGACTGCCTCTTTAATAAATGGGGCTGGGAAAACTGGACATCCATATGTAGAAAATGAAACTTGGTCTGCACCTCTCACCATATACCGTAATCAACTTAAAATGGATTAAAGACTCAGATCTAAAATTTTAAAACTCCTAGATGCTGGAAAAAGAAGAACAAACTAAACATATGGCAAGCAGAGAAAAGAAAATATCAAAGATTAGAATGGTGATTAATGACATAGAAAAGAGAAAAACAATGGAGAAAAATCTGTGAATCCAGAAGTTGGTTCTTCGAAAATATAATCAAAATTGAAAAATCTTTAGCTAAACTGACCAGATAGATAGAGACGACTCATATCACTAATATCAGAAAAAGTTGGTTACTACCAACTTTATAGAAACAATGAAAGATTTTAAGGAAAAACTACAAACAAATGTATGACAACATACATTTTAGATGTTGTTTAGATGTATGTTTCTAGAAAGACACAAACTAATGAAACTTATACAAGAAATAGAAAATTTCAGTACAAGTTTACCAAGCAAGGACATTGAATTAGTTATTAAAATTTCCCTAAAAGTTCAGCCCAGATTTACTAGTCAATCTACTCAATATTTAAAGAAGAATTAATAGCAATTATTCAAAACTCTTCCAAAACATAGAAGCATAAACACTTTTTGGCTCATTCTATGAGGCTAGTATTACCCTAATACCAAAAGTGAGACAAACACATTGTAAGAAAAGACTACAGGGCTGAGCCCGTGGCGCACTCGGGAGAGTGCGGCACTGGGAGTGAAGGCAGCGACGCTCTCGCCGCGGGTTCGGATCCTATATGGGACTGGTCGGTGCACTCACTGGCTGAGTGCCGGCCACAAAAAAGACAAAAAAAAAAAAAAAAAAAAAGACTACAGACCAATGTCTCTTATAAATATATGCCAAAAATTCCTCAACAAAATGTTAGCACACCTAACTCAATAACATTTAAAAATACTTATACACCATTACCAAGTAGAATTTACCCAAGAAATGCAAGGTTGGTTTAATATCTGAAAATTAATTAATGAAACACTCCATATGCATAAAATAAAGGACAAAACAACACAGTCATCTCAGTGGACAAAGGAAATCATTTGACATAATCCAACACCATTTTATGAAGAGTTTTATTAGATTAGAAATTGACGAAAACTTCCTTAACCTGAAAAAATATCTACAAAAATCCCACAGTTTACATTGTATTAATGATGAAACCGAATGCTTTCCACATAAGATCAGAAATAAGACAAGACTGTCCACTGTCACCACTTCTATTCAACATTGTTCTGGATATTCAAGCCAGAGCAATTGTGCAAGAAAAAAAATGTCATTCCAATTTGGAAGGAAGAAGTAAAATAATTTCTATTTGCAGATGATATGACTTTGTGTATAGAAAATTCTAAAGAATACACTAAAAGCTTTTAGAACTACTAAATGAGTTAAGCAAGGTTTCAGGGCATAAGATCAATATACAAAAATCAATTGTATATTTATACACTAGCAATGGACAATTCAAAATAAGATTAACAATGGTATCTACATTTATAATAGTATCAAAAAGAATAAATCACTTAGGAATAAATTTAGCCACAAATATTTATGACTTATGCACTGAAAACTGAAAAAATTACCGAAAGAAATTAATGAAGACCTACATAAATGGAAAACATACCACATTCATGGATGGAAAGTCTTAATATGAGGTGTTGGGCTGGGTCACAGACCCCAGAACCCACTCCTGTGCAGGTTGTGAGTTAGGTAAGCAAAAGAAAACCTGAGTAGACACCAGCAAAGTAGACATGCTTTCTTTCAGACACGAGGTCTGCCACCAGCAGTTTGAAGCTGCTGTCTCATATAACAAAGCACACAATAGTGGCAACGAGCCAAGGGGTAGATGGGCACACATGCGTACTAACACTACTTGTTTGCAACAGATATGCTGAATCATACTCAGCCAATATGAGGTGAAAGGGCCTGACTAAACTAACTCCATTTTCCTCACATGAGGGTACTTTAAAAAGTTCATGAAAAGATTTGTATTATCTTTAAACTATTTTTCCATGAACTTTTTGAAGTACTTTTGTATAGTTAAGATTGCAATACTCCCCAAATTGATCTACGGATTCCAGATTTATCACAATCACTATCAAAATTCCAGCTGTCTGGATGACTTTTTTTTTTTTTTTTTGCAGAAACTGACAAGCTGATCTTAATATTCATGTGAAAATGCAAGGAACCCAGAGGAGCCAAGACAATCTTGAGAAAAAAGAACAAAGTTGGCGGACTCACACTTCCTGATTTCAAAATGTACTACTAAAGTATGGTAGTACTTTAAAGTATAATCCCAAAGGCACAAGGACAAAAGAAAAAACTGATAAGTTGGACTATAATAACATTAAAAACTTTTGTGCTTCAAAGGACACAATTGAGAAAGGGGAGAGACACCACCGAATAAAAGAAAATATTTGCAAATTATATATTTAATAAGGGACATGTATCCATAATATAAAATAAACTCTAACAATTCTTACATTCAATAATAAAAAGACAAATAACACAATCAGAAGTGGGTAATAATCTGAAAAGACATTTCTGCAAAGAATATGTATGTAAATACCAATAAGCACCTTGACATGGTGCTCTACCTCATTAGTCATTAGAGAAAAGTAAATCAAAATTTCATGGAGACACAACACACCAATAATAAAAAAGGACAGATAAAAATCTTGATGCAAATGTGTGGAAATTATAACCCTCATGAATTTATAGTGGGAATGTAAATATTGTAGATGCCTGGAGGACAGCTTAGCAGTTCTCAAAATGTTAAACATGGGCTTACCATGTGTTCCAGCAATTCCACACCTGGGTGCATGTCCAAGAGAAATATAAACATATGTCTACACAACAACTTGTACATGAATGTGTATTGCAGCATTATTTTAATAACCCAACACAATGTCCATTAACTGATGAATGGAGAAATAAAATGTGGTAGTTCTTCACTATGAAATATTAAACAATAAAAATAAATGAAGTATGGACACATGCTACAACAAAGATGAACCTCAAAAACATCATACGAAAGATACCAGTCACAAAAGACCACATATTATATAATTTGATACACATGAAAATCCAAAATAGGCAAATCTATGAAAACAGAAAGCAGATTAGTTGTTGCCTGTATTAGTGGGGAGGGTAGTGGGTGGATAGTGGAGGAATATGTACAGGGTTTCTTTTTGGAGTGATAAAATGTTCTAAAATTAGATTGTACGGACGGTTGCACGACTCTGAACTTACTAGAAGACACTGAATAGTACACTTTGAATGGGTGAATGATATGGTAAGTGAATAATATCTCAATAAAGCCATTAAAAGAAAGCAATGTCCAGAGGGAAAGTTGGAATTGAAAGTGAAGTTTTTATTTCAAAGGAAATATTAATATAAAGGGGTTAACCAGAGAGGCTTCATCCAAAGACAATGAAGACAGCACACTGTTCAGAGTGAACGCCTGGAGCCTAAAAAGAATACCCTAGGAATGGAACAAAACTGAAATCCCAAAGACCAAAACTGTTAGACACACGAAGTTACTAAGCACCATGTTTTACTAGTGATTAGCAAAGGAAATAAGCCATAAGCAGCAGCATACTTGGGAGGCTTGACTCTTTCAAACATAGCTCTTTGAGCTCCTTTTCCAGTATTGGGATGCAGTTTAGTTTTGGGATGAGTAAATCTAACTGTGCATGTAAGGCAAGTTAGCAGAGGGAAGTCATGGAGTTCTGGAATCTCTTACTTTTCATATCTTGCTAGCACATAGACCTGTCCGTTATTCGGCATACCTGCAGCCCATAAATTAGAGGTTAATTTACAATAAATAATCTAGACAGACCAGGTATTTCCAGATAAGAAATCATTACAAAGCAATCCCTCGGGTCTCTCGTAAATCCTTAAGCCAGCAAATTCCATCAGTCATTATTTCTAAGGAGTTCTGATTAGGATCATTATTGCCTTAGGCATCCCTGAGGATAAACAAGTTACAGACTCATGAACCCTTTTCTTTGTTATAACCATAAGGCCTATTTATTAGGATACCTACAACTCTAGGTCGGTGGATAAGAGGTTTGAGCAGTTCGGGTGACTTACTCTTCTATCAAATCTTTACTTAAATTTTGCATATGTATGTGTATCAAATAATAATCATTAGAGGATTTCTACATTGGCTCTATATTGTAAGATGGCGTAAACAAACTTGAGAGTCTTCAGATGTGAGCAACTATGATGATGAGAAAACTCAAAACCATGACATAAGACAAATCTTGAAAATCTGAAGGGTGTTTAATTTGGAGGTGAAAAATTTTGACCTCAGAAGAGAAAATGTGGTCACTAAGGCTGGAACATGTTATATATCTTCAAACATCTGAAGGGCCTGCCTGTGGAAGAGGGGTTATGCTTTTATGTGTGAACTCAAGAAATAATGGGTAGAACTAACAGAGAGTATATTCAAATTGTCAAAAGATCTAAGATGCTGTCTTGGGAGACAAAGAATTTCTCATCATGCAGGTAATGAAGTGTACACTGAACTATTTCTTATCAGAAACACTGTAGATGTATTTAGCATTTGATATGTGGTAGAGTGACCATACCTCTTGGTTTTTCATGACAGTGGCTCTTTACTCTTTAATCCAGGTGTAATTATTAATGGGATCCTTTTCCTCTCAAAAGTTTTCCAGTACATGATATGGTCACTTACTTAGAACAGTGATTTCTCACTCCTGGTTAAATGTTATAGTAACCTGGAAAGCATTTAAACAGTACTGCTGCCTAGACATTGCGTCTACACCATATAAAATCAGAATCTTGGGGATGAGATGTCAGCACCAGTAATTTTAAAAGCTTCCTGCGTGATTCTAATGTGCAGCAAGGGTTGAGAATCCCTTGCCTGAAGGATCCTTCTTTTCATTCCTACCTTAACTAGATCCTATTATTCTATCTTATCATAATATATATTGCACTCCATTAAGAAAGCAACGCTTAGAATTCTGCTATTATAAATACAGTAGGAAATAAAACAAACTGAAACATAAATTGTCAGATTTTTAAAATTCTATGTATATGCTTTTATTTCCAAAAAGCCTGATGATGTTTTTAAGCTTAAATGTTGTCTTATTACGTGGAAAATAGATTATATAAAGCTTTTATTTTCCTTGGGAATATCTGAGTCCATGAAGATTTCTAAACTACACTTGCACTCTTGCTTTAATGAGGTCATTATTTTGTCAAGTGTTAGGCTAAAAGGCTTACCATGTGAGCAGCATTGAATTGAATTGGTGCACAGTAGATATGGCAGTCATTTAGCTTTCTCATTAGTTTATTAGATTTGATCCTTTAAAATGTTTTAGCACTTAGCCAAGAGCCTTTGAATTCACTTTAATGAGTCTAGCCCTTTATCAGCGGCTGCTTGAAAATGGTTTTGCTTCTTACTCTGGCCATCAGATGATTGTGGGCTATGTGCTAATAAAGTATTTTTCTTTTGGTAATTCTTCAGAGGAAAAATAAAACCAACTTCAGTCAATCACTTCCATGAAAGTTTCATTTAAATGATTAAAATGTTTGAAGAGGGTAGGAAAATACTATGTATAAATCCAAAAGCTGACATTTTTAGAGGTAAAATTCACCAAAGATTTCTGAAATGTTAACATACAAGGATATATTTTCTGAAGTTGGTTACATTTGATACACATTTTAAGAGATACTTCGTGCCTCCATTTTATTTTATTATGAAACATATTAGAAAACAGGGGCTAAAATTATTTAATTTTAAAAGAAGATTAATTATTATGTCTAGCTCCCAGGAATCACTCAGGAATCACTGTTCTCTAAGCTGGGGTCTTGGGCTGAAATGCCAAAAATCCTTTGCTTACTAATATTTGGCTTGAAGAATAGGTAACTCAGTCTAGAGAAACCAAGTCTGTTTTCAGTTCCTGACATAGATTATTTGGTTCTAACATCAGACATGGCAGGCAGCTGCCACTCCTCATTTCCTTCTCTGTGTGCTCAAATGTTTCTCATTTGCCCCAGAACCTCAGAAAACACATAAGCAGCCTGCAAATCATATGGTATAATTATTTAACAAAACAGAACAAAATTAGTCACCGAAACAACTGGCACTAAATAAACTCGCATAGGAAAGGAGTTTCATCCATATTTGTCTTTCAGATGGCTAATCCTTTTCTGGCTCTCTCTGGCTCATCTGATGACAGAATACATCTTCTTCTATAAAAAAGACAAAAAGCCTGGATAACTGTGTGACATGGAGTGAAATAAGTCATGTCCACATGAAAATTCTGTCTTGCTGTTTGGTCCATATCAGTTGCTATAAATTTTGTGCTGAATAGATTTAAGTTAGGTCTTAGTAAAAAAGAATTATCATGACCAGAAAGATCATGCATATTAATGACTATTTCTGTTTTAGTTGGTTGAATAATATCACGTCAGTTCTTTGATTTCATGAACCTCTGGCCAGTAATCCAATATGTTTGTGCTTAGAAATCTCTTAAAGGAGGAATCCCTTTCCTTCTGAACTAATTCTGGAATAAGTACTAAATACCATTCTTGTTTCTTACTGATACCAATTTTCACAATCTTTTGTCAGAATTTTCTTTGACACAGAAACACAGATGAGCCATCTTAAACATTTTCCTTTTTAGTGTTCCAACTAACCCTTCTGTGTTTATGCATGTGTGTATATATGTGTGTATGCATGCATTTATTTAGTGGCTTGGTTATATATTTGTTCCCCCACCTTACTCTGGAATGAATAAAAGGCAGCTTGTGAGAATAAAGAACATATACCAAAATTACAGAAGTAAATAATGGCAATGAAAGAATAAATAAAAGAAAATATGGAACATAGATCGGAACTTAGTGATTATTATATGCATAACCTAATAATCTATAAACTTGTTAATGAGCTATGAATTTGACTCTAAGAAGCCAACTTAAAAAATGAACCTGATTAGTTACACAATTCACAGGGACCATAAGATAAAATCAAAGTAATTTCTCGAGGGGTGCACAATTAATTCTGATGCTGAGACCAGTCTCTTCCTTCTGGAGTTTTTAAAAAAGTGGATATGGTGCAATCAATAAATAATCTTGGGACATTACATCCATAGGTAAGCCTATTTTTTTTTACTTCCTAAAGCAAGAATTTTGGGGGGTATAAATTTATAATGTAGTTGTTAACACTGATGATGTTTCAACATATTATAATGATACTATTGATGATTATGATTCATGTATACATGTATAAATTTTTAAAAATGTAATTGATTATACATATTTGTGGAATATAGGGATGAATATCAATACCTGTATACAATGTGTGATGATCAAATCAAGATAATTAGCTTATTTGTCATTACAAAACTTAAATAGCCAACGTATAATGATCAAGGAAATCTCAAATACCCTAGATATCTGGGAGGTTTTGAGTTAGGATGATCTCTTTTCACCTACCCAAATATTAAATAGCCCTGTGGTATTTTTATGTATCATATTTACTGATATATACTTAAAAGGCCAATATCTAAGTTTCTGTCATCTGCACTAACACGATATACAGGTATGAAAAATCCCCACCTTATTTTACTTTACTTCTATGTTTTATTTTGCATCGTACTGATAATGTTTAGGTCACCTCTTCACCTCAAACCAATCAAAGGCAATGCCAATAGGATTTCTTGCCATTTTAGATGTGGGCTGGAAGAGAAAGAAAATAATTGAGGATGACTCAGAGTTTTTGACCTGAGCAATGAGAAGGATGGAGTTACCATTAATGGAGACATGAAAGACAGTGGGGAGTGGGTGGGTAGGGAGCAGATTTGGAGGGAAGATAGTTTTGGATAAGTCAAGTTTAATATGTTTCTGTGACATCCAAATGGAAAATTTGAGGAGGCAGCTGGATATGAGAATGTAAAGTTCAGGAGAGTAGTCTGGTCAAGAGTTACAAACCTAAGAGTCCTAAGATATAAATAGTATTTAAAGCCGTAGACTAAATAAGTGAGCAGGTGTAATATAGGGAAGAGAAGTGGTCCAAGGTCTGAACTCTGAAGCATTTCACTTTTAGGAGGTTGGAAAAATGAGGACAATCAGTAAATGGGACTGAGAAATAACCAATGATGCAGAAACAAAACCAGAAAAGTAAAGTAACTTGGAAGCCAGATGACGAAGGTGTGTTTCAGGAGGTGTGAGTGATCAATTGTGTGAAATATACCAGAAAAATCAAGTGAAAGGAGAGCTGGGAATTAAACATTAAATTGAGCAACCTGGAAGTCATCAGTGACATTGGCAAAAATAGTTTGGGGTGGGGCAGGAAAGGCTGACTGGGAGGAGAGGAATTGAAAGCAGCAAATATCAACAACCTTGAAGGAAGTTATATTATAGAGGTGGCAGAAAGATGGAGTTATACTGGGCCGAGCCCGTGGCGCACTCGGGAGAGTGCGGCACTGGGAGCGCAGCGATGGCCGGTGCACTCACTGGCTGAGTTACCCGGTTACGTAAAAGAAAGATGGAGTTATAGTTAAATTTTTATGCTGATAAGGATGTATTGGTAGAGAGACAATTCATCAAAGGGGAATTTCTGGATGATGTCCTTGAGTAAGTGTGAGGGAATAGGGCTGTAGTGGGGCATTGTTCTTAGTGGGATACAGTCAGATCATTTGTGTTTCAAAGAGTAAGGGAAGAGAGGGGACTTGTAGATAATAGTGGTGAAATGGGAAACTAAGTCATCACCTGAGAGCAAGGATCTGGGAGGAGATGTTGCATGTTTGAAAAGACGAGGTGATGCGTCATAGTTACCTAATGAAATAAAGTATGATTGCCTGGTTCCCGTAAGAAACTAATTCAAATTGATACTTGGAAATTTCAAGTGAGAGTAGTCATCCTCCTTGTGTGCCTTTCTCCAGCTGTGTCAACTGTCTGGGTTGGGGATTGTGGCATAGAAAGCAGTTGATTTTAACCAAGGGTGCAGTTTTTAATGTATTTATTTATTATTTTACATTTAGGATTAGTATCTTAGAAATGTTCAGAAGTGATTTCACATTGTGCTTTACATAGCATCAAGTTATTTGTTTATTCAGTAAATACTAGTGTCAGAATCCATGGTTAGTAAAACAGACATGGCTCCTGCCCTCAGGGGGTTTACACATAGCCCAGGCTAGGTAAGTGTTTGTGGAAGAAAAGTGGCAGCCTGGATGACATAGATTTGTCACGCTGAAGGCAGGAACAATCCAGTTAGACTGGAAAATGAGTAACTGTTTTGAAAACGTTATGCACAGTCACAAATAAATTATACGAATGAGACACAATTATTTCTAATATTTTAAGTCATAAGGTCTCAAACTTTGGTCTCATGACCCTTTTCTACTCTTAAAATTTTTCTGAGGTCCCCACGGAGCCTTTGTTTATGTGAGTTATATCTACTGATACTTACATATTAGAAATTAAATATAAATCCATTGTATATTATGTATGGTCACACAAATAACATACTTCTTATGAAATATTCTGTTTGTTCCCAAACAGAAAAAGGATCCAGCGTTAAGAGTGGTATTGTTCTACTTTTTTTTTTTTTTATATATACAAATCTCTGAGTTAGTAGATGCAGCTGGATTCTCATCTCTGCTTCCACACTTAATCTGTCCTGGTAGCATGTATCACATAGCCTCCGGAAAACTCCACTGTACAGCTTAGGAGACCATGAGAGCAATCAAGACAAAAAGCAACTTAGTATTATTATAAAAACTGCTGTGACCTGTGGACCCTTCAAAGGGGGTCTCAGTGGTTTCTGGAGCACTTGGATAATGGCTACTATCAACAATATCTAATTAAAAAGTGAAACAAACATGCCCATTAGCTATAACAGTAGCCTTTGAGTGTTGCACAGGAAAACAAAATTGGCCAACAAGAGTAAAAAAGCATTGATTGATAATTTTTTTTTGTTTTATTTTGCCTTTCTTTTAAATTAGTACGTTTCTTAAAAACACGGAATTGTGAAATTTAAGGGAATATGAAATTGAACTATTTCAATTCTTCACTGTGCACACCTGGAAGCTGAGTTCCAAAGAAGTGACAATCTGTGGTCTCAATGATGGCTAGGGATAACTACATGTTTTAACATAGAAAATGGAAATTGAGTTGTCAAGAGTTACATGCAGTTAGTATGAAAATGGAGTATTTCAAATAATATAATTTAGCATCCAGATTTGATCAACTATCCATTCTGAAACAATTCTAATTTTTTGACAGGCCATACCACTCACGTACTACTAATTACCCAGGGCAGCTGCTTTGAGATGGGGCATAAGGTCCAGAAGGGATTAAGAAGTTGTTCTTGAGTTTTACTAATCATGGTAATAAATATCCTGTTGACAACAAATGTTACTTAATGGGCAACACACGGGGCTGCTACAAGTCTTCACTATGTATTGAGCATGTTAATTACAAAGTAAGAAAGCATAAATCCCAACTACATCTTTAAAAGAAATGCAGATTCAATATGGTTATTACCTAATGCTAGAAGCAGTTCTCTCTCTCTCTCTCTCTCTCTCTCTCTCTCTCACACACACACACACACACACACACACACACACACACACACACACTCCTCTCCTAAACCCCTTGTACATTTCAGGGATATGTCTGGAGAGAGAAGCAAATATTATTTGCTCTATTAAACAAAATGAGCATTCATTATTCAGCATATTATCATAGTGGAGGTAAGGTATAATCAGCAAGCTAGCTAGAAATTAAAAACGAATTTGAGAAAAAACAAGACAAACATGTCTTCTGTATCCTTTACCCTCAACTTTTTGAGATAGGAAATTTTTCTCATTTTTAAGGCAGTGGTACTTACATGAGCGAGAAAAGAGATAAACTGTAGTCAATTTTGTTCAGCCTTGAGCTCCTTGTCTATTACCATTTGCTTCTTTCAAGGTACAACAGAGTAATGTATCTTATTAAATGGCCACCTATAGGCTTTCCCTAAAGTTACAGTTGCATGTAAATGAAACATTTAGTGGAGTCTTAGAAATGCCTTGTAGAGCAAACAACACTGAACAAATATTTGAGCACCTTGTGGGTGATTCTCGATCCTGGATGCACATTAACCCCACCAGGGAAGATTTTTAAAAAACACCCATGCCCTGGCTACATCCATGGTAGATGAGAGCACAGACAAGTAATAAGCCAGTGCTGTAAACCACTGTGATTTGGGGTTGTTAGTTAGTACCAAATAATGTTGACCCTCCTAATACAACTAGGCATACAGGAGGACCTGCAGGACAGTCAGCATCAGAGACTCTCTCAGTTCTCACTTCTGTTTTCTATGGATGTCTTTTCCTTTCCCTTCATTTGGCAGCAAGCACAGTTCCTAACCTTTCATCCCCCTGCATCTGTAACCTGAAGGGCACTTTCTTCCTCACTTTTAGGTCAGAAGCCTTGCCTGTGCTCATGTCTAAAGTGGAACAGTGGAAGGCTTTGCCCATTGCAGTCAAATAGGCACCCAGGTGTATGGAGCAGATCCTTCTCACACGAGTTTGCTCACCATACCAGAGAGAAATGAGCAAACTCTGGAGAGTCTCTCACCAATAATTAAATGTGCAAGCCCAGAAATGCCACTTACTTCTTTTCACAAATCATTGGCTGGTAGTAGTTACACTGTTCCCCCTAACCACAAGGGGGCCATGGACTACATACCAAATGGTTAAATTGGGGGACAACTAGAAAGTGGTGGATCTAACAGCACTAAGGACATTAACCTTCCCACAGATTGTTTTTTTTAATCTTTCATATTCCCTGAGAAGTGCTATTATCCTTCCTATAAATTCTCCTTTTAATTTTAATTTAGCACATTATTTTTTACTTTCATGAGGTAATAAATGTCTATAAAGTAAATGGTGCTAAAAGGCTATTAAGAAAAATGGGAGTCCTCCCTGTCAGTCCCTGTCCTGATCGCAAGGGACAATCACTTTCAATTCTTTAAGGTGCTTCTTTTCTTTGTTGTGTCAATTACTGCTCCAACAGCTGCCTTCATTCTGCCCCAAATGTTTTGACATCTCTTATGTAAAATACGCTCATGGGCCAGGAGTTTTCTTTTACTATGGATATGCCTGGCAAGAAATGTGACATCTTTGGTGTTGTCTTCTTTCCCACTTATCTTTGAGTGTTTATCCCTCTCAAAAAATTCTTTTCTATTGTATTGATGGAGTTTCAGGAGGAAACAGAAATATGCCACATACGTTTACATCCCCCACCTCCTGATCTTCTCTAAATTCTAATTGGATTTTACTCAACTGAGATCAAAGAAGTCCCAACAAATGTGAAACTCTTTAAGCCTCTAAGTCTGTAAACTGCAGCAGTAACATGGAGATGTGACAAAATGTTCATAGTTCTGTGGAATAAAATTTATTTAAAAGTGATACAAAAATTCACCCCAGGAACTGTGGTATATTTTCTTTTTGTACTAGAAAAGTCAACCTTGAATTTACAGGTAGAAAATTCAGTTTGGAGAATCTATAAAGTATTCTGAAATTATACTTATTTGTATTTTAGCATTTCTAGAATTCTTTTCACCGAATTCAAGAATTACAATATAAAAGCTCACCTAGCATTGGGACCTAAAGAGAGAAATAACATTTTTAGTCTTGTCAGGTCATTGATTTTATGACACGGACTTATTTTTCCCTAGGCTTCAGAAGTCTTTCCAGATTTTATCCCTCTTTTTCTCTGTTTTGTTTTGAGAATACCTCTGGGGATCTCTCATAGATATTTTTTTCTTCAATAAAGGTTAGAAACCTCTTGAGATTCTTTCAAGAGCACATGAGAATGACTGATTAAAGGACAGAGTTTGTTCTCAGAGCAGTATACATACTCTATTGTATATACAGAAACTATTATTTAGATTATTATAGGTATTTGTGGATATTGCACAGATGATACTTAAGAGAAATGATATCCTTTTATTATAGTCATTGTGACTCAGAAAAAGTTTCTGTGATTGACTGTTATCCCATTTCTCAGAGAAAATTTTATAGGGCTGGGAATATATTTTTATGTTTTAACTTAGGAGCTTTGTTATGCTGATATGGTGTGTGTTCCTTTCTGTTTCCATTGGGGGTATTGTATTAATAGAAGACTTGAGGCATATGAAATGTAAATATTTATTTGCAACATACTACAATAGATTTTATGCACACCTACAATTGCACTTAAAACTTTTATCAAAATATTGAGACACTAGGCTGGATAGGGCCTGTTACCTCCTGTTAGCTGCGGAGGCCACTCACTTCATCCCGGGTTTTGATGGTTTTATGTCTGGAGATCTGATTCTCTAAGATCCTCCATCTAGATATTTGTCTATAAAGGCTTAACCTTCTTTCATGGTCGAGCTCTTTGATTTTTCCCCTCCCTTCAACATGAATGTGGATCCACCTTGCTCCCAAAGCCAACCTTGCCCCGAAGCATCAGATTCTAGAGATTCTTCACCAACACCTGTGATCTGTGGGCCTGAAGAAAAGTATCCATCCCTGCAGATGTCTTCTGCTGAGATGCCACATGCAGAGACTGTTTCTCCGCTTCCTTCTTCCACGGATGTGCTTATTCAGGGCAGCCCCGGTTCTTCCACCAGTCCCAAAGTAAAACTGCCTGCTTCTGCAGAGAAGAGCACAGTGAAAAAGGAAGAGAAGGTAAAGAAACAGAAGACAAGGACCGTCTTCTCTCCCACCCAGCTGTGTGTTCTCAGTGATAGATTCCAGAGACAGAAATACCTCAGTCTCCAGCAGATGCAAGAGCTTTCCAGCGTCCTCAACCTTAGCTACAAACAGGTTAAGACCTGGTTCCAGAACCAGAGAATGAAATGTAAGAGGTGGCAGAAAACCAACTGGCCAAAGAATAGCAACAGTGCGGCTCAGAAGGGCTCTGCACCTACAGAATACCCAAGCCTCTACTCTTCCTATCACCAGGGATGCCTGGTGAACACATCTGGAAACTTTCCTCTGTGGAGCAATCAGCCCTGGAATAATCCAGCTTGGAGCAACCAAACCTGGAACAGCCAGTCTTGGAGCAACCATTCCTGGAACAGTCAGACCTGGTGCACCCAAGCCTGGAACAATCAGGCCTGGAACAACCCGTTTCATAACTGTGGAAAAGAATGTCTGCAGCCCTGCATGCAGTTCCAACAAAGTTATGCCAGTGATGTGGAGTCCACCATGCAAACCACTGGGGAAAGCCATAATGTAATACAGCAAACCACTAAGTATTTTAGTAACACACAAACCATTGATTTATTTTTAAATTACTACATGAACATGCAGCCTGAGGCTGTGTGAAGATGGGTCTGTTATTCAGCTGCAGTCTGGGCAGTGGCTGGAACCCACCCTTCCTCATAGGACCTTCCTGATTGTAGAGCTGTGTCCCTCTGTCTTGGTATCCCGGTTCTTGAGCCAATTCTGTCAATCTGGGGGGTGAGGTATGATTGGAATCTAATCCAACCTCAAGTAGAAAGCAAGAAGTACAGAGATGTGTGATATATGAAGGGTTATTACTATTTTCTGGGATGGGGGGCGCTTTACTTAAAAAAACTCAATTGTTCAGGTGAAGGGTTGAACTTATAATGTTGATTTCCTCCACCCCTTTTGTCCCTGTTTTACTACAACCTCTAATTTCCTTACTCTAATATTTGTAGAAGGAAGTTTTGTATTTTGCTGTATCATGATAATATCAGCCCCAGTTTGGCTGGTTTAATAAAACATCTATTTTACCTTTAAAAAAAAATATTGAGACACTAGTCTCCTTAAAAATTAAAATAAAATTAATTTAGATCACAAGAATTTCTTTGATCGTTGGACTAGTCCTTTCCTTCTTTCCTCCCTCAACACCTTTGTCAGCTGCTATTAAACTAGTACTTCATATTAAGAGGGCGTAAAAGATTTCTTAATGATAAAACTACTTTTCCATTTTTTGTTGTCTAAATAAGTCTGCGACATTTCAGAGGTGTTGTAATTTTCAGAGTAAGGAAATTGTATTTTAGGAAAGATAAATATGGGTAGCAATCCTACCTGAAATCCCCATTCATCTGTATGAGAACAGTTTTATAAGTGTTACTTCAGGTCCTCCTATAATCATCTCCAAAGAAATAGGTGCCATTTAATTGCAGAACTGCAGCAAACCAAAATGATTTCCCTTTTAAATAAAGGCTTTTGTTATTTGGGTTTTATACACAGAAAAGGAAAAAATAAAGATTGCATCAATTACCCATGTGCTTCTTTCATTTTCACCCTGGCATGCAAGATAAAATGCTCTCATGGTTGGGGGTTTCTCTTTTAGTATGACTGGTAACAAGTGTGACCTCCCTTCTCCTGGACCATGACTTGCCTGCTCTTACTCTCTACCACCACTTGTTTTCTGTATTTTATTCATTGGGTAGATTATGAGGGCTCAAGTTGGAGCTCACAATGTTAGCTGAGCGGGGGTGGGGGCCACAGCAGACCACTCGTTTCCGAAGTTCAGACTCACTACAGAGTTCTCCCTGCACACTCATGTCCACCAGAAGTACGTCTCCCTTTCATTGTGCCATTTTCCCAAATCTTCTAAGTCAGAATTACTTGCTTTTCCCCCCATCAGTATATTTATTAAAATTTAGTTGGGGAAGTGGAGAATTAATAAATATGAGCTCTATTGCTTTAACCTATTTAGTGAAACAAAATTTGGGTAATAGCAGAGATCACCAAATTTTCTGGCCAGGTCCTAATGACTGGCTGAAATTGTTATTATTATTATTTTCATTTACTCAATAAATATTCATTGAGGTAACCGTGTATCAGATGCTTTTCTAAGTACCTCGGGGACACAGTTCTGAACAGAAATAGATCCTGTCACCATTCTAAGGAAGATGCATTTTAGTGGGAAAGACTATATACATATATACACACACATATATAAAATGTCTATGAGACTGTATACTTTATTTATACATGTATAATGTCAGAATGTGATAAATACTAAAAATAAAAATAGAGCAGGGCAATGGGACCAGACAATGATGTAGTGTATGCTATTTTGAATAACGTCACCTGGGAAGGGCTCTTTGATAACTTGTCATTTGAGACAAAACCTTAATGAAGTGAAGAAAGTCATGCAGATATGGGCGGGGGAAGAGTGGTTGGGGGAGGACTCTGACAGCAGGAACAGCAAGTGGAGGGTTCTGAGGCAGGTGATTGTCCTAGTGGAAAAACAGCGAGGATGCCAGTGTGGCTGAAGAGGTAAGTGTTAGGGAGGTAAGTGTGATGGGTGAGAGGAAGGGGCAGGCAGGTGGGGAGACAGGTCTCATCATGTGGGCCATCATAAGGCTTTAGATTTTATCCTAAGCAGTCAAATGAGATGAGATCGGAAGCTTTTAGATTTGGAATTTCGAGGTCACTATGTCCTTTATAAAAAGTTTCGTGAGGGCCGAGCCCGTGGTGCACTTGGGAGAGTGCGGCAGTGGGAGCGCGGCAACGCTCCCGCCGCAGGTTCGGATCCTATATAGGAATGGCCAGTGCACTCACTGGCTGAGTGCCAGTCACGAAAAAGACAAAAAAAAAAAAAAAAAAAAAAAAAAGTTTCGTGAGATAATAAGAAAACAGACTGATGAGAGTAGGTTCAAGAGAGAATGGGGTGAATGTAAGTGGAGAAAATGAATATGGGCCATGCTTTGGATAAGTGTTTATTTTTATGATGGGATTATATCACAACACTTGTATTCTGAGGCAAATGAGAATAGTGATATATTGTTATTCTAAGGGAAAGAAGCAATAATTTATGGGGCTAGGCTCTTGGGTGTAGGTGAAATGGAATGGAATTCAGTGACCCAAGTGAAGAGGTTTGCCTTAGGAGTTAGGAAAGTATATCCATTGTAACAAGAGGAAAGGCAGAATATATGAGCATAGATGATGCAGGTTAGTAGTTGTGGGGTTTGGAGCAAGTTTTTAGCTCTTAGATACCTGAAAATAGATTTAAAATTATGTTTTCTAGCTTTTCTAGATGTTCATGATGGGAAGGTTTTTATACAATATACAGTCTACCATTGCTGTAAGCTGAACCCCTCATGTATATTCTTTAAAGCATACAAGTCAGTAAAAAATTACGGTTGAAATCTAGAAGAGATGTGAGCCTGGTTGTAGTGCATTGAATTATGTGCCCCCAAACTCACTGAAGCTTGAATTATGTCCCCTAAGTTTTATGTATTAGAAACTTAGCCCCCACTGTGACTATTGAGAGGGTGGGAAATCCTATTATGGTAATTGAAAGGTGGAGCCTTCAAGAGGAGATTGGATTGTAGGACCGTGCAGTAGTGAATAGATTAAAAATGGTGGTCAGGGGCATGGTTCTCAGGGTTTTAAAAGAAGAAGAGTCTCTGTCTGCTCTCTCTGCTTCCACCATCTTGCAATGTGAGACTTCTGGATGGATTCTGGACTTCCCAGACTCAGAAACTGTAAGCGATAAATTTTTTTTTCTTTATAAGTCACCCAGTTGCAGGTATTTTGTAATAAGCAACAAAAATGGACTAATATACTGGTAAACTTGGACTTTGGGCAGATTTTCTCTACAGGGTATCTGTCAGTTCTAAAAGACATGGCCAAAGGGTTGAAACGATGAACAGACCTTTTGGCAATCTCATGAGACTAGGGGGAGTAATGGAGAAGGAGCTCCACTAACTGCTCCCCTTTCCTGTGTCTAATCCCCCAATTTGGGTTGAGACTCTGAAAAACTACACACGAGTAGAAAGGGAAAGCAGAGACAGACTAACTCTCATGGGGACGTAAGTCCAACTTCAAATCACCTCAGTTACAATCTCTATTATTGTATTAAGAACTTACAAGAACCAATTGTAAGTTTTCAGTGGAGGAAGATAACATATTGTGCCTAAAATTATTTCTATAATTTGTCATATAAAACGTCTGGCACTCAATCAAAATATCCAGGCATATGAAAAGATAAGATAATGTGGCTAAAACCAAATAAAAACAATAAAAAATAGGAAAAGATTAAGAGATGATTCAGATAACAATGTTATCATATAAGACTTTAAAACAACAATGCCCAGTATATTAATTGAAATAAAAAAGTTTGAGAACTCTCACAGAGGACTGCAAATAGCAAAAATGAACGAAAAGGAAATTATACAACTGTAAGAGTCACTATTTGACATTCAGAATAAATCTATGTGTTTAAAAACAAATTAATGTTGCTGAAGAGAGAATTAGTGAACTAAATAACAGGTCAAAAGAATGGATGAAATTATCATTCTGAAGCATAGAGAGACCAAATAATAAAATATATGGAAAAAATGTAAGAGATATAGAAAATATAATGAATAGAACCCCAGAAAGAATTTAAGAAATATCAGAAAAATTAGTGACATGTAGGCAGGAGAAACCATAATGAGAGAAAGAAAAAACTGCCTCTAAGCATTTTGGGCCGTGGCTGCTTTAAGGCCAGAGCTGATGAGTGCATGGAGCAGGAGCCAGCAGAAGCCGCAACTGTGCCATTCAGATCGAGTTACTTGGAGATGGAAGGGGAGAAGAGGGCCTTGGTGGCCCCCAGGACAGCAAGACCACTAATAGGGTTCCCGTGGACCCATGCAGGAGCAAGGAGCCAGAACAGCTGAAAAAGGGGAGCCATTCAGAGGCTGGTGAGTCATCACAAGGGACTGGTGCAAGGCCTGTCCTGTGGGAAGTGTTTGGAGCATGGGCAGTGGGGGAGACAGGCCCACTAGAATACTGGGACACAGCAAGGACAGCCAATCCACCCCCCAATCAGCAAAGGACCACTCAGAGGAGACTGGTCAGGAATGGAGAATTGCATGGGGTGCAGTTTGATGAAAAAACCCAGGCCCAAATTGGAGTTTCTACACAACCCAGGTGCACCAGGACTTTGGAGAGCCGGAAGTACCTATAAAGTCAGCTATTAAACCCTGAGCTTCACAAAAAGCCTTCCCTAGGGAAACAGCAGCAAAGCAGCAATTTAACTCAACCACACAGCTCAATTACTGGTTCCCACAGGAAGTTCCCCTGTTTTAGAAGTAAGCAAAGGACAAAAAATTAGTGCTGGCCCAGGCACACCACCAAGTGCCTTGGGGCCCACCAGGAGACACAAGGCTTGGAGTAAGGGACCAGATCCCCCTCACACACCCAGGCACACCATGCCAGCACCTCTGGGCCCATCCAGGGTCCTGAACCATGGAGAAAGGGACCAGACTCCCCTCCCACAACCAGGTACACTGTGCCAGCACCTCTGAGCCCACCCTGGGACCCAAAGTATGAAACAGGGTACCAGACCCTCCTCCCACAAGCAGGCACACTGTGCCGGCACCTTGGGGCCTGCCCAGGGACCCGAGGTATGGAGCCGGGGACCAGACCCCTCTCCTACAGCCAGGCACACTGTGTCAGCACCTTGGGGCCCACCTGGTGACCCAAGGCATGGAGCCAGGGACCGGACCCCCCGTCCCACAACCAGCCACACTGTGCCAGCACCTCAGGGCCTGCCTGGGAATCTGAGGCATGAAGAAGGGGACTGGACCCCCCACCCACAACCAGGCACACGGCCAGTGCCTTGGGGCTCCATCTGGGGGCCCAGGGTATGGAGCCAGGGCCTGGATCCCCTTCCACAACCAGGCACACTGCCAGTGCCTTGGGGCCTTGCTTGGGGACCTGAGGAATGGAGCTGGAGACCAGACACCCATCCCACAACCAGACGCACTGCCAGCACAAAGGAGCATGCCAAAAACATCACCTCCATGTGGGTGGCCCACCAAAGCCACCACTATAAACATGGTTGCCACGAAAGCAGCTGGATGCCACAACCACCATGCAGATGGTCCAACAGCCACTGGTGTATATTGACACAAGGAGAGTCACCAGCAGAGATAAAGAAAAGAAAAGCACGTCTCTCTCCACAAAGCCCATTTCCGAGTGACAGAAGAAGGATCTGCTCTATGATAATATTGGGGGACCTGATCACACCTCTCAGCATTGGACAGATCATCTAGGCAACAAATCAACAGAGTAACCATTATTCTTTCAGAAGGAGAGAAGAAATCTAGGGTAATTAGCGGGGGGAGAGGGGAGGGAGAGGGGGATGAGGAGAGGTTGGACAGGGGCATAAAGAATAAGTACGATTTGTAACAATATATATGCTAGTAATATTGATTTGATCAACATATCTCAATGTTGAACCCCCAAAATTTGTATAATCAATTTTGATTCAATAAAATTTTTTTTTTAAATTAATGATTGGGAATTTAAAAAATATGATCAAGAGCAACAAACTACAAATTTAAGCCCTACAAAAGCTGGCAGAATAAATAAAAAGAAAAATACACCTAGGGATATCATAGCAAAACTTACAAAAAAGAAAAAAAAAAGAAAGAAAACACTTAGGAAAAGAAGAAAAGTATTAATAGTGGCCAAATGGAAAAGGACATATTACAATCAAAGGACAACAGTAAAACTTACTGCTGTTAAAACAAAACAAAACCAAAAAACAATGGAAACCAATTAACTACAAATTGCTGAGAGAAAATAACTGCTGAGTTCAAATTTTATACCCAGTTAAATTAAACTTCAAAAATTATGGCAACATAGATATGTGTTGGGACAAACAGAAGCAGAGAAGCCATCAACAGCAGACATTCCTGTAAGATTCTGTGAGGAATGACATAGGTAGATAGATGTCAGTTGAAACTGATCACACAAACAAAAGTGATAGTGTCTTTTAAGGCTTTAAATATATATGGAATTAAAATAAGCCACAATAAGTAGAAAGAGAGAGTAAATAAAATTAAAGAGTTCTAAAGCCCCTACATTGTTTGGGAAGAGATACAAGTGTTGGTATATATTAGACTTGAATAAGTAAAGGATGCATTTAATAACCTTACAGAAAACAGGTAAAAGATTAATGTAATACCTAAGGCCATGAGGGAAGGATAATAGCAATTATTACAAGAAAGTTACAAAAAAAAATTTACATAAAACAAAGAGAAAACCAATATAAGATATTAGATTTAAAAGTGTAATGTAATTATATTAAATATAAATTAAAGAACAGATACTGTTATATAGGACAATAAAACCAAGTCCAATAATATACTGGTTCGAAGAGATATTTAAAGTATTAGCATATAGAAAGATCAAAATAAAAAGATGGAAAAGGTATAGCATGCAAACATTAGCCAAAGAAAGATGGTTTAGCTATATTAAGATTAGACCAAATGTACTTAAAGGCAAAAATATTACTTATGTGATGCTAAGAGATTTAGGTCACCAGAAGGATTTAACTGTTCTAAATCTGAATGTACCTGATAATAAAATCTCAAAATATACAAAAACAAAGAAATACAAAAAAAAAAAAAAAAAAGAAAGAAAGAAAGAAATTTGCAATCATAGTGGGGAATTTTAATAAACTTCTCTCAGGATCTGACAGAACAAACAGACCACAAATCAGTAAGGTTATAGACTATTTGAACAAAACAATTAGCGAAATTGATATTACAGAGCATTGATTCTAACAACTATAGCATGCTTAGAAAATTTATCAAAATTGACCAAATGCTGGGTCATAAAGAAAGTCTCAACAAATTTCAAAGTACTAGAAACATTAAATACATGTTCTCTGATCATAAAGGAATTAGTCTAGAAACAAATCACATAGTGATAACTAAAAAGTCAGCATATGCCTGGAAATTAAAAAATAATTCGCCTCTAAATAATTCATGGATCAAAGAAGAAGTCACACTGGTAATTAGAAAATATATTGAAGTAAATGATAATAAGAATAAGGCATCAAATCTTGTGGGTAAAACCAAAACAGTGCTTATAAGGAAACATGTTAGATAAAAGGCAAGACTAAAAATCAACGATCTAATTATCTACATCAAAAACATTAAAGAGGGCAGACTAGAGGTGCCCTGGGAGCATTCCTCTCATCAAAAAAGACCAGAACAACTGGCAAGAGAGCATAGGAGTGTGGCAGGAGACTGGTGAGATCCCTGTGGAGCATGAAAGCCCAGGATGGTGCCATACAGAGGAGAAAAAGGCACACAACCTCAGCTGCCACATCTCCAACACTGGGATTGGCACAGGAAGAGTTTTGCTTTGTGTCAAAAAGCTAGGCAGAGGATCCATACCAACCCCACCCTCATCACAGAGGCTTGCAGATCCTTTGGCAGACAAGGCTGAAGCCAAGTGTAGGAAGCATCCTAGAACACACACACTGCATCACTCTAGAACACTAGCACAAACTTTGCACTCCCCAGAGTCCACCCTCATGACCCAAGCTGATGCAGGATGTCACCATCCTTAAACCAGAGATGTTGCCAGGAGTACAACCTGCCCTGAGGCAAATAGCCATGGCAGTTCCCTAGCCTTAAGGCTCTCCTCTCATCCCAGTGCACTCACAAGAGAGGCTACAATGGCCTAATCCTGGCATCTTAAAGGCTGGGCTCACAGTAGCTGTGATTCCATTTCTGCAGTTTGGGGAACCAACCATAGTCCTGCTGAACTGACACCACCACCCCCCCATCCGTGGCAAGAGATCAGACAGGCAGACCATCCACAGGTGGACCAACCCCCATTCCTCTCCCTGTGCTCCCAGCCCTCCCAGCTGACTGAGTTGTGTGTGCTTGAGCCTCCAACCCAGAAAAACAGCTCACAGGTCTCTACCTTAATGAATACTCCCTCAGGCCAGTGGACATAAAGTACATCTGCCTCTCCCAGAGAAGTGGCCAGTTGGTTCTGTGCTAAACAATCTCACTTAATAGCCTTTCCAACAGTCCCAGAAGTAGTTACACTAGCCACTTCACTACAGACCTGCTTATTAGCCCCACCCACCACTCAGTAGCAGTTGGATGGGTCACTTCACTGCATGCCTGCCTAGTGGCCTTTCCCACCGCTCAGAAGCTGCTGGATGGGTCACTTCATTGCAGGCCTGTCTACCAGTGCCACCCACCACCCAACAGAAGCTGGATGGGCCACTTCACTGCAGGCCTATCTATCAGGACAACCACAACCCAGAAGCAGCTGGATGGGTCCCTCCACTTTGCAGCCCTGCCTAATGGCCTTGCACACTTCCTCAGAAGCAGCTCAGCAGCTCTGCTCTTGGCAGTCTAGCTCCTGAACTGCAGGGAGAAGCACGACCTCACATTGGGCACCAAGAACTGGTAGAGCAGAAGGGTCACCAGCAGACCTGCACTCAGCTAGCCAAGCCAAAGTGCACCCATGCTCCTGGCTCAGAGAAACAGTGCAGCTGTCGTGGAAGACCCACCCCCAAGTCTTTGAGCCATCACACACACATGCATCTGAGTGAGAAACAGCTTGGCTGATGTGCCTATGGTGGGCCTACCCCTGTTCAGAGAAGCAACACAGTGATCCTGCCACTGGGAAACCAGTCCTGGAGACCTTGACACACCATATATCCATACCACCAGCTTGAGAATTATTCCAGCAACTGCATCCCCAGTGAGCCAGCTGCTGAGACAATTAACCCATTATAAATATTCTCAGCCTGTGAACCAGCCCAGCAATACCTCCCTAGCAAAGCCATGCCACCACTGCCACAAACATTCAGAGCATAGGCCACTGAGTCACTCACAGACATAAGGAAAGTGGAATACAGCTGAGGAAACTATACAGAGTCTACACTACTGCATTGATCTGCATCAAGGCCATTGCATTCTACCCAGTTGACACCTTTGGATGCATTTGCAGGTGAAAGTCTTTTCATATACAAGCCACTCTACAAAACTCAAAGAGGTGACTCTTCCACCAGATGCGTAGATATCAATACCAGGGAAACAAGAAACATGAAACAAACAAGGTAACATGATGCCACTGAAAAAACCAAAATAATGCTTCAGTAACTGATCCCAAAGAATCAGCAATTACCAACTTGCCAAAAAAGGAATTTAAATTAATTATCTTAAGGAAACTCACTGAGATACAAGAGAATACAGACTGATCCCGAAGAGTCAGCAATTTACCAACTTGCCAAAAAAGGAATTCAAATTAATAATCTTAAGGAAACTCACTGAGATACAAGAGAATACAGACTGATCCCAAAGAAGCAGCAATTTACCAACTTGCCAAAAAAGGAATTCAGATTAATAATCTTAAGGAAACTCACTGAGATACAAGAGAATACAGACTGATCCCAAAGAAGCAGCAATTTACCAACTTGCCAAAAAAGGAATTCAAATTAATTATCTTAAGGAAACTCACTGAGATACAACAGAATACAGACAAACATTTCAACAAAATCGGAACAACAATTCATGATCTGAATGAGAAATTTGACAAAGAGATAGATATCATTTAAGTCTCAACAACAGACTAGATCAAGCAGAAGGAATAATTTCTGATCTTGAGGAGAGCAGTTTTGTAATAACACAGGAAGACAAGACAAAAAGAAAAGAGAATAAAAAAAGAACAAACCTTACAAGATCTATGGGGTAGTATTAAGGAGATAGATATTCAAATCATGGGCATTACAGAAGGAGAAGAAAACAAAACAAAACAAAAAGATGTTGAAAACCTATTTAAAGAAATAATAGCTGAAAACTTCCTTAGTCTTGGGAAAGATGCAAACATCCAAATCCAGGAAGTTAAAACCTCCCCAAATAGATTCAACCCAAATAGGTGATTTCTAAGACACATATAATCAGACTATCCAAAGTTAGAGACAAAGAGAGTATTCTAAAAACAGCAAGAGAAAAGCATCAAGTGACTTCTAAGGGAATCCCCAGCAGACTTCTCAGTAGAAAACCTACAGGCTAGGAAAGAATGGGATGATATATTCAAAGTACTAAAAGAGAAAATAACTCCCAGCAAAGAATATACCCAGCAAAGCTATCTTTCAGAAATGAAGAGGAAATAAAGTCTTTTTCAGACAAGTAAAATGTAAGAGAATTTATCACTAGCAGACTGGCCTTACAAGAAATGCTTAGAGGAATTCTACATCAAGAAGATAAAGAACAATAACAGCCATCATTAAAATACCTGAAATAGAAAACTTACTGGTAGAGTAGATACACAAATTAGAAAGAGAAAGGAACCAAATCAATACAGAAAGACATCAAATTGCAAGGATGAACATTAAAAGAGGAAAAAGGGAACAAAGGATACACAAAATAATCAGAAAACAACCAACAAAATGACAGGAGTAAGACCTCACATATCAGTAATAAGCTTGAATGTAAATGGATTAAATGCTCCAATTAAAATACATAGACTGGCTGTATGGGTGAAAAAACATGACCCATCCGTATGCTGCCTACAAGGAACCTACAAAGACACATGTAGACTAAAAGTGAAGGGATAGAAAAAGATATTCCATGTAAATGTAAAACAAAAAGTTTTATCCCCTATACCAGTATCAGATAAAACAAATTTTAAATCAAAATCTGTACTAAGGGACAAAGAAAGGCACGATATAACAAAATGATCAATACAGCCAAAGGATATAACAATTATAAATATATAAGCACCCAACCCTGGAGCACCCAAATATAGAGAGGAAACATAATCAGATCTAAAGGGAGAGTTAGACACCAGCACATTAATAGTTGGGGACTTTCACACCCCACTGTCAGCACTGGACAGATAATTAAGACAGAAAATCAATAAGGAAACATTGGATTTAAATGGCACCATAGACCAGATGGACCTAATAGGCATATACAGAGTATTTCATCCAACAGCTGCAGAATATGCATTCTTTTTATCAGGACATGGAACATTCTCGAATATTGACAATATGTTAGGTGACAAGATAAGTCCTGACAAATTCAAAAAAATCAAAATCATATCAAATATTTTTTCTGACTATTATAGAATAAAACTAGATATCAATAATAACAGAAACTTGTGAAACTACACAAATACATGGAAATTAAACGTGCTGTTGAACAACCAATGTGTCAAAGAAGAGATTTAAGGAAATCAAAAAATTTCTTGAAACTAATGAAGACAGAAACACAGCGTACCAAAACCTATGGGATATAGCCAAGGCAGTATTAAGAGGAAAGTTTATAGAAAAAGAGGCTTACATAAAAGAAATAGAAAGATTTCAAATAAACAGCCTATAAATGCACCTCAAAGAGCTAGAAAGGCAAGAGGAAACTAAACCCAAAGTAAGTAGAAGAAAAGAAATACTAAAATCAGAGCAGAAATAAATGAAATTGAGACTAAAAATACAATACCAAAAAGTCAAGCATACAAAAAGTTTGTCCTTTGAAAAGATAAACGAAATCAACAAAACATTAGCTAGAGTAACCAAGAAAAGAAAAAGAGAAAAAACTCAAATAAAATCAGAAATGCAAATGGAGCCATTACAATAGATAGCACCCTGATACAAAGGAGGCTCAGAGACAATCATGAACAGCTATACACCAATAAATATAAAGACCTAGAGGAAATGGATAAATTCCTGGACACGTATGCCCTACCATGACTGAACCAAGAAGAGAGAGAAAACCTAAATAGACCAATAACAAATAATGATACACGGTAAGTAATAAAAATTCTTCCAACACAGAAAAGCCCAGGACCAGACGGCTTTACTGCTGAATTCTACCCGAATTTTAAACAATTAATACTTCTTAAACTATTTCAAAAAATTGAAGTGGATGGAATTCTTCCAATCTCATACTATGAAGCCAGCATTACCCTAATGCCAAAATCAGGCAAGGACACAACTAAAAAAGAAAACTTTAGGCCAATATCCTAAAAAACACAGATGCAAAAATCCTTAACTTGTATTACTGGCAAACTGAACCCAACAGCACATCAAACATATGGTTTAACATACACAAATCAATAAATGTAATACATCACATCAAGAGAATAAAAGAAAAAAAAACCCAACGATCATTTTGGTAGATGCAGAAAAAGCATTTAATAAAATTCAACATCCCTTAATGATAAAATTTCTCATCAAATTAGATATAGAAGGAAAATTTCTTTTTTTCTTTTTTTTTTTTGTCTTTTTTTTCGTGACTGGCACTCAGCCAGTGAATGCACCGGTCATTCCCATATAGGATCCGAACCTGCGGTGGGAGCGTCGCTGCGCTCCCAGTGCCGCACTCTCCTGAGTGCGCCACGGGCTCAGCCCGGAAAATATCTTAATACAACAAAGTTTATATATGACAAACCCACAGCAACATCGTACTGAATGGGTAAAAGCTAAAAGTTTTTAACTTAAGAACTGGAACAAGACAAGGACCCCTGCTCTCGCCACTTCTATTCAGCATAGTACTGGAAGTCTTAGCCAGAGAAATTAGGTAAGAATAAGAAATAAAGGGTATACAAATTGGAAAGAAGGAAGTCAAGTTATCCCTGTCTGCAGATGACATGATTTCACATATAGACAAACCTAAAGACTCTACCAAAAACTCTTAGATCTGATAAACAAATTCAGTGAAGTTGCAGGGTACAAAATCAACATACAATAATCAGTAGCACTTCTATATACCAACAGTGAGCTAGCAGAAAAAGAATCAAGAAGGCTATCCCATTTACAATAGCAACAACAAAAAATACCTAGTAATACACTTTACCAAGGAAGTGAAAGATCCCTGCAATGAAAACTATAAAATACCAATTAAAGAAATTAAAGACACACGAAAAGGAAAGATATCCCATGCTCATAGACTGGAAGAATCAATATCCTCAAAATGAGCATACTACCCAAAAAATCTACAGATTCAATGCAATCCCCATCAAACTGCCAATGACATACTTCACAGAAATAGAAAGAACAATTCAAAAAATTCATATGGAACCACAAAAGATCCTGAATAGCCAAAGCAATCCTGATCAAAAAGCACAAATTGGGAGGCATCACTCTTCCTGGCTTCATATTATACTGCAAAGCTATAGTAATGAAAAAAGCATGACACTGGCACAAAAACAGACGCATAGACCAACAGAACAGAGCAGAGAATCCATAAGTAACTCCACATACAGCCATCTGATTTTCAGCAAAGGAGCCAAGAATATACACTGTCCATTAAAAGGTAGAAATTAATGAAGTGGTAATAGAAAAGCAGATCAAAACAATAAGTCAAAATCCTGGGTCCTTGGAAAAATCAAGTAAAAAAAGGCTATAAAATTTAATGAAGAAAGGGGAGAAAAATGTATGAAATACAAAATGACAAATGGAAAGTGATGATTGATAAAGATGAAATTTTAAAAAAATCATAAGATACTACTCTGCACATCTCTATGCAAATAAAATGAAAAACTTGGGTGAAAGAGATATTTTCTTGAGAAGAGGCAGTTTGCCAAAATTGATCTCAGTAAAAATAGAGAACTTAAATAGACCCATTTCTATAGAAGAAATAGAGAAACTACCCCATAAAAAAACAGCAGGGCCAGATGATTTCACAGAATAGTTCTAAAAACTTTACAGACCAATTAGTGACAATGGTATATGAATTACTTAAGAGAGAAAATAAAGAAAAACATATATATTCTTCTTACAAGGCAAATATAACATCTATGATTAAATCTGCTAAATGTAACATAAAAAGAAAATTATGGATAAATTTTACTTATAAATATTGATTTAAAAGTTATAAATCATGGGCCAACCCTGTGGCTCACTCGGGAGAGTGCGGCGCTGGTAGCGCCGAGGCCACGGGTTCGGATCCTATATAGGGACGGCCGGTGCTCACTGGCTGAGCGTGGTGCTGACCACACTGTGCCGAGGGTTATGATCCCCTTAGCAGTCAGAAAAAAAAAAAAAAGAGTTATAATTCAAATATGAGCAAAGTACAACACTTCATTTAAAAAGGGATATACTATGACTGAGTGGAATTTATACTAACAATGTAAGGATGGTTAATATTAGAAAATCTACTAGTTTAATTTGCCATTTTAATTGGCTGAGGAAGAAAAATCATATGATTTTCTCACAGATGCTGAAAAAGTCTTTGAGAAAACAAACTCTCATTCCTAACAAACTTTCAAGAAAATAGGAATGGATGTATGGTTCCTTAACACGATAAAATATATATGCTACTCCATCTTAAATGCCATCAAAATGAAAACGAAGTCACAGGGAGAAAATATTTGCAACATATATGTGGCAAAGGAGATAGATCTAAAATATAAAGACCTCTCATGACCACAATGTAATATTAAAAAGATACAGCTTAATAAGAACATTTGCCAAAAATTTGAGCAAATACTATATAAAAACTATATAAAAATGAAGCCTAAAAACATGAAGTGCTCAGCAGCACTGGTCACAGAAAAATGTGAATTGAAAACCACGATGAGATACCATTTATACGCATTAGGATGGCTAAAATTTAAAAAACCTTCTAGCAAATGTTGGTAACATTGTGAAATATCAGGTACTCTATACACTCGGGATAGGGGTGCAAAATGGTAACAATTTTGGAAACAGTTTGGTATTTTCTAATGAAGTGATCATACTCTTGCTATACGACACAACAATTTCATTCCTAGGTATTTATTCAAGAGAAATGAAAACACATGTCTATGCAAACACCTGTTGGTGACATTTCTTTCATCATAGCCCCAAACTAGAAACAGCTTAGGTATTCATTAGGAAAATGGAAAGACAATTGTGGTATATTTGTACAATAGAATACTACTCAGAATTAAAAGAAACTACTAACACATGCAAAACATGAAAGAATCTAAAACATGTTCTGTTAAGTGAAAGAAGTCAGACACAGAAAGGTACATACATTCCAGCTATGTAATTCTAGAACAGGCAAAACTAACCTATAGGGATAGAAAGCACATCATTAATATATGTTAATAATGGTTATTTTTGGACAGTGTGATTCTTTTTAGTTGGTTAAGTGTTTTCTTATTGTTTTGACTTTTTCAATAGTGATTATATTTAATTCAATAAACAAAAGAGGATTACATGTTAAAGTATTTATATATCTGTATTTTCTACAGCATTTTCCTCAGCCAAGTATCAGTGTACTAGCATGTGCTTTAATAGGACAATGAGGCTGAGAATATGTGAGAAATGCTTGAATTTCTCACCACATAGCATCAAACTGTATACAACGTATTTCCAAGGAATTCTTCTTTGCACATAAAAGCTCTCTATTGTCCTTTTTATGTTTTTACTTTTTTCACTTTAACACTTTGTCAGACAATACTCAGGACAAACTGCAGCTACATCAAAGTCAGATTTATTTTAGGTGCAGGTCTAAAGGGTTCAAATATTCTTTACTGATGCTAAGTGTTAAATAGATTAGTTAATAGAGTTGTAGAAAACAGTATCAAATTATATGTCTTCTTACTTGTTAGACTTAAGAACTAATTAGCACATTAAAATTTTTTATTAATCTTCTAACTTGTTCAATTATATTTTACTGAACAGAATCTATGTCAGCTTTCCTACTTGCCTTCTCTTTGTGTTTGTGCTAAAATTGGACCTGGGAAATTTTCTCAGGTATTAATCCTCAGTTATTAAAAACAAAGCAATGGCTGACTGGTTAGCTCAGATGGTTAGAGTACAGCCTTATAACACCAAGGTCAAGTGTTTGGATCCCCTATACTGGCTAGCAGCCCCAAACAAACAAACAAATAAATAAATAAATAAAAACAAAGCAAAACAACGCAAGAGTTTAGACATTACTACTCTCTTACTGTGTGGGGCTGACTAGTCATGAGATTTCAGATAAAGAAGAGCCCTGTAGCAAATTTTGTAACTAATTAGATGGCTTATTTGGGGGTAGGAGAACTTACATTTTCAAAATACTCTTTCAAAAAACCCAAATTATTTTTGCCCATTTGTTTATAGTTTATAAAAATGCTGCTCCTACCATTGTATAATCATTGTAATAATTAGTTTGGAAGATGGGAGAATTTGGTAATTGTGTAAGTTGTACAATATATTGTGATTCCTGTGCTCATCAGCTTAATTTTGTTAATTATATTGCTTCACAACCAAAAATTTAAATATTCATATTTTATTTCCAAGGTTTTACAAAAATCATTATTGCTCTGTCATAGCTCTGCATGCTTTGCATTTACCGTCAATGATCTCCTCTGCACTGAGGCTGAGCATAATATAAACACATTACTCAATGTCTCCGGAGAAAAAGCTTTCCTAGCATGTGAATATTAAGTATATGCTGCATATACTTTTACATAATAAACTTTAATTTTTTTTAGAAATTTAATGGAGATATTGTAAAAATAGTATTGTTATTTCTACTTTTTAAGACAAAATGTCCAGAACCTAATTTAATGATGATGCTTATACATAATCCAACGTAACAACTGGTAACATTCTCAAACCAGTCTTTTAAAATTAACATTATCATGATTTCTGTTATGGTTATCATTTGATGCACGGAATGTTATTACTTCAATTTTGATTTTTAATTAATTTTAATTTCAAAAATGAATTTTGAAACTAACTGAAAACTTTTGTTTTTTTTAATTTCAATTTTATTTGATTAACTTAAAATGTTTTCATTTGTGGTAAAAAACACATAACATAAACTTTAGCATGTTAACCATTTTTAAGAGTTCATTTTTAAATGTACAGTTATACTTCTTAAGAGTACTTAGTGCTAAGCATATTCAACAACAGAGCTCTAGAATTCCTGGAGTTTTTTAATGGCCTCATTATAAAGTCACAACTAATATCAAAATATTGAGTTTTAATTTAGAGATTTAATAGCCAGTCTAACTGGGATGAAATGATACCTCAAAGTGGTTTTGATTTGCATTTCCCTGATGATTAGTGATGAGCATTTTTTCATATACTTGGTCATTTGTATGTCCTCCATTGAGAAATATCTGTTCAGCTCCTTTGCCCATTTTTTGACTCAATTATTATTATTATTGTTTTTTACTGTAAAGCTGTTTGAGCTCCTTGTATATTCTGGATATTAATCCCTTGTTGGATGCATAGTTTGCAAATATTTTCTTCCATTCTGTAGGTTGTCTTTTCACTCTGTTGATTATTTCTTTTGCTGTACAGAAGCTTTTTAGTTTGATATAAGCCCATTTGTTTATTTTTTCAAAAAGATAGAGAATAACAAATGCTGGCAAGGATTCAGAGAAAGGGGAATCCTTCTGGGACTACCCTTGGTAGGACTGCAAATTAGTACAGCCATTATGGAGAATAGTATGGAGGTTCCTTAAACAACTACAGATAGATCTACCATACGATCCAGCAATCCCTCTACTGCGTATATACCCAAAGGAGTGGAAATCATCATGCCAAATGGATACCCGCACTCCCATGTTTATCACAGCTCAATTTACAATAGTGAGGCTATGGAACCAACCTAAATGTACATTGATGGATGGCTGGACAAAGAAAATGTGGTATATATGCACATGGAATACTACTCAGCCATAAAAAAGAATGAAATTCTGCCATTCACAGCAATGTGGATGAGCCTGGAGAAAATTATGCTAAGTGAAACAACCAGGAGCAGCAAGAGAAATACTGCATGTCCGCACTCATAAGTGGGAGCTGAACTCATAAATAAATAAATAAAGAATAAAAGAGAGAGACAAAGAGAAAGAAAGAGGCCAAGGGTTAGGATCCCTACATAGGGATGGCCAGTTAGCTCACTGGCTGAGCGCAGGGCGGCCGGTCACAAAAATGACAATAAATAAATAAATAAATAAATAAATAAAATAAAATAGTTTGCAATAAACATGAGAGGATTTGAAGATTTTAGTATAACAAAATGTTCTTCTTTATACATATCTGAAACAACTAAATTAAGTAAGTTAATCTATATCAAAAAATCTTCATGCAACTAATCGAATTTTGAATATAATTAATCTATTTATTACTTATATTTAAATCGTTATGACTTTCAAAACTAAATAAAGGAAAGTCGGCCAACTAAATGAAATGTTTTTAATGTGTAGAATGATCTATAACCAAATCTTAATTTGTTCCTAAATGTATAATGGTTGCATTTTCAAATATATTTTAAACTGAACTTTTAGGAAAAAGGTTATTGGTTTGGAGCCTGAAGCTGAAAGGTTACATGGACAACATTATATTTTTAAAAATCTAATTTAAGTACTCTATTATTTTCAACAAATAATATAATCCTCTTGAAGCAGAAATAGCATCTTTTATTAAACTGAAGACCTACTATTTCTAGAACATAGTACTATTTTTAAACACCAAAAATGATGTGATCTGTACTGAGCTCTTAATATGTACAAGTATTACGGTACTTAATTTTAATTATTTCTCCCCACACACGTCGAAGAAGGCAATACTATAATATCCTTTCCACGGATGAGAATATTGAAGCTAGAGAGATTAACTATACCAAGATACACAGCTAAGGTGACTTTTGCAAAATGAACATAATAAGACATGGCTTATCATTCAAAGCAGAGGAAAAAAGGAAAGGGATAGAATTTGGAGGCCTTGACTATAAATGCACTTTTAACATCTATGCCATACTAAATTAGTGTTCATTTTTCTATAATTTTTTATTATGAAGTCTAGTATTACTGTAATTAAAGCAAATGCTACCTTTAAATAACATGATAATAGTATAAATATTTTTATTTGTTTTAGTTGGAAAAATGTAAGTTATACAAATAACAAAACTTATATACTTACAATATTTTAAATGGAATCTCCCTATTACCTGCCAGACCACTAAAATGCATAGGACAGTTTTACCTATCAAATTTAGGTAAAGCAAATGTAATGTTACATATATGATCACATTTAATAATACATATAATACTTCAATAAAGAAGGTGTTAAGAGAGCTACTCAAGACAGTGTTCTTACATTATATAAACAAAAATAATTAAAACAAAAATTAATCCAAAGACATAATAGACCATATTCCAACTAACTGATATTTCATCATAGCATATGAAAACCAAACAGGATGTAGGGATCATTTCTTGTTGCTAACTGATTCAAGAAAAACAATGATCAAATGTGATGGATTTAAGAATTAATGCATCTTGGGTAGAATAAAGTTTTATTCTCCAACATACTGAGATTTTGACAACATTGTTCTTGGCTGTTTTAAAGACAATGGACACTTTTATTAATGCTGTCACATAAACAGGAGTTTACAAAATGTTTGCTTCAGGGATTATTTGGCTCAATTAATGCTTTATAGTTGACACGAATAAATATGATATTACCATAATATTGTCAAATTTAGAAGAAAAATAATTCACTGGGCCAAGGATTAATTGAATTTTATTTAAAGATCAGATTTCATTAACTCGCCCTTGCAGTACATTTTCTTTTTACTAGCGAAAAGGATTTGCAGAGATGCTAACACATACTCTAAAACTATTTTGATATACTATTTTACTTGTCTGTGTTCTTTCACATTCTTATGATATATACACATGTGTATATATGTATGAGAGCAGTTCAGCAGGTGGTGGAAAGATGAAATTAAAAGAGAATACAAGGCTGGCCGGTTAGCTCAGTTGGTTAGAGCTCAGCCTTGTAACACCAAGGTCACGGGTTCAGATCCCCATGCCGGCCAGCCACCAAAAAAAAAAAAAAAAAAAAAAAAGAGAATACAAGTCTTTCCATGAACGTTTTGTATTGGAAAGATTCATATTCTCTTTCAGTTTTATTTTTTCATGAATGTTTTGAAGTCCCCTCGTATAGTCAGTCCCCTTGTATAGGGGTCTTCAAAAAGTTCACGGACATCACACACGCACACAGACACACACACACACACACAGAGACACACACGCACAAGGGTACTTCAAAAAGTTCATGGAAACATTTGTATTTTCTTTCAGTTCTATTTTTCCGTGAACTTTTTGAAGTACCCTTGTGTGTGTGTGTCTGTTTGTGTGTGTGTATATTCCACTAAGAAACAAATTTAAAGGACTATATGCATCTTATACACCTTTTTTTATATCAGTATCATCTATTTAGCAACCCAACTTGTCTGAAGTTCTTTTGGTGGGTGTATTTATATGTATGTTGTGTTTTCTTTTTCTCTCTACCCCCTTCTCTCTTTCCCTCTCTTTTTATTATTATTATTATTTTTTTAATTTCAGATGTTCTAACTACAGAAAGTATTCTACTTTTATATTTTCCTTAGGTTTGAGCCTTACTACCTAGTGGCTAATGTAACAGAAACAAAACTTGATGATCACTGCTATTGACACAAGTAAGGAAATGTGGCAATACTCCTCATTTGGTTCTTAACTGATGACACCATGCTTATGTAGCAAATATCAACACTTAAAAATAACTCGGGGGTCGACCCTGTGGCTCACTAGGGAGAGTGCGGCACTGGGAGTGCAGCGGTGCTACCGCGGTGGGTTCGGATCCTATATAGGGATGGCGGGTGCGCTCACTGGCTGAGCTCGGTGTGGGCGGCACCAAGCCAGGGTTGTGATCCCCTTACCGGTCACAAAAAAGACAAAAAACAAAAAACAAACAAAAAAACCGTTGGGATTAACATCTGCATTCCAAGGGTTTTTTTCTCTATTTATATCAAAAATTAGATGCATAGATTTTAATCTGAAATGTCTGAATTGTGAGATGCACCATTTATCAAATGGAAAAAGTAAAGGAGAAGCACTCTGAGCTTTCTTGAGTCTCTTTATACTTCTTCCATTGACTCACTGTGACTTTCAGCAAATAGAGCTCAGCTGAGCCGGCTGTAAAACGAGGATAGTCGCACTGACCTGTCTTCCAGTGCTGTTGTAAGACTCAATACGTCAGAGCCTACAAAGTTTTTTAAGGTCCTCAGATGAAATGTGCGGTATAAGGGTGAAATGTCACAGTAGAAAAACTGCTTGTACCTTTTATGTGTCAGCTATCACTAAATGGGCACTACAAAGTAGCATCACCTCACACCTCCATAAAATGACTCTCATCTTCCAAAAGAACATTTAGTTCAGCCACTTTAAAATAAAACGTTTAATAGATTGTGTTAACCTCAGAAAACTATGTCTCTCAAGTATTCAATAAAATTATGTTGCCCTGTTATCTCTAATAACTAACATAAATAAGCCCTCTTAAATAGACTGTAGATTAATAAATGCAGTATATGCATTTGCATAGTTCAGTGTCTTTGCTTGCTTTTCAGAAATGCTGTTTGGAGTTGATTAACAGCTATGTCATCTTTGCCATCCCAGTACATAAGAAGTTGCTGGTATATTTTAAATCATCTATATTCAGAGTTGAAAATTAATTTTACTTTGATCTTTTTAAAACATCCACTGATTAAACTTAAGCAGCTAAACATTGCAGGCATTTAACTCCAATGTTGTGTCCTCTCCTATCAGAGTAAAATTGGGAGTTTTCCTATCCACAATAGAGGGAAAAAGCAATTACTATCAGTCAGTGACTAAGCAATAGATTGGAGTATTTAGAAAGACTCATTCATACACAGATTTGCAGCAGTGTTCAGCTCCTCTGATTAGGTTCCATAGACTTTAAATTGTAGCTAATTAGGCTGTCATAGGTTCATTAATGGCTCTACTGATTCAGCACTCCCTCACCTGCATGCATATTAAAGCTCATTACCTCCTTTGTCTAAAATACCACCTGCATTAATTGCTGCTGATGCACCAGAACTCTTCAGAAGGCTCTTCTGACAGCGATTCTACCTGCTTATAGTGCCCTGTGCCCCCGAAAGCTCTTCAGGAGAGCTCACGCACAGTTCACGGTGCCGCACACATGGTGAGACTGCAGCTGTTGTAAGGGCAGTCAAGCCTGCTTTATGCTTAACAGCAGGATATAAATAATTAGTGATGCCTGTGCTGTAGGGTTTAACACAAGGCCATTGTATACCCCATTCTAAGCTTCTGCTAAACCACCCTTCTCTACAAAATAAGCTCCCAAGTTGTCTTTCTATTGACTCTGAATTCTTCAGGCAGATTCCACAAAATGCTAAGACTAAGCCAGAGAAGTAAGAACACTGTAGCTTTCTATAAGATCATGGCCTGTGTCCCTTGTGTATGTGAAATGAGCCCCTGGGTAAAACTTATGAAATGATCTTAGTTCATAGCTGCCTGAATCAGTTACCAGTATCAATTAACCAATTATCACCTCATGTGTTTTAAAATAGCTTTCATCACTAAAATCAAAATAGCTTTTCTATTATTTATTTATTTTTACTTTGATCTTTTTTATTAACTGAAATAAGCATTTTTGTGGGAAAAGGACATTGAGTTTAGGGTTATCAACAGAGACTCTCATGAGAAATCTAACTACTCATATTAATTAAGAAAGGAGTCCTACTACGAATGAGCTGGTAAAAAATGGTGATGGTTTTGAAGTTGGCTGACAGTAAAACTAATTCTTGTATTCCGGCTCCTTTGTGTTTTTTAACTCTTTCTCCTTCATAAATCTTTTAATAAGAGGCTGCTACCAACAGCTAGTTATGATTTCAGGAAGTATTTTTATGTCTTCCAAATTTATTATTGTAGTGATTATTTGATTGGAAGGTTACAAGGACTGAGTGTTAAATTAGAAGAAACTATATACTTATATTTAGATTCGATTGATGAGAAATCTTATTCCGCTTTTTACCTAAATAAAATCTACAAACAATAGTGGGTAACTAAATTCTGTCATATAGATATACATAAACATTTACTCTTCCTTATAATTGTATTGTCAATAACCAGTAACTTAGAATTCATACCTGAAAAACAAAAAATTACAACCCCCCCCAGGAAAATAAAGTAAAAACTATATCTAGAAAATGTGCTTTTTGTTATAATGATGTAAGTTGTTTTAAGAATATAGATAATTTTAGATATTTATTTTTATCATTTATTTTGTACATCATTTCTATTTCCTTCCATAATTAAAAAATAAAATAATAAGTCATTTTTATTTTAACATTTATTTGTACCTATTTGTGGGGTATAGTGTTTTAATAAAAAATGTTATATAAAGCAAGAAAACCATAAGTGAAGTTTCACTGTATGGACAAGGTACATATGAAATAAAAAATGCATTTACGCACATTTCTTGTGTCTGGTTATATTATTTAATATAATAGAATTAATTAAATATAAATATTTCTTGGATAAATTATTAATGATTTAATAGAATTTAATGCTTATCAATGTTCCCAGGTGCCTTCACGAACTCCTGTTGTGTGCTGTGCTGGTAGTGGTTTTAATATTTCATTTGGCTTAGGGACTGATAGGAACCAACAGCTACTTAAAGATGCAAGGGGAGAGGACTCCAGCAAGTTCACAGCTATAATCAAATAAAATCCTATCTCTGGGTCTTGTTTATATCCCACTCCAGATTGTGTCACTCATATGAATGCCAAAACAACATAGTTACCAACGTATATTAGTTACCAATATATCTTGTTTCATAAGAAAATAGAGAATGTATCGGCTATCCTTATATCTGGAACAAACACAGTACTAAAACACATAATCATAGTTTCAAGATTTTCCAGCAATTTACCCCAAACGCAGGTCCAGTAGATCTTACATTATTAATCGCCTTGTAAGTGTCCGTCATTGCTCAGAGGCGGGCGCCCATCCTGCAAGGGCACTGCCAGGAGAGGCTTCTCAGAGCCCAGATCTCCAAGTTTACAACTGAACACAATGTGTGATCGTGGCCAAAGGACTGTGTTGTTTCGTTTTTCCCGTGTGGGCCAGTTTCTCTAAAGTTTGGTGAGTTGCAGAGTTTGGAAATCTGTCACTGAATGCAGCTTTCAGCGAGTTAAAATGTGGAAGGATGTTTCTTGTTTTCAGTATATAACATCTTGGCTGACGTGGCAAGTTGAAAAAAGATAAAATAAATGTACTTTTTCATTTTCTGCAATATAATGAGCTAGATGCCCAGGAGCAGGGTGGGGACTGGGAAGCTTCTACTGCAAATCAACTATATCCTGTACTGTCCAATCTCAGCAGGGCAGGAAGGGCTTCTTAAGTGCCAAGTCCCCAGGACTGGTTGGCTGCTTCCCTCCACTAAAAGTCCCAGTTCCAGTCACACGCACTGTCCACCCTGGGATGACATCACCAGTCCCTCTTAACACTTTAGGCCCCTCTATTACCTGATCCAGTATCCTTTGATATTTCTTTACTTTTTAAATTCTCCCAACACCTTTGTAAACTGTGCCTTCACAATATACTCTTCAATCCTGATTTACTTGTGTCGTCTGTTACCTCTAGGAATCATGACTGATGTAGGTAGACATTCAATAAATATTTGTGGGATGAATGAATGAATGAATTCTATTATTCAAATAATTTGATTTTGTTTATTTGAGTCTCTGTATTGTATCACTGTGTTCTAGTTTATTTGTTTCTGTGCTTATCTCTGTTGTTTCTTTCCTTTATTTATTTGAGTTTACTGTTTTTTCCTTTTCTTCTTAAGAAGGTTGATTAAATAAATGTTTTTCCCCTTTATTTTCTAAGGTAAACATTTAAAACTTTACACTTACTACAAATACCATCTTATCTACATCCAAGACATAATTTTCTTTTCATTTCTAAGTATTTTCCCCAGTTTTTATAATACTTTTTAGACCAATGAGTTATTTGGATGAATATTTTATTTCAAACTTTTGTTTAACTTTTTCTGTTAGTTTTAATTTTATTTCATCATAATCAGAGAAAATGGTGCATGATACTGGCTGTTTGCCATCACTGATGCTTATTTCATTTTGTAAGGTTCCTTATTCTCTCTGTGTTTCATTTCCTTTCATTTATATTGCTGTCTTCGAATTCACTTATCTGAAATGTCTAACTTGCCATTAATCCTATCCAGTCTGTTTTTCATCTTACATATTCTACTTTTCACCTCTAGAAGTTTTATTTATTTTTATACTTTTCATGTCTCTCTTTAACTTTCTGAACATCTGGAATACAGTTACAATAACAGTTTTGATATCTTTTTAATATCCTAATATAAGATCTCTTTTATGAAAGTTATAGATACTTTGAAGTTAGTTGATTTTTTTCCTCAATCATATAGGTCTTCCTGCTTTCATACCTGGTAATGTTTGATTGGATGTCAGACATAAATTTTATCTTTTGGGTCCTGGAATTTTCTTTTACTGCTATAAGTATTCTTGTGCTTTCTGAGGGACATAGTTCAGTTACAGGAAGCAGTTTCTTTTTCAGTCTTGCTTTTAAGATGTATTAGTCAAGAACTGAAGCAATATTTAGTCTAGATCTAATTATTCCCTATCACTTAAATGCAAGATTCTTCTGTATAATCTGTCAAATGCTCTCTCAATTGTCAGCTTTTCCTGGCTAGCTGATGGCAATTGGCATAGATACTATGTTCTGCCTTGCAGGAGCTTCAGCTATTCTTTGCTCTGATGTTTACAAGGTGGTTCTTTCCTTAGTCTCAGGCACTTTCCTCAGATAAACATATTGATCAGTACTCTAAGGAACACTGGATGGAATACTCTGCAGACTTCGCAAGTTCCCTCTGCAGCGCTTACCTATCCCGTACTCTGATATGTAAATGCTAGCCACTTTGGTCTCCCCAGACCTTCAATTACATCTCCTGAGCCCAGAGGTCACTAGGCTTAGGCATTGCCAGGCTTCCCCATCCCTGCCCTACTGCTAGAAGCTCTCTCAAGGGAGCGAGCAGGGGCAGTCCTAGTACTCACTTTGTCTCCCATCTCTCAGGTCTCACTGCCCTTTAATGCATGATGTCAAGATTGAAAATCATTTTTTTCATACATTGTTTCCAGTTTGGAGTAGTTTGAAGTGACAAGGTAAATCTGGTCTCTATTCATTATAGGTGGAAGCAGACCACCAATAAGTGATGTTTGAAATATGAATGAATGAATGAAAAATTAAGTACATAGTAATTTGAATTCTTGTGTTTGTGTGTTTTAAAGTGACAACTCATGGAAAGTAAGAAAAAACTGGTTATGTTCTGGTAGCTTCTATGTGAACAACAACATAAAAAGTAAGAGTAAAAGGTGTATAGTAATCTACGAATTACCAATTTTCAATACATTTATGAGAAAATTTTGATCTTAATGATTTTTTTTTTTGGTGGCTGGCTGGTGTGAGGATCCAAGCCCTTGGCATTTTTGTTATCAGCTCTGTGCTCTAACCAACTAAGCTCACCGGCCAGCCCCTCAGCTTAAAGATTTAAATTTCATTCACAAAAGAACCAAAAAGATAAGTCACCAGCAACCTAATTTTTATTTGATATTTTGAAAATATGACAAGACAATAAAACAACTATATAACCAGGAAACCCAAATAAACCACTGTATTTGTTATGTGTTTGTAAAAGTTTGTCTTGTAATTTTAAAGCTATCCAGCACCCTGTAGGAAAATGAAAATAAGCCATGGAATATAAAAGCCATAAGGTTTACATGAAACATGAACCTCTGATAGGTTTTGAATAATTTTCAAATTTCTGTATCTTCAATAAGATGGGGGCTGAGAGCAAATGAATTTTAATCCAATATTTAGAAAAAAATGAAAGGGAATTTAAAGTTAATTGTTAATAAGGATAACATAAGTATACAGTATAATCTCGTTGGCACATTATACTGGTAGGTGTTTATCTCTATTTCTCTCCCCACCTCCACATTATTTAGTTTCCCAGCTATTCCTGAATTTGGAAAAATCAGTCTAATGTCAATCAGTCGAGCTGTTCCTAAGCAGAAGCATGGTGGCAACTGTTAGGTTTGTTAGTCACACTTCCATAGACTCGGCTGGCAGAGACAATGAGCACAAATGGACTTAGTTTATTACAGCCTTAGTAACAATTGGTGCATTTCCTCGAACCCTAATTCCTGCAGAGTGATGTGATGAGATGTATTGCCTGCATATGCCATGGGCGTGCATGCAGAAGAGGGGCCCTGAGATTAAGATGGTCTGATCTTACGTAGGAGATGCTGGCAAACCTGTCCTTCCTCCTCTCCGGAGAGAGAGACACTCTCTTTACTGTGTTGAAATATAATCAGACATCTCCAGAGAGGGCAAAGAGGCACTTCATTTTATTACTCTGTAATGTCCTCAGGGAGAGGGATGTCTCCCTGTTTACTCTCATGATATGTAAATAAATTTGCTCCAGAGATAATCCCTTCTCTCCCCTTCCAGGTATGCCTCATTATACAATTCTTGAAAAGGTAATTCTGAAGCAGATGGTCTGTTAATACAAGATAGGTTAGAAACATGGAGAATTCATGTTCCTAAATATAAACATCAAACTATGAATAACTGTCTCCCAATACCCAATAAAGTATTAGACATAAACATTTTCTATATGGTTGTGATAGAACATTATGTAAGACTTTGGGAAACATTCTAAAGTTTCTTTTTTAAATATTACCAAATATACATCCAAATAACCAGTCTTCCTAAGTAGCTAAGTGCTGTGATCTCAACTCGACACAAGGTTTGCTATCTTCTTACCCACGCTCAGCCACCAATTTGAGATGTGCATTTTTTATAGACTTTATTTTCCCCAAGGAAAATCATGTTCTTTTTCATTTCATTTATCTTTTTCATTTATCTTTTCTATTTCTCATGTCATTCCCACCCCCATCCTAAATTCAGGGGTGATGGTTCTGTCCTCTGAAATACCAGAGTGCAGTTTCATATGACACTTATCTGTGTATACATTATATATCATTGTAGGCATGTACACACAACTCCACATTGACCACAAAGTGTCAGAATTTCTGTGTACTGCTTTGCAAATATAGATGATATGTTGTTAGAGATGTGGAGGTAAAGATCTGGAATAAACTATGTCCAAATGATATTACAATTTAATGCTGTGATGAAGAATATACACTTAAGAGTAAAACAGATGGGAATTTAAAACCTAGTCCTAGGATTTATCTATTTTGTGCAAGGTTTTTAGTCCTTACACTATTTTTAGTGTGAACTGAATTTATATTTATGTCTCCTTTCTAGTTTCTATTATATTCATGCCTTCTCTCTTATTTTCTTCTTCAATCTCCAAAAAGACTTGTCTCTTTTGTGTACTTCTCTGTATTATCTACATTTTCTCTTTTATTAAGTTCTGCTCTTATTTTTATTATGCCTTTGCATCTACCTTCTTTGGGTTAATTCTTTGTTTTATTTTTCATAGGCTCCTGATTTAAACATAGCTCATAAATTAACATAAAATATTTTTTAAATATAAACATCAAACTATAAGTATTTAATTGCATTTCACAAGATTTCGCATGCAGTATTTGAATGGTCATTTAAATCTAGTCAATTTTTAACCTATATTATAATTACTTATTTGACCCATGAGCTACTTAGACATGTGTTTTTAATTTTCAAAATGAATGGATATTTATGGGACTTTTGTATGTTTATCTTTTTTAAAAAAATATTTTCTTTTGCAGCTATGTCAGTGTTATTAACATGTTTTATATAACTAGAAGTCTACACAATAAATTTTGTTCACATTTTTTGGCTTTGAGAAGGTAAACTTAGATATTTATATTTCCTGACATTAAGATATGCAATATTTTTTTTTTTTTTTTAGGCAGGCTGTTTTTGTTTTGCAGTGGAGTAGGACTTTGCAGTATGTATGGAATCGTACTTTAGGATACAGAACTCTCATTAATGATTTTGAGATTTCTCGAGTACAATAAGCGAAATGCGGTCTTGTTCAGTTCACACGACAACACTTGGGTATGTATACAGTTTATTTGCGCTATGTTGTAACACAAATATTCTTTTTAAAATTTCTTCTTTTTAAATGTTTGATGCATTTCCCAAGTAAACGTATTTGAGCCCTGGCTTTTCTTTATGGAAAGATTTTGAATTACTAATTTAATGATTTTACCTGTTGTTGGTATATCCAAATTTCCATTTCTTTTTGATTCAATTTCAATATTTATATAATTTGTACATTTAATTGATCTAATTTGTTGACATAAAGTTGTTCATGATATTCTCTCCTACTTAATTTATTTAGGGGCTTTGAGGATTCGGGAATTGGCCACAATAACCAAAAACGTTGCATGAAGACAAAATAAAATTAAAAAATAAATAAATAAAACAAACTAAATAAATAAACATATCCAGAGCAATAGGTCACATTGGTCCCTACTGCCCCGAGGGCATTTCCGCCCAACGCCCCCCAAGGCAGCTGCCAGGGAACCTGCCTGGCCCCGCCCACTGTGGGCCTCCACCCCCCCTCCCCTTGGAGCCCGGATGTCTGGGAGGAGGGGGCGGCAGCGCAGCAGCAGCGGCGGACCCAGGAGGCCTGTGAGGGAAGCGGCGCGGCGCGGCGGCGGAGCAGGTAAGGCCCCCGGGAGGGGGCTGTGGGTCCCCAAAGAGGCAGGGCAGGGGCGCAGTGTCGGAGTGAGAGAGGAGGGAGGCGCGGGGTGCCTCGGGAGGGTCCCCCGAAGCCGCGAGTGGGGGAGGGGCGGGGCGGCCGAAAGCAGACGGCGGCGAGGTGCCCAGCTCCGGCAGGGCGGTGACATCGGGGCGCCCTCCTGCCCTACTCAGGAGGAGCCCAGCGCTGTCCCGCCATCCGTCCCCCCTGCGCGCCGGGCTCGCCTCGTGCTAGGGCTGTCGTGGGAGCGGCCGGCCGGCAGGCGGTGCCGGGAGCCAGGCCGGATAAGCGGCCGCGGCGGCGGCAAGGCAAGGCTGTGGCCTCGGGGTCCCGGGGCCAGGGGAGCAGAGGGGGCGGCAGGGGGCCAGCGTGCAAGTGTGCACGTGTGCACTTGTAAGTGCAAGTGCAGGGTGGCGGGAGACGCGGCCGCGGGAGGTCCAGGCCGGGAGCGCTTTTCTCAGGAGTGGGTCGATGGTCTTCTGTGTTGTCACTGCGTTTTTATCCTTCCTTTTGCGGTTCCCTGTTAGTATCTTCTTGGACTTGGAAGAGTTCTCCGTAGACATTTGTGAATTCTCTCAGCTTTTGTTAGCCTAGGAAAGGACTTTTGCTGTCCGTGTTTGAAGGATCCTTGTTTGGGTACAGTCCTCTTGATAGGGAAGTCTTTCCTTCTGCTGCTTCTAAACTTTGCAACATCCCATTCTTTCCTGGACTGTGAGGTTTCTGTTCATATATTTGCTGAAACCTGTATTTGGACCCTTTTGAGTGTGTGCGTGTGTGTGTGTGTGTGTGTGTGTGTGTGAGTGTGTGTGTCTGTGCATGTGTGTGTTTCTGTCTCCATGCGTTTCAGTGTTCTTCCTTTGTGATTTGTGTGGTTTGACTCTTTGGCTAGTGTAGGTGACACTGATCTGAGCGTTCATGTACAAACTTCTGTGGGGACATCTGTTTTCAGTTCTCCTGCATGTGTCTCCAGCAGTACAATTGCTGGGTCACGGTAGTCACCTGACATTTCCCAGCTTGTCAAAGTGCCAGTCGGGAGTTGATTTTGTTTAGGCCTAAGTATTTGCTTCTGTGGGGTGTTCTGGCCAATGGATTCGGGGGATCCTTGATGGCAAGTGTATAGAGAATAGGAGAGGGCATGGTTGTGGAGCCCAGGCTGGGGTCCACAAGGATGTATCTAATTAGTCCCCACCCCCCTGCGGGCATTCACCCCTGTGTTCCCGCCACTTCCACCTCCCCCCACCCTTGTCCCGACCCCGCCCAGTCTGGGGTGTCGAGTCCTCCCCCTGAGGCGGCCTGGAGAGGCCGGGATCGCGCACGTCTCCCAGACGCGGCCGGGCCGGCGGGCGCACCAGAGCCTGCTCGGTCCCCGTGTGCACCGGAGCGCTGGACGACGCAGCGGCGGCAGCGGCAGCGGTGGACGACGGAAGAGACCGGCGAGAGGAGCGGCGCGGCGCGGCGGAGCAGGTAGGGCCCACGTGAGGGGGCTGTGGCTCCCGAGCGAGGCAGGGGAGTAGCGTCGTCGCGCCGCGGGGTGTCTTAGGAGGGTCCCCCGAGTCCTGATTTCGGGAGTGGGGGCAGAGGCCAGCGGGGAGGGATGCAGACGGCGGGCGGGGTGCCCGGCGCTGGCAGAGACAGGAGGCTGGGGCGCCCTCCTCCCCTCCGCAGGAGCCCAGCGCTGCTCCGCCGTCCGTCCGTCCGTCCGTCCGTCCGTCTGTCCGTCCGTCTGTCCGTCCGTCCAACCGACCGACCGACCGACCGTCCGACCGTCCGTCCAAGGGCCCCAGCGCGCCGGTGGCCTTGTCCCAGGGCTGCTGCGGGAGCAGCCGGCGGGGGGCGGTGTGGCGGCCAGAACGGAGTAGCAGGTGCAGCTGTGCTGTGGCCTCCTGGTCACGGGGCCGTGTCCTCCGTTCCCGGGCCTGGTGAGCCATCGCCGCCGCTGCGATTGCGAGGGCAGTGGGGACAAGGCCAGCAGGGCATGGCGGGAGCGGTTTTGTCGTCTTCCTTGCAGGTTGAGTGTGTTCTTTGTTTTTCTCCTTCCATGACTGCTGACTTTCGTCCCTGCAGACGTGGTGCTGGGGCATGTGAGCGTCATCGTTGAGATGGAAGAGCCCTGTGCAGCGCTTTGGGAGAGCGGTCTGCTGTGGGGGATCCTCTCGGCCTTCGTCTGTCTGGGAGAGGATTGTCTCTCTCCCTGTTTGAAGGATACTCTTGTCCATACAGTGCTCTTGTCTGAAAGGCTTTGTTGTTGTTTTTGTTGTTGTTAAATTTTTGGTTTGGCTAGAACGTCTCTTTCTCTCCTGGACTGGGAGTTTTCTGTTGAAGAATTTACTGAAATCTGTATTAAGACTTTATGTGAGTGTGTGTGTAAGTGTGTGTGTTTGCGCGTGTGAGAGTGAGTGTGTGTTTGTGTGTGTGTGTGTGTGTGTGCGCCCCTCTCTTGCCGGTTTCAGTATTGTTCCTTGGCGTTCTGTGTGGTTTTGACTCTTTGACTAGTGTAAGTGAGGCTGATCGGAGCGTTCGTATATAAACTTTTGTGTGGACAGATTTTCAGTTTTCGTTCGTAGGTCCCCAGCGGTAGGATTGCTGGGCCACGTAGTAAGTTTACATTTCACGTTTTGAAAAACTACCGACCTGGTTTCCTGGCAGTCTGTAGCATTTTCCAGTCTCTCCCTCAATATATGAGGGTTGTGCTATCTCTATAGCCTTGTCAATACCTTGTCTTGACTGTCTTTTTGATTTATAGGCCTTGTAATGTGTGCCCCCTATTATCTCACTGTGGTATTGATAGCCATTTCCTTGCTGGTGACGATGAATATCTTCTTCGGTGCTTATTGGCCTTTCCTATCTGTCACTTAGAGAAATGCTCATTTGAATGATCTGAGCAGGTTTGTGGTTTGTTTGTTACTGGCGGCTGGCCTGTGTGGGGATCCTAACCCTTGCTCTTGGTATGAGAGCACCACCCTCTAACCAACAGAGCTAACGGGCCGACTCTTCCTCTGACCATTTTTTAAAAAATTCTGCCTACTGTCGTTTAGGAGCTCTTTCTATAGTCTTGTTCTTAATCTGTGAATTGAAAATGTATTTTTCCTGTGCAGCCTGATGTCTTTTCTTTTTCTCAGTGGTGTCCTGTAAAGCACAGCAGTTTTACGTTGCATGATATCCAGTTTACTCTTTCTTTATATGGGTTCTTGTGTTTTCGGCATCTTACCTAAGAGACCACCACCAAATCCGGTATCACAAAGGTTTGTTCCTGTGTTTCTCGAGTGTTGTAGTTTGAGTTCTTACAGTTAGCTCTGTGACACGTGTGGTGTTCACTTTTGGGTATGGGGTTAGAAAAGGGCTCGATTTCATTTCTTTCCATGTGGCTATTCAGTTGTCTCAGCACCATTTGTTGTGGTCACAAAGCACTTGTGAGAATCCAGTTGTCATAGCTGCATGAGCTTGCTTCTAGGCCAGTCAATTCTGTTCCTCTGATGTACACTTTATGCCAGCGCTGCACTGTGTTTCTTTTTATTGGACTTGAATTTTTACTTTTTATTGACAGCTCGCAACTGCATATGTTTATGGGGCACCATGTGATAATTGCATACATGTGTACATTGTGCAGTGAGCAAGTTAGGCAAGTAACACACTCGTGACCTCACATACTTCCCCCCCTGTGGTAAGAGCACTGAAAATCCACTCTTTTGGTAATTCTGAAATATACATTATTATTAACTAGAGTCACCTTGCTGTGTCATAGATCACCAGACCTTATTTCTCCAGAGTGAAACTTTGTACCCATTGGTCAAACTTCCCTTCGTCCTTGTTCCTCCATCCCCCCCGCCCGCAGCTCCCAGGCTCTGCTAACCATCATTCTGGTCTCTAGTTCCATGAGTCTGACCTTTCCAGTTTCCACATTCAAGTGAAATCATGCAGCATGTCTTTCTGTGCCTGGCATGTGTCACTCAGCGTAATGTCTTCTAGTTGCATCCCAGTTGTTGGAAAATGACAGAGTTTTGTTCTTTTCTAAGGCCGAATAGTATTTCATTGTGTACTTAGACCACGTTTTCTTTATCTGTTCGTCTGTTAATAAACACTTAGGTTGATTCTATATCTTGACTCTTATGGATAATGCCTCAGTGCACATGGGAGTACAGATATCTCTTCAACCTATTGATTTCAGTTCTTTGGGGGATATTCCCTGAAGTGGGATTGCTGGATCATACGGTACTTCTATTTACAGATTTTTGAGAAACCTCCATGCTGTTTTCTGTAATGGTTGTACGTTCCTACCAGCAGTGTACAAGGGTAGCCTTTTCTCCACGTCCTTGCCAGTGCTAGTTATCTTTTGTCTTTTTGATAACAGCCATTCCAATGGGTATGAAGTAATTATGTGTCCTAGTGATTTTAATTTGTATTTCCCTGATGATTAGGGAGGTTGAGCATTTTCTCATCAGCCTGTTGGCCACGTGGAGGTCTTATTCTGAGAAACGTATGTTCAGTTACTCTGCCCATTTTTTAAATCGGGTTGTTGTCTTGCTATTGAGTTGTTTGAATTTTGTATGTAGTTTTGGATACTTATTCATAATCAGGTGTACGGTTTTCCAATATTTTCTCTCATTCCAGTCATCGTGTCTTCGCTCTCCTACTTGTTCTTTTCCTGTGCGGAAGCTTTTTAATTTGATGCAATCCCATTTTCGTCTGTGCTTGATTTTGTCGCCTTGCTTTTGGGGCTATCTGCAAAAAATCATTGCCCAGACCAATGTTGTGGAGCTTTTCCCATTTGTTTTCTTCTAGCAATTTTACAGTTTCAGGTGTTCCATTTCCATCTTTAATCCATATTGAGCCGATTTTTGTAGGTGGTGTAAGATAAGAGAAGGGTTCAACTTCATTTTTCTGAGTGTGTATACACGGTTTTGCCAACACCGGTTATTGAAGAAACTGTCATTTGCTCGTTATGCGTTCTTGGTACCTTTATTGAAAAATCATTTGACTGTAAATATGTAGTTTTATTTTGGGGCTCCAGTTTGTTTCACTGGTTGATGTGAATGTTTTTAGTCTACTACCTTGTGGTTTTGATTACTGTAGCATGTGTCTTTGTCCATTTCTGTTGCTTAGAACAGAATTACCTAAAACTGGGTGATTTATAAAGAAACAGTCTTTATGGCTTACAGTTTCAAATGTTGGGAAGCCCAAAGTCCAGGTAACACGTCTGGTGAGGAACTTGTTTGGTGGTGACTTCAACGACACAGTGTATCACACTGTGAGAAAGGCAGGAGAGAGAGAGAGAGAGAGAGAGAGAGATGGCATGCAACACACACGTAAAATTCTTCACCTCGATCACGTGGGACTCATCCCAGGGATGCAAGGTTGGTTCAACATATGCAAATCAATAAATGTGATACACCATATTAATGAAATCAAACACAAGGACCATGCGGTCATCTCTATAGTTGCTGAAAGAGCACTTGATAAAATTCAACAGTCATTCATGACAAAGGCCTTCTATAAGTTAGGTATAGATGGCAACTATCTCAACGTACTTAAAGCCGTATATGATAAACCCACTGCCAGTATCATCCTGAATGGGGAAAAGCTGAAAGCTGTTCCTTTAAGAACAGGAACTAGACAAGGATGCCCACCCTCACCACTCCTATTCAATATAGTGTTGGAGGTACTAGCCAGAGCAATCAGAGAAGAGAAGGAAATAAAGGGCATCCAGATTGGAAAAGATGAAGTCAAACTGTCCCTGTTTGCAGATGACATGATCCTATATGTCGAACAGTCTGAAGGCTCTACAAAAAAACTCTTGGAGTTGATAAAGGATTTCAGCAAAGTAGCAGGATACAAAATCAACACAAAAAAACCGGTAGCATTTCTATTCTCCATTAGTGGACATGCAGAAAGAGAAATCAAGAAAGCTTGCCCATTGACAGTAGCCACCAAAAACATAAGGTACTTAGGAAGCGAGTTAACCAAGGATGTGAAAAATCTCTATAATGAGAACTACAAACCACTGCTGAGAGAAAGTGGAGAGGAGACAAGACGATGGAAAGATATCCCATGCTCTTGGATTGGAAGCATCAACATAGTGAAAATGTCCATACTACCCAAAGTGATATACAAATTCAATGCAGTCCCCCTCAAAATTCCAGTGACATTTTTCTCAGAAATGGAAAGAACTATCCAGACGCTGATATGGAATAACAAAAGGCCACGCATAGCCACAGCAACGCTGAGCCAAAAAAGTAAAGCTGGAGGCGTAACACTACCTGACTTTAAACTCTCCTACAAAGCTATCATAAGCAAAACAGTACAGTATGGTACTGGCATAAAAACAGACACACTGCTCAGTGGAATAGAATGGAGAATCCAGAAATCAACCCACACACCTACGGCCGTCTGATCTTTGACAAAGGCACCAAGCCTGTACACTGGGGAAGAGACCGCCTCTTCAGGAAATGGTGCTGGGAGAACTGGATATCGATATGCAGGAGAATGAAACTAGACCCATACCTTTCACCATACACTAAAGGCAACTCAAAATGGATTGAAGAATTAATTATACACCCCGAAACAATAAAACCTCTTAAAGAAAACATAGGAGAAACGCTTCAGGAAGTAGGACTGGACACAGACTTCATGAACATGACCCCCAAAGCACGGGCAACCAAAGGAAAAATAAACAAATGGGATTATATCCAACTGAAAAGCTTCTGCACAGCCAAAGAAAGAATTAACATAGTTAAAAGACAACCAACACAGTGGGAGAAAATATTTGCAAAATATGCATCTGACAGAGGATTTATACTTAGAACATACAAGGAACTCAAACAACTTTACGAGGCAGAAGCAAGCAACCCGATTAAAAAATGGGCAAAAGAGCTAAATAGGCATTTCTCTAAGGAAGATCTACGAATGGCCGGCAGACATATGAAAAAATGCTCAACATCACTCAGCATTCGGGAAAGGCAAATCAAAAGCACACTGAGATACCATCTCACCCCAGTGAGGATGGCTAAAATCCAAAAGACTCTGAACGGTAAATGCTGGCGAGGCTGCGGAGGAAAAGGAACTCTCATACATTGTTGGTGGGACTGCAAAAGGGTGCAGCCTCCATGGAAAATGGGATGGAGTTTCCTCAAACAACTGCAGATAGATCTGCCGTAGATCTACCATTCCCAGCTATCCCACTGCTGGGAATATACCCAGAGGAATGGAAATCATGGAGTCGAAGGTACACCTTTTCCCCAGTGTTCATCGCAGCACTATTTACAATAGCCAAGAGTTGGAACCAGCCCAGATGTCCATCATCAGTTGAGTGGATATGGAAAATGTGGTATATGTACACAATGGAACACTACTCAGCTTTAAAAAAGAATGGAATACTGCCATTTGCAACGACATGGATGGACCTAGAGAGAATTATATTAAGTGAAACAAGTCAGGCCCAGAAAGAGAAATGTCACGTTCTCTCTTATTTGTGGGAGGTAAAGATAAATAGATAAATGCACACAGGAAAAAAAAAAAAAACAAAGAAAGAAAAATTGGGGGGGGGAAGAAGACGCGACAATTGCAATTCCTTGAAATTGATAGGACAAGCAAACTTTCAGAAAGGACATTGTTGGGAGGGAGGAAGGAGAGGGAGGAGGGAGGGAGGTTTCTGTAATTGGCCGCAATGATCAACCACATTGTATGTCGACAAAATAAAATAAAATAAAAAACTAATACTAAAAATCAATCAATCAATCAATCAATCAATCAATCCATAGCAATGTGTTTCATTATTCCCTACCGCCGCCAGGGCATTCCCCCCAAGCCCCACCCCCCACCTGTCAGCCGGTCCTGCACCTGCCTGGCCCCGCCCACTGTGGGCCTCCACCCCCCCTCCCCTTGGAGCCCGGATGTCTGGGAGGAGGGGGCGGCAGCGCAGCAGCAGCAGCGGCGGACCCAGGAGGCCTCCGAGGGAAGCGGCGCGGCGCGGCGGCGGAGCAGGTAAGGCCCCCGGGAGGGGGCTGTGGGTCCCCAGAGAGGCAGGGCAGGGGCGCAGTGTCAGAGTGAGAGAGGAGGGAGGCGCGGGGTGCCTCGGGAGGGTCCCCCGAAGCCGCGAGTGGGGGAGGGGCGGGGCGGCCGAAAGCAGACGGCGGCGAGGTGCCCAGCGCCGGCAGGGCGGTGACATCGGGGCGCCCTCCTGCCCTACTCAGGAGGAGCCCAGCGCTGTCCCGCCGTCCGTCCCCCCTGCGCGCCGGGCTCGCCTCGTGCTAGGGCTGTCGTGGGAGCGGCCGGCCGGCAGGCGGTGCCGGGAGCCAGGCCGGATAAGCGGCCGCGGCGGCGGCAAGGCAAGGCTGTGGCCTCGGGGTCCCGGGGCCAGGGGAGCAGAGGGGGCGGCAGGGGGCCAGCGTGCAAGTGTGCACGTGTGCACTTGTAAGTGCAAGTGCAGGGTGGCGGGAGACGCGGCCGCGGGAGGTCCAGACCGGGAGCGCTTTTCTCAGGAGTGGGTCGATGGTCTTCTGTGTTGTCACTGCGTTTTTATCCTTCCTTTTGCGGTTCCCTGTTAGTATCTTCTTGGACTTGGAAGAGTTCTCCGTAGACATTTGTGAATTCTCTCAGCTTTTGTTAGCCTAGGAAAGGACTTTTGCTGTCCGTGTTTGAAGGATCCTTGTTTGGGTACAGTCCTCTTGATAGGGAAGTCTTTCCTTCTGCTGCTTCTAAACTTTGCAACATCCCATTCTTTCCTGGACTGTGAGGTTTCTGTTCATATATTTGCTGAAACCTGTATTTGGACCCTTTTGAGTGTGTGTGCGTGTGTGTGTGTGTGTGTGTGTGTGTGTGTGTGTGTGTGCATGTGTGTGTTTCTGTCACCATGCGTTTCAGTGTTCTGTCTTTGTGATTTGTGTGGTTTGACTCTTTGGCTAGTGTAGGTGACACTGATCTGAGCGTTCATGTACAAACTTCTGTGGGGACATATGTTTTCAGTTCTCCTGCGTGTGTCTCCAGCAGTACAATTGCTGGGTCACGGTAGTCACCTGACATTTCCCAGCTTGTCAAAGTGCCAGTCGGGAGTTGATTTTGTTTAGGCCTAAGTATTTGCTTCTGTGGGGTGTTCTGGCCAATGGATTCGGGGGATCCTTGATGGCAAGTGTGTAGAGAATAGGAGAGGGCATGGTTGTGGAGCCCAGGCTGGGGTCCACAAGGATGTATCTAATTAGTCCCCACCCCCCTGCGGGCATTCACCCCTGTGTTCCCGCCACTTCCACCTCCCCCCACCCTTGTCCCGACCCCGCCCAGTCTGGGGTGTCGAGTCCTCCCCCTGAGGCGGCCTGGAGAGGCCGGGATCGCGCACGTCTCCCAGACGCGGCCGGGCCGGCGGGCGCACCAGAGCCTGCTCGGTCCCCGTGTGCACCGGAGCGCTGGACGACGCAGCGGCGGCAGCGGCAGCGGTGGACGACGGAGGAGACCGGCGAGAGGAGCGGCGCGGCGCGGCGGAGCAGGTAGGGCCCACGTGAGGGGGCTGTGGCTCCCGAGCGAGGCAGGGGAGTAGCGTCGTCGCGCCGCGGGGTGTCTTAGGAGGGTCCCCCGAGTCCTGATTTCGGGAGTGGGGGCAGAGGCCAGCGGGGAGGGATGCAGACGGCGGGCGGGGTGCCCGGCGCTGGCAGAGACAGGAGGCTGGGGCGCCCTCCTCCCCTCCGCAGGAGCCCAGCGCTGCTCCGCCGTCCGTCCGTCCGTCCGTCCGTCCGTCCGTCCGTCTGCCCGTCCAACCGACCGACCGTCCGACCGTCCGTCCAACGGCCCCAGCGCGCCGGTGGCCTTGTCCCAGGGCTGCTGCGGGAGCAGCCGGCGGGGGGGCGGTGTGGGGGCCAGAACGGAGTAGCAGGTGCAGCTGTGCTGTGGCCTCCTGGTCACGGGGCCGTGTCCTCCGTTCCCGGGCCTGGTGAGCCATCGCCGCCGCTGCGATTGCGAGGGCAGTGGGGACAAGGCCAGCAGGGCATGGCGGGAGCGGTTTTGTCGTCTTCCTTGCAGGTTGAGTGTGTTCTTTGTTTTTCTCCTTCCATGACTGCTGACTTTCGTCCCTGCAGACGTGGTGCTGGGGCATGTGAGCGTCATCGTTGAGATGGAAGAGCCCTGTGCAGCGCTTTGGGAGAGCGGTCTGCTGTGGGGGATCCTCTCGGCCTTCGTCTGTCTGGGAGAGGATTGTCTCTCTCCCTGTTTGAAGGATACTCTTGTCCATACAGTGCTCTTGTCTGAAAGGCTTTGTTGTTGTTTTTGTTGTTGTTAAATTTTTGGTTTGGCTAGAACGTCTCTTTCTCTCCTGGACTGGGAGTTTTCTGTTGAAGAATTTACTGAAATCTGTATTAAGACTTTATGTGAGTGTGTGTGTAAGTGTGTGTGTTTGCGCGTGTGAGAGTGAGTGTGTGTTTGTGTGTGTGTGTGTGTGTGCGCCCCTCTCTTGCCGGTTTCAGTATTGTTCCTTGGCGTTCTGTGTGGTTTTGACTCTTTGACTAGTGTAAGTGAGGCTGATCGGAGCGTTCATATATAAACTTTTGTGTGGACAGATTTTCAGTTTTCGTTCGTAGGTCCCCAGCGGTAGGATTGCTGGGCCACGTAGTAAGTTTACATTTCACGTTTTGAAAAACTACCGACCTGGTTTCCTGGCAGTCTGTAGCATTTTCCAGTCTCTCCCTCAATATATGAGGGTTGTGCTATCTCTATGGCCTTGTCAATACCTTGTCTTGACTGTCTTTTTGATTTATAGGCCTTGTAATGTGTGCCCCCTATTATCTCACTGTGGTATTGATAGCCATTTCCTTGCTGGTGACGATGAATATCTTCTTCGGTGCTTATTGGCCTTTCCTATCTGTCACTTAGAGAAATGCTCATTTGAATGATCTGAGCAGGTTTGTGGTTTGTTTGTTACTGGCGGCTGGCCTGTGTGGGGATCCTAACCCTTGCTCTTGGTATGAGAGCACCACCCTCTAACCAACAGAGCTAACGGGCCGACTCTTCCTCTGACCATTTTTTAAAAAATTCTGCCTACTGTCGTTTAGGAGCTCTTTCTATAGTCTTGTTCTTAATCTGTGAATTGAAAATGTATTTTCCTGTGCAGCCTGATGTCTTTTCTTTTTCTCAGTGGTGTCCTGTAAAGCACAGCAGTTTTACGTTGCATGATATCCAGTTTACTCTTTCTTTATATGGGTTCTTGTGTTTTCGGCATCTTACCTAAGAGACCACCACCAAATCCGGTATCACAAAGGTTTGTTCCTGTGTTTCTCGAGTGTTGTAGTTTGAGTTCTTACAGTTAGCTCTGTGACACGTGTGGTGTTCACTTTTGGGTATGGGGTTAGAAAAGGGCTCGATTTCATTTCTTTCCATGTGGCTATTCAGTTGTCTCAGCACCATTTGTTGTGGTCACAAAGCACTTGTGAGAATCCAGTTGTCATAGCTGCATGAGCTTGCTTCTAGGCCAGTCAATTCTGTTCCTCTGATGTACACTTTATGCCAGCGCTGCACTGTGTTTCTTTTTATTGGACTTGAATTTTTACTTTTTATTGACAGCTCGCAACTGCATATGTTTATGGGGCACCATGTGATAATTGCATACATGTGTACATTGTGCAGTGAGCAAGTTAGGCAAGTAACACACTCGTGACCTCACATACTTCCCCCCCTGTGGTAAGAGCACTGAAAATCCACTCTTTTGGTAATTCTGAAATATACATTATTATTAACTAGAGTCACCTTGCTGTGTCATAGATCACCAGACCTTATTTCTCCAGAGTGAAACTTTGTACCCATTGGTCAAACTTCCCTTCGTCCCTTGTTCCTCCATCCCCCCCGCCCGCAGCTCCCAGGCTCTGCTAACCATCATTCTGGTCTCTAGTTCCATGAGTCTGACCTTTCCAGTTTCCACATTCAAGTGAAATCATGCAGCATGTCTTTCTGTGCCTGGCATGTGTCACTCAGCGTAATGTCTTCTAGTTGCATCCCAGTTGTTGGAAAATGACAGAGTTTTGTTCTTTTCTAAGGCCGAATAGTATTTCATTGTGTACTTAGACCACGTTTTCTTTATCTGTTCGTCTGTTAATAAACACTTAGGTTGATTCTATATCTTGACTCTTATGGATAATGCCTCAGTGCACATGGGAGTACAGATATCTCTTCAACCTATTGATTTCAGTTCTTTGGGGGATATTCCCTGAAGTGGATTGCTGGGTCATACGGTACTTCTATTTACAGATTTTTGAGAAACCTCCATGCTGTTTTCTGTAATGGTTGTACGTTCCTACCAGCAGTGTACAAGGGTAGCCTTTTCTCCACGTCCTTGCCAGTGCTAGTTATCTTTTGTCTTTTTGATAATAGCCATTCCAATGGGTATGAAGTAATTATGTGTCCTAGTGATTTTAATTTGTATTTCCCTGATGATTAGGGAGGTTGAGCATTTTCTCATCAGCCTGTTGGCCACGTGGAGGTCTTATTCTGAGAAACGTATGTTCAGTTACTCTGCCCGTTTTTTAAATCGGGTTGTTGTCTTGCTATTGAGTTGTTTGAATTTTGTATGTAGTTTTGGATACTTATTCATAATCAGGTGTACGGTTTTCCAATATTTTCTCTCATTCCAGTCATCGTGTCTTCGCTCTCCTACTTGTTCTTTTCCTGTGCGGAAGCTTTTTAATTTGATGCAATCCCATTTTCGTCTGTGCTTGATTTTGTCGCCTTGCTTTTGGGGCTATCTGCAAAAAATCATTGCCCAGGCCAATGTTGTGGAGCTTTTCCCATTTGTTTTCTTCTAGCAATTTTACAGTTTCAGGTGTTCCATTTCCGTCTTTAATCCATATTGAGCCGATTTTTGTAGGTGGTGTAAGATAAGAGAAGGGTTCAACTTCATTTTTCTGAGTGTGTATACACGGTTTTGCCAACACCGGTTATTGAAGAAACTGTCATTTGCTCGTTATGCGTTCTTGGTACCTTTATTGAAAAATCATTTGACTGTAAATATGTAGTTTTATTTTGGGGCTCCAGTTTGTTTCACTGGTTGATGTGAATGTTTTTAGTCTACTACCTTGTGGTTTTGATTACTGTAGCATGTGTCTTTGTCCATTTCTGTTGCTTAGAACAGAATTACCTAAAACTGGGTGATTTATAAAGAAACAGTCTTTATGGCTTACAGTTTCAAATGTTGGGAAGCCCAAAGTCCAGGTAACACGTCTGGTGAGGAACTTGTTTGGTGGTGACTTCAACGACACAGTGTATCACACTGTGAGAAAGGCAGGAGCGAGAGAGAGAGAGAGAGAGAGAGAGAGAGAGATGGCATGCAACACACACGTAAAATTCTTCACCTCGATCACGTGGGACTCATCCCAGGGATGCAAGGTTGGTTCAACATATGCAAATCAATAAATGTGATACACCATATTAATGAAATCAAACACAAGGACCATGCGGTCATCTCTATAGTTGCTGAAAGAGCACTTGATAAAATTCAACAGTCATTCATGACAAAGGCCTTCTATAAGTTAGGCATAGATGGCAACTATCTCAACGTAATTAAAGCCGTATATGATAAACCCACTGCCAGTATCATCCTGAATGGGGAAAAGCTGAAAGCTGTTCCTTTAAGAACAGGAACTAGACAAGGATGCCCACCCTCACCACTCCTATTCAATATAGTGTTGGAGGTACTAGCCAGAGCAATCAGAGAAGAGAAGGAAATAAAGGGCATCCAGATTGGAAAAGATGAAGTCAAACTGTCCCTGTTTGCAGATGACATGATCCTATATGTCGAACAGTCTGAAGGCTCTACAAAAAAACTCTTGGAGTTGATAAAGGATTTCAGCAAAGTAGCAGGATACAAAATCAACACACAAAAACCGGTAGCATTTCTATTCTCCATTAGTGGACATGCAGAAAGAGAAATCAAGAAAGCTTGCCCATTGACAGTAGCCACCAAAAACATAAGGTACTTAGGAAGCGAGTTAACCAAGGATGTGAAAAATCTCTATAATGAGAACTACAAACCACTGCTGAGAGAAAGTGGAGAGGAGACAAGACGATGGAAAGATATCCCATGCTCTTGGATTGGAAGCATCAACATAGTGAAAATGTCCATACTACCCAAAGTGATATACAAATTCAATGCAGTCCCCCTCAAAATTCCAGTGACATTTTTCTCAGAAATGGAAAGAACTATCCAGACGCTGATATGGAATAACAAAAGGCCACGCATAGCCACAGCAACGCTGAGCCAAAAAAGTAAAGCTGGAGGCGTAACACTACCTGACTTTAAACTCTCCTACAAAGCTATCATAAGCAAAACAGTACAGTATGGTACTGGCATAAAAACAGACACACTGCTCAGTGGAATAGAATGGAGAATCCAGAAATCAACCCACACACCTACGGCCGTCTGATCTTTGACAAAGGCACCAAGCCTGTACACTGGGGAAGAGACCGCCTCTTCAGGAAATGGTGCTGGGAGAACTGGATATCGATATGCAGGAGAATGAAACTAGACCCATACCTTTCACCATACACTAAAGGCAACTCAAAATGGATTGAAGAATTAATTATACACCCCGAAACAATAAAACCTCTTAAAGAAAACATAGGAGAAACGCTTCAGGAAGTAGGACTGGACACAGACTTCATGAACATGACCCCCAAAGCACGGGCAACCAAAGGAAAAATAAACAAATGGGATTATATCCAACTGAAAAGCTTCTGCACAGCCAAAGAAAGAATTAACATAGTTAAAAGACAACCAACACAGTGGGAGAAAATATTTGCAAAATATGCATCTGACAGAGGATTTATACTTAGAACATACAAGGAACTCAAACAACTTTACGAGGCAGAAGCAAGCAACCCGATTAAAAAATGGGCAAAAGAGCTAAATAGGCATTTCTCTAAGGAAGATCTACGAATGGCCGGCAGACATATGAAAAAATGCTCAACATCACTCAGCATTCGGGAAAGGCAAATCAAAAGCACACTGAGATACCATCTCACCCCAGTGAGGATGGCTAAAATCCAAAAGACTCTGAACGGTAAATGCTGGCGAGGCTGCGGAGGAAAAGGAACTCTCATACATTGTTGGTGGGACTGCAAAAGGGTGCAGCCTCCATGGAAAATGGGATGGAGTTTCCTCAAACAACTGCAGATAGATCTGCCGTAGATCTACCATTCCCAGCTATCCCACTGCTGGGAATATACCCAGAGGAATGGAAATCATGGAGTCGAAGGTACACCTTTTCCCCAGTGTTCATCGCAGCACTATTTACAATAGCCAAGAGTTGGAACCAGCCCAGATGTCCATCATCAGTTGAGTGGATATGGAAAATGTGGTATATGTACACAATGGAACACTACTCAGCTTTAAAAAAGAATGGAATACTGCCATTTGCAACGACATGGATGGACCTAGAGAGAATTATATTAAGTGAAACAAGTCAGGCCCAGAAAGAGAAATGTCACGTTCTCTCTTATTTGTGGGAGGTAAAGATAAATAGATAAATGCACACAGGAAAAAAAAAAAAAACAAAGAAAGAAAAATTGGGGGGGGGAAGAAGACGCGACAATTGCAATTCCTTGAAATTGATAGGACAAGCAAACTTTCAGAAAGGACATTGTTGGGAGGGAGGAAGGAGAGGGAGGAGGGAGGGAGGTTTCTGTAATTGGCCGCAATGATCAACCACATTGTATGTCGACAAAATAAAATAAAATAAAAAACTAATACTAAAAATCAATCAATCAATCAATCAATCAATCAATCCATAGCAATGTGTTTCATTATTCCCTACCGCCGCCAGGGCATTCCCCCCAAGCCCCACCCCCCACCTGTCAGCCGGTCCTGCACCTGCCTGGCCCCGCCCACTGTGGGCCTCCACCCCCCCTCCCCTTGGAGCCCGGATGTCTGGGAGGAGGGGGCGGCAGCGCAGCAGCAGCAGCGGCGGACCCAGGAGGCCTCCGAGGGAAGCGGCGCGGCGCGGCGGCGGAGCAGGTAAGGCCCCCGGGAGGGGGCTGTGGGTCCCCAGAGAGGCAGGGCAGGGGCGCAGTGTCAGAGTGAGAGAGGAGGGAGGCGCGGGGTGCCTCGGGAGGGTCCCCCGAAGCCGCGAGTGGGGGAGGGGCGGGGCGGCCGAAAGCAGACGGCGGCGAGGTGCCCAGCGCCGGCAGGGCGGTGACATCGGGGCGCCCTCCTGCCCTACTCAGTAGGAGCCCAGCGCTGTCCCGCCATCCATCCCCCCTGCGCGCGCCGGGCTCGCCTCGTGCTAGGGCTGTCGTGGGAGCGGCCGGCCGGCAGGCGGTGCCGGGAGCCAGGCCGGATAAGCGGCCGCGGCGGCGGCAAGGCAAGGCTGTGGCCTCGGGGTCCCGGGGCCAGGGGAGCAGAGGGGGCGGCAGGGGGCCAGCGTGCAAGTGTGCACGTGTGCACTTGTAAGTGCAAGTGCAGGGTGGCGGGAGACGCGGCCGCGGGAGGTCCAGGCCGGGAGCGCTTTTCTCAGGAGTGGGTCGATGGTCTTCTGTGTTGTCACTGCGTTTTTATCCTTCCTTTTGCGGTTCCCTGTTAGTATCTTCTTGGACTTGGAAGAGTTCTCCGTAGACATTTGTGAATTCTCTCAGCTTTTGTTAGCCTAGGAAAGGACTTTTGCTGTCCGTGTTTGAAGGATCCTTGTTTGGGTACAGTCCTCTTGATAGGGAAGTCTTTCCTTCTGCTGCTTCTAAACTTTGCAACATCCCATTCTTTCCTGGACTGTGAGGTTTCTGTTCATATATTTGCTGAAACCTGTATTTGGACCCTTTTGAGTGTGTGTGCGTGTGTGTGTGTGTGTGTGTGTGTGTGTGTGTGTGTGTGCATGTGTGTGTTTCTGTCACCATGCGTTTCAGTGTTCTGTCTTTGTGATTTGTGTGGTTTGACTCTTTGGCTAGTGTAGGTGACACTGATCTGAGCGTTCATGTACAAACTTCTGTGGGGACATATGTTTTCAGTTCTCCTGCGTGTGTCTCCAGCAGTACAATTGCTGGGTCACGGTAGTCACCTGACATTTCCCAGCTTGTCAAAGTGCCAGTCGGGAGTTGATTTTGTTTAGGCCTAAGTATTTGCTTCTGTGGGGTGTTCTGGCCAATGGATTCGGGGGATCCTTGATGGCAAGTGTGTAGAGAATAGGAGAGGGCATGGTTGTGGAGCCCAGGCTGGGGTCCACAAGGATGTATCTAATTAGTCCCCACCCCCCTGCGGGCATTCACCCCTGTGTTCCCGCCACTTCCACCTCCCCCCACCCTTGTCCCGACCCCGCCCAGTCTGGGGTGTCGAGTCCTCCCCCTGAGGCGGCCTGGAGAGGCCGGGATCGCGCACGTCTCCCAGACGCGGCCGGGCCGGCGGGCGCACCAGAGCCTGCTCGGTCCCCGTGTGCACCGGAGCGCTGGACGACGCAGCGGCGGCAGCGGCAGCGGTGGACGACGGAGGAGACCGGCGAGAGGAGCGGCGCGGCGCGGCGGAGCAGGTAGGGCCCACGTGAGGGGGCTGTGGCTCCCGAGCGAGGCAGGGGAGTAGCGTCGTCGCGCCGCGGGGTGTCTTAGGAGGGTCCCCCGAGTCCTGATTTCGGGAGTGGGGGCAGAGGCCAGCGGGGAGGGATGCAGACGGCGGGCGGGGTGCCCGGCGCTGGCAGAGACAGGAGGCTGGGGCGCCCTCCTCCCCTCCGCAGGAGCCCAGCGCTGCTCCGCCGTCCGTCCGTCCGTCCGTCCGTCCGTCCGTCCGTCTGCCCGTCCAACCGACCGACCGTCCGACCGTCCGTCCAACGGCCCCAGCGCGCCGGTGGCCTTGTCCCAGGGCTGCTGCGGGAGCAGCCGGCGGGGGGGCGGTGTGGGGGCCAGAACGGAGTAGCAGGTGCAGCTGTGCTGTGGCCTCCTGGTCACGGGGCCGTGTCCTCCGTTCCCGGGCCTGGTGAGCCATCGCCGCCGCTGCGATTGCGAGGGCAGTGGGGACAAGGCCAGCAGGGCATGGCGCGAGCGGTTTTGTCGTCTTCCTTGCAGGTTGAGTGTGTTCTTTGTTTTTCTCCTTCCATGACTGCTGACTTTCGTCCCTGCAGACGTGGTGCTGGGGCATGTGAGCGTCATCGTTGAGATGGAAGAGCCCTGTGCAGCGCTTTGGGAGAGCGGTCTGCTGTGGGGGATCCTCTCGGCCTTCGTCTGTCTGGGAGAGGATTGTCTCTCTCCCTGTTTGAAGGATACTCTTGTCCATACAGTGCTCTTGTCTGAAAGGCTTTGTTGTTGTTTTTGTTGTTGTTAAATTTTTGGTTTGGCTAGAACGTCTCTTTCTCTCCTGGACTGGGAGTTTTCTGTTGAAGAATTTACTGAAATCTGTATTAAGACTTTATGTGAGTGTGTGTGTAAGTGTGTGTGTTTGCGCGTGTGAGAGTGAGTGTGTGTTTGTGTGTGTGTGTGTGTGTGCGCCCCTCTCTTGCCGGTTTCAGTATTGTTCCTTGGCGTTCTGTGTGGTTTTGACTCTTTGACTAGTGTAAGTGAGGCTGATCGGAGCGTTCATATATAAACTTTTGTGTGGACAGATTTTCAGTTTTCGTTCGTAGGTCCCCAGCGGTAGGATTGCTGGGCCACGTAGTAAGTTTACATTTCACGTTTTGAAAAACTACCGACCTGGTTTCCTGGCAGTCTGTAGCATTTTCCAGTCTCTCCCTCAATATATGAGGGTTGTGCTATCTCTATGGCCTTGTCAATACCTTGTCTTGACTGTCTTTTTGATTTATAGGCCTTGTAATGTGTGCCCCCTATTATCTCACTGTGGTATTGATAGCCATTTCCTTGCTGGTGACGATGAATATCTTCTTCGGTGCTTATTGGCCTTTCCTATCTGTCACTTAGAGAAATGCTCATTTGAATGATCTGAGCAGGTTTGTGGTTTGTTTGTTACTGGCGGCTGGCCTGTGTGGGGATCCTAACCCTTGCTCTTGGTATGAGAGCACCACCCTCTAACCAACAGAGCTAACGGGCCGACTCTTCCTCTGACCATTTTTTAAAAAATTCTGCCTACTGTCGTTTAGGAGCTCTTTCTATAGTCTTGTTCTTAATCTGTGAATTGAAAATGTATTTTTCCTGTGCAGCCTGATGTCTTTTCTTTTTCTCAGTGGTGTCCTGTAAAGCACAGCAGTTTTACGTTGCATGATATCCAGTTTACTCTTTCTTTATATGGGTTCTTGTGTTTTCGGCATCTTACCTAAGAGACCACCACCAAATCCGGTATCACAAAGGTTTGTTCCTGTGTTTCTCGAGTGTTGTAGTTTGAGTTCTTACAGTTAGCTCTGTGACACGTGTGGTGTTCACTTTTGGGTATGGGGTTAGAAAAGGGCTCGATTTCATTTCTTTCCATGTGGCTATTCAGTTGTCTCAGCACCATTTGTTGTGGTCACAAAGCACTTGTGAGAATCCAGTTGTCATAGCTGCATGAGCTTGCTTCTAGGCCAGTCAATTCTGTTCCTCTGATGTACACTTTATGCCAGCGCTGCACTGTGTTTCTTTTTATTGGACTTGAATTTTTACTTTTTATTGACAGCTCGCAACTGCATATGTTTATGGGGCACCATGTGATAATTGCATACATGTGTACATTGTGCAGTGAGCAAGTTAGGCAAGTAACACACTCGTGACCTCACATACTTCCCCCCCTGTGGTAAGAGCACTGAAAATCCACTCTTTTGGTAATTCTGAAATATACATTATTATTAACTAGAGTCACCTTGCTGTGTCATAGATCACCAGACCTTATTTCTCCAGAGTGAAACTTTGTACCCATTGGTCAAACTTCCCTTCGTCCTTGTTCCTCCATCCCCCCCGCCCGCAGCTCCCAGGCTCTGCTAACCATCATTCTGGTCTCTAGTTCCATGAGTCTGACCTTTCCAGTTTCCACATTCAAGTGAAATCATGCAGCATGTCTTTCTGTGCCTGGCATGTGTCACTCAGCGTAATGTCTTCTAGTTGCATCCCAGTTGTTGGAAAATGACAGAGTTTTGTTCTTTTCTAAGGCCGAATAGTATTTCATTGTGTACTTAGACCACGTTTTCTTTATCTGTTCGTCTGTTAATAAACACTTAGGTTGATTCTATATCTTGACTCTTATGGATAATGCCTCAGTGCACATGGGAGTACAGATATCTCTTCAACCTATTGATTTCAGTTCTTTGGGGGATATTCCCTGAAGTGGGATTGCTGGGTCATACGGTACTTCTATTTACAGATTTTTGAGAAACCTCCATGCTGTTTTCTGTAATGGTTGTACGTTCCTACCAGCAGTGTACAAGGGTAGCCTTTTCTCCACGTCCTTGCCAGTGCTAGTTATCTTTTGTCTTTTTGATAATAGCCATTCCAATGGGTATGAAGTAATTATGTGTCCTAGTGATTTTAATTTGTATTTCCCTGATGATTAGGGAGGTTGAGCATTTTCTCATCAGCCTGTTGGCCACGTGGAGGTCTTATTCTGAGAAACGTATGTTCAGTTACTCTGCCCGTTTTTTAAATCGGGTTGTTGTCTTGCTATTGAGTTGTTTGAATTTTGTATGTAGTTTTGGATACTTATTCATAATCAGGTGTACGGTTTTCCAATATTTTCTCTCATTCCAGTCATCGTGTCTTCGCTCTCCTACTTGTTCTTTTCCTGTGCGGAAGCTTTTTAATTTGATGCAATCCCATTTTCGTCTGTGCTTGATTTTGTCGCCTTGCTTTTGGGGCTATCTGCAAAAAATCATTGCCCAGGCCAATGTTGTGGAGCTTTTCCCATTTGTTTTCTTCTAGCAATTTTACAGTTTCAGGTGTTCCATTTCCGTCTTTAATCCATATTGAGCCGATTTTTGTAGGTGGTGTAAGATAAGAGAAGGGTTCAACTTCATTTTTCTGAGTGTGTATACACGGTTTTGCCAACACCGGTTATTGAAGAAACTGTCATTTGCTCGTTATGCGTTCTTGGTACCTTTATTGAAAAATCATTTGACTGTAAATATGTAGTTTTATTTTGGGGCTCCAGTTTGTTTCACTGGTTGATGTGAATGTTTTTAGTCTACTACCTTGTGGTTTTGATTACTGTAGCATGTGTCTTTGTCCATTTCTGTTGCTTAGAACAGAATTACCTAAAACTGGGTGATTTATAAAGAAACAGTCTTTATGGCTTACAGTTTCAAATGTTGGGAAGCCCAAAGTCCAGGTAACACGTCTGGTGAGGAACTTGTTTGGTGGTGACTTCAACGACACAGTGTATCACACTGTGAGAAAGGCAGGAGCGAGAGAGAGAGAGAGAGAGAGAGAGAGAGAGATGGCATGCAACACACACGTAAAATTCTTCACCTCGATCACGTGGGACTCATCCCAGGGATGCAAGGTTGGTTCAACATATGCAAATCAATAAATGTGATACACCATATTAATGAAATCAAACACAAGGACCATGCGGTCATCTCTATAGTTGCTGAAAGAGCACTTGATAAAATTCAACAGTCATTCATGACAAAGGCCTTCTATAAGTTAGGCATAGATGGCAACTATCTCAACGTAATTAAAGCCGTATATGATAAACCCACTGCCAGTATCATCCTGAATGGGGAAAAGCTGAAAGCTGTTCCTTTAAGAACAGGAACTAGACAAGGATGCCCACCCTCACCACTCCTATTCAATATAGTGTTGGAGGTACTAGCCAGAGCAATCAGAGAAGAGAAGGAAATAAAGGGCATCCAGATTGGAAAAGATGAAGTCAAACTGTCCCTGTTTGCAGATGACATGATCCTATATGTCGAACAGTCTGAAGGCTCTACAAAAAAACTCTTGGAGTTGATAAAGGATTTCAGCAAAGTAGCAGGATACAAAATCAACACACAAAAACCGGTAGCATTTCTATTCTCCATTAGTGGACATGCAGAAAGAGAAATCAAGAAAGCTTGCCCATTGACAGTAGCCACCAAAAACATAAGGTACTTAGGAAGCGAGTTAACCAAGGATGTGAAAAATCTCTATAATGAGAACTACAAACCACTGCTGAGAGAAAGTGGAGAGGAGACAAGACGATGGAAAGATATCCCATGCTCTTGGATTGGAAGCATCAACATAGTGAAAATGTCCATACTACCCAAAGTGATATACAAATTCAATGCAGTCCCCCTCAAAATTCCAGTGACATTTTTCTCAGAAATGGAAAGAACTATCCAGACGCTGATATGGAATAACAAAAGGCCACGCATAGCCACAGCAACGCTGAGCCAAAAAAGTAAAGCTGGAGGCGTAACACTACCTGACTTTAAACTCTCCTACAAAGCTATCATAAGCAAAACAGTACAGTATGGTACTGGCATAAAAACAGACACACTGCTCAGTGGAATAGAATGGAGAATCCAGAAATCAACCCACACACCTACGGCCGTCTGATCTTTGACAAAGGCACCAAGCCTGTACACTGGGGAAGAGACCGCCTCTTCAGGAAATGGTGCTGGGAGAACTGGATATCGATATGCAGGAGAATGAAACTAGACCCATACCTTTCACCATACACTAAAGGCAACTCAAAATGGATTGAAGAATTAATTATACACCCCGAAACAATAAAACCTCTTAAAGAAAACATAGGAGAAACGCTTCAGGAAGTAGGACTGGACACAGACTTCATGAACATGACCCCCAAAGCACGGGCAACCAAAGGAAAAATAAACAAATGGGATTATATCCAACTGAAAAGCTTCTGCACAGCCAAAGAAAGAATTAACATAGTTAAAAGACAACCAACACAGTGGGAGAAAATATTTGCAAAATATGCATCTGACAGAGGATTTATACTTAGAACATACAAGGAACTCAAACAACTTTACGAGGCAGAAGCAAGCAACCCGATTAAAAAATGGGCAAAAGAGCTAAATAGGCATTTCTCTAAGGAAGATCTACGAATGGCCGGCAGACATATGAAAAAATGCTCAACATCACTCAGCATTCGGGAAAGGCAAATCAAAAGCACACTGAGATACCATCTCACCCCAGTGAGGATGGCTAAAATCCAAAAGACTCTGAACGGTAAATGCTGGCGAGGCTGCGGAGGAAAAGGAACTCTCATACATTGTTGGTGGGACTGCAAAAGGGTGCAGCCTCCATGGAAAATGGGATGGAGTTTCCTCAAACAACTGCAGATAGATCTGCCGTAGATCTACCATTCCCAGCTATCCCACTGCTGGGAATATACCCAGAGGAATGGAAATCATGGAGTCGAAGGTACACCTTTTCCCCAGTGTTCATCGCAGCACTATTTACAATAGCCAAGAGTTGGAACCAGCCCAGATGTCCATCATCAGTTGAGTGGATATGGAAAATGTGGTATATGTACACAATGGAACACTACTCAGCTTTAAAAAAGAATGGAATACTGCCATTTGCAACGACATGGATGGACCTAGAGAGAATTATATTAAGTGAAACAAGTCAGGCCCAGAAAGAGAAATGTCACGTTCTCTCTTATTTGTGGGAGGTAAAGATAAATAGATAAATGCACACAGGAAAAAAAAAAAAAAACAAAGAAAGAAAAATTGGGGGGGGGGAAGAAGACGCGACAATTGCAATTCCTTGAAATTGATAGGACAAGCAAACTTTCAGAAAGGACATTGTTGGGAGGGAGGAAGGAGAGGGAGGAGGGAGGGAGGTTTCTGTAATTGGCCGCAATGATCAACCACATTGTATGTCGACAAAATAAAATAAAATAAAAAACTAATACTAAAAATCAACCAATCAATCAATCAATCAATCAATCCATAGCAATGTGTTTCATTATTCCCTACCGCCGCCAGGGCATTCCCCCCAAGCCCCACCCCCCACCTGTCAGCCGGTCCTGCACCTGCCTGGCCCCGCCCACTGTGGGCCTCCACCCCCCCTCCCCTTGGAGCCCGGATGTCTGGGAGGAGGGGGCGGCAGCGCAGCAGCAGCGGCGGACCCAGGAGGCCTCCGAGGGAAGCGGCGCGGCGCGGCGGCGGAGCAGGTAAGGCCCCCGGGAGGGGGCTGTGGGTCCCCAGAGAGGCAGGGCAGGGGCGCAGTGTCGGAGTGAGAGAGGAGGGAGGCGCGGGGTGCCTCGGGAGGGTCCCCCGAAGCCGCGAGTGGGGGAGGGGCGGGGCGGCCGAAAGCAGACGGCGGCGAGGTGCCCAGCGCCGGCAGGGCGGTGACATCGGGGCGCCCTCCTGCCCTACTCAGGAGGAGCCCAGCGCTGTCCCGCCATCCGTCCCCCCTGCGCGCCGGGCTCGCCTCGTGCTAGGGCTGTCGTGGGAGCGGCCGGCCGGCAGGCGGTGCCGGGAGCCAGGCCGGATAAGCGGCCGCGGCGGCGGCAAGGCAAGGCTGTGGCCTCGGGGTCCCGGGGCCAGGGGAGCAGAGGGGGCGGCAGGGGGCCAGCGTGCAAGTGTGCACGTGTGCACGTGTAAGTGCAAGTGCAGGGTGGCGGGAGACGCGGCCGCGGGAGGTCCAGGCCGGGAGCGCTTTTCTCAGGAGTGGGTCGATGGTCTTCTGTGTTGTCACTGCGTTTTTATCCTTCCTTTTGCGGTTCCCTGTTAGTATCTTCTTGGACTTGGAAGAGTTCTCCGTAGACATTTGTGAATTCTCTCAGCTTTTGTTAGCCTAGGAAAGGACTTTTGCTGTCCGTGTTTGAAGGATCCTTGTTTGGGTACAGTCCTCTTGATAGGGAAGTCTTTCCTTCTGCTGCTTCTAAACTTTGCAACATCCCATTCTTTCCTGGACTGTGAGGTTTCTGTTCATATATTTGCTGAAACCTGTATTTGGACCCTTTTGAGTGTGTGTGCGTGTGTGTGTCTGTGTGTGTGTCTGTGCATGTGTGTGTTTCTGTCTCCATGCGTTTCAGTGTTCTTTCTTTGTGATTTGTGTGGTTTGACCCTTTGGCTAGTGTAGGTGACACTGATCTGAGCGTTCATGTACAAACTTCTGTGGGGACATATGTTTTCAGTTCTCCTGCGTGTGTCTCCAGCAGTACAATTGCTGGGTCACGGTAGTCACCTGACATTTCCCAGCTTGTCAAAGTGCCAGTCGGGAGTTGATTTTGTTTAGGCCTAAGTATTTGCTTCTGTGGGGTGTTCTGGCCAATGGATTCGGGGGATCCTTGATGGCAAGTGTGTAGAGAATAGGAGAGGGCATGGTTGTGGAGCCCAGGCTGGGGTCCACAAGGATGTATCTAATTAGTCCCCACCCCCCTGCGGGCATTCACCCCTGTGTTCCCGCCACTTCCACCTCCCCCCACCCTTGTCCCGACCCCGCCCAGTCTGGGGTGTCGAGTCCTCCCCCTGAGGCGGCCTGGAGAGGCCGGGATCGCGCACGTCTCCCAGACGCGGCCGGGCCGGCGGGCGCACCAGAGCCTGCTCGGTCCCCGTGTGCACCGGAGCGCTGGACGACGCAGCGGCGGCAGCGGCAGCGGTGGACGACGGAGGAGACCGGCGAGAGGAGCGGCGCGGCGCGGCGGAGCAGGTAGGGCCCACGTGAGGGGGCTGTGGCTCCCGAGCGAGGCAGGGGAGTAGCGTCGTCGCGCCGCGGGGTGTCTTAGGAGGGTCCCCCGAGTCCTGATTTCGGGAGTGGGGGCAGAGGCCAGCGGGGAGGGATGCAGACGGCGGGCGGGGTGCCCGGCGCTGGCAGAGACAGGAGGCTGGGGCGCCCTCCTCCCCTCCGCAGGAGCCCAGCGCTGCTCCGCCGTCCATCCGTCCGTCCGTCCGTCTGCCCGTCCAACCGACCGACCGTCCGACCGTCCGTCCAACGGCCCCAGCGCGCCGGTGGCCTTGTCCCAGGGCTGCTGCGGGAGCAGCCGGCGGGGGGGCGGTGTGGGGGCCAGAACGGAGTAGCAGGTGCAGCTGTACTGTGGCCTCCTGGTCACGGGGCCGTGTCCTCCGTTCCCGGGCCTGGTGAGCCATCGCCGCCGCTGCGATTGCGAGGGCAGTGGGGACAAGGCCAGCAGGGCATGGCGGGAGCGGTTTTGTCGTCTTCCTTGCAGGTTGAGTGTGTTCTTTGTTTTTCTCCTTCCATGACTGCTGACTTTCGTCCCTGCAGACGTGGTGCTGGGGCATGTGAGCGTCATCGTTGAGATGGAAGAGCCCTGTGCAGCGCTTTGGGAGAGCGGTCTGCTGTGGGGGATCCTCTCGGCCTTCGTCTGTCTGGGAGAGGATTGTCTCTCTCCCTGTTTGAAGGATACTCTTGTCCATACAGTGCTCTTGTCTGAAAGGCTTTGTTGTTGTTTTTGTTGTTGTTAAATTTTTGGTTTGGCTAGAACGTCTCTTTCTCTCCTGGACTGGGAGTTTTCTGTTGAAGAATTTACTGAAATCTGTATTAAGACTTTATGTGAGTGTGTGTGTAAGTGTGTGTGTTTGCGCGTGTGAGAGTGAGTGTGTGTTTGTGTGTGTGTGTGTGTGTGTGCGCCCCTCTCTTGCCGGTTTCAGTATTGTTCCTTGGCGTTCTGTGTGGTTTTGACTCTTTGACTAGTGTAAGTGAGGCTGATCGGAGCGTTCGTATATAAACTTTTGTGTGGACAGATTTTCAGTTTTCGTTCGTAGGTCCCCAGCGGTAGGATTGCTGGGCCACGTAGTAAGTTTACATTTCACGTTTTGAAAAACTACCGACCTGGTTTCCTGGCAGTCTGTAGCATTTTCCAGTCTCTCCCTCAATATATGAGGGTTGTGCTATCTCTATAGCCTTGTCAATACCTTGTCTTGACTGTCTTTTTGATTTATAGGCCTTGTAATGTGTGCCCCCTATTATCTCACTGTGGTATTGATAGCCATTTCCTTGCTGGTGACGATGAATATCTTCTTCGGTGCTTATTGGCCTTTCCTATCTGTCACTTAGAGAAATGCTCATTTGAATGATCTGAGCAGGTTTGTGGTTTGTTTGTTACTGGCGGCTGGCCTGTGTGGGGATCCTAACCCTTGCTCTTGGTATGAGAGCACCACCCTCTAACCAACAGAGCTAACGGGCCGACTCTTCCTCTGACCATTTTTTAAAAAATTCTGCCTACTGTCGTTTAGGAGCTCTTTCTATAGTCTTGTTCTTAATCTGTGAATTGAAAATGTATTTTTCCTGTGCAGCCTGATGTCTTTTCTTTTTCTCAGTGGTGTCCTGTAAAGCACAGCAGTTTTACGTTGCATGATATCCAGTTTACTCTTTCTTTATATGGGTTCTTGTGTTTTCGGCATCTTACCTAAGAGACCACCACCAAATCCGGTATCACAAAGGTTTGTTCCTGTGTTTCTCGAGTGTTGTAGTTTGAGTTCTTACAGTTAGCTCTGTGACACGTGTGGTGTTCACTTTTGGGTATGGGGTTAGAAAAGGGCTCGATTTCATTTCTTTCCATGTGGCTATTCAGTTGTCTCAGCACCATTTGTTGTGGTCACAAAGCACTTGTGAGAATCCAGTTGTCATAGCTGCATGAGCTTGCTTCTAGGCCAGTCAATTCTGTTCCTCTGATGTACACTTTATGCCAGCGCTGCACTGTGTTTCTTTTTATTGGACTTGAATTTTTACTTTTTATTGACAGCTCGCAACTGCATATGTTTATGGGGCACCATGTGATAATTGCATACATGTGTACATTGTGCAGTGAGCAAGTTAGGCAAGTAACACACTCGTGACCTCACATACTTCCCCCCCTGTGGTAAGAGCACTGAAAATCCACTCTTTTGGTAATTCTGAAATATACATTATTATTAACTAGAGTCACCTTGCTGTGTCATAGATCACCAGACCTTATTTCTCCAGAGTGAAACTTTGTACCCATTGGTCAAACTTCCCTTCGTCCTTGTTCCTCCATCCCCCCCGCCCGCAGCTCCCAGGCTCTGCTAACCATCATTCTGGTCTCTAGTTCCATGAGTCTGACCTTTCCAGTTTCCACATTCAAGTGAAATCATGCAGCATGTCTTTCTGTGCCTGGCATGTGTCACTCAGCGTAATGTCTTCTAGTTGCATCCCAGTTGTTGGAAAATGACAGAGTTTTGTTCTTTTCTAAGGCCGAATAGTATTTCATTGTGTACTTAGACCACGTTTTCTTTATCTGTTCATCTGTTAATAAACACTTAGGTTGATTCTATATCTTGACTCTTATGGATAATGCCTCAGTGCACATGGCAGTACAGATATCTCTTCAACCTATTGATTTCAGTTCTTTGGGGGATATTCCCTGAAGTGGGATTGCTGGATCATACGGTACTTCTATTTACAGATTTTTGAGAAACCTCCATGCTGTTTTCTGTAATGGTTGTACGTTCCTACCAGCAGTGTACAAGGGTAGCCTTTTCTCCACGTCCTTGCCAGTGCTAGTTATCTTTTGTCTTTTTGATAACAGCCATTCCAATGGGTATGAAGTAATTATGTGTCCTAGTGATTTTAATTTGTATTTCCCTGATGATTAGGGAGGTTGAGCATTTTCTCATCAGCCTGTTGGCCACGTGGAGGTCTTATTCTGAGAAACGTATGTTCAGTTACTCTGCCCATTTTTTAAATCGGGTTGTTGTCTTGCTATTGAGTTGTTTGAATTTTGTATGTAGTTTTGGATACTTATTCATAATCAGGTGTACGGTTTTCCAATATTTTCTCTCATTCCAGTCATCGTGTCTTCGCTCTCCTACTTGTTCTTTTCCTGTGCGGAAGCTTTTTAATTTGATGCAATCCCATTTTCGTCTGTGCTTGATTTTGTCGCCTTGCTTTTGGGGCTATCTGCAAAAAATCATTGCCCAGACCAATGTTGTGGAGCTTTTCCCATTTGTTTTCTTCTAGCAATTTTACAGTTTCAGGTGTTCCATTTCCATCTTTAATCCATATTGAGCCGATTTTTGTAGGTGGTGTAAGATAAGAGAAGGGTTCAACTTCATTTTTCTGAGTGTGTATACACGGTTTTGCCAACACCGGTTATTGAAGAAACTGTCATTTGCTCGTTATGCGTTCTTGGTACCTTTATTGAAAAATCATTTGACTGTAAATATGTAGTTTTATTTTGGGGCTCCAGTTTGTTTCACTGGTTGATGTGAATGTTTTTAGTCTACTACCTTGTGGTTTTGATTACTGTAGCATGTGTCTTTGTCCATTTCTGTTGCTTAGAACAGAATTACCTAAAACTGGGTGATTTATAAAGAAACAGTCTTTATGGCTTACAGTTTCAAATGTTGGGAAGCCCAAAGTCCAGGTAACACGTCTGGTGAGGAACTTGTTTGGTGGTGACTTCAACGACACAGTGTATCACACTGTGAGAAAGGCAGGAGAGAGAGAGAGAGAGAGAGAGAGAGAGAGATGGCATGCAACACACACGTAAAATTCTTCACCTCGATCACGTGGGACTCATCCCAGGGATGCAAGGTTGGTTCAACATATGCAAATCAATAAATGTGATACACCATATTAATGAAATCAAACACAAGGACCATGCGGTCATCTCTATAGTTGCTGAAAGAGCACTTGATAAAATTCAACAGTCATTCATGACAAAGGCCTTCTATAAGTTAGGTATAGATGGCAACTATCTCAACGTAATTAAAGCCGTATATGATAAACCCACTGCCAGTATCATCCTGAATGGGGAAAAGCTGAAAGCTGTTCCTTTAAGAACAGGAACTAGACAAGGATGCCCACCCTCACCACTCCTATTCAATATAGTGTTGGAGGTACTAGCCAGAGCAATCAGAGAAGAGAAGGAAATAAAGGGCATCCAGATTGGAAAAGATGAAGTCAAACTGTCCCTGTTTGCAGATGACATGATCCTATATGTCGAACAGTCTGAAGGCTCTACAAAAAAACTCTTGGAGTTGATAAAGGATTTCAGCAAAGTAGCAGGATACAAAATCAACACACAAAAACCGGTAGCATTTCTATTCTCCATTAGTGGACATGCAGAAAGAGAAATCAAGAAAGCTTGCCCATTGACAGTAGCCACCAAAAACATAAGGTACTTAGGAAGCGAGTTAACCAAGGATGTGAAAAATCTCTATAATGAGAACTACAAACCACTGCTGAGAGAAAGTGGAGAGGAGACAAGACGATGGAAAGATATCCCATGCTCTTGGATTGGAAGCATCAACATAGTGAAAATGTCCATACTACCCAAAGTGATATACAAATTCAATGCAGTCCCCCTCAAAATTCCAGTGACATTTTTCTCAGAAATGGAAAGAACTATCCAGACGCTGATATGGAATAACAAAAGGCCACGCATAGCCACAGCAACGCTGAGCCAAAAAAGTAAAGCTGGAGGCGTAACACTACCTGACTTTAAACTCTCCTACAAAGCTATCATAAGCAAAACAGTACAGTATGGTACTGGCATAAAAACAGACACACTGCTCAGTGGAATAGAATGGAGAATCCAGAAATCAACCCACACACCTACGGCCGTCTGATCTTTGACAAAGGCACCAAGCCTGTACACTGGGGAAGAGACCGCCTCTTCAGGAAATGGTGCTGGGAGAACTGGATATCGATATGCAGGAGAATGAAACTAGACCCATACCTTTCACCATACACTAAAGGCAACTCAAAATGGATTGAAGAATTAATTATACACCCCGAAACAATAAAACCTCTTAAAGAAAACATAGGAGAAACGCTTCAGGAAGTAGGACTGGACACAGACTTCATGAACATGACCCCCAAAGCACGGGCAACCAAAGGAAAAATAAACAAATGGGATTATATCCAACTGAAAAGCTTCTGCACAGCCAAAGAAAGAATTAACATAGTTAAAAGACAACCAACACAGTGGGAGAAAATATTTGCAAAATATGCATCTGACAGAGGATTTATACTTAGAACATACAAGGAACTCAAACAACTTTACGAGGCAGAAGCAAGCAACCCGATTAAAAAATGGGCAAAAGAGCTAAATAGGCATTTCTCTAAGGAAGATCTACGAATGGCCGGCAGACATATGAAAAAATGCTCAACATCACTCAGCATTCGGGAAAGGCAAATCAAAAGCACACTGAGATACCATCTCACCCCAGTGAGGATGGCTAAAATCCAAAAGACTCTGAACGGTAAATGCTGGCGAGGCTGCGGAGGAAAAGGAACTCTCATACATTGTTGGTGGGACTGCAAAAGGGTGCAGCCTCCATGGAAAATGGGATGGAGTTTCCTCAAACAACTGCAGATAGATCTGCCGTAGATCTACCATTCCCAGCTATCCCACTGCTGGGAATATACCCAGAGGAATGGAAATCATGGAGTCGAAGGTACACCTTTTCCCCAGTGTTCATCGCAGCACTATTTACAATAGCCAAGAGTTGGAACCAGCCCAGATGTCCATCATCAGTTGAGTGGATATGGAAAATGTGGTATATGTACACAATGGAACACTACTCAGCTTTAAAAAAGAATGGAATACTGCCATTTGCAACGACATGGATGGACCTAGAGAGAATTATATTAAGTGAAACAAGTCAGGCCCAGAAAGAGAAATGTCACGTTCTCTCTTATTTGTGGGAGGTAAAGATAAATAGATAAATGCACACAGGAAAAAAAAAAAAAAAAACAAAGAAAGAAAAATTGGGGGGGGGGAAGAAGACGCGACAATTGCAATTCCTTGAAATTGATAGGACAAGCAAACTTTCAGAAAGGACATTGTTGGGAGGGAGGAAGGAGAGGGAGGAGGGAGGGAGGTTTCTGTAATTGGCCGCAATGATCAACCACATTGTATGTCGACAAAATAAAATAAAATAAAAAACTAATACTAAAAATCAACCAATCAATCAATCAATCAATCAATCCATAGCAATGTGTTTCATTATTCCCTACCGCCGCCAGGGCATTCCCCCCAAGCCCCACCCCCCACCTGTCAGCCGGTCCTGCACCTGCCTGGCCCCGCCCACTGTGGGCCTCCACCCCCCCTCCCCTTGGAGCCCGGATGTCTGGGAGGAGGGGGCGGCAGCGCAGCAGCAGCGGCGGACCCAGGAGGCCTCCGAGGGAAGCGGCGCGGCGCGGCGGCGGAGCAGGTAAGGCCCCCGGGAGGGGGCTGTGGGTCCCCAGAGAGGCAGGGCAGGGGCGCAGTGTCGGAGTGAGAGAGGAGGGAGGCGCGGGGTGCCTCGGGAGGGTCCCCCGAAGCCGCGAGTGGGGGAGGGGCGGGGCGGCCGAAAGCAGACGGCGGCGAGGTGCCCAGCGCCGGCAGGGCGGTGACATCGGGGCGCCCTCCTGCCCTACTCAGTAGGAGCCCAGCGCTGTCCCGCCATCCATCCCCCCTGCGCGCGCCGGGCTCGCCTCGTGCTAGGGCTGTCGTGGGAGCGGCCGGCCGGCAGGCGGTGCCGGGAGCCAGGCCGGATAAGCGGCCGCGGCGGCGGCAAGGCAAGGCTGTGGCCTCGGGGTCCCGGGGCCAGGGGAGCAGAGGGGGCGGCAGGGGGCCAGCGTGCAAGTGTGCACGTGTGCACGTGTAAGTGCAAGTGCAGGGTGGCGGGAGACGCGGCCGCGGGAGGTCCAGGCCGGGAGCGCTTTTCTCAGGAGTGGGTCGATGGTCTTCTGTGTTGTCACTGCGTTTTTATCCTTCCTTTTGCGGTTCCCTGTTAGTATCTTCTTGGACTTGGAAGAGTTCTCCGTAGACATTTGTGAATTCTCTCAGCTTTTGTTAGCCTAGGAAAGGACTTTTGCTGTCCGTGTTTGAAGGATCCTTGTTTGGGTACAGTCCTCTTGATAGGGAAGTCTTTCCTTCTGCTGCTTCTAAACTTTGCAACATCCCATTCTTTCCTGGACTGTGAGGTTTCTGTTCATATATTTGCTGAAACCTGTATTTGGACCCTTTTGAGTGTGTGTGCGTGTGTGTGTGTGTGTGTGTGTGTGTGTGTCTGTGCATGTGTGTGTTTCTGTCTCCATGCGTTTCAGTGTTCTGTCTTTGTGATTTGTGTGGTTTGACTCTTTGGCTAGTGTAGGTGACACTGATCTGAGCGTTCATGTACAAACTTCTGTGGGGACATATGTTTTCAGTTCTCCTGCGTGTGTCTCCAGCAGTACAATTGCTGGGTCACGGTAGTCACCTGACATTTCCCAGCTTGTCAAAGTGCCAGTCGGGAGTTGATTTTGTTTAGGCCTAAGTATTTGCTTCTGTGGGGTGTTCTGGCCAATGGATTCGGGGGATCCTTGATGGCAAGTGTGTAGAGAATAGGAGAGGGCATGGTTGTGGAGCCCAGGCTGGGGTCCACAAGGATGTATCTAATTAGTCCCCACCCCCCTGCGGGCATTCACCCCTGTGTTCCCGCCACTTCCACCTCCCCCCACCCTTGTCCCGACCCCGCCCAGTCTGGGGTGTCGAGTCCTCCCCCTGAGGCGGCCTGGAGAGGCCGGGATCGCGCACGTCTCCCAGACGCGGCCGGGCCGGCGGGCGCACCAGAGCCTGCTCGGTCCCCGTGTGCACCGGAGCGCTGGACGACGCAGCGGCGGCAGCGGCAGCGGTGGACGACGGAGGAGACCGGCGAGAGGAGCGGCGCGGCGCGGCGGAGCAGGTAGGGCCCACGTGAGGGGGCTGTGGCTCCCGAGCGAGGCAGGGGAGTAGCGTCGTCGCGCCGCGGGGTGTCTTAGGAGGGTCCCCCGAGTCCTGATTTCGGGAGTGGGGGCAGAGGCCAGCGGGGAGGGATGCAGACGGCGGGCGGGGTGCCCGGCGCTGGCAGAGACAGGAGGCTGGGGCGCCCTCCTCCCCTCCGCAGGAGCCCAGCGCTGCTCCGCCGTCCATCCGTCCGTCCGTCCGTCCGTCCGTCCGTCTGCCCGTCCAACCGACCGACCGTCCGACCGTCCGTCCAACGGCCCCAGCGCGCCGGTGGCCTTGTCCCAGGGCTGCTGCGGGAGCAGCCGGCGGGGGGGCGGTGTGGGGGCCAGAACGGAGTAGCAGGTGCAGCTGTACTGTGGCCTCCTGGTCACGGGGCCGTGTCCTCCGTTCCCGGGCCTGGTGAGCCATCGCCGCCGCTGCGATTGCGAGGGCAGTGGGGACAAGGCCAGCAGGGCATGGCGGGAGCGGTTTTGTCGTCTTCCTTGCAGGTTGAGTGTGTTCTTTGTTTTTCTCCTTCCATGACTGCTGACTTTCGTCCCTGCAGACGTGGTGCTGGGGCATGTGAGCGTCATCGTTGAGATGGAAGAGCCCTGTGCAGCGCTTTGGGAGAGCGGTCTGCTGTGGGGGATCCTCTCGGCCTTCGTCTGTCTGGGAGAGGATTGTCTCTCTCCCTGTTTGAAGGATACTCTTGTCCATACAGTGCTCTTGTCTGAAAGGCTTTGTTGTTGTTTTTGTTGTTGTTAAATTTTTGGTTTGGCTAGAACGTCTCTTTCTCTCCTGGACTGGGAGTTTTCTGTTGAAGAATTTACTGAAATCTGTATTAAGACTTTATGTGAGTGTGTGTGTAAGTGTGTGTGTTTGCGCGTGTGAGAGTGAGTGTGTGTTTGTGTGTGTGTGTGTGTGTGTGCGCCCCTCTCTTGCCGGTTTCAGTATTGTTCCTTGGCGTTCTGTGTGGTTTTGACTCTTTGACTAGTGTAAGTGAGGCTGATCGGAGCGTTCGTATATAAACTTTTGTGTGGACAGATTTTCAGTTTTCGTTCGTAGGTCCCCAGCGGTAGGATTGCTGGGCCACGTAGTAAGTTTACATTTCACGTTTTGAAAAACTACCGACCTGGTTTCCTGGCAGTCTGTAGCATTTTCCAGTCTCTCCCTCAATATATGAGGGTTGTGCTATCTCTATAGCCTTGTCAATACCTTGTCTTGACTGTCTTTTTGATTTATAGGCCTTGTAATGTGTGCCCCCTATTATCTCACTGTGGTATTGATAGCCATTTCCTTGCTGGTGACGATGAATATCTTCTTCGGTGCTTATTGGCCTTTCCTATCTGTCACTTAGAGAAATGCTCATTTGAATGATCTGAGCAGGTTTGTGGTTTGTTTGTTACTGGCGGCTGGCCTGTGTGGGGATCCTAACCCTTGCTCTTGGTATGAGAGCACCACCCTCTAACCAACAGAGCTAACGGGCCGACTCTTCCTCTGACCATTTTTTAAAAAATTCTGCCTACTGTCGTTTAGGAGCTCTTTCTATAGTCTTGTTCTTAATCTGTGAATTGAAAATGTATTTTTCCTGTGCAGCCTGATGTCTTTTCTTTTTCTCAGTGGTGTCCTGTAAAGCACAGCAGTTTTACGTTGCATGATATCCAGTTTACTCTTTCTTTATATGGGTTCTTGTGTTTTCGGCATCTTACCTAAGAGACCACCACCAAATCCGGTATCACAAAGGTTTGTTCCTGTGTTTCTCGAGTGTTGTAGTTTGAGTTCTTACAGTTAGCTCTGTGACACGTGTGGTGTTCACTTTTGGGTATGGGGTTAGAAAAGGGCTCGATTTCATTTCTTTCCATGTGGCTATTCAGTTGTCTCAGCACCATTTGTTGTGGTCACAAAGCACTTGTGAGAATCCAGTTGTCATAGCTGCATGAGCTTGCTTCTAGGCCAGTCAATTCTGTTCCTCTGATGTACACTTTATGCCAGCGCTGCACTGTGTTTCTTTTTATTGGACTTGAATTTTTACTTTTTATTGACAGCTCGCAACTGCATATGTTTATGGGGCACCATGTGATAATTGCATACATGTGTACATTGTGCAGTGAGCAAGTTAGGCAAGTAACACACTCGTGACCTCACATACTTCCCCCCCTGTGGTAAGAGCACTGAAAATCCACTCTTTTGGTAATTCTGAAATATACATTATTATTAACTAGAGTCACCTTGCTGTGTCATAGATCACCAGACCTTATTTCTCCAGAGTGAAACTTTGTACCCATTGGTCAAACTTCCCTTCGTCCTTGTTCCTCCATCCCCCCCGCCCGCAGCTCCCAGGCTCTGCTAACCATCATTCTGGTCTCTAGTTCCATGAGTCTGACCTTTCCAGTTTCCACATTCAAGTGAAATCATGCAGCATGTCTTTCTGTGCCTGGCATGTGTCACTCAGCGTAATGTCTTCTAGTTGCATCCCAGTTGTTGGAAAATGACAGAGTTTTGTTCTTTTCTAAGGCCGAATAGTATTTCATTGTGTACTTAGACCACGTTTTCTTTATCTGTTCGTCTGTTAATAAACACTTAGGTTGATTCTATATCTTGACTCTTATGGATAATGCCTCAGTGCACATGGCAGTACAGATATCTCTTCAACCTATTGATTTCAGTTCTTTGGGGGATATTCCCTGAAGTGGGATTGCTGGATCATACGGTACTTCTATTTACAGATTTTTGAGAAACCTCCATGCTGTTTTCTGTAATGGTTGTACGTTCCTACCAGCAGTGTACAAGGGTAGCCTTTTCTCCACGTCCTTGCCAGTGCTAGTTATCTTTTGTCTTTTTGATAACAGCCATTCCAATGGGTATGAAGTAATTATGTGTCCTAGTGATTTTAATTTGTATTTCCCTGATGATTAGGGAGGTTGAGCATTTTCTCATCAGCCTGTTGGCCACGTGGAGGTCTTATTCTGAGAAACGTATGTTCAGTTACTCTGCCCATTTTTTAAATCGGGTTGTTGTCTTGCTATTGAGTTGTTTGAATTTTGTATGTAGTTTTGGATACTTATTCATAATCAGGTGTACGGTTTTCCAATATTTTCTCTCATTCCAGTCATCGTGTCTTCGCTCTCCTACTTGTTCTTTTCCTGTGCGGAAGCTTTTTAATTTGATGCAATCCCATTTTCGTCTGTGCTTGATTTTGTCGCCTTGCTTTTGGGGCTATCTGCAAAAAATCATTGCCCAGACCAATGTTGTGGAGCTTTTCCCATTTGTTTTCTTCTAGCAATTTTACAGTTTCAGGTGTTCCATTTCCATCTTTAATCCATATTGAGCCGATTTTTGTAGGTGGTGTAAGATAAGAGAAGGGTTCAACTTCATTTTTCTGAGTGTGTATACACGGTTTTGCCAACACCGGTTATTGAAGAAACTGTCATTTGCTCGTTATGCGTTCTTGGTACCTTTATTGAAAAATCATTTGACTGTAAATATGTAGTTTTATTTTGGGGCTCCAGTTTGTTTCACTGGTTGATGTGAATGTTTTTAGTCTACTACCTTGTGGTTTTGATTACTGTAGCATGTGTCTTTGTCCATTTCTGTTGCTTAGAACAGAATTACCTAAAACTGGGTGATTTATAAAGAAACAGTCTTTATGGCTTACAGTTTCAAATGTTGGGAAGCCCAAAGTCCAGGTAACACGTCTGGTGAGGAACTTGTTTGGTGGTGACTTCAACGACACAGTGTATCACACTGTGAGAAAGGCAGGAGAGAGAGAGAGAGAGAGAGAGAGAGATGGCATGCAACACACACGTAAAATTCTTCACCTCGATCACGTGGGACTCATCCCAGGGATGCAAGGTTGGTTCAACATATGCAAATCAATAAATGTGATACACCATATTAATGAAATCAAACACAAGGACCATGCGGTCATCTCTATAGTTGCTGAAAGAGCACTTGATAAAATTCAACAGTCATTCATGACAAAGGCCTTCTATAAGTTAGGTATAGATGGCAACTATCTCAACATACTTAAAGCCGTATATGATAAACCCACTGCCAGTATCATCCTGAATGGGGAAAAGCTGAAAGCTGTTCCTTTAAGAACAGGAACTAGACAAGGATGCCCACCCTCACCACTCCTATTCAATATAGTGTTGGAGGTACTAGCCAGAGCAATCAGAGAAGAGAAGGAAATAAAGGGCATCCAGATTGGAAAAGATGAAGTCAAACTGTCCCTGTTTGCAGATGACATGATCCTATATGTCGAACAGTCTGAAGGCTCTACAAAAAAACTCTTGGAGTTGATAAAGGATTTCAGCAAAGTAGCAGGATACAAAATCAACACAAAAAAACCGGTAGCATTTCTATTCTCCATTAGTGGACATGCAGAAAGAGAAATCAAGAAAGCTTGCCCATTGACAGTAGCCACCAAAAACATAAGGTACTTAGGAAGCGAGTTAACCAAGGATGTGAAAAATCTCTATAATGAGAACTACAAACCACTGCTGAGAGAAAGTGGAGAGGAGACAAGACGATGGAAAGATATCCCATGCTCTTGGATTGGAAGCATCAACATAGTGAAAATGTCCATACTACCCAAAGTGATATACAAATTCAATGCAGTCCCCCTCAAAATTCCAGTGACATTTTTCTCAGAAATGGAAAGAACTATCCAGACGCTGATATGGAATAACAAAAGGCCACGCATAGCCACAGCAACGCTGAGCCAAAAAAGTAAAGCTGGAGGCGTAACACTACCTGACTTTAAACTCTCCTACAAAGCTATCATAAGCAAAACAGTACAGTATGGTACTGGCATAAAAACAGACACACTGCTCAGTGGAATAGAATGGAGAATCCAGAAATCAACCCACACACCTACGGCCGTCTGATCTTTGACAAAGGCACCAAGCCTGTACACTGGGGAAGAGACCGCCTCTTCAGGAAATGGTGCTGGGAGAACTGGATATCGATATGCAGGAGAATGAAACTAGACCCATACCTTTCACCATACACTAAAGGCAACTCAAAATGGATTGAAGAATTAATTATACACCCCGAAACAATAAAACCTCTTAAAGAAAACATAGGAGAAACGCTTCAGGAAGTAGGACTGGACACAGACTTCATGAACATGACCCCCAAAGCACGGGCAACCAAAGGAAAAATAAAGAAATGGGATTATATCCAACTGAAAAGCTTCTGCACAGCCAAAGAAAGAATTAACATAGTTAAAAGACAACCAACACAGTGGGAGAAAATATTTGCAAAATATGCATCTGACAGAGGATTTATACTTAGAACATACAAGGAACTCAAACAACTTTACGAGGCAGAAGCAAGCAACCCGATTAAAAAATGGGCAAAAGAGCTAAATAGGCATTTCTCTAAGGAAGATCTACGAATGGCCGGCAGACATATGAAAAAATGCTCAACATCACTCAGCATTCGGGAAAGGCAAATCAAAAGCACACTGAGATACCATCTCACCCCAGTGAGGATGGCTAAAATCCAAAAGACTCTGAACGGTAAATGCTGGCGAGGCTGCGGAGGAAAAGGAACTCTCATACATTGTTGGTGGGACTGCAAAAGGGTGCAGCCTCCATGGAAAATGGGATGGAGTTTCCTCAAACAACTGCAGATAGATCTGCCGTAGATCTACCATTCCCAGCTATCCCACTGCTGGGAATATACCCAGAGGAATGGAAATCATGGAGTCGAAGGTACACCTTTTCCCCAGTGTTCATCGCAGCACTATTTACAATAGCCAAGAGTTGGAACCAGCCCAGATGTCCATCATCAGTTGAGTGGATATGGAAAATGTGGTATATGTACACAATGGAACACTACTCAGCTTTAAAAAAGAATGGAATACTGCCATTTGCAACGACATGGATGGACCTAGAGAGAATTATATTAAGTGAAACAAGTCAGGCCCAGAAAGAGAAATGTCACGTTCTCTCTTATTTGTGGGAGGTAAAGATAAATAGATAAATGCACACAGGAAAAAAAAAAAAAACAAAGAAAGAAAAATTGGGGGGGGGAAGAAGACGCGACAATTGCAATTCCTTGAAATTGATAGGACAAGCAAACTTTCAGAAAGGACATTGTTGGGAGGGAGGAAGGAGAGGGAGGAGGGAGGGAGGTTTCTGTAATTGGCCGCAATGATCAACCACATTGTATGTCGACAAAATAAAATAAAATAAAAAACTAATACTAAAAATCAACCAACCAATCAATCAATCAATCAATCCATAGCAATGTGTTTCATTATTCCCTACCGCCGCCAGGGCATTCCCCCCAAGCCCCACCCCCCACCTGTCAGCCGGTCCTGCACCTGCCTGGCCCCGCCCACTGTGGGCCTCCACCCCCCCTCCCCTTGGAGCCCGGATGTCTGGGAGGAGGGGGCGGCAGCGCAGCAGCAGCGGCGGACCCAGGAGGCCTCCGAGGGAAGCGGCGCGGCGCGGCGGCGGAGCAGGTAAGGCCCCCGGGAGGGGGCTGTGGGTCCCCAAAGAGGCAGGGCAGGGGCGCAGTGTCGGAGTGAGAGAGGAGGGAGGCGCGGGGTGCCTCGGGAGGGTCCCCCGAAGCCGCGAGTGGGGGAGGGGCGGGGCGGCCGAAAGCAGACGGCGGCGAGGTGCCCAGCGCCGGCAGGGCGGTGACATCGGGGCGCCCTCCTGCCCTACTCAGTAGGAGCCCAGCGCTGTCCCGCCATCCATCCCCCCTGCGCGCGCCGGGCTCGCCTCGTGCTAGGGCTGTCGTGGGAGCGGCCGGCCGGCAGGCGGTGCCGGGAGCCAGGCCGGATAAGCGGCCGCGGCGGCGGCAAGGCAAGGCTGTGGCCTCGGGGTCCCGGGGCCAGGGGAGCAGAGGGGGCGGCAGGGGGCCAGCGTGCAAGTGTGCACGTGTGCACGTGTAAGTGCAAGTGCAGGGTGGCGGGAGACGCGGCCGCGGGAGGTCCAGGCCGGGAGCGCTTTTCTCAGGAGTGGGTCGATGGTCTTCTGTGTTGTCACTGCGTTTTTATCCTTCCTTTTGCGGTTCCCTGTTAGTATCTTCTTGGACTTGGAAGAGTTCTGCGTAGACATTTGTGAATTCTCTCAGCTTTTGTTAGCCTAGGAAAGGACTTTTGCTGTCCGTGTTTGAAGGATCCTTGTTTGGGTACAGTCCTCTTGATAGGGAAGTCTTTCCTTCTGCTGCTTCTAAACTTTGCAACATCCCATTCTTTCCTGGACTGTGAGGTTTCTGTTCATATATTTGCTGAAACCTGTATTTGGACCCTTTTGAGTGTGTGTGCGTGTGTGTGTGTGTGTGTGTGTGTGTGTGTGTGTGCATGTGTGTGTTTCTGTCACCATGCGTTTCAGTGTTCTGTCTTTGTGATTTGTGTGGTTTGACTCTTTGGCTAGTGTAGGTGACACTGATCTGAGCGTTCATGTACAAACTTCTGTGGGGACATATGTTTTCAGTTCTCCTGCGTGTGTCTCCAGCAGTACAATTGCTGGGTCACGGTAGTCACCTGACATTTCCCAGCTTGTCAAAGTGCCAGTCGGGAGTTGATTTTGTTTAGGCCTAAGTATTTGCTTCTGTGGGGTGTTCTGGCCAATGGATTCGGGGGATCCTTGATGGCAAGTGTGTAGAGAATAGGAGAGGGCATGGTTGTGGAGCCCAGGCTGGGGTCCACAAGGATGTATCTAATTAGTCCCCACCCCCCTGCGGGCATTCACCCCTGTGTTCCCGCCACTTCCACCTCCCCCCACCCTTGTCCCGACCCCGCCCAGTCTGGGGTGTCGAGTCCTCCCCCTGAGGCGGCCTGGAGAGGCCGGGATCGCGCACGTCTCCCAGACGCGGCCGGGCCGGCGGGCGCACCAGAGCCTGCTCGGTCCCCGTGTGCACCGGAGCGCTGGACGACGCAGCGGCGGCAGCGGCAGCGGTAGCGGTGGACGACGGAGGAGACCGGCGAGAGGAGCGGCGCGGCGCGGCGGAGCAGGTAGGGCCCACGTGAGGGGGCTGTGGCTCCCGAGCGAGGCAGGGGAGTAGCGTCGTCGCGCCGCGGGGTGTCTTAGGAGGGTCCCCCGAGTCCTGATTTCGGGAGTGGGGGCAGAGGCCAGCGGGGAGGGATGCAGACGGCGGGCGGGGTGCCCGGCGCTGGCAGAGACAGGAGGCTGGGGCGCCCTCCTCCCCTCCGCAGGAGCCCAGCGCTGCTCCGCCGTCCATCCGTCCGTCCGTCCGTCCGTCCGTCCGTCTGCCCGTCCAACCGACCGACCGTCCGACCGTCCGTCCAACGGCCCCAGCGCGCCGGTGGCCTTGTCCCAGGGCTGCTGCGGGAGCAGCCGGCGGGGGGGCGGTGTGGGGGCCAGAACGGAGTAGCAGGTGCAGCTGTGCTGTGGCCTCCTGGTCACGGGGCCGTGTCCTCCGTTCCCGGGCCTGGTGAGCCATCGCCGCCGCTGCGATTGCGAGGGCAGTGGGGACAAGGCCAGCAGGGCATGGCGGGAGCGGTTTTGTCGTCTTCCTTGCAGGTTGAGTGTGTTCTTTGTTTTTCTCCTTCCATGACTGCTGACTTTCGTCCCTGCAGACGTGGTGCTGGGGCATGTGAGCGTCATCGTTGAGATGGAAGAGCCCTGTGCAGCGCTTTGGGAGAGCGGTCTGCTGTGGGGGATCCTCTCGGCCTTCGTCTGTCTGGGAGAGGATTGTCTCTCTCCCTGTTTGAAGGATACTCTTGTCCATACAGTGCTCTTGTCTGAAAGGCTTTGTTGTTGTTTTTGTTGTTCTTAAATTTTTGGTTTGGCTAGAACGTCTCTTTCTCTCCTGGACTGGGAGTTTTCTGTTGAAGAATTTACTGAAATCTGTATTAAGACTTTATGTGAGTGTGTGTGTAAGTGTGTGTGTTTGCGCGTGTGAGAGTGAGTGTGTGTTTGTGTGTGTGTGTGTGTGTGCGCGCCCCTCTCTTGCCGGTTTCAGTATTGTTCCTTGGCGTTCTGTGTGGTTTTGACTCTTTGACTAGTGTAAGTGAGGCTGATCGGAGCGTTCGTATATAAACTTTTGTGTGGACAGATTTTCAGTTTTCGTTCGTAGGTCCCCAGCGGTAGGATTGCTGGGCCACGTAGTAAGTTTACATTTCACGTTTTGAAAAACTACCGACCTGGTTTCCTGGCAGTCTGTAGCATTTTCCAGTCTCTCCCTCAATATATGAGGGTTGTGCTATCTCTATAGCCTTGTCAATACCTTGTCTTGACTGTCTTTTTGATTTATAGGCCTTGTAATGTGTGCCCCCTATTATCTCACTGTGGTATTGATAGCCATTTCCTTGCTGGTGACGATGAATATCTTCTTCGGTGCTTATTGGCCTTTCCTATCTGTCACTTAGAGAAATGCTCATTTGAATGATCTGAGCAGGTTTGTGGTTTGTTTGTTACTGGCGGCTGGCCTGTGTGGGGATCCTAACCCTTGCTCTTGGTATGAGAGCACCACCCTCTAACCAACAGAGCTAACGGGCCGACTCTTCCTCTGACCATTTTTTAAAAAATTCTGCCTACTGTCGTTTAGGAGCTCTTTCTATAGTCTTGTTCTTAATCTGTGAATTGAAAATGTATTTTTCCTGTGCAGCCTGATGTCTTTTCTTTTTCTCAGTGGTGTCCTGTAAAGCACAGCAGTTTTACGTTGCATGATATCCAGTTTACTCTTTCTTTATATGGGTTCTTGTGTTTTCGGCATCTTACCTAAGAGACCACCACCAAATCCGGTATCACAAAGGTTTGTTCCTGTGTTTCTCGAGTGTTGTAGTTTGAGTTCTTACAGTTAGCTCTGTGACACGTGTGGTGTTCACTTTTGGGTATGGGGTTAGAAAAGGGCTCGATTTCATTTCTTTCCATGTGGCTATTCAGTTGTCTCAGCACCATTTGTTGTGGTCACAAAGCACTTGTGAGAATCCAGTTGTCATAGCTGCATGAGCTTGCTTCTAGGCCAGTCAATTCTGTTCCTCTGATGTACACTTTATGCCAGCGCTGCACTGTGTTTCTTTTTATTGGACTTGAATTTTTACTTTTTATTGACAGCTCGCAACTGCATATGTTTATGGGGCACCATGTGATAATTGCATACATGTGTACATTGTGCAGTGAGCAAGTTAGGCAAGTAACACACTCGTGACCTCACATACTTCCCCCCCTGTGGTAAGAGCACTGAAAATCCACTCTTTTGGTAATTCTGAAATATACATTATTATTAACTAGAGTCACCTTGCTGTGTCATAGATCACCAGACCTTATTTCTCCAGAGTGAAACTTTGTACCCATTGGTCAAACTTCCCTTCGTCCTTGTTCCTCCATCCCCCCCGCCCGCAGCTCCCAGGCTCTGCTAACCATCATTCTGGTCTCTAGTTCCATGAGTCTGACCTTTCCAGTTTCCACATTCAAGTGAAATCATGCAGCATGTCTTTCTGTGCCTGGCATGTGTCACTCAGCGTAATGTCTTCTAGTTGCATCCCAGTTGTTGGAAAATGACAGAGTTTTGTTCTTTTCTAAGGCCGAATAGTATTTCATTGTGTACTTAGACCACGTTTTCTTTATCTGTTCGTCTGTTAATAAACACTTAGGTTGATTCTATATCTTGACTCTTATGGATAATGCCTCAGTGCACATGGGAGTACAGATATCTCTTCAACCTATTGATTTCAGTTCTTTGGGGGATATTCCCTGAAGTGGGATTGCTGGGTCATACGGTACTTCTATTTACAGATTTTTGAGAAACCTCCATGCTGTTTTCTGTAATGGTTGTACGTTCCTACCAGCAGTGTACAAGGGTAGCCTTTTCTCCACGTCCTTGCCAGTGCTAGTTATCTTTTGTCTTTTTGATAATAGCCATTCCAATGGGTATGAAGTAATTATGTGTCCTAGTGATTTTAATTTGTATTTCCCTGATGATTAGGGAGGTTGAGCATTTTCTCATCAGCCTGTTGGCCACGTGGAGGTCTTATTCTGAGAAACGTATGTTCAGTTACTCTGCCCGTTTTTTAAATCGGGTTGTTGTCTTGCTATTGAGTTGTTTGAATTTTGTATGTAGTTTTGGATACTTATTCATAATCAGGTGTACGGTTTTCCAATATTTTCTCTCATTCCAGTCATCGTGTCTTCGCTCTCCTACTTGTTCTTTTCCTGTGCGGAAGCTTTTTAATTTGATGCAATCCCATTTTCGTCTGTGCTTGATTTTGTCGCCTTGCTTTTGGGGCTATCTGCAAAAAATCATTGCCCAGGCCAATGTTGTGGAGCTTTTCCCATTTGTTTTCTTCTAGCAATTTTACAGTTTCAGGTGTTCCATTTCCGTCTTTAATCCATATTGAGCCGATTTTTGTAGGTGGTGTAAGATAAGAGAAGGGTTCAACTTCATTTTTCTGAGTGTGTATACACGGTTTTGCCAACACCGGTTATTGAAGAAACTGTCATTTGCTCGTTATGCGTTCTTGGTACCTTTATTGAAAAATCATTTGACTGTAAATATGTAGTTTTATTTTGGGGCTCCAGTTTGTTTCACTGGTTGATGTGAATGTTTTTAGTCTACTACCTTGTGGTTTTGATTACTGTAGCATGTGTCTTTGTCCATTTCTGTTGCTTAGAACAGAATTACCTAAAACTGGGTGATTTATAAAGAAACAGTCTTTATGGCTTACAGTTTCAAATGTTGGGAAGCCCAAAGTCCAGGTAACACGTCTGGTGAGGAACTTGTTTGGTGGTGACTTCAACGACACAGTGTATCACACTGTGAGAAAGGCAGGAGCGAGAGAGAGAGAGAGAGAGAGAGAGAGAGAGATGGCATGCAACACACACGTAAAATTCTTCACCTCGATCACGTGGGACTCATCCCAGGGATGCAAGGTTGGTTCAACATATGCAAATCAATAAATGTGATACACCATATTAATGAAATCAAACACAAGGACCATGCGGTCATCTCTATAGTTGCTGAAAGAGCACTTGATAAAATTCAACAGTCATTCATGACAAAGGCCTTCTATAAGTTAGGCATAGATGGCAACTATCTCAACGTAATTAAAGCCGTATATGATAAACCCACTGCCAGTATCATCCTGAATGGGGAAAAGCTGAAAGCTGTTCCTTTAAGAACAGGAACTAGACAAGGATGCCCACCCTCACCACTCCTATTCAATATAGTGTTGGAGGTACTAGCCAGAGCAATCAGAGAAGAGAAGGAAATAAAGGGCATCCAGATTGGAAAAGATGAAGTCAAACTGTCCCTGTTTGCAGATGACATGATCCTATATGTCGAACAGTCTGAAGGCTCTACAAAAAAACTCTTGGAGTTGATAAAGGATTTCAGCAAAGTAGCAGGATACAAAATCAACACACAAAAACCGGTAGCATTTCTATTCTCCATTAGTGGACATGCAGAAAGAGAAATCAAGAAAGCTTGCCCATTGACAGTAGCCACCAAAAACATAAGGTACTTAGGAAGCGAGTTAACCAAGGATGTGAAAAATCTCTATAATGAGAACTACAAACCACTGCTGAGAGAAAGTGGAGAGGAGACAAGACGATGGAAAGATATCCCATGCTCTTGGATTGGAAGCATCAACATAGTGAAAATGTCCATACTACCCAAAGTGATATACAAATTCAATGCAGTCCCCCTCAAAATTCCAGTGACATTTTTCTCAGAAATGGAAAGAACTATCCAGACGCTGATATGGAATAACAAAAGGCCACGCATAGCCACAGCAACGCTGAGCCAAAAAAGTAAAGCTGGAGGCGTAACACTACCTGACTTTAAACTCTCCTACAAAGCTATCATAAGCAAAACAGTACAGTATGGTACTGGCATAAAAACAGACACACTGCTCAGTGGAATAGAATGGAGAATCCAGAAATCAACCCACACACCTACGGCCGTCTGATCTTTGACAAAGGCACCAAGCCTGTACACTGGGGAAGAGACCGCCTCTTCAGGAAATGGTGCTGGGAGAACTGGATATCGATATGCAGGAGAATGAAACTAGACCCATACCTTTCACCATACACTAAAGGCAACTCAAAATGGATTGAAGAATTAATTATACACCCCGAAACAATAAAACCTCTTAAAGAAAACATAGGAGAAACGCTTCAGGAAGTAGGACTGGACACAGACTTCATGAACATGACCCCCAAAGCACGGGCAACCAAAGGAAAAATAAACAAATGGGATTATATCCAACTGAAAAGCTTCTGCACAGCCAAAGAAAGAATTAACATAGTTAAAAGACAACCAACACAGTGGGAGAAAATATTTGCAAAATATGCATCTGACAGAGGATTTATACTTAGAACATACAAGGAACTCAAACAACTTTACGAGGCAGAAGCAAGCAACCCGATTAAAAAATGGGCAAAAGAGCTAAATAGGCATTTCTCTAAGGAAGATCTACGAATGGCCGGCAGACATATGAAAAAATGCTCAACATCACTCAGCATTCGGGAAAGGCAAATCAAAAGCACACTGAGATACCATCTCACCCCAGTGAGGATGGCTAAAATCCAAAAGACTCTGAACGGTAAATGCTGGCGAGGCTGCGGAGGAAAAGGAACCCTCATACATTGTTGGTGGGACTGCAAAAGGGTGCAGCCTCCATGGAAAATGGGATGGAGTTTCCTCAAACAACTGCAGATAGATCTGCCGTAGATCTACCATTCCCAGCTATCCCACTGCTGGGAATATACCCAGAGGAATGGAAATCATCGAGTCGAAGGTACACCTTTTCCCCAGTGTTCATCGCAGCACTATTTACAATAGCCAAGAGTTGGAACCAGCCCAGATGTCCATCATCAGTTGAGTGGATATGGAAAATGTGGTATATGTACACAATGGAACACTACTCAGCTTTAAAAAAGAATGGAATACTGCCATTTGCAACGACATGGATGGACCTAGAGAGAATTATATTAAGTGAAACAAGTCAGGCCCAGAAAGAGAAATGTCACGTTCTCTCTTATTTGTGGGAGGTAAAGATAAATAGATAAATGCACAGAGGAAAAAAAAAAAAAAAAAAAAAGAAAGACAAATTTGGGGGGGGGAAGAAGACGCGACAATTGCAATTCCTTGAAATTGATAGGACAAGCAAACTTTCAGAAAGGACATGGTTGGGAGGGAGGAAGGAGAGGGAGGAGGGAGGGAGGTTTCTGTAATTGGCCGCAATGATCAACCACATTGTATGTCGACAAAATAAAATAAAATAAAAAACTAATACTAAAAATCAATCAATCAATCAATCAATCAATCAATCCATAGCAATGTGTTTCATTATTCCCTACCGCCGCCAGGGCATTCCCCCCAAGCCCCACCCCCCACCTGTCAGCCGGTCCTGCACCTGCCTGGCCCCGCCCACTGTGGGCCTCCACCCCCCCTCCCCTTGGAGCCCGGATGTCTGGGAGGAGGGGGCGGCAGCGCAGCAGCAGCAGCGGCGGACCCAGGAGGCCTCCGAGGGAAGCGGCGCGGCGCGGCGGCGGAGCAGGTAAGGCCCCCGGGAGGGGGCTGTGGGTCCCCAAAGAGGCAGGGCAGGGGCGCAGTGTCAGAGTGAGAGAGGAGGGAGGCGCGGGGTGCCTCGGGAGGGTCCCCCGAAGCCGCGAGTGGGGGAGGGGCGGGGCGGCCGAAAGCAGACGGCGGCGAGGTGCCCAGCTCCGGCAGGGCGGTGACATCGGGGCGCCCTCCTGCCCTACTCAGGAGGAGCCCAGCGCTGTCCCGCCATCCGTCCCCCCTGCGCGCCGGGCTCGCCTCGTGCTAGGGCTGTCGTGGGAGCGGCCGGCCGGCAGGCGGTGCTGGGAGCCAGGCCGGATAAGCGGCCGCGGCGGCGGCAAGGCAAGGCTGTGGCCTCGGGGTCCCGGGGCCAGGGGAGCAGAGGGGGCGGCAGGGGGCCAGCGTGCAAGTGTGCACGTGTGCACTTGTAAGTGCAAGTGCAGGGTGGCGGGAGACGCGGCCGCGGGAGGTCCAGGCCGGGAGCGCTTTTCTCAGGAGTGGGTCGATGGTCTTCTGTGTTGTCACTGCGTTTTTATCCTTCCTTTTGCGGTTCCCTGTTAGTATCTTCTTGGACTTGGAAGAGTTCTGCGTAGACATTTGTGAATTCTCTCAGCTTTTGTTAGCCTAGGAAAGGACTTTTGCTGTCCGTGTTTGAAGGATCCTTGTTTGGGTACAGTCCTCTTGATAGGGAAGTCTTTCCTTCTGCTGCTTCTAAACTTTGCAACATCCCATTCTTTCCTGGACTGTGAGGTTTCTGTTCATATATTTGCCGAAACCTGTATTTGGACCCTTTTGAGTGTGTGTGCGTGCGTGTCTGTGTGTGTGTGTGTGTGTGTGTGTGTGTGTCTGTGCATGTGTGTGTTTCTGTCTCCATGCGTTTCAGTGTTCTTTCTTTGTGATTTGTGTGGTTTGACCCTTTGGCTAGTGTAGGTGACACTGATCTGAGCGTTCATGTACAAACTTCTGTGGGGACATATGTTTTCAGTTCTCCTGCGTGTGTCTCCAGCAGTACAATTGCTGGGTCACGGTAGTCACCTGACATTTCCCAGCTTGTCAAAGTGCCAGTCGGGAGTTGATTTTGTTTAGGCCTAAGTATTTGCTTCTGTGGGGTGTTCTGGCCAATGGATTCGGGGGATCCTTGATGGCAAGTGTGTAGAGAATAGGAGAGGGCATGGTTGTGGAGCCCAGGCTGGGGTCCACAAGGATGTATCTAATTAGTCCCCACCCCCCTGCGGGCATTCACCCCTGTGTTCCCGCCACTTCCACCTCCCCCCACCCTTGTCCCGACCCCGCCCAGTCTGGGGTGTCGAGTCCTCCCCCTGAGGCGGCCTGGAGAGGCCGGGATCGCGCACGTCTCCCAGACGCGGCCGGGCCGGCGGGCGCACCAGAGCCTGCTCGGTCCCCGTGTGCACCGGAGCGCTGGACGACGCAGAGGCGGCAGCGGCAGCGGTGGACGACGGAGGAGACCGGCGAGAGGAGCGGCGCGGCGCGGCGGAGCAGGTAGGGCCCACGTGAGGGGGCTGTGGCTCCCGAGCGAGGCAGGGGAGTAGCGTCGTCGCGCCGCGGGGTGTCTTAGGAGGGTCCCCCGAGTCCTGATTTCGGGAGTGGGGGCAGAGGCCAGCGGGGAGGGATGCAGACGGCGGGCGGGGTGCCCGGCGCTGGCAGAGACAGGAGGCTGGGGCGCCCTCCTCCCCTCCGCAGGAGCCCAGCGCTGCTCCGCCGTCCGTCCGTCCGTCCGTCCGTCCGTCTGTCCGTCCGTCTGTCCGTCCGTCTGTCCGTCCGTCCAACCGACCGACCGACCGACCGTCCGACCGTCCGTCCAAGGGCCCCAGCGCGCCGGTGGCCTTGTCCCAGGGCTGCTGCGGGAGCAGCCGGCGGGGGGCGGTGTGGGGGCCAGAACGGAGTAGCAGGTGCAGCTGTGCTGTGGCCTCCTGGTCACGGGGCCGTGTCCTCCGTTCCCGGGCCTGGTGAGCCATCGCCGCCGCTGCGATTGCGAGGGCAGTGGGGACAAGGCCAGCAGGGCATGGCGGGAGCGGTTTTGTCGTCTTCCTTGCAGGTTGAGTGTGTTCTTTGTTTTTCTCCTTCCATGACTGCTGACTTTCGTCCCTGCAGACGTGGTGCTGGGGCATGTGAGCGTCATCGTTGAGATGGAAGAGCCCTGTGCAGCGCTTTGGGAGAGCGGTCTGCTGTGGGGGATCCTCTCGGCCTTCGTCTGTCTGGGAGAGGATTGTCTCTCTCCCTGTTTGAAGGATACTCTTGTCCATACAGTGCTCTTGTCTGAAAGGCTTTGTTGTTGTTTTTGTTGTTGTTAAATTTTTGGTTTGGCTAGAACGTCTCTTTCTCTCCTGGACTGGGAGTTTTCTGTTGAAGAATTTACTGAAATCTGTATTAAGACTTTATGTGAGTGTGTGTGTAAGTGTGTGTGTTTGCGCGTGTGAGAGTGAGTGTGTGTTTGTGTGTGTGTGTGTGTGTGCGCGCCCCTCTCTTGCCGGTTTCAGTATTGTTCCTTGGCGTTCTGTGTGGTTTTGACTCTTTGACTAGTGTAAGTGAGGCTGATCGGAGCGTTCGTATATAAACTTTTGTGTGGACAGATTTTCAGTTTTCGTTCGTAGGTCCCCAGCGGTAGGATTGCTGGGCCACGTAGTAAGTTTACATTTCACGTTTTGAAAAACTACCGACCTGGTTTCCTGGCAGTCTGTAGCATTTTCCAGTCTCTCCCTCAATATATGAGGGTTGTGCTATCTCTATGGCCTTGTCAATACCTTGTCTTGACTGTCTTTTTGATTTATAGGCCTTGTAATGTGTGCCCCCTATTATCTCACTGTGGTATTGATAGCCATTTCCTTGCTGGTGACGATGAATATCTTCTTCGGTGCTTATTGGCCTTTCCTATCTGTCACTTAGAGAAATGCTCATTTGAATGATCTGAGCAGGTTTGTGGTTTGTTTGTTACTGGCGGCTGGCCTGTGTGGGGATCCTAACCCTTGCTCTTGGTATGAGAGCACCACCCTCTAACCAACAGAGCTAACGGGCCGACTCTTCCTCTGACCATTTTTTAAAAAATTCTGCCTACTGTCGTTTAGGAGCTCTTTCTATAGTCTTGTTCTTAATCTGTGAATTGAAAATGTATTTTTCCTGTGCAGCCTGATGTCTTTTCTTTTTCTCAGTGGTGTCCTGTAAAGCACAGCAGTTTTACGTTGCATGATATCCAGTTTACTCTTTCTTTATATGGGTTCTTGTGTTTTCGGCATCTTACCTAAGAGACCACCACCAAATCCGGTATCACAAAGGTTTGTTCCTGTGTTTCTCGAGTGTTGTAGTTTGAGTTCTTACAGTTAGCTCTGTGACACGTGTGGTGTTCACTTTTGGGTATGGGGTTAGAAAAGGGCTCGATTTCATTTCTTTCCATGTGGCTATTCAGTTGTCTCCGCACCATTTGTTGTGGTCACAAAGCACTTGTGAGAATCCAGTTGTCATAGCTGCATGAGCTTGCTTCTAGGCCAGTCAATTCTGTTCCTCTGATGTACACTTTATGCCAGCGCTGCACTGTGTTTCTTTTTATTGGACTTGAATTTTTACTTTTTATTGACAGCTCGCAACTGCATATGTTTATGGGGCACCATGTGATAATTGCATACATGTGTACATTGTGCAGTGAGCAAGTTAGGCAAGTAACACACTCGTGACCTCACATACTTCCCCCCCTGTGGTAAGAGCACTGAAAATCCACTCTTTTGGTAATTCTGAAATATACATTATTATTAACTAGAGTCACCTTGCTGTGTCATAGATCACCAGACCTTATTTCTCCAGAGTGAAACTTTGTACCCATTGGTCAAACTTCCCTTCGTCCTTGTTCCTCCATCCCCCCCGCCCGCAGCTCCCAGGCTCTGCTAACCATCATTCTGGTCTCTAGTTCCATGAGTCTGACCTTTCCAGTTTCCACATTCAAGTGAAATCATGCAGCATGTCTTTCTGTGCCTGGCATGTGTCACTCAGCGTAATGTCTTCTAGTTGCATCCCAGTTGTTGGAAAATGACAGAGTTTTGTTCTTTTCTAAGGCCGAATAGTATTTCATTGTGTACTTAGACCACGTTTTCTTTATCTGTTCGTCTGTTAATAAACACTTAGGTTGATTCTATATCTTGACTCTTATGGATAATGCCTCAGTGCACATGGCAGTACAGATATCTCTTCAACCTATTGATTTCAGTTCTTTGGGGGATATTCCCTGAAGTGGGATTGCTGGATCATACGGTACTTCTATTTACAGATTTTTGAGAAACCTCCATGCTGTTTTCTGTAATGGTTGTACGTTCCTACCAGCAGTGTACAAGGGTAGCCTTTTCTCCACGTCCTTGCCAGTGCTAGTTATCTTTTGTCTTTTTGATAACAGCCATTCCAATGGGTATGAAGTAATTATGTGTCCTAGTGATTTTAATTTGTATTTCCCTGATGATTAGGGAGGTTGAGCATTTTCTCATCAGCCTGTTGGCCACGTGGAGGTCTTATTCTGAGAAACGTATGTTCAGTTACTCTGCCCATTTTTTAAATCGGGTTGTTGTCTTGCTATTGAGTTGTTTGAATTTTGTATGTAGTTTTGGATACTTATTCATAATCAGGTGTACGGTTTTCCAATATTTTCTCTCATTCCAGTCATCGTGTCTTCGCTCTCCTACTTGTTCTTTTCCTGTGCGGAAGCTTTTTAATTTGATGCAATCCCATTTTCGTCTGTGCTTGATTTTGTCGCCTTGCTTTTGGGGCTATCTGCAAAAAATCATTGCCCAGACCAATGTTGTGGAGCTTTTCCCATTTGTTTTCTTCTAGCAATTTTACAGTTTCAGGTGTTCCATTTCCATCTTTAATCCATATTGAGCCGATTTTTGTAGGTGGTGTAAGATAAGAGAAGGGTTCAACTTCATTTTTCTGAGTGTGTATACACGGTTTTGCCAACACCGGTTATTGAAGAAACTGTCATTTGCTCGTTATGCGTTCTTGGTACCTTTATTGAAAAATCATTTGACTGTAAATATGTAGTTTTATTTTGGGGCTCCAGTTTGTTTCACTGGTTGATGTGAATGTTTTTAGTCTACTACCTTGTGGTTTTGATTACTGTAGCATGTGTCTTTGTCCATTTCTGTTGCTTAGAACAGAATTACCTAAAACTGGGTGATTTATAAAGAAACAGTCTTTATGGCTTACAGTTTCAAATGTTGGGAAGCCCAAAGTCCAGGTAACACGTCTGGTGAGGAACTTGTTTGGTGGTGACTTCAACGACACAGTGTATCACACTGTGAGAAAGGCAGGAGAGAGAGAGAGAGAGAGAGAGAGAGAGAGATGGCATGCAACACACACGTAAAATTCTTCACCTCGATCACGTGGGACTCATCCCAGGGATGCAAGGTTGGTTCAACATATGCAAATCAATAAATGTGATACACCATATTAATGAAATCAAACACAAGGACCATGCGGTCATCTCTATAGTTGCTGAAAGAGCACTTGATAAAATTCAACAGTCATTCATGACAAAGGCCTTCTATAAGTTAGGTATAGATGGCAACTATCTCAACGTACTTAAAGCCGTATATGATAAACCCACTGCCAGTATCATCCTGAATGGGGAAAAGCTGAAAGCTGTTCCTTTAAGAACAGGAACTAGACAAGGATGCCCACCCTCACCACTCCTATTCAATATAGTGTTGGAGGTACTAGCCAGAGCAATCAGAGAAGAGAAGGAAATAAAGGGCATCCAGATTGGAAAAGATGAAGTCAAACTGTCCCTGTTTGCAGATGACATGATCCTATATGTCGAACAGTCTGAAGGCTCTACAAAAAAACTCTTGGAGTTGATAAAGGATTTCAGCAAAGTAGCAGGATACAAAATCAACACACAAAAACCGGTAGCATTTCTATTCTCCATTAGTGGACATGCAGAAAGAGAAATCAAGAAAGCTTGCCCATTGACAGTAGCCACCAAAAACATAAGGTACTTAGGAAGCGAGTTAACCAAGGATGTGAAAAATCTCTATAATGAGAACTACAAACCACTGCTGAGAGAAAGTGGAGAGGAGACAAGACGATGGAAAGATATCCCATGCTCTTGGATTGGAAGCATCAACATAGTGAAAATGTCCATACTACCCAAAGTGATATACAAATTCAATGCAGTCCCCCTCTAAATTCCAGTGACATTTTTCTCAGAAATGGAAAGAACTATCCAGACGCTGATATGGAATAACAAAAGGCCACGCATAGCCACAGCAACGCTGAGCCAAAAAAGTAAAGCTGGAGGCGTAACACTACCTGACTTTAAACTCTCCTACAAAGCTATCATAAGCAAAACAGTACAGTATGGTACTGGCATAAAAACAGACACACTGCTCAGTGGAATAGAATGGAGAATCCAGAAATCAACCCACACACCTACGGCCGTCTGATCTTTGACAAAGGCACCAAGCCTGTACACTGGGGAAGAGACCGCCTCTTCAGGAAATGGTGCTGGGAGAACTGGATATCGATATGCAGGAGAATGAAACTAGACCCATACCTTTCACCATACACTAAAGGCAACTCAAAATGGATTGAAGAATTAATTATACACCCCGAAACAATAAAACCTCTTAAAGAAAACATAGGAGAAACGCTTCAGGAAGTAGGACTGGACACAGACTTCATGAACATGACCCCCAAAGCACGGGCAACCAAAGGAAAAATAAACAAATGGGATTATATCCAACTGAAAAGCTTCTGCACAGCCAAAGAAAGAATTAACATAGTTAAAAGACAACCAACACAGTGGGAGAAAATATTTGCAAAATATGCATCTGACAGAGGATTTATACTTAGAACATACAAGGAACTCAAACAACTTTACGAGGCAGAAGCAAGCAACCCGATTAAAAAATGGGCAAAAGAGCTAAATAGGCATTTCTCTAAGGAAGATCTACGAATGGCCGGCAGACATATGAAAAAATGCTCAACATCACTCAGCATTCGGGAAAGGCAAATCAAAAGCACACTGAGATACCATCTCACCCCAGTGAGGATGGCTAAAATCCAAAAGACTCTGAACGGTAAATGCTGGCGAGGCTGCGGAGGAAAAGGAACTCTCATACATTGTTGGTGGGACTGCAAAAGGGTGCAGCCTCCATGGAAAATGGGATGGAGTTTCCTCAAACAACTGCAGATAGATCTGCCGTAGATCTACCATTCCCAGCTATCCCACTGCTGGGAATATACCCAGAGGAATGGAAATCATCGAGTCGAAGGTACACCTTTTCCCCAGTGTTCATCGCAGCACTATTTACAATAGCCAAGAGTTGGAACCAGCCCAGATGTCCATCATCAGTTGAGTGGATATGGAAAATGTGGTATATGTACACAATGGAACACTACTCAGCTTTAAAAAAGAATGGAATACTGCCATTTGCAACGACATGGATGGACCTAGAGAGAATTATATTAAGTGAAACAAGTCAGGCCCAGAAAGAGAAATGTCACGTTCTCTCTTATTTGTGGGAGGTAAAGATAAATAGATAAATGCACAGAGGAAAAAAAAAAAAAAAAAAAAGAAAGAAAAATTTGGAGGGGGGAAGAAGACGCGACAATTGCAATTCCTTGAAATTGATAGGACAAGCAAACTTTCAGAAAGGACATGGTTGGGAGGGAGGAAGGAGAGGGAGGAGGGAGGGAGGTTTCTGTAATTGGCCGCAATGATCAACCACATTGTATGTCGACAAAATAAAATAAAATAAAAAACTAATACTAAAAATCAATCAATCAATCAATCAATCAATCAATGCATAGCAATGTGTTTCATTATTCCCTACCGCCGCCAGGGCATTCCCCCCAAGCCCCACCCCCCACCTGTCAGCCGGTCCTGCACCTGCCTGGCCCCGCCCACTGTGGGCCTCCACCCCCCCTCCCCTTGGAGCCCGGATGTCTGGGAGGAGGGGGCGGCAGCGCAGCAGCAGCAGCGGCGGACCCAGGAGGCCTCCGAGGGAAGCGGCGCGGCGCGGCGGCGGAGCAGGTAAGGCCCCCGGGAGGGGGCTGTGGGTCCCCAAAGAGGCAGGGCAGGGGCGCAGTGTCGGAGTGAGAGAGGAGGGAGGCGCGGGGTGCCTCGGGAGGGTCCCCCGAAGCCGCGAGTGGGGGAGGGGCGGGGCGGCCGAAAGCAGATGGCGGCGAGGTGCCCAGCTCCGGCAGGGCGGTGACATCGGGGCGCCCTCCTGCCCTACTCAGGAGGAGCCCAGCGCTGTCCCGCCATCCGTCCCCCCTGCGCGCCGGGCTCGCCTCGTGCTAGGGCTGTCGTGGGAGCGGCCGGCCGGCAGGCGGTGCTGGGAGCCAGGCCGGATAAGCGGCCGCGGCGGCGGCAAGGCAAGGCTGTGGCCTCGGGGTCCCGGGGCCAGGGGAGCAGAGGGGGCGGCAGGGGGCCAGCGTGCAAGTGTGCACGTGTGCACTTGTAAGTGCAAGTGCAGGGTGGCGGGAGACGCGGCCGCGGGAGGTCCAGGCCGGGAGCGCTTTTCTCAGGAGTGGGTCGATGGTCTTCTGTGTTGTCACTGCGTTTTTATCCTTCCTTTTGCGGTTCCCTGTTAGTATCTTCTTGGACTTGGAAGAGTTCTGCGTAGACATTTGTGAATTCTCTCAGCTTTTGTTAGCCTAGGAAAGGACTTTTGCTGTCCGTGTTTGAAGGATCCTTGTTTGGGTACAGTCCTCTTGATAGGGAAGTCTTTCCTTCTGCTGCTTCTAAACTTTGCAACATCCCATTCTTTCCTGGACTGTGAGGTTTCTGTTCATATATTTGCTGAAACCTGTATTTGGACCCTTTTGAGTGTGTGTGCGTGCGTGTCTGTGTGTGTGTGTGTGTGTGTGTGTGTGTGTCTGTGCATGTGTGTGTTTCTGTCTCCATGCGTTTCAGTGTTCTTTCTTTGTGATTTGTGTGGTTTGACCCTTTGGCTAGTGTAGGTGACACTGATCTGAGCGTTCATGTACAAACTTCTGTGGGGACATATGTTTTCAGTTCTCCTGCGTGTGTCTCCAGCAGTACAATTGCTGGGTCACGGTAGTCACCTGACATTTCCCAGCTTGTCAAAGTGCCAGTCGGGAGTTGATTTTGTTTAGGCCTAAGTATTTGCTTCTGTGGGGTGTTCTGGCCAATGGATTCGGGGGATCCTTGATGGCAAGTGTGTAGAGAATAGGAGAGGGCATGGTTGTGGAGCCCAGGCTGGGGTCCACAAGGATGTATCTAATTAGTCCCCACCCCCCTGCGGGCATTCACCCCTGTGTTCCCGCCACTTCCACCTCCCCCCACCCTTGTCCCGACCCCGCCCAGTCTGGGGTGTCGAGTCCTCCCCCTGAGGCGGCCTGGAGAGGCCGGGATCGCGCACGTCTCCCAGACGCGGCCGGGCCGGCGGGCGCACCAGAGCCTGCTCGGTCCCCGTGTGCACCGGAGCGCTGGACGACGCAGCGGCGGCAGCGGCAGCGGTGGACGACGGAGGAGACCGGCGAGAGGAGCGGCGCGGCGCGGCGGAGCAGGTAGGGCCCACGTGAGGGGGCTGTGGCTCCCGAGCGAGGCAGGGGAGTAGCGTCGTCGCGCCGCGGGGTGTCTTAGGAGGGTCCCCCGAGTCCTGATTTCGGGAGTGGGGGCAGAGGCCAGCGGGGAGGGATGCAGACGGCGGGCGGGGTGCCCGGCGCTGGCAGAGACAGGAGGCTGGGGCGCCCTCCTCCCCTCCGCAGGAGCCCAGCGCTGCTCCGCCGTCCGTCCGTCCGTCCGTCCGTCTGTCCGTCCGTCTGTCCGTCCGTCCAACCGACCGACCGACCGACCGTCCGACCGTCCGTCCAAGGGCCCCAGCGCGCCGGTGGCCTTGTCCCAGGGCTGCTGCGGGAGCAGCCGGCGGGGGGCGGTGTGGGGGCCAGAACGGAGTAGCAGGTGCAGCTGTGCTGTGGCCTCCTGGTCACGGGGCCGTGTCCTCCGTTCCCGGGCCTGGTGAGCCATCGCCGCCGCTGCGATTGCGAGGGCAGTGGGGACAAGGCCAGCAGGGCATGGCGGGAGCGGTTTTGTCGTCTTCCTTGCAGGTTGAGTGTGTTCTTTGTTTTTCTCCTTCCATGACTGCTGACTTTCGTCCCTGCAGACGTGGTGCTGGGGCATGTGAGCGTCATCGTTGAGATGGAAGAGCCCTGTGCAGCGCTTTGGGAGAGCGGTCTGCTGTGGGGGATCCTCTCGGCCTTCGTCTGTCTGGGAGAGGATTGTCTCTCTCCCTGTTTGAAGGATACTCTTGTCCATACAGTGCTCTTGTCTGAAAGGCTTTGTTGTTGTTTTTGTTGTTGTTAAATTTTTGGTTTGGCTAGAACGTCTCTTTCTCTCCTGGACTGGGAGTTTTCTGTTGAAGAATTTACTGAAATCTGTATTAAGACTTTATGTGAGTGTGTGTGTAAGTGTGTGTGTTTGCGCGTGTGAGAGTGAGTGTGTGTTTGTGTGTGTGTGTGTGTGTGCGCCCCTCTCTTGCCGGTTTCAGTATTGTTCCTTGGCGTTCTGTGTGGTTTTGACTCTTTGACTAGTGTAAGTGAGGCTGATCGGAGCGTTCGTATATAAACTTTTGTGTGGACAGATTTTCAGTTTTCGTTCGTAGGTCCCCAGCGGTAGGATTGCTGGGCCACGTAGTAAGTTTACATTTCACGTTTTGAAAAACTACCGACCTGGTTTCCTGGCAGTCTGTAGCATTTTCCAGTCTCTCCCTCAATATATGAGGGTTGTGCTATCTCTATGGCCTTGTCAATACCTTGTCTTGACTGTCTTTTTGATTTATAGGCCTTGTAATGTGTGCCCCCTATTATCTCACTGTGGTATTGATAGCCATTTCCTTGCTGGTGACGATGAATATCTTCTTCGGTGCTTATTGGCCTTTCCTATCTGTCACTTAGAGAAATGCTCATTTGAATGATCTGAGCAGGTTTGTGGTTTGTTTGTTACTGGCGGCTGGCCTGTGTGGGGATCCTAACCCTTGCTCTTGGTATGAGAGCACCACCCTCTAACCAACAGAGCTAACGGGCCGACTCTTCCTCTGACCATTTTTTAAAAAATTCTGCCTACTGTCATTTAGGAGCTCTTTCTATAGTCTTGTTCTTAATCTGTGAATTGAAAATGTATTTTTCCTGTGCAGCCTGATGTCTTTTCTTTTTCTCAGTGGTGTCCTGTAAAGCACAGCAGTTTTACGTTGCATGATATCCAGTTTACTCTTTCTTTATATGGGTTCTTGTGTTTTCGGCATCTTACCTAAGAGACCACCACCAAATCCGGTATCACAAAGGTTTGTTCCTGTGTTTCTCGAGTGTTGTAGTTTGAGTTCTTACAGTTAGCTCTGTGACACGTGTGGTGTTCACTTTTGGGTATGGGGTTAGAAAAGGGCTCGATTTCATTTCTTTCCATGTGGCTATTCAGTTGTCTCAGCACCATTTGTTGTGGTCACAAAGCACTTGTGAGAATCCAGTTGTCATAGCTGCATGAGCTTGCTTCTAGGCCAGTCAATTCTGTTCCTCTGATGTACACTTTATGCCAGCGCTGCACTGTGTTTCTTTTTATTGGACTTGAATTTTTACTTTTTATTGACAGCTCGCAACTGCATATGTTTATGGGGCACCATGTGATAATTGCATACATGTGTACATTGTGCAGTGAGCAAGTTAGGCAAGTAACACACTCGTGACCTCACATACTTCCCCCCCTGTGGTAAGAGCACTGAAAATCCACTCTTTTGGTAATTCTGAAATATACATTATTATTAACTAGAGTCACCTTGCTGTGTCATAGATCACCAGACCTTATTTCTCCAGAGTGAAACTTTGTACCCATTGGTCAAACTTCCCTTCGTCCTTGTTCCTCCATCCCCCCCGCCCGCAGCTCCCAGGCTCTGCTAACCATCATTCTGGTCTCTAGTTCCATGAGTCTGACCTTTCCAGTTTCCACATTCAAGTGAAATCATGCAGCATGTCTTTCTGTGCCTGGCATGTGTCACTCAGCGTAATGTCTTCTAGTTGCATCCCAGTTGTTGGAAAATGACAGAGTTTTGTTCTTTTCTAAGGCCGAATAGTATTTCATTGTGTACTTAGACCACGTTTTCTTTATCTGTTCGTCTGTTAATAAACACTTAGGTTGATTCTATATCTTGACTCTTATGGATAATGCCTCAGTGCACATGGCAGTACAGATATCTCTTCAACCTATTGATTTCAGTTCTTTGGGGGATATTCCCTGAAGTGGGATTGCTGGATCATACGGTACTTCTATTTACAGATTTTTGAGAAACCTCCATGCTGTTTTCTGTAATGGTTGTACGTTCCTACCAGCAGTGTACAAGGGTAGCCTTTTCTCCACGTCCTTGCCAGTGCTAGTTATCTTTTGTCTTTTTGATAACAGCCATTCCAATGGGTATGAAGTAATTATGTGTCCTAGTGATTTTAATTTGTATTTCCCTGATGATTAGGGAGGTTGAGCATTTTCTCATCAGCCTGTTGGCCACGTGGAGGTCTTATTCTGAGAAACGTATGTTCAGTTACTCTGCCCATTTTTTAAATCGGGTTGTTGTCTTGCTATTGAGTTGTTTGAATTTTGTATGTAGTTTTGGATACTTATTCATAATCAGGTGTACGGTTTTCCAATATTTTCTCTCATTCCAGTCATCGTGTCTTCGCTCTCCTACTTGTTCTTTTCCTGTGCGGAAGCTTTTTAATTTGATGCAATCCCATTTTCGTCTGTGCTTGATTTTGTCGCCTTGCTTTTGGGGCTATCTGCAAAAAATCATTGCCCAGACCAATGTTGTGGAGCTTTTCCCATTTGTTTTCTTCTAGCAATTTTACAGTTTCAGGTGTTCCATTTCCATCTTTAATCCATATTGAGCCGATTTTTGTAGGTGGTGTAAGATAAGAGAAGGGTTCAACTTCATTTTTCTGAGTGTGTATACACGGTTTTGCCAACACCGGTTATTGAAGAAACTGTCATTTGCTCGTTATGCGTTCTTGGTACCTTTATTGAAAAATCATTTGACTGTAAATATGTAGTTTTATTTTGGGGCTCCAGTTTGTTTCACTGGTTGATGTGAATGTTTTTAGTCTACTACCTTGTGGTTTTGATTACTGTAGCATGTGTCTTTGTCCATTTCTGTTGCTTAGAACAGAATTACCTAAAACTGGGTGATTTATAAAGAAACAGTCTTTATGGCTTACAGTTTCAAATGTTGGGAAGCCCAAAGTCCAGGTAACACGTCTGGTGAGGAAATTGTTTGGTGGTGACTTCAACGACACAGTGTATCACACTGTGAGAAAGGCAGGAGAGAGAGAGAGAGAGAGAGAGAGAGAGAGATGGCATGCAACACACACGTAAAATTCTTCACCTCGATCACGTGGGACTCATCCCAGGGATGCAAGGTTGGTTCAACATATGCAAATCAATAAATGTGATACACCATATTAATGAAATCAAACACAAGGACCATGCGGTCATCTCTATAGTTGCTGAAAGAGCACTTGATAAAATTCAACAGTCATTCATGACAAAGGCCTTCTATAAGTTAGGTATAGATGGCAACTATCTCAACGTACTTAAAGCCGTATATGATAAACCCACTGCCAGTATCATCCTGAATGGGGAAAAGCTGAAAGCTGTTCCTTTAAGAACAGGAACTAGACAAGGATGCCCACCCTCACCACTCCTATTCAATATAGTGTTGGAGGTACTAGCCAGAGCAATCAGAGAAGAGAAGGAAATAAAGGGCATCCAGATTGGAAAAGATGAAGTCAAACTGTCCCTGTTTGCAGATGACATGATCCTATATGTCGAACAGTCTGAAGGCTCTACAAAAAAACTCTTGGAGTTGATAAAGGATTTCAGCAAAGTAGCAGGATACAAAATCAACACAAAAAAACCGGTAGCATTTCTATTCTCCATTAGTGGACATGCAGAAAGAGAAATCAAGAAAGCTTGCCCATTGACAGTAGCCACCAAAAACATAAGGTACTTAGGAAGCGAGTTAACCAAGGATGTGAAAAATCTCTATAATGAGAACTACAAACCACTGCTGAGAGAAAGTGGAGAGGAGACAAGACGATGGAAAGATATCCCATGCTCTTGGATTGGAAGCATCAACATAGTGAAAATGTCCATACTACCCAAAGTGATATACAAATTCAATGCAGTCCCCCTCAAAATTCCAGTGACATTTTTCTCAGAAATGGAAAGAACTATCCAGACGCTGATATGGAATAACAAAAGGCCACGCATAGCCACAGCAACGCTGAGCCAAAAAAGTAAAGCTGGAGGCGTAACACTACCTGACTTTAAACTCTCCTACAAAGCTATCATAAGCAAAACAGTACAGTATGGTACTGGCATAAAAACAGACACACTGCTCAGTGGAATAGAATGGAGAATCCAGAAATCAACCCACACACCTACGGCCGTCTGATCTTTGACAAAGGCACCAAGCCTGTACACTGGGGAAGAGACCGCCTCTTCAGGAAATGGTGCTGGGAGAACTGGATATCGATATGCAGGAGAATGAAACTAGACCCATACCTTTCACCATACACTAAAGGCAACTCAAAATGGATTGAAGAATTAATTATACACCCCGAAACAATAAAACCTCTTAAAGAAAACATAGGAGAAACGCTTCAGGAAGTAGGACTGGACACAGACTTCATGAACATGACCCCCAAAGCACGGGCAACCAAAGGAAAAATAAAGAAATGGGATTATATCCAACTGAAAAGCTTCTGCACAGCCAAAGAAAGAATTAACATAGTTAAAAGACAACCAACACAGTGGGAGAAAATATTTGCAAAATATGCATCTGACAGAGGATTTATACTTAGAACATACAAGGAACTCAAACAACTTTACGAGGCAGAAGCAAGCAACCCGATTAAAAAATGGGCAAAAGAGCTAAATAGGCATTTCTCTAAGGAAGATCTACGAATGGCCGGCAGACATATGAAAAAATGCTCAACATCACTCAGCATTCGGGAAAGGCAAATCAAAAGCACACTGAGATACCATCTCACCCCAGTGAGGATGGCTAAAATCCAAAAGACTCTGAACGGTAAATGCTGGCGAGGCTGCGGAGGAAAAGGAACTCTCATACATTGTTGGTGGGACTGCAAAAGGGTGCAGCCTCCATGGAAAATGGGATGGAGTTTCCTCAAACAACTGCAGATAGATCTGCCGTAGATCTACCATTCCCAGCTATCCCACTGCTGGGAATATACCCAGAGGAATGGAAATCATCGAGTCGAAGGTACACCTTTTCCCCAGTGTTCATCGCAGCACTATTTACAATAGCCAAGAGTTGGAACCAGCCCAGATGTCCATCATCAGTTGAGTGGATATGGAAAATGTGGTATATGTACACAATGGAACACTACTCAGCTTTAAAAAAGAATGGAATACTGCCATTTGCAACGACATGGATGGACCTAGAGAGAATTATATTAAGTGAAACAAGTCAGGCCCAGAAAGAGAAATGTCACGTTCTCTCTTATTTGTGGGAGGTAAAGATAAATAGATAAATGCACACAGGAAAAAAAAAAAAAACAAAGAAAGAAAAATTGGGGGGGGGGAAGAAGACGCGACAATTGCAATTCCTTGAAATTGATAGGACAAGCAAACTTTCAGAAAGGACATTGTTGGGAGGGAGGAAGGAGAGGGAGGAGGGAGGGAGGTTTCTGTAATTGGCCGCAATGATCAACCACATTGTATGTCGACAAAATAAAATAAAATAAAAAACTAATACTAAAAATCAACCAACCAATCAATCAATCAATCAATCCATAGCAATGTGTTTCATTATTCCCTACCGCCGCCAGGGCATTCCCCCCAAGCCCCACCCCCCACCTGTCAGCCGGTCCTGCACCTGCCTGGCCCCGCCCACTGTGGGCCTCCACCCCCCCTCCCCTTGGAGCCCGGATGTCTGGGAGGAGGGGGCGGCAGCGCAGCAGCAGCGGCGGACCCAGGAGGCCTCCGAGGGAAGCGGCGCGGCGCGGCGGCGGAGCAGGTAAGGCCCCCGGGAGGGGGCTGTGGGTCCCCAAAGAGGCAGGGCAGGGGCGCAGTGTCAGAGTGAGAGAGGAGGGAGGCGCGGGGTGCCTCGGGAGGGTCCCCCGAAGCCGCGAGTGGGGGAGGGGCGGGGCGGCCGAAAGCAGACGGCGGCGAGGTGCCCAGCTCCGGCAGGGCGGTGACATCGGGGCGCCCTCCTGCCCTACTCAGGAGGAGCCCAGCGCTGTCCCGCCATCCATCCCCCCTGCGCGCGCCGGGCTCGCCTCGTGCTAGGGCTGTCGTGGGAGCGGCCGGCCGGCAGGCGGTGCCGGGAGCCAGGCCGGATAAGCGGCCGCGGCGGCGGCAAGGCAAGGCTGTGGCCTCGGGGTCCCGGGGCCAGGGGAGCAGAGGGGGCGGCAGGGGGCCAGCGTGCAAGTGTGCACGTGTGCACGTGTAAGTGCAAGTGCAGGGTGGCGGGAGACGCGGCCGCGGGAGGTCCAGGCCGGGAGCGCTTTTCTCAGGAGTGGGTCGATGGTCTTCTGTGTTGTCACTGCGTTTTTATCCTTCCTTTTGCGGTTCCCTGTTAGTATCTTCTTGGACTTGGAAGAGTTCTCCGTAGACATTTGTGAATTCTCTCAGCTTTTGTTAGCCTAGGAAAGGACTTTTGCTGTCCGTGTTTGAAGGATCCTTGTTTGGGTACAGTCCTCTTGATAGGGAAGTCTTTCCTTCTGCTGCTTCTAAACTTTGCAACATCCCATTCTTTCCTGGACTGTGAGGTTTCTGTTCATATATTTGCTGAAACCTGTATTTGGACCCTTTTGAGTGTGTGTGCGTGTGTGTGTCTGTGTGTGTGTGTGTGTTTGTGTGTGTTTCTGTCTCCATGCGTTTCAGTGTTCTGTCTTTGTGATTTGTGTGGTTTGACTCTTTGGCTAGTGTAGGTGACACTGATCTGAGCGTTCATGTACAAACTTCTGTGGGGACATATGTTTTCAGTTCTCCTGCGTGTGTTTCCAGCAGTACAATTGCTGGGTCACGGTAGTCACCTGACATTTCCCAGCTTGTCAAAGTGCCAGTCGGGAGTTGATTTTGTTTAGGCCTAAGTATTTGCTTCTGTGGGGTGTTCTGGCCAATGGATTCGGGGGATCCTTGATGGCAAGTGTGTAGAGAATAGGAGAGGGCATGGTTGTGGAGCCCAGGCTGGGGTCCACAAGGATGTATCTAATTAGTCCCCACCCCCCTGCGGGCATTCACCCCTGTGTTCCCGCCACTTCCACCTCCCCCCACCCTTGTCCCGACCCCGCCCAGTCTGGGGTGTCGAGTCCTCCCCCTGAGGCGGCCTGGAGAGGCCGGGATCGCGCACGTCTCCCAGACGCGGCCGGGCCGGCGGGCGCACCAGAGCCTGCTCGGTCCCCGTGTGCACCGGAGCGCTGGACGACGCAGCGGCGGCAGCGGCAGCGGTGGACGACGGAGGAGACCGGCGAGAGGAGCGGCGCGGCGCGGCGGAGCAGGTAGGGCCCACGTGAGGGGGCTGTGGCTCCCGAGCGAGGCAGGGGAGTAGCGTCGTCGCGCCGCGGGGTGTCTTAGGAGGGTCCCCCGAGTCCTGATTTCGGGAGTGGGGGCAGAGGCCAGCGGGGAGGGATGCAGACGGCGGGCGGGGTGCCCGGCGCTGGCAGAGACAGGAGGCTGGGGCGCCCTCCTCCCCTCCGCAGGAGCCCAGCGCTGCTCCGCCGTCCATCCGTCCGTCCGTCCGTCCGTCCGTCCGTCTGCCCGTCCAACCGACCGACCGTCCGACCGTCCGTCCAACGGCCCCAGCGCGCCGGTGGCCTTGTCCCAGGGCTGCTGCGGGAGCAGCCGGCGGGGGGGCGGTGTGGGGGCCAGAACGGAGTAGCAGGTGCAGCTGTGCTGTGGCCTCCTGGTCACGGGGCCGTGTCCTCCGTTCCCGGGCCTGGTGAGCCATCGCCGCCGCTGCGATTGCGAGGGCAGTGGGGACAAGGCCAGCAGGGCATGGCGGGAGCGGTTTTGTCGTCTTCCTTGCAGGTTGAGTGTGTTCTTTGTTTTTCTCCTTCCATGACTGCTGACTTTCGTCCCTGCAGACGTGGTGCTGGGGCATGTGAGCGTCATCGTTGAGATGGAAGAGCCCTGTGCAGCGCTTTGGGAGAGCGGTCTGCTGTGGGGGATCCTCTCGGCCTTCGTCTGTCTGGGAGAGGATTGTCTCTCTCCCTGTTTGAAGGATACTCTTGTCCATACAGTGCTCTTGTCTGAAAGGCTTTGTTGTTGTTTTTGTTGTTCTTAAATTTTTGGTTTGGCTAGAACGTCTCTTTCTCTCCTGGACTGGGAGTTTTCTGTTGAAGAATTTACTGAAATCTGTATTAAGACTTTATGTGAGTGTGTGTGTAAGTGTGTGTGTTTGCGCGTGTGAGAGTGAGTGTGTGTTTGTGTGTGTGTGTGTGTGTGCGCGCCCCTCTCTTGCCGGTTTCAGTATTGTTCCTTGGCGTTCTGTGTGGTTTTGACTCTTTGACTAGTGTAAGTGAGGCTGATCGGAGCGTTCGTATATAAACTTTTGTGTGGACAGATTTTCAGTTTTCGTTCGTAGGTCCCCAGCGGTAGGATTGCTGGGCCACGTAGTAAGTTTACATTTCACGTTTTGAAAAACTACCGACCTGGTTTCCTGGCAGTCTGTAGCATTTTCCAGTCTCTCCCTCAATATATGAGGGTTGTGCTATCTCTATAGCCTTGTCAATACCTTGTCTTGACTGTCTTTTTGATTTATAGGCCTTGTAATGTGTGCCCCCTATTATCTCACTGTGGTATTGATAGCCATTTCCTTGCTGGTGACGATGAATATCTTCTTCGGTGCTTATTGGCCTTTCCTATCTGTCACTTAGAGAAATGCTCATTTGAATGATCTGAGCAGGTTTGTGGTTTGTTTGTTACTGGCGGCTGGCCTGTGTGGGGATCCTAACCCTTGCTCTTGGTATGAGAGCACCACCCTCTAACCAACAGAGCTAACGGGCCGACTCTTCCTCTGACCATTTTTTAAAAAATTCTGCCTACTGTCGTTTAGGAGCTCTTTCTATAGTCTTGTTCTTAATCTGTGAATTGAAAATGTATTTTTCCTGTGCAGCCTGATGTCTTTTCTTTTTCTCAGTGGTGTCCTGTAAAGCACAGCAGTTTTACGTTGCATGATATCCAGTTTACTCTTTCTTTATATGGGTTCTTGTGTTTTCGGCATCTTACCTAAGAGACCACCACCAAATCCGGTATCACAAAGGTTTGTTCCTGTGTTTCTCGAGTGTTGTAGTTTGAGTTCTTACAGTTAGCTCTGTGACACGTGTGGTGTTCACTTTTGGGTATGGGGTTAGAAAAGGGCTCGATTTCATTTCTTTCCATGTGGCTATTCAGTTGTCTCAGCACCATTTGTTGTGGTCACAAAGCACTTGTGAGAATCCAGTTGTCATAGCTGCATGAGCTTGCTTCTAGGCCAGTCAATTCTGTTCCTCTGATGTACACTTTATGCCAGCGCTGCACTGTGTTTCTTTTTATTGGACTTGAATTTTTACTTTTTATTGACAGCTCGCAACTGCATATGTTTATGGGGCACCATGTGATAATTGCATACATGTGTACATTGTGCAGTGAGCAAGTTAGGCAAGTAACACACTCGTGACCTCACATACTTCCCCCCCTGTGGTAAGAGCACTGAAAATCCACTCTTTTGGTAATTCTGAAATATACATTATTATTAACTAGAGTCACCTTGCTGTGTCATAGATCACCAGACCTTATTTCTCCAGAGTGAAACTTTGTACCCATTGGTCAAACTTCCCTTCGTCCTTGTTCCTCCATCCCCCCCGCCCGCAGCTCCCAGGCTCTGCTAACCATCATTCTGGTCTCTAGTTCCATGAGTCTGACCTTTCCAGTTTCCACATTCAAGTGAAATCATGCAGCATGTCTTTCTGTGCCTGGCATGTGTCACTCAGCGTAATGTCTTCTAGTTGCATCCCAGTTGTTGGAAAATGACAGAGTTTTGTTCTTTTCTAAGGCCGAATAGTATTTCATTGTGTACTTAGACCACGTTTTCTTTATCTGTTCGTCTGTTAATAAACACTTAGGTTGATTCTATATCTTGACTCTTATGGATAATGCCTCAGTGCACATGGCAGTACAGATATCTCTTCAACCTATTGATTTCAGTTCTTTGGGGGATATTCCCTGAAGTGGGATTGCTGGATCATACGGTACTTCTATTTACAGATTTTTGAGAAACCTCCATGCTGTTTTCTGTAATGGTTGTACGTTCCTACCAGCAGTGTACAAGGGTAGCCTTTTCTCCACGTCCTTGCCAGTGCTAGTTATCTTTTGTCTTTTTGATAACAGCCATTCCAATGGGTATGAAGTAATTATGTGTCCTAGTGATTTTAATTTGTATTTCCCTGATGATTAGGGAGGTTGAGCATTTTCTCATCAGCCTGTTGGCCACGTGGAGGTCTTATTCTGAGAAACGTATGTTCAGTTACTCTGCCCATTTTTTAAATCGGGTTGTTGTCTTGCTATTGAGTTGTTTGAATTTTGTATGTAGTTTTGGATACTTATTCATAATCAGGTGTACGGTTTTCCAATATTTTCTCTCATTCCAGTCATCGTGTCTTCGCTCTCCTACTTGTTCTTTTCCTGTGCGGAAGCTTTTTAATTTGATGCAATCCCATTTTCGTCTGTGCTTGATTTTGTCGCCTTGCTTTTGGGGCTATCTGCAAAAAATCATTGCCCAGACCAATGTTGTGGAGCTTTTCCCATTTGTTTTCTTCTAGCAATTTTACAGTTTCAGGTGTTCCATTTCCATCTTTAATCCATATTGAGCCGATTTTTGTAGGTGGTGTAAGATAAGAGAAGGGTTCAACTTCATTTTTCTGAGTGTGTATACACGGTTTTGCCAACACCGGTTATTGAAGAAACTGTCATTTGCTCGTTATGCGTTCTTGGTACCTTTATTGAAAAATCATTTGACTGTAAATATGTAGTTTTATTTTGGGGCTCCAGTTTGTTTCACTGGTTGATGTGAATGTTTTTAGTCTACTACCTTGTGGTTTTGATTACTGTAGCATGTGTCTTTGTCCATTTCTGTTGCTTAGAACAGAATTACCTAAAACTGGGTGATTTATAAAGAAACAGTCTTTATGGCTTACAGTTTCAAATGTTGGGAAGCCCAAAGTCCAGGTAACACGTCTGGTGAGGAAATTGTTTGGTGGTGACTTCAACGACACAGTGTATCACACTGTGAGAAAGGCAGGAGAGAGAGAGAGAGAGAGAGAGAGAGAGAGATGGCATGCAACACACACGTAAAATTCTTCACCTCGATCACGTGGGACTCATCCCAGGGATGCAAGGTTGGTTCAACATATGCAAATCAATAAATGTGATACACCATATTAATGAAATCAAACACAAGGACCATGCGGTCATCTCTATAGTTGCTGAAAGAGCACTTGATAAAATTCAACAGTCATTCATGACAAAGGCCTTCTATAAGTTAGGTATAGATGGCAACTATCTCAACGTACTTAAAGCCGTATATGATAAACCCACTGCCAGTATCATCCTGAATGGGGAAAAGCTGAAAGCTGTTCCTTTAAGAACAGGAACTAGACAAGGATGCCCACCCTCACCACTCCTATTCAATATAGTGTTGGAGGTACTAGCCAGAGCAATCAGAGAAGAGAAGGAAATAAAGGGCATCCAGATTGGAAAAGATGAAGTCAAACTGTCCCTGTTTGCAGATGACATGATCCTATATGTCGAACAGTCTGAAGGCTCTACAAAAAAACTCTTGGAGTTGATAAAGGATTTCAGCAAAGTAGCAGGATACAAAATCAACACAAAAAAACCGGTAGCATTTCTATTCTCCATTAGTGGACATGCAGAAAGAGAAATCAAGAAAGCTTGCCCATTGACAGTAGCCACCAAAAACATAAGGTACTTAGGAAGCGAGTTAACCAAGGATGTGAAAAATCTCTATAATGAGAACTACAAACCACTGCTGAGAGAAAGTGGAGAGGAGACAAGACGATGGAAAGATATCCCATGCTCTTGGATTGGAAGCATCAACATAGTGAAAATGTCCATACTACCCAAAGTGATATACAAATTCAATGCAGTCCCCCTCAAAATTCCAGTGACATTTTTCTCAGAAATGGAAAGAACTATCCAGACGCTGATATGGAATAACAAAAGGCCACGCATAGCCACAGCAACGCTGAGCCAAAAAAGTAAAGCTGGAGGCGTAACACTACCTGACTTTAAACTCTCCTACAAAGCTATCATAAGCAAAACAGTACAGTATGGTACTGGCATAAAAACAGACACACTGCTCAGTGGAATAGAATGGAGAATCCAGAAATCAACCCACACACCTACGGCCGTCTGATCTTTGACAAAGGCACCAAGCCTGTACACTGGGGAAGAGACCGCCTCTTCAGGAAATGGTGCTGGGAGAACTGGATATCGATATGCAGGAGAATGAAACTAGACCCATACCTTTCACCATACACTAAAGGCAACTCAAAATGGATTGAAGAATTAATTATACACCCCGAAACAATAAAACCTCTTAAAGAAAACATAGGAGAAACGCTTCAGGAAGTAGGACTGGACACAGACTTCATGAACATGACCCCCAAAGCACGGGCAACCAAAGGAAAAATAAAGAAATGGGATTATATCCAACTGAAAAGCTTCTGCACAGCCAAAGAAAGAATTAACATAGTTAAAAGACAACCAACACAGTGGGAGAAAATATTTGCAAAATATGCATCTGACAGAGGATTTATACTTAGAACATACAAGGAACTCAAACAACTTTACGAGGCAGAAGCAAGCAACCCGATTAAAAAATGGGCAAAAGAGCTAAATAGGCATTTCTCTAAGGAAGATCTACGAATGGCCGGCAGACATATGAAAAAATGCTCAACATCACTCAGCATTCGGGAAAGGCAAATCAAAAGCACACTGAGATACCATCTCACCCCAGTGAGGATGGCTAAAATCCAAAAGACTCTGAACGGTAAATGCTGGCGAGGCTGCGGAGGAAAAGGAACTCTCATACATTGTTGGTGGGACTGCAAAAGGGTGCAGCCTCCATGGAAAATGGGATGGAGTTTCCTCAAACAACTGCAGATAGATCTGCCGTAGATCTACCATTCCCAGCTATCCCACTGCTGGGAATATACCCAGAGGAATGGAAATCATCGAGTCGAAGGTACACCTTTTCCCCAGTGTTCATCGCAGCACTATTTACAATAGCCAAGAGTTGGAACCAGCCCAGATGTCCATCATCAGTTGAGTGGATATGGAAAATGTGGTATATGTACACAATGGAACACTACTCAGCTTTAAAAAAGAATGGAATACTGCCATTTGCAACGACATGGATGGACCTAGAGAGAATTATATTAAGTGAAACAAGTCAGGCCCAGAAAGAGAAATGTCACGTTCTCTCTTATTTGTGGGAGGTAAAGATAAATAGATAAATGCACACAGGAAAAAAAAAAAAAACAAAGAAAGAAAAATTGGGGGGGGGGAAGAAGACGCGACAATTGCAATTCCTTGAAATTGATAGGACAAGCAAACTTTCAGAAAGGACATTGTTGGGAGGGAGGAAGGAGAGGGAGGAGGGAGGGAGGTTTCTGTAATTGGCCGCAATGATCAACCACATTGTATGTCGACAAAATAAAATAAAATAAAAAACTAATACTAAAAATCAACCAACCAATCAATCAATCAATCAATCCATAGCAATGTGTTTCATTATTCCCTACCGCCGCCAGGGCATTCCCCCCAAGCCCCACCCCCCACCTGTCAGCCGGTCCTGCACCTGCCTGGCCCCGCCCACTGTGGGCCTCCACCCCCCCTCCCCTTGGAGCCCGGATGTCTGGGAGGAGGGGGCGGCAGCGCAGCAGCAGCGGCGGACCCAGGAGGCCTCCGAGGGAAGCGGCGCGGCGCGGCGGCGGAGCAGGTAAGGCCCCCGGGAGGGGGCTGTGGGTCCCCAAAGAGGCAGGGCAGGGGCGCAGTGTCAGAGTGAGAGAGGAGGGAGGCGCGGGGTGCCTCGGGAGGGTCCCCCGAAGCCGCGAGTGGGGGAGGGGCGGGGCGGCCGAAAGCAGACGGCGGCGAGGTGCCCAGCTCCGGCAGGGCGGTGACATCGGGGCGCCCTCCTGCCCTACTCAGGAGGAGCCCAGCGCTGTCCCGCCATCCATCCCCCCTGCGCGCGCCGGGCTCGCCTCGTGCTAGGGCTGTCGTGGGAGCGGCCGGCCGGCAGGCGGTGCCGGGAGCCAGGCCGGATAAGCGGCCGCGGCGGCGGCAAGGCAAGGCTGTGGCCTCGGGGTCCCGGGGCCAGGGGAGCAGAGGGGGCGGCAGGGGGCCAGCGTGCAAGTGTGCACGTGTGCACGTGTAAGTGCAAGTGCAGGGTGGCGGGAGACGCGGCCGCGGGAGGTCCAGGCCGGGAGCGCTTTTCTCAGGAGTGGGTCGATGGTCTTCTGTGTTGTCACTGCGTTTTTATCCTTCCTTTTGCGGTTCCCTGTTAGTATCTTCTTGGACTTGGAAGAGTTCTCCGTAGACATTTGTGAATTCTCTCAGCTTTTGTTAGCCTAGGAAAGGACTTTTGCTGTCCGTGTTTGAAGGATCCTTGTTTGGGTACAGTCCTCTTGATAGGGAAGTCTTTCCTTCTGCTGCTTCTAAACTTTGCAACATCCCATTCTTTCCTGGACTGTGAGGTTTCTGTTCATATATTTGCTGAAACCTGTATTTGGACCCTTTTGAGTGTGTGTGCGTGTGTGTGTCTGTGTGTGTGTGTGTGTTTGTGTGTGTTTCTGTCTCCATGCGTTTCAGTGTTCTGTCTTTGTGATTTGTGTGGTTTGACTCTTTGGCTAGTGTAGGTGACACTGATCTGAGCGTTCATGTACAAACTTCTGTGGGGACATATGTTTTCAGTTCTCCTGCGTGTGTTTCCAGCAGTACAATTGCTGGGTCACGGTAGTCACCTGACATTTCCCAGCTTGTCAAAGTGCCAGTCGGGAGTTGATTTTGTTTAGGCCTAAGTATTTGCTTCTGTGGGGTGTTCTGGCCAATGGATTCGGGGGATCCTTGATGGCAAGTGTGTAGAGAATAGGAGAGGGCATGGTTGTGGAGCCCAGGCTGGGGTCCACAAGGATGTATCTAATTAGTCCCCACCCCCCTGCGGGCATTCACCCCTGTGTTCCCGCCACTTCCACCTCCCCCCACCCTTGTCCCGACCCCGCCCAGTCTGGGGTGTCGAGTCCTCCCCCTGAGGCGGCCTGGAGAGGCCGGGATCGCGCACGTCTCCCAGACGCGGCCGGGCCGGCGGGCGCACCAGAGCCTGCTCGGTCCCCGTGTGCACCGGAGCGCTGGACGACGCAGCGGCGGCAGCGGCAGCGGTGGACGACGGAGGAGACCGGCGAGAGGAGCGGCGCGGCGCGGCGGAGCAGGTAGGGCCCACGTGAGGGGGCTGTGGCTCCCGAGCGAGGCAGGGGAGTAGCGTCGTCGCGCCGCGGGGTGTCTTAGGAGGGTCCCCCGAGTCCTGATTTCGGGAGTGGGGGCAGAGGCCAGCGGGGAGGGATGCAGACGGCGGGCGGGGTGCCCGGCGCTGGCAGAGACAGGAGGCTGGGGCGCCCTCCTCCCCTCCGCAGGAGCCCAGCGCTGCTCCGCCGTCCATCCGTCCGTCCGTCCGTCCGTCCGTCCGTCTGCCCGTCCAACCGACCGACCGTCCGACCGTCCGTCCAACGGCCCCAGCGCGCCGGTGGCCTTGTCCCAGGGCTGCTGCGGGAGCAGCCGGCGGGGGGGCGGTGTGGGGGCCAGAACGGAGTAGCAGGTGCAGCTGTGCTGTGGCCTCCTGGTCACGGGGCCGTGTCCTCCGTTCCCGGGCCTGGTGAGCCATCGCCGCCGCTGCGATTGCGAGGGCAGTGGGGACAAGGCCAGCAGGGCATGGCGGGAGCGGTTTTGTCGTCTTCCTTGCAGGTTGAGTGTGTTCTTTGTTTTTCTCCTTCCATGACTGCTGACTTTCGTCCCTGCAGACGTGGTGCTGGGGCATGTGAGCGTCATCGTTGAGATGGAAGAGCCCTGTGCAGCGCTTTGGGAGAGCGGTCTGCTGTGGGGGATCCTCTCGGCCTTCGTCTGTCTGGGAGAGGATTGTCTCTCTCCCTGTTTGAAGGATACTCTTGTCCATACAGTGCTCTTGTCTGAAAGGCTTTGTTGTTGTTTTTGTTGTTCTTAAATTTTTGGTTTGGCTAGAACGTCTCTTTCTCTCCTGGACTGGGAGTTTTCTGTTGAAGAATTTACTGAAATCTGTATTAAGACTTTATGTGAGTGTGTGTGTAAGTGTGTGTGTTTGCGCGTGTGAGAGTGAGTGTGTGTTTGTGTGTGTGTGTGTGTGTGCGCGCCCCTCTCTTGCCGGTTTCAGTATTGTTCCTTGGCGTTCTGTGTGGTTTTGACTCTTTGACTAGTGTAAGTGAGGCTGATCGGAGCGTTCGTATATAAACTTTTGTGTGGACAGATTTTCAGTTTTCGTTCGTAGGTCCCCAGCGGTAGGATTGCTGGGCCACGTAGTAAGTTTACATTTCACGTTTTGAAAAACTACCGACCTGGTTTCCTGGCAGTCTGTAGCATTTTCCAGTCTCTCCCTCAATATATGAGGGTTGTGCTATCTCTATAGCCTTGTCAATACCTTGTCTTGACTGTCTTTTTGATTTATAGGCCTTGTAATGTGTGCCCCCTATTATCTCACTGTGGTATTGATAGCCATTTCCTTGCTGGTGACGATGAATATCTTCTTCGGTGCTTATTGGCCTTTCCTATCTGTCACTTAGAGAAATGCTCATTTGAATGATCTGAGCAGGTTTGTGGTTTGTTTGTTACTGGCGGCTGGCCTGTGTGGGGATCCTAACCCTTGCTCTTGGTATGAGAGCACCACCCTCTAACCAACAGAGCTAACGGGCCGACTCTTCCTCTGACCATTTTTTAAAAAATTCTGCCTACTGTCGTTTAGGAGCTCTTTCTATAGTCTTGTTCTTAATCTGTGAATTGAAAATGTATTTTTCCTGTGCAGCCTGATGTCTTTTCTTTTTCTCAGTGGTGTCCTGTAAAGCACAGCAGTTTTACGTTGCATGATATCCAGTTTACTCTTTCTTTATATGGGTTCTTGTGTTTTCGGCATCTTACCTAAGAGACCACCACCAAATCCGGTATCACAAAGGTTTGTTCCTGTGTTTCTCGAGTGTTGTAGTTTGAGTTCTTACAGTTAGCTCTGTGACACGTGTGGTGTTCACTTTTGGGTATGGGGTTAGAAAAGGGCTCGATTTCATTTCTTTCCATGTGGCTATTCAGTTGTCTCAGCACCATTTGTTGTGGTCACAAAGCACTTGTGAGAATCCAGTTGTCATAGCTGCATGAGCTTGCTTCTAGGCCAGTCAATTCTGTTCCTCTGATGTACACTTTATGCCAGCGCTGCACTGTGTTTCTTTTTATTGGACTTGAATTTTTACTTTTTATTGACAGCTCGCAACTGCATATGTTTATGGGGCACCATGTGATAATTGCATACATGTGTACATTGTGCAGTGAGCAAGTTAGGCAAGTAACACACTCGTGACCTCACATACTTCCCCCCCTGTGGTAAGAGCACTGAAAATCCACTCTTTTGGTAATTCTGAAATATACATTATTATTAACTAGAGTCACCTTGCTGTGTCATAGATCACCAGACCTTATTTCTCCAGAGTGAAACTTTGTACCCATTGGTCAAACTTCCCTTCGTCCTTGTTCCTCCATCCCCCCCGCCCGCAGCTCCCAGGCTCTGCTAACCATCATTCTGGTCTCTAGTTCCATGAGTCTGACCTTTCCAGTTTCCACATTCAAGTGAAATCATGCAGCATGTCTTTCTGTGCCTGGCATGTGTCACTCAGCGTAATGTCTTCTAGTTGCATCCCAGTTGTTGGAAAATGACAGAGTTTTGTTCTTTTCTAAGGCCGAATAGTATTTCATTGTGTACTTAGACCACGTTTTCTTTATCTGTTCGTCTGTTAATAAACACTTAGGTTGATTCTATATCTTGACTCTTATGGATAATGCCTCAGTGCACATGGCAGTACAGATATCTCTTCAACCTATTGATTTCAGTTCTTTGGGGGATATTCCCTGAAGTGGGATTGCTGGATCATACGGTACTTCTATTTACAGATTTTTGAGAAACCTCCATGCTGTTTTCTGTAATGGTTGTACGTTCCTACCAGCAGTGTACAAGGGTAGCCTTTTCTCCACGTCCTTGCCAGTGCTAGTTATCTTTTGTCTTTTTGATAACAGCCATTCCAATGGGTATGAAGTAATTATGTGTCCTAGTGATTTTAATTTGTATTTCCCTGATGATTAGGGAGGTTGAGCATTTTCTCATCAGCCTGTTGGCCACGTGGAGGTCTTATTCTGAGAAACGTATGTTCAGTTACTCTGCCCATTTTTTAAATCGGGTTGTTGTCTTGCTATTGAGTTGTTTGAATTTTGTATGTAGTTTTGGATACTTATTCATAATCAGGTGTACGGTTTTCCAATATTTTCTCTCATTCCAGTCATCGTGTCTTCGCTCTCCTACTTGTTCTTTTCCTGTGCGGAAGCTTTTTAATTTGATGCAATCCCATTTTCGTCTGTGCTTGATTTTGTCGCCTTGCTTTTGGGGCTATCTGCAAAAAATCATTGCCCAGACCAATGTTGTGGAGCTTTTCCCATTTGTTTTCTTCTAGCAATTTTACAGTTTCAGGTGTTCCATTTCCATCTTTAATCCATATTGAGCCGATTTTTGTAGGTGGTGTAAGATAAGAGAAGGGTTCAACTTCATTTTTCTGAGTGTGTATACACGGTTTTGCCAACACCGGTTATTGAAGAAACTGTCATTTGCTCGTTATGCGTTCTTGGTACCTTTATTGAAAAATCATTTGACTGTAAATATGTAGTTTTATTTTGGGGCTCCAGTTTGTTTCACTGGTTGATGTGAATGTTTTTAGTCTACTACCTTGTGGTTTTGATTACTGTAGCATGTGTCTTTGTCCATTTCTGTTGCTTAGAACAGAATTACCTAAAACTGGGTGATTTATAAAGAAACAGTCTTTATGGCTTACAGTTTCAAATGTTGGGAAGCCCAAAGTCCAGGTAACACGTCTGGTGAGGAACTTGTTTGGTGGTGACTTCAACGACACAGTGTATCACACTGTGAGAAAGGCAGGAGAGAGAGAGAGAGAGAGAGAGAGAGAGAGATGGCATGCAACACACACGTAAAATTCTTCACCTCGATCACGTGGGACTCATCCCAGGGATGCAAGGTTGGTTCAACATATGCAAATCAATAAATGTGATACACCATATTAATGAAATCAAACACAAGGACCATGCGGTCATCTCTATAGTTGCTGAAAGAGCACTTGATAAAATTCAACAGTCATTCATGACAAAGGCCTTCTATAAGTTAGGTATAGATGGCAACTATCTCAACGTAATTAAAGCCGTATATGATAAACCCACTGCCAGTATCATCCTGAATGGGGAAAAGCTGAAAGCTGTTCCTTTAAGAACAGGAACTAGACAAGGATGCCCACCCTCACCACTCCTATTCAATATAGTGTTGGAGGTACTAGCCAGAGCAATCAGAGAAGAGAAGGAAATAAAGGGCATCCAGATTGGAAAAGATGAAGTCAAACTGTCCCTGTTTGCAGATGACATGATCCTATATGTCGAACAGTCTGAAGGCTCTACAAAAAAACTCTTGGAGTTGATAAAGGATTTCAGCAAAGTAGCAGGATACAAAATCAACACACAAAAACCGGTAGCATTTCTATTCTCCATTAGTGGACATGCAGAAAGAGAAATCAAGAAAGCTTGCCCATTGACAGTAGCCACCAAAAACATAAGGTACTTAGGAAGCGAGTTAACCAAGGATGTGAAAAATCTCTATAATGAGAACTACAAACCACTGCTGAGAGAAAGTGGAGAGGAGACAAGACGATGGAAAGATATCCCATGCTCTTGGATTGGAAGCATCAACATAGTGAAAATGTCCATACTACCCAAAGTGATATACAAATTCAATGCAGTCCCCCTCAAAATTCCAGTGACATTTTTCTCAGAAATGGAAAGAACTATCCAGACGCTGATATGGAATAACAAAAGGCCACGCATAGCCACAGCAACGCTGAGCCAAAAAAGTAAAGCTGGAGGCGTAACACTACCTGACTTTAAACTCTCCTACAAAGCTATCATAAGCAAAACAGTACAGTATGGTACTGGCATAAAAACAGACACACTGCTCAGTGGAATAGAATGGAGAATCCAGAAATCAACCCACACACCTACGGCCGTCTGATCTTTGACAAAGGCACCAAGCCTGTACACTGGGGAAGAGACCGCCTCTTCAGGAAATGGTGCTGGGAGAACTGGATATCGATATGCAGGAGAATGAAACTAGACCCATACCTTTCACCATACACTAAAGGCAACTCAAAATGGATTGAAGAATTAATTATACACCCCGAAACAATAAAACCTCTTAAAGAAAACATAGGAGAAACGCTTCAGGAAGTAGGACTGGACACAGACTTCATGAACATGACCCCCAAAGCACGGGCAACCAAAGGAAAAATAAACAAATGGGATTATATCCAACTGAAAAGCTTCTGCACAGCCAAAGAAAGAATTAACATAGTTAAAAGACAACCAACACAGTGGGAGAAAATATTTGCAAAATATGCATCTGACAGAGGATTTATACTTAGAACATACAAGGAACTCAAACAACTTTACGAGGCAGAAGCAAGCAACCCGATTAAAAAATGGGCAAAAGAGCTAAATAGGCATTTCTCTAAGGAAGATCTACGAATGGCCGGCAGACATATGAAAAAATGCTCAACATCACTCAGCATTCGGGAAAGGCAAATCAAAAGCACACTGAGATACCATCTCACCCCAGTGAGGATGGCTAAAATCCAAAAGACTCTGAACGGTAAATGCTGGCGAGGCTGCGGAGGAAAAGGAACCCTCATACATTGTTGGTGGGACTGCAAAAGGGTGCAGCCTCCATGGAAAATGGGATGGAGTTTCCTCAAACAACTGCAGATAGATCTGCCGTAGATCTACCATTCCCAGCTATCCCACTGCTGGGAATATACCCAGAGGAATGGAAATCATCGAGTCGAAGGTACACCTTTTCCCCAGTGTTCATCGCAGCACTATTTACAATAGCCAAGAGTTGGAACCAGCCCAGATGTCCATCATCAGTTGAGTGGATATGGAAAATGTGGTATATGTACACAATGGAACACTACTCAGCTTTAAAAAAGAATGGAATACTGCCATTTGCAACGACATGGATGGACCTAGAGAGAATTATATTAAGTGAAACAAGTCAGGCCCAGAAAGAGAAATGTCACGTTCTCTCTTATTTGTGGGAGGTAAAGATAAATAGATAAATGCACACAGGAAAAAAAAAAAAAAAAAAAAAGAAAGAAAAATTTGGGGGGGGGAAGAAGACGCGACAATTGCAATTCCTTGAAATTGATAGGACAAGCAAACTTTCAGAAAGGACATGGTTGGGAGGGAGGAAGGAGAGGGAGGAGGGAGGGAGGTTTCTGTAATTGGCCGCAATGATCAACCACATTGTATGTCGACAAAATAAAATAAAATAAAAAACTAATACTAAAAATCAATCAATCAATCAATCAATCAATCAATGCATAGCAATGTGTTTCATTATTCCCTACCGCCGCCAGGGCATTCCCCCCAAGCCCCACCCCCCACCTGTCAGCCGGTCCTGCACCTGCCTGGCCCCGCCCACTGTGGGCCTCCACCCCCCCTCCCCTTGGAGCCCGGATGTCTGGGAGGAGGGGGCGGCAGCGCAGCAGCAGCAGCGGCGGACCCAGGAGGCCTCCGAGGGAAGCGGCGCGGCGCGGCGGCGGAGCAGGTAAGGCCCCCGGGAGGGGGCTGTGGGTCCCCAAAGAGGCAGGGCAGGGGCGCAGTGTCAGAGTGAGAGAGGAGGTAGGCGCGGGGTGCCTCGGGAGGGTCCCCCGAAGCCGCGAGTGGGGGAGGGGCGGGGCGGCCGAAAGCAGATGGCGGCGAGGTGCCCAGCTCCGGCAGGGCGGTGACATCGGGGCGCCCTCCTGCCCTACTCAGGAGGAGCCCAGCGCTGTCCCGCCATCCGTCCCCCCTGCGCGCCGGGCTCGCCTCGTGCTAGGGCTGTCGTGGGAGCGGCCGGCCGGCAGGCGGTGCTGGGAGCCAGGCCGGATAAGCGGCCGCGGCGGCGGCAAGGCAAGGCTGTGGCCTCGGGGTCCCGGGGCCAGGGGAGCAGAGGGGGCGGCAGGGGGCCAGCGTGCAAGTGTGCACGTGTGCACTTGTAAGTGCAAGTGCAGGGTGGCGGGAGACGCGGCCGCGGGAGGTCCAGGCCGGGAGCGCTTTTCTCAGGAGTGGGTCGATGGTCTTCTGTGTTGTCACTGCGTTTTTATCCTTCCTTTTGCGGTTCCCTGTTAGTATCTTCTTGGACTTGGAAGAGTTCTGCGTAGACATTTGTGAATTCTCTCAGCTTTTGTTAGCCTAGGAAAGGACTTTTGCTGTCCGTGTTTGAAGGATCCTTGTTTGGGTACAGTCCTCTTGATAGGGAAGTCTTTCCTTCTGCTGCTTCTAAACTTTGCAACATCCCATTCTTTCCTGGACTGTGAGGTTTCTGTTCATATATTTGCTGAAACCTGTATTTGGACCCTTTTGAGTGTGTGTGCGTGCGTGTCTGTGTGTGTGTGTGTGTGTGTGTGTGTGTGTCTGTGCATGTGTGTGTTTCTGTCTCCATGCGTTTCAGTGTTCTTTCTTTGTGATTTGTGTGGTTTGACCCTTTGGCTAGTGTAGGTGACACTGATCTGAGCGTTCATGTACAAACTTCTGTGGGGACATATGTTTTCAGTTCTCCTGCGTGTGTCTCCAGCAGTACAATTGCTGGGTCACGGTAGTCACCTGACATTTCCCAGCTTGTCAAAGTGCCAGTCGGGAGTTGATTTTGTTTAGGCCTAAGTATTTGCTTCTGTGGGGTGTTCTGGCCAATGGATTCGGGGGATCCTTGATGGCAAGTGTGTAGAGAATAGGAGAGGGCATGGTTGTGGAGCCCAGGCTGGGGTCCACAAGGATGTATCTAATTAGTCCCCACCCCCCTGCGGGCATTCACCCCTGTGTTCCCGCCACTTCCACCTCCCCCCACCCTTGTCCCGACCCCGCCCAGTCTGGGGTGTCGAGTCCTCCCCCTGAGGCGGCCTGGAGAGGCCGGGATCGCGTACGTCTCCCAGACGCGGCCGGGCCGGCGGGCGCACCAGAGCCTGCTCGGTCCCCGTGTGCACCGGAGCGCTGGACGACGCAGCGGCGGCAGCGGCAGCGGTGGACGACGGAGGAGACCGGCGAGAGGAGCGGCGCGGCGCGGCGGAGCAGGTAGGGCCCACGTGAGGGGGCTGTGGCTCCCGAGCGAGGCAGGGGAGTAGCGTCGTCGCGCCGCGGGGTGTCTTAGGAGGGTCCCCCGAGTCCTGATTTCGGGAGTGGGGGCAGAGGCCAGCGGGGAGGGATGCAGACGGCGGGCGGGGTGCCCGGCGCTGGCAGAGACAGGAGGCTGGGGCGCCCTCCTCCCCTCCGCAGGAGCCCAGCGCTGCTCCGCCGTCCGTCCGTCCGTCCGTCCGTCCGTCCGTCTGTCCGTCCGTCTGTCCGTCCGTCCAACCGACCGACCGACCGACCGTCCGACCGTCCGTCCAAGGGCCCCAGCGCGCCGGTGGCCTTGTCCCAGGGCTGCTGCGGGAGCAGCCGGCGGGGGGCGGTGTGGGGGCCAGAACGGAGTAGCAGGTGCAGCTGTGCTGTGGCCTCCTGGTCACGGGGCCGTGTCCTCCGTTCCCGGGCCTGGTGAGCCATCGCCGCCGCTGCGATTGCGAGGGCAGTGGGGACAAGGCCAGCAGGGCATGGCGGGAGCGGTTTTGTCGTCTTCCTTGCAGGTTGAGTGTGTTCTTTGTTTTTCTCCTTCCATGACTGCTGACTTTCGTCCCTGCAGACGTGGTGCTGGGGCATGTGAGCGTCATCGTTGAGATGGAAGAGCCCTGTGCAGCGCTTTGGGAGAGCGGTCTGCTGTGGGGGATCCTCTCGGCCTTCGTCTGTCTGGGAGAGGATTGTCTCTCTCCCTGTTTGAAGGATACTCTTGTCCATACAGTGCTCTTGTCTGAAAGGCTTTGTTGTTGTTTTTGTTGTTGTTAAATTTTTGGTTTGGCTAGAACGTCTCTTTCTCTCCTGGACTGGGAGTTTTCTGTTGAAGAATTTACTGAAATCTGTATTAAGACTTTATGTGAGTGTGTGTGTAAGTGTGTGTGTTTGTGCGTGTGAGAGTGAGTGTGTGTTTGTGTGTGTGTGTGTGTGTGCGCCCCTCTCTTGCCGGTTTCAGTATTGTTCCTTGGCGTTCTGTGTGGTTTTGACTCTTTGACTAGTGTAAGTGAGGCTGATCGGAGCGTTCGTATATAAACTTTTGTGTGGACAGATTTTCAGTTTTCGTTCGTAGGTCCCCAGCGGTAGGATTGCTGGGCCACGTAGTAAGTTTACATTTCACGTTTTGAAAAACTACCGACCTGGTTTCCTGGCAGTCTGTAGCATTTTCCAGTCTCTCCCTCAATATATGAGGGTTGTGCTATCTCTATGGCCTTGTCAATACCTTGTCTTGACTGTCTTTTTGATTTATAGGCCTTGTAATGTGTGCCCCCTATTATCTCACTGTGGTATTGATAGCCATTTCCTTGCTGGTGACGATGAATATCTTCTTCGGTGCTTATTGGCCTTTCCTATCTGTCACTTAGAGAAATGCTCATTTGAATGATCTGAGCAGGTTTGTGGTTTGTTTGTTACTGGCGGCTGGCCTGTGTGGGGATCCTAACCCTTGCTCTTGGTATGAGAGCACCACCCTCTAACCAACAGAGCTAACGGGCCGACTCTTCCTCTGACCATTTTTTAAAAAATTCTGCCTACTGTCGTTTAGGAGCTCTTTCTATAGTCTTGTTCTTAATCTGTGAATTGAAAATGTATTTTTCCTGTGCAGCCTGATGTCTTTTCTTTTTCTCAGTGGTGTCCTGTAAAGCACAGCAGTTTTACGTTGCATGATATCCAGTTTACTCTTTCTTTATATGGGTTCTTGTGTTTTCGGCATCTTACCTAAGAGACCACCACCAAATCCGGTATCACAAAGGTTTGTTCCTGTGTTTCTCGAGTGTTGTAGTTTGAGTTCTTACAGTTAGCTCTGTGACACGTGTGGTGTTCACTTTTGGGTATGGGGTTAGAAAAGGGCTCGATTTCATTTCTTTCCATGTGGCTATTCAGTTGTCTCAGCACCATTTGTTGTGGTCACAAAGCACTTGTGAGAATCCAGTTGTCATAGCTGCATGAGCTTGCTTCTAGGCCAGTCAATTCTGTTCCTCTGATGTACACTTTATGCCAGCGCTGCACTGTGTTTCTTTTTATTGGACTTGAATTTTTACTTTTTATTGACAGCTCGCAACTGCATATGTTTATGGGGCACCATGTGATAATTGCATACATGTGTACATTGTGCAGTGAGCAAGTTAGGCAAGTAACACACTCGTGACCTCACATACTTCCCCCCCTGTGGTAAGAGCACTGAAAATCCACTCTTTTGGTAATTCTGAAATATACATTATTATTAACTAGAGTCACCTTGCTGTGTCATAGATCACCAGACCTTATTTCTCCAGAGTGAAACTTTGTACCCATTGGTCAAACTTCCCTTCGTCCTTGTTCCTCCATCCCCCCCGCCCGCAGCTCCCAGGCTCTGCTAACCATCATTCTGGTCTCTAGTTCCATGAGTCTGACCTTTCCAGTTTCCACATTCAAGTGAAATCATGCAGCATGTCTTTCTGTGCCTGGCATGTGTCACTCAGCGTAATGTCTTCTAGTTGCATCCCAGTTGTTGGAAAATGACAGAGTTTTGTTCTTTTCTAAGGCCGAATAGTATTTCATTGTGTACTTAGACCACGTTTTCTTTATCTGTTCGTCTGTTAATAAACACTTAGGTTGATTCTATATCTTGACTCTTATGGATAATGCCTCAGTGCACATGGCAGTACAGATATCTCTTCAACCTATTGATTTCAGTTCTTTGGGGGATATTCCCTGAAGTGGGATTGCTGGATCATACGGTACTTCTATTTACAGATTTTTGAGAAACCTCCATGCTGTTTTCTGTAATGGTTGTACGTTCCTACCAGCAGTGTACAAGGGTAGCCTTTTCTCCACGTCCTTGCCAGTGCTAGTTATCTTTTGTCTTTTTGATAACAGCCATTCCAATGGGTATGAAGTAATTATGTGTCCTAGTGATTTTAATTTGTATTTCCCTGATGATTAGGGAGGTTGAGCATTTTCTCATCAGCCTGTTGGCCACGTGGAGGTCTTATTCTGAGAAACGTATGTTCAGTTACTCTGCCCATTTTTTAAATCGGGTTGTTGTCTTGCTATTGAGTTGTTTGAATTTTGTATGTAGTTTTGGATACTTATTCATAATCAGGTGTACGGTTTTCCAATATTTTCTCTCATTCCAGTCATCGTGTCTTCGCTCTCCTACTTGTTCTTTTCCTGTGCGGAAGCTTTTTAATTTGATGCAATCCCATTTTCGTCTGTGCTTGATTTTGTCGCCTTGCTTTTGGGGCTATCTGCAAAAAATCATTGCCCAGACCAATGTTGTGGAGCTTTTCCCATTTGTTTTCTTCTAGCAATTTTACAGTTTCAGGTGTTCCATTTCCATCTTTAATCCATATTGAGCCGATTTTTGTAGGTGGTGTAAGATAAGAGAAGGGTTCAACTTCATTTTTCTGAGTGTGTATACACGGTTTTGCCAACACCGGTTATTGAAGAAACTGTCATTTGCTCGTTATGCGTTCTTGGTACCTTTATTGAAAAATCATTTGACTGTAAATATGTAGTTTTATTTTGGGGCTCCAGTTTGTTTCACTGGTTGATGTGAATGTTTTTAGTCTACTACCTTGTGGTTTTGATTACTGTAGCATGTGTCTTTGTCCATTTCTGTTGCTTAGAACAGAATTACCTAAAACTGGGTGATTTATAAAGAAACAGTCTTTATGGCTTACAGTTTCAAATGTTGGGAAGCCCAAAGTCCAGGTAACACGTCTGGTGAGGAACTTGTTTGGTGGTGACTTCAACGACACAGTGTATCACACTGTGAGAAAGGCAGGAGAGAGAGAGAGAGAGAGAGAGATGGCATGCAACACACACGTAAAATTCTTCACCTCGATCACGTGGGACTCATCCCAGGGATGCAAGGTTGGTTCAACATATGCAAATCAATAAATGTGATACACCATATTAATGAAATCAAACACAAGGACCATGCGGTCATCTCTATAGTTGCTGAAAGAGCACTTGATAAAATTCAACAGTCATTCATGACAAAGGCCTTCTATAAGTTAGGCATAGATGGCAACTATCTCAACGTACTTAAAGCCGTATATGATAAACCCACTGCCAGTATCATCCTGAATGGGGAAAAGCTGAAAGCTGTTCCTTTAAGAACAGGAACTAGACAAGGATGCCCACCCTCACCACTCCTATTCAATATAGTGTTGGAGGTACTAGCCAGAGCAATCAGAGAAGAGAAGGAAATAAAGGGCATCCAGATTGGAAAAGATGAAGTCAAACTGTCCCTGTTTGCAGATGACATGATCCTATATGTCGAACAGTCTGAAGGCTCTACAAAAAAACTCTTGGAGTTGATAAAGGATTTCAGCAAAGTAGCAGGATACAAAATCAACACACAAAAACCGGTAGCATTTCTATTCTCCATTAGTGGACATGCAGAAAGAGAAATCAAGAAAGCTTGCCCATTGACAGTAGCCACCAAAAACATAAGGTACTTAGGAAGCGAGTTAACCAAGGATCTGAAAAATCTCTATAATGAGAACTACAAACCACTGCTGAGAGAAAGTGGAGAGGAGACAAGACGATGGAAAGATATCCCATGCTCTTGGATTGGAAGCATCAACATAGTGAAAATGTCCATACTACCCAAAGTGATATACAAATTCAATGCAGTCCCCCTCAAAATTCCAGTGACATTTTTCTCAGAAATGGAAAGAACTATCCAGACGCTGATATGGAATAACAAAAGGCCACGCATAGCCACAGCAACGCTGAGCCAAAAAAGTAAAGCTGGAGGCGTAACACTACCTGACTTTAAACTCTCCTACAAAGCTATCATAAGCAAAACAGTACAGTATGGTACTGGCATAAAAACAGACACACTGCTCAGTGGAATAGAATGGAGAATCCAGAAATCAACCCACACACCTACGGCCGTCTGATCTTTGACAAAGGCACCAAGCCTGTACACTGGGGAAGAGACCGCCTCTTCAGGAAATGGTGCTGGGAGAACTGGATATCGATATGCAGGAGAATGAAACTAGACCCATACCTTTCACCATACACTAAAGGCAACTCAAAATGGATTGAAGAATTAATTATACACCCCGAAACAATAAAACCTCTTAAAGAAAACATAGGAGAAACGCTTCAGGAAGTAGGACTGGACACAGACTTCATGAACATGACCCCCAAAGCACGGGCAACCAAAGGAAAAATAAACAAATGGGATTATATCCAACTGAAAAGCTTCTGCACAGCCAAAGAAAGAATTAACATAGTTAAAAGACAACCAACACAGTGGGAGAAAATATTTGCAAAATATGCATCTGACAGAGGATTTATACTTAGAACATACAAGGAACTCAAACAACTTTACGAGGCAGAAGCAAGCAACCCGATTAAAAAATGGGCAAAAGAGCTAAATAGGCATTTCTCTAAGGAAGATCTACGAATGGCCGGCAGACATATGAAAAAATGCTCAACATCACTCAGCATTCGGGAAAGGCAAATCAAAAGCACACTGAGATACCATCTCACCCCAGTGAGGATGGCTAAAATCCAAAAGACTCTGAACGGTAAATGCTGGCGAGGCTGCGGAGGAAAAGGAACTCTCATACATTGTTGGTGGGACTGCAAAAGGGTGCAGCCTCCATGGAAAATGGGATGGAGTTTCCTCAAACAACTGCAGATAGATCTGCCGTAGATCTACCATTCCCAGCTATCCCACTGCTGGGAATATACCCAGAGGAATGGAAATCATGGAGTCGAAGGTACACCTTTTCCCCAGTGTTCATCGCAGCACTATTTACAATAGCCAAGAGTTGGAACCAGCCCAGATGTCCATCATCAGTTGAGTGGATATGGAAAATGTGGTATATGTACACAATGGAACACTACTCAGCTTTAAAAAAGAATGGAATACTGCCATTTGCAACGACATGGATGGACCTAGAGAGAATTATATTAAGTGAAACAAGTCAGGCCCAGAAAGAGAAATGTCACGTTCTCTCTTATTTGTGGGAGGTAAAGATAAATAGATAAATGCACACAGGAAAAAAAAAAAAAAAGAAAGAAAAATTGGGGGGGGGGGGAAGAAGACGCGACAATTGCAATTCCTTGAAATTGATAGGACAAGCAAACTTTCAGAAAGGACATTGTTGGGAGGGAGGAAGGAGAGGGAGGAGGGAGGGAGGTTTCTGTAATTGGCCGCAATGATCAACCACATTGTATGTCGACAAAATAAAATAAAATAAAAAACTAATACTAAAAATCAATCAATCAATCAATCAATCCATAGCAATGTGTGTTTCATTATTCCCTACCGCCGCCAGGGCATTCCCCCCAAGCCCCACCCCCCACCTGTCAGCCGGTCCTGCACCTGCCTGGCCCCGCCCACTGTGGGCCTCCACCCCCCCTCCCCTTGGAGCCCGGATGTCTGGGAGGAGGGGGCGGCAGCGCAGCAGCAGCAGCGGCGGACCCAGGAGGCCTCCGAGGGAAGCGGCGCGGCGCGGCGGCGGAGCAGGTAAGGCCCCCGGGAGGGGGCTGTGGGTCCCCAAAGAGGCAGGGCAGGGGCGCAGTGTCAGAGTGAGAGAGGAGGGAGGCGCGGGGTGCCTCGGGAGGGTCCCCCGAAGCCGCGAGTGGGGGAGGGGCGGGGCGGCCGAAAGCAGACGGCGGCGAGGTGCCCAGCTCCGGCAGGGCGGTGACATCGGGGCGCCCTCCTGCCCTACTCAGGAGGAGCCCAGCGCTGTCCCGCCATCCGTCCCCCCTGCGCGCCGGGCTCGCCTCGTGCTAGGGCTGTGGTGGGAGCGGCCGGCCGGCAGGCGGTGCCGGGAGCCAGGCCGGATAAGCGGCCGCGGCGGCGGCAAGGCAAGGCTGTGGCCTCGGGGTCCCGGGGCCAGGGGAGCAGAGGGGGCGGCAGGGGGCCAGCGTGCAAGTGTGCACGTGTGCACTTGTAAGTGCAAGTGCAGGGTGGCGGGAGACGCGGCCGCGGGAGGTCCAGGCCGGGAGCGCTTTTCTCAGGAGTGGGTCGATGGTCTTCTGTGTTGTCACTGCGTTTTTATCCTTCCTTTTGCGGTTCCCTGTTAGTATCTTCTTGGACTTGGAAGAGTTCTCCGTAGACATTTGTGAATTCTCTCAGCTTTTGTTAGCCTAGGAAAGGACTTTTGCTGTCCGTGTTTGAAGGATCCTTGTTTGGGTACAGTCCTCTTGATAGGGAAGTCTTTCCTTCTGCTGCTTCTAAACTTTGCAACATCCCATTCTTTCCTGGACTGTGAGGTTTCTGTTCATATATTTGCTGAAACCTGTATTTGGACCCTTTTGAGTGTGTGTGCGTGTGTGTGTGTGTGTGTGTGTGTGTGTGTGTGCATGTGTGTGTTTCTGTCACCATGCGTTTCAGTGTTCTGTCTTTGTGATTTGTGTGGTTTGACTCTTTGGCTAGTGTAGGTGACACTGATCTGAGCGTTCATGTACAAACTTCTGTGGGGACATATGTTTTCAGTTCTCCTGCGTGTGTCTCCAGCAGTACAATTGCTGGGTCACGGTAGTCACCTGACATTTCCCAGCTTGTCAAAGTGCCAGTCGGGAGTTGATTTTGTTTAGGCCTAAGTATTTGCTTCTGTGGGGTGTTCTGGCCAATGGATTCGGGGGATCCTTGATGGCAAGTGTGTAGAGAATAGGAGAGGGCATGGTTGTGGAGCCCAGGCTGGGGTCCACAAGGATGTATCTAATTAGTCCCCACCCCCCTGCGGGCATTCACCCCTGTGTTCCCGCCACTTCCACCTCCCCCCACCCTTGTCCCGACCCCGCCCAGTCTGGGGTGTCGAGTCCTCCCCCTGAGGCGGCCTGGAGAGGCCGGGATCGCGCACGTCTCCCAGACGCGGCCGGGCCGGCGGGCGCACCAGAGCCTGCTCGGTCCCCGTGTGCACCGGAGCGCTGGACGACGCAGCGGCGGCAGCGGCAGCGGTGGACGACGGAGGAGACCGGCGAGAGGAGCGGCGCGGCGCGGCGGAGCAGGTAGGGCCCACGTGAGGGGGCTGTGGCTCCCGAGCGAGGCAGGGGAGTAGCGTCGTCGCGCCGCGGGGTGTCTTAGGAGGGTCCCCCGAGTCCTGATTTCGGGAGTGGGGGCAGAGGCCAGCGGGGAGGGATGCAGACGGCGGGCGGGGTGCCCGGCGCTGGCAGAGACAGGAGGCTGGGGCGCCCTCCTCCCCTCCGCAGGAGCCCAGCGCTGCTCCGCCGTCCATCCGTCCGTCCGTCCGTCCGTCCGTCCGTCTGCCCGTCCAACCGACCGACCGTCCGACCGTCCGTCCAACGGCCCCAGCGCGCCGGTGGCCTTGTCCCAGGGCTGCTGCGGGAGCAGCCGGCGGGGGGGCGGTGTGGGGGCCAGAACGGAGTAGCAGGTGCAGCTGTGCTGTGGCCTCCTGGTCACGGGGCCGTGTCCTCCGTTCCCGGGCCTGGTGAGCCATCGCCGCCGCTGCGATTGCGAGGGCAGTGGGGACAAGGCCAGCAGGGCATGGCGGGAGCGGTTTTGTCGTCTTCCTTGCAGGTTGAGTGTGTTCTTTGTTTTTCTCCTTCCATGACTGCTGACTTTCGTCCCTGCAGACGTGGTGCTGGGGCATGTGAGCGTCATCGTTGAGATGGAAGAGCCCTGTGCAGCGCTTTGGGAGAGCGGTCTGCTGTGGGGGATCCTCTCGGCCTTCGTCTGTCTGGGAGAGGATTGTCTCTCTCCCTGTTTGAAGGATACTCTTGTCCATACAGTGCTCTTGTCTGAAAGGCTTTGTTGTTGTTTTTGTTGTTGTTAAATTTTTGGTTTGGCTAGAACGTCTCTTTCTCTCCTGGACTGGGAGTTTTCTGTTGAAGAATTTACTGAAATCTGTATTAAGACTTTATGTGAGTGTGTGTGTAAGTGTGTGTGTTTGTGCGTGTGAGAGTGAGTGTGTGTTTGTGTGTGTGTGTGTGTGTGCGCCCCTCTCTTGCCGGTTTCAGTATTGTTCCTTGGCGTTCTGTGTGGTTTTGACTCTTTGACTAGTGTAAGTGAGGCTGATCGGAGCGTTCGTATATAAACTTTTGTGTGGACAGATTTTCAGTTTTCGTTCGTAGGTCCCCAGCGGTAGGATTGCTGGGCCACGTAGTAAGTTTACATTTCACGTTTTGAAAAACTACCGACCTGGTTTCCTGGCAGTCTGTAGCATTTTCCAGTCTCTCCCTCAATATATGAGGGTTGTGCTATCTCTATAGCCTTGTCAATACCTTGTCTTGACTGTCTTTTTGATTTATAGGCCTTGTAATGTGTGCCCCCTATTATCTCACTGTGGTATTGATAGCCATTTCCTTGCTGGTGACGATGAATATCTTCTTCGGTGCTTATTGGCCTTTCCTATCTGTCACTTAGAGAAATGCTCATTTGAATGATCTGAGCAGGTTTGTGGTTTGTTTGTTACTGGCGGCTGGCCTGTGTGGGGATCCTAACCCTTGCTCTTGGTATGAGAGCACCACCCTCTAACCAACAGAGCTAACGGGCCGACTCTTCCTCTGACCATTTTTTAAAAAATTCTGCCTACTGTCGTTTAGGAGCTCTTTCTATAGTCTTGTTCTTAATCTGTGAATTGAAAATGTATTTTTCCTGTGCAGCCTGATGTCTTTTCTTTTTCTCAGTGGTGTCCTGTAAAGCACAGCAGTTTTACGTTGCATGATATCCAGTTTACTCTTTCTTTATATGGGTTCTTGTGTTTTCGGCATCTTACCTAAGAGACCACCACCAAATCCGGTATCACAAAGGTTTGTTCCTGTGTTTCTCGAGTGTTGTAGTTTGAGTTCTTACAGTTAGCTCTGTGACACGTGTGGTGTTCACTTTTGGGTATGGGGTTAGAAAAGGGCTCGATTTCATTTCTTTCCATGTGGCTATTCAGTTGTCTCCGCACCATTTGTTGTGGTCACAAAGCACTTGTGAGAATCCAGTTGTCATAGCTGCATGAGCTTGCTTCTAGGCCAGTCAATTCTGTTCCTCTGATGTACACTTTATGCCAGCGCTGCACTGTGTTTCTTTTTATTGGACTTGAATTTTTACTTTTTATTGACAGCTCGCAACTGCATATGTTTATGGGGCACCATGTGATAATTGCATACATGTGTACATTGTGCAGTGAGCAAGTTAGGCAAGTAACACACTCGTGACCTCACATACTTCCCCCCCTGTGGTAAGAGCACTGAAAATCCACTCTTTTGGTAATTCTGAAATATACATTATTATTAACTAGAGTCACCTTGCTGTGTCATAGATCACCAGACCTTATTTCTCCAGAGTGAAACTTTGTACCCATTGGTCAAACTTCCCTTCGTCCTTGTTCCTCCATCCCCCCCGCCCGCAGCTCCCAGGCTCTGCTAACCATCATTCTGGTCTCTAGTTCCATGAGTCTGACCTTTCCAGTTTCCACATTCAAGTGAAATCATGCAGCATGTCTTTCTGTGCCTGGCATGTGTCACTCAGCGTAATGTCTTCTAGTTGCATCCCAGTTGTTGGAAAATGACAGAGTTTTGTTCTTTTCTAAGGCCGAATAGTATTTCATTGTGTACTTAGACCACGTTTTCTTTATCTGTTCGTCTGTTAATAAACACTTAGGTTGATTCTATATCTTGACTCTTATGGATAATGCCTCAGTGCACATGGGAGTACAGATATCTCTTCAACCTATTGATTTCAGTTCTTTGGGGGATATTCCCTGAAGTGGGATTGCTGGGTCATACGGTACTTCTATTTACAGATTTTTGAGAAACCTCCATGCTGTTTTCTGTAATGGTTGTACGTTCCTACCAGCAGTGTACAAGGGTAGCCTTTTCTCCACGTCCTTGCCAGTGCTAGTTATCTTTTGTCTTTTTGATAATAGCCATTCCAATGGGTATGAAGTAATTATGTGTCCTAGTGATTTTAATTTGTATTTCCCTGATGATTAGGGAGGTTGAGCATTTTCTCATCAGCCTGTTGGCCACGTGGAGGTCTTATTCTGAGAAACGTATGTTCAGTTACTCTGCCCGTTTTTTAAATCGGGTTGTTGTCTTGCTATTGAGTTGTTTGAATTTTGTATGTAGTTTTGGATACTTATTCATAATCAGGTGTACGGTTTTCCAATATTTTCTCTCATTCCAGTCATCGTGTCTTCGCTCTCCTACTTGTTCTTTTCCTGTGCGGAAGCTTTTTAATTTGATGCAATCCCATTTTCGTCTGTGCTTGATTTTGTCGCCTTGCTTTTGGGGCTATCTGCAAAAAATCATTGCCCAGACCAATGTTGTGGAGCTTTTCCCATTTGTTTTCTTCTAGCAATTTTACAGTTTCAGGTGTTCCATTTCCATCTTTAATCCATATTGAGCCGATTTTTGTAGGTGGTGTAAGATAAGAGAAGGGTTCAACTTCATTTTTCTGAGTGTGTATACACGGTTTTGCCAACACCGGTTATTGAAGAAACTGTCATTTGCTCGTTATGCGTTCTTGGTACCTTTATTGAAAAATCATTTGACTGTAAATATGTAGTTTTATTTTGGGGCTCCAGTTTGTTTCACTGGTTGATGTGAATGTTTTTAGTCTACTACCTTGTGGTTTTGATTACTGTAGCATGTGTCTTTGTCCATTTCTGTTGCTTAGAACAGAATTACCTAAAACTGGGTGATTTATAAAGAAACAGTCTTTATGGCTTACAGTTTCAAATGTTGGGAAGCCCAAAGTCCAGGTAACACGTCTGGTGAGGAACTTGTTTGGTGGTGACTTCAACGACACAGTGTATCACACTGTGAGAAAGGCAGGAGAGAGAGAGAGAGAGAGAGAGAGAGAGAGATGGCATGCAACACACACGTAAAATTCTTCACCTCGATCACGTGGGACTCATCCCAGGGATGCAAGGTTGGTTCAACATATGCAAATCAATAAATGTGATACACCATATTAATGAAATCAAACACAAGGACCATGCGGTCATCTCTATAGTTGCTGAAAGAGCACTTGATAAAATTCAACAGTCATTCATGACAAAGGCCTTCTATAAGTTAGGCATAGATGGCAACTATCTCAACGTACTTAAAGCCGTATATGATAAACCCACTGCCAGTATCATCCTGAATGGGGAAAAGCTGAAAGCTGTTCCTTTAAGAACAGGAACTAGACAAGGATGCCCACCCTCACCACTCCTATTCAATATAGTGTTGGAGGTACTAGCCAGAGCAATCAGAGAAGAGAAGGAAATAAAGGGCATCCAGATTGGAAAAGATGAAGTCAAACTGTCCCTGTTTGCAGATGACATGATCCTATATGTCGAACAGTCTGAAGGCTCTACAAAAAAACTCTTGGAGTTGATAAAGGATTTCAGCAAAGTAGCAGGATACAAAATCAACACACAAAAACCGGTAGCATTTCTATTCTCCATTAGTGGACATGCAGAAAGAGAAATCAAGAAAGCTTGCCCATTGACAGTAGCCACCAAAAACATAAGGTACTTAGGAAGCGAGTTAACCAAGGATCTGAAAAATCTCTATAATGAGAACTACAAACCACTGCTGAGAGAAAGTGGAGAGGAGACAAGACGATGGAAAGATATCCCATGCTCTTGGATTGGAAGCATCAACATAGTGAAAATGTCCATACTACCCAAAGTGATATACAAATTCAATGCAGTCCCCCTCAAAATTCCAGTGACATTTTTCTCAGAAATGGAAAGAACTATCCAGACGCTGATATGGAATAACAAAAGGCCACGCATAGCCACAGCAACGCTGAGCCAAAAAAGTAAAGCTGGAGGCGTAACACTACCTGACTTTAAACTCTCCTACAAAGCTATCATAAGCAAAACAGTACAGTATGGTACTGGCATAAAAACAGACACACTGCTCAGTGGAATAGAATGGAGAATCCAGAAATCAACCCACACACCTACGGCCGTCTGATCTTTGACAAAGGCACCAAGCCTGTACACTGGGGAAGAGACCGCCTCTTCAGGAAATGGTGCTGGGAGAACTGGATATCGATATGCAGGAGAATGAAACTAGACCCATACCTTTCACCATACACTAAAGGCAACTCAAAATGGATTGAAGAATTAATTATACACCCCGAAACAATAAAACCTCTTAAAGAAAACATAGGAGAAACGCTTCAGGAAGTAGGACTGGACACAGACTTCATGAACATGACCCCCAAAGCACGGGCAACCAAAGGAAAAATAAACAAATGGGATTATATCCAACTGAAAAGCTTCTGCACAGCCAAAGAAAGAATTAACATAGTTAAAAGACAACCAACACAGTGGGAGAAAATATTTGCAAAATATGCATCTGACAGAGGATTTATACTTAGAACATACAAGGAACTCAAACAACTTTACGAGGCAGAAGCAAGCAACCCGATTAAAAAATGGGCAAAAGAGCTAAATAGGCATTTCTCTAAGGAAGATCTACGAATGGCCGGCAGACATATGAAAAAATGCTCAACATCACTCAGCATTCGGGAAAGGCAAATCAAAAGCACACTGAGATACCATCTCACCCCAGTGAGGATGGCTAAAATCCAAAAGACTCTGAACGGTAAATGCTGGCGAGGCTGCGGAGGAAAAGGAACTCTCATACATTGTTGGTGGGACTGCAAAAGGGTGCAGCCTCCATGGAAAATGGGATGGAGTTTCCTCAAACAACTGCAGATAGATCTGCCGTAGATCTACCATTCCCAGCTATCCCACTGCTGGGAATATACCCAGAGGAATGGAAATCATGGAGTCGAAGGTACACCTTTTCCCCAGTGTTCATCGCAGCACTATTTACAATAGCCAAGAGTTGGAACCAGCCCAGATGTCCATCATCAGTTGAGTGGATATGGAAAATGTGGTATATGTACACAATGGAACACTACTCAGCTTTAAAAAAGAATGGAATACTGCCATTTGCAACGACATGGATGGACCTAGAGAGAATTATATTAAGTGAAACAAGTCAGGCCCAGAAAGAGAAATGTCACGTTCTCTCTTATTTGTGGGAGGTAAAGATAAATAGATAAATGCACACAGGAAAAAAAAAAAAAAAGAAAGAAAAATTGGGGGGGGGGGGAAGAAGACGCGACAATTGCAATTCCTTGAAATTGATAGGACAAGCAAACTTTCAGAAAGGACATTGTTGGGAGGGAGGAAGGAGAGGGAGGAGGGAGGGAGGTTTCTGTAATTGGCCGCAATGATCAACCACATTGTATGTCGACAAAATAAAATAAAATAAAAAACTAATACTAAAAATCAATCAATCAATCAATCAATCAATCAATCCATAGCAATGTGTTTCATTATTCCCTACCGCCGCCAGGGCATTCCCCCCAAGCCCCACCCCCCACCTGTCAGCCGGTCCTGCACCTGCCTGGCCCCGCCCACTGTGGGCCTCCACCCCCCCTCCCCTTGGAGCCCGGATGTCTGGGAGGAGGGGGCGGCAGCGCAGCAGCAGCAGCGGCGGACCCAGGAGGCCTCCGAGGGAAGCGGCGCGGCGCGGCGGCGGAGCAGGTAAGGCCCCCGGGAGGGGGCTGTGGGTCCCCAAAGAGGCAGGGCAGGGGCGCAGTGTCAGAGTGAGAGAGGAGGGAGGCGCGGGGTGCCTCGGGAGGGTCCCCCGAAGCCGCGAGTGGGGGAGGGGCGGGGCGGCCGAAAGCAGACGGCGGCGAGGTGCCCAGCTCCGGCAGGGCGGTGACATCGGGGCGCCCTCCTGCCCTACTCAGGAGGAGCCCAGCGCTGTCCCGCCATCCGTCCCCCCTGCGCGCCGGGCTCGCCTCGTGCTAGGGCTGTGGTGGGAGCGGCCGGCCGGCAGGCGGTGCCGGGAGCCAGGCCGGATAAGCGGCCGCGGCGGCGGCAAGGCAAGGCTGTGGCCTCGGGGTCCCGGGGCCAGGGGAGCAGAGGGGGCGGCAGGGGGCCAGCGTGCAAGTGTGCACGTGTGCACTTGTAAGTGCAAGTGCAGGGTGGCGGGAGACGCGGCCGCGGGAGGTCCAGGCCGGGAGCGCTTTTCTCAGGAGTGGGTCGATGGTCTTCTGTGTTGTCACTGCGTTTTTATCCTTCCTTTTGCGGTTCCCTGTTAGTATCTTCTTGGACTTGGAAGAGTTCTCCGTAGACATTTGTGAATTCTCTCAGCTTTTGTTAGCCTAGGAAAGGACTTTTGCTGTCCGTGTTTGAAGGATCCTTGTTTGGGTACAGTCCTCTTGATAGGGAAGTCTTTCCTTCTGCTGCTTCTAAACTTTGCAACATCCCATTCTTTCCTGGACTGTGAGGTTTCTGTTCATATATTTGCTGAAACCTGTATTTGGACCCTTTTGAGTGTGTGTGTGTGTGTGTGTGTGTGTGTGTGTGTGTGTCTGTGCATGTGTGTGTTTCTGTCTCCATGCGTTTCAGTGTTCTTTCTTTGTGATTTGTGTGGTTTGACTCTTTGGCTAGTGTAGGTGACACTGATCTGAGCGTTCATGTACAAACTTCTGTGGGGACATCTGTTTTCAGTTCTCCTGCGTGTGTCTCCAGCAGTACAATTGCTGGGTCACGGTAGTCACCTGACATTTCCCAGCTTGTCAAAGTGCCAGTCGGGAGTTGATTTTGTTTAGGCCTAAGTATTTGCTTCTGTGGGGTGTTCTGGCCAATGGATTCGGGGGATCCTTGATGGCAAGTGTGTAGAGAATAGGAGAGGGCATGGTTGTGGAGCCCAGGCTGGGGTCCACAAGGATGCATCTAATTAGTCCCCACCCCCCTGCGGGCATTCACCCCTGTGTTCCCGCCACTTCCACCTCCCCCCACCCTTGTCCCGACCCCGCCCAGTCTGGGGTGTCGAGTCCTCCCCCTGAGGCGGCCTGGAGAGGCCGGGATCGCGCACGTCTCCCAGACGCGGCCGGGCCGGCGGGCGCACCAGAGCCTGCTCGGTCCCCGTGTGCACCGGAGCGCTGGACGACGCAGCGGCGGCAGCGGCAGCGGTGGACGACGGAGGAGACCGGCGAGAGGAGCGGCGCGGCGCGGCGGAGCAGGTAGGGCCCACGTGAGGGGGCTGTGGCTCCCGAGCGAGGCAGGGGAGTAGCGTCGTCGCGCCGCGGGGTGTCTTAGGAGGGTCCCCCGAGTCCTGATTTCGGGAGTGGGGGCAGAGGCCAGCGGGGAGGGATGCAGACGGCGGGCGGGGTGCCCGGCGCTGGCAGAGACAGGAGGCTGGGGCGCCCTCCTCCCCTCCGCAGGAGCCCAGCGCTGCTCCGCCGTCCGTCCGTCCGTCCGTCCGTCCGTCCGTCCGTCCGTCTGTCCGTCCGTCCGCCCGTCCAACCGACCGACCGTCCGACCGTCCGTCCAACGGCCCCAGCGCGCCGGTGGCCTTGTCCCAGGGCTGCTGCGGGAGCAGCCGGCGGGGGGGCGGTGTGGGGGCCAGAACGGAGTAGCAGGTGCAGCTGTGCTGTGGCCTCCTGGTCACGGGGCCGTGTCCTCCGTTCCCGGGCCTGGTGAGCCATCGCCGCCGCTGCGATTGCGAGGGCAGTGGGGACAAGGCCAGCAGGGCATGGCGGGAGCGGTTTTGTCGTCTTCCTTGCAGGTTGAGTGTGTTCTTTGTTTTTCTCCTTCCATGACTGCTGACTTTCGTCCCTGCAGACGTGGTGCTGGGGCATGTGAGCGTCATCGTTGAGATGGAAGAGCCCTGTGCAGCGCTTTGGGAGAGCGGTCTGCTGTGGGGGATCCTCTCGGCCTTCGTCTGTCTGGGAGAGGATTGTCTCTCTCCCTGTTTGAAGGATACTCTTGTCCATACAGTGCTCTTGTCTGAAAGGCTTTGTTGTTGTTTTTGTTGTTGTTAAATTTTTGGTTTGGCTAGAACGTCTCTTTCTCTCCTGGACTGGGAGTTTTCTGTTGAAGAATTTACTGAAATCTGTATTAAGACTTTATGTGAGTGTGTGTGTAAGTGTGTGTGTTTGCGCGTGTGAGAGTGAGTGTGTGTTTGTGTGTGTGTGTGTGTGTGCGCCCCTCTCTTGCCGGTTTCAGTATTGTTCCTTGGCGTTCTGTGTGGTTTTGACTCTTTGACTAGTGTAAGTGAGGCTGATCGGAGCGTTCGTATATAAACTTTTGTGTGGACAGATTTTCAGTTTTCGTTCGTAGGTCCCCAGCGGTAGGATTGCTGGGCCACGTAGTAAGTTTACATTTCACGTTTTGAAAAACTACCGACCTGGTTTCCTGGCAGTCTGTAGCATTTTCCAGTCTCTCCCTCAATATATGAGGGTTGTGCTATCTCTATAGCCTTGTCAATACCTTGTCTTGACTGTCTTTTTGATTTATAGGCCTTGTAATGTGTGCCCCCTATTATCTCACTGTGGTATTGATAGCCATTTCCTTGCTGGTGACGATGAATATCTTCTTCGGTGCTTATTGGCCTTTCCTATCTGTCACTTAGAGAAATGCTCATTTGAATGATCTGAGCAGGTTTGTGGTTTGTTTGTTACTGGCGGCTGGCCTGTGTGGGGATCCTAACCCTTGCTCTTGGTATGAGAGCACCACCCTCTAACCAACAGAGCTAACGGGCCGACTCTTCCTCTGACCATTTTTTAAAAAATTCTGCCTACTGTCGTTTAGGAGCTCTTTCTATAGTCTTGTTCTTAATCTGTGAATTGAAAATGTATTTTTCCTGTGCAGCCTGATGTCTTTTCTTTTTCTCAGTGGTGTCCTGTAAAGCACAGCAGTTTTACGTTGCATGATATCCAGTTTACTCTTTCTTTATATGGGTTCTTGTGTTTTCGGCATCTTACCTAAGAGACCACCACCAAATCCGGTATCACAAAGGTTTGTTCCTGTGTTTCTCGAGTGTTGTAGTTTGAGTTCTTACAGTTAGCTCTGTGACACGTGTGGTGTTCACTTTTGGGTATGGGGTTAGAAAAGGGCTCGATTTCATTTCTTTCCATGTGGCTATTCAGTTGTCTCCGCACCATTTGTTGTGGTCACAAAGCACTTGTGAGAATCCAGTTGTCATAGCTGCATGAGCTTGCTTCTAGGCCAGTCAATTCTGTTCCTCTGATGTACACTTTATGCCAGCGCTGCACTGTGTTTCTTTTTATTGGACTTGAATTTTTACTTTTTATTGACAGCTCGCAACTGCATATGTTTATGGGGCACCATGTGATAATTGCATACATGTGTACATTGTGCAGTGAGCAAGTTAGGCAAGTAACACACTCGTGACCTCACATACTTCCCCCCCTGTGGTAAGAGCACTGAAAATCCACTCTTTTGGTAATTCTGAAATATACATTATTATTAACTAGAGTCACCTTGCTGTGTCATAGATCACCAGACCTTATTTCTCCAGAGTGAAACTTTGTACCCATTGGTCAAACTTCCCTTCGTCCTTGTTCCTCCATCCCCCCCGCCCGCAGCTCCCAGGCTCTGCTAACCATCATTCTGGTCTCTAGTTCCATGAGTCTGACCTTTCCAGTTTCCACATTCAAGTGAAATCATGCAGCATGTCTTTCTGTGCCTGGCATGTGTCACTCAGCGTAATGTCTTCTAGTTGCATCCCAGTTGTTGGAAAATGACAGAGTTTTGTTCTTTTCTAAGGCCGAATAGTATTTCATTGTGTACTTAGACCACGTTTTCTTTATCTGTTCGTCTGTTAATAAACACTTAGGTTGATTCTATATCTTGACTCTTATGGATAATGCCTCAGTGCACATGGGAGTACAGATATCTCTTCAACCTATTGATTTCAGTTCTTTGGGGGATATTCCCTGAAGTGGGATTGCTGGGTCATACGGTACTTCTATTTACAGATTTTTGAGAAACCTCCATGCTGTTTTCTGTAATGGTTGTACGTTCCTACCAGCAGTGTACAAGGGTAGCCTTTTCTCCACGTCCTTGCCAGTGCTAGTTATCTTTTGTCTTTTTGATAATAGCCATTCCAATGGGTATGAAGTAATTATGTGTCCTAGTGATTTTAATTTGTATTTCCCTGATGATTAGGGAGGTTGAGCATTTTCTCATCAGCCTGTTGGCCACGTGGAGGTCTTATTCTGAGAAACGTATGTTCAGTTACTCTGCCCGTTTTTTAAATCGGGTTGTTGTCTTGCTATTGAGTTGTTTGAATTTTGTATGTAGTTTTGGATACTTATTCATAATCAGGTGTACGGTTTTCCAATATTTTCTCTCATTCCAGTCATCGTGTCTTCGCTCTCCTACTTGTTCTTTTCCTGTGCGGAAGCTTTTTAATTTGATGCAATCCCATTTTCGTCTGTGTTTGATTTTGTCGCCTTGCTTTTGGGGCTATCTGCAAAAAATCATTGCCCAGACCAATGTTGTGGAGCTTTTCCCATTTGTTTTCTTCTAGCAATTTTACAGTTTCAGGTGTTCCATTTCCGTCTTTAATCCATATTGAGCCGATTTTTGTAGGTGGTGTAAGATAAGAGAAGGGTTCAACTTCATTTTTCTGAGTGTGTATACACGGTTTTGCCAACACCGGTTATTGAAGAAACTGTCATTTGCTCGTTATGCGTTCTTGGTACCTTTATTGAAAAATCATTTGACTGTAAATATGTAGTTTTATTTTGGGGCTCCAGTTTGTTTCACTGGTTGATGTGAATGTTTTTAGTCTACTACCTTGTGGTTTTGATTACTGTAGCATGTGTCTTTGTCCATTTCTGTTGCTTAGAACAGAATTACCTAAAACTGGGTGATTTATAAAGAAACAGTCTTTATGGCTTACAGTTTCAAATGTTGGGAAGCCCAAAGTCCAGGTAACACGTCTGGTGAGGAACTTGTTTGGTGGTGACTTCAACGACACAGTGTATCACACTGTGAGAAAGGCAGGAGCGAGAGAGAGAGAGAGAGAGAGAGAGAGAGATGGCATGCAACACACACGTAAAATTCTTCACCTCGATCACGTGGGACTCATCCCAGGGATGCAAGGTTGGTTCAACATATGCAAATCAATAAATGTGATACACCATATTAATGAAATCAAACACAAGGACCATGCGGTCATCTCTATAGTTGCTGAAAGAGCACTTGATAAAATTCAACAGTCATTCATGACAAAGGCCTTCTATAAGTTAGGCATAGATGGCAACTATCTCAACGTAATTAAAGCCGTATATGATAAACCCACTGCCAGTATCATCCTGAATGGGGAAAAGCTGAAAGCTGTTCCTTTAAGAACAGGAACTAGACAAGGATGCCCACCCTCACCACTCCTATTCAATATAGTGTTGGAGGTACTAGCCAGAGCAATCAGAGAAGAGAAGGAAATAAAGGGCATCCAGATTGGAAAAGATGAAGTCAAACTGTCCCTGTTTGCAGATGACATGATCCTATATGTCGAACAGTCTGAAGGCTCTACAAAAAAACTCTTGGAGTTGATAAAGGATTTCAGCAAAGTAGCAGGATACAAAATCAACACACAAAAACCGGTAGCATTTCTATTCTCCGTTAGTGGACATGCAGAAAGAGAAATCAAGAAAGCTTGCCCATTGACAGTAGCCACCAAAAACATAAGGTACTTAGGAAGCGAGTTAACCAAGGATGTGAAAAATCTCTATAATGAGAACTACAAACCACTGCTGAGAGAAAGTGGAGAGGAGACAAGACGATGGAAAGATATCCCATGCTCTTGGATTGGAAGCATCAACATAGTGAAAATGTCCATACTACCCAAAGTGATATACAAATTCAATGCAGTCCCCCTCAAAATTCCAGTGACATTTTTCTCAGAAATGGAAAGAACTATCCAGACGCTGATATGGAATAACAAAAGGCCACGCATAGCCACAGCAACGCTGAGCCAAAAAAGTAAAGCTGGAGGCGTAACACTACCTGACTTTAAACTCTCCTACAAAGCTATCATAAGCAAAACAGTACAGTATGGTACTGGCATAAAAACAGACACACTGCTCAGTGGAATAGAATGGAGAATCCAGAAATCAACCCACACACCTACGGCCGTCTGATCTTTGACAAAGGCACCAAGCCTGTACACTGGGGAAGAGACCGCCTCTTCAGGAAATGGTGCTGGGAGAACTGGATATCGATATGCAGGAGAATGAAACTAGACCCATACCTTTCACCATACACTAAAGGCAACTCAAAATGGATTGAAGAATTAATTATACACCCCGAAACAATAAAACCTCTTAAAGAAAACATAGGAGAAACGCTTCAGGAAGTAGGACTGGACACAGACTTCATGAACATGACCCCCAAAGCACGGGCAACCAAAGGAAAAATAAACAAATGGGATTATATCCAACTGAAAAGCTTCTGCACAGCCAAAGAAAGAATTAACATAGTTAAAAGACAACCAACACAGTGGGAGAAAATATTTGCAAAATATGCATCTGACAGAGGATTTATACTTAGAACATACAAGGAACTCAAACAACTTTACGAGGCAGAAGCAAGCAACCCGATTAAAAAATGGGCAAAAGAGCTAAATAGGCATTTCTCTAAGGAAGATCTACGAATGGCCGGCAGACATATGAAAAAATGCTCAACATCACTCAGCATTCGGGAAAGGCAAATCAAAAGCACACTGAGATACCATCTCACCCCAGTGAGGATGGCTAAAATCCAAAAGACTCTGAACGGTAAATGCTGGCGAGGCTGCGGAGGAAAAGGAACTCTCATACATTGTTGGTGGGACTGCAAAAGGGTGCAGCCTCCATGGAAAATGGGATGGAGTTTCCTCAAACAACTGCAGATAGATCTGCCGTAGATCTACCATTCCCAGCTATCCCACTGCTGGGAATATACCCAGAGGAATGGAAATCATGGAGTCGAAGGTACACCTTTTCCCCAGTGTTCATCGCAGCACTATTTACAATAGCCAAGAGTTGGAACCAGCCCAGATGTCCATCATCAGTTGAGTGGATATGGAAAATGTGGTATATGTACACAATGGAACACTACTCAGCTTTAAAAAAGAATGGAATACTGCCATTTGCAACGACATGGATGGACCTAGAGAGAATTATATTAAGTGAAACAAGTCAGGCCCAGAAAGAGAAATGTCACGTTCTCTCTTATTTGTGGGAGGTAAAGATAAATAGATAAATGCACACAGGAAAAAAAAAAAAAAAACAAAGAAAGAAAAATTGGGGGGGGGGAAGAAGACGCGACAATTGCAATTCCTTGAAATTGATAGGACGAGCAAACTTTCAGAAAGGACATTGTTGGGAGGGAGGAAGGAGAGGGAGGAGGGAGGGAGGTTTCTGTAATTGGCCGCAATGATCAACCACATTGTATGTCGACAAAATAAAATAAAATAAAAAACTAATACTAAAAATCAATCAATCAATCAATCAATCAATCAATCAATCCATAGCAATGTGTTTCATTATTCCCTACCGCCGCCAGGGCATTCCCCCCAAGCCCCACCCCCCACCTGTCAGCCGGTCCTGCACCTGCCTGGCCCCGCCCACTGTGGGCCTCCACCCCCCCTCCCCTTGGAGCCCGGATGTCTGGGAGGAGGGGGCGGCAGCGCAGCAGCAGCAGCGGCGGACCCAGGAGGCCTCCGAGGGAAGCGGCGCGGCGCGGCGGCGGAGCAGGTAAGGCCCCCGGGAGGGGGCTGTGGGTCCCCAAAGAGGCAGGGCAGGGGCGCAGTGTCAGAGTGAGAGAGGAGGGAGGCGCGGGGTGCCTCGGGAGGGTCCCCCGAAGCCGCGAGTGGGGGAGGGGCGGGGCGGCCGAAAGCAGACGGCGGCGAGGTGCCCAGCTCCGGCAGGGCGGTGACATCGGGGCGCCCTCCTGCCCTACTCAGGAGGAGCCCAGCGCTGTCCCGCCATCCGTCCCCCCTGCGCGCCGGGCTCGCCTCGTGCTAGGGCTGTCGTGGGAGCGGCCGGCCGGCAGGCGGTGCTGGGAGCCAGGCCGGATAAGCGGCCGCGGCGGCGGCAAGGCAAGGCTGTGGCCTCGGGGTCCCGGGGCCAGGGGAGCAGAGGGGGCGGCAGGGGGCCAGCGTGCAAGTGTGCACGTGTGCACTTGTAAGTGCAAGTGCAGGGTGGCGGGAGACGCGGCCGCGGGAGGTCCAGGCC